>NC_089264.1:46719669-48172169 GCF_963930625.1 Muntiacus reevesi
CTATATACATAAAATTGCACATTATATACAATTTATGTATGTATACATACATGTATACAATACAGTTTAAAGAGAAAAACTGAGAATGACTAAGCAAACTGTGATGTGTGTGCTAAGAATGGGAAGCTGAATATAATGTCTTTTCCTTCAGCCTGTAAGGGTTGGCCACAAATATGCCAGTATCATCACTTCCAGCCAACTTTCCTTCTCTATCTCAAATTCTTTCATAAGGACATCACAGATGGCATAGGAAAAACTGAGGAATCACTGATAGGATTTACAGTAGAATACGTCATACTCACTGCTTCCTTCACACTATACTTTAAAGGCAAAAACATGGGAATATATAAATAATTTGTTGCTTTGTTGTCACTATGCCGCATCCTACTCTTTTGTGACCCCATGGACTGTAGCCCACCAGAATCCTCTGTTCATGGAATTTCCCAGGCACGAATACTAGAGTGGGTTTCCATTTCCTTCTTCCTGGAATCTTCCCAACCCAGGGACCCAACATGCATCTTCTGCACTGGCAAGCAGATTCTTTACTGCTGAATCACCAGGGAAGTCCCATATAACTAACAACCATCTTCCATTACTAAGAGATGCAATCTTTTCCAAGATGATAATAACTAATATTGAAAAAGAGAATAAATCACCCAAAGTGTGGTCTATATAGTTTATGCAAGATTATTTAAGAAAATATTTCTCAAATTTTAATAACCCAAGATTAACAGCAGGAGGAGAAGGGGACGAGGATGAGATGGTTGGATGGCATCCCTGACTCGATGGACATGAGTTTTAGTAAGCTCTGGGAGTTGGTGATGGATAGGGAGCTCTGGCATGTTGCAGTCCATGGGGTCACAAAGAGTGGGACATGATTGAGTGACTGAACTAACAGACCGCATTAATAATCTTCTGACAATATTTTACACTACCTCTTTTAATTAACCTAATTTTTAAGCTTAAATTATTTATTTATAAAAAAATTTTGTATCACTGACATAGGACACTGATAGTAAGTGAGGCAATATTTGTAAAGCTCTTAAGTGCCCCTCAAATAAGAGTATAAACAAAAAGCAATATTATCCAATTATAGCTGGAGAGCATTTCCTGCTGAAAGCTTTGAGCCTGTGACCTAGTTTCACTTAGTTAAAACTGAATTTTTAGGTGATAAAGACATTAATAATGGATACAAAATGTAAAATAGCCCTATCTTAAACTGTGAAGAGCTAATAAACAGAAATCCCAATTAGGGTTACGAGTCCAGAAAAGGAACACTCTCATACCTTGAGAAGATAGTGGAGCCTAACAAGATAAAGATTCATCTTTCCTGGCAAGGACTCAGCGAGTGGAAAGCCATGGACTCTGTTGACTGAAACCCTTTCTTTAGTCTTCCTCCCTTGTTGTATAGGGACTTGTGTGGTGCTGGCCATGGCTGCATTCTCTGAATTGCAATTCTCTGATGATCTTGAATAAACTTATTTTTCTAGAGAAATATCTGTCAGTCTATTTGTTTCAGGTCAACACAATACACGAGTCAATGCTATTTAATTTGTGGTGTGCAAATAATAGCCTCCTGGTACTATGGAAAATATTACTTGAAAGGCTATTTTGGACAGAATTCAGTCTGTAAAACTTCTGAAACCGAATTGTATATATTGATGTCCATCTGTCCATAGTTTGCTGTTATTTTTTCCATATTTTCTTTCCATATACTCAGCGGGGTTTTAGACCTAACAAAGATTAAGAACTGACTTACATAAATAAATACTATAAGTCAAAGATAATTAGATAATTTACTCTAAAACAGGGGGATATTTGTAATGAAAATCAACCAATCTATACTTTTAAAAAGTAAACAAAATATTTCATTGAGAGTAGATCATTAAGTATAGTATAAGAACATACTGATTAACTGCATAAAGTTACGAATGAGCCAGGCTTGGTTTAAAATTTTGGCTTGATCACATACAAACTCTCACTATGGCCGTGGCTTTGAACTCTCTAAGTCTCAGTTTAATAATCTATTTTTAATAGATTATTGTCATTATTAAATGAAATTTAAAAATATAAGAAAGTCAGAACACAACAGGCAGTGTCTAGTACATATCAAGCATATATTAAAGATGGTAGCTATTAAGTCTTTGTGATATTGATTTATAATAAGCAATGGATAGTTGATCTTTGTCCCTTTTCCTGGCACAGATCTCCTAAAACATTTGCCATTTCTTCAGTGTTGAGAAAACTAAAGATGTCTTTTGTTATATTAAAGAGTTGACAGCTGGAATGCTCTTTAGTCATCTAAGGATGTGGGCTTGTTACCAGAGGAACCGATCATGTGATTAAAGGGTTGGGGCTTTCAGTCCCATCCCCATGATTTCTGGGGAGGGAAGAGGGTTGGAGGTTGAACAGTCAAAGATTTAGCCAATCATGCCTATGTTATGAAGCATCCATAAATCCCCCAAAGGATAGGGTTTAGAGGGCTTCTGGCTTGATGAACACAAGGAAGTGCCTGGAGAGTGGTGAGCCTGCAGAAGATTTGGAAGCTCTGCACCCTTTCTCTATGCCTTGCCCTGTGCATCTCTTCCATCTCGCTGTTCCTGAGTTATATTCTTGACAGTACATCAATAATCCAGTAAGCAAATTGTTTATCAGAGTTCTGTGAGCCTCTCTAGCAATTTAGTCAAGCTTGAGGAGAGAATTTGGGGAACTTCTGATTCATAACCAGTGGCTCAGTACAGTGACCAGTCTGGAATCAGTTGGTAAAGAATCTGCCTGCAAAGGAAGAGATCCAGATTCAATCCCTGGGACAGGAAAATCCCCTGGAGAAGGGAATGGCTACTCATGCCAGTATTCTTGTCCAGAGAATCCCATGGACAGAGGAGCCGGACATGCTACAGTCCTTGGGGATGCAAAGAGTTGGATACAACTGAGCAACTAAAACATATTGTATCCAAAGAGGAGGCCATAGTAACCTCCAACCTGGAGTTGGTTGGTCAGAGCTCAGGTGGCAACCTGGGTTTGTGACTGGCATCTAAGGTAAGGGAGGACAGACTTAACTTGTAGGTTAAGATTCCCTTAACCTGTGGAATCTCAGCTATCTCCAGGTACATAGTATCAGAATTTAACTGAATCGTAGGACACAGAGCTGATGTTCTAAGAATTGCCTGTTGTTATGGGGAAATTCTGTCTTCAGTGGAACTTACACCAGAACCCATTTAGTCCTGCTCAACATTACATACAGGATTCATATAATTATGAGGTAAAATGAAGTAGAAAATGGAAAGGAGGAAAATGGAGAAAACATATTATTAATTAAAGGCTGCTTGTTAAAGATATATGCATCCCTATGTTCATAGCAGTACTATTCACAATAGCCAAAACATTGAAGCAACCTAATATCCATCAACAGATGAATGAGTAGAGAAATGTGGTACATATATATAATGGAATACTACTCAGCCATAAAACATAAAATAGTGCCATTCACAGCAACATGGATGCAATTAGAGATTATCATATTAAATGAAGTAAGTCAGAAGCAGGAAGACAAACAGCATACGATATCACTTATATGTAGACTCTAAAGTGTGGCACAGCTTTGCACTCCTTTCCAAATTTTGAACCAGTCAGTTATTCCATGTAAGGGTGTGTGCTATTAAAAATAGAGGCTTAGTGCTCTAGTTTTTAGAAAACAACATTTAAAACAGGTTGATAGATAAGTTGTGCATATTTGAGCTCAGTATTGCTGTGCAAAGAAATACAGAACAATTCTTTCCTACAGAAAAATAGGGAGGAGAAAGCAGATTGATAGGCTATGAAATTAGCCATGGATTGATCCAGTAGTAGATCCAGATCTGCACTACTTTAAAGTTGGAACACAAAACACAATCTCTTTCCTTAGAGTTATCTTTCACCTGGGGGAACACTAAGGGGAAAAGGGTAACTTGTTCATTATAGTGATTGTGCTAATGATCAAAGAATGTGCAGAAAGGAAAAGGATAGGAAAAGGTTCTTCCTCTCATCGGGCTTTATATTTCTTTGCTTTACGTTTCTTTCTTATATATTATACATTTATTTGTTTCTCGTGGCCACTCCCTCTACACACACACACACACACGTTAAATTGTAAGGTCTGTGAGATCATGACTTGATTTGCTCTCTCCACAGAGCATAGAATGGAGTGTGGCATTAGAAGATAATAAATATTAAAGGGACTCATGTGAACAGTATTGTAAATTAAAAATCTACTTCCTTTAATGTAATTAGCAATTAACAATTTTATGTACTATAACTTAATATTGTTAGGGTAAAACTCTTCTTTCTCTTGCATTTCCCTTTTTTATATTAGCTTAAGCTCATACTAGTTTAAGCTCAATTATTTTAGCATTCATAGCTTTTCACTGATACTTTATTCATTCCATATCAGCAATGTGATGTATCAGATGGAAATTAAGTAAGAATGAGCTTGGCATGTTGGGATCTTCTAGTGGTTCCTATTTTTGAAAACTGGTGTAAAAATATCTCCTGGCTTTGCAATTCTTAATATCGCTCTTCCATGAAGAGGCAGTCTATTTTCCCTCTCCTTGAATCTTGTGTCAGTCTTTGATGATTTTAATCAAAACTATGGTGAAAATATCATTCTAGAACTTCAAATTTCAGGCACTAAGCAAGCCTACTAGTTCTATTTTTGTGTACTGGAGGGAAGTAAGCTACCATCTAAGGAGTCTGGCGAAACTGAGATTTCCACACTGGGAGAAAAATAAAACTAGCTACACAGAGAGACGGTAAAATGCCAAGCAGCCCCTATTGCTTCAACCAACCCAGCTAGGATTCAGACATGTTAGGGAAAAAGCTATCCTGTATGCCATCTGGGTCTGAGATAATCTTTCTCCATGAGCCCCATCCTAATTGAAGATCTATGCAGCAATGGATAATGGAAGCGACCCAACTCCGTATTACTCTTTTTCTCCAATACTATTTGCACAAAAAGGACAAGCATTCTATTCTTCCCTTTCAAGAGGAACATCTGAGTCTATTAATAGAAGTGACTGGAAATGTCTGCCATGCTCTGGCACTGCCCTGATAGGGTAGATTATCATGATGAATTCTGGAATGCATTTAGCAAGCCCATTTCTTTCCATTAGGCTTGTTTCTCTCGTTATCCTTTAACAGTAAAAGAGATGATATTTTGGCCTCCATCTGTGATTATTTTTATTTTTTTTTTCCTATTTTTCTTTAGCTTAGAATGTGAGAAAGAAATATGTTAAGTATTGGCCTATCTCACCAGCACCACCGCTGTAATTAGGAACACACAGGTTGTCACCTTGCTTCCTTGGCCTCCTTTCCCTATTTGTAAACTAACTAAATCATAACTAAAATTCCAAGGTTCCATGAAACTTCCACTTTGAGTTAAATCACTGATTAGAAAATATGCCATATTAAATGCATATGTGCATACATGCCTGTGCAAAGTCGCTTCGTTACTGTAGCGTCCAACTCTTTGTGACCCCATGGACTCTACCCCATCAGACTCCTCTGTCCATGGGATTCTCCAGTCGAGGATACTGGGGTGGGTGGCCATGCCCTTCTCCAGGGGCTCTTCACGACCCAGCAATGAACCTTTGTCTCTAAAGTCTCCTGCATTGGCAGGTGGATCCTTTTCCAATGGAGCCACATGGAAAACCCATTAAATGCATATACTTTTAAACAAAATATGTGTTCCTAGGAATGAAAATGCAAGCTAAATTAGTTTGTATTAGTTTGTTGAAATGGTCATAACAAAATGCCACAGATCAGATGGCTTAAACAAAAATTTATTTTCACAGTCTGGAGACTGGAAGTCCAAGGTCAAGGTGTCTCAAGTTTGGTTTGCCCCAAGGCTGCTATCCTTGTCTTGCAGGTATCTATCCTGCCACTGTCCTTTTCTCTCTATACACTAATATTTGAGGTCTCTTCCTTTTCTTAAAAGGGCACCAGCCCTATTGGATTAGGGTTCCACCCTCATGGCCTCATTTTAACTTTATCACAACTCTAAATATCTTCTCTCAATATATGGTTACATTCAGAGGCACTGGAGTTAGGAGCTCAACATATGAATTGTAACGAGGTCACAATTCAATCCATAACAAAGTTCAACCTATGTTCCTTATAGCATAGGCCTGTGTGGACGTGTCTTCCAGGAATCTTACATTAGACAACACAAGGAATGGAATTCTCAAATCATACTTACAGAAGTCATAGTTCTGTTCATTACACTGATAATTCAATGACGGGACAATATTAAGGCATGTGCGAAATACAAAAATCTAGGGCTGTCATAAAAACTCTGCTAATCTAGCATCAGGTAACATCCTGGTTGAGTTTTAATATTTCTGTGAAAGCTACATTACTAGCACAAACAAAACCATTTTCTTTATAAGACAGCTCCATTGTTATACCCCATTAGTTCCAGAACTATCATGATATTCTCCAGCTAGAAATGCCCAAATAAATCTATAAATGGGAGATTTATTTCTAACAAACAATGTAGCCTGACCAGGTATATACCATTAAAGGAAGTCCATAGATAAGAACCCCTCCTGCTAGTAAGTGTAATTAATATGTTTACCATGAGGTTTTATTAAAACGTTTACAAAGCAATGTAAATGGATTTTTTTTTCCCCCAGAGCATAAAAGGGAGAGAGTGGGTTGCAGGGCTGCTTGTAATCCATACATTCTCATCTCCAAATTTCTGTGAGTTATGATTTGCTGTAGGTTGGAGATGTTTCCAAAATGTTCCATGTAATTACTGGTCCCCCCTTGTTACACTGTTGTTTCTGAAGTCCTCAGTATTGGATTGCTCATGTTTATTCTGTTTTCACAAAGTGTTTGTTTTTTTAAGCACTCTAAATGTATTTTAGCATTGAGCTTGATACCTATTCATTGTTTATTTGGTGCACGTCCACCACCACCACTTGAACTCTTATGTTCCAGTATCGGCCAAAGTCTCTCAAGATCAGCAGACAGTGAGACCACCAAAGAAAGGCAGTATTTGCTTCAAAAGAGAAGGCACCGCTTATTGGGTGAGAGAATTTACAGCGTGATGCACTAAACAACGTCGCTCAAAAGTGCCCCTTTGACAGTATTCACTGGCCCTCAGTGGCTGAAGATATAAGTTACCTCTCATACCTGAGAAAATATGGACAAGAGTAGCTTGCCAACCACACAGCCATATATTCAGGTGAATATTTAGGAGACAACCACATTATAAAGGCTCTTATACACTGAACGGAAAGTTGTTAAAAAGAGGTAAAACTGCTTATGCATGTATAAGCAGATATTAATAATTAATACAAATATTTTTAAAATAGTCTACCTAGATATACCTGATATGAATATTTTTCCTTGTATAAACTACAAATCTATCATTATAATGCATCTAGACTCTATTCCCACTTATGTTTAGAAACCAACATATTTGATGTAAGATAAAGAGGACAATTAGTAAACAAAGCTAAAGAAACTTATCAATGACTGAATAAACCAATAACTGGTTTGAAATAAAAGAAAGACACCTGGTTCCATAATAATTTTTATTTTTCAAGCTGAAATAAAGAGTGAAAATAATGTGGAAAAAAATTCATCGGATAGTCAGGTGTTTTCTAGACTTAGCCACGTATCAGGATAAGAATAAACTGAATATGGCTGGTAAATGTCCTCTCCACAGATTACAACCTAATGGATGCGACAGATTTCAACAAAATGGTTATATAAATATTTATTTTGTTATAATTGTACAAAATATAATTTAGAGAGTGTGGAATCAAATCATGTACTAGGTTATCTCGATATTAATGTGTTCCCAGATCTCAATCCACTATTAATCTTAGTTCTCAAGTAATAATAATTCAATGGACAACTGGAAACACCTGTAGAAAAAGATAATTTTAACAAATTAAGGTGTGAGAGCAAGGTGAAAGCTATCAAAGGTGTTTAAGCTGCTATGTGAGTTCTATCTATGAGGCTTTCATATTGACTCAAACTTGAGAATGCACAGCCATTGCATAGGAGATGAGGTGGATATAGATATGACACAAACAGGAGAGTTCCGCAGAACACAGCAGGATCTGCAGCCTGTGGACAGTCATTTCCATGAAAAGCAGCTTGGGAGTATATCACTGAATTGACAGACAAATATGAATGCTAACAGGAAAGGCAAGGTTTTCTTTTTGGAGGAAACATGCTGAAGGTATTCAACAAAGAAACAGTAAATGAGAGTTTCTGAAACTTTTGACACATTGTTAGAAAAATAATCCAAGTGCATACTGTTTGCTTGAATGCTTACTATCTGCCATGTCTTAAGTATACATTTACTTCTTAGAATAACCTCTTTAGTTAAGTTTTTTGTTTGTTTGTTTGTTTGCATTTTTGAAGATGAGGAAATTGGGGCTTAGAGAAGATGTTTAAACCTTTGAGTGACATAGTTTCATCATGTATAAAATTGGGCATTTTTATGAAGGGCTCTTCAAACCTCTAATGTGCTATATTAAACAAAAATTATAGAGTAAAACTATGAGATATGAATTCTGAAAGTGACAACATTTATTCCCTTAAAACTCTAGATTAAAACCTAGGAATGTCATATACCATCAAGGGAACGGCCAAGAAGATATGAAGCATTCACAAAAGGAGTTTGCTTGGCAAGTACTCCATAAGTTGTTCAGTTATTTTTCTCCAGAAATTGAGGCTGAAATTGTAAAAAAGTTTAGATTCTGAGAAGATTCCGCCAAAATTTTAACATGATGTGATGGGTACAGCAACAGAATTACAAAAGTGGTATTGATGTATTTCAGAAGAGTAGGATTTTTACTGTTCAAATAAGGAAAAACAGCAAGAAGTTCACTAAAGAGTGAGCTAACAGCTTATCTGGGCAAGAAGAATGAATAAGAAAGAAATCAATGAATGAAATTAAGATCCATCACTTTAGGGTTTTCACTGCTATTGCCCTGAGAATTTTTAGAATACTTAAAAATTTTATTGAAGGAAATTAAGGAAGTTATAGCACTAGCATGATTTAATTTATCTGACTGAGCTTTTTAAAAAATTTATTTATTTTAATTGGAGGCTAATTACTTTACAGTATTGTGGTGGATTTTGCCATACATTCACATGAATCAGTCATAGGTGTACATGTGTTCCCCATCCTGAACCCCACTCCCACCTCCCTCCCCATCCCATCCCTCTGGGTCATCCCAGTTCACCAGTCCTGAGTACCCTGTCTCATGCATTGAACCTGGACTGGCAATCTATTTCACATATGATAATATACATGTTTCAATGCTATTCTCTCAGATCATCCCACCCTCACCTTCTCCCACAGAGTCCAAAAGTCTGTTCTTTACCTCTGTGTCTCTTTTGCTGTCTCGCATATCGGGTCATCATTACCATCTTTCTAAATTCCATATATATGCATTAATATACTGTACTGGTGTTTTTCTTTCTGACTTACTTCACTCTGTATAATAGGCTGCAGTTTCATCCACCTCATTAGAACTGATTCAAATCCTTTGTTTTAATGGCTGAGGAATATTCCATTGAGTATATGTAGCAAAGCTTCCTTATCCATTCATCTGCTGATGGGCATCTAGGTTGCTTCCATGTCCTGGCTATTATAAACAGTGCTGTGATGAACATTGGGGTGCACGTGTCTCTTTCAGATCTGGTTTCCTCGGTGTGTATGCCCAGGAGTGGGATTGCTGGATTGTATGGCAGTTCTATTTCCAGTTTTTTAAGGAATCTCCACACTGTTCTACATAGCAGCTGTACTAGTTTGCATTACCACCAACAGTGTAAGAGGGTTCCCTTTTCTCCACACCCTCTCCAGCATTTATTGCTTGTAGACTTTTGGATAGCAGCCATCCTGACTGGCGTGTAATGGTACCTCACTGTGGTTTTGATTTGCATTTCTCTGATGATGAGTGATGTTGAGCATCTTTTCATGTGTTTGTTAGCCATCTGTATGTCTTCTTTGGTGAAACGTCTGTTTAATTCTTTGGCCCATTTTTTGACTGGGATGTTTATTTTCCTGGAATTGAGGTGCAGGAGTTGCTTGTATATTTTTGAGATTAATTCTTCGTCAGTTGCTTCATTTGCTATCATTTTCTCCCATTCTGAAGGCTGTCTTTTCCCTTTGCTTATTGTTTCCTTCTTTGTACAAAAGCTTTTAAGTTTAATTAGGCGCCATTTGTTTATTTTTGCTTTTATTTCCATTACTCTGGGAGGTGAGTCATAGAGGATCCTGCTATGGTTTACATCAGATAGTGTTTTGCCTTTGTTTTCTTCTACGAGTTTTATAGCTTCTGGTCTTACATTTAGATCTTTAATTCATTTTGTTTATTTTTGTGTATGGTGTTAGAAAGTGTTCTAGTTTCATTCTTTTACAACTGACTGAACTTTTCTGAAAGCAATAGGCCCAACATTATATTTATTGAGAGATAAAGATATATAAGGGACATTACTGGGGACTTCTAAAAAATTTATACTGTCATTTGATTCCTGAACAAAGGACTATAGGAAAATATTTGACTATATTTGACTAATAAATATTGACTAATAAAATATTGACTAATAAACTATTAGTAACTAGCATCAGTCTTTACTTTTATGCTTCTTTATTTACACACAAATATTTTATTCAGGGAAAATAAAATAATTTAGATTTTCTTCTTTCAATAGTATTTTAACTCATAAAGCTAGAAGTACAAGACAGTGATATCTCAAGTGTTTTAATGCCAAAATTCCCTTGGGAGGAAGGCAAAAAAAAAACACACAAAAAAAAACAGACAAACCTTAGTTCCTTTCCCACCCATTCAAATAGTATTATGTCACAATAAAATGGAATGTGAAAGATTTGTTTTGAAGTGTACAACATATACGTTTTTTATTTCTCCATATATTCTACTCTGGAATAGCAAAATGCACTGACCTACACATCAGTTTGTATGGAGATAGTTAACATTTCTGTTGACACCTGTGAGCAGAAGCATCAGTTCAGTTACATTAACTCATGAAGAATGAATGGAAAATCACAGTGACAAACTAATGTCTAAATTATGTGATAGTGGGACCCATAGAAAGGAAAATGTATGAGTTTTACTGCCCCAAGTGAATGTAATTCTGTTTATTATCTTACATACCAACTGTCAGCAGTCTGTGATGTGGAACACTTTAGATTATTGCTGACATTTGGAAAAATAAATGAATTTGAATGAGTTTGAGCAAGTTAAGCAACATGGTAACTTGAAATTGCTGAGCAAAAACTGTTTATTTGTTGATAAAATAAAACATATACTGTAGAAATTTTTGTTAGCTTTTTTTTTTTTTTAGGCTTATCTCTGGATAATTAGAACAGCTTGGCTGACTAAGTATAATATATTGACATTCTTAATGTGGCTTAAATACAGGGAAAAGTATTTATTGGTATGCACCAAACCTCCACTGAGAAAAGCTGAGTTAAACTGATATTTCTCACCAGGTACTCTGTATTCTGGATCTTGATTAATTACTTTAAAATAAAAATACACTTTTCACTAGAGTACATAATAAGAAAGGCTTTTGAGAGAGATCCTAATTAAGGTTGGGAATACATTTTTGCTACAAGCATAACAACCTAAACATAACTATTTAATATAAGGTATAATAAACATAACTGTGTGTGTTTGTCTCTTTGGTGTTTGGGAAATATATTTAAATAAAATATTCCTGTTATCTAAGAGCATCAGATTTTCAAGGACAACAGGTCTTCCAAATATTAGATAAATCTTACATAAGTGAAAGTGAAAGTGAAGTCCCTCAGTCATTCATGACTCTTTGTGACCCCATGGACTGTAGCCCACCAGGCTCCTCTGTCTATGGGATTGTCCAGGCAAGAAGACTGGAGTGGGTTGCCATTTCCTTCTCCAGGAGATCTTCCCAACCCAGGGATTGAACCCGGGTTTCCCACATTGCAGGCAGATTCTTTACCATCTGAGCCACCAGGGAAGTCCCACCTATTCTTTTTTATTTATTTATTTATTTATTTATTTATTTTGGAATGGCTATAATTTATTTTTTTTTTATTATTTTTTTTCAGTGGGTTTTGTCATACATTGATATGAATCAGCCATAGAGTTACACGTATTCCCCATTCCACCTATTCTTAATTTTACATGTTTTAATTATTTGTCTTAAATAATTCAATAAGTCTTTCATGAGATACCAGGTACTCATTGAAAATACTTACTGAAATAAGTCTTTCACTAAATACCAGGATGCTGCCAAGATGAAGAAGTTAAGGTCATTCAAAAGCCTGAAAAGCAAAGTACAGTGAAGTGACAGTGTAGGTGGTCAGCAGGGGTGAGGTTGTGCAACAGCTGATTAAGAGATAAACCGCAAATACTTTTCCTTTTCCCTTAGAAGAGATTCTACTATTTATTTGTGCCACTTTCCAAAACAAAAATCAATATGTCAAATATTTGCCATCAGCAAAGTTGTTTGTAAGTTGTATAATTATTAAAATGCCAGGGAGTGTTTTACCAGATAGAAATTTTAGAATCAAAAAAGCCACTTGCTACTATTAATCTTAATGAAATTCTTTTCCAAACTTTTCCCTACCCCATAATCTAACATCTGTAGAATATTGAGTTGTGTATTACAGATATTCAGTAAATGATACTTATTTCAAAAATAATGACATTTATTATTTATACAATTTATAGGTGTTATTCTGTAGGAGGAAAAAGAACTTGCATTTGTATTGCCTAAAACCAGTGATGATTGATAGGTGATAAGTGTGAGTCTGGGAAATGGAAAGGAAACTATTTTAGCCATAGAAAAGTGGATATAGATTAGTTGGAAATGTATTTGATGAACTTCAAGGCAGCCAATAAAATTTATATTAAATGAAGTATAAGTCATTGGTTAAGGAAAATAAGAGAATCTCAAATAATGATTCAGTTAGAACCATAGAAGAAAGAAAAATAGTGGAAAATGAAAGAAACAATAACAGCATCAAGTAAAAAACATTTACAAATATGATATGTATTAGTCTAGCTATTTATATAAAATTTCACTTTAAATCTGAATGGTATATATACAAGAATAAAAATAATAATAATGTCTATCAGAGTGGATTGAAAAATACAAGATCTAGCTCTATATTGTATACAAGTAACTCACTTTAAACATAATGACATGGATTAAAAGTGAAGAAAATGGAAAAAGACATACATGCAGAAACTAATAAAAAAAATGTTGAAGTACCTATATAAATTTCAGATAAAGCAGATTCAGAGTAAGGAAACTTACCAGGAATAAAAAGGGATGTTACATAATGATAAAGATGTCAGTTCTCCCTAATTTACTTTTAAGAACTAAAACATGGAGGAGATGAATAGATATCATTCATATATGACTCTATCTTCTCATCAACTCTGTTTTTCCTTACCTAAACTGATGAAGTAAGCCATTATGTTGAGTTGAGCACATGGCGAAGAACTTCTGGTTCCCTCTAGAAACTGTGGGTGATCACGAAGACTGAGCAAATAAACCCTCAGGTTCTCTCTCTCAAAATCCTAAGGAAGTGAATGCTCTCACCTACCAAGTGAATATTAAAGAGGCCCCTGGGCCTTAGAGGGAAAAGTCAACATGGACGACACCCTAGTTGCAGCTTTTAGATAATCAAAGTAGAGTACTTAGCTAAGTTGTACCCTGCTTGTGATCAAAAGTGTCATTGAGATAATAAACTTCCATTTATTTAGGCTGCTAAATTCATGATCATATGTTACACAGCAATACAAAATGAATGCAGCCTGATTCAAGTTTGAGGCTATAGCAAATAAAGCTAAAACTAACATTCTTGGTATTTAGTGTACAAGAGTCACTTCTGTTGGATAAAAACCCTGAAATGAGAGTATCTGGTCACAGGAAATGACAATATACCTCTAGTAGTTATGGTCAAGTATTTTTCCAGAGTAATGTACCAATTGAAATTCGCACAAAGAATGGAGAAGTGAATGGCAACCCACTCCAGTATTCTTGCCTGGAGAATTCCATGGACAGAGGAGCCTGGTGGGCTACAAACTGTGGAGTCACAAGAGTTGGACATGACTTAGCAACTAAAACAGTAACAAAGAAAGAAGATTCGGATATTTTTTCCTAAAGTTTGCCAGCACTTGTTCTTGGTAGTCCTTTTAATTTTAGCTATTCTAGCATATATTATACTGGTATAGTATAACACACTGGTATATTATTATGTTATGTTATATTACAGTAATATTATGGAATTATATAGATAACCAAATGCAGAAACATAAAATTATTTGGTTGATATTTATTAATTAGAAAAAAAAACCTCTGTGTGATACAAAATTGCTTTCATACTTTAAAAAATTTTATGGTTATACTATGGTGAAAATGATCAGAAAAGCAAAAACACAGGTCCACATAATTTTTTAAAGAAAAAAATCAGTAATAACTTAAAAAAATACTGAAGTGATAAAGTTTATATAAAACAGCTCACAACAGCATCACAGAAGTTTCATAATACACTAAAGAGCCTTTAGGATACAGCTTTAATCATGTACATTGAAATTAAGATGTCATTATGCATAAGTGACTAGAACAAAACCTTATTAAAACATTATGCAAACTGGCATAATACTAAATGCTGTAGTTGTAACTTGCACAAAATGTATTATTGCTTATGTTATTTTACTGTTATAGGCTTTGGATATATCAAGATAGAAAGAAATTAAAAATCCTCCTGAAATAAGCAAGTTTTCTCTTCTGAAAATATAGCTTAGCAACTGACCACACCCCATGAAGAAAAAAAGACATCAACAAGCAGAAAAATGACAAAGTATTTTGACATAAAACATAAAGAGGAAAAAATATAAAATGTCCTATATGTATTTTAATAGATGATAAATCTCAGTAGTAATTAAGGAGGAATTAAGCTGCATTGTGTCACTTTTAATCCATCAGATTGTTGCCTGGAGGTTCCCTGGTGGCTCAGGTGGTAAAGAATCTGTAATGTGGAAGAACAGGGTTGTACCCCTAGGTCGGGAAGATCCCCTGGAGAAGTGAATGGCTACCCATTCCAGTATTGTTGCCTGGAGAATTAAATGGACAGAGGAGCCTGGCATGCTATAGTCCATACAGTTGAAAAGAGTTGGACAAGATTAAGTGACTAACACTGGTATCATTTATTTATGTCATTTACACTTTTTTTCTGCTGGGTAATTTGCATGAAAGATACATGTTCATAGCCTAATAACCCCAAACAATTTCACTTTCACACATTTAGGCCGGGAAAATACACTTATGTGCAAGAAAACATTTATAAGCATTTTATTCTTCTCTTTATAAATTTAAAAAAAATAGAAAAATGCATTATTGACTAAAGGAAGAGTAATGCTCTCAGTTATGAGAGAAGCAGATCTAGGCATTTCACACATGCTTTGTAACATGGTATTCAAGTTTCACAACTAGTGAGCCCTAGGTTCTCTGGTTGGGGTAGTAAGTGGACTCAGGTGAGATGGTATAGTTACTCTGATTGACCTAAATTCCATCAGATTCTCTCAAAAAGATTTTTCAGTACAGATTAAGAAGCCTAGTGAGATGTGCTGTCAACCATCAACAGTAGTAGAAGCAGAGACAAAGAAAAATCAAGTCATCTTAACAACAAATGCTATCGTAATGATAATTTGTTAACATAGTACTTATTAAAATGCAGATATACCTAGTAGATACTAGTCACTGCTGTGTCTGTGTGTTTATTTAATTCTCTCAAGACTCATTTCAAGTAAGTATCATTTTCATCCCTGTCACCATTGCTGATGAGGAAACTTAAGTCCTAAGAGAGATAAGAGATAGTAGAGTCAGGCTGACTGAATCTAGTAAGGATGCTCTCAACCTCACTGTTTTCCTACTTCTTAATTAGATTTCCTGTTAAGCCATTAGATCTATTGTGGTATCCTGAATAGCATCATCAATGAACAGTGTAAGCCTACGTTTGCCTCCTTACCTACCTATATATTCTTAAAACCTTCAATCATAAGACAGATTCTCAAAGTGAAAGTTGCTCAGTCGTGTTGGACTCTTGTGAATTCTCCAAGCCAGAATACTGGAGTGGGTAACCTTTCCCTTCTTTGTGGGATCGTCCCAACCCAGGGATCAAACCCAGGTCTCCCACATTGCAGGCAGATTCTTTAAGAGCTGAGTGACAAGGGGAGCCCAAGAATACTTGAGTGGGTAGCCTATCCCTTCGCCAGCAGATCTTCCTGACCCAGGAATTGAACTGGGGTCTCCTGCATTGCAGTGGGATTCTTTACCAACTGAGCTATCAGGGAAGCCCATATATATATATATATATGTATGTATGTATGTATGTATATATATATGTATGTATGTATATATATGTATACTCCATGTTAGGTTAAATGTGAATAAAACGATAAAGAAACCCCGGGGATCAATGTGTTATTTACTTGAATAATTCATATTGAAAGTTTCAAAATTATGTAACTAAAAGGACAGAATTTTAAAAACAAAACTGATCAAATACAAAGGAAGAAAGACTGATTGCATGAATTGTCCAAGGTTTTAATCCCACCGCTATCTGCACTCTTTGTCATATGACTACTTGCTGTTATTTTTCAGTTGTTAAGTCATGTCAGACTCTTTGTGACCCCATGAACTACAGTGCACCATGCTTAGCTATCCTCCACTAATAGCATCCATCACTATTTAGTTCCTCTCAAAAAACAGAAAACTGACTTTGTGACTTGTTCTGGAGATCAGTTCAGTTCAGCCGCTCAGTCATGTCCAACTCTTTGCAACCCCATGAACTGCAGCAGGCCAGGCCTCCCTGTCCATCACCAACTCCTGGAGTCCACCCAAACCCATGTCCATCGAGTCGGTGATGCCAATCAACCATCTTATCCTCTGTCGACCCCTTCTCCTCCTGCCCTCAATCTTTTCCAGCTCAGGGTCATTTCAAATGAGTCAGCTCTTTGCATGAGGTGGCCAAAGTATTGGAGTTTCAGCTTCAACATCAGTCCTTCCAATGAACACCCAGGACTGATCTTCTTTAGGATGGACTGGTTGGCTCTCCTTGCAGTCCAAGGGACTCTCAAGAGTCTTCTCCAACACCACAGTTCAAAGGCATCAGTTCTTCAGTGCTCAGCTTTCTTTATAGTCCAACTCTCACATCTATACATGACCACTGGAAAAACCATAGCCTTGACTAGATGGACCTTTGTTGGCAATGTAATATCTCTGTTTTTTATAATGCTATCTAGGTTGGTCATAACTTTCCTTCCAAGCAGTAAGCGTCTTTTAATTTCATGGCTGCAATCACCATCTGCAGTGATTTTGGAGCCCGAAAAATAAAGTCAACCACTGTTTCCTCATCTATTTCCCATGAATGATGGGACCAGATGCCATGCTCTTAGTTTTCTGAATGTTGAGCTTTAAGCCAACTTTTTCACTCTCCTCTTTCACTTTCATCAAGAGGCTTTTTAGTTCTTCTTCACTTTCTGCCATAAGGGTGGTGTAATCTGCATATCTGAGGTTATTGATATTTCTCCTGGCAATCTTGATTCCAGCTTGTTCTTCCTCCAGCCCAGAATTTCTCATGATGTACTCTGCATATAAGTTAAATAAGCAGGGTGACAATATACAGCCTTGACATACTCCTTTTACTATTTGGAACCAGTCTGTTGGTCCATGTTCAGTTCTAATTGTTGCTTCCTGACCTGCTTACAGGTTTCTCAAGAGGCAGCTCAGGCGATCTGGTATTCCCATCTCTTTCAGATTTTCCAGTTTATTGTGATCCACACAGTCAAAGGCTTTGGCATAGTCAATAAAGCAGAAACAGATGTTTTTCTGGAACTCTCTTGCTTTTTCAATGATCCAGCAGATGTTGGCAATTTCATCTCTGGTTCCTCTGCATTTTATAAAACCAGCTTGAACATCTGGGATTTCACGGTGCACATATTGCTGAAGCCTGGCTTGGAGAAATTTAAGCATCAGTTTACTAGCATATCAGATGAGTGCAATTATGCGTGTGTTTGAGCATTCTTTGGGATTGCCTTTCTTAGGGATTGGAATGAAAACTGACCTTTTCCAGTCCTGTGGCCACTGCTGAGTTTTCCAAATTTGCTGGCATATTGAGTGCAGCACCTTCACAGCATCATCTTTCAGGGTTTGAAATAGCTCAACTGGAATTCCATCATCTCCACTAGCTTTGTTCATAGTAATGCTTCCTAAGGCCCACTTGACTTCACCTTCCAGGATGTCTGGCTTTAGGTGAGTGATCACACCATCATGATTGTCTGGGTCATGAAGATTTTTTTTTGTACGGTTCTCCTGTGTATTCTTGCCACCTCTTCTTAACATCTTCTGCTTCTGTTAGGTAAAATTTTGCGAATGTGACAGTGTAACCATTCAGAATACAGGCCTGAAAATGACTCAGGTATTTCCACTTGCTTTTGCTGCTTTTGCACCTGTGCTTTTTAAAAAGAATCTGTTGTAACCTGCTGGATAAAGATAGAGAAATATGGAGCTGAACCATTTTGCTTTAGTCAACAGTTGACCTGCAATATCTGAGCTCCCAGCCTAGCTCATATCAGAAGTAACTGTCAAGGGCCTATTACTATTTATTGCAAGCTGGTACCCTTAAACAACTTCTGTCCTGTCCCTCCACCCTTCCATACCCCACCCCCTGGAAAACACCATTTACTTTTTGTATTTATGAGCTTGGCCTTTTTAGATTTCACATATCAGTTCAATTCAGTTCAGTCGCTCAATCGTGTCCGACTCTTTGTGACCCCAAGATTTCACATATAGGTGATATCATATAGTACTTATCTTTGTCTGATAAGCTTTAGAGATTTAATGTACAATATAGTGAATAAAGAAAACAGTATTTTATTTATAAGCATCAAACTTGCTAAGAGACTAGAACTTAATGATTCTAACCTTGTAAAAGAAAGGATGATTATGTAATATGTTGCTGTTTCTACTTATCCTTATAATGGGAACCGGATTACAACATGCAAATGATTCAGATTAGTATATTGTACACCTTAAATTTACCCTCTACAGTATTCTTACATGGAGAATCCCAGGGACGGGGGAGCCTGGTGGGCTGCCGTCTATGTGGTCACACAGAGTCGGACACAACTGAAGCGACTTAGCAGCAGCACCGTAAATTTACACAATATGTCAAATATATTTCAATTAAAAAGAAATAGCAGTGTAAGCACAGATATGTAGAATGGTGATCTCTGTAAATGTATATTATTATATTCCACCTTAGTTTTGGATGAGATACTTTGTAGCAGTGTCATGGCAATGTTTGAAACAGAAATTGATACCTAGTCTTGGACCGCTGCCATATAAATCAAACCTAAAATGTGTAGCTTCAGGGACTGAGCAGTGAAAGAGCAAAGACCGAGAAAATGGAAGATATACAGGTGACTGAAAACTGGCAAGCTATGGTATGTATTGGCCAACAATTGGCAATATATTCTGGCAATAACTTGCAAGTTAGGGATTTTTGCCTAATAAATATAATTTGTGATGATGTGATGTTGAAACAAACATCAATGTTAAGTTTAACAGAAAGATTTAGAATTAGGTTTGGCTCCATACTTATCTGCTTATAAATTTTTATTTCAATAACAGTAATGCATAGAATAATATTTAAATAAGTATATGTAAAATGCACTGATAATTTAAAAAAACTGGTTTGGTAGGATAAACAGACTCCAAACTTTATAAAAAGTCATAGCATAGAATACTAAAATGACAATTTTGGAGAGATTTTATTTGATAATCTTACAATGCTCCCATGTTTTGTTTTGCCACAATTTACCATTCTAGTGTTGTTCACATTTGTATGAAATAGCTACTCTCTCTAAGTTTTGCTGAATCCTGAAAAAAAAAAAAACTAACTTTTTTTTCTTGCACATTTATTATTGATCATTTGTGCAGTATTGATTGTTGTGAGTAGGTAATTACAAACATGCATCATTTTACCCCGATAGTAGTGAACTCACCTCTTAGGAACAGATCTTCTGTGTCTGACAGGCCAAAGTTGAATGGTCATCTGATGAATCATGAATCACACTCTTGTACATTCAATGGATAAAACCTTTCCCATTGCAACCTTGTTATCATCTAACTGACACTTTGCTGGAACACAGTCATTTACTAAAACAGATTAAGATGTTTGCATCAACATCACTGTGCTGCAATAGAATAATTGGCATTAATAATTATTCCCTCATAGTGTCCTGGGTCTTAAAAATTCTTATTCACGACCAGATAGGCTGAGTGCACATCAAGACCCTTGGCTCTGAACTTGGCTATCTAGCTAGCTCTGAACAAAGGGACATTAATGGAGATGATATAAGCAGAGTCTTAGAAGCAGCTTTTTAATATCTGACTTTCACCTTGGGACCCAGAATGAACACAAATGGAAAGAAACTGCACTAGCTGACTCACCAAAGTGTGAGAAATACATGCTTAACTTTGAATTCTGCTGAGTTATTATGGCATAATTCTATACTATATGCCAACAGTTTATTGATATAGTTGCAAGCCAGACAATCAAGAATATATTTAATTGTTTTAACTTGTGATCAAAATTAAAAGCTTGAATTAAATATGTATGTATGTGTGTGTGTGTATATATATATGTATGTATGTATGTATTAGAGTGTAGAGATGCCCAAAGCATAAGTTTAGACATCCCTAAGGGTTGGGGGTGGTGGTAACAATTGACAAACATCAGTTCACCTGAACATATTTTCAGATTTTATACATTGGAAGGGTTTGTGATACAATGTAGTAGTGGGAAAGAGTATTTTACTGAATGGATGGATGGATGGGTGGATGGCTGGATGGATGGATGGATGGATGGATGGATTGATAGAGGAAAGATACTTAATGAACCTCTCGGCCTATTTTTTTCTCTTACCGGAGGATACTCTCAAGATGAGAACTACACTGCAAGTTGAACAGGGCAAGAAGTCATTACACTGATTAAAAAATACATGAAAACTATACATTCCTTCACATTTTCTTTAGGTCCCTCAAAAGCTCTTCACAATTTATTCTTCCTGTCCTGGGATTCAGTTTATTAAGTAAAGTTAGTCTTTAAAAAATGTGCCCGCGTATGTGTTCTATGGAGGTTTATAGAGTAGCCTGTGCCACCATTCGAGGAGCTTAGATTTTTATTGTATCTGTTTTCATCTTTTCAACTTCTATCTATCCCCTTTTCACCCAGATCTCTGGAGTTATATCATACTTTCAGAAATTATTAAAGTTTAAGAAATATGAGATGACCTAAATTGTATTGAATTTATTCAGGTTGAAATAAATTGAAAATATCTGAGGACAGTTAATATACCAGTATGGCTATAGAGGACTGACATTGAAAAAGAATATAAAAGGAAAGTAAAATTAAAGAAGGTTGAATGCTTAATTAACTACATTGATATTTATCTTAGAGGCAATAAAACTTACCTATCATTTTCAAAAGCTGGAATATATAAGTTTAAAAACAAGAAAGCACACAAACAAACAAAAAATACTAGTGAATCTTATTCAATAGGAAAACGGTATGAAGGGACAGGGAAGAGTGGGGATCAAAACCTAAATAGGCAACTACGTGAAAAATAAACTACGACCTCCAAGAGCACGGTAAGCTCTTAGCAAGTCAAATACTGTCCTCCTACCCTATAATCTCCTGCAGCCATCTCTCATTTGTTGAGTCTACTCAGAAGCTAAATTGAAATGGAGCTGTCTGACACAGTGAATATTGAGCCATCTCCTGGGATCTGAGCAAGATGAAAAATTGTAGAGAACAGATCCAAAGGGACAAATGAAAAGTATTTGTATGCCATCTTTTAAAAATGTATTTTAGATACAGACACCATGAAATAACCCAAAAGAAAGTGGAAAACTTAGCAATGTTGTCTTTCCTTTCAACCCAGAGGCAATGATTAAATTCTGTTTTCCAATAGTGAATTTTTTCCCAGAAATAAAACAAACAACAACAAAAAATTCTAGGCTAGGAATATCTGATTTCATGCTATTCTATCCAGCTTCAGTTTGTGGCACTCATTATAAGACCTTGATCATAACTGGGAGTTCAGCAGGCTAGTTTAGCAACTTTTGGAAACATTCCACTCCATGCCGCTGTGAACTGAAGTCTTAAGTTACTAATTTGGTCTCTGTTCTATTAAGAAAAAAAAAAAAAAAAATCAAGGCTCTGGAGTTAGGTCTAATTTTTTGAGATTGCTAAAATCTTCATCATGTTCTGACTTGAAAGGATGGTCTAACTGCAACACTTTCCATTGGAGGGCTGATTAGATGATTTTCTCTTCATAGTTTTGACTGAAAAACCAAAAAGAGAATAGGAAAAGATAAAAATATTGAATAATAGAATCTGGATAATAGGATAATAGCTAATAGGAAGCAGACTCAGGAAGAAATGTGCTGGATAACTGGAATTATGGAATTATTGGTTTAATGACTGCTTTGAGCGAGATGGCTAGCATAGTTTGAGCTCAGAGTTACCACTGCATCCTGAATAGCAAAAATAGAATTTCATTTTTATATGATATTTAATTGCAGAAATGCTAAGATTTTTTTTAAAATATTCTTCCCTGTTTTTATATAGTAAACTTCTATCACTAAATAAACTTCTATCATTGGATAAACTGAATTGCTTGCATTTTGATAGGTTCTAATACATAATAAAATGAGGTTTATATTGAAGAACTAAAGAGAGAGACAGAAGAAGAAATTAGAGAAGGGAAACATGGAAATGCTCTCACATATGGAAAGGGGAGATATATGTGTCATGAGTTAATGGTAGGGTAGCCACAGGATTAATGAAAGCACTGAATGCAGAGATAAGACAAAGCATAAAAAAGAAAGCTGAAGATTTAAAAGACATGTGGAGCATATGTTGGAGGTTATCCAAGACTGCTGATGTCAACATCCTGAATGTTGCTCAAATACTTATTGTGTATTGAAACTGTCTATTATATGATAGAAAACCAAAATAATAA
Organism: Muntiacus reevesi; assembly: GCF_963930625.1. Classification (NCBI taxonomy): domain Eukaryota; kingdom Metazoa; phylum Chordata; class Mammalia; order Artiodactyla; family Cervidae; genus Muntiacus; species Muntiacus reevesi. The sequence continues at coordinate 46,742,778 of NC_089264.1, forward strand.
TAATAATAACTTATATATTACATTTTTTTTCTTCTTGTTTGTTTTGATTATGGTCAATTTTTATTTTTTAATTTCACAGGTATATGAGGTGATATTTATCTTTCTTGTGAAAATATTTTTACTATGGAAAATTTCAAAAGAATAAAAAAATAGAGATAACAGTACAACAAAACTTCACGGATCTGTTACACAACTTTAACCATTTTATCTCAGGGCCATTCTTGTTTGCCGGCATTCTATTCTACTTTTCCTCGTTTCTCCAGAAGTATATTGAGGTAGATATAAGAAAGTTTGTGTTTCACTCATAACTATTTAAGTTTTACCTTTCTTAAATATAGCCATTAATTATTAAATAAAAAATAGCAATAGCAACATTTATTTAGCATCATCCAATATCCAGCAAGTGTTCTATTTATGTGGATCCTTTAATTCACAAAGCTGATGGTTTAGTAGCTAAGTCGTGTCTGACTCTTTGTGACCCCATGGACTGCAGCCCTCCAGGCTCCTCTGTCTGTGGGATTCTCCAGGTAAAAATGCTACAATGGGTTGCTATTTCCTTCTCCAGGGGATTTTCCCCATCCAGGGATCCGACCTGGGTCTCCTGAATTGCAGGCAAATACTTTACCAACTGAGCCAGAATGTTGTTGGCCAGTTCACAAAGCTATCTCTTTATAAATTTGAGGCTCTAGAAAAAATAATGCAGATGCTTCATAAGAACATTCTTACTATATTTTGTTGGGCATAAATTCAACTGCCCATGAGAGTTTCTATGATCATCTGATCTGTTTTTCATTCAAAAAGAAAAAATCAAGTATCAACATTATTTTGCTACAACATTCAAGTTCTGTGAGGGTCTCTACATGTTAATACAACTTGAAATGTTTGCAAATTCTTTTATACACTGAACGATGGCTTTTCTGCTATCATGTACTACTCATTGCCTGCAACTCTCCAGTTTATTTGTGTTTTGCCAAACACTCCATTTGACCAATGAGCCAAAGTGTAATGTAACTGATGAACCACAAGTGTATTCAGTGTATTTCTAGTAAAATCTGAGTCAGCATGAAGAATCTATTGGTCTGCAAACATTAGCATGACATAATGCTGAGTGCAGTCTCTTTCAAGTTAAAGATCTGATGAGCAAAACTGAATCCATGGAACTATATTGATTTCCTAGTAAAAAAAAATCTAGACAACCCCATTTTAGTCTTTGGCTATATGTAATACAAATAGCATTTAATTGAAATAATGTAGAATTAACTGAAATTGGTGTGAATTGTAAATTTTTGCAGTCTTTCTGCAAAGAATTCGGTTAAAATAGAGTATAAACATAAGTAAGTATTCATGTGAATGTGCATATGTATACAATTATCATTAATTAAATATGTGAAATGCAACAAAATATCAAGCATCATTTTTCTATGTATTTTAGCAAGGTTGTGCAACAGTTTACACATGTTATCTTATTTTTAAATAATATGTTCTTCCCACATTGAATTATGAATAATCTAGCCTTACTAGATGATTTTTCAAAAACTCTAGCCCTGATTTCATATGCTCAATACACACACACACACACACACACACACACACACACATATATATATAAATTTTTTTTCCCCTTTGGTATGTTTACCATTGTTCCCCTACTGGCTACTTACTAATTCCTTTGATAGACTTTAATCCTATTAAGTTTTTATTGTATTCTGGAAAAGGATAATCCAAAGTCATTTTGGGCTACCTGTAAAAATAGCTTTAAAATATGATGATTAAAGGTAGAAAGTTCAAATTCTTTAAAATAACTTTTGACCAAATTAAACTCTGTTTTCAAAATGTAACACATAAAAATCCTGCATCTTTTATTTGAATTAAGGAAAATATACATTTATTAAAATGGTTTTGCTTTAAACCTTATAAAAGAAGATTCAACTATAATTTATGATGAAATGACTGTATTTAAAAATCTATTTCTTGATATTTACAACAATCAGAAGTCACTTGTTAAATGTCATATATATATATACTTACTTGCTAGCTCTGAAAAATTAAAAAACATGCTTACATAAAAATCTTAGAGACAGAAAAAGAACTAGATGGAATTTGAAATTAAATATTTTTTAGGCAATTAGAGTTTTATCCAGTAGCATAAATGAGCAGGCTGGTAATTCTAAAATTAATGCCAAAAAAGATGAGACATTATTTGAGAAATGAAATTATGTTTACAGTTCAGGCAATATATTTAAAAAATCTGCCAACATCAAAAATATGTGTCCTCTGTATACCAGAAAAAAAATGCAAATTGCTCAATACTTCAGTGTCTTTCATATTCTTTTGCTTTTCAATTAATGTCATTGGTTTGGTGTTGCATGTTTCTCATTTCAAAAAATTATACCAAATGACAAAGGCATCAAATCATTATGTAAATAATGAGCACACCTAATATTCTCATAGCAATTTTTTGTTATGCATAGTATTTACATATGTTGGTTATATAATTGAAGTTATTTTGTACATAATAAATTCTCAACAAAAGCAAATCTAACATCCTAAAATTTAGTTCCTTTTTTAAACTATATTAAAAATAAAGAATTTCTCTCTCTTTTTTTCAAAGTCACCTTAAAATTAGGATGGCCTTGTAATTTAACTTCCAAACAGGAACTCTTTAAGAGTGAAAGGGGGCATTATTAAACATTATTCAGGAAGTAAAGGCATAAACAAGGACTCCTCAAAGCAAAACAGTACTTAAGATTATCATCTTACTTATAAGAAGCTGCTGCTGAACTTAGCTTCAGTCATTTAGGAATTTATTGTCATCATATTACACTGTTGCCATGGTCTCAATGAGTGATGCATTAGAATTAACACGGGGGCATTAGATTCGGCACAGCCAGCACATCATGAAAAAAAAAAAAAAAAAAAATATATATATATATATAATAGCTTACTTTTCACTGCATCTTGATATCCAAATACTTCTTTCAAATAACAAATGTTTTTATTCTTCTGGATGCTAGGGCAGTTCAAAGGTGATACTGTGCAGAATGGGGGTAGCTGATGATATCTGTGTTTTATTAATGCATAGAGTAGGAAGCAGACCTTGAGTTTGGGGGTCTCCTGCTTCATTTTTCATTGCAACATTTTTCATTGTCTCTTTTAAAGCCACAAAGTTGATTCTCACCTAGCTAATAATTGTTTGCTTCTTTAGAACAGAAGTTCTTCCAGGAGTTTTACTATTAACTGTGATAAATAATTTAAAAAAAAAAGAAAAACCTCTAATTCTAAGACCTCCTGATCAATATTAATGAGAGAAATTTGTAAGTCAAACAACTTCATATTACTCATCCCTGCTCCATTCTTGAGATCATGTTTGGATACAAAGGGCTCAGGGAACTAATTCCTACAAAGTGATGGTCTCTGTTCTCTGTGTTTGTTTTATATTGTGATTATATATTTTCATTTTATATATTCAACTTGTCTATAGGTTTCCAAGAGACAGATGATACTGTGCAAGGATTATACTGGTAGAGAAGCATCAAAAACAGCCAATAATTTTAAAACGTATTCATTGATTATATACTCAATGATTATGTTCAAAGCTTATTGCCACAGTTACATTTCACCTGCTGTGAATCAAAGAGTTCATGGACTTCTAGATGGGAAGGTCAGAAAATAACAATAACATATTAGCATAGTTTCGATACTTATGCGAATATACCCATTTGCCAAGTTAAATCATATCTGAAGCAACAAGTTTATCCTAAGAGGTTCTCTGGGGCTTTTGAAGTGGTTCATTTACCAGGTTAATACCTCAATTTTATCACAGAGTGGTTGGCTACTGACTTCTTGGCAATCTATGTATGAGGAGGCTGCTGCTCTGTATTTTTTCTTTATATTGAAGATCTGCATAAGGAATCAACATCAATTTTCAAGTGTCTGGTTATCTTGAAAGTTTTGTAAACATAGAGGTAAAGCACTTTGCAAGACGTTATGTTTATATTACGATTTTGGAAGATAACCCATGTGTAAAAATTATTTGTCTTTCCGGAAATTTACTACTGATTCCTTTAGTTAAATACATTGCTACAAAACTGTTCTATAAAAAGTATGGTACCATTCACTACTTAGAAATACATCAAAACATCAAGACCCACCTTCCAATAGGACTTAAATTTTTGTTCACAGTATTAAATAATATGACTCATAAAGTATTTTTATAATTATTTGTTGCAAGTAAAAATGAGTGATTGAAGGTTAACTTATGCAATTTACCATAGTCCTTTGAAAGATAATTTATGGGGAAATATTTCAAAATTCTCTTTAATGGGACTGTTATACATTCTTCTCATGTAAATGATTGCTACTGAAAAATTCTATTTAATTTTTAGCACTAGTGTAAGAATGTACTTTTAAATGATATTAAGGGTTTATCATGAACAACATATGTTACAGGGACCCTCAGTATAAGGACAGAATAACACAGTAGAAGCATATGAATGTGTACGTGCATTCAGGGGTATCTGAAAGAAAATTGGTTGATTGAAGCAGATAGTAACTTTAGGTTGTACTGCTAAAGTAAGCATTTATCACTCTGAGATGTGTTTTTGTACTCCTTTGACTTCAGCTAAAATAAAAGTCTGTGTTGCAAAAAAGAAAAGCCGAGTGAATAAGTTCTTTTTTTAATGAGAAGTGGCATAACGGTGACATAGGAGCAAACACACTAAGCTTTGGGTTGGAGGATCATGAATGAAGTCCCATCTCAGCAACCATTTTATCTGAGGCAAGTTACTTAACCTCTGCACGTCCATTTGTAATACCTCTTGTGTGACATGGGAACATGCTGGATGTTCTTCACTTGCCTGTGCAGACCTACTTTCCATCTCTCTCCATCCTGCTCTGTGCCTCTGGGCGGTGATATTTATGGGATGGACCAATCAAGGATCTTGACCTTCTGACATTCAGTGAATGGGAAGTACCAACAGGAGGGTAATTATAGAAGTTTAATGTTTATGCCCTTGGTTTTTCTGTGCCAGGTTGAAGACTGAAGAATGGTGATTTTCCCCTCTGGACGTCTCCTCCTACAGCTCCAGGTCCTGCTGGGTGTTCTGACTGTTCCTGTCATTAACACTTTCAGGTCAAGTAGTGTTAAGACCTGGATTCTCTCACTATCTCTTGTGGATTTTTCTTAAGTCTAGCCCTACCTATGAAAGTGATTCCCTTATTAAGCAATCATCAATTCCCTTCCTTTGAGTATGTAGTTATGTTTTGGACCCATATTCACATGGAGGAGAAAGAAAATTCCAGCAATGTATGGCTGTTGTATGGATTTATTGTTATAAGTGCAAAAATGGTTAAGATGTACTGAATGTCAAATGAACATTAGTTAAAATAATCTAGGTCATCTACCTCCAAGTCTGGATTTGAAATATGTGTCTGGCTATTTAGCTGAATCAATATCAGCAGGAGATATTGATCCAAAGGACCTGAATCCTGATCCAGCTCCTGATCCAAAGGAGCTGGTCTCCATTCAGCATTTTAGACTCCTGTTTCTGCCAGTCTCCACAGTTTTCTTAAGATGTACAGCTATTCAGAACAATTGCTATTAAGGCACACCAGGTGCCTTTTGTCCATGCCTATGTTTTAGAATGTTTCTTATTCCCTACAGTCAGGATTTCAAGTTACTCTGTCTAAAACTTGGCAAGTAAGTGAATTTTCTAAGATGTCTGTTGGGAAAGTTACAGTTGTAGTGTTGTTAGAAAAAGAGGGATTGACATTGCTGAGGAGATAACAGGGCCTTGATTGCTGGATAACAAAAGTGACAAGAACTTGAAAATGATTATGAATTCCTGACATTTTCCTACAGGGCCAAGGGATCTCATATCACATATTGTGAAAGTGAAAGTGAGGTCGCTCAGTCGTGTCCGACTCTTTGTGATCCCATGGGCTGTAGCCTACCAGGTTCCTCCCTCCATGGGATTCTCCAGGCAAGAATACTGGAGTAGGTTGCCATTTCCTTCTCCAGAGGATCTTCCTGACTCAGGGATCGAACCCTGGTCTCCTGCATTGCAGGCAGACGCTTTAACCTCTGAGCCACCAGCGAAGCCTTCACATGTTGTGAAGGTGATAGTCAATTCAAAGAAATTAAACTTACAACTTTCTACTCATTCGAGAGACTTGACTAGGAAAAAGTAGTAAGTTTCACATATTAAATTTGAGTGTTGGAATAAGAGAGAGCACCCCCTCACCATCAATCTGCTTATATATGGTACAATAGTAAAGTGGAAAGATCAGCAAAGCATCAATCTAGATACATGGCTTTCAGTCAAATCTCAATTCAAACTCAGAGAATGTCCTTAGGCTCTGTGAGGGTTAATTTTCTGTATCATCTTGACTGGGCTAAGGCATGCCCAGATTGCTGGGGAAACATTAACTCTGGATGTGTCCATGGGAATGGTCCTGGAAGAGATTAACATCTTAATCAGTAGACTGAGTAATAAAGATAGCCTTCCTTAGTATGGGCAGGCATCATTCAAACCATTGAGGGCTTAGATAAAACAAAAGGGCAGAGGAAGGGTGGATTAGCTCTCTCTCCTTGAGCTGAGACATTCATCTTCCTCTGCCCTGGGGCCACTGGCATTCTTATTTCTCTGCCTTTTACACTCACACCGGGACATACACCTTTGGCCCCTCATTTCTTGGTCCTTTCAACTGGAACTTATGCTCTTGGCCCCAGGTTCTCAGGCCTTCAGACTTAGACTGAATTAGACCATCTGCTTTCCTGATTTTCCAGATTGTATATGGCCGATTTGGGGAATTCTTGGCCTCCATAAACATATAAACCAACTCCTAAAGTCTCCTTTTACATATGTTTTGCTGGTTCTGTTTATTTGAAGAACCCTGACTAACACAGGCACATCAGTTAGTTAACTGCTCTAGGTCTCATTTTAGTAAGCAAGATGAGAATTTAAAAATTACAATTTTATCCACATCATGCATGAGATTGGAGGTAGAATTAAATCACATGCACACGTTTTTCAATTATCTTGTCTCATTGTAGACAAATTACTTAACCTTTTTAGGATTCAGTCTACTCATCTATAAAGTGAGAAGTGTGTACTAGAGTCATGTTTTCCAGATAGGTCTTGAAAAGCTACAGATTCCTTAAAAGGTCACAGTAAGCCTAAGTTATTGATAAGATAGGTAATTGTTATCATCTCAGAAGCTTATAAAATTACAATTAATGACATAAAATTTATATTCAGCAAAATTGAACAATTTATTCCAGTAGTAACTCATGTAAAATAATGGTTATTCAAACATGCATTACTATGGGTTACAATTGGAATTGTTTTCAATTTTGTAGATTATACATACATACAAATACATAATAAATGGTGAACCATGTATTAGTTACCCTACCTCAAGTTAGAAACTAGAATTGTTGTTTCAATATTGTCTGTTATCAATATATCCCAATGTTTTAGCAAATATAATAAATACAAACCTAAATGAGTAACTCTATAATTGAGGGGTCACAAATATCACTATTTTTGATATTTTATTCCAAATATCAAACAACAAAAACTGAAGGAAAAATAGATAAAATGCCAAAATATTCAAAGAAAATATAATTGGCTATAATGTCACAGTTTCAACATCATTGACAAATCCAATATATGGATTAGTTGGTCAGTCATATCGACTCTTGGGAACCCATGGACTATGGCCTGCCAGGCTTCTCTGTCCATGGGATTCTCCAGGCAAGAATATTGAAGTGGGTTGCCATTTCCTTCTCCAAATCCAAGGAAGGAATTTTTTATTTGTTTTGTTTTTGTACTAGGGGTAAACAGTATAAGAAGATCATTAACAATGTGTACAGCTTAGAAAAAATTCTTAATGTTAAAATAGAAAATCAATTAAATATTAAGTTTAAGAAATCAACTATAAAAGAATGGGGGCAAAAGATAAGGTAATATTTCTTCAGTTTAAGACTAAGAAAAGCATTTCTGAACCTTCAGTGAAGTGAAAGAAATCTCTAATTTAAAAACTGGCATATTTGGCTATATAGAATTTTGGAACACCAGAAACTAAGAATAAACTATAAAAATGTCTTTTTATCACCAATACATAAATTCTGCACAATGATGGCTATTTTGCTCATTCATTTTTCAAACAAATGTCTAGAAAAAGCAAACACTCCCGATTAAACTTGAAAAACAGTCACACATGTACAAATTTAAATGCCAGTATACAATATAAGCATGAAGCTTAGGAATAAATCATTTGACAAAAAGAATAAGCAAGAAAAATTTTCTATCATGTAGAAAAGAGTAAATAAAAAGATGATACAAGCTTTAATTATATGCTATTAAAGCATTATTAAACTATGTAATATATAACATTATATTCTAAAATTGACTGTAAAGTATGGAATTTTTATTTCTGTGAAACATATTTAGGACTTTAAGCAGGATGGAATTTTAAGTTAATTTGAGGGAAATAAGTGTCCTAACTATATATAATTTAAAATTAGAAACACTATCTCTCCATTTATTCAAAATGTCTTTTACTAACCATTTACATTTGGTAGACTGACCTCTTTTGAGTCTGTCACCTTGAATGTGAGATGTGTGTGACCCAATAGAACCAATCTTGAAAGTATATGATGGAAAAGTATCCTTGAGATCTATCCAAATTAGAAAAAATGCTAGAAGGATTAAACATTAGTAGAACAATTCAGATTTTAAAATCAGCAAGACCTTCCTCACTGCAGAGAACATTTTGGGATGCCTGAAGTACATATGGATTCAGAAAACTATCATGTACTTACTAATTCCATTCAGTCTTTTTAAAAATGCATGCATAACTAATGAAAAAAAATTCTCAAGAGTCACAAATGTGGGTAATCCCATCTTAGCAGGAATATTTTTAACCTTTCCTCAAAAATATTTCAACCAAGAAGTCACTGTATATTTTGTGCACTTAGGAGTCAGCTTCCCAATTTTCTATTTCCTCAAACTAGAATTACTTTAGGTTGATCTAGTTGCAAATATAACATTTCACATAAGATACATTTAAAAAATGAAATAAAACAATAAAAGATATTATTTTGAAGCTCCTTTGAATGCTTTTTTTAGTATTTGAGAAAGCCCTATCTCCATTTATTCTCCTAACAATCTGTTAGGTAAAATAATTTTAGCTTTATTTCATAGATGGGTTAAATGTTCCAAGTTTAAAGGGCTAGGAAGTTGTGATCTATAATTCAAATTCACATATTCTGACTCCAAAACTCCCCTCAAATAGCTTCTATATATTCTATTCAAATGTAATATTTTCGTTATTAATGATGACAATATTAATACTACTTAACTGTACACATACAACTGTACACATAGCTTATTTTTCTTCCAATATCTCTGTCTTTCTTTCCTAATGGAGCCTTCATTACTCTTCCCATTTTTAGATTATTCATCGATGCACAGATGTACATGTGCTTTCCCTACTCTTTCCAATGGCTACTCTATATTACTGTTGAAGTAATATAACTGATACACAAAACAACAAATAGAATGAACATGTAAGATAAAATTTAAATACTAAAACAAATGCTTTTGTCTTTTTCACACAACATAAATTATTATTATTGCAAGTCCTACTCTATCGTTTCCTCTCACCATTATACAGATAACTAGTCATGGGAATAAATATATAAGATACACACAATTTCCTAAAATATACTGTCTCATTTTGATAGTAAATTCAGTTCAGTTCAGTTCAGTTGTTCAGTCGTGTCCGACTCTTTCCGACCCCATGAATCGAAGCATGCCAGGCCTCCCTGTCCATCACCAACTCCCGGAGTTTACTCAAATTCATGCCCATCAAGTTGGTGATGCCATCCAGCCATCTCATCCTCTGTCGTCCCCTTCTCTTCCTGCCCCCAATCCCTCGCAGCATCAGGGTCTTTTCCAATGAGTCAGTTCTTCGCATGAGGTGGCCAAAGTACTGGAGTTTCAGCTTCGTTATCAGTCCTTCCAATGAACACCCAGGACTGATCTCCTTTAGGATGGACTGGTTGGATCTCCTTGCAGTCCAAGGGACGCTCCAGAGTTTTCTCCAAGACCACAGTTCAAAAGCATCAATTCTTCAGTGCTCAGCTTTCTTCACAGATAGTAAATTAGAGCTTCATTAAAATATAGTATAATATTCTAGTTATATTTCTGAGACTCATTCATGTTGTTCATAATTCTTTTGTTTTCACTTCTGTGTAATATTCCATCAGGTCAGGGATTAGCAAATTTCTTCTGTAAATAGTCAGATAATGAATTGTTTGATTTTAGAGGGTACATGGTTTCTGTCAGAAGACTCATATGTCATAGAGGAAAAGCAGCCTTACACAATATACAAACCAATGAGTGTAGCTGTGTTCCAATAAAATATAATAGGAGGCTTGCCTGCTTTGACTCATGTTCTATAGTCTGCTAATTCTTGCATTGCATGAATATAACCAAACTTAGTTCTCTCTTCTCCTGTCTGTAGATACTTTTGTTGTCTTTAGTTAGCTATTATAAATGATTCTTGCTATGAACATTTTAGCAGAAGTTTCCTGGCACATATGTGTAAGCAATTCCTCAATTTTAGTCATGCATATTTTTAAAGATAAAGCCATATTTTTCCCAGAGTGATTTTTAGCAATTTTCCATCTCACTAGAGTGTATAAAAGTCTCTGTTGATCCGCACCCTTGCCAAAACTTGTAATTGTCAGATTTCTTCACTCACTCCTGTCTAGCAAGTATAAAATTGTATCATATTGCACTGTGAATATTCATTTCAATGATGTTAACAAAAATAGCTTGTGTTTTTATTTATTTGTAGAGACATGTATATTTTTGTTTCTTTAAAATAATTATAAATGTCCTTTGCCTATTTTTGTACTTGAGTTTTGTATTTTTTCCTGCTGCGTAAAGATATTCTTGAAAGTGATTCCTTTTCCGGTTCTGTTTCAAAAGTCTTCTTCTGGTTTCTGGCTTGTCTTTTTCTTCTCTTTATGATTTATTTCAAAAAGCAGCTTCTGATATTTCTGTTTACTCCAGCAATGTCTTTTGTTTTTGGATAGTACCCTTTGTGAAAATATACACATTAAGGTCGTCAATACTGGCTTCAGATTTGCTTTTATGTTTAAAACTTTAATCCATCTTGAATTGATATTTTGGGTATTGGGCACTGTAAAAATGCAATTTCAAAATAATTTCCCAGATGGATACCCACCACCATTGTCCCACCACCATTTATTTTATAGACCACTTCCATCCCAGTGCAAAATGATGCAATTTTGACTACATATTGTTTCCACATGTTGTCTTTTTCTAAGCTTATTTTCTTTTCCATTGGTCAATGTTTCTATCTCTGACTTAATGCCAAAAAGATCTAATGACTAGTTTCATAAATGTTATAATAGCTGGAAGGAAATTTTTTCTTCTAAAAGCATTTTACTTATACTTAGTTCTTTTATCTACATTTGAAATTTAGAATTATTTTATCAATTTCCTCAAACACCCTGCTGGGATTTTGATTAAAATTCTATCAAATTAATGAGTCAATTTTTGAAGAAATAATACTGTTAAAATGGCGTCAGTTGTAAGTTTTTTTTCCAGGCATGTTAAAAATTTTCCATAAGAATCTTGTACAACTTTTGTTAGATTTATTCCTAGGTAATTTTTAACTAAGTAATTTCAATTTGTGATTTTCTTTTATAAATTATTACTTTAAAATTATATTTTACTTTGTTTGTAGGACATAGAAATGAAAAATATCTCATTAATTCAAATACTGCATCAATGATATTTTTGTAGTTTTATTCATAAAATTTAAAGCTTCTCATCTAGCATTCAAGCTTCTTTTGTGTCTTAATTGCACTGACTGGGACATTCACAAAGATCATAAATTGAGTGGGATACTGTGAGTTCCCAGTCTTGCTTACTAAGCAGTGGTTTATGATCATCAATAAGAATAATGTTGACTATGTGTTTCAGATAAACACAGTCTAATATTCCTGCCTGGAGAATTCCATGGACAGAGGAGCCTGGCGGGTGACAGCCCATGCAGTCTTAAAGAGCGGACACAACCGAGCTACTAAGCATAGCATAAGGCTTCTTCAGATCTGTTTCAAGTTCTCTCAAGTAATTCTGAGTTTTCAAATCAGTTTTCAAACATAGGCTTTGACTTTTTACTCACTTAGATCCCTTTTCGATATATCCTCACATTTACCTACAAAGTAATATGAAATTTCTTATTTAATAAATTTATCAATATAACAAATTTTGGGCTATGTAAGAGGATTTGTTTATAAAGTATCTTGGATAGAGTCTGCATCATAATTTCAAGAGAAACTATTTGAAAAAATAAATGCTAGCACTATCAATCTTACACTGCTTATATTAGAATCTTTCATAATATTCTACAACACCTGAGGAAATATAAGACATTTGTACTTAGGTGTTATGCACTGAATATCCATGTCTTCCTCAAATGTGTACATGGAAATCTTAACCTTCAATGTGATGGTATTAGGAGGTGAGTATCTTTTGGAGAAAGTTGGATTCTGATTAGGTCATGAGGATGGAGCCATCATGAGGGGATTAGCATCCTTCTAAGAAGAGATGGAGGTATTAAGGGCTTCATCTACCCTTCCATGGGAGGATACAGTGAGAAGATAACTGTCTATAAACCAGAAAAAAGACACTCACCAAAAACATATCTGCAGGCATCTTGATCTTGAATTTCCTAGCTTCTAGAAGTGTGAGAAATAGATTTCTGTTCTTTAAGCTACTCAGTCTATGATCTTTAATTACAACAGTTCAGGCTAAGACACTAGGCATTTTTGCATGGTAACTATTCTACTCTCATTGATGCCAGACTTGATTCACTAAAAGCCCCTATGGGTGACCAATGTCATAAAAACATCCATATACAATAGGGGCTCATTGGATGCAGGATTTAAAAGATGCATCTTAAATAACAGTTTTCAGTATATACACACACATGATGTTACTATTTGATATTTATTGATGATTAAAGATAAATTTGCTCTGGGAAAAAAAAAAAAGCTTCCTTCTTTCAATAGCTTAACAGAGAATTACTAGCTCACCAGATCTGAGCCTAAAAGCAGAACAGACTCATTTTACCCACTGGTTTGCTGAGGTCTCTCCTTTCTCATTAAAAAGCAGAGACATCACTTTGCCAGTAAAGGTCTGTATAGTCAGACCTATGCTTTTTCTAGTACTCATACAATGGATGTCAGAATTGGACCATAAAGAATACTGAGTGAAGAAAAACTGATGCTTTTGAATTGTGATGCCAGAGAAGACTTGAGAGTCCCTTGGATTGCAAGGAGATCAACCTAAAGGAAATTAGTCCTAAATATTCATTGGAAGGACTGATGCTGAAGCTGAAACTCCAATACTTTGGCCACCTGAGGTAAAAAGCTGACTCATTGGAAATGAGTCCCTGATACTGGGAAAGGTTGAAGGCAGAAGGAGAAGGAAGTGACAGAGAATGAGATGGATGAGATGGTTAGATAGCATCACTGACTCAATAGACATGAATTTGAGAAAACTTTAGGAGATAGTTGAGACCAGCGTGCTGAAGTCCATGGGGTCTCAAACAGTCAGACATGACTGAGCAACTAAACAACACCTTTCTTACAGGGACAGTTTTCCAACCAGAGGGCATCCATTGTTCTGGAGTTGCAGAGATCTCTATCCACCATCAATACTTAAACTTGGCTTGCAATTTAGTCATGGTACACACCTGTCAATATTCTTTGCCCAGACTAAGCTGTGGCAGGCTGAGAATGTGAGCGACTGGGCCCACCCAGTGACTTTTCTGCCTATCAGTTTTCTCAGAATATGTGTGCTGCTGGTGGTATATACCCATGACCCCTTTGCCTAATTTAACGTTCTGTCTTCTAAAATTCATTTCTTCAAAACTGATCTGATTCTGTTAATAGAAATTTAAAATATTTTGCTAATAGGAGGATATGCATCATAATCCTTAAATATCTTAATGGATATTGTTACTAGCATCAGGACTCATCATTTTAGAACCTGAGAATATTTAGCATCTCAGGGCTTCATTCAAGAAAATTAATCTATTTTTCTTTCCAAAAAAATGTAACAGTTGATTGATATTTATTTTAAACCATTTCCTAGGGGTCTTGTTCAAACCACATCAGTTAGTCACATTTCACAATGAGTCTATAGACACACAAATGTAATACTTTTAAAAATCTTCACAATTTTGTATGATCCCATAATAATACTGATATTCATACAATAAAATAGAAGACAGATATGAAGAGTTCCAAATATGTAACTTGTCCTAATACTCTGAGATCAACTTTACCATATTACAATTTGCAGATCTCTAAATAGGTCATGTCTCTAAATAGGTCCTTGGTATGCCCCTGACAATCATCAACATTTTTAAATTACATAAATTTTATGTAACACATAAAAAAGTATACTTTTATAAGATTTTCCTCATGTATTCACTCACTCTCAAAAGTGCATATGTGACTGCAATCAAAAATATATTTAGTTTGTTGTTAAGATATTCTGAGACATTTAACTGAGATGAGAAGACACATTAAGTCTCTGTGTGATTGATACTACATAAGCCCATGTTTTTAAAATTCCCCATTCCTAGGTAGATAAATTCACTGTATATAAAAGCATGATTTAAATGTAAGAGCTGCAGCAAAGTGGAGTAGCCATTTTCATTGCTAAATTTGTTCTTAAGTTCTAAAATTAAGACATTGATTTGTTTTTAATCTTCAATTCCTATTTAAACATTTCCCCTCCAAATAATCATCATAGATCTGTATATATAAAGTGTTCACTGTCAAACTATGAAATATTTTTATAGATTTGTTAATATGAAGAAAAATACTACTTTTTGTTGAGTACTATTAAATTAGTGTATGAGTGAGAGTGAGTAAGTGAAAGTCACTCAGTCATGTCTGACTCTTTGTGACCTCATGGACTATACAGTCCATGGAATTCTCCAGGCCAGAATACTAGAGTAGGTAGCCTTTCTCTTCTCCAGGGGATATTCCCAACCCAGGGATCGAACCCAGGTCTCCCACATTGCAGGCAGATTCTTTACCAGCTGAGCCACAAGGGAAGCCCAACTAGTGTATAAGTAAACAATAATTTTAGTAAGCTGCAAGTAGTTAATTTGCTACTAATATGATGGTGATTTAACTTGGAATCAGCCATTTGGTCATTTCACATTTTATGTTCCTAAAAGTAACCATGTAAACTTAAATATTAGGGAAAATGTTAGATTACTAGAATGATAGTAGGCATCAAATAAGAACAAATTAGAACTGGGTTTCTTCTCTTCTCCATTTTAATGTTTACAACTTTCTGTTCTCTCAACTCTATACCATATATTCCAACCTATTTTCTTGATGTTTCTTTGACTATCTTGTTTTAATATAGGAATTCACAAAATAATAAATATTCCTATTTAGAAGAACAACGACAGCACTTATGACTAAGCTCTGAAGATAATTTTCTAACCAATTCAACAGCGATTATTGATTATTCCTTATATTCGAACAAGGGGAAAAAAGCATAGCAACTACAGCTTTTCAATATATATTCACCATTTTTTTGTTGTTGTTGTTCAGTTGCTCAGTGTATTAATTCCAAGTGTGATTTAATTTTGGTTTGAGTATTTCTTATTTTCCTTAAAAGTAACCTACCAAAAAAAAGAAAAAAATGATACAAGACAGAAACAAACCCTAGGAGCTGGATTTCTGCTCAACAAAATTTGACATAAAGATTTCAACATATCATTTCCACTTTAAGTCATCCAAAATTGCGGAGATTATTTCAATTGCTGACTAATGGGAACTCATTCAGGTCAGGCTCAAATGGAACCAAGGTTTTGGAATATGAGAGCAGCTCAAGTCAGCTCTAAGATGAAGGGAGAAAGCTGCCACCTCCCTGAGCCCTACCGGGTCATGGACTGTGAGATGGGTCACGAGGCATGAGACAGGGAACAAGGCTGTGAAGTAATGGTGCTCTAGTGTTGCGTGGTGGATTGTTTCCCCCCAAAACTCTTATGTTGAAGCCCTCACACCAAGTCCCTCAGAAAGTTACTGAGTTGAACAGCCTTTAAAGAGGGAAAGTCACGTCACATGGGTGGGCCCTTTTTAATATGACTTCTCTCAGAAGAGGAGATTGGAACACAACAACACAAAGGTAAAAGCTTGCGAGGGTACAGAGGCAAAGCAGCTATCTGCAAACCAAGGAGAGAATTCCTGGGAGAAGTCACTGGCAACAGTAAGTCGAGCTGCTATGAACACGCAAGGGCCGCCGATTTTGTATCTATCACTTCTCTTCGGTAAATATCATTTGTTCCATATCTTTCCCAGTACTTGATATTTTCATTCTTAAAAATTGTCTTAAGCTTTTAATCTTTAAATTTTTAATCATTGTAGTGGATGTAGTATGGTATCCATTATAGTTTTAATTTTCATTTCTCTGATGATTGAATATGTTGACCACCGTTTACTTACTTGACATTTGTATGTCTCTCTTGATAAACTCTGTGTTCAAGTCTTCTGCTCAAGAAAGTAAATTACTTGACTTTTATTTTTCAACTGTAAGATTTATCTATATTTTTTCAACAGAAATAATTTTAGATATGTGTATTATGAATATTTACTTCCATATGTAGGCTTCTTTTCACTTTCTTATGGTGACTTTTGATGAGCAGAAGTTTTCCATTTTGATGGTATACAATTTTTTCTTTGATTAGCTATTTTTGCATCCTCTGTAAAACGCCTTCTCTTATCATGACTGAGAAAATATTCTCCTCTTAATCTTTTATTGGTAGATATGTTATATAGATATGTTTTTAGGTCTATAAAATATCTCAAATTGACTTTGATGCACATTATGAGATGAGGGTTGTGGGTTTATTTTTTATGTAATTATCTACTTGCTTCAATATAACTTGTAAAAATTTTTCCTTTATCTCATTTCTTTTCTTTAGTCCTCACATACATGGTGAATCTATTTCTAAAGACTCTGTTCTTTTCCACGGAACTATTCATCTATGATTATGCAAATGACATATTATCTCAAACATTGTAATTTTATAGTCAATTGTGAAATCAGCTAATGTGGGTACTCCAACTATTGTCTTTATTTTCTAGATAATTTTGGCAACTCAAAGTTATTTCCTCATTTCCCTACAATTTTGTAATCAGCGTGGCAATTTCTACAAAAACAACTACTGAAGTATAAATGAGTTGTATGTATGTATATGTGTAGTGACATTAAGTTATAATTTTGTACAAATATGTGTAAATACAGATGTATATATCTAATATATCTTTGTATATATCTAATAAAGATATATCTTTCTCAGATATAATTTTTGGGAGTATACATGTCAGCAACACTAAAGAAGAAAGGAGAGATGCTGTTAATCTTGGGTGATAGAAGTTGATCAGTAGTTGGGCTCTTTAAATTTCCTTATTTATCGATCAGAAAGCTGAAGCAGACTAAGTTAATTATTCTGTTATATTTCTTCTTTCAAATTCTCAAAATAAATTGAGGTTACAGCATGGGGGTACTTTTCTAGTATCACAGAGATGGTTAATGGAATATGTCTGTAATCCCATCCAGTGTTCTTTCAGACAGTTCCAGATGCTATCACAAGATCCAGTTCCTAGAATATCATAACCCCAAAATTAATAAGACACATTTGGAAAATAAATCATAATGTTCTGATTAATATATTCTACTCCCAGTAAATGGTGTTTTCTACTTCTGTTTTTCATTGTATTTTGTGCCTTGAATTTTTGTTTTCCTTTTCCATGTATCTGAAAGTTTTTACAATCTTTCAAAGTCAAGGTTTAAGTTTTTAATGAATTTTATCATTTGTTATTGACAGGTTTGTTAAAGTATACTCGGTATTCATCTTTTATTTCTAGTAACAAGAGTTCTGTATACAGTTCAAAAAGAAGACAAGCACCTTAAAGAATTATAACTCTCACCATATTGCCAGCAAAACCTCTTATATGGGGACTCAGAAAATAAATATTGATTAGATAATAGTAACAATATAACAATATAACCACATCATTTATGACATCTTTACTATGTCCAGACATTTTTCTTTTTTTTTTTCCTTTTTTTTTTTAACTTTATGACTCAGGCACTTTTATTGTGCACATTGGAAAAATGAGAAGACAGTTGAGATTAAAGAACTTGCTCAGTTTATAACTCGGATAGGTGGAGGGGTTGGGAACAAGCTTAGGTAATTTGATTTCAGGATCTTATGCATAGAACACTAGACTATAGCGTCTTTCATGATCAACATTGAAAATGCATCATTTCTTTTCAATGTTGGCTAAAAAGCACTGCAAACTGTGTTTTTATTTTGATGTATATTTTTATATATCTTCCTTTTAAATGTCAAACTAAGTTGAAATCTCCTTTGACTAATTATAATAAAAGCAACAAGATCTCTATGACTGATAATTTAATTTCTAAACTATTTAAGATTTGAAGAAAAAAGGTAGCATTAATATTTTTAGTATGAACCTACCCTTAGATGGTTGAGACTACTGGATCTCTTTTAGGGTTAGGGAAAATGTGTTTGGATAAATTTAAAGGTTTAATAAATTAGTGCTGCCTTTTTAATGTTATCATTGGTGATTTAGTTATGGTAATAGATATCTTACCCTCCAATAAAAATTTAGTGAACTGCCTGGATTTCCTTGGTGGTCCAATAATTAAAATTCCATGCTTCAAGGGGGCACAGGTTAGATAAAACCATAAAGAATTTGTCTGCAATGCAGGAGACCCAGGTACATCTCCTGGGTTGGGAAGTTCCTTTGGAGAAGGAAATGACAACCCACTCCAGTATTCTTGCCTGGAGAATCCCATGAACAACGGAGCCTGGTGGGCTACATAATAGGGTCATAAAAGACTGAGCAACTAACACTAGGGAACTAAGATCCCTCATGCCACAACAGAGCAGCCAAAAATAAAAAAAGAGTGAGTTGCCAAGTTCTGCCTAAGGAGGACAACTGTCTTGTTTATACCCAAGATCACATGCCCTCTTGCCTAATTAAAGCATCTCTCCAGGCACTCCTCCTCTCTCTTCTGCATCATTAGCTTCTTTCCATTATCTTGAAATCCTAGCTTATCTTTACACATGCTGATATTTTTTCTAATATGTCACACCCCTCCTCAAACTCTACAACAGTTTCCTATCCATATTCATTTCCTATGGCCTATGAAACAAGTTACCACAAACATGGGCTGTTTTAAAAAACACATTTATTCTCATACAGCCTGCAGATCAGAAGTCCAAAATCAATTCACTAGACTAAAATCAAGGAGTTAAGAAGATGCTCTAGGGCAATAGCCTTTTCTAGGCTTTTTCAGGCTCTAGAATCATATTCCTCACATTCTGAGTTTTGAAGCTCTTAAGTCATTAAAGCTAGAAGTATATAGCATCTTATTTCAGCAGTCTCATTGCTTCCTTCCTCTGTGTCAAAATTCTCCCTTCCTGCCTCTTATAATGACCCTTGTGGAAACATTTATGGTAAATGTGGATAATCTAGAATAATCTCTTCATGTCAAGATCCTTAACTGAGTCACATTTGGAAAGTTCCTTTTGCCATATAAAGTAACATTCATAGATTCCAAGGGTGAGGACCTTGATATCTGAAGGAAGGGTGTGGCATTAGTCAACCTTCTCTCACATAATATTAAATAAAATATCTTAAAAAGACCTGATCTTGTCTGACCTCCAATACCTTCTCTGGCCTAATGTACTATCACTGAGGCTTTGCTACTGTTTTCTGAGTGCAGTGACTTCTTGCATATTCCCTTTGCATACCAACTGTGCTCCTATTTCAGAGACTTTGCAAATGCTGTGTCCTCTGATTCAAATGCTCTTAGACAAACACTGGACCACCTCCTTCACCTTTCCATTGATCTCTTTCACAGTGTTGCACTATCACAGATTTCCCACACCAGATAAGAGCATAGTAGCATCTTCCTCATCTCCATTTCCCTAAATTGCTTTCTCTTTTTTCTACATCATGATCATCCCCCAACACATAAACGTTTTTTGTTTGTCTCTGCCTACTAGAGAGAGCAGGAAGCTCTCTAGACTATAAGCTCCCTGATTGCAGAAGCTGTATTAGTGTCGCTGCTGTGTCTCCAGTGCCTAGAAGAACGCTCACTTCTTGAGTCAGTGTTTTCAAGTTCATAGGTCCTGGACTTGTCAGTGAGATTCCTCATGCAACAAGAAAAGAAAAGGAAAAAAAAAAAAAAAGCAAGGACTATGAATCAACATAAGTGAAATGATAGATAAGTAATTTATTTTGAATCAAAGGAAAGTCTAAAAAACAACAAAATGGATATTTCACTCTATTCACGTGCAAAGTACACCAAATGTTTATGTTATAATTTATCTCTAGAAAAGGTATGAAAAAACATAAAGAGAAATTGTGGTTGTATATTAATTACCTAAAACATTAACCTATGACACAGAACTCTGAAGATCTGAGTATTTTATTATAATTACCCTTTTTTTTTCCCTAATAGGATTGTATATATAATGATAAATTCTGGCTTAATATTCAACTTAAACTTTAAAGAAGAAAAAAATATTTTGGAGTAACTGGCATAATATTTGGATGCAAATTAATCAGTCTGGGTAAAAACTCTGTCATCTATTTGCTATTTGACCTCTGCTACAAAGTACTCTACAAAGATTGCTGGGAGAAATATCAATAACTTCAGATATGCAGATGACACCATCCTTATGGCAGAAAGTGAAGAAGAACTAAAGAGCCTCTTGATGAAAGTGAAAGAGGAGAGTGAAAAAGTTGGCTCACAGATCAACATTCAGAAAACTAAGATCATGGCAGCTGGTCCCATCACTTCATGGCAAATAGATGGGGAAACAGTGACTGACTTTATTTTAGGGGGCTCCAAAATCACTGCAGATGTTGATTGCAGCCATGAAATTAAAAGACACGTACTCCTTGGAAGAAAAGTTATGCCCAACCTAGATGTCATATTAAAAAGCAGAGACATTATTCTGCCAACAAAGGTCCATCTAGTTAAGGCTATGGTTTTTCCAGTAGTCATGTATGGATATGAGAGTTGGACTATAAAGAAAGCTGAGCACTGAAGAATTGATGCTTTTGAACTGTGGTGTTGGAGAAAACTCTTGAGAGTTCCTTGGACTGCAAGGAGATCCAACCAGTTCATCCTAAAGGAAATCAGTCCTGAATATTCATTGGAAGGACTGATGTTGAAGCTGAAACTCCAATACTTTGACCACTTGAAGCGAAGAACTGACTCACTGGAAAAGACCCTGATGCTGGAAAAGATTGAAGGCAGGAGGAGAAGGGGATGACAGAGGATGAGATGGTTAAGTGGCATCACCGAGGCAATGGACATGAGTTTGAGTAAACCCCGGGAGTTAGTGATGGACAGGGAGGCCTGGCATGCTTCAGTCCATGGGGTTACAAAGTGTTACACATAACTGAGTGATGAACTGAACTGAATTGAACAAAGTACCTGAAGAAAAATTTATTCCTCTAAAAACATGATGATAAAACACCTTATTCATCATGAGATGGAAGTTAAAGCTCATATGTGAAATTGATTTGCAAACTCTAAATCCCAACATTAGTATTTTTACTAAAGAAATAACACAGTTCTACTCGTAGTATTTCTCATGGATTCAGTAAATCTATTTTTTCGAAAACTAATCTTATTCAAGGACTAATTTATAAACTTGTAGCCGTATTAGTAGAGAGAGAAATATACTAACACACACACACACACACACACACACACACACACACACACACACACAAAGTGTATCTAGAAAATCTCTCAGACTGAACAAGCCCCGGGAAATGGTGAAGGACAGGGAAGCCTAGCATGTTGCAGTTCGTGGAATCTCAGAGTCAGCCACATCTGTGTGACTGAACAACAGACTGAACCAAAGAGGTGGTAACCAATATTATTGATTACTTAGGTATTTTGAATATTACTGTATTGCCTTGTATATGTTATTTTTTAATCCTAAAAATATGCCAATTTGATTAAAATTGGAAATTTACAGATATTAATTTACTTCCTCAAAGGCACAGAGAATTATTAATTATTTCTAGAATGTTGAAGAAATCAAGTTGTTCAGACCCCCATCTTGTATCCCCCCCACCTCCCATCAATTATTAGTTGAGTTTCCTGGTGAACTGATACTGGTGTTCTAAATATTTCTGTATATCAGCAAATGTATTGATATTTTTTCTTTTTTTGCATGTGTGCTTAGTCATGTCCAACTCTGAAACTCCATGGACTGAAGCCTACCTGGCTCCTATGTCCATGGGATTTCCCAGGCAAGGATAGTGGAGTGGGTTGCCATTGCCTTCTCCAGGGGCCTTTCCCCACCCAGGGATCAAACCTGCATCTCCTGCATTGGCAGAAACATTCATTACCACTGAGCACCTGGGAAGCCCTTTTTTTTTTCCTTTTACAGTTCCCGAACACAACTTAGTAATATTAACTTAATTATGGTCTGGCTATATTTTATTCAATGTCCATTATTTACTCATGTAAATCCATAATTCTGGAATATTACACTGTTTTTCCATATCCTTGGGCAGGAAGAGTGTACAACAATACAATTTATACTTAATTATGTCTCTATGGTGTTACAGAAATTGCCTACTTCTCTCATTTCAACTCCCCTACTTTGAAGTGCAGTAAAATTGTCCTTGTGTACACATCTTTTTGTTTGTGTGTGTGTCCTCACAAGTATTTGGGAGGAAATATTTCTTAAACTTAATGAAGTGAGAATGATTACCAACAATCTTTACAATAACAAAATCTAAGATTAAGCGCTGCTGGAGTCAGATGAGACACAATCAAGGAAGCTGCACTTAATAGATGTTAGTTATCGATAAATATATTGTCCCAACTCTAGATTTAAAACAACATTGGGGAAGAATGTGGTTTAAACTGATTATTGAAACCACTAGTGTTTTTGAAAACCAACAGACAGGTAATACTTCTTAAACCTAAACTCTCAGAATAAAACCAAGTATGAAATTGTAACAAAGCTTCCTCATCTTTTATTAATCTGGCTCTAGGAAGATGCTTTATGATGAGCTTCATAGCATTTTTCAAATACAAAGATAAAAAATATTACAATTACTACTAAATTACTGAAGCAATCTCATTTAGTATTACTATTCTCCTACTAATATTTTTATCATAGTTATTAATTCTTATGTAAAAATACAGAGATATGGTAAATGTAAGTAGCTCTAAAATAAGTTCAGGGGAAATTCCTTATTAGAGGTAATTATTATAGTTCTATGGAAATTTGGGGAGAAATTTCATATTATCAACTATTTGTTTTTCATAGAGAATTAATGGTTTATAGAAAGGTACACAAAACATACATTTTAATTTTCAGAAAATGTTAGGGAAACATTACAACACAGTTTGAAATTGATTGCCACAATTAATCATTTTTTATTGAGTTTCATTCTTTCTTCAGTTTTTCATATAGACTCCCTGTTAAAACATTTTTATGCCATTCCTCATCGTTTATAGATCATTAGTAAAGAACTATCTGAAAAAATATGTACACTATATTTTATCTTTCTTTTCACAATATCACTTGAGAGATACAAAGGTCCCAGTAAGTTAGAGTAACACTTGTGGAATATGCTATGTTTTGACAAATTTCAGCAGAAATAATTTTTTAAAATGTTGTTTCCAGGTTTCTGAGAACTATTTCCCATAGGAATTAAGAACTAAAATACCCTGACAGAGACTACAAATTTGGACTTAGCTTCAGTTAGTCACTTCAGTCACTCAGTCACGTTATACTCCTTGTGACCCCATGGACTGTAGCATGCTAGGCCTCCCTGTCCTTCACCATGTCCTGGAGCTTGTGCAAACTCACGTCCATTGAGTTGGTAATGTCATCCAACTATCTCATCCTCTATCATCCCCTTCTCCTCCTGCTTTCAATCTTTCCTATTATCAGGGTCTTTTCTAATGAGTTGACTCTTCACATCAGGCAGCTAAAGTATTGGAGCTTCAGCTTCAGCATCAGTCCTTCCAATGAATATTCAGGACTGATTTCCTTTTGGATGGACTGGTTGAATCTCCTTGCAGTCCAAGGGACAATCAAGAGTTTTCTCCAACACCACAGCTCAAAGTCTAAATAATAAGTTGAAACTGATAGAACCATTGAGTAATTCAAATTTTCACATAATTCCAAGTATTTTATAGAGGGGAAATCAAATCTGGATCGAGGGAATACAGAAGATTCCATGCTCTATTTGAGGGCTAGGACAATTTCATACCTTCTGTGTTTTTCACAATGTCCATAACATAGAGCATTATAGTATGCATTAATTAAATAATATGCATAAAACAGTAATGTGTGTATGGATCCTAAGTTAACTTGTTTTAGTATCTGTCCTTAAAAGTCCTAATTATATTTATTCAATGTTAATATTCACTGTGTATGATCCCTCATAGAAATGTTATCTGTAAAAGTTATATAAAAACATTTCTAGGAACATTCACTGCCTTTTCTCATCAAAATGTGAAGCAATAAGGAAGGCTGAGCACTGAGGAATTGATGTCTTCAAACTGTGATGCTGGAGAAGACTGAGAGTCCCTTGGACTGCAAGGAGTCAAACTGGTCAATCCCAAAGGAAATCAACCCTGAATATTCACTGGAAGGACTCATGCTGAAGCTCCAATACTTTGGCCACCAGATGGGAAGTGCTGTCTCATTGGAAAAAGCCCTGATGCTGGGAAAGATTGAAGGCAGGAGGAGAAGGGGACAACAGAGGATGAGATAATTTGATGGCATCATCGACTCAAAGGACATGAGTTTGAGCAAGCTCCAGGAAAACAGTGAAGGACCAGGAAGCTTGGCATGTTGCAGTCCGTGGGGTCAGAAAGGGTTGGATATGATTGAGTAACTGCACAACAATAACTTGAGTGTATTCTTTAAAAAATGCTGCCCACAGAAAGGCTTTCTTGGAATATATTGTAGTTAGCATTTTAATTTCAATATCCTAAAGAGGGGAAAAATATATTTCTAGTTAAGAATAGTGATGTAAGTAGTAAAATTAACTACAACACAATATGAGGTTTGTGTCACACCTTTGATTGTTCTCTCATGTCCCATCACCACAGTCCCCACACATAAGGCAAGAAGAGATTCAGTGAGCTATTTTGTTCATTTTTTCACTCAAGAAGTTAAGCAAGGAAAGCTCTAGATGTTTGAGGGGAAAGACAGTGAAGGTTACTAGAAGCTAGCTTTCTGATTCTCTGCATCCCCAGCTTCTGGAAGTCATTTGGATGCTTCAGTGGTGTATAACAGGTGGGCTTCCCAGGGGGTGTTCGTAGTAAAGAACTGCATGCTTTCCAAAGACAGATACTTAAGAGATGTAGGTTCTGTCTCTGAGTCTGGAAGATCCCCTGGAGGATGACATGGCAACCCATGCTAATTTACGTGCCTGGAGAAGCCCAGGGACATAGGAGCCTGGCGGGTGCCAGTCCACTGGGTTGGAAGGAGTTGGACATGACTGGAGCGACTTAGCAGGCAAGAGGGTAGCCAGTGACTTAATTCTGCTCACTCTCCCCACACTGAAGACAGTTGTGGTGGTCCAAGAACACATCAAATCATAAAAGTTTACTTCTTGAGCTCCTTGTAAAATCTTCTTTCTAGATACATTTATGCAACCACTCAAAATCCAAGGGTCCCTAGACATAAATTAGGTTTTGGGGCTTAGATTCTCCAGTCTAGTGAGATTCACCAGCAAGACTTGTTGTCATTATTCAGAAACTCCTCCCTCAACTCTTCCCACTCTTCATTGTGAATTGAGTCCCTGACACTATATACCACCTCTACCTCCAATCCCCAGATTCAGAACTGATGTTCAAGATATCCACAAGCAACAAAATGGCAACTGACCAAAGTGTTGTCATATAATTGTTTCACTTGTTTATATTTGGGTCACTCTTGTCCTAGCATCATAGAGGACATGGACTTCTTCTATTACTCCCTCTCCCCAAGACATGGCCACAGAAACAAATGACAAGAACATAACACCAATTAAGTGATCAAATTTCCTATATGAAGGATGCAACTTCTAAAAATGAATATATGATGTATACTCATACTAAAGATTTTTCTCTAATACATTTGGGGAGAAGAGCAGGTTTAGAGAATAGGTTTCTGAAGACATCAAGAGGTACTATTTTCTATCCTCCATATTCAGGTGAACTCATTATTTGTACCCTGTCAAATTAATGAGAAATGAGACATATTTTTAAAACCAAAATCCAGGAAAAAACATTTACAATGCCTGAGAGACTTACTCATATGTGATTTCATTAAATATCTAGAGACTGAAACCTAGTCTAAACTATCTATCAGGAATTTTAAAATCCTGAGACTGCTTAGGAGCTTTCAATTAGCAAGGCTTAGAGGAAATATGCTCTATATTGCCCTATTGTAGTAAAATTTTCATCCTTTAGGTCATATATTAATATAAATCTTTTGGCTTTATAAAATAATTGTGAAATTAGAGATCAAAGATAAGAAAGATTGAACAAAGTCATGTTATTTTAATAAAAAGTATATGATTACCTATAACTAGCGTGACCATAAGGCCTGGTGGACCTGGGAGGGTTCCAGGCATATCAGTGGTTCCAGTTTAGTTATTAATAATATCCTCTCTCATCCTTTAAAATGTTATGGTTAGGATTATTAACTATATAGCCATACTTCCTATAACTCATTAAAACAAGTGCTCTCTGTTTCTATTCTCCATTATTTTTATTTTGACTTGCTTTAGGAGTGAATTATCTTTTCTTTATTTCTCTTTTGTCAGGTTATTCTTTTTCCAGAAATATAAAAATATAGTTATTTGAGAATATTGCTTTGAAGCAAATTTATATTCTTTGCTCTTTGAATTATTAGCATAGGACCATTATATTTCAATTTAATAAATGTTGAGCTAAAGATTATAAAAAAAAATAACTTGGACCAACTTGGTTCAATGTGAAAAATTAAGAAAATTTATTCATACCTTATGTTACATATGTATATATATATATGTGCAAATGTAAGTATATATTGCATATATGGAGATAGAGAGACAGATGGACAGAGAGACAGATAGAAAAAGATCAAGATACAAATATACAAACTTATATATTCTAGAAAGAATGGAAAAATATTAATCTACATCTAAAAACACTTAGTGCTACATCTAAAAACATTTTCTTTTTTTTATTTTTTCTTAATATTAAAAAGGCTCTTGGAATAAACAGCTTTAAAGCGCAGCTTGAAAAGGACCAATTGTGAGGAGCAGAGCGGCAAACTTATGTTACCATGCTCAACTGTGAATAGACTTCCAGACAGCTAAAATGTGTCATTTAGAAGGAATGTGTCTCATTTATGCATTGTTTAGATTGATTGAAATACATTCCTCTCACCAAGTTCCTGGGCAAGTGTTTCAATTAAGTGGGCACAAAATTTATCCTAGTGCAGTGTTCTATTATTCTGCTCTGTAGTATATAATTGTGTGTGACTTTGGATTTGTGGAAGCCTTCAGTTGTCGGGAAAATAACACATCTCTTTCAAGATAATAACCGTAACTTTTCTCAGTGGAAACTCTTGTTTGGTAAAAAATCCACTGATGCTGGAACCACAGGGCATTTATTTTCATCAATGTATTAGAAAAAAAACAACAAAAAAAATGGGAAATGTACACAGCTAGTGAAATCTGCAATCAGCAAAATATTAATCTATGTAAAAAGGAAGCAAATTTACATGGAAGAGGGTACTATATAATATTTTTGGATAGAAATGATGTCTCTATATTGGAGATGAATCATGGGTATATTAAAGATTATCCAGTACTCACATCTCCCACTGGCCTGAATTAGTAAAGAAAGGACAGTAAACAAAGACTCGAGTTCATTCTCCACTGTTGTTTTTTAGTCACTAAGCCAGAGAGACTGTTGGTCTATTTTAGCCATGAAGCCTGTGCGTGCATGTTCAGTTGTGTCTGACTCTGCAACCCCTTGGACTGGAGCCCTCCAGGCTCCTCTGTGCATGGGATTTTCCCGACA
This sequence comes from Muntiacus reevesi, assembly GCF_963930625.1. NCBI lineage: Eukaryota > Metazoa > Chordata > Mammalia > Artiodactyla > Cervidae > Muntiacus > Muntiacus reevesi. The sequence goes on from NC_089264.1 coordinate 46,771,010, forward strand.
AGAGTGCTGGAGTGGTTGCCATTTTCTTTTCCAGTGACTTTCCTGACCCAGAGATGGAACCTAAGTCTCTTGCATCTCCTGTATGAGCACCTGGATTCTTTACCACTATACCACCTGGGAAGCTCTAACTGTACTGGAACATAAATCTTGTGATACACTGATGTCTTGAGAGCTATTCAATACATCAGTGTATCACAATATTTATATTATAAGTTTAGTTATACATTGAATGGATTCAACTTTTTGCTGAACTTATGTTCTATAAGTTTCTTATTTCCTTAAGGTAAAAAACTTAGAATGTTGGAGCAATGTTTGGTCAAATATATATTTTTTTTAAATCTAATTTCTATTGTTTTGAAAGACTACTTGACAAGTACAGACATACAGAGGCAGGAACACACACATTCAACTACACAGAATAAAAACATAAGGGTAGATCATGTAATTTTATGTCTAAAACTGTATCTTGCAAAATGGAATAGTAGAAGGAGCTTTGTTTGAGATTAGAAACCTTAGAATCCTATCTCAGCTTTGTCAACATGCTAGCTGTGTATATGTGACTAAATTAGTTACTTTTGAATCTTTATTTCCTCCTCATTCAAAAGAAAGAGTCTGTAAACATCTAAGTAGTTTTCAATCTTTTTATTTTATCTAGGAATGATTTACATTTGAAAACATTCAGAAATCCTTATAGGCTTTGTCCATGGTATGTACCACATTTTATTTTGAAAAATTTGCTTTTTAAGAAAATATCATGGAGGTTAAAAGATTTCCCTCCTGCAAAAATCAAATTTGAGTTTCACAATATTACATTTTCCATGGATTGGATGTTAAATCACTAACCAAATATTTTTACATTGTCATGATTATTCCTGGAAGTAAACTCTAATGAGATTTTAGTCACTGTCTAAGAAGACTTGATAATTGAAATGGGACACACAAAATAGGAACATGCTACAACAGGAGGTCTCAGCATTTGATCTTAACTTTAAAAAATAATGTCTATCAGGACATTGCCAGCTGCTTTTGCTTGACTTTTCTATAGCTCACATTATTTATCATCAATAATTTATTTTCTAAATCTAACTTCTTATATTTCATCATGTAGACTACAAGTATCCTTGTTATGGACTTCTCATTTTGATGATAGCTATTATAAAATATCCATTCTCACAAGCCTAGAAGTTACTCAGAATCAGGTTGGATCAAGTATGAGCTTTCTCATTTAGTTAAGCTCATTTATTTAATCTTGAGGAATTGTGAGTTGGCCAAAGTCATAGAACAAAATTTATGGAGTCAGAATTGTGGCAACCATTTTCAATGATTTCAGATCTGAGCCCACTCTCTGGGCAGCTTTTAAATGTTGATGTTTTGGTATTTGAATCTGAGTAGTTTGTTGCTTTCCATATTGAGAATATCCTTTGGAGTTATAAGAGAGTTGTAAATTGCCATAATGGCTTCAAATTCTTTATTCTTTGCTGTATCTACCCTCTTTAGAATGTGACTTTAAAGTTTCTCCAATGCAGAATCTGTTTCTCCTCCATTTGAACCTGGATTGGGACTTACTTTGGCCAACAGAATTCAAAGGAAGTAATATCAGACTGCATCCTAGGATTCAAAATAACTTACCTGCTTCTGTTCAATAACTTGGAAACCTAAGGAACTGCCTTGAAAATAGCCTAGGCAAGCCTGATGGAAGATGGGAGTCCTCTTGAAGCAAGCATGAGACATTCCAGCATAGACCAAGCTAGCTCAGCCAGCTCCCAGTCCGCCCAGTCCAGCAAAGATTAGATGTACCTAGCTGTCCCCACAACCTCCCTTCCAAATCACCACCCCCTTAGATTAGTTATTTTAAGTCACTAAGGATTAGAGCTGGGCTTTCCTTATTGCACTAGTGGTAAAGAACCTGCCTACCAATGCAGGAGGCATAGGAGATGCGGGTTCTATCCCTAGATCAGTGGTATGTGACATAGCAAATGCTGTTTGTTTTTTGGTTTTTTGGTTTGTTTGTTTTTTTAAGATGATAGTTCATTCTACTGGAAAATTTGGGGGAAGTTTCCATATGTGATTTTACTAATTTAGTATATATATATTTTAAGATGATAGATCATTCTACTGGAAATTTGGGGGAAGTTTCCATAGATGATTTTACTAGTTTAGTACATTAAAAACTCTGACTTTAACTGCACTACAGAAAGTAGTTTTAAAAGATGGTAGAGACAAAATCTCTACAGATTGTGAGAAGTGAGAATAATTAAAATTGTTTGACAAGGATTTTAGCCATATTTATATTGCAGTTAATGGAAGCATTTGTTAGTTACAGTACCTGTGCAGGCATTTTTCAGTGAAAGAACAAGTTATTCTGAGTCTAGTGAATCTGCTTGTAAGTTTCCAGTTTATAGACTTGAAGAAATGAAAAAGATGACAGGAGCAGCATTCCTGCCATTCAAGAGAGTAATGGGTCAATATTCATCAATATAAGGGAGATGTGTCAGGAATTTTGAATGTTCTAAGGGGATCTTTATAATTCCTCTATAAATTCCTACCAAATAAATCTATACATTTTTTTTCCTGCAAGACCTGTAGTAGATTTCTACAAGGCTCTAAAATGTCAATTTGGCATTGGAAACTGCTGTTTCACAGCAGAAATTGAAAGCAACCATCATGGTTATGCTGAGAAAAGTAATAATTTTCAATTCAAGGGAAGCTTAGACTTAAAAAAAAAATAACTGACTTTTTCATGAGGTTTTAATTCAGATATCATTATCAAGAATAGAGTACATGTTGCAATGAAATTCAACAGCTTTCTCACTGAGCACCGCTTTCAAGTGTTCCCATGAATTGATACAGTCATTATTCTATCAAAATAAACATTCATTGACTAATTATACAGTTCAAGACATTGCCCTGAGCCACTTTGCATAGTGGAAAGATTCCTTCTTTGAAGTATCAAATATATTTGCTTTGTTTCAGACCTTCTGTACTTGCAGGGAGCCACTGACTTTGGTCCTAGCTAAACATAATAAATTAAAACTGGCAAAAAGCAAAAGTAGAAATGTCTCATGTATACTCTCTCATGCCTTTGTGACATTAGAGACATTATTGTTATTACTGTGTTTCTTGTGTTAGTGTCTTAGAAATATAAACCTAATTGGAGTTTCAAAAATGATTGCACATTTCCAAAATATACTGTTTCTTCAGAATGTACTCATACTACAATGTGCATTATTTAGAAAGCCCCCCTCAGAAAGAAATACACATATACATGCATTTATTTATGAACAGATATATGCATATTTATTAATTAAAAAATGCTCCCAGTTTAACACTGAAATTAATTCCAACAGTAGCACATTTATGTTCAATGAAACATCACTATGAGTGCCTGATAAATGCTTTTCAATGATTCATTTGGGGAACATTGGTATTTATTTATACATTAAAGATTATTATTTGATGACATACATAAAATATATAAAAAGAAACACCTACAACCAAGCTTTTCAGGAGAGTTTAAAAATGAGTTTATAATGGTGTCAATTGTTAATGTCATCTGTTGGTAAGGTAAATTAATTCAACAATTGTGTCAATCTTCATTTATATGTACATAGGCAGAACCATTTTTATGACATTTACTCATACTAAATTGACTTCTCATATCATATTATTTTCCTTGGATGATAGTCATAGCATTTTAGTTGACTCTGTTTAACTTTAATAGCTATTAATAGGAAATTCTTTCTTCTTTCAAATAATTGTGAATCCTTATGCTATTTTAGTTGAACCAAACTAAAACACATGCACACACACTAAGTGATTCAACTTAATATCCTTTAATAGCTCAATCTGTTCTACCCAAAGCACCTGGAAAAGTATTGGATGTTTTGATATATCTGGGTATCTATTTCTTCATATTCGTTTTCATTAGTCAGGGTCTTTTTGTTGTTAAATAGGAATAAGAGTTAACAGATACAAAAAAAAAAAAAAAGTGGACAAGATGTTGTGACTGCATTAGTTGGAGGCTACATAGACAAGGCTTGAAGAAGTCATTTTCAACAATGGAGATTGAACCATGCTCTGAGAGAGAGAAAAAGGGAAGAGGCATGGAAAATAACACAAAATGCAGAAGTATATTTCATTCCAAAGTAAAAGCTAAAGAACAGTTGCCTCATCCACGCATCATTTTCTGGAGTACAGCTCTTAATCCCATGAGGACCAGTTAAGTATTATAACCATTCAGTAATGGAATCATTCAAATAAACTTCTATTTTTGGCAAGCAAAACTTCTAAAACTTGTGTAGCTTTAAAACAATATTCTGGTTCTATTGTGAGTCATTTTATTGAAACATGGTTGGTTTGGTTTTGTACTTATCAAGAATAATATATACTCACAAATAAAAAGTAATTGATTTGATAATTCTCTGCATATTTGAATTATCCATAGCAATGTCCCCTCTGTTTTGTACTAGTTATTGAGTGTTGATTCTATTTTTCAAACAGTAAACAATTTTAACAATGCTGTCTATGGTAGAATGTTGAAATGAATCAATACTTTTCATAGAATAAAATCTCATTATTAGCAAAACAAGCCTATTAAACCTAAGGTTATTTCCTATTGCTTTCAACTTTTGAAAAATGCTAACACTGCCACTAGACCTTCTTGTAAAATTGGAAACAGACTGGTTATAGATATATAAGCCAGTGACACTGTGTCAGCACTTTCTAAATCTGTATTGGCGCTTTCATTCCAAGTATAATCAAGGCCAATCCTGCACCAGCCAACACATCTCGGAAATGTTGTACAAAAATCTTATGGGTATATCGATAATGATTTGCCAGTACCCTTTACAGTACAAAGAATCTCTTAGGAATCAAAATGTGCAGCTGCCTCAGTAAAAGCGTACAGGATTATTCAATTCAAAGTACCCATTTGAAAAGTACAGTTTTAGACTGAGGATATAAACAAAAGAAAGCAGTCATCTAGCTATATAGTTTTAGTGCATGTATGCTAAGTTGCTTCAGTCATGTCCAACTCTTTGTGACCCTGTGAATTGCAGCCTGCCAGGCTCCTCTATTGAGAAGGAAATGGCAACCCACTCCAGTATTCTTGCCTGGAGAATCCCAGGGACAGAGAGGCCTGGTAGGCTGCCTTCTGTGGGATTGCACAGTTGGACACGACTGAAGCGACTTAGCAGCAGCATCAGGCTCGTCTATCCCTGGGATTCTCCAGGCAAGAATACTGGAGTGGGTTGCCATTTCCTCCTCCAAGGGATCTTCCCGACTGAGGGGTCGGACCTGTGTTTCATGTCTCCTGCATTGGCAGGTGAGTTCTTTACCACCAGCCCCACAGTCGGACACAAGTTAGTGACTGGACAACAACAATAGCTATATACTAATTCATTTATGCATTTTTGTCATCATGAGTAAGAAACAAGATATCTACCAAGTACTTGTTCTTAAAAATAAATTCTATCATGAAAGCATTCTAGTCTAGTATGAAAAATCTTATAAACAAATAAAAATATAATCTATACTATAAATTGTTATGTAAGAGATATCACTTCAGTTCAGTTCAGTTGCTCAGCTGCGTCCGACTCTGTGACCCTATGAACTGCAGCACGCTGGGCTTCCCTGCCCATCACCAACTCTCAGAATTTACTCAAACTCATGTCCATTGAGTCGGTGATGCCATTTAACCATCTCATCCTCCGTTGTCCCTTTCTCCTCCTGCCCTCAATCTTTCCCAGCATCAGGATCTTTTCCAATGAGTCCACTCTTCGCATCAGGTGGCCAAAGTATTGGAATTTGAACTTCAACATCAGTCTTTCCTATGAACACCCAGGACTGATCTCCTTTAGGATGGACCAGTTGGCTCTTCTTGCAGTCCAAGGGACTCTCAAGGGTCTTCTCCAACACCACAGTTCAAAAGATACACAGTAAAATAAATAATCTTGTTACATTAGGCTGTAGTATGGTAACAAGATACTTAAAAGCTCAGTTATATAAAACAATGAAGCCTCTCATGCTCCCTGAGGGCCAGCTGGTATTCTCCTATTTTCATTCCAACCCCAGGACCCAGGTAGACAACAGTAAGCTGTCAGTGGTGACAGTGTTAAGCTGTTCTTAGCACCATTGCCTGTCATAGCCAAAAAGAAAAAGAAAGAAAACTGTGGAAATTGTTGAAACGTTGCTAAACAATCTGACACAGAAAACACAATCTCCTTTGTGGACATAACCCACAAAACTCTCCCTAGCCATTAAAGGGCAGAAAGTTCAGACTTGCATGCACTCAGAAGGCAAATAGAATTAATAATTAAGCATAAACAACTAAGGGGTAACACAATGACAAGAAGTTGAAGCCGATCTGATCTTCAAAGACGAATCAGAATTTAGACATGTCTTAGGGCAGACTCCACAAGTTAAAATTTCAGTCTCATAAGACTGTCTCCACTTCAGACATTAATCACAAACAGTTAAGTCCTCAACTTACCCACAAGTTCTACCAGGCTTGGAGAAAAATTGCATGTTTCTATAACCCCCTACTCGGGTTCAATAATTTGCTATAGAGTATATCACAGAACATGGAAAAATAGTTTACTTACAATTGTCAATTTATTACACAGGCTATCTTAAATATGCAAATGAACAGCCAAATGAAGAGACACCTAGGGTAAGATCCATAATGGTCTCAAGGGCAAGATCTCTGTCCCCAAGGGGTTGGAGAGTGCCACCCTCTTAACTACACTGGTGTATTCACCAACTGAAGCTCTCCAAACTCTGTACTTTAGGTATATCAGTGAAGACTTCATCATACACACATAATCAGTTATTATATATTTTTTCAACATTTTACCCCTCTCTGGAAGATGAGGGCTAGGGCTGAAAGCTCTAAGCTTCTAATCATGGCTGGTCTTTCAAGTAACCAGCCGCTATTCAGAAGCTCACCTACAGTCACCTCATTAAGACAAAGATGCTCTTATCACCCAGGAAATCCCAAGAGATTTGGAAGCTCTGTGTCAGGAACTGGGGTTAAACACCAAATACAAGTATGGATTAGGAGAAGATACATTTTAAATATTTAACTGTTGAAAAATATTGAGATATACAATTAAAATGAATGATTACAATTTGGGGGAGAAGGGAAAGGGGAAAAGCGCAAGGCAAAGCTAAAGTTTTTCCTGGGATAAAGCCCACTTGGTCATGGTGTATGATTTTTTTAATATGTTGTTGGATTCTGTTTGCTAGAATTTTGTTAAGGATTTTTGCATCTATGTTCATCAGTGATATTGGCCTGTAGTTTTCTTTTTTTGTGGCATCTTTGTCTGGTTTTGGAATTAGGGTGATGGTGGCCTCATAGAATGAGTTTGGAAGTTTACCTTCTTCTGCAATTTTCTGGAAGAGTTTGAGTAAGATAGGTGTTAGCTCTTCTCTAAATTTTTGGTAGAATTCAGCTGTGAAGCCATCTGGTCCTGGGCTTTTGTTTGCTGGAAGATTTCTGATTACAGTTTCGATTTCCTTGCTTGTGATGACTCTGTTAAGATCTTCTATTTCTTCCTGGTTCAGTTTTGGAAAGTTATACTTTTCTAAGAATTTGTCCATTTCATCCAAGTTGTCCATTTTATTGGCATAGAGCTGCTGGTAGTAGTCTCTTATGATCCTTTGGATTTCAGTGTTGTCTGTTGTGATCTCACCCTTTTCATTTCTTATTTTGTTAATTTGGTTCTTCTCTCTTTGTTTCTTAATGAGTCTTGCTAATGGTTTGTCAATTTTGTTTATTTTTTCAAAAAACCAGCTTTTAGCTTTGTTGATTTTTGCTATGGTCTCTTTAGTTTCTTTCGCATTTATTTCTGCCCTAATTTTTAAGATTTCTTTCCTTCTGCTAACCCTGGGGTTCTTCATTTCTTCCTTCTCTAATTGCTTTAGGTGTAGAGTTAGGTTATTTATTTGGCTTTTTTCTTGTTTCTTGATGTGTGCCTGTAATGCTATGAACCTTCCCCTTAGCACTGCTTTTACAGTGTCCCATAGGTTTTGGGTTGTTGTGTTTTCATTTTCATTTATTTCTATACATACTTTGATTTCTTTTTTGATTTCTTCTATGATTTGTTGGTTATTCAGAAGCGTGTTATTTAGCCTCCATATGTTGGAATTTTTAACAATTTTTTTCCTGTAATTGAGATCTAATCTTACTGCACTGTGGTCAGAAAAGATGACTGGAATGATGTCAATTTTTTTGAATTTTCCAAGACCAGATTTATGGCCCAGGATGTGATCTATTCTGGAGAAGGTTCCGTGTGCACTTGAGAAAAAGGTGAAGTTGACTGTTTTGGGGTGAAATGTCCTATAGATATCAATTAGGTCTAGCTGGTCCATTGTATCATTTAAGGTTTGTGTTTCCTTGTTGATTTTCTGTTTAGTTGATCTATCCATGGTTGTGAGTGGGGTATTAAAGTCTCCCACTATTATTGTGTTACTATTAATTTCCTCTTTCATACTCGTTAGTGTTTGCCGTACATATTGCGGTGCTCCTATGTTGGGTGCATATATATTTATAATTGTTATATCTTCTTCTTGGATTGATCCTTTGATCATTATGTAGTGTCCTTCTTTGTCTCTTTTCACATCCTTTATTTGGAAGTCTATTTTATCTGATATGAGTATTGCGACTCCTGCTTTCTTTTGGTCTCCGTTTGCGTGAAATATTTTTTTCCAGCCCTTCACTTTCAGTCTGTATGTGTCCCTTGTTTTGAGGTGGGTCTCTTGTAGACAGCATATATAGGGGTCTTGTTTTTGTATCCATTCAGCCAATCTTTGTCTTTTGGTTGGGGCATTCAACCCATTTACATTTAAGGTAATTATTGATAGGTGTGGTCCCGTTGTCATTTACTTTGTTGTTTTGGGTTCACGTTTATACAACCTTTCTGCATTTCCTGTCTAGAGAAGATCCTTTAGCATTTATATCCGCAAATCAATCAACGTAATACACCACATTAACAAATTGAAAGATAAAAACCATATGATTATCTCAATAGATGCAGAGAAAGCCTTTGACAAAATTCAACACTCATTTATGATTAAAACTCTCCAGAAAGCAGGAATAGAAGGAACATACCTCAACATAATAAAAGCTATATATGACAAACCCACAGCAAGCATCACCCTCAATGGTGAAAAATTGAAAGCATTTCCTCTGAAATCAGGAACAAGACAAGGATGCCCACTCTCACCACTACTATTCAACATAGTGTTGGAAGTTTTGGCCACAGCAATCAGAGCAGAAAAAGACATAAAAGGAATACATATAGGAAAAGAAGAAGTGAAACTCTCGCTGTTTGCAGATGACATGATCCTCTACATAGAAAACCCTAAAGACTCTTCCAGAAAATTATTAGAGCTAATCAATGAATATAGTAAAGTTGCAGGATATAAAATTAACACACAGAAATCCCTTGCATTCCTATACACTAACAATGAAAAAACAGAAAGAGGAATTAAGGAAACAATACCATTCACCATTGCAACAAAAAGAATAAAATACTTAGGAGTATATCTACCTAAAGAAACAAAAGACCTATACATAGAAAACTATAAAACACTGATGAAAGAAATCAAAGAGGACACAAACAGATGGAGAAACATACCGTGCTCATGGATTGGAAGAATCAATATTATCAAAATGGCTATTCTACCCAAAGCAATCTATAGATTCAATGCAATCCCTATCAAGTTACCAACGGTATTTTTCACAGAACTAGAACAAATAATTTCACAATTTGTATGGAAATACAAAAAACCTCGAATAGCCAAAGTAATCTTGAGAAAGAAGAATGGAACTGGAGGAATCAACCTGCCTGACTTCAGACTCTACTACAAAGCCACAGTCATCAAGACAGTATGGTACTGGCACAAAGACAGAAATATAGATCAATGGAATAGAATAGAAAGCCCAGAGATAAGTCCACGAACATATGGACACCTCATCTTTGACAAAGGAGGCAAGGATATACAATGGAAAAAAGACAATCTCTTTAACAAGTGGTGCTGGGAAAACTGGTCAACCACTTGTAAAAGAATGAAACTAGAACACTTTCTAACACCATACACAAAAATAAACTCAAAATGGATTAAAGATCTAAATGTAAGACCAGAAACTATAAAACTCCTAGAGGAGAACATAGGCAAAACACTCTCCGACATAAATCACAGCAAGATCTTCTATGACCCACCTCCCAGAATATTGGAAATAAAAGCAAAAATAAACAAATGGGACCTAATGAAAATTAAAAGCTTTTGCACAACAAAGGAAACTGTAAGTAAGGTGAAAAGACAGCCCTCAGATTGGGAGAAAATAATAACAAATGAGGCAACAGACAAAGGATTAATCTCAAAAATATACAAGCAACTCCTGAAGCTCAATTCCAGAAAAATAAACGACCCAATCAAAAAATGGGCCAAAGAACTAAACAGACATTTCTCCAAAGAAGACATACAGATGGCTAACAAACACATGAAAAGATGCTCAACATCACTCATCATCAGAGAAATGCAAATCAAAACCACAATGAGGTACCATTACACGCCAGTCAGGATGGCTGCTATCCAAAAGTCTACAAGCAATAAATGCTGGAGAGGGTGTGGAGAAAAGGGAACCCTCTTACACTGTTGGTGGGAATGTAAACTAGTACAGCCACTATGGAAAACAGTGTGGAGATTTCTTAAAAAACTGGAAATAGAACTGCCATATGACCCAGCAATACCACTTCTAGGCATACACACTGAGGAATCCAGATCTGAAAGAGACACGTGCACCCCAATGTTCATCGCAGCACTGTTTATAATAGCCAGGACATGGAAGCAACCCAGATGCCCATCAGCAGATGAATGGATAAGGAAGCTGTGGTACATATACACCATGGAATATTACTCAGCCGTTAAAAAGAATTCATTTGAATCAGTTCTAATGAGATGGATGAAACTGGAGCCCATTATACAGAGTGAAGTAAGCCAGAAAGATAAAGAACATTACAGTATACTAACACATATATACGGAATTTAGATAGATGGTGGCGATAACCCTATATGCAGAACAGAAAAAGGGACACAGAAGTACAGAACAGACTTTTGAACTCTGGGGGAGAACGTGAGGGTGGGATGTTTTGAAAGAACAGCATGTATATTATCTATGGTGAAACGGACCACCAGCCCAGGTGGGATACATGAGTCAGGTGCTCGGGCCTGATGTGCTGGGAGGACCCTGAGGAGTCGGGTGGGGAGGGAGGTGGGGGGGGGATCGGGATGGGGAATACGTGTAACTATATGGCTGATTCATGTCAATGTATGACAAAACCCACTGAAATGTTGTAAAGTGATTGGCCTCCAACTAATAAAATAATATTTAAAAAAAAAAAAAAAAAATTAAAAAAAAAAAAAAAAAAAAAAAAAAGCTAAAGTTTTTGAGCCTGCAAAAATTGTAGAAACGTGGTAATATCATTATGAGAACTAAGGAAAAGAGCAAGAGGCTTAGATATGAAAGTCATTTCTGTGTTTTTAGTTAATTCCAAATTTCCCTGGCTTCTTTACGATCAGAACCACCCTGTTCTGCTGTCTTGCTCCGTGCGGTACCACAGGACTGACTGCCACCTCTTCCATGGCTTCGGTTCCCACCACACAGACTGCAGCTTTGGGTGGGCGCTCCCACCTCCTGGGCTCTGGTAACACTGCTTCCTCCCTTTGTGTCTCCAGCCTGGTGGTTACCATGGCTTCCGTGGGATGTGTGTAACCCGCAGATGGCTTTGCCTTTCCTGTGGGCTTCTCAGCTCTCTTAGGAGCTGTGTGAAGAATTTACTTCATTGAATTCCCTCAGTTTGAAATGACAGACTGCTTTCTGCTTTCCTAGTTGGACTTTGAGGTACAACCTCTAAAAATAAAATCATAGGAGACACAGACTGTAATATCGGTTCATAATTTGTTGGGGGTGGGGGTGGGTGGTGGGCTGGAGAGGTGGAGGGAAAGTGGAATAAATAAGTAGAGGAGATCACAGATTCATGTCAGAGTCTGAGGATAGCTATAGACCCCTCTATTAGCTGTGGAAGGGGTCCATAGCTGTTTATATATGAATATATATATATACACACACACACATAAACATAGATTGACAAACATACTCACAGCAGTTTTCAATATAATTATAAAGTCTCACTGAAGTGTGATCCTTGGACCTCGACTTAGCAATCCTTGATTATTAAGAAATGTTTGAATACTTTGAAAGTAAGTTTGCATTTTATGTTAAATATATTACAGAAAAACAATATATTATACATATTATAAAACTTATAGAAACTTAATATTACTATTATAAGGTCATAGAAACACAAAAATATCAGTATATAGAAGGAAAAGTAGAGATTACCCAATCCAACTTCATTTCACAGAAAAGAAAATACTGTTCACATTTGTGAAAAGACATGCTGAACTGCTGAGTGGGTCATTGAAAGAAACATAGTTGGTGCCTGGATCTTTAAATATCAAGTGAACATTTCCAGGCTGAAATATGGCAGCTAATGGCTTCTTGTTTTTGAAATATAATAGTGCAAAGAGCTCTCTATTGGCCTGACAGGCTTGATGGACCCACACAAGGACATGAAAGAGTCCTTGACATTTTGTAAATGCTCAGGTCATAGATAATAGGCACACCTACAGCACAACGCCATTCGCTGCCCCCTTAGTTGGGGGAACACTTACTCTTTGCTCTACGAAGTTGTCTACTCAGAGACTGTCTTCTCTCAAGGTTGGCTCTTGAGGCACAAAAGCAGTGAAGGAACAACTGGATTGGAATATCAGGGTGAGTGGTGGAGGGGAGAGAGGAAAAAGAATGGCACAAAAGAGAAAAGATTTTATCACGTGTCTCCCATGCAGAATGAGAGAAGTAAAAATGTATACTGACCTACCGGTGGTTTTATTACTAACTTAATTTAATTCAATAGCTGCATTAATTACCCACACTGTTTAAATTTGCTACATAATTGTAGTATAAAGGACATAATGCCAGACCGGAAGTTCAAATATTTAGCTGTATTTGAGATGAGTTAGTTGCTTAATCATTCTAGGTTAAATTCATGCTATTATTACCTCTTCACTTCTTCTTGGTGAACTCTCATGGAGTCTTTAAAATTCATCTTAACTCTGATCTTGACTAAGATACATTCCTTGACCTTTCATGCTGAATTATGCTCCCAGCTTTCACATCCCCACAATACTTTGTATGTACCCTATTCTTGCACTCATGAAAGTTTTGTAGTCACCACTTTCTTGTCTGTTTTCCTTACCATGATGAAAGTTACATCAGTTCAGGCCTAAGTTTTAGTCATACTTGCATTCCTAACATATTGCATTGTGTATTTAATACAGTGAACTTCAGTAAGTACATGTTACATGACTTAATAAAAGGACACAATGATAAATGAAGGGCTTTGAGTATAGGAACAGTACCATCTAGTCTGGTTCTTGAATTTTACTATTATTGAATGTAACCTACTATTTACTTTGACAGTGTACATTTGTACTGATCCATTTTCTCCCTGTTATAGGAGGTCCTTCTATGTCTACCATATATAGCAGGTGCATCAGAGGGTATGTCTTTAAGGTTTTAAATCTATTTCATCAAATATTATTTCAAACTATCCCAAGATATTTTTATAGCTTTTTGCCATTTTTTTCTCATTTGAGTTCATCCCAGGAAGCATTTGATTTACTGTAGGGGTTAAAATTAATAATGTAGTCACATGCTTTTATGTGAAAGAAAGGGTATTCTTCCCACATAGACAAAGTTGTTTTTTGTTTTAAACTTCAGGTACTAGTCACAGTAGTTTGCTTTTGAAAAGTGTTTATCAAGTCTCCTTTGAGATTTCTATCCTTATTATTGGCCCTAAATTCTAGACCTCCATTTGCACATATACAATCTAGGCTTGCATCTACCTGCCTGTCCCTCCTTTTCTCACTACCATATATCATTGGCCATTACATATTCTTTCCTGTTTTCTTTTCTGCTTTCTCTTCTCTCTTTCTCTCTCTTTCTTCCTCCATTTTCCATTCTCTCCCTCCCCTCTTTTCTCTATTCTTTCTCTCTAGAGATCTATCTATAATATCTATCTATCTATCTATCAATTGATCCATCTATCTATACAGTCAGACATCCTTATCAAGCAGTTTTATATCTGCAGATTGAAAGTATTCAGAAAAATATTCCAGAAGGTTCCAAAAAGCAAAACTTGAGTGCACCATACTTAGGCAACTATTCACATAGCATTTACATTGTATTAGGTATCTTAAGTAACCTAGAGATGATTTAAGGCATATGAGAGGAAATGCATAGGATATATGCAAATGCTGTGCCATTTTATATAAGACTTGAGCATCCATTCATTTCAGGGTTCACAGAGTTCCTGATACTAGTACCTACTGGATACTGAAGGATGACTGCATATAGAAAAATAAAGAGTTTATCAATCTATATAGAGATTCATTTGTGTCATATATGAGAGAGAGACAGACAGAAACAGAGAGACAACTGAGAGCAATATCTCTTTCTATTTATTCTTGTTTCTATTTTTATCTCATTTTTGGGTAGAAGTGTGCACATAAATATTGATTCAAATGATGTAATAAAGCAGAGGACCTGATGATGTTTTGCACAGAAGGTGTATCTCTGATGAAAGATGAATAAGGGAGTAAAAGAAATAATATCCAGGAGGACTAAGTATAGAGCACTGGGTAAAAGAGAGAAATAATACATAAGGATTCAGGTAAATCTGCAGATACAACGGCACAAAATTTGGGAGAAGCTATGTATTTGAGGATTTTTCTCCTTTTGTGTGCCACTCCCTCATAGTGATTGAGAAATCATTTCTCTCAGAGAAAGAGTTGGGAACATACTCTTTCGTTCAGAAGTTCAGCATCTCACTGTTCAACAAAACCTCTACCCCAGAAAAATGGTTACATCAAGTTTCATCACCTTTTCTGTGATTTCTTTCTATACTATCCCTGTGAACTTGGAATTTTCTAGGGGAAAGACGCTAAATATAGATAAATTTTTCCTACTAGTTCAAACTCCTTTTAGAAAATCACTGATACTCATGAAGATGGGAATTCTGGCTTAAGTACATTATACATCAATTAATTTTATGGACTTCCTGGTCAGTGTGGATATTGTAAAATCAATGAAACTTTGAATTATTTATAGACCATTTACCACAGTCAGTGCATTAATAGGAATTTTTTGGTCATGGCTTCCCTAAGCAAACTGAATACAAAGCCATCTGGCTTTCACTTCAGGGGTAAAAGTTGGAGTATAATTAAAGAAAACTAAAGGCATTAATCTCCATGCTACAAGTTTTTAATTTTTTTTCCTAGAACTAAACAAGACTTCATTCAGCTTTGTACTGTCAATAAAAATGAAGGTACAGTAAATCTGAGCTACTGGATTTTGCTCTGACTCTTGGCTAATACTCCAATAAGGAATCACATAAAGTAGTCTTTTCTTCTGGGAACATCTCCAACCTCCAGCAATTTTTTTTAATCCTTGGAATTTAATTTTTATACACACTGTTCCCAATGATTTTCTATTTTTCTGGGATGAAGGCATAAATGACAGTGTCCTCTAACCGCTTACCCAGCACAACATTAGCTAACAATTATTTTCAATATATTTATTGAGATATGATTGAGCTATTTCTCTTTACTTTAACTAGCTTACTCTCTGCAAGTTTGTCAAGATCATAATAACCCTAAACTGAGTCTGTGACTTCAACCAAAACATGAAGGACACATTTAGCACTGAGTAAGCCAATATTTTATCAAATTCTACTGTAGTAACTACTCATCACTGAACTTCAGGTAAGATGAGAAGGTCCCTTTTTATTAGGAGCATGTTTACATGTGATCATTGCTTTAATCACTTAACATGCATGATGTACCAACATCATGTAAGACAGTGCTCTTACACTGCTGTTGTTCAATCGCTAAGTCATGGCCAACTCTTTGCGACCCAATGGACTGCAGCATGCCAGGCTCCTCTATTTACTCCCCTATCTCCCAGAGTTTGCTCAAATTTATGTCCATTCAGTTGGAAGCACTAGAAATATATAATATAAAAAGGTAAGTATGTTTTATTTTAAGGAGTTAGCAATTGCATGCTAACAAATTTAACTCTAGTGTGTGTTTCTCTTATTAAGTTACCTTGAATTTCTGTATTAATGTTGCCTAACTGCCATGTGTGGAGCCAACTCAAATGAAACACAATTACAACTCTAACTAATTACACATACTTATAGACATAGATTATTTTTTTTAATTAAGAAACAACTCCATCACTGTCTTCCATGTTTATGGAAACTGACTGACCACACAGTGGAGCTTTAGAGCCTTCTGAGAAGAACACTCACCTTGATGATCATTTAGAAAACTGTCATGGATAGAATTATTCATCTCATTATATGTATATAATACAATTATTATATAATTATTCATCAGAATAGAATTATTCATCTTTATTTATACCATTGATATATTTCTGTATTTCCACTTTTATCACCTGGTTCTTATATCATAATTAAATGATAATAAAACCCACAGCCGTACTACATTTTGTGTTTCCTTAAAACAGAGAACACATACTTACACTCTTGTAAATACACATTTTAAAATACAAGACCTAAAAAAAGGGATCTGTTTACAATCAATCTATGATCTGTCAAAGATAAGGATTTTTTCTTACTAACGTGTTCATTGTTCAGCTGGGGTTCTACCTCAAAATGCTGATTCATTCATCTGGCTTTGCTGACCCTCGTTGACCCCAGTTACATTTAGTTCCTGGTCAAGTGTTTACTTGAGGTTTACTCTAAGTGCCATTCATTGGTTTTTTGAGACCAGTCAGGCTGCTCAGCATGTCCTCACGGTAGAAGCAGAATGCAAGAGAGAAAGCTCAGTGCATACACACATTTCAAGCCCAGGCTTGCATCACGTCACATCTGCTGATAACCGATGGGCCCACATCATATGAAGAGGACAATATAAATACACACCTTACATAGAAATATAATGTCAAAGAGTTTTCTAATATATACCATAACACCCAGTTATCACCTTCCTGAATTCCACTCAAAACTTTCCACTAAAATTTAGATGCTTAAACAAATTATAATGGCTAGTAATTTTTAAAAAATGGCCTTTGGAAAAAAAGGTCTGTTTATTAACACTCTCTGTGTTACTGACTTCAGCACAGTGCCTCACACATATAAAGTATTCTATAAATTTTTACTGGCTGTTTGGCTGGGCGACATAGTGTGACTCATAGATATGTCATTAATATAGCAATGCACAACTAAAAGAAAGTGACATTCTTGAACCAAGAAATGGGTTATTTCTCCCAAATTTCAAAAATATATAAATATATAATTCAGTCTCATTGACAAACAACAATGAAGATGATTCCCACTGGATAATCTCATACAGACATCCTCCAGTGAATTAACTCTCTTTGAAGGAGCTGCTTTAATTATTAGATATTTAATTAGATTTTCACTATAGTATAAACATAATATGAAAATTCACTTTGATTTGAGTTGTCATTTTAGAATCACTAATCAACTGAGAGGTATGAATAATCATGCAGGAGACTGAGACGTGAGCACTGAGGTCTTTTTTTCTTTTTCTTTTTTTAATAAATATAGAACCATTAGATGTATAGTCTCAATTACAGAATGTGAAATCCTATTAAATTATCTCATATAAGTCAATGCCCAGAGGACCATTTTTGATCAGGGTAGAATAACTCATTTTTGAGGACCTTAAAGAAGGCAAATTTCGTGTTTCAATGAAAGGTCACATCATGAATCCTCTTTATTCCTTCACCGTAAAAGACAGGATCTGTTATTCCCTTTAATTGAGAGTAAAAATAACTTGAAAAAATAAAAAAGAATTTTGATTTATAGACTTGAAAACTTTTGTAATTTGTAGTTATTTTGTCAGTGTTTTTACTCATAACTGTTAGTAGTAAAAACTCTAGGTGACTTGGGATCTATGTTCCAATCTTTAGTATTAGCTAAATGAACTCCCTCTACCAATAACACATCTTTTCCCACAATACTCATACATGTGTGTGAGTATACACACACATACATAAAACACACTAAATCCACATATCCCTCTTTACTGCTATTTGCTATAATATAAAATCTCCTAAGTGTAAGACCAACATCATTGTTCTGATCTCCTTGTATCCGATAAAGCTACAGAAATAATGTCCTCACTGTCTTTCCTTTAAGACAATCATTATCAAATATCTACCCTGTTCTATAATTACTGATTATGTGTATTTAACTATCTTAAGAAGACCACATACTCCAAATTTTAGGCACTGTGGTTTGAATATCCATCTATGTACCATGGCCATCCATCCCAAGGCCTAGCTCAGTTTTGTTTAAAATCTGCTTTTTTCTTTTTTTAAATAGAGTCATAGATTTGATTGGAATTGTCTCTTTGATTTTTGTTGGAAATGAATTTCTAATTTTTCATTTGCTTTAGTTATGATCAGGTTTGCAAACATGCTTTTTCAAAAATGAATTTTGAACACATAATAATCAATTTTGTATAATTCTGAATCAGAAATGTGTGCACAATTGGTAAAACATGTACTACGATAGTTGGGGTAAGTAGCTGTGCCACAAAAAACAATAATAAAATAAAATAGGTGTGTGAGCAGCTTAGTAAAATATATAAATACTTTACTTATAATCTATATAATTTTCCTTATTTTATCTGGGTAAACTTCTTTTTTTAATCTATTGAATGATAGGATCAAGAGATATAACTTAGAAAGTTCTCTCCAAAATACTAGAACTTTAAAAATCTACAAAGAACAACATTAGCATTTTAATAGTCACTTCTTATGTGTTTTTGGCCAGAAGTCAAAATTACTGTCTTTCATGTATTTCAGTTTTGAGTGTTCAATAGCTAAAGTTGAAATAAATAAATTTTAAAAATAATAACTTAAAAAATCTATTCTACATTTTCTTTAATTAAAGAAAATTGAATCAAATTTTAATTAAACTGAATTAAAATCTCAGTGCTGAATTTTCTTTCAAGTAATTTTATCAGAGAAGCAATCACACAAAATTCAAAGCTATGTGTATATTTTTCTTGGTGGTATATACACTTCAGAATTCAAGGTAACAAAATCTTCTAGCTATCTAGCTCTTTGTGTGTAAATGTCACTGATATTAAATAATAACATATCTTAGAATCACCAGTAAAGATTTAGTTAACAGATCATTATTGAACTTTTAAAATTTCAAATGTGTGTACTGTATAAATTTGAAATCTTTAATCATAGACTCTAGAACAAGCAGGTAGAGACATCACAAATTAAGCACACACTGTTTTAAGAAGCCTCTATTTGGGGGCTTTCCTGGTGATTCAGACGGTAAAGAATCCTCCTGCAATTCAGGAGACTTGGGTTTGATCCCAGGGTTGGAAAGATCCCCTGGAGAAGGGAATGGCTACTCACTCCAGTATTCTTACCTGGAGAATCCCATGGACAGAGGAGCCTGGTGGGCTACCATCCATGGAGTCTCAAAGAGTTGGACTAAGCACACAAAAACATTTATTTTCACAGGTTGATTTGTTTAGGGGTACCATTTCAAAATATGCTGTCACAATTATTTTGGAAACAGCAATTTTTATTATTATTCTTATTTTCAGTATATATTCACATTTAACTCCCATTAAGTTACTGAAGCAAAATCAAACATTTGAAAAATAAATAAATAAAGTACAGGAAAATTGACTTGTAGAACTTTTGGAATTGCCATCTTTGTTAAACCAGAATTATTTACTAGAATCTCCTACACTATGTGATCTTTTCATTAATTGATCCAAACAAGAAACTATCTTTTATAAGTTCTGGTAGGTAAAGGTAAAGCGGTACTTCTGAAAGCTGTTACTTTATAGGCTGTCAGCAACAAATAAAGAGATATTGGTAGATTCTAGCTAGTTCTTGCTCTTTTTGGCTCCAGACCCACCTTATCTTCCCAACTGAAAATCTTGCTACCAAGAACTCGGGCCCATCAAATATGTAGAGATAGTAGCCTTCCATAAGCTTTTCACCAGGTCTCCTTTGCAGATCTACTTCGGCAGACAAAATTGCCTTGTTTGAAAGGGCTGGTTATGGACTGTTCTCTGATCCTCCGATTCTCCCTTTTAGAAATGTGTAACTCCAGCAGTATACATAATTTGGAGAACTGCTATCACATATATAACTGCTTCTTACATAATTCTTGTACTTAGTTTTCAGATTGAATCTGACTGAGATATCACTTGATGAAATCATACTGCTCTTAAATATCAGTATTAAAAATCAAATATGTTTCTTTTTATTACTCAATATTCAAAGAAAAAGCATTTTTTAAAAAGTGGGGTTGCTAAGGTAGGTGTTTAGTAAAAAGAAGTTGAAGGCAAGGAATAAGAAGTTTCAAGAGAGCTAGAAGAGAGAAAAAGGAAGATAATCTAGCAGGAGAAAATGATTCATGCTTAAGGACTTTTCATGGTAGCCAATGCTATCTACCATGTGGTTGGTTATATCATAAAATACTGGTATAACTGCTAACTTTCAAATCTTCACACCCATAACATTCATTGAAGAGAAAAATACCTTCATTTTGTCTGGACAGGATATGTTATATATCCTGTTTTATATATGAAACATACATTTTAGTGGATTAAATAACAATGACATAATTTATCCAAGAGAAGTCTGTATCAGATGAGAAGCAAGGTGATCTGTTCTAAAACCAGCAACTCAGTGATTCAGAAGGAGGAGAGTGCCACCATCTTGGAACAACATCACATGAACATATCGCCTCCTTTATCTTATGGGCATCTCAGATAAAGAGGCACCTGCCAGACCACTGCCGATTTTTCTGCACTTTGTACCAAAACTTATGTAAGCAAATTATGCTCCAGGCCGTTGGACAAAACTAATCACACGGCATAAATTATCTTCAAGTGAATAAATAATGTAGTCTTATTTGTACACAAATATTTGATCCTAGTGAACACTGGTAATGTTCTTTCCATATAACCTAGTGTTTGAAATAACTGACTTTGGCATAGGGTTTTATGGTAGGTAACGGGCACATTAGTAAAATAATCTGTTCCTTAATTTTCTTGTTAATAAAAGAGAAGGCAATAATATTCACCTAACATAACAGTTATGGAGTCAAATGCAAGCATATAACACTCGATAATATTAGTCATTGTCATGGGCATCATCAACATCGCCATTCTCTAGCCCTTGACAAAGTGTATCACCAAGGCTGATAGACTGACAAAAACAGAATATTAAGAGTTGGAAAGGATTTTAGAGATTACCTAATCTGGTTCATTCCTTTAATTTATGAGAAAACAGATGCCCATCAAATTAAGCAACCTACTCAGGCCCAAATCCTAGCAAAATTGGCACCAGACATCTCTGTCTAGTGTCCTTTGTTCTCAAGCTATGGAAATTACAACTTCCTAATCAAGCATGGACTGAAGGTACCCGCCCAATTGTGTTTCCTCTATTGCTAAGCCTTTTTCATATTTACCTCTTGTTAATTTTCTAATTAATTGATATTTTGTAATTAATCAAAATCTTCACAAAAGGTGCCAGCTTAATGACTCTCTGAGCATGGCAGAAAGACACTGATAGGGTAAAGCTCTGGTTGCCTGAGCTGATGCATTTTCTGATTTCCACAAATTTTCTGATTTCCAGTCACCTAAGGAAATTTTGCTTTTTCTACTGAAATTTAGGGATTTTAGTGGTAGAAAGTGAATAAGAAAAAAAGTGAAACTGCTAATAGGCTAGATTAGGCTAATGTTAAAATATTCAATAGATCATTGAAAGGAAGGTAGCACCTGAATTATAATGATACAAATGATTTTTTGATCTCCCATTTCCCCAGAAACAATAAAATAAAAGATGCTATTAGAATTATATGGGTCAAAAAAAAAAAAATGCAGAACTCAAAATCAAGAATGTAGCAACTGTCTGCCACTATGAATTTTCTTTGTGGAAGAAATTTATACCATCTGGACATACATGAATAAGAGAGAAAAGGCCAGGCAACAAAAGCACATTAACTTGCTTAATAAGTGAGTAAAATGCAAAATGCTAAAAGCCAAAATGTCAAAATCCACTTCAAGCATTACAAATGCTATTTTTAAAGACTTTCAAAAGCATTCTACAAGTTTTTGCTATAAAATTGAAACTTTTCTTTTTAACTAATCACCTACAAATAAATAAGACTGTCATCCATAATCACAAAGAGACAAATCAAGAAATATATTTGCTATATCCATGGCATGCTGGTGAAGTAGTTGAGGCAAAAAAAAAAAAAAAAAACAAAAAAAAACCAGGAAAAAAGAAAGATGACTCTGTGTGTGTGTGTGTATATAATTGTGTGTTTTGAGAGGGGCAGGAGGTAAGAGGGTGAAGTAGGGAACAAAGATTCTTTGTTTCGAGTGTTTTAAGCTTAAGGGATGATCAAAATGCTAATATAAATTTATTTACATCTGTAATGTTGCATCATTACAAAGAAACAGAAATTGAAACATATCACTTTTTAAAGTTAAAGAAACTTCAACATTAAAAGTATAAAGATGTGTTACATAAATGAACTGCACTGAAAAACCTTTATTCTATTTAATGTGTATTAATAATCATAATTTCAGTTATATTTGTCAGTTTTTTCTCTTTACACTTACAAATAAAACTAAAAAGTCATAACATACTATGATATCTTACAGCAGAATAGTCTTCGAGCAAAGAATATGAATTGGGGAGTATACAAATCAGAAGGCAGAAAGACTAGTCATGAAATTACTGTAGTTGACCGAGAGAGAATATAAGGGTTTATAAAGATGGATTTATTTAGGAACTACTAAGAAAATAGAATTGAGTGAGCTTATTTACTATTTACAAGTAGGGCATGAAGCTAAGTGAGAAATATAAACTGACCTTCATTTAGGTGTCTTTCTGGTACAACTGAGTCAAAGGAATCAATTGCAGTAAGAAAAGAGAGGAGATGAAAAGATAGGGAGTGTATCAAGTGTAGTAAGTTCAGTTTTGGGTATGTTAAGTAATTTATGCCTGATGTTAGAAGATATGTGTGGTTTGGGTACATGAACAGGTACTAGATTTTAAAATAATTTTTATTGGAGTCTAGTTGATTTACAAGAGCTTCCTTGCTGACTCAATGGTAAAGAACCCACCAGCAATGCAGGAGACACAGATTCGATCCCTTGCTCAGAAAGATCCCCTGGAGAAGGAAATGTCTACCCACTCCAATATTCTTGCCTGGGAAACATCATGGATAGAGGAGCTTGACAGGCTGTAGTCCATGAGGTTGTAAATGAGTCAGAAAAAACTTAGTAACTAAACAAACAGGTTGATTTGCAATGTTGCGCTCGTTTCAGGTGTATAGCAAAGTGAATTATTATACAAATGCATATGTCCACTGTTTGAAAGTCTTTTCTCATACAGGCCGTTATAGAGCATTGAGAAGTGTTCTATGTGCTATTCGGTAGCTTCTTGTTAGTTACCTATTTTGTATATATTCCTGTGTATGTGTCAATCCCAATCTCCCAATTTGTCCTCCCCTTCTCTTTTTCCCCCTGGTAACCATAAGTTTTATTTATACATCTGTAACTCTATTTCCATTTTGTAAATAAGTTCATTTGTACCCAATTTTTTAGATTCCATGATATTTGTCTTTCTCTGTCTGACTTACTTCACTCACTATGGCAGTCTCTAGGTCCATCCATGCCACTGCAAATGGCATTATTTTGCTTTTTTATGGCGTCTAATATTCCATTGTATATATGTACCACTTCCTCTTTATACATTCCTCTGTTGATGGACGTTTAGGTTGATCTCATGTCCTGGCTATTGTAACTAGCGCTGCAATGAATGGTGGGGTGCATGTATCTTTTTGAATTATGGTTTTCTCTGAATATATGTTGAGGAGTAGGATTGCTGGATCATATGGCAGCTCTATTTTCAGTTTTTTAATGAACTTCCATACTGATCTCTACAATGGCTGTACCAATTTACAGTCCCACCAATAGTGTAGGAAGGTCCTAATTGAAACCTCAAGACTTTTATATTATTCCAGATGTATAGGAAGAATGATACATAAGAACAGACTATGGTGGAAGACCAACATTTTATACATCTAGAAGCGATGGCAAACTCAAATTATTAAGGACTCTTAAAGAATTATGAAAATGATGGACGAGCCTGGAAAGAATAAACAGTGTGCTAGAGGAAAAGAAAACAGAGTGTATTATTTGACAAGGGCTGCAAAATATCACCAATTGAGTGACTTAAAAGCAGCAATTTATTGTTCAGGAGGTTAACATTCTGAGATCTAGGCTGTAGTAGGGCTGGTTCCTTCTGAGGGTCATGAGAAAGAATTTGCTCCTTATGTCTCCCTCTGTTTCTAGTGGTTTTTTGATAGTCTAGCATACTTTGGTGTGAAGAAATATCAACCCCATCTCTACCTTCATTTTCTCATGACATTCACCCTGTGTCCATGGGTGTCTGTGTTCAAATGTTCCCTTTTTATAAACACTCCAGTCATATTAGATTAGGAACTGCACTCGTCTAACATGACCTCATCTTAACTAGTCACATCTGCGAAAACCCTATTCCGTGTAAGGTCAAATTCTGAGAGCTGAGTATAAGACTTCAACTTACAGATTCTAGAGGAACACAGTTGATTCCATAACAGAATTTTTGAAAAGACAGCTTTCAAGTAAATATATCTATGTCTATATCTATGATATAGATACATGTATGTGTGTGTATATATATATATATATATATGTATATATATATATATATATGTCATAGATCTATCAGTTCAGTTCAGTCGCTGAGTTGTGTCTGACTCTTTGTGACCCCATGAATCGCAGCACACCAGGCCTCCCTGTCCATCACCAACTCCCAGGGTTTACTCAAACTCATGCCCATTGTGTCAGTGATGCCGGATAACCATCTCATCCTCTGTTGTCCCCTTCTCCTCCTGCCCTCAATCTTTCCCAGAATCAAGGTCTTTTCAAATGAGTCAGCTCTTCGCATCAGGTGGCCAACGTATTGGAGTTTCAGCTTCAACATCAGTCCTTCCAATGAACATCCAGGACTGATCTCATTTAGGAGGCACTGGTTGGATCTCCTTGCAGTCCAAGGGACTCTCCAGAGTCTTCTTCAACACCACAGTTCAAAAGCATCTGTTCTTCAGTGTTCAGCTTTCTTTATAGTCCAACTCTCACATCCATACATGACTACTGGAAAAATCATAGCCTTGACTAGATGGATCTTTGTCTATTGAATAAGATCATGAAGAAAGTCATTTTTACTAACCTATTTCAACTGGTGTTAGAGGCAGACACCTAAAATGATTTAACCAGTTTAAATGATGAACTAGAAATAAATTTAAACTCTTATTTAAAAAAGACTTTGTATTTGAAATAAAGACCAAATATAAAGCAGCAGTTAGAAGAGGGAATTTGGTCTCAAAATAAAACATGGGGAAAAGAAAGATGTTTTGATTTTTTTGTTTAATTTGACCTATCATGAAGTTTCCTTTGAGAGAGTATCTTGTGGAGATAGACCTGACCTGCCTGGACCTGTTTCTGGGTGTACCACAGTACAGCAGATGGAGCAAGAGATTTGCTATCACAAGTTCACGGTGTGGTTCTGGATCTGACGTCTTTAAATTGTGTAAGTTTGAACATGTCTATTGACCTCTCGGAGTTTCATCTTTTACCTCTAAATCATAGATAATAGTATTCCTGCACCAGAATATTATAAACATTAAATATGTTTATGTTTGCTAGAAGTGCTTTCTATCAAAATATTATGTGGTATATATTTTTTTACATGCCAGCTTCGTTTTATTCCAAGTCTTGTTCCCCCTTATCAAAATTATTTGTGGTAGCAATAAAGCATTTATGAATGTTTAGAAAATGCAAAATTAGATTTCCTCTGATTGCCAGAGCATAGCAAGTATTGTTAGAAACATAATCATCTATCCAAAATACTACATCTTATTTTGAAATACTAAGGGAATGCATTACTATAAAAATCTGTTGTATAATGGCAGTGGCAGAAACAAATCTTAAGAAATCTTTATGAACAACAGTGAAGACAGAATGTGCAAAGTGAAGTGGGTGGCAAAAACAAAAATATGTTCAAATTTAATAAAATAGTACTATCTCATTCTGGCACATGGACACCGGATCTCAGGAAATATTAATAGTATTATACTCACACTTGTAATTCAATAAAATGTAATTGTATATCCTTTTGAAAATAAGAAAACTCTAATAAGAACAATTGATTAAATTAGATGTGAGTAACAACATATAGTAAATGGGAAACCACAGTTGTACTCAATCACATAATCCCTAGGTATTTAGTTCCTCAATTTGAAAGCAGATATGCCGTTTAAAGATTAATATTGAAATTATGCAGTTTTTCATCTTAATATGCTCTATTTGTCTCAATAAAGTACAGAGATGTGTCAATTTATACTGTTTACCTAGAACACCAGGTTGTCTGACAGACTATAACACTGTATAATTTATCCAAAGGTTTTATTTCATTAAACTCAATATGTAAGGATATACATTATGTTATATAAAAAGTAGCTTATAAAAAAAGTAGCTTGTGTTTTCACTTTGGGGTACATATTTTAGCAAGAAGAGTAATAATCTATCATGTCATATTCCAGAGCATCCTATGTCCAATATCTCCTTCAGCAATCCCAGGTATCGACTACCCTGATCACCTGCTCTGATTAACCTGGCAAGCGCATCACATGTAAAGAATATCACCTTAATATTTCACATACAAGAGGAAAAATTAAATCTTATTAATCCTGTGGTTAGACATTGATCCTACACTTGTCATTCTAGTTAGTGGCAGAACTCTCCAGTTGAGTATGGTGTAGAATTTCCAGTGAAAACACACACTTCCATTCAGCATTTTCTTTATGTTTATATGTTGTAACTATTCGCTTCAGTCAGGTCTGACTCTTTGCGACCCTATGGACTGCAACCCACCAGGCTCCTCTGTCTGTGGGATTCTCCAGGCAAGAATACTGGAGTGGTTTTAGATGCCTTTCTCTAAGGGATCTTCCTGACCCAGGGATCGAACCTGTCTCTTACGTCTCCTGCATTGGCAGGTGGGTTCTTTCCCACTAGGTCCACCTGGGAAGTACACATTAGTGACCAAAATATTCAGGTATACTGCTGCAAGTAAGTACACTTAGTGAGAAATACTTTAAAAAGGAAGTTATCTCAGCTCATTTATTTTATTGATTGACTACATTTATATCTAGTCTCTTTCCCAAAACAGGGAGAAGCTGTTCTTCCTCTATTTTACCTTCAAATGCAAGTCACTAAAAATTTATCTCCTGGAAAATAGGAAGAATGTCTTATTTGCCTGTAAAGTATGTAATATAATATATAATATATGTGTTCATGTTCACTTTCTCAGATGTTTCTGACTCTTTGCAACTCCATGGACTGGAGCCCACCAGGTTTCTCTGTCCATGGAATTTTCCAGGTAAGAATACTGGAATGGACTGCAATTTCCTTCTCCAGGGTATATTCCCGACCCAAGGATCAGACCCTAGTTTCCTGAGTCTCCTTTGTCATGAGGATTCTTTGCCACTGACCCGCGAGGACAGCCCAATATATAATATAGCATATATAACATAACATACAACATAATATATTTGGTATGCACGTGTGTGTGCTGAAGCTGTTCATACTGAAATGTTTGCTGATTTTTGAAAAAGGTGTCATCTACTCGTACTACAAGCATACATGGATTTGAAACATGTCATAATTTTACCTATATTTTGTTCTCTCTTAAAAGGATTTTCAAGACTAACACAATTCTTGACATGCATTAAGCTCAGTAAATATATAGTCAATGGATCCAAACATATTTAAAATTATCCAAATAAAATAAAAAATAAACACATGTTCCATGTCTAAGCACATAGGTGTGTCCTGAGTTACTTTAGTCATGTCAGAGTCTTTGCGACCCTATGGACTGTAGCGCACCAGGCAACTGTGCCCATGGGATTCTCCAGGCAAGAATACTGGAGTGGGTTGTTCTTCCTCCTCCAGGGTCTTTTCCCAACCAAGGGATGGAACCCGTAACTCTTAAGTTACCCGCATTGACAAGAGGGTTCTTTATCACTAGTGCCACTTGGTGAAGCTCCCTGCCTAAGCATAGTGCCCCCAAAGGGACCAATTTTAATTATGACAATCATAGAACATCTGAAGGTCTTCAGGGTCTAAGACTGAGCTGGAAGTTTCTTTAGAACATACTTTAACTCTTTCACAATAGATTAACTTTGCTTTTGGCATCAGAGGAATATTTTCTCCTCTGTATGAGCTTCTGACTTACTAAAAACAATTGACATGGGGCAGTGGAAGGTGGGACAGAAATGCTTACTCCTGGTTCTGAGACTTATTTTTCTTTTCTGTGAGATAAAAGTAAAGAGTCAAAAAACAAGAGATTTACAAGAGGATTTACACTGATTCTTGATCAAAGGATATGTTAAAGAGTCTCTGGCAGTTATCTCTCATTCTAGGTCCATAGTTCTTTTTCTGGGTAGGGCCAGTGCTTGTATTTACCCGGACCATTTCCCAGTATGCTTTGCAGCAAGTTTGGTGACTAAATTGTAGTCAGTAAAATATAAAATAACATTTTATCTTGTTCTTTGAGAATAATTGTAAAGGGTTTCAGTCCTCTTCTCTCTTCTTTCAGATGCCCAAGATACATTCACACTGGCTTGAGAAAGGAGTGTGTTGGTAGAACGTGAAAATGGAAGCCCACCCTTACTTTCTGTCCCTGTCAACAGCAAGGCAACAGGATAAAAAGTCTTGGTTCCTGATACGGTGATGTGGGGAGCTGTCATTACAATTTAATCACCTCCACTCTACAGAGAACTTGACAAGCCTCATGACATCACTTAAGACATCTTAGCATGATGACACACCCTCCAAGCAAGCTTTGTGAGCTCCTGTTTAGTGATCTATTGCTGGAAAGTGAAACATTCACCTCCCAACTTCTGTTTTCTGACATGGGCTGTTTGAAGTGTCTGCTATCTTTCATGGGCTTCAGGTGGCACTTTCAGATAGCACTAGTGGTAAAGAACCTGGCTGCCAATGCAGGAAACTTAAGAAATGTCACTCCCTGGGTTGGAAAGAACCCCTGGAGGAGGGCACAGCAACCCACTCCAGTGTTCTTGCCTGGAGAATCCCATGGACAGAGGAAGTTGGCTGGCTACTGCCCATGAGGTCGCAAAGAGTCGGACATGACCAAAGTGATTTAACACACACACCATCTTTCATGTCAAATATTCTGCTCTGACTGCATCTCCATCCATTTGTCATCATTTTATCTAGTCTTGTAATATCCTAACTGTTCTCTTACTTTCTAGTTTCATCTCTTGTATGCAAGGAACATGATCCTGGGAAATACTTCCCTGAAATTCAATTTCAACAGTTATTTGGGTGTGAGGGATCTGCTCTTGCAGTGAGGAGCAGTGATTGTCACCATAAGGAGCTTGGGAACTGCAGTGTCACAACTGCTGAATCCTTCTGTTTCAGTCAATAAATAATTTTTACTTCTGATAATGGCATAGCCTAGCTGGGTTCAAAAGAATAGAAAAACAAGGAGGCCAGAGACCACCTGAGCTCTAGGGTCCCCAGGAAGCCTGGATCCAGTGGGAAACCACAGTACAGCCTGAGTCTTGTGGTGAGAGTCAAATAGGAGGTAGAATTTTGCCCATTGTTATCTAACTCCAGATAATTTCCCCTGATGTTATGCCAACATGGCATGTGTCCTTGTTCACTCAAACCCCATCTCTTTCTGAAAATTTTATGAATGTTCAGTGCACAGTCATATTAATTATTATGTTCCACTCTATGGCACTTAAACCTATTATCACCTTGCATTGTTTCAAGTTATTGAATGTGTATAATCACTCTATTTCTATTTCTCTATTTCAGTTGTAATGGTTATATATTTTCCCAATCTTATCTTCTCTTTTTAAACTGTCTACTCAAGCAAAATTGATCTACTCAATGCTTCACAAAAACTTGTACAATTTGACTTCCAGAAATATTACTTTAAATATTCTGTTTGAAGTGTTTTCTCTCTTCTCACTCTGTATGAATAATGTGCATCCTTCGAAAGTTAGTCAATGCCAGTGACTCTGAAAGAATCACTCCTTCTATAAAAGAATACTTGATCTTGTGTGTATGCTATGTCTCAGGAAAAAAAAATCCCGTAATTTATTTTGAAGATTTTTATATACTGGCATACCTTGTTTTATTATGCTTTACTTTATTGCACTTTGCTGGTACTCTTTCCTTTTTTTTTTTTTTTAAGAAATTGAGTGTTTATGACCAACCATGAATGAAGCAAGTCTGTCAGCACCAGTTTTTCTCATAGAATTTGCTCACTTTGTGTCTCTCCATTACACTTTGGCAATTCCCACGACACTTCAAACTTTTTTCCTTATTATTGCATTTGTTATGGTGATCAGGGATCTCTGATGCTATTGCTTTAATTGTTTTGGGGTGCCATAAACCCTGCTAGATAAAATGCAAACTTGATTGACGAATGCTCTCTGTGTTCTGACTGCTCCACTGACTGGCTGTTCCCTCATCCTTTCTCCCTTCCTTGAACCTCCCTATTGGCTGAGAAACAACTATTCTGAAATTCGACCACTTGAAAACCTTAAAACGGCCTTTATGTGTTAAAGTGAAAGGAAGAGTAAATTAGGGTAGCTTACTTCATTGTTGCCATCTTTTAAGAAATTGCCAGGTCTTCCCTGGTGGTCCAGTGGTTGGGAATCCTCCTGCCAATGCAGGGGACATGGGTTTGACCCCTTGTCTGAGAACTGAGATCCCACATGCCATGGGGCAACTAAGCCCGTGGAACATGACTACTGAGCCCATGTGCTACAAGTACTGAAGCTTGTGCATTGCAGAGCCCATGTTCCGCAAGAGAAGCCACCTCAATGAGATGTTCATGCACTGCAGCTAGAGAGTAGCTGCCACTCACCACAAATAGAGAATGCTCGTGTGCAGTAATGATGAGTCCATGCATTGCAGTGAAGACCCAGGACAGTCAAAAATAATACGTAAATAAAGATTATTTTAAAAAGAAATTGCCACAGACACCCCAACCTTCAGCAACCACCAACAAGGCAAGATCCTCCATCGGCAAAAACCATGACTTGCTGAAGGCTCAGAAGATGGTTAGCATTTTTTTTAGAATTAAAGCATTTTTTAAATTAGGCTATGTGTGTTGTTTTTTTTTTTATAGATATGATGCTACTGCAAGCTTAACACACTACAGTGTAGAGTAAACATAACTTTTATAAACACTTGGAAACCGAAAAATATCATGTGACTCAGTTTATTGTGATATTTTATTGTGGTGATCTGGAATTGAACCTGCAATATCTCTGAGGTATACTATGTACCTTCTTCTATCATCTACGAATTATGGCTCCATGAATCTATTTTCACACCTACCCATTTACCACCTAGTTTGTAAATGCTAAGAAAATTAATTCATGTTGAGGTACCACTTCACACTTACTAGGATGACTGTCATTAAGAAGATGGGCAATAACAAGTACTGGAACGGTTGTGGAAAAATTAGAACCCTCATACGTTGCCTTGGGGTGGGGTGGGTGGCGCTGTGTAAAATGATGAAGCCATTTTGTAAGTCAGTTAGTTCCACAAAAAGTTAAATGTTACCGTATGATCCAGCAACTCCACTCTTAGGAATATAATGAAGAAAAATTTTAAAATGTGTCCCCAAATTTGTGTACAAATAGAAACATTATTCATAATAGACCCCAAATGGAAACAAGCCAAAGTTCATCAACTAATTAATGGATAAACAAATTAAGGCATATCCATGTTCCTGTGTCACTTGCTCAGGCGTGTCTGACTCCTTGCCACCCCATGGACTGTAGCCCGCTAGCTCCTCTGTCCAAAGAACTTTCCGGGCAAGAATACTGTAGTGATAGCCATTGCCTTCTCCGGGGCATCTTCCCAATCCAGGGTCTCTTGCCTTGCAGGCAGATGCTTTACTATCTGAGCCATCAGGGAAGCCTATGGCATATCCACAGACTAAACTATTGTTTGAAATGAAGTATTGATTCACGCTACAATGTGGTTAAATCTTTAAAATATCATTCCAAGTATTATTCCTTTTATATGAAATGTCCAGAATAGCTAAGTCAACCAAGACAGAAAGTAGATTAGAGACCGCCAGGAGCAATAATCAACTGCTATAATGTTGAATAGAGGATTGGCTGAATTACAAGTGATGAGATAAACGGGTACTTCAAAGCTATCCAAAGCAATTTTTCTCTTTTTGTTTATTATTTTTGTTGGCCTCCAAATTGGTAAATACTTCTTAACAAATAACACCAACTCTAAGAGCATTGCAGTTGTGTGACTGTCAACTGCTGTGCTTGCCTAAAGAGATAAAAAAAGTAAATGAATCTACACTTAAAAGTGCAAGTTTTCAATCTTTGATCTCAATTTCTCAAAGACATTCCCTGCAGTTGTAGCCATGGCCTTGGCTGTGTGGCAGTCTTTAAAATTGCATGGATTCAATCAATGAGTTTATTGATGTTGAACAACAGGAACTTGTAAATAGAGGGGTTGGAGTTGTCAGTTTACTGAT
The DNA here is from genome assembly GCF_963930625.1 of Muntiacus reevesi. NCBI lineage: Eukaryota > Metazoa > Chordata > Mammalia > Artiodactyla > Cervidae > Muntiacus > Muntiacus reevesi. The sequence continues at coordinate 46,803,840 of NC_089264.1, forward strand.
AAAATCTTGCATGGGTAAGCAATTGAAAGTCTCCTGCAGTCAGCCTTGCAGAGCGAACACTGGTAAAATGATAGAATTTCTTCTTTTTCTCAGTTTTCAGACCCAGATAAGTCAAATGGAATGCCTGTGCTTGATTCTTTCAGTTATTCATAAGAAATAGCCACACACAAAACTCTGCAAATGATGATTCAAAATTAAAACAAAATAAACAGCAAAAAAAAAAAAAAAAACTGAGGTCAGGGTATGGCAAAGTTGCCATTTTAGATATCAAAAAATACAGTTTAATATAGGAATATTCTATCCTTTGCTTCTAAAATTATTAAACTGAAACAGTTCAGTTTATTCCATAAGAAAATCACATAGCATTCAGATATGAAGATACACAAATGTCTGCACCCTTTTTAAGGCTTGAATAAGCTGAATCATCTATAGAAGTTAGTAATGTTCCCAAGTGCTACACTTCTTTCCATTAAAGGCTTTTTTAATTTTCTCATGACAGGTAGCTGAAGTATATTTTAAATGAGTGTGTTATTTTTTGTTTCTACTCTGTTGGTAGAAATTTCATATCCTTTCACTCATATCAATTTTTATTGAACATGCAAAAGCATTGCAGGGAAATGAGCAAAGTACATAAATCATAGTCATTTATTGAGATGGTCAAACTCCCTTAGCCAAGCACTTACCTTTAGTATAGTTTAATTTAGCATAGTTTAATTTTGTCCTGAGAAACAAAGCTGATCTCATGCTTATGTTTTAGCATTTGCATGTATACAATCTTAAAACAGCATAATCCCATTTGTATTATATTATCACAGTCTTTCAAAAATATATCTAAAAATACAACTATTTTCATTATTAAGAGATGTTCCAAAAGATGTGATGGAAAAAAAAAAAGACTTCTAGAACAGACTGAAATAAACATTTTAAGGAACAATTAGGTCCTTTGTCCCATTCAATGTATTGCTTATTATTTTTAACTATCATTAATTGAATTTCTATTCAGCATTCTGGGTAGAAAATATGCTAAAATTAAATGTTTTGAATAGACATTTTTTTCTTCAATTACAGAAGAAGAGTAAGGAGACAATACATCCTGAATTTTTGCTTGTAATTATAATATTTATTAGGAAAGGAGGTAAATGATAAAAATAAATAGCAGTAAACATTTGTCGACTAAAACAATGCACAATGTGAGAGTTATGAGTTAAGTTTTATTTAGGGCAAAATAAGGACTGCAGGCCCGGAGGCAACACCTCAGTAAGCTCTGAGAGACTGTTCCAAAGACTAGTACATATGTGATTTTGTACAAAGGACAGTACATCTGTGATTTTGGCGAAGGGGGAGTACATGCCATCAAACATATTTTTTTGTAGAAAATTTCTGCTGGTCTCACGAAGCTTCTGCTAGTCACCAGAAACAATTGTCACCGTGACATAGTTTAGTGTTTTTCTAGATATGAGGAGATATAAGAACTGGGCTCATAAAATCAGCTCCTGACAGTATTGACCATCTAAAGACCTGTCCTGCCAGTTTCCCAGAGCACAGAGTGTCTCATTTCTGCTCTCCACCTTGAACTCCTTCAAGGGGTGTTGGAGGTCAGCAGCTGCAGTAGCACATAATTTAACCCGTGTAGATAGATGGCAAGCAACCACAAGTGCCAGTTTGTGGCTGACATATTTGTTTAGTCAGTCTATGTTTAAGTAAAGCCTATTGTCCATAGTTAGTCAAAAGTCAGTGGCTCTATGGAGAACAGTGTGGAGATTCCTTAAAAAACTGGAAATAGAACTGCCATATGACCCAGCAATCCCACTCCTGGGCATACACACTGAGGAAACCAGATCTGAAAGAGACACGTGCACCCCAATGTTCATCGCAGCACTGTTTATAATAGCCAGGACATGGAAGCAGCCTAGATGCCCATCAGCAGACGAATGGATAAGGAAGCTGTGGTACATATACACCATGGAATATTATTCAGCCGTTAAAAAGAATTCATCTGAATCAGTTCTAATGAGATGGATGAAACTGGAGCCCACTATACAGAGTGAAGTAAGCCAGAAAGATAAAGACCATTACAGCATACTAACACATATATATGGAATTTAGAAAGATGGTAACAATAACCCTATATGCAAAACAGAAAAAGGGACACAGATATACAGAACAGACTTTTAGACTCTGTGGGAGAAGGCGAGGGTGGGATGTTCAGAGAGAACAGCATTGAAATAAATATACTATCAAGGGTGAAAGAGATCACCAGCCTGTGATGCCTGAGACAAGTGCTCAGGGCTGGTGCACTGGGAAGACCCAGAGGGATGGGATAGGGACGGAGGTGGGAGGGGGGATCGGGATGGGGAATACAAGTAAATCCATGGCTGATTCATGTCAATGTATGGCAAAAACCACTACAAGAAAAAAAAAAAAAAAAAGTCAGTGGCTTAAAAGTCCTTCATTATTTATGTGTTCATGGACAATTTATTTAATCTTTCAAAATTGTGGTATCTTGACCTTGAAAAAAAAAAAAACTAAACTAGATTCTGGGTGTAACCTACAAATTGGTACTCACCGTGAGCGTTTGCCATCTACCTCTGTAAGGGTTAAATCACATGCTGCTGCAGCTGCTGACCTCCAACAAGCCCGGAAGGAGTTCAGGGGGGAAGGCAAAAATGAGGCACTCCGTGCTCTGGAGAAACTGGCAGGACAGGTCTTCTGACAGGTGTTCTCTGGAGCTGATTATATGAGTCCAGTTCTTGTATCTCCTCACAACTAGAAAAGCACTAAAATCCTGCATGGGGACAGTAGTTTTTGGTGACTAGCAGAAGTGTCACAAGACCAGCAGAAACTTTATACAAAAAATATGTGCTCGATTGCGTGTACTCTGCCTTTACCAAAATCACATATATATTATCCTTCCCCCACTACCACTTTGGAATCGTTTCTCAGCACTGAGGTGCTTCCTCCAGGGCTTCAGTCCTCATATTGCCTCAAATAAAACTTAACTCACTACTCTCACATTGCATATTTTTTAAATCGACATGGGGATGCTAGTGTTGAAGAATAAAGGAAAGAAAAAGAAAGAACTTAGTCTAGACTCATAACAATTTGTCTACAAATCCTTCTTCCTCCATTCTTTCCTCCTTTCTTCCTTCTCTTTTTCCTTCCTTCCCATCCTTGCCTCTTTCTTAGTCCTCCCTGATTTTAATTATTTAATTTACTAGCTAGCAAAACCATTACGGCCATCTCCTTCTACATTATATTAATGTGATAGACACATATGTAGAAGATCATTTTTTATAAAATATGCAATTTATTTTAATTTGGACTTTAAGTTAACTAGCTATTTAACTCAGATTGTTCATTGTTTCTTAAGTGTCACTGTGAATTCTTTCCAACACTTAAGTGAGATATATAACAATGATTTTTTTCAACTGAATACTGATATTAAAATTTAGCAATGAAATGCAATAGTTTTGTGGACATTTACTAAAATAAATTTTATAAGATGCCTGATTTGTAATGCACACAATATGCATATTTTTTCCTCATGCCAAAGAACTCTGCAGGCTTTTGAAAAGAGGGCCTCTAATGCATCGTGGATTAAATTGTGCTGGTTGCTTGATCCCTTTAAGAGTACATTAAGTCACTGCTGTTTATGGCAGCGAAGTTACCAGAAAATCTAACAAACTTTAACTGCTGTAGTTAACAAATAATTTATAGATTATGTGTTATCATGTAACACAGAATAAACGAGGGAATGAAAAAATATCCTATGAGGCTACTTCTGCTTTATTGAAATGTCCACATCAACAACTACCTTCAACATATACAGTGGTTGTATTTAGTTAAATGTGGTCTTGTAGAGTATCATTTGGAAACTTAAGGTCTTTGAATGCTAGCACCTTTATGCTCAATTTATTCTCACAATCTGAAATTCTAGGAGAGTTGCTCCAAGTCTAGGTCAGAGAATCTGTTCATCAAAATTTGGGGGTGGGTGTCTGGGGAGCATCACTTTCAGGAGGTTTTCTTTTTGTTTTTGAGTTAAGATTTTATTGCTGAATTTCTGGTCAAAATGCTTTATTCATTTTAAATTTATAATTTATTCATTTTAAGTTTATATTGAATGAAGATACAATCTATCTTGTATAATCAGTCTATACAAGATAGATTGGTTAGACTGAACTCTATTCCTTTTTAACAAGGGTCCATCCCTCTTGTTTTGCACAGAGATCAAGAACAATACTTCAAGCCACTCTAACCAATAGCAAGCAGTACTTTGATTTGGAGTGCCTTGATTTGCTTTTAATTTTCATTTAGAGTGTATCTTATTCTAGCTAGGAAGTAGTATTCTCACTTCAGTAAGTAGAGTAGTGAAACTATTTATATGTCTGAATTTGTTATATGTTGGTATTATTGTGCCTATTGGATATCTGGAAATAAGTAGCTTTAATAAACTGATTCAATTTTGAGTGTGTTAGAATTTAATGAAACTTAAATTGCTTGGAATGATTCTTGACACTTTAATAGAGGCTAATTTCAGGTCACTGAATTGTTTTACTTATATCAGAGTATTGCAACCAGGATGGAATGATATGTTATAATGTTTGGATACAGTTTTCACACTAGTTAAAATGTATTTATCCATGTTCACCAAGGACAGAGGAACAAGAATCCAGTTGTTTACGAAATAATACATTCGTTGACCATCTGTTCTGTGCATAGAACTGTGTGATCTTTGGCTTGTATTTGAAAAAGGAATTAAAGTTCCTTTTTTTTTCTCATTTAGATTAAGGGCAAGTCAAGAGAGAACATACTAATGCAGGCAATTAGAAGGCAAAAGCATTCTTGTTTGTTAATTAGTATAAGAACGAAAATAAATTTGAAAAAGTGCATCCGTGAAAATTAACCTAAATCTTGAATTGTGAAACAAGCTATAAGCATGTGATTAAGCTGAACTACTTACAACTGTTCAAATGCTTTGAATTTTTTATCTCAACTCCTTTGCCTGGAATGTTCTTCCCTGTATCTTATTAAATTGTTGCTTATTTTGAAGATTTTTCAGAATAGTTCCACGTCATCCTTCTGGAAATTTCCTCTGAAGTAGCCAGAAGTGAAATTAAATGTTCCCTTCATTGTGCTCCATCAGTACCTAGTATATACCTTTATTATGTAACTATTCAGATAAGTTCTACCCCTCCAACTTTTTTCCTAAAAAAATTTTTTCCAACTTAATTCCCTAAAAGGCGAGCTTTGTCCTATTTATTCTGGATCCTCATTACATTGGACATGCTCCCAGATTTTACTCCACTACCCAAACCCTACTGTTGTATCTAGACAGGAATTATCTTCTCTATATTCTTTCTCTAGGGGAGTCTGGTTCTATGACTTGCAATTGCAGTCCAAGACATTTCTCTTTATACCACAGACTCCAATTTGACCACCTTCTCTGAGGTTTGACTTCTACTCAACTATCTAACTGACATCTTTGCTTAAGTGCCATACAGGGGTCTCGAAGGCTGCATTCTATAAACTCATTTCAGTTTTTCCATAAGCTTATCCCTTATTTCTCTTGCTGCATGAGCTTGGATACTAGGAGTCATCCTTGATTCTTCACTATTCCTTATTTCTCACATAAAATATGTCACCAATTCCTGACAATGATACTTCCAAAATACATCTCCTTGATCTTTATCATCATGGCCACCACCCAGCATTTTCTTTATCTCTTTTCATTCACTGACTTTCAATTACACTGGACTCTTGTGTGCTCATGACTGTGACTATTACCCATCTTGTTATTTATGCCTGATGCTGTTCTATCAAAAAAAGCACAAAATTAAATTCTTGGACGAGGCTAATTCCTTCTCTTCATTCAGCTCACAGGTTAATTTTGATTTTCTGACAGTACTAAGCTATCTATTTTGTATTGGAATCTGCTTTCACCCAGAAATTGTTTCCTTATAGACCATTTATCTCCTTTTTAGCACTTAAAACCTCATTAGTTTTTATTCATGTCTGCTTTTATTATATAATATTTATTTCCCCATTATTATTTAAGAACCATGAAGATAGTAATCATCTCACTATTATGTACCAAACACCCAGCACAAAGCCAAACACATAGGTGCACCATACATATTTGTTAAAAAGGCGAATACATTGACTAAAAATCGTCAAAAGAAACTCCATAGTCAGAACTACAGAGGATGCTGTAAGGCCAGCTCTATGGAGGCAAGCACATTTTGTTTTTTACCATAATATTTATTTGTCTAAGGGCATTTTGACATTTTATATGTGTTCAATATTTGCTAAAAAATACAGAAGAATTTAGAAGGCAACACTTTAGTTTTGAATGGCAGCATCAATGTTGGAATCTACTTCCAAGATAAATAAAATTGAACTATTTTTTCTTCCATATATATGAGTAGAGACACTTCATTTTTTATGAAATCCCTGCTCAGTATATTCACCGTCTTATCAGTCAGTGAATAAAAGGGGTAACAAGAGGTTTTTTTGGGGTCACTGTATAAGATAATGTAATCAGGATAATGAAGAAGCCTGAAATAACTGAAAAATCAAGGAACACAGTAATAAATGGACTAACCATTATAATGACTTTCATAGAGAAGAAAGTAAAGAAAAGCACTCATATTTAAAACTTTGATTATAAGTAACAAAAGGAAAAATAAGAATTTTTTTAAAAGTATACATTTGATGGTGTAAAGCTTTTATACAGATTGGTTTTCTGTCATTTGATACAATAATTATCCAACCATAAAACTTTACTACAATAGTTCTGGCATTTATTTTTTCTCAAAGTCTATGCTTTAGCCTAACTTCTCCTAGCCTACATGTTTCTTTCTACTCTCTCCACGAGATAATAGAAAAGACCTCTGAAATAACTGCTGCATTTTGGACAATTTACAACAGAGGGGGGGGAAAAGTGAAAAGCATGAAAAACAAACTAATCATCTATAGACTAGATTTTAGCTTTCAAATAGTAAACAACTCTCAATCTGATCATATTTTAGAAAGAATTAAAGGAATACATTTTATATAATTATGTGCCCCTCCAATTCTATATGTTTCATAAATAAATATAAGTAGGTTTGGAAATGATTCACATTAAAAACATGAGCTAAGTAATAATCTTTAAAAAAACATTAAATTTAATCCTAATTAAGCTACATATAGTGTAATGTTTGGTGCGGTACTGCGCTCAGTTGTGTCCACCTCTTTGCAACCCCACGGATTGTAATCCTGCAGGCTTCCCTGGTGCCTCAGATGGTAAAAGCATCTGCTTGCAATGTGGGAGACCCTGGTTCGAACCCTGGGTCAGGAAAATCCCCTGGCAAAGGAAATGGCAACCCGCTCCAATACTCTTGCCTGGAAAATCCCATGGATGGAGGAGCCTCTTGGCTACAGTTCATGGGGTTGCAAAGAGTCAGACACAGCTGAACGACTTCACTTTCACGTTTCACTTTCAGGCTTCTCTGTCCATGGACTTTTTCTGGCAAGAATGCTTAAATGGGTTGCCATTTCTTTCTCCAATGCTTAATGATGATTTCTTTAAATATATAATTTCTTCTAATTCCTCTCAAAAAGCAAAGGCAGTACATAGCTTTTCATACCCTTAATAATGTGTGTTTAATGGTGTGCTATGATAGAAACTTAGAAAAATTCCCTTTTATGTCCCAAGATCCCTGACGTCACCATGAAATGATTCATTATTGACTTGAGTAACAGATAAGATTTGTAAGCAATGATTTGGGGCTCTTACAAGGTACATGAATGTCTCTTTGTAAAACTGAAATTATAAAATAAGAGAAGGTTTACTGAACTAAAAGGTACATTTAATATGCAATCATTTCATGGAATCCTGCACTGGAGGCTGAGCCAATTGTTTCCCTTTGAATAACAGTTTCTTCCCTAAATCATTTGAAGCTTGTAGTCTGTAAATTTTAAATAGGATAGCATAATTTTGTTATAGTATAGTAGTTTAAATTTAAGCACAACCATTTTGTTTCAATTATAAAACTGTCATGGAGCTTTAGTGATACCATTTAAAAGACCGAGAGTAAAAAGTATGTGCATGTTCCTGATCTGTGAGGGCCTGGCTCATCTAGAGCCCTCAGGTTCTAAGGCTCCCACCAGAGCTTTCAGGGCTTCTGAACCTTGGCATTATTGCCATTTTTTTTTTTTTTTTTTTTTTACGGAATTATGTGTGTCTCTGAGGTGCGGTGGGAGGAGGAGTCACGGAATACTGACTTGTACATTTTAGGATACTTAGCGTATCTTCCAGGCATCCTGGGTGGCTCAGTGATAAGAATCTGCCTGCTGATGCAGGAGACACAAAAGACACAGGTTCGATCCCTGGGTCAGGAAGATCTCCTGGAGAATGAAATGGCAACCCACTCCAGTATTCTTGCTTGAGAAATCCCATGGACAGAGGAGCCTAGTGGGCTACAGTCCATGGGGTTGCAAAGAGTCAGACACTTCGCTTGCAAGAGTCGAACTTAGCGACTAAACCACCACCACTAGCAGCATCTTGAACTAGGTACCAATAGCACTGCAACCCTAGTATGACAAAAATCTTTCCAGATCTTAGCAAATGCCCCAGAGGAGAAATGGCCCAGTTTGAGACCCACTGCCTTGAGAAAAAAAAGAAAAAAAAAGTGTTCATCTATCCACTTTGCCACTGAAAAACATAAGTCTTCAGGCCATGTCTCTTGAAACTTTATGGAAACGGGTGATACTTTCTTATCAGTCCACAGCAGTCACCCATTCTGAAAACCCCTAATGTAATTGCTGGCTCTGTCTAAATTAGCAAAGCTGAACTTCTGTGCTCATGAACATACTACCAGTGACCAATCTCTCCTCTACAATTATCACATATCCAAGTGAGGAGAACTTTATCCTTTACTTTCTTGCCTCATCTTCTAAGGTATATGGAAGTAGCAATCTGTGTATTCTGTTAATAAGACACATTAGAGAGATGAACTTGTTCGTCAGTTCACAAACTGGCCGCCATTCATGAAGGGAACTCACATCTGAGGCATGTCTTGGGTGGTTGCAAGATGAACAGATCTTTACCCCTGCCCACCAGAACCTTAAAAGTTTATATTTAGGCCTTAACAGGATTCAGTCACTAGGACTGACCAGACGGTCAGCAACACATTGCTCTCTCAAGGCTGTGTCCTTGAGAATGGCTCCAGCTATGGAAAGATGATCAAACCTCCCATTGGAAGGCCAGGGGAGGAGGTGAGGGGCCTCTGACTGGTGGGCCCAACTCATAAAGTCACATCCTCTCTATGAGCTCCAACAGCTCCTTTTTTCCTTTTTGAAGTTAAAAGATCAATCTTTACGTAATTGTCTATATAAGACCCCTGTGTGTTAATGGGGCTTTCCAGCTGGTATCAGTAAAGAACAGACCTGCCAATGTAGGAGACTTAAGAGACATGGGTTCGATCCCTGGGTTGGGAAGATCCCTCGGAGAAGGGAATGGCGACCCACTCCAGTATTCTTGCTTGGAGAATCCCATGGACAAAGGAGCCTGGAGAGTTACAGTCCACAGGGTTGCAGAGTCGGACATGACTGAAGCAACTTAGAATAGAACAGTATGGTGTGTTAATATGTTGAGCTTGCTTATATTTTATATCTATTTAACAGGTCATGGTAACGTGTTCTCACTGGGCTGAATTATGTCCAAAAATTCTGATCACATATCACCATAGTTTCAAAGTTTCTTCCCTGGAGGAAATAATCAATAGGAACAGAACAGAATCCCACCTTCAGATGAGTCAGCCACCTTCAAAAGTGGATGACAGAGGCAAGGTCAAGGAGCCGGCTAACACCCTCTCATCCACCCCGCTACTAAAGAATCAACCACAGCTCTGGGTCTCTAATTCTAGATGAAAGAAGAAAGCAACATTCTGGCAGAGGCTATGAGTAGTGAAATTAGTACCTAGATATTATTTGATATTTAAGTTTTTAGGGAAAACTTATTGACGTAATTTTGTGCAATTCCTATTTGTTGCTGTTGTATCAGTTATTTTGTGTTGAGTGAAGGAACCTCTTGGAAACCTAACAACTTAAAGAGAGAACCACTTCCTTAGCTGAGTGTTCTGTAAGTTGACTATCTAGACTGTACTCAGCTAAACAACTGTTCTACTGGTGCTCCTGGGCTTTCTTAGGTATTTCCAGTTACTTACTAGGTTAACCAGCTCCTCTTCTAGGGGTTGGCTGGTTGGAAGTGGGGGTGACAGGACCAACTGGACCACATGCTTCTCATTATTTGACAAGCTAGCTTATGCTTATTTTCAAGCAAGAACGGCAGCTGGAAGATGTCTCTGATCCAGAGTTGAGAATATCCACATTACTTCTGTTAGATTGTCTTTGTCAGAGCAAGTCACAGACAAGTCCAGATTCAAGGAACTGAGGCATAGATTTCTTCTCCTGATAGGAGGTATTATAATATATTTTAGTCAGTTTTTGATAATTTCTCACAGGTGTTCTGAATTTCATTCATATTTCAGTTTAGTTAAGTTAGGTGTTTTTCAGATTATGAAATTTATAATATATAATTGCACATTGTTTATAGTCGCTCAGTCGTGTCTGACTCTTTGTGACCCCATGGGCTGTAGCTTGCCAGGCTCCTCTGTCCATGAAGATCTCCAGGCAAGAATACTGGAGTGGGTTGCCATTTCCTTTTCCAGGGGATCTTACTAACCCAGGGATGGAACCCAGGTCTCCTGCATTGCAGATTCGTTACCACCTAAGCCATCAGGGAAGCCCCCCTCTGAAGAGCAGGCATGGACAATTGTATTTAACAATTGGCTAAACCAAGTACTGCTTCTAGGAAAACTGCAAGCCTTTTTTCTACTTATTTTCTTCTTTTATTCTTTCTACCCAAATTATTGCTGCTTAAATGCCTTCTTACAGTAGAACAGAAATTATATTTTTCCTTTTAGGAAATTGAATAAATATTTTACTATGTATTCTTACACACTTTCTTGTAATAGTCATCTATAGGTTCATTTCCTTTCAGAAGGATTCATGATTCAATTAATGTGTCCAGGACCTTTTAAAAAATGCTTTTGGTTTATATTCAGATAAGAGATGCTCTGAGGCTGTGTAAACTACATAAATTTCTCTCTGTCATGTCAACAGTTATAAGCACTTTGCTTCTGGCTTATTTCCATAGCTTTGAAGATTAAAAAATAGTCTAAATTTTATCATTTTGTGTTTGGTATCTGCATGTTTACAAATATGAAAATTTTGCTTATAAGCTTAAAAATGATCAAAATATTTGTATAAAATTATAGATTGAGGAGTCCCATTAAGTTTGCTATTCTAGGTTGTATATTACATACTATTCCCTTGAATAGTCAAGATATGTTTACAAAGTACCATAAGATTATAGATCAAAGAAAAAAGACTTATGCCACAAAGAAATAAAGCACAGTAGAAAATACAGGACATGAAGAAGAGACATAAGTAAGACCTAAACCATTAAGAAAAAAAGAGTAGTAGAAAAGAGGATGCAGAGTGGAATGATATAGAGTAGTAAAAAAAAAATTAAAAAGCAATACATATATTTTATTTCCTATTTCTCATAATTTTATTCGCTTTTACTCTTTCCAGAGTAAGCTGCATAATAAAATTAATTCACATTACATTCTTGAATCCTGAAGTATGTTTTGAAAGCTGTTATATAGTCATCTCCAAATCTTTTGGATTAGACTGTAGCCATGGACTGTAGCCAGCCAGGTTTTTCTGTCTATGGGATTTCCCAGCAAGAATACTGGAGTGGGTTGCATTTCCTTCTCCAGGGGATCTTCACAACCCAGGGGCTGATCCCACACCTTCTGAATCGGCAGGTAGGTTGTTTACTACTTAAGCACCAGATCATGGTTTAAACTGGGGAGGACAAAGATATAATTTGATTGACTTGAGCTCAGATCTACTCCTAACCCTATTTACCATCTGAGATAACCTGGGTGAGCCTCCCTGATGCTCATTCTCTTCAACAGGAAATTGAACATGATAAGAGCTCCCTATTAGTGTTGATGCAAAATTTTATTTTCTTGAAAAATTAAAATATGTACTGAAAAATACAATAGTCCAGTTAATAAATATGTTTCCAAATATTCACTAGTATATTTCTGTAAATTGAAGAGCCACCTTCTATTCTGTTTCTGGTATATATGAAATTTTTATATTTGTAGTAAATAAAATATACATAGACACTTGACGTTTTCTTTGAGCAAAGTGTGACTAGATTGTTTAATACTTTGGGAATACCAATAAATTTCGGTTGCATTTTGCTATGCTTTTTTGACAAAATCAAGAGTTTAAAAAATGTTGGTGTAAAATTGATTCATCAAAGACAGATTAAAAATCTAGTCATAATTAGTAGCAGCAAAGCAAATTATGCTTTTGTGACTAAAATAGTATTTTTAAGTAATTTCTCTTACAACATAGTGAAGGAAATGAAGCAAGCATTGTAATATATAAAACTAGCAGGAATCCTTTGTATTTTACATACACCTCTAATTTTAATAGCATCTAACTCAGAAATCAATGAATTACATTATCGAGTCATTACATTTTAATATAATGTTTTAAGAAGAAACAACTCATATTAATTTTTCAGCTCAATCTAAAATCTGTTCTGCCAAACATGTTAAATAATCCTAGACAGTAACTGATAGTTCTATCCCAGTTATAGAGACAATAATTAAGAGATGGTGTCCCATCTCTACTCAGATACTAGGTTAAACTTTTTCATGAGACACAGATAGAGTATTAGTGTGTGTGTGTAAAATGTTTTAGAAATTATCTATCAGATAATATCTTTGCATTGGAAAAAATACTCCACTGGTTATCAATTGCAATTAGAAGAAAACCTAAACTATTTTTTCACAGCCAATCTGAACCCTCATTATCCCTTCACCCCTACCCCATAAAGCTGTTCCTTGTTTTCTTCAGTCCCACTAACATTTTTCTCTTCTTTTTCTCTTTCTTTCTCCCTTTCTCTCTCTCTTCCTCTCTCCCTTCCTTCTTTCTTTTTCTTTATTTCCCTTTTTCTTCAATTATTTGGAAACCTCAAAGCACTAGCCTGTTTGAAATTAAGCTTGAAGAATTCTTCTTCCTATCTCCTGTCATGGCTGACTATTAACTAGTCACACCCTAAGAGAAGCCATTTAGAACACTTATTCCAAAGAAACCATGAAAACTTCCTCACTCTATGCCCCTGTCCCATTATTTCTTCTTTACTAACTTTTGTGTGTGTTCTGAAATTACCTCACTTAATTTTTTTTCAGTGTCCTCTGCTAATAGAATGTAAGCTCTTAGAAGGCAAATTCCACAGCCCTTTGATATAGAAAAAAATGCTTGATGAATGCATTACATATATATATACACACACACACATATAAATATGAATTAATATATGTATAACATACATATATATATATGTTCACATATACATGAATTACCCATCTTTTGAATAAATAGATGAACAAATATATTCGTATAGGTGGGGCTGAGGGTACAGAAACTCTCTCACTCACTTCATTCACAATTCTTAAACAAAGGACAAGTAAGTGGTTCATCTCCTGGAACACATCTAAATCGGTGTTAACTCCCCTACGTGGGTGGGAAGGAAGTTTATTATCACGTCTCTGTGTGGCTCACTCAAATATCCTTTTATCCTGAAAATGTTTATAGAACTACTGTGCTACTGACTGAAAAAGTGATAGAGATAAATGCCCACCTCGTGGTTTATTGCCTTCCAAGTCAGTTATATTTTTCAATTTAAATCTGAGAGATAATCAATATACTGGAATGTATTCCAGGTGTGTTTTTAAGACAGCAAACTGCAAATTTAATATGGCCTGAGGTTGAAAAAAAAGAAAAAATGTGTGGGGAGGCGTCAGTGAATTTCAGTGACATCACTAAGCGGATCTAGGAAGAGGAATTCTGAGAGCAGGGAATGCAGAATTTTCAGTAAGGGCATTCTAAACTTTAGCCTGTTTCTGCTTTACTCTCAAAATTTTTAAATGATCTTATTAAATGTTATTCATCACTTTTGCAATAACTTTATTTTTGCTTATGTACCATGGCTGATTCTCCTAGAGGTTGAGCTAACATACCCCAAGGAAATAATTTTGAACACAGACACAGTAAATTACTACAAGGTACAAGGTCAAAGTCTCCCGCGTAGCTCAAACAGTAAGGAATCTGCCTACAATACAGGAGACCCAGGTTTGATCCCAGGGTCGGGAAGATCCTCTGGAGAAGGGAATGGCAATCCGCTCCAGTATTCTTACCTGGAGAATCCCGTGGACAGAGGAGCCCGGCGGGCTACAGTCAGTGGGATCGCAAAGTCAAATACAACTGAGCGACTTACAGTACTACTACTATGTGTCAAAGTAGTTTCTGGAAAAAAGTTATCTATTTTACTCAGGAAATAACTTACACAGTAGAAAAGCTGGACTAACTAAGTGTTATTTTAGTTACCTTTCAGACATCATGCAAATAGTGAAATATATATATATATATGTTTATACACACACACACATACATGTGTATATATATATAATAAGGGGCTTCCCCAGTGGCTCAGAGATAAAAAAATCTGCCTGCCAATGCAGGAGACGTGGGTTCGACTCTTGGATTGAGAAGATCTCCTGGAGAAGGAAGCCGCAACCCCCTCCAGTATTCTTGCCTGGAAAATCCCATGGATAGGGGAGCCTGGTGGGCTACAGTTCGTGGGGTCATGAAAGATTGGACATGACTTAGCGACTAAACATGTGCACAATGCACATTATATTGTACTGTTTTTCTTTTCTTTAAACTTAAAAGATTTCCTTTTCTTTGAACTTCAAAAGACTTCTTATGAAGTCTTCTCTACTGTCTTCACTATATTATCCCTTTTATTCATTTATCCATAAATAATGCTTATTATGAAATTACCAAATGACAGGCACTGATCTATATTGGTGAATTAAAAAGGTCCTCAGTCTCACAGAGCTTACTTTCTATTGGAAATCATTAGTTAGCTTTTAAGAGCATGCGTGATATTCCAGCATTCTTCTCAGTGCTTTGGTAGACACTATGTTAATATTATTTCTCAATTGAAAGGCAAAGAAACTAGGCCTCTAAGCATATAAGCACTTTTTCAAGATCACCCAGTCTAGTTAACTGTTAAACATGATATTTACACCTGTATATCTGACTATGACATTGTGTCTAGCTGCCATGCTATTTTGCCCTTTTAACATGAACTTTTCTGGTGCATAGATCTATGCTATTCATGTACTTCTTTGTGTTTTTAAATACACTTTATATTTCAGTTGTCAAAATAATAAATAACAGGATGTTTGGAAAATGGAGAAAATATTCATTCACATAAACTTTTATAACTATTAATTTCTAAATGTTCTCATATGCTTCAATCTATAAGTACTTGTAATCAAAGTCCTTAGCAAATGCAACTCCTGTCTTTTCCATTTTATATTTTCTTATAATTTTCCCATTATGTTATATACAATTCACACACATTTTATCATAGTTTTCTATAATATTGCACAGAGATCATAATCATTATTTTAGCCTGCTAAATATCCATTGAGTTTCTATATCATTATATAATTTACACTCTCATTAATATTTATTTCTTCATTGAAAAAAATAACACAGTTTTATCCCATAAAATAGCACTTTGGAATTTCAACTGAAATTAAATTAAACATATAAAATTACTTGACACTTTATGGTAGCTTGCCTTCCATGTATTGAGTTGGCCAAACCAATTCAATACTATGCTCTGTCTCCCAAAACATACCTCAACAAATATTTCCTATATCCTACAATCCCTGTCTTACGGATGTTGAATTGATAGAAAACAGTCTCTAAATACAAGATGCTCCTAATCTAGTCAGAAGCAACAGAAATCCAAAACAGTATGAGATATAAGAACACAAAAACATGCCCCTAGTCTACTAATGTAGTATTGATGAAAATGCACGGGCTATAAAAGGCTTCTGAATACCGTAAGATTTACCCAGAAATATGGAAGAGTGGTAGAAATTGTTTAGAAAGGTTTATTAGTCTGTTCAAGCTGCTACAACAAAATATCACAGCCTGTGTGACTTAAACAACAGACACTTGTTTTCTTACAGTTCTGGAGGCTAGGATTCCAATATTATGGTGCCAACAGATTGGTTCCTGCTAGACTTTTCTTTCTGCCTAGTAGATGACCACATTCTCTCTGTTGTCTTTGTATATGCTAGAGAAAAAGACTAGGTATATTTTTTTCTTTTTATAAAGATAGGAGCCCTGTGGTATTACAGTCCTACCCTAATGAATTAATTTAACTAATTACCTCATAACAGTCTTTTCTAAGAATACAATCACTTTGGGGGTTACAGCATCATATGAAATCATATGAATTTTAGAAGGACACGATTCAGTCTGTAACAGAGGAAGAGAAGAGCAGAAATGAGGGGTGAGGTAGATAAAGCTAGCCAACCATATATTTAAAAAATCGTTTTAAAAATTTATGAGGGAGAAATAAGAAATAACGTCCTATTATTTTAGTGTGTGTGTTTGTATGTGTGTGTGTTCAGTGGTGTCTGACTCTGCGACACCATGGACTGTAGCCGGCAAAGCTCCTCTATCTATGGGACCTTCCAAGCAAGAATATTGGAGTGGGTTGCCATTTCCTTCTCCAGGGGTTATTCCCCGCTCAGGGATAGAAACTGTCTCCTGCATCTCCTGCATTGACAGCAGATTCTTGACTTCTGAGCCACTGGGGAAGCTACTATCTTAGAGGGGATTAAATCGAAACTTCCATCAAAATTAACAATCACAGTTTGAAAATGTCACTTAAAATAAGACATCAGTTATTTAACAGCATTTCTAGTTTTTAGATTTGCTTTTACTCAGGGTCAAACATGAATAATTAACTTACTTGATTACAAGTTCATTCTGAATAATCTGCTTTTATTTCTTTCAAAGATAATATGAAAACTGCAATCATAAA
Source organism: Muntiacus reevesi (assembly GCF_963930625.1). Classification (NCBI taxonomy): domain Eukaryota; kingdom Metazoa; phylum Chordata; class Mammalia; order Artiodactyla; family Cervidae; genus Muntiacus; species Muntiacus reevesi. The sequence continues at coordinate 46,820,887 of NC_089264.1, forward strand.
ATGTTAGAGAAGAGAATATAAAGAAAAAAAGAAAGAAGGTTGTCAACAGGAAGTATGTAACTCAACAGAGATCTCTAAAGAAAACAACAAAAATTTGACAGGAGCAGTAGGTTGGAATAAGATTGTAGACCCAGATTCTTCTTTTGACCAATATCTGGACAAATCCAATCAGATTGATAAAGTGGAAAAGATGACATTTGTTTTAAGTATATTATCTAATAACACTGTACAAATGTTTTGAAAGTCTATCTGCATTTCAATATATGAAATTTCTCATATTTAGTGAGTTAAATTTCATAAAAACTTCCTTTGTGAATTTGCAATATAGGTTAATGTGACAGCTAAATTTTTTTACATTTTCTCAGAGAATTAAAATGATTTATTAAATACAATTTTAATACTTTGATTTATAAAAGTGCTAGAGGTGGTAGCCCACAATAAATTAATCTACTATGAATTATTAAATTATTAATATAGCTAGACTTAAACATCTGTGGTTCACAGAAATTACATGGAATTATTTATTGGTGCCATTTCCCCTTTCTGCCTTACCTAACTATATTTGATGAATGGAGCTGGCATGTCTTTGTCATTACATAGGGAATAGAGTCTGTGCCAAAACATATGGCTAAGGGTTTAAAAGTTAAACTGCATGAATATTTATGAATACACTGTTCAATATACAAATTTTCTAAAATATTTGAATGATTGAGATTTAGTGTCCAAACTGATAGAGTGAGAGAATGTTGGCTTTAAATTTTAAATAAAATAGCTACTATTTCTTAATTGCTAGACTGGGATAATAGCTTTAACTCTTATATTGAATTTAACTGTTCAAAACATTTTATAAATAAAAATACTGAGGAATTCATGGAAATTCATACTAGTGATAAGATATGAAGCCCAAATTTGAAATCAAGTATGTTTGACTCAACATGCCAAAACCTCATCTGCAAAACTGATAAAATAGACCATGTCCTCCTTAACTCACAACAGTATTTTGAGGTTCAAATGTAACACCGACAACATTTTGTATGTAGGAACAACTAAATAGCTGAAAATTACTTCTTTAGTTATAGCTGATTTACCTATTCCATTCTCTAAATCACCTATTAAATATGAAATACAAATAGGAATAAGAAGAAGACAAATGAAAAGCTAAGCAGAGCCATTCTGTTCAAGTATGCACCCAGCACGGTGCCCAAAGTTGTCAAAGTGATACCCTTTATTCCCACCTATCTAAAATTACATGTTAAAAAAACTTGGCCTTGGGTGTTTAATAGGGGGAAAGGCTCCCAAATGAGTGGAACATAAAGCTTTTTGGATGCCAGACATCAAATTAAAGAAACAAAGAGCAACAACAACAAAGCAAGATTTCTAGACAAGTCCAACCAACCAATCAGTTGATAGTGGTGCCATAGCTCCTGGTCATGATTTTAGAATAAGGGAGATTGCTGGTAGTATGTTATGGGAGCGACGAGGCTTGTATTTACTGGACTTGATGGGTTAGGACAATTGATGTGCAAATAATTTCCAGCTTACTCTTTTTTTTTAATACCTTAATTCAATTGACTTGAGTCAAAGAAGGATCCTTTGATGTCTTAGTGTTCTTCCCCCTCCTTTCCTAACATAACTTCAACCAAAATAGCAATTAAACCATTTTCCCAGATCAGAACCAGGTCAGCTGAGATTCTTATAAGTTGAAACTCAAAAAGTCTTTTTTGATACCATCTACAGTTGGCTTAAAGTTCAACATTCAGAAAACTAAGATCATGGCATCCAGTACCATCCCTTCATGGCAAATAGATGGGGAAACAGTGGAAACAGTGGCTGACTTCATTTTTCTGGGCTCCAAAATCACTGCAGATGGTGATTGCAGCCATGAAATTAAAAGATGCTTACACCTTGGAAGAAAAGTTATGGCCAACATAGAGAGCATATTAAAAAGCAGAGATATTACTTTGTCAACAAAGGTCCATCTAGTCAAGGCTATGGTTTTTCTAGTGGTCATGTATGGATATGAGAGTTGGACTGTGGAGAAAGCTGAGCACAGAAGAATTGATGCTTTTGAACTGTGGTGTTGGAGAAGACTCTTGAGAGTCCCTTGGACTGCAAGGAGATCCAACCAGTCTATCCTAAAGGAGCTCAGTCCTGGGTGTTCATTGGAAGGATTGATGCTGAAGCTGAAACTCCAATACTTTGGCCACCTCATGTGAAGAGTTGACTCATTGGAAAAGACCCTGATGCTGGGAAGGATTGGGGGCAGGAGAAGATGGGGACAACAGAGGATGAGATAGATGGATGGCATCACCAACTCCATGGACATGTGTTTGGGTAAACTCTGGGAGTTTGTGATGGACAGGGAGGCCTGGCATACTGCGATTCATGGGGTCGTAAAGAGTCTGACACAACTGAGTGACTGAACTGAACAGTGGGGGTTGGAGACAGCTGGATAAATGTCATCCCTATTCCCCATCACATTTGGGATGAATTTCCAAATATATCTAGGAATCAGAGAAAAGCAAATGCAAGTGGTAGCTTTTTATGGAAAACACAGAACCAAAGGATGTTTTGCTAAACTATGGTATCAGTCAGCTTCATGGTACAGTAATGAGAACATATGTACCTGGTTAGAGGTAACCATGGATAATGACAGACACATCTAGAGAAGTAGAGCATTTACTTCTTTATTAACTATAAGATCAAGAATTATGTGTTATCCCTAGGCAGCCATAACTGAGTGAAAGGAAAAAAAAAAAAATAGGTTGAGCTTTGCACATCCAGGGCTTCACTGGTGGCTCAGATGTTAAAAAACCTGCCTGCATGAGGGAGACCTGGGTTCAATCCCTGGGTTGAGAAGATCCCCTGGAGAAGGGAAAGGCTACCCACTTCAGTGTTCCAGCCTGGAAAATTCCATGGACTATATAGTCCATGTGGCCGCAAAGTGTTGGACATGTCTGAGTGACTTTCCCTCATGCACATCCAAATCCTGAGCCTAAATTACCAATATGATAATTCATTTTCCTTGTAAGGAGTGATTGAGAGGTTAGAGATAGAACAACAGTATATTCTAATTGAATTTTCTTCATAAGGAAAACATGAAATAAGAAGAAAGGAGGACCACATAAGCACTAGACCAAGATTCAATGTCCAAAAGTCTTTTAACATTTTCTTGTATGCACTCAGAGAAATATTCCAATTTCTCCTAAGACATGAGAACAACCTCTAAAATAAGATTCCAATAATCTCAAACTGCCCATTTTCCTTCCCAAATTACAGAAGAGCCATGGAGATATTTTGAAAGTGAAGCCAAAATAACCTCAGTCAGACTAGGAGCAAAGTAGAAAGGAAAGTGCACCCTTTACTTCTAAGCTAACTGCCTCACTGAAGTCAGAGCATAATCACGGTGGCTTGCGACAGAAAAAAGTGCCATGATACCCAGGAATCTGGGCAACAGAGGGAAATATAGAGTCACCTGTGAAGCTCAGCTGACCATTTTTTTTTTTTTTTTTTTTTTTTTTTACCTTTTGGAAGGTAATCAAAACAAAACCTGCTCATTTCTGACTACCTAACAAAAAAGAAAATATGTATTTTCCATGAAAAAATGATATCTAATTTTGACCATTTGAATCAAAATCCTCTTGTACCAAATATTGAAACACAATTTAACTCTTTTCATAAAAATTCATAGTGTAAAATTATGATCAATGCATTAATATCTTGTTCCCTTGTACAATACTTTTTTTTAAACTTTAAAATTACTATGTTCTATTTTATGAAATAGGGATACTTTTAGAAAATAATTTCTGACCAGCGTGCAATAATTTCTGAAAGAGCCAATCATGTTTTAGATAGTCAGCATAAGTGAAAATTATATTTAAAGCTTCTTGAAACTTGTAGATAATTTTCATTTCTGGATGTTTTGTTTCAATAACTCTGCAGTTTGAACTTTAGCCTGTACTCCAGATGACACTGGCCTTATTCAAGGACCCCTACTTTAAAAATTCCTAAAAGACTTTATTAAAGGCCAGACACTATAAAATTCTTAGAGTAAAACATAGGCAGAGCAAACTTTCACATAAATCATGGCAGGATATTTTTTTGACCCACCTCCTAGAGTAATGAAAATAAAAAAAAAAAAGTAAAGAAATGGGCCCTAATGAAACTTAAAGCTTTTGCAGAGCAAAAGAAACCATAAATAAGACTAAAATACAACCCTCAGAATGGGAGAAAATATTTGAAAAAGAAGCAACTGACAAGAGATTAACATCTCTTGCCAAAATATACAAACAGCTCAGTTCAGTTCAGTTGCTCAGTTGTGTCTGACTCTTTGCGACCCCATGAACCACAGCACGCCAGGCCTCTCTGTCCATCACCAACTCCCGGAGCCCACCCAAACCCATGTCCATTCAGTCAGTGATGCCATCCAACAATCTCATCCTCCGTCATCCCCTTCTCCTCCTGTCCTCAATCTTTCCCAGCATCAAGGTCTTTTTCTGAGTCAGCTCTTCCTATCAGGTGGCCAAAGCATTGGAGTTTTAGCTTCAGCATCAGCCCTTCCAGTGAACACCCAGGACTGAGCTCTTTTAGGATGGACTGGCTGGATCTCCCTGCAGTCCAAGGGACTCTCAAGAGTCTTCTCCAACACCACAGTTCAAAAGCATCAATTGTTCTGTGCTCAGCTTTCTTTATATTCCAACTCTCACATCCATACATGACCACTGGAAAAACCATAGCCTTAACTAGATGGACCTCTGTTAGCAAAGTAATGTCTCTGCTTTTTAATATGCTGTCGAGGTTGGTCATAACTTTCCTTCCAAGCAGTAAGCGTCTTTTAATTTCATGGCTGCAATCACCATCTGCAGTGATTTTGGAGACCAGAAAAATAAAGTCAGCCACTGTTTCTGCTGTCTCCCCATCTATTTGCCATGAAGTGATGGAATCGGATGCCATGATCTTAGTTTCCTGAATGTTGAGCTTTAAGCCCACTTTTTCACTCTCCTCTTTCACTTTCATCAAGAGGCTCTTTAGTTCTTCACTTTCTGCCATAAGGGTGGTGTCATCTGCATATCTGAGGTTATTGCTATTTCTCCCAACTATCTTGATTCCAGCTTGTGCTTCCTCCAGCCCAGCATTTCTCATGATGTACTCTGCATATAAGTTAAACAAGCAGGGTGACAATATACAGCCTTGATGTACTCCTTTTCCCATTTGGAACCAGTCTGTTGTTCCATGTCCAGTTCTAACTGTTGCTTCCTGACCTGCATACAGAGTTCTCAAGGGGCAGGTCAGGTGGTTTGGTATTCCCACCTCTTTCAGAATATTCCTTGTCAAAATATACAAACAACTCAATATCAAAACAACAACAAAACAAACAAACAAACCCAATCAAAAATGGGCAGAAGAGGAATCTCCACACTGTTCTCCATAGTGGCTGTACTAGTTTGCATTCCCACCAACAGTGTAAGAGGGTTCCCTTTTCTCCACACCCTCTCCAGCATTTATTGCTTGTAGACTTTTGGATAGCAGTCATCCTGACTGGCGTGTAATGGTACCTCGTTGTGGTTGTGATTTGCATTTCTCTGATAATGAGTGATGTTGAGCATCTTTTCAATGTATGGTAAAAACCACTACAATATTTAAAGTAATTAGCCTCCAACTAATAAAAATAAATGGAAAAAAAAAAGTAAAAAGGACTGTTAAAAACAAAAATGGGCAGAAGAACTAAAAAACATTTCTTCAAAAAAGACATTGTAGATGGCCAATAAATACATGAAAAGAGGCTCAACATCACTAATTATTAAAGAAATGCAAATCAAAACTACAATGAGGTGTTGTCTCAGACTGGTCAGAATGACCATCCATAAAATATCTACAAACGATAAATGTAGTTGTGGAGAGAAAAGAACCTTTTTACACTGTGCATAGGGAGGTAAATTGATGTAGCCACTACGGAGAACAGAATGGAAGATCCTTAAAAAACTAGAAATATTTAACTACAATAAGACCCAGAAATCCCACTCTTGGACATATACTCAAAGAAAATTATAATTCCAAAAGATATATGCACCCCAATATTCATTGAAGCACCATCTAAAAGCCAGGACATGAAAGCAACCTAAATATTCATCAACAGAAGAATGATAAAGAAGATGTGGTACATAAATACAATGGAATATTACTCAACCATAAAAAGGAATGAAACTGTGCAATTTGAAACTATGCAATGATCTGGAGACTGTCATTCAGACTGAAGTAATTCAGATAGAGAAAAACAAAATCATATAATATTGATTATATGTGGAATCTAGAAAAATGGTCAAGATGAACTTATTTGCAAAGCAGGCTTGGAGACACAGACATAAAGAATGGAGGTATGAATGGGGGGGGGGCTAAGGAGAGGGCGAGTGGGATGAATTGGAAGTTTGGAAGCGACATATATGTACGTGTGTGCATGCTAAGTCGCTTCAGTCATGTCCAACTCTTTGCTATCCCATGGACTGTAGCCTGCTAGGCTCCTCTGTCCATGGAATTCTCCAGGCAAGAATAACAGAGTGGGTAGCCATTCCTTTCTCCAGGGGATCTTCCTGACTCAAGAATCAAAACTGAGTCTCCCACATTGCAGGCAGATTCTTTAGTGTCTGAACCATCAGGGAAGCCCTGTCATATATACTCTACTATGTATAAAATATATAAGTAATGAGAACCTACTGTATAACACAGGGGACTCCACTCAGTGCTCTCTGGTGACCTAAATGGGAAGGAAATAAAAGAAAAGAAAAAGAAAAAACAGAGGGGATATATGCAAATATGTAGCTGATCCACTTTGCTGTAGAGTAGAAACTCATACTACACTCCAGTAAATGATAATTTCAAATATATACATATTGCTAAGGGAATGTCATCCTCTGTCTTGGATGAGATTTTAACAAAACTTTGCTTGGTTTGCTCTTTCCTGTAATCCTGTAAAGGTCATATTGTTAATGCTGACTCTTCCAAGAGGACTTTTTGTGACCACTCTTGTCACTCTGTATCACATTTCCCTGTTTAGTTTCTTTATAACTCCTTTTAATAACTGTGTTTTTGGTTTTTCCTGTCCTGTCCATGGATATATCCAGGTGCCGTTAACAATTCTTGATGTGTAATGTAAGATCAATAAATATCTGCTGGATAACAAAGTAAGGTATCAGAGAGTAATTAGACACTTTAATCATTAGATGAGAAACAGATTAATCTTTCTTACTGAAAACCAAACATATCCATTATAGGAATCCTACACTTCCATAAATGAAAATCCAAAATGTTAACAGGACATCTTCACCAGCAAATGTATTATTACTCCTAAGAAATTTTTTTTAATATTTTCCAGTTTTAATTTTTATAACTAAATGTCATATATAATTACATGATTTGCTTTACACATTTACTTATTTTATAATTTGTAGCAGATTCTGTCAGTAACTCACCCATAATCTTTAAAGTTCTCAGTATGCTCCAACAAACTTTAAAAAATTGTCAGTTTTGCATCTATATGATTGGAATACAAATCCCAGTCATATAAATGCCCCAGTTTCCTTGTACCTCAAGTAGGAAAATTTTGAAAGGTGTTCTATATCATTTTTCAGAGTTAAACTGCTGTGATAGTTGATTTAGTAAAGAAGCTTAATTAGGTCTTCTTTCTCAATATCACTGCCCCACCTCTACTGGTATTTCCCCCCAAATCAAGTATTTGCCTTTGATTTTTGCCCTAGGGTTTGCTTCTAGGGGAATACAATCTAAGATACATAGTATTTTCCAGGTTTCTTTCTGGACTTAACATAAATGACACATGGTATGTCTTTAATAAATATTTCTTGAATGATTTAACTATTTCGTTCTCTTATTTTTCTCTTTCAGAACTTTTAATCAATTTTTTCCCATCTTTATCTTTTTCTCTATCAGTTCCACCTAGTTACCTACTAGGTTTCTTTCAAATCTCAATGCTAAGCTTCTTTTCAAGGCTCTTCACTTTGCAGTCTTATTCCTTCTTGTGGGGTTCCATGACATTTACAAATATTAATAATACTTAACCACTGTTAGTATTAAGGGTAGACTGTGATTTCCTTGAGCAGCTTTTCCTAGGTTATCATTTATATTCATACTATTGTTAGCACATAACATGCACTTAAGAAAAATTTGGAGGAAAAAATAGAATAAAGGAAGTATAATTGACATTTTCTGTGTTCTAGTTTCTTCCTGATTTTCACATTTTCATTAATGTCTTCTCAGGGCTTGGATCAATTATTTACCAAAACTTGTGCCTGTTTTCTTTATTCTTAAAGAGTATCTGAGGATCTGCATAGCTTGTTTACAGTAAACATTTGACATAGGAAGAATTTATACATATTTATATACTTTTTTCTTTTCCACATACATTTTCTCATTTGATATTTTCCTTTAATAAGGTATTTCTCACTTCTTATTTTCATAATTTTCCTTCAAAAAAAATTTCTTTTGGCATTGCCCTATGTCATTTATTTACCAGATCAACATGGATGCACCATAACCATTATGAGTGACTGACAAGTTTGCTGAGTACTAACTAATAAAAATTTAAAACACATACACAAGATTATGGTTGAATTAGAATGAAGTTCTTCAGTGGATTAACAGAAATTACTGAATACTGGTATTGTTTTTGTTGGTAATTTCATCAAATCATGGAGGAAACAATGCTTGAAAAGTCCTTTAAATCACATAATCAAAGTAGATGCTTGATCCATTTCCAAATCAATCTCCCTTTCTTCTTTTAATTTGTGTGTCTAATTCCAACTCACTTTACCAAATTTTCCAAATCTTTCAAATCTCTTTGGGGCTTCACAAGTGGCACTAGTGTAAAGAACCTGTCTGCCAACACAGGAGACATGAGAGGTGGGTTCAGTCCCTGGGTTGGGAAGATTCCCTGCAGAGAGAATGGCAACCCACTCCAATATTCTTGCGTGGAGAACCTTAGAGACAGAGGAGCCTGGTGGGCTATAGTCCTTAGCATCACAAAGAGTCAGACACAGCTGAAGCATGTTAGCACACACACACATGGATATTTGTTTTATGTTGGCCTATCACATATTTAAATACTTACTATCAGTTGATGTTTCCTATCTTTATTTCCTCGTAGCTCAGTCCATAAATACTCTGCCTGCAATGCAGGAGTCCCAGGTTTGATTCCTGGGTCAGGAAGATTCCCTGGAGAAGGAAATGGCAACTCCCTTCGCTATTCTTGCCCGGAGAATCCCATGGACAGAGGAGCCTGGTAAACTACAGTCCATGGGGTTGCAAAAGTTGTACATGTCTTAGCAACTAAACCACCATCTTTATTTCCTAAGGTTGCTATATGATTGTGTCTATAATATATGAAACTGTAAAGACCATGGACTGTGTTCATGTAAATCACAAAAACTTTCAACTAATTATTTCAACTAATATCAACTAATTATTCTGCAGTTAGCAATGCACATGAAGAAGCAAGCTCTTAATATTTGCTTGTAGTTAACAATTATAATGACAACATAATTTTCTGAAAAGGTGATAGCTTGCTGGGAATATTTAGTAATGGAAATATGACCTATGTGTCTGTGGTCTGATATAATGGAAGATACTGCATCTATGTCTAACACCATGCAGCAGCCCTCTATAATATACGAGGTTGAAGTTAGCACGTCATTAGTCATTAAACTTTCTTTCCATCTTTAAAGGTTTTATCCATTAACCAAAGTCTTTGAAAAAACAGTTCTTAGTGTATTGTACAGACAATATGTTTTAAAAAAATAGATAATAATCTACTTTCTGGAACATCACTTAGTACATAACTATGTGTATATATGAATGTATTTACTTATTTTCACATCTACATACACAAGCAAACACACAAAAACATTCATTATATATATTTATAAACTTATATACAAAGCTTCATTTTTTCTGTGGGAACTATCCTAGTAGTACCCTATTTTTTAAAACACATTATGCATCTAATAAAGAGTATGCTATATATACCCCTATGTGTGAGTTTAAGAAAGTATTGATTTTTTGAAATAAGAATACCACTTTATGATCTAATATATCTAGATCCAGACTTCTATTCCTTACTGTCCTCTGAAAAGGAAAGTGGAGTATGTGTTGGAGAGGAGAGATAGATGATAGCTACTCTAAATCAAAGAATGGAAATTCATCTTTTTGGTTCTTGAAAATGTGATGCACAATTTAACCACATTCATCAAAGGAAAATATTTGGGAAGAATTAGGAGCCTGGTGGGCTACAGGCTATAGGGTCACACAGAGTCCAACACAACAGAAATGACTAGACAGCAGCAGCAGTTATTCCACTCTCTGTCTGATAAAGGTGATATGTTATAAAATTACCTTTTTATTGTTTCATGCTTCTTTGGAAAATGATTTTTCCCCATGGAAGAAGTTTCTTCTGCCTTGGAAAACAGCTTGCCATTAGGCATGTTCCCATGACATTTATAACTATGAAACACTACAGGGAGTGAAGTCAAAGTCACTCAGCCATGTCTGACTGTGACCCCATGGACTATACAGTCCATGGAATTCTCCAGGCCAGAATACTGGAGTGGGTGGCCTTTCCCTTCTCCAGGGGATCTTCCCAACCCAGGGATGGCACCCAGGTCTCCTGCATCGCAGGTGGATTCTTTACCAGCTGAGACACAAGGGAAGCCCACACTAAAAGGGAAGAGCTTTGTATATCAGGTCTTTGTAAATTACCTTGGATTAAGATCCAGAAGGTTTTGATTTTTTTTTATCAGATTCTATAATTATCAATTACTGCCTTTTCGGGGACTGCTCAGGTGGTGCTGGTGTTGAAGAATCTGCCTGCCAATGCAGGGAGACATTAGAGACCCTGGTCAGGGGTCAGGAAGATCCCCTGAAGGAGGGCATGGCTACTCACTCCAGTACTCGTGCCTGGAGAATCCCAAGGACCGAGGAGCCCGGTGGGCGGTAGTCCATAAGGTTGCACAGAGTCACACACAATTGAAACAACTTAGCAGCTAATAGTGAACAGAGCACAGCCACTGCATGGTTCAAAATAGACTTACAGTCAACAGCATGAAAACTTTGGCATTGGCCTGGATTTCCTTAAGTGACAACTAGAAAACTCAATCTCATTTAAGATTTGATCCCATTAACAAGAAGGTGTCTCCAGTAGCCACAAAATACTATGTAGTAGAAACATCTTAATCTACCTTAATCTCTCTTTGAAGTACATTACTTAATTAAACATTAACAGTTAACTAGATGCAAGATGAGAATATCATAAGATTTTAGAACTAAACTCTGGTTCACAAATGTTCAAAAAGTGGGAGGGCAAAACCAATGAATAGACTGAGAAGGAGCAGATAAAGAATTATGGCTCTGGGTTGCCAAAAGAATACTGAAATTTACAAGGAGGAGGTGTCAACATAGTGTAAAAAGGCAGGGCTCCCTTGGTTCTGATACTATGTTTGACATTTATAAGCAGCATGACCTTGAGCAGGTAACTAATTCTTGATGTTTTTCTTTAATTGTAAAGTTGGATTAACAATGATACTCACCCTCATGGAATTATCAGGAAGGCTTATTAATAAGATAAAATGTATAAAATTATTAAAATAGTGTTCAGATTTTATGCTGTATTTTATTTATACTTTTATGTATGTTATTATCTTCATCAAAATCATTATTAAAATTAGAATTTAAAAGTGATCATTTTCTTCACTTTAGTATATACAACTTCATTATCATCATGTTTCTTTATTGCTTATGTCTATATTCAGTTCAAGCCCTCAAGCATAAAAACTATACTTTTGCTATTATTTTAAAGGTTTATCAACACATTCTCTACAATGAAGATAATGCAGATAAAACAAACTCCCTCTCCTCTTCCCCCAAAATGATCTGCCAAACTAATAACCTGTGCATTATTAAGAATTTGGTAAACCTAAAAACTTACCTTGCTCTTTATTTTAATGATATTAAATTAAGATGGATACAAACATTCTCTAATCTGGAGATAAAGATGATAGATCCAGCAGCACAATTTTGGTGGTTGAAACCAAAAAATTCATCATTGTGAATATTAGGAAATTTAAACCCTAGGACATTACCTAAGAATGTATAGTTAATAATCTAATATTAAAATGCAAACAGTGATGTGTAGAAAACAATTTGTAAAGTTGCCATTAGCAAATGCCAAGGACTTCTCTCACAATAATTTGGTAATTTTTTTTTTTCCAAAATGTGGCCAAGGATAGAGCATTTATTAAGAATTAATTGTGATGATTATCAGAACCATATGTTTTTGAGAAGTGCACCCATGAAATATAATGAGATAATCTATAACCACTGACTCAATATCTTCCTCTGTTATTTGACTGTGAATGTGGGGGATGGAGAAAAAAGTTAATAAAAACCCCATTAATGTAAAAATGCAATATTGTTCAATCTCAAAATCCCAAGTTGTTGAAAACACATTGTCGTATAGCAAATAACAGAACTGTTCATCCAGGACAATGACCTCAGCTTACTGGCAGTTACAACCCTCAAGACATTGAGAGGGAGATATGCCCATTTTCCTGCCCCCAAAGGCCTATCTTGGTTAGGTTTGTTTAAAATTTCATGTGTCTAGAATCAAATGGAGAATTTTCAGTAATACTGAAATTATGCAGTAATTTTAAAAAGAATTCTGGTATCAGAGGAAGCATAGACTAATGAGACAGAAAAAATAGTAAAAAAAAAAAGAATACCTTGCATTTATTTGGCATTCATTTTGACTATTTGGATTCTGCTTTTCTAATAGTAGAAGCACAAACTCATGATAATGAGAAAAAGGAATGTTCATTATCCATTAAAAGTACTATTTGAATTAAGATGCACATAGATTAAATAGCCTTAAGGGGCATATTAACAATTCCAAGTTGAACCATTATTTAATTCTGAAACTTCAAAACTATACTTGAATATATTTACCATTACATAATTTTATATATTCTGTACTGTTTTTTAAAAAGCAGAATTCCATGATAATTTCTTTGTTTTAGTTCAAATAGACTATTTATTTAGAAAAGCCTCACAATGTACATTTTAATTATATACCCTTGCACATTTAAATATACCCTCGATTGACAACTGCAAGAAGAGAAAGAAATGGAAACAGAAAATCCCACAATGACATAGCATACAGGTATAAGAGCTGAACATTAGTTGTTCTGTTTGAAAATCTTTGACAGCATTTTTAAAATAACTATTTAATTAATGTGTGATGACAAGGAAGTCTGCATCGATGGTACTCCTACAATATTCACTTTGATTTCATATCTTTTAAAAATATAGTTTCTATAATAACATATTTGGTTCATTGACAGTCATTCATATTACTCATTAGATGATAAGACATGAATTAAATTGCAGCTAAAGGCATAAAGTATCACTACATGAGACAGATTCTGAAGGGAATGTGTTGAAGCTGTGTTTGCCAATTCTGTAAGATATTCCAACATTTCTGATATTTTGGGTTACCATGACAACATGCAATTTGTATTCTACCTAGTATTTAAGAATTTATTTTTATCCTTATTTGCTTTTTTAATTATATTAAATGATAATTTTTGTATATTTATGTTCTATATATCAAAATAATAAAACTTTTGAACACCTTAAATAAATTTTATAATAAACTCTATTACAAATAATTTATTATAATAAGCTATATATTTATTGTTGATGGCTTTATAATAAATTATACAGTGAATAAAATATATAGGTGTATAATTATCTAATACATTATTAAAATGCCATAATAAAAGACACAGATGAACAGTTTGTGGTAAATGTTTTACCCATATAGAATACTTCTTCATTTCTAACAATACAACAAATTCTAACAGTTGAAAATAGCCTTTGGTATTTAATTTTATTTTATTTTTTTTTATTTATTTATTTTTTTTAATATTATTTTATTAGTTGGAGGCCAATCACTTTACAACATTTCAGTGGGTTTTGTCATACATTGACATGAATCAGCCATATAGTTACACGTATTCCCCATCCCGATCCCCCCTCCTACCTCCCTCCCCACCCGACTCCTCAGGGTCCTCCCAGTGCACCAGGCCCGAGCACCTGACTCATGTATCCCACCTGGGCTGGTGGTCCGTTTCACCATAGATAATATACATGCTGTTCTTTCAAAACATCCCACCCTCACGTTCTCCCCCAGAGTTCAAAAGTCTGTTCTGTACTTCTGTGTCTCTTTTTCTGTTTTGCATATAGGGTTATCGCCACCATCTATCTAAATTCCGTATATATGTGTTAGTATACTGTAATGTTCTTTATCTTTCTGACTTACTTCACTCTGTATAATGGGCTCCAGTTTCATCCATCTCATTAGAACTGCTTCAAATGAATTCTTTTTAACGGCTGAGTAATATTCCATGGTGTATATGTACCACAGCTTCCTTATCCATTCATCTGCTGATGGGCATCTAGGTTGGAAATACAAAAAACCTCGAATAGCCAAAGTAATCTTGAGAAAGAAGAATGGAACTGGAGGAATCAACCTGCCTGACTTCAGACAGTCTACAAGCAATAAATGCTGGAGAGGGTGTGGAGAAAAGGGAACCCTCTTACACTGTTGGTGGGAATGCAAACTAGTACAGCCACTATGGAAAACAGTGTGGAGATTTCTTAAAAAACTGGAAATAGAACTGCCATATGACCCAGCAATACCACTGCTGGGCATACACACTGAGGAATCCAGATCTGAAAGAGACACGTGCACCCCAATGTTCATCGCAGCACTGTTTATAATAGCCAGGACATGGAAGCCTTTGGTATTTAATAATTTAGTCCTCAAAGACACACAAATACACACGTACCCACACACTAACAAATAAATAAAACATATTTAGCAATATTATGTGCTCCTTCTTGAAAAGACAGTGTCACTTCTGGAAATACATCATTATCTATACATTATATTACAGATGACATTAGCACCTACTTCAGTTAATGCAAAATACTAGAGAAATAAATCAACATTACATCATCAGTATCTGTTCACATGTTCTGTTTAGTTGTCTTCATTACATTTATAATTTCCAATTACTCTGTCACATATTCTCTGTTTCTTAATAGAATGTAAGCTCTACTAGGGCTTGACTCTATTCTTTATTTTGTTCTCCAAGGTATCTCCAGGGCTTTTGACAGCTATTACTATTCAATAATTCAATAGTCATTTTCTAGGTATCATTTTAAATTTAAAAATATTTTAAAATATTGTGACTTAAAAATTTCAAAATATTTAAAAATGTTGATTGAAAGAGTTCTTTATATGTATTTAGTAATACCCTGTGTTATTCATGTGTATTTACAAAGGAAAATAGAAGAAAAGTTCATTGGTTAAGGTATTCCTAAATCTTCTTTGCATTCAGAGTTCAGCTATGCTAAATCGTATTTTGTGATTCAGAATTATAATTTTCTTTCAATATGTTCCTCAGTTCCATCAAGAAAGTACTCCAGGGAGGCAGGAGGGGGATCGGGATGGGGAACACATGTAAATCCATGGCTGATTCATGTCAATGTATGGCAAAACCCACTACAATATTGTAAAGTAATTAGCCTCCAGCTAATAAATGAAAAAAAAAAAAAAATACTCCACTACTGTCTCCATATTTTCTTGCACTATAATAATATTTATTCTGAAGTGTTGATAATGCCATCTGTATTTTACCAGGAAACACTAACATAGAATCTTCAGATAATAACAACTAGGACCCGTATTTCTTTATCAAATGATCTTTGAGTGGTTTGTTGACTGAAACTTGTAGCAGTTGTAGATGTCCAGGTTTAAAACTAGAAATAACATTTTGATTTACCCATGTGCAGGCCATGATAATGACATCAACAACTAC
This sequence comes from Muntiacus reevesi, assembly GCF_963930625.1. NCBI lineage: Eukaryota > Metazoa > Chordata > Mammalia > Artiodactyla > Cervidae > Muntiacus > Muntiacus reevesi. The sequence goes on from NC_089264.1 coordinate 46,836,828, forward strand.
TAAATAAAAGGAACTATTGTAAGAGATCATCAAGTAAAAGAAGCATCTCTATCTATTTCAGAGATGTTAAAATGCAAAAATGTTTAGCTTACGTGGATAAAACATCACAACAATAATATATCATACACATTATTGTAGAATTCACTATAGACCAGTCCAAAGCTATATTTGTTGCTTATATATATCATCTCATTAGATGCTAATAGTTTTTAGAGAGAGAGGCAAGTATTAATTACTATTGGGCAACAAAGGAAATTTAGTCCCAGGAAGTTTAGGTGTTTTATCCCAAGTTCACACAATTAGTGTGATGCAATAGACAATAGAAGCTAAACCAGCTTGACTCTGAAGCCTTAACCACTATTTAATATAAAACTAACACTTGTTTTGCTATTTTGGTGGTTGAAAAAAATCTCTCAGTAAAGACTTTTGCTCAATTAGTAACCCTGTTTCCCCAAAATATTTTCACAAGGGAAATAGTTGAAACAACTATGGCTAAAGAGCAGTATTTATTTTCCTAAAATGCTTTATGAGTGATTTGTACACTCTTTCTCCTATTTTTCACTTTGTGCAGATCAACAAAAGTCAGAAGTTATGGTTAATTAAAAACCATAAAAAACATTAAGCACACCACTACATAGTCTGTCCAGAAATGAGTTTTCATGGGTGTTTATCAGCTTTAACACAAAAATCTGCAGTAAAACCATTCAAAAGAAGGGTTTCATGTTTTCATTGGGCAGAGGGAAAGTCATATTAAAATAAAAGGTAAAGAAATAGAGCATAGTCTTATACAAGGAAACAAATAATATGGCCCTGGTTTACAACTATTTCTTAAAGGATAGGTGAAGAGCAAGAACGATAAATAAAAAACCCTATGATTATCTCCCAACAGTCTGTCTTTCACCACTACTTCTCTGCTAAAAAAAAAAAAAAAAAAAAAAACCAATAAGTTGTAATAAGGTGTGTCAATGTGTTCAAATGATAACCTAAAATCAGAGAATGAACCATATTTAGTCTAATTTGCTTGTTTTGCTAGTGGTTGGCTTAGAACAGACCATCAGAAAATATCAGATGCTTCCAGAAGCAACATTCCTTCTTGATGGAAACAGAGAGTAGTTTAAAAAAAGAGATCTCCTCTGCAAATTTATCTTCTCTTTTGCTGTTTTCAGATATCGTTGACTGATGACATAATATTCAAACTCTGATGCCATCTGATGAACACGGGAAACAGCCAGCATACTCAGCAGAATGCTTGAAAAGACCTCATTCTACCACCAAAGTACTCTTCTGAGAGTCCCTACTTCTAAAAATTCTGTTAAAGGGAAACACACACACACATACACACACACACAAGTGCTCACAAGTTGAAGTTAAAATTATTCAGATATCTTGCAGCTTGATGACAGCATATCCTCATTGAATGAGGTGTCCACTCTGGAAATCCTATGTGGAACCATAAATGTTTGCTGTTCTCTCTATTCCCTTATTCCACCAGGAAGTACTTTTGATTAATTTGTAAAATTAGAAAGAGCTTGAAGTGATAACAAATATGCAAATCCTGGCTATAGAGTCTTTGTTTACCCTTGTTTTGTCCATTTGTATTATTGGTTTGGCCAAAAGGTTTGCTTGGATTTTTCCATAAGATGTTATGGAAGAACGTGAATGAATCTTTTGGCTAACCCAATACTTGGTACACTTTTCTCTATTTCATTTACTTTTAACTCCTCATTTTCATCTCCCTTATCTTTGGTATCAATTAATAGCAATTCATTTTACCCTATTGTTATGATAAATTCAAGGTTATTCAAGGTTAGAAAGTATTACCAATGCTAACTCAAATAACATAAAATTCAACTATCATTGAGCATGCATGTATAGCATATAATATTATACCTGATGTTTCTCTTTGTAATTATGCTATATTTACCATAACATTAACATTATTTAAGCTCCTTCTACTGGTGCCAATTAAGGACAGAGAGATGACAGAGGCAGATAGAGCACATTCATGGGAATGCAATAGTATAACAACAACAACAAAAAAAATGCAACAAATTAGAAAACTAGAAGGTTAACAATAACTACTTAGTACAATTCTTTTATTTCATTCATTAGAAAACTAAAGATGAGAGAGGTAAAGCAGTGTCAATACTTGGCAGGAGTACAGTCAAGAAATGAATAGCTTCCTAATTATTGATATGGTCCTCTCTAAATTGCCTTATGTGGTATGCTTTCAAATAGAGCATCTTGAATGTAACTTGATTTGCCCCATTGATAAATCAAGGCAAGTTAGCCATAATGATGTAAAATAATAAATAAAGAGATGGATGCATAAGTGTGGTTTAAAAAAGTAGTGAAACTAACAGATAAACAATTTTAAAAAGTACAGATAGATTTTTCTTTTTTATCCTCTCTTCTCCCAATTCTCCTGTTTACATATTTTCTACAAGTGTTATTTAATTATAATTATCTGTTGACTTCTTCTTATTCCATATTTATGTATATTTTTCAACTTTGGTCTTTCTGTTTGTGTACTTATTTAGCCAGAACATAAGCCAAGTATTTTTCTAAGATCTAGGAAGAATGCAGTAAATAAACTGACAAATCATCACTTCTCACATATCTTTTGCCCTAGTAGGAGAAATAAATAATGACAAATAACTAGATAACCTAACATTAGGCATTACCTGTGTATTAGGCACTGATTTAACTTCTTTAGATAAAATAGCATCAATATTCTCAAGATACTATTACTATCTTCATTTTTAGAGTTGTGGAAACCAAGGAACAGAGCAGCAAGGTGAAAATGATCAAGGTCACACAACTAGTAAAAGTTGAAACCCAGGAAATATGGCTCCAAAATCTGTGCTCTCTAAAACTATGCTATGGTAGCTCTCCATGTGATAAGAGTTCTGAAAAATTGACAATGGGGCTGGTTAAAAGGAAGTAAAATTAATGTGTGAGAGGGAATTTTTTTTTTAAGTAGGTCAAGGAGAACCTCATTAAAAAGAAGAAAGTGTTAGCCAGACAACTAGATGAGAAAGAACTTTGATGGGACTTGCAGAGATAAAGCCTTGCCTTGATATGATTCTTGTGTTCAGGGAAAAATTAATACAACACGTCAAACAATTTGTAGTGTGAGGCAGATGATGGATAATTTACCAGAGTGGGCAGTCACCAGATCACATCGGGACTTTGGATTTGAGTATACATATATGTGATGAAAAAAAAAAAAAAAAAATGAGGAACTTTGAGAGAAGAGGTGGCACATTCAGGTTAAAAGGATCAGTTGGACTAACAGTCTGGAAAATAGCATAAAGGCACTAAAAGTGAAAGAAGAAGAATCAGTAAAGATTTGGAAGAGGATGCCTACTGCTTTAACAGCAGAGGTGGTGAATGGTGGTCAGATTTTTAAAAATATATGTATCACAATTTCGTGGACCCTGGATGTGAGGAGTAGAAATAACATGGAGTTAAGGCTGACTTCAAGTTTTTTGGCCTTAACACACAGGTAAATAACAGTGCCAGGTACTACAATCTTGAATCCTAAGAAAGAAGTAAATTAGAGGATAGGGTAAAGATTCAGTTTGTGAATCCATAATTTTGAGACAGAATTGTGACCATGATAGCTGCTCAACTGTGTCCAACTTTTTGCAACCCATGGAATGCAGCCTGCCAAGCTCCTCTGTTCATGGAATTCTCCAGACAAGAAAACTGGAGTGGGTAGCCATTCCCTTCTCCAGGCGATCTTCCCAAACCAGGGACTGAACCCAGGTCTCCTGCATTGAAGGCAGATTCTTTACTATCTGACTAGTATAGATCAAATTTTACATTTTATTTAATTCAATGAATTTAAACTTAAAACTACTCAGTTCAGTTATTTAAAAACTTACTTTGTGTTTGAATCTTCTTGGTTTGTGACTCTACTTTTTGAACTGTAAATTCTATGACATCCAAATACAGATCAAGTAATCTATAGAATTTTAGCATCTGGATTGAGATGTCTTTTAAGTGTAAAACACTCACTGGATTTCAAAGACTTGAATTGAATAGATCATAAAATATGTTGAGTTCATTAGACAGGCTGAGATTGGAGACAAAAATTTTGAAAGCACCATACTTGTAAGCATAGATTATTGATGTTTTATAAGTCTATTAGCCAATTAAAGAGTACATTTGACTAGCATGAAGTTAACATCTCCATGTGGGTGAACAACTGAATCTTAGAGCGTGAAAGTGAAAGTCTCTCAGTCGTGTCTTACTCTTTGCAACCCTATAGACTATAAAGTCCACGAAATTCTCCAGGCCAGAATACTGGAGTGGGTAGCCTTCCCTTCTCCAAACCTCATTTTGATGAGGTTTGGCTTGTTTATTCGTGCACAGGATTTGGGGGATGGGTGTGGAAGGAGAGCTTTTATCCTCTTTGTTTTCAAGCAATCTTAGGAAATAGCTGGATTGTTTGGATTTTAGACTTTCTCACCCACAAACTTCAATATATATAGACAAATTTTGACAAGAAAAAACTGAAACCCAAGATTATTTAGCTAATTTCCCAAAAGTTTTCCAGATGAGCAATGACACATTAAGATTGGGTGTCTGCGTGCATGGTAAATCATGTCCCACATATGGATCATGTCGCACATATGGATCATAGCTTACAAGGTTCCATTGTCCATGGGATGCTCCAGGCAAGAATACTGGAGTGTATTTCCATGCCCTCTTCCAGGGGGTCTTCAAGAGCCAGGGTTTGAATCTGAGTCTCATTGGCAGGTGGGTTCTTTACCACTAGGGCCACCTGGGACTGGGATTTATATACAATTCAATGTATTATTTACCAATGACTCTGTTAGGGGAAGCAGACTGATTGAAACTGCCCACCCTGGCCAGGCACCATAGTAACCATTTGCATGAGTTGTTTTATGACAGGATATCCTGGTAAGGAACATGGAACTAATAAGCCTCCATCAACCAGAAGAGTTTGGGAAAGGTCAAAAGGAGACACCACAGGTCCGACCACCTCCCAGATTCCTCCTCTCTGGCATCCATCTTGGCTGAACAAGGCATGCACTACCAGGAAGGATTCTGAGTCAGAATAATTGGCTAAGGATAACCCAGAAACTAATCCCATCACCATAAATCCGAGACTGCGAGCCATGTGACAGAGCTCCTCTCCCGGGTTCCCTCACCCTCCTGCTTTCCATCTGGGCACCCTTTCCCAATAAAATCTCTTGCTTTGTCAGCACATGTGTCTCCTTGGACAATTCATATCTGAGTGTTAGACAAAAGCCCAGTTTCAAGCCCTGGAAGGAGTCCCCCTTCCTGCAACAGTTCCATCATATTTGGGGTCACCAGATGCCCCGTTTGCATAAGCCTGCCCTAGTTGTTGTTGTTCACTTGTAAGTCGTGTCTGACTCCATGACCCCATGGACTGCAGCATGCCAGGCTTCCCTGTCCTTCACTATCTCCTGGAGTTTGCTCAAACTCATCTCCATGGAGTCAGTGATGCCATCCAACTGTCAGGCGAGTGTATGCTCCTCGGTTCTGTCTCGTCACAACAAAAATTTGGAGTGATGGACATTAAAGCCCTTGGCGCATCACAGCTCTCCGGTCTTGAACAGACCATGTTACAGCTCTCAGGTCTCGAACAGACCGTGTTATAGCTCTTAGACAAATCCGTGTTACAACTCTGTGTTATAGTTCTATTTTATTTAGAAAATAGCAGGAAAATCCATTCTCAAGGCATAAGGGCATGTCAACCCAAAGACATGAAGAGAAGAGTGCCCCAGCATTGGAGAAGAGAGAGACCCCCCCCCCCCAGCCCTTTGGCTCTTCTTTTTATATGTTTTTTCCTCCCCATGGGCCTCCCTATGTAAATTGGGCTAGCCAGGAGTGCTGTTCTACTCGATGTCCTATTTCCGGTTCTCCGACCTTCCTTTGTTCTATTTCTGTGGGCTTTTCCCTTCCTTGTCTTTCAGCCACTGCCATTCTGGACTCCTGTTTCCTATTTGAACTACCTAACACAACCATCTTACCATCTTATCCTCTGTTGCCCGCCCCCTTCTCCTCCTGCCTCCAATCTTTTCCAGCATCAGGGTCTTTTCCAATGAGTCAGTTCTGGGAATCAAGTGGCCAGAGTACTGGAGCTTCAGCTTCAGCTTCAGTCCTTTCAGTGAATATTCAGGGTTGATTTTCTTTAGGATTGACTGATTTGATCTTTCAGTCCAAGGGACTCTCAAGAATCTTCTCCAGCACCACAGTCTGAAAGCATCAATCTTTGGCACTCAGTCTTTTTTTATTGTCCAGCTCTCACATACTCACATGACTATTGGAAAAACCATAGCTTTGACTAGACAAATCTTGTCAGCACAGTATGTTATTTGCTTTTTATAAGCCGTCTAGGTTGGTCATAATTTTTCTTCCAAGAAGCAAGTTTCTTTTAATTTCATGGCTGCAGTCACCATCTGCAGTGATTTTGGAGCACAAAAAAATAAAGTCTGTCACTGTTTTGTCACTCTAATCCAACCAACAATGCAAATTTCTGTAACTTTGATCTTTCTAAAACAGGATAAAGAAAGTAATGTAAAGGATTTGGAATGGCGGAAAAGGAAGGAATTCAACACAAATCAGAGTTGGAGATGGGAATAGCCTCACAGTATGCAGACATTTGACACTGATGAAGAGACAGATATTTACTCATGGGGGAAAAAAGCAAAGGAAAGAAAAGGCAGAGACACCAAAAAAAGAAAAAGAATGGCAAAAGAAGAGAAGGTTGTAGACCTCCCTGACACATGACTGTTAACATTTTTTTTTTTTTTTTTTTTTTTTTGGAAAAAGCTCTTGAACATTTTCTTTAAATCTCTACTCAGGAAAAAAAAAAAGCAAACTTATTTATTTATTATTGCAGAATAATGTTTATTTCCATCTATACACATGCTGGGCTTCCCACTTTCTGAATGGCCCAATGGGTAAAGAATCTGCCTGCAAGTTAGGAGACACAGCAAACTCAGGTTCATTTCTTGGGTTGAGAAGGTACCCTGTGGTAGGAATTGGCAAGTCCCTCCAGTATTCTTCCCTGGAATAGCCCATGGACAGAGGAGCCTGATGGGCTACAGTCCATGGTGCTGTAAGAAGTTGGACAGTCTAAGCATGCATGAGCACACACGCTGGAGCAAAACACATACATATGCACTATAAGATGTGATAAATTCAGCAATATGATTCTAAACAAGGACACACTCAACAACTCACAGAGGTTTGTAGTGAGAATATGTCTAGATTGTTCAGAATCACATGGAGTATCTTTCAATTATATGTCCTGTTTGAATGAACCCAAAGGAATTCACTTTCCTCTACATTTGCCAAGCAAGATAAACAAAAATGTAGCACATTTTCAGCTCTTTCATCTGTTTGTCATATGCAGTTTTTCCAAGTACTTTAAAATCCTCTCATAAGACTTTATCCTCTTGTAAGCTATGGTTTTTCCAATAACCATGCATGTGAGAGTTGGACTATAAAGAAAGCTGAGCATTGAAGATTTGATGCCTTTGAAATGTAGTATTGGAGAAGACTCTTGAGAGTCCCTTGGGCAGCAAGGAGATCCAATCAGTCTATCCTAATGGAAATCAGTCCTGAATATTCATTGGCAGGACTGATGTCGAAGCTGACTCCAGTACTTGAGTCACCTGATGCGAAGAACTTACTCATTGGAAATGACCCTGATACTGGGAAAGATTGAAAGTGGGAGGAGAAGGGAACGGCAGAGAATGAGATGGTTGGATAGCATCACCAACTTGATGGACATGAGTTTGGGCAAGTTCCGGGAGTTAGTGATGGAAAGGGAAGCCTGGTATGCTGCAGTCCATGGGGTTGCAAAGAGTCGGACATGACTGAGTAACTGAACTGACTGAACTGAAGATTTTATTTTTTTCTAAGCAAAGGAAATGGCAACCCACTCCAGTATTCTTGCCTGGAAAATCCCATGGATGTTGGAACCTGGTAGGCTACAGTCCATGAAGTCACAAAGAGTCAGACATGACTGAGTGACTTCACTTTCACTTTCTATACTGCAACTATATGTAAGGAGTTGTTTGTGAGAATAACTCTAAAATTCTAAAAGATTAGAAAAATAAACATGAAAGAATGCAACTTGCCAAGAGTGAATTCTTTGCTCCTCTTATCCACCAACCACAAGGGCTTTACTTTTTTGCAGTGAGGACATCATACCTCATGTTATGATACATGATATAAAAATAATTTTATGTTATATGATAGATGTTAGGAAAATAATGAACCAATTTCTAATTAATAATTCAATGTTTTGTACAATTACTTTTAGGGCTAGAGATTCTAAGCATGAAGAGATGCAATATATAGCAACTCCTTTCAAAAATATGTAACAGGTTTAGAACCTCAGTGAGGTCATTTTTACTGGGGCATGGGTATAATGATTTAGGTAGAGTAATTGGGGATTGTGAGATCCAAACTTGAATCTTACTTTTGCTAAGAAGATCCTCAGAATAGGGACTTTCATTTACTTCTGTGTTCAAGCCTCTAAATCAAAGTGTGACTTTTATTAAGCACTAAATAAACAGTATTGAATGAACTCATGGATACCAAGCAGGACAGTTAATATCTTATCTGAAATTTTGGGGTCATATCAAAGAATTCTAATGTCTCTGTCACTTGTTATATTGTATATTTTAGCCAACAAAGCAATGCTAAATGTTCTCCTTGTTGCCTTCATTTCCCCACATCATTCCTTCTTCTTTCCTTGCCCTCCCATTCTCTTCCCTTTGTTTACAGTCTTTTTCACCTCCATCTTTGTCTTTCCCCCATTTTTTTCTTTCTTACTAACTTAAGGAAAGCAGCAATGTATCTCTTAAAGTTTAAGTACCATGTAGTCATCTTTGCTTTTCAGGAAATAAAAGGTGGTTCAGAAAAGGAAAACATTACCCCTTTCCTTGCAGAGAATGCACAGAAGATAGAAAACACTTCACACAAAAAGGGAAAGGCTATGACTTCAGACTATACTACAAGACTACAGTCATCAAGACAGTATGGTACTGGCACAAAGACAGAAATATAGATCAGTGGAACAGAATAGAAAGCCCAGAGATAAATACAATTACTTATGGACACCTTATCTTTGACAAAGGAGGCAAATACGTACAATGGAGAGAAGACAATCTCTTTAACAAGTGGTGCTGGGAAAACTGGTCAACCACTTGTAAAAGAATGAAACTAGAACACTTTCTAACACCACAGACAAAAATAACCTCAAAATGGACTAAAGATCTAAATGTAAGACCAGAAACTACAAAACTCCTAGAGGAAAACACAGGCAGAACACTCTCTGACATAAATCACAGCAAGATCCTCTATGACCCATCTCCCAGAATAATGGAAATAAAAACAAAAATAAACAAATAGGACCCAATTAAACTTTAAAGTTTTTGTACAATGAAGGAAACTACAAGCAAGGTGAAAAGGCAGCCTTCAGAATGGGAGAAAATAATAGCAGATGAAACAACTGACAAATGATTAATCTCCAAAATATACAAGCAGTCCATGCAGCTAAATAACAGAAAAATAAACTGCCCAATCAAACAGTGGACCAAAGAACTAAACAGACATTTCTCCAAAGAAGACATACAGATGGCCAACAAAAACATGAAAAGATGCTCCACATCACTCATTATCAGAGAAATGCAAATCAAAACCACAATGAGGTACCATTACATGCCAGTCAGGATGGCTGCTATCCAAAAGTCTATAAGCAATAAATGGTGGAGAGGGTGTGGAGAAAAGGGAACCCTCTTACACTGTTGGTGGGAATGCAAACTAGCACAGCCACTGTGGAGATTCCTTAAAAAGCTGTAAATAGAACTGTTATACCACCCAGCAATCCCACTGTTGGGCATACACACCAAGAAAACCAGAATTGAAAGAGACACGTGCACCCCAGGGTTCACTGCAGCACTCTTTACAATAGCCAGGACATGGAAGCAACCTAGATGTCCATTGACAGATGAATAGATAAGGAAGTTGCGGCACATATACACAATGGAATATTACTCAGCTATAAAAAAGAAGACATTTGAATTGGTTCTAATGAGGCAGATGAAACTGAAGCCTATTATGCAGAGTGAAGTAAATCAGAAAGAGAAACACCAATACAGTATCTTAACACATACATATGGAATTTAGAAAAACAGTAACAATGACCCTATACGCAAGACAGTGAAAGAGACACAGATGTAAAGAACAGATATTTGGACTATGTGGGAGAAGGAAAGCGTGGGATGATTTATGAGAATAGCTTTGAAATGTGTATATTACCATATGGGAAATAGATGACCAGTGCAAGTTCGATGCATTAAGCAGGGCACTCAAACCTGGTGCTCTGGAACAACCCAGAGGGATGGGGTGGGGAAGGAGGTGAAAGGGGGTTCAGGATGGTGGGACACATGTACACCGATGCATGATTCATGGCAAAAACCACCAAAATACTGTAAAGTAATTAGCCTCCAATTAAAATAAATAAATTAAGAAAGAAAAAGGAAAGGCTATTAGCTCTGAGATACACAGAGGTTTTGAAATACAGGTACCCTTACAATTTTCAAAAGTTTTATTTATGCCACTTTTACTTTCAAGAAAGATCTGCATTAGTACCTGTTTCACTAACTTTAAAAGAACATGAGGAGGATTTTTGCTTTTACCACAAAAAGGCAAAAAAGAAATAGTGTTCAGCATTTGTTTTGCAGAGGTCTGTTATAGAGGAGGTGTGCACTCCAGCAGAGAGGTGCATCACCAATTTTCTTCTCTGGGAACTACATACAGCAGCTAGCATCACCTCATCATAGCTCTAAACTGTGTCTCTGAGTGTTTGTGCTTTATCTGGATTTATTTGTTGCAGCCATTAACACTCTGTGTCCTAACTTGATATTCTGTTTACCTTACATTATTTCACCTCAACAATGTTTCACAGAAACACTCTCTGATGGTAGGGGCCACCTGCATTACTTTCTTTTCATCTGCTATCTACTTTTTGTTCCAAAAAGCTCTGGCAATTTTAGTCTCTGTCATGAATGTAGGCTCTTACTCTGAACATTTCATTGTATTAGACTCATTCTGTAACTGTAGAACTGTTTAACTTTATGGAAACTTTCAAGTCAAGTTTCAGATTCTCTTCCTATTTTAGTTTATCTAAAGAATGAAATTGATCGCACATTTTTGCACCTGTTCAAGGCCAAGCAATTGATGTCATGTGCATTTATAATAGCATTCAATTTTAAAACAAAAAGGTGAAACATAAAAACTCAAAGAATTTCATTGTTAATCATTGAGTTTTAAATTTTTAATCATTGTCCCTAATTCTCAGAGATATTTTGAGAGCATACATTATGTCCCTGAAATCATTCTGGATAGTAATTGTGTACCTCTTTGTTTCCTAAATATAAGTATTGTTTCTGCCCAAATCAGATACATTGGACAGTTTTTACCTATAATTGCATTTCTTTTTCTCTCTTATTCATCTTGATATAATTATACCTAGCAACTTATCTGTGCCTTTTAGAGCACCTCATACCTAACATACTGACTTAGAAATAAGAATAGCAACAAAAATGTTGGAACAGAAGAGCAGACAGGCAGTTAACGAGTAAAGGGAGATTTTTAAAACTCAAATCCTGTCTCAGAACAAAGGCAAAATAATTCCTTGTAAGTGACTACATATGACTGACAAGCTCCACAGCCATTCATTTCCTACTGTTTTCTGTAATCATGAAAAACTGTATGCTTGTACACTTTTTTCTTTACTTTCATTTTTATAAGTAAAAAATTCTTTTACTATTTTCTTATAAATAATTTATATACATACATCATCAAAAAGATGATTCCTCTATTCTTTTACATCACTTAAAATACACCTATCAGTTTATTCAATGTATTAATGGTCATTGTTGCCTGACTACAGTCCTTATCAACTTGCTGCCTGGTGTCCTGACTATTTCCTATGAGTTGTTTTTCTCTCTTTTTTTTTTTTTCTTGTTTTTATTTTTGTTTTTTTAAGTCTGAGTTAAATCCTTATATCATAATTTCAGACGATGCCAGTGGTAAAGAACTTGCCTTCCAATGCAAGAGATATAAGAGACTTCGGTTCTGTCCCTGGGTTGGGAAGGTCCCCTGAAGGAAGGCGTGGCAGCCCATTCCAGTATTCTTGTCTGAAGAACCCCATGGACAGAAGAGCCTGATGGGATACAGTCCATGGTGTGAAAAGGGTCTGACATGATTGAAACAACCTAGCACACACACAGTAAATTCCTAGATGCTCTTCATTTCTCTACTATTTCAGATTTTCTCTCTAACAGTCTCCCTCTAAATGAATCTCCTCCCAAAGTCGTTCAAATTATAACACTTTCAAAATTCTTTTATGCATTGAAATAAGTCCAAATTTTCAGTTATATGTCATTGATTAAAACTGTATTCCCAACTTCTTTTATTTAGCATTCTCAAGAAAGGATGTTGAAACAAATATCCAAGTGCAATATTTAGGAAGTGAACAAGAGTAAAGAGGTTAAAAGAGACCAAATGGAAGGCAGTTAATATGGTGTACATCATCAAACTCGTTACCTTGTGCATCTGGAGTTTATTGATTCATGTGAAGTACTTTGGGGAATTAGTATAGGCTATTTCCCTTTGTGTAGTTTCATATAAGGGGCAGAAGATAAGATGAGATCTATATCCATTCAACTGATGTAATAAAAATAATGATAAATTTACTAAATATTTAACTTTTGTTAAGCTCTGTGCTGGATACTCTCACATTAATTACCAATATCACAGAAAGTCTGAGGTTGGTATTATTTCACAATGTTTGCAGATGTTGGGAGACCTATTCAAATTTAAACTCACATTCAAACTTTGAAGTCAAACCTGTTTGTCAACTATAATGTCAGCATTTCACCAATGTTCACTGTACACTGCTTTTGGTAATGAGCGTCAGATCTTCAATGGAATCACAGGAAATTACCAATGGTTTTATAATTCCATATAGCATTCAGTGGCTGTGCACGGGATCCAGTAGATGACTTACTTTCTCCTCAACTTCTGGAATTATTTCATCAGTCTTAGCTTTGTTTACTTATATTGCAAGCTTACGTAGGCCAGTGACAATTTTCTCCATATTATTGATAATATGCAACAATTTAACACATATTTTTTCTATAATATTATTGAAAAATATTAATAATAATTAACTTCATCTTTTGTGTATTACTTAAAAATTGCATGTAAACATTTTTCATGTGCTACCTTTAATATAAATTTCCCTAATATTTATTACTATGTCTACTAAAATGTCTTCAATTTCATATATGAGTTACACGTCTTTAACAGCAGTTTTCAACTCAGCAATACTAAAGTGTATGTGCATATAAAAATATATGCACATATACATGATGTTATACACTATAATAAATAAATCATCAAAAAAATTAGTGTGTACTCTTAATAATGCATATTAAAATTTTTTGAAAGTGTTATTAAAATACATTGATAAAAACATCCTGTATTAAGGAAACATTTTATTTTTGGCAGCAATAATTTACTATGTATCTCTGTATTCATCATTTCCTACAAATATAAAGAAGCAAGGCAGCAAGAGCAAGAAAAGACACAATCAAACGATTAATAGATATGTACAAAAATTTTAAAGAACTTGGCTTCCTTCCTCTGTTTAACAATGCTTATGTTATTTATAACATAATGCAAATATTCTCACATTAATTCACCACACTATCCTTTAAAAATATGAGAAATTGTTAAATGGGGTGAACAAAGCAAGACATTTTTAAATTAAGCTATTATGCTAAGTTAATGCAAATATGAATATTGCCAGCTAAAATAATAATTTTTAAAATGTTGCCTTTGAAATGTTCATTTCATTAGCATGCACAGTCCTTTAAAAATCCAGCATTTACCACTGTTATTTGGAGAAAATTTAGTGATCTATATGATATATATATATATGTATATATATACATATATATACATACACACATATACATATGAGGAGGGCATAAGAACCCACTCCAGTATCTTGCCTGGAGAAACAAATGGACAGAGGAGCCTGGAGAGTTACAGTCCATAGGGCTGCAAAGAGTTAGAGATGACTGATATATATAGTAAATGCTTGATTTAATGCTGCACTTCATCACATGAGACATAAGGGAAAAGTTCTCAGATTTAGAGGAATTTTCAAGTAGAAGTAAAATATCCATAATATAATTTTCTTTTGTATTTGTGAAGTTTCAATGGTCAGTAAACATTTGTGATTTAAATCCTGAAAATAATTATATGAGTTCTTTTTTTATGAATAAAATCTTATTTTATGAATAAAAATCTTATTTTATGAATCTTATTTTATGAATAAAAATTTCCAGAGAAAATTAGTTGCAAAACCTGTTCAGACAACACAATAATATAATCATAGTGCTAGAAAAAAAGTTAAATGTTATCATTCTCAGAACATAGAGTTAACCTAGTTTGTTCAATCTTGAATCCCTAATGTCCAAAATGCTGCCTGAAATACACAAAGTGCCAAATAAATGTTAGTGAATTCTAATTTACTTGAAAAGCTGCACTCAAATGTATATATGATTAATACTGTTTGATACATCTCCTTTTAAAAGGGATCTTATTGCTAAACCATTTTAGACGATTTCTCTTCATTCTTAACCAGTTTAAGCAAATTTGAAAAGCATTATAAGGACCTTATTATGACCCCCAAAGGTACAACACATAGCTAAGTTGACAACATCTCATAAGATTTTAAATCTATTGAACAAATATAGACAAGAGCAAATAAAAAACAAATGGTGATAATACATCTAGGATAGAAAATTAATCAGAGAGAGCAAGTTCTGGGGTCAATAGATTCCATGGCAGTCTTTTTGGAAGGTGAGACAAAATTTCGCAAAGTAGGGGAGCACTGAATAAGCGCCTAAATAAAATAGGCTGACCCATCATGATATCTTAGCAAAGAGCCATTCTAAACAAAGAGACAGAGAAATATCAAACTCTCAGGCAAAATCATGCTTGGTGTGTCGGGGATCAATCAGAACATTCCTGTGGCTGGACTTGCATGAAAAGGGGAAATAGAAGATGACAGCTGGCTAATGCTTATACTGTTAACACCCTGATTTTGGAATTTTGAAAGAATGGGCAATTTAATAAACTCAAGTCTCTAAAAAAAGAGAACACCTATTTGTTTCTCAAGGTGCCAAGTTTTAGGTCCAGATGAATACTGATGTACATGAGAAACTTTTAAGTGACAGATTTGCAATAGTGATCAAGACTTCAGACTGAAATCCCAGCTATGTCAATTGATTCATGGGTGACCTTGAGATGTGACTTGATCTTCTGGTGCTTTAGTTTTCCCAAAATGGGAGTGATGATTGTGACTTACATGTTGGGGCATCAAACAAAATGCGCACACATGCACTCAACACTATGTCTGGCAAAGAAATGTTCCAAAAATACTTGAGGTTTAGTATTATTTTAGAATTTTAAAGAAGCAGTAATAGGGTAGTAGTTCTAGTAGCATATGGTTACAGAATTATAATGGGTGGTTGGAGAGTCATAAAAATGGTAAAGATGTAAGTCATTTATGCAAATACTCTCTCAATATTCAGAAAAGAACAAAAACTAAAAAACTGTGAATCTTATTAACTACACCCAGAAAAAGTATGTTGGTGACACAGTGGGGTTGTGGGCTTTTTATGAAGGCTGAGATTCCTAGGCAATAGCAAGGACTGAGCAAGAAGAAGCCACCCAAATAAACCATGTCATGGAGTTATGGACTTCCCTGATGGCTCAGATGGCAAATAATCTGCCTGCAATGAGGGAGACCAGGTTCAATCCCTGGATTGGGAAGATCTCCTGGAGAAGGGAATGGCAACCCACTCCAGTATTCTTGTCTGGAGAATTTCATGTACAAGGGAGCCTGGCGGGCTACAGTGCATGACTAAGCGCTTTCACTTCCTACTTCACTTCATGGAGTTATGAAAGTAAAAGTTCTGAGAGATGCTACAAGAATCACACATCTTAATTTTACTGAAGTATTAACAAATCTCTGTGAATATTATCTTTAGGAATGAACAACACCAGTCTTTGAGTAGACCGATGGTGATAGAGTTGTTTTATGCTGGGTTATCCAGGAGGCAATCTGAGACAGGGTTTCGCTGCAGGTGATTTCCTAGTGAGTGTTTAGGGGGAACAAGGCTCTAAGGAGTGAGGTTCCACGAGGGTTAGTAGAACTGTGGTAGAGTTGCAGCTGAGGCTACAGCCTGCTTCCACAGGGAGCTTTCAAGCTACAATGGTCATTCATGATTGATCTGAGTTGAGACAAGGGC
Organism: Muntiacus reevesi; assembly: GCF_963930625.1. Taxonomy (NCBI): domain Eukaryota; kingdom Metazoa; phylum Chordata; class Mammalia; order Artiodactyla; family Cervidae; genus Muntiacus; species Muntiacus reevesi. The sequence continues at coordinate 46,853,237 of NC_089264.1, forward strand.
GTCAAATCTTTTAAATCCTACATCAACCAGTTGTGGAAATGGGCTTCACAGGAGGAAAGGTTGTAACCTTAGGACAGGCAGCTCTTTTGGGTGAAGATAAGTTCTAGAGAGGGATTCAGCTCAGTTTGTAGCTGAAACTCCTGGAAGCTGAGAATATAGGGGTTGGTGAGTGTCTAGGTCCTAAAGGGCTGATCAAAGAGACAATCTCTCCACATCATCCATTTTGGCATCCAAGCTTCTGTCCTGTCCTTTTTCCAACATCTCATTTGTAAAACATTCTGATGCAGCAAAACTCAGAGGATCGATTAATTAATTAATCCAGGACACACTGGATGATATTACAAAAAAGCAATTATCTTAATAGTTCACTGATGAACCTGGTAATGTAACAATAAATGTGAATGCAAAATGTAATACTTAGATTGTAAAACTAAATTACAAAAATGAGAGAGCTTAATGACCCAACACATAACAAAACAATCTCCTGTAAACTATAGGATACCAAAAGACTGGACCATAAATTTGCACTGCATAATAGCAACACAGCATCCATATTAAGGAATGCTCCTCTGCACATATACCTTGCTTGAGTTAGGGCACATGGAATATCTGATGCAGTTTGGAAGCAACTGAATCTGAGATTAGAAGTCATTCTAGAGTCTGCATTCTTAATAATTACCAAACCATATGGCCTTCTTAGGATGAACAGTACAATTTTGTAAAGTTTGTAGATATAACCTTGATCAAATTTCCTCTGGACCAATTTGTGAGCTTTCCTTAAAATTTCTGTTTGCATTCTACCATACTCATACTTCTTATTTGGATGAGAAAACATCAGTACTTTAAGCGTATCACACACACACACCGACACACACACACACTGTGTGCTCAGTCATGTCCAACTCTTTGCAGCCTCATGGACTGTAGCCCACTAGGCTCATCTGTCCATGACATTTTCCAGGCAAGAATACTAGAGTGGGTTGCCATTTCCTACTCCAGGGGACCTTCCTAACCCAGGGATCAAACCCACGTCTCCTGAGTCTCCTACATTGGCAGACAGATTCATGACCACTGTACCACCTGGGAAGCCCTTTAAGCATATTAAGATTATATTTATTTTCTATTATAATCTTTACTATGCTAGCATAGTATACTATAAAGGATATGTGACTTTATTTTAGTATTAATATTATTTTGGCTTGGAGGTAAGTATATATGTTTTGCTCTTATGATTATTCTATGAGTGTAGACCATACACACACATTTTAAATCATTTTTAATATGAATATTGTGTTACCAATAAAAGAAAAATACAAACAAGTAAAACAAAGAACACATAATTTCCCATTACCCTAGGGTGTAGAGATTTTTAAATATATCATTGACATTTTGAAATATATATTTGGGTACATGTATCAAAAATATGCAGTATATAGACTTTTTAACCTGCTTTTTTTTTTTTCATTTTCCATGCTTTGAACCTCTTCTTATTCACTAAACATTTGTTAACAGTCTTATCTTAATGACTGAAGAATATTCTACTCTATGAATTTACCATCATATATTCAACAATGGATATACCATTCATTCTTCTGAACATTTAGTTTGCTTCAATTTTTATTTCTACTACAATCTTTTAAGAAACAATCTTAAAGATTTTTGTTCATCTCTACTATTGCTTTAGGATACATTTCTAAGCATGTCATTGTTGAGTCAAAGTGAAAGTGAAAGTCACTCAGTCCTGTCTGACTCTTTGCAACTTCATGGACTATGCAGTCCATGGAATTCTACAGGCCAGAATACCCAAGTGGGTAACCGGTTCCTTCCCCAGGGCATCTTCCCAACCTAAGGATCAAACCCAGATCTCCCAAAATGCTGGCAGATTCTTTACCAGCTGAGCCACAAGGGAAGCCCGTTGAGTCAAAGTGGATCAATATTTTCAGGACTTCTTTTTAACATCCATAGCTGCTGGCATTGCAGGTAAAGTTTGATCACTCCTGCGTCTCTACCAGCATTTTAATTCACTCTCACCAAATTGAAGTCCACTTAAACTATAAGCAAAAGAGCAATACCTAAGACTAAACAACAAACATTCACTGAAGTCTGTAGTTGGTTGTGTGTGAAGACTCCAAGATCTTCCCTCTAGGACTTCAAGACTTATTCTCCTGTTGCTGGGAATGTTGATTATAATGCCTCTGTGCTATCAACCTGTTCTGAGAATTGCTGGTGCTGAGATCAAGGAAAGAATGATTTTTGAACAACCTTCACCTTGGTGTCGTATCCATGTCCTAGGAGCAGCTAGCCCACGATGACTAGCTGATGTTGGGATATAAAATAACAACTCCTACTAGCGTGGTAGGCTGAGAACTTTGTTAGACTAAAACCCCTTCTTTCAGCCCTTGGTTGGTGTTCATCCTAATAGTATTGTACTTCCTAATACACGTCGTGCATGCTGATCTCTATTTCAGAGTTGTGTTCACCTTCCATCAAGACCCTACTGTGTGCAGATACACTGTTGTGCTTCACAACCATTGTCTCATTTAATCTACTAGGTAATAGACAAGTGCGATAAGCGAGAAAGTGGCACAATTATTATATTCACTTTACAGGTAGAGTAATCCCCAGCTGTTTAAACAGCTTCTCTTCGGACAAGCCATACAGCTAGTGAAGTCCAGCATTTAAAACTAGAAATCTGGCCCCTAAACCTATGTACTGCACCACGCATTGTACTTCCTCCAGACTCAGACTGAACAGCAAACTGATGACCCTAGTCCTTTAAGAATGATGCTCCATTGTCCTCCAGGCTAATTCAGAACTTTTCTCACTTTCACATCGTCTCATTTTGGTTTATTTTTGACTCTTAATATACTTGTCAATCACTCTCACTAAATAGTAAGTTCCATAAGAATAGTTGCTAACATCACACAATACATATTGTGCTCGATGAGTAAAGCTGCACTTGAACAAATCAATTGGTGGCTCTGCTCATATTCATTAGAATTATTCATGCTAAGCCAGGTCCACAATCTGGTCTAGACAGACATATCTGATTTGGTCACCAAGGTGAAGGTTGTTCAAAAATCATTCTTTCCTTGATCTCAACTCAGATAAAATGTATAGTTATTCTATGACTGAAGAAAAGGATAGGTTTTAATGTGCTGCTAAGTTTGAGGAGGAAATGGCAACCCATTCCAGTATTCTTGCCTGGAAAATACCATGGACTGAGCGTCCTAGTAGGTTACAGTCCATGGGGTCGCAAAGAGTCGGACACGACTAAGGGACTTCACTTTCACTTTGTATTAATAATCCCCTTATTTGTGAACTTTCCATTCTCTAATTTGAATGAGCCTTTTATAAGAAATGTGCACATATTATCATTTTTCATTTCATATACTTTGATCATATCTACTTTCAGCTGTTGTCTTTCAGATAAACCATACAACAAATGAATTCCACCCATCAGGAAGTTGCCAGGCACTATATTAACTAATGGTAAATTCAAGATTTTAAAAATTATATGCTTACTATGCAGTATCTTATACTTTTTCTTATTTTTCACTTTTCATTCAAATGATCATGACAGATTTTAAAAAGTGATACCCCACATATTGTTTTTGACTTACCACCATATTTTGTTTTGGATAACTTAGAATATAATTGCTATCTTTTTCAACAGTTTATTTTGGAAATATTATTTTATAGAAAATACAGTAAGTTGGTCTCAATAATCTGACAATATACAAATTTGCTGATAAGACAAAGATACTATTAAATTTTTCTGAATGATTAACTGCTGATCAAAATTTGTAATGATTAGTTACAGTTTATGCATGTAAAAAATAATCATCATTTGACTATCAAGTATAATTTGACTGTTATCAAAATTACATTTGTAAGAGAATTTAAGGGACTTCTCTGTCTAGTGGTTAAGATTCCATGTTTCCAGTGTAAGGGGTATGGGTTTGATCCTTAGTCAGGGAACTAAGACCCCACATGCTGTGCAGTAAAGCCAAAAAATGAAATTTAAGAAAAAGAGAGAGAATTTGAGTGTGAGTTTGAGGTAGAAGAATTTGAAACAGAAACAAAGAGGAGACAAAGAATCAAAAGAAAAGCAATAAGCTAGCACCGGAATATGGCTTTAGAACTAGCCTTGCTGGAGAACACTCTTCCAGTTGCATTCTAGTGCCAGTGTTACAATTTCCTTAAGGATTTGGTTATTCAGGTTTTTTTTTTTCCTTGATGCCTTATCTCATGTCATAGATTCCACATTTCACTATCCATGTGTATGTTTCTAATAAATTCCCTGTCAATTTTGGTTATTTTAGTACTTAATATTTCTTGCTATCAAAATAGTCCAACAGAAGAATGCATGTCATAGTAAGTGTATTATTAAATGTTGTCAGTTTAGAATATAATATCCTACTGCAAAGGTAGACTTTACCTATAAATAATACAACAAAAGTGGCAATGGTTGCATGCATGTTTTCTATCAAAGGGTAACTCTTTGAAGATGTAAAGTTGGATTCAAATTGGAATCACACTAATTTAACAGCTCTGGAGTGATCAGCAGTCACTACTGAAGATGAACAGTGGATCAGTTTCCTCAGGCTATTGTAACAAATTACTACAAACTGGTTGCCTTAAAACACAATAGTTTTTCCACAGTTCTGGAGGCTGGAAGTCTGGAATGAAGGGGTCTACAGGGCCATGCTCCCTCCATAGGCTCTGAAAGGGAACCCTTTAATCTTCCAGCTATGGGTGGCCACAGATGCTCATCCTCCTGTGACCATGTCATTCAAATCTCTGCCTCCATGGCCACACTGCCTCTGTTCAAAATTCACTCTGCCTCTTTATTACATAGATATATGTGATTATGTTTAGAACCCAACTAGATCATTCAGAATAAACTGCCTCTCTCTAGACCCTAAATTAAATCTTGTATATTGTCATAAGTGATGTACAAAGTTCACTCTTTTAACAGATAAAGCTATATTCATAGTTTCCAGGGATTAGAATGTGGGCATATCTATTTAGGGGCTACTTCTCAGAAATCATAAAAAAATCACTTCCATTAAAACTTTGATGTTATTTTGATCAATGCAGTTTGAAAACCCTGTGTCTTTGTAATTTTAACTAAATAACAAAGCTAATTCAGAAAGATGCTTAAAGGTTTGGCCACTCACTGTTCAAATCCTTCATTCTCTCAATTTTATGCTGCATTTGGGCTAAATCCCTTAAACTAAATGACCACAAACTATCTTAAGTTTGAGCTATTAATTTGTGGTGAACATTCTCTTTGATATAAAGGACTCATGGATTTCTAAGTTAAAACAAACATGTAGAAACATATTTTAATAATACTGAAGTCCACCCTAAAGGAAATCAGTCCTGAATCTTCGTTCAAAGGACTGATGCTGAAGCTGTAACTCCAATACTTTGGCCTCCTGATGCGAAGAACTGACTTATTTGAAACTACCCTGATGCTGGGAGAGATTGAAGGCAGGAGGAAAAGGGGACGACAGAGGATGAGATGGTTGGATGGCATCACTGAGTCAATGGACATGAGTTTGAGTAGCTCTGGGAGTTGGTGATGGACAGGGGGGCCAGGCGTGCTGCAGTGCATGGGGTCTCAAAGAGTTAGACACAAGTGAGCGACTAAACTCAAATGTCATTATTAAAAATCCAAAATAACATGCCATAATTTATTAACTGCTTTTATATTACCCAAAAAATAATGTAGTGGTCTTGTTAAAAGACAAGAATTTACACGCTTACTTTTTTGTTTTTAATTTTTATGCTGAATTTGATGTTAATCACGACTAACATGTACTGAGTGGTATGACATTGCTAAGTATCTGATTAAAGAATTAAATCCTCATAGCAATCAAGATAGTTACATACTATGGTTTTTATCATTTTTCACGTGAAGAAATTAGGCAAGAGAGAAATTAAATTATTTGCTAAAGGTTATACTGTAGTAGAATGGTTCGTCTGGGATTAAAACCTAGTCTGTCTCTAGCATGTGTGCTTTAAGCTACTATGTTATGTTGTAAACTTACCTGCTTTCAGATATCTGTACTTATAGTTAGCATTGGTGTAGTGAAAATTTATGTGAAAAGCACTTTTTAATCATAAACTTCACAAAGCAATACATCTAAGAGCATAAATAAGTTGTATTAGATATTTTATATATACATATATATGTGAAACTGATAGCTGGTGCGCATATATGTGTGTAAAGACATAGCAACTGCATTAAAAACATATGTTTTTTCACTAGAAATCAATTTAGGGTTATTTTACCATAGCCAGAATAAATCTTATATGCTTAAGTAAACTGCTACACATGAATGTGTCATTTTTGAGCTTGGCAACTGGCCAAGCATACTGAAAAAAAGATTTAATTTTTCTATTTTATGATATATAGGAAATTCTGTCATACAATTGTACCTGTAGTTTACAACTCAATAAATCTAACAAATACAGACATTTTATATAATGAATTATAAAGGTAAGGAGAGCATATCGATTCATTATGAGTTCTTGTCAAGCCAAATAGATGCTCTCATTTCTAGAATATCTATAGTATAGAAATATTAACTTGCTTAGAAGGAAGCAAATATAAAATGGTCAGAATAGAAAAATATTAATACAATCATTAAAAATTTCTCCTTTTTAATATTCCACACTTTTAACATTGGTTTTATATCTGCATCATGATAATATTTACCATTCAGTTTTTGCTTAGATGCCAATTTAACTAAGCATAGAGATAAAAACCAAAAATAGGAAAAACCCATTAGTATTAGAAGTCTACCAGATGTTATTACAAATCATTTGCTACATTTATTTAAGAACTATAACTTAATTTATTCTGTATTAATTTAGTAAACTAATAAAATTACAAAAGCCATTTTTTGATGTTAAAAATATCAATGTATCAATTTATCCAAATAAGGCTGAATAACAAACATGATGTTATACAAAAAACTAGTGGGTCCCAAATCCATTTTTCTGACCTAACTTGCTGCAAAAAAAAATAATAATAATTATCATTTTTTTTCAGTCTCTGGAGGAAAACTTAGTTGTAGTGGTTAGTTAGTACTTTGCAGTTTTGAGGTCAATGAGCAACTATTTATCAGAAAGATATGTTTTATACTCTTGCTAACAAAAAGGACATATAGTATTTCTAAAGTTCTTATGAGAAATATACTTTCCAAAAGACCTTGCACAACTAACAGAGACACCCAGTCCTCTGAACCCACCACAAATAAAGAAAAGAAGCATAATTTACCCCAGGAAGGGTGGTTAAACCTAATAAACCCTGCTGCACTTGAAGTTACTCTTTGACACAAGTACAGATTGACACTTTATTTATTTATTTTTTTAAATATCTTCCAAAGAGGCATAGGGTGATTCAGATGAGCTGGCCATTTGAGGTGAGACAGTTATGGCACCATCTGAATACTGCATTACTTGAATATTTTAAATAGATAAAAGAAAAGGGGGAGGAAAATAGGCAGCAGAGTAACTTGATGTCAAAATTTATAATACATTAGAATATTAAATTTACTGTTTATAAATAATATCAATAAAATACACCTAGTACAACTAGCTAAAACAAAATATATCATATTATTTAAAAAATAAATCTGCCTATAATGCAGGAAACACAGGAGACATGGGTTCTATCCTTGGGCTGGGAAGATCCTCTGGAGACCACTGACCCACGGTTAGTTGCTCAGTCATGCCTGACTCTTTTATGACCCATGGACTGCAGCCTGCCAGACTCCTTGGTCCATGGAATTTTCCAGGCAAGGATACTGGAATGGTTTCCCATTTCCTTCTCTGGAGGATCTTCCCCACCCAGGGATCCAAGCCGGGTCTCCTGAACTGCAGATTCTTTACCAACTGAGCTACCAGGGAAGCTCCCACCCTCTGGAGAAGGAAATGGCAATCCCTTCCAGGATCCTTGCCTGGAAAATCCTATGGACAGAGGAGCCTGGTGGGTTAGCGTCCATGGGGTTGCAAAGAGTCAGACATGACTAAGTGACTAAGCATGCACGCAAAATTGTTGTATAACATCTTAAGTAATGCCACTGAATTGCATGCTTAAAAGTGGTTAAAATGGCAAATGTTCTTATGTATATGTACCATAATACAAACTTAATGAATGTGACTTGATTTTGAAAGTAGTGTATAAGATCCTGAATTTTCATATGCTAAGACTACATATTTGGTATTTATTGTAATAAAAACTTACCATTATAATTAGATTTGACACTTCAGCAATTTTGACTCTTTGCAACCCATTAGTCTACAAATATCACATCTCCAGCACATGCTTCTCCTTAGCAATGACTATTTCTTTTTCTTTCTTTCTTTTTTTAATGTGATTAGAGTCTTGTGCATGCATGCTAAGTCACTTCAGTCATGTCCAACTCTTTGTGACCCCACGGAATGTAGCCCACCAGTCACCTCTGTTCATGGGATTCTCCAGGCGGAATGCTGGAATGGGTTCTCTAGGTGATTAGGGTCTTAAGAATGTCATATTCTAAGTATAGTATGATATATCATGTTTTAAAAGTTATGTACTTTTTTCCATCTCTAGAACTTCAAATTACAGACATATATTGTTGAATATATTTATAGGAGTAAATTATTTTATTTAGATATACATGTTTTATTTAAAGAGAAGCAAAGAGGTAGAAATGCCTAAGTTGTACAAACACTGAATATTAGATTTTTTTTTCCCTTTCCCTCTTGTACAGTCTTTTATCAGTCTCTAAATTATAGTGTAGGTCGCATTTACCTTCTAAATTTCTGACATTTCTACTCCACCACCACCATACACCAGACTAATCCTCCTTGGCTGTCTTGCTGAAGAAGACTTTTCCAGATCTTCTGCCTTAACACATGTTCCCCTGCACTCCACTCTCCACACAGCAACTAGGCAATCCTTTCTAAAATAAAATTTTAGAGTGTATCTCCAATCTTCTGAAAGCACTTCACTGTTTTCCCATTGCCTCTAAGATTCGATTTCAACTACATAAATTGGAACACAAATTCCGTAGACAGTTAATTACCACTCTAGTCTCATTCTTCTTCAAACCTACCTTTAAGTGAGATACTCTACTATTTTTGGTATTTGAATGATGTCAAGCTCATTCTCTTCAAACTATTAACTGTCGTTAAAGACCTCCTATCCCTGGACTTTCATACACTGTTCATCAGTTCAGTTCAGTTCATTTCAATCACTCAGTCATGGATAACTCTTTCTGAGCCCATGGACTGCAGCATGCAAAGCCTCCCTGTCCATCACCAACTCCCAGAGTTTACTCAAACTCACGTCCATTGAGCTGGCGATGCCATTCAAGCATCTCATCCTCTGTCGTTCCCTTCTCTTCCCACCTTCAATCTTTACCAGCATCAGGGTCTTTTCAAATGAGTCCATTCTTCCCATCAGGTGGCCAAAGTATTGGAGTTTCAGCTTCAGCATCAGCCCTTCCAATGAATATTAAGGACTGATTTCCTTTAGGATGGACTAATCGGACCTCCTTGCAGCACAAGGGACTCTCCAGAGTCTCCTCCAACACCACAGTTCAAAAGCATCAATTCTTCAGCACTCAGCTTTTTTAGTAGTCCAACTCTCACATCCATACAGGACTACTAGAAAAATCACAGCCTTGACTAGATGGACCTCTGTTGGCAAAGTAATGTCTCTGCTTCTTAATATGCTGTCTAGGTTGGTCATAACTTTCCTTCCAAGGAGGAAGTCTTTTATTTTATGGCCCCAGTCACAATCTGCAGTGATTTTGAAGCCCCCCAAAATTAAGTCTGACACTGTTTCCATGGTTCCCCCATCTATTTGCCTTGAAGTGTTGGGACAGGATGCCATTATCTTAGTTTTCTGAATATTGGCTTTAGCCAACTTTTTCACTCTCCTCTTTCACTTTCTTCAAGAGACTCTTTCATTCTTCTTCACTTTCTGCCATAAGGGTGGTGTCATGTTCATATCTGAAGTTGTTGATATTTCTCCTGGCAATCTTGATTCCAGCTTGTGCTTCATCCAGCCCAGAATTTCTCATGATGTACTCTGCATACAAATTAAATAAGCAGTGGGACATTATACAGCCTTGACGTACTCCATTTTGTATTTGGAACCAGTCTGTTGTCCCATGTCCATTTCTAACTGTTGCTTCCTGACCTGCATACAGGTTTCTCAAGAGGTAGGTCAGGTGGTCTAGTATTCCCATCTCTTTCAGAATTTTCCAGAATTTATTGTGATCCACAGTCAAAGCTGTAGGCATAGTCAATAAAGCATAAGTAGATGTTTTTCTGGAACTCTTTTGCTTTTTCAATGATCCAGCAGATGTTGACATTTTGATCCCTGGTTCCTCTGCCTTTTCGAAATCCAGTTTGAACATCTGGAAGTTCACAATTCACATATTGTTGAGGCCTGGCTTGGAGAATTTTGAGCATTACTTTACTAGTGTGTGAGATGAGTGCAACTGTGTGGTAGCTTGAGATTCTTTGACATTGCCTTTCTTTGGGATTGGAATGAAACCTGACCTTTTCCAGTCCTGTGGCCACTGCTGTTTTCCAAATTTGCTGGTATATTGAGTGCAGCACTTTTACAGCATCATTTTTTAGGATTTGAAATATCTCAACTGGAATTCCATAACCTCCACTAGCTTTGTTGGTAGTGATGCTTCCTAAGGCCCACTTGACTTCACATTCCAGGATGTCTGGCTCTAAGCGAGTGATCACACCATCGTGATTATCTGTGTTGTGATGATCCTTTTTGTACAGATCTTCTGTGTATTCTTGCCACCTCTTCTTAATATCTTCTGCTTCTATTAGGTCCATACCATTTCTGTACTTTATTGAGCCCATCTTTTCATGAAATATTCCCTTGGTATCTCTAATTCCCTTGAGGAGATTTCTAGGCTTTCCCATTCTGTTGTTTTCCTCTATTTCTTTGCACTGATCACTGAGGAAGGCTTTCTTATCTCTCCTCGCTATTCTTTGGAACTCTGCATTCAAATGGGTATACCTTTCCTTTTATCCTTTGCCTTTCACTTTCCTTCTTTTCACAGCTATTTGTAAGGCCTTCTCAGACAGCCATTTTGCTTTTTTGTATTTCTTTATCTTGGTCTTGTTTTTGCTGACTGTATAGTGCTTCTCCATCTTTGGTTGCAAAGAATATAATCAATCTGATTTCAGTGTTGACCATCTGGTGATGTCCATGTGCAGTTTCTCTTGTGTTGTTGAAAGAGGGTGTTTTCTCTGACCAGTGCATTTTCTTGAAAAAACTCTATTAGCCTTTGCCCTGCTTCATTCTATACTCCAAGGCCAAATTTGCCTGTTACTGCAGGTGTTTCTTGACTTCCTACTTTTGCATTCCAGTCCCCTATAATGAAAAGGACATCTTTTTTGGGGTGTTAGTTCTAGAAGGTCTTGTAGGTTTTCATAGAGCAATTCAACTTCAGCATTACTGGTCAGGGAAGACTTGGATTACCCTGATTGAATGGTTTGTCTTGGAAACAAGCAGAGATCATTTGTTGTTTTTGAGATTGCATACAAGTACCGCATTTTGGACTCTTTTGCTGGCTATGATGGCTACTCGATTTCTTCTAAGGGAATCTTGCCCACAGTAGTAGATATAAGCGTCATCTGAGTTCAGTTCACCCATTCCAGTCCATTTTCATTTGCTGATTCCTAAAATGTTGACGTTCATTCTTGCCATCTCCTATTTGACCATTTCCAATTTGCCTTGATTCTTGGAACTAACATGTCAGGTTCCTAAGTCATATTGCTCTTCACAGCATCAGACCTTGCTTCCATCACCAGTCACACCCACAATTGGGTGTTGTTTTTGATTTGGCTCTGTCTCTTCATTCTTTCTGGAGTTATTTCTCCACTGATCTCCAGTAGCACATTGGGCACCTACTGACCGGGGAAGTTCATCTTTCAGTGTCCTATCTTTTGCCTTTTCATATTGTCCATGGGGTTCTCAAGGCAAGAATACTGAAGTGGTTTGCCATTCCCTTCTCCAGTGGATCACATTTTGTCAGAACTCTCCACCATGACCTGCCCATCTTGGATGGGTCCTAACACAGCATGGCTTATAGTTTCATTGAGTTAGGTGAGCTGTGGTCTATGTAATAGATTGGTTAGTTTTCTGTGATTGTGGTTTTCAGTCTGTCTACCCTCTGATGGAGAAGCATAAGAGGCTTATGGGAGCTTCCTAATGGGAGAGACTGACTGAGGGGAAAACTGGGTCTTGTTCTGATGGCTGTGGTCATTCTCCATAAATCTTTAATACATTGTTCATGCATCAGGATAAATATCACATCCTCTTAGAAACAGTGATACTTGATAGGTTGCAGTTTGTGTTCCTGCTTTGTTTTCCTGTTTATATTAAATTTCATTTCAATTTCTAGTTTTTCTGATCACCAGGTGGTAAATTCTGTTAGGTCAGATACACAGGCCTATGTTAGCCCATGTCTCTTGTTAACTTTTTCTACCAGCATTATATAACTCAATAATTGGGAAATGCTGTATTCAGTGAATATTTGTTTGGTGAGTGACTAACAATAAGTAGGCTTGTTTCACACAAACGGGCTTGGTCTCTTTGACAGAAGATCTTAACCCTTAAAAATCCTTGCAAATTGAATATCTGTGTTTCCTCAACATCCATATATTGAAATGACAATGTCCAAGGTAGTTTATGAGGTTGGGTTTTTAATAGGTGCCTAAGTCATGAAGGCAGGGCCCTTATGAATGAGATGATTTACGTCTAGCAACTTCTACATGCCAGGATGCAATGAGAATTCTGCAACTGGGAAGAGAGCCTTTACCTGACCCAAAACTTAGACTTTCAGCCTCCAGAACTGTGAGAAACGCTTTTCTACAGTTTATAAGATACCCAGTCTTGCGATATTTTTGTTATAGCAGCCCGAATAAACTAAGACATATTTAACAGGGTTTTGGATTCACAATTAACCTGTTTCTGTGGTCTGTTACCAAGCGCTTTTGCCTGACTACAGCTTTACTGCATATCTATACGCAGACACGCCTGATTATTTCAGGGCTTTCATGGAGCTGCTTTCACTCTTGACTCCAGGATTTTCCATGTGCAACTTTCTTTTTGTATAGCGTGCTCCTCAATCTCCTTGCTCCCCTTACCTTTGAGATTTAAAGAATCTTTATTTGTTAACTACTTAATACTTAAGAAGTATTATAGTCACTAGAACAACATTTTTTTCTTATTTATATTGTAGAACTTCTCCATCTCCCTTACTGTTGTATGTGGTGCCTTTTAGGGTAGTAGATGGTACAGACTAAAACCTCAATGAGTATGGATTGACTAGAGGATAACTAAAAGAACCCTTGCTATCAACTATATCCAAAACATAGAGACTAATGTACAACATAGGATGTAGATTTTCCATGATAAAAAACAAAGACTATGCCATCATCTGGTATCAATCTATAATCCCTCTCATTAAAAACAAAAACAAAAACAAAACAGCAATATTGCTTAATACGTTTGGTGAAAGTCTGGTCTCATAATCATTGGCCCTAGAGCTTCTTCCTAACATTTCAATTTTACTTCATGATACATTGATTGGTATGTTAGGGAAACATCTCTTGTTAATTTGTAGCCATTGCTAATAATTATATATAACTCAATGTCTTTTCTTTATTTTCTATTGAGCCCTTAGAATGGTTATATAAGACTTCATTTCTTTCTAAATAGTGTTGGATGTATTCATATTCTTTCAGAAAAGAAAAATCAGCTTCCTTCTTTGTGAGCTCCGAAGTTTTAATGTAATTTTTGGTGATATGATTATGGATTATTTTGTGTCAGGGTTGGGGCAGGGGAGGAGACTCTCTCCTTAACATTGAAAGACCCATAAAATAATGAATTTGCCATTTTCCCAGATTTATTATAATTCTTATTTATTATGACTAGTGTACTATTTATTCACTTAATTTGTAATGTATTTAATTTATGAGCTCTTACTTAATACTATTAATTCACTAATTATATTTTTACTAACAACTTCAGATCAACACAGTAATAACTATTGGTTGTTCAGCCTTTTATGTGGAAACAAAGTACTGCTTTCAACAATATCTTGTTTGCCAACAAATTATGTGTCAGATACTAATAATAGTGTAATGCTACTGATGAAGAAACTCCCAGTGACACAGTGGAAATAAAATCCACATATGCTCAATATTTTAATCATTGTACTATGTCACCTCAAAATTAAAGGAAAATTAATTAAAATATTAATTGTGCAAAATAAGATGCATTGAGAATTCAGTCATTTCTAAAGTATACAGAAACCTTGCTTTGGATAAGAAAAGTTAAGGTCATGCAGAAAGAATAAGAGGGGCCCTAATGATGAGAAGCTCTAAACATGCATTGAAAGGAATTAATTCTCATAAAAATCTTCCTATTCCTTATATTATCAATGTTATGGTGTTTTTAAAATCCACATTCTATAACTGAAAATAGAATACAGTTCACAAGACTTTGAAGCACTCAAAGCCATATATTCAGTTTACCGTTTACATTTCCTAAGCAATTGTTATAGAATGATTTATAAAAATAGAAGTAAATATATTAAGCTCTTTATAAATGATGATCATGTATCGATATTCCTTACTTTCTTCATATCATTAACTTCAAAGATCCCTTATTCTTTTTGAATCATCATACTACATTAAAATATTCTATTTGTGCTAAACATTTTTAAAATGTTCACCTATATCTAAAATTCTTAACAAAGATGATTTTGGTATGGTAACTCCACACAGCCAAGACAGAAGACCTAAATGCATAAACCAAAGCATATATCCATGTGAAAAGGACTTACTTATTCATTTCTATTTTTTGATTTATTTTTTAATGTGCTAGACAGATTGTGAACAAATGATTCTAGATTACAAATGGGCCTTGGCTTGGAACACAGAATCTGCATTGAGGTGAGTGAAATGACTGCTTGGTTTTAAAACAGAAGCTATTAGCTAATGCACATTTACTAATCCACCTAGAACACTGCCCATTTCTGAGATCAGCTCTGGAAAAATTGCTAGGAGTATCTTTAAAGTTTATGAAAAATACTTCCTTATTGTTTTCATACAAATCAATAACTTCATTGATAATATTTTACTGACATAAATTAGTAAATGCAAGATTAAAATAATGAGCATAGACTTTAGAATTTCCTTTAAAATGACTTTGGTCTTAAGTATTAATTTTTCCACTTAACTAGCTTAAAATATACTCTTTGATAGGAAAACTTACACTGTATTTAGTATACAATATAAGGGATATAGGTAAACTCCACTGGGGAGTTTGACACAGCATTTTGGAAACCCCAGTGTTCTTTCCTCATTGTTTCCTTTAATTTTATTATTTTCCTTGTGTATTCACTTGCTTTTGACGTACGGGTATATTTTACTGTTCTGACTAGCTTAAGCAACCTTGTCAACAGTTCAGTTGTTGAATAAGGCAAAGTGTTAGTTATAGTGTGAAAATGTGGTGTGCTGTCAGAAAAGGGCAAGCCATTAACTTTCAAATTTCAACTTCTCGTATTCCATAGCTCAGTGATGGCTAAAAAGCCTCTTGTATGAATTACTATTAAGAGAAACATGGCATATGCATTTATGAAGCTTCATAATTATGATACAAACCTTCATCCTACAAAACTACACTTACAGGGTATTTGTGGTAGCTTTTTTTCCTTTAAAAAATCAAGGGACCTGTATACCATAAAATGAAGGTTATTTTTAGATGTATAATTCAGGACAGAAACACATCTTGCAAGAAATGACCTGAAAATCCCATGTCAAAGAAGACTGTTGTCAAATAATCTGGATAATTTTTGAAGTTGGGAACAATCAGTAATTTTTTGTTACTGATACAATATGTTTATGTCAAAATCTTTGTATAAATAAGATATCTGAGTGTATGAAAGTTCATAACCTTGCTTCAGAGTAGAGTGGCTGGAAGCTGTATGACAGTAGTCATGCAAAATGGCAAATATTAGGTAAAGACAATGATTGTGTGTTATTCTTCTGTCTGTCAAACCTCAGCATTATCATTAGAGTCTGCGGTTACATGCAAATTACTCTGACCACTCCTAAAAACTTTGAAACATCTGTGGTATGTGTAATTTCTGTCACTTTAAGACATTTAAGTATCAAATATTATATAGTTTTTAGGATTATTCTGAACTCCTATTTACATAATGTGAGAATGAAGGGAAATAAGATTTTTTCCATCGAGTTTCCAGTAGAGAACCATAGTGATATATGAGAGTTTAATTTAACATTAGTGGCCTGATTCTGTGTTTCTTAACCTTTGGACTGTTGGACATTTTGTGCTGCATAATTCTTTCTTGTTGGGGGAGCATGCACTGTGCTTTCCCCAGGAATTTATTTACTGGGACCAGTAGTACTGCTCCCTTCCAGACAACAAAAATTTTCTCGAGATATTGCCAAATGTTAATGAGGGCCAAAAAACCACGTTAGGAGAGAACCACTGGGATAAAGCAATATGGGATAACATTTTTAAGCTGAAATAAATGTAAGAGAATCAACTCTTATCAAAATATCTTTAAATATGATCTCCTTTCTCTCTCTCTCTCTCTTTTGTTGCTTCACCTAGAAGATCATATCAATGGACTAGAGAAAAGAAAAAAAAAAAACAGACAAATTTAAAAAGATACCTGCACCTCAATGTTCATAGTAGTATTATTTACAGTTGCCAAGATGTGGAAGCAACCTAAGTATTCATCAGATATGAGATATGTGTACACACACACTCAGATACACATATACATACCATGGACTACCACTCAGCTGCAAAAAAGAATCAAATTTTGCCATTTGCAGTAAATAGGTGAAGTAGAGGGCATTATGCTAAGAGATATGTCAGACAAATACTGTGTGATATCACTTATATGTAGAATCTAAAACATATATAAACTAGTGAATACAACAAAAAGGATGCAGACTCAAAGATATTGAGGGCAAATTAGTGGTTACCAGTGCAGGTGAAGAGTATTAGAGGGGGTGGAGAAAGTGTGAGGTACAAAGTATTGGGTGTAAGATGGGCTACAGGAATGTATTGTACAACATAAATAAATAGCCAATAAGCCAATATTTAGTAATAACTCAAATGGAGTTTTCCCTTCTCTAGGGGACCTTCCCAACCCAGGAAACAAACCCAAGTCTCCCACGTTGCAGGTGGATTCTTTACCACCTGAGTCACAATGAAGGCCCAGTAACTTTAAACACTGTATTAAATAAATAGTATATTTTTAAGTTAATATTACTTTAGTAACATTAAAAGTGTATAAGTGAAAAGTTCAGAAAAGCCTCTAGTCAACTCTGATATATACCAAATATAAATGCTTAGTAAACACTTATGGGACTATTTTTGTGCTGACTTCAGAAATTAGGCTTCTTCTCCTGATATCTCTGTTCATATGACACAATCACAAACATTTATAATGGAGAAGAAAGAGTGACATTCTTTATTTGACTTTCTTTATGAAACTAGATGTGTGCAAACCCAGTCTTCTAAACTTACACTGGTAAGCTCCTTGTGAAACACAGGAAAGCTTGCTCATCTGCAGAGCCTACTAAATTAACCGCAATCCCTTCTCAGGAATCTGTGCTCTCTACCACGTAATTCTTAGTTGAAATTAGCAAAAATTTTTCTTCACCCTTTTTCAATTGACAGCATCAAAATATAATTTTTGTGCTAATTTGGCATCTTTCAGTATTCCCTGCTTTTATTGACCAGAAGTGAGATGAGTTACTGAATACTGAATCTGAATACAAGAATCTCCAACTTCTATTCCAAACATCTCCATTTTTTAAATCTATGGTGCCCTGAGAGTACCAAAAGTCCTACGATATTTATTTGCATGTAATTTGATTTGTCTGTGTGAATTCCTATTTTTCACTAGTATGTAATCAGAAGAAAAAAAAGAAGAAGAAGAAATCAATTGGATAGTGAAACTGATATAAAACTACAATTTTCTCCCATAACAGTCAATGTTAACATATATTTATCAAAATGGATTGACTTTTCACATGTACATAGTTTAACCTTAACTTATAAAATAAACTCATGCTGATAAAGCATGCATTTAATCTAATCTTTAATATTAAAGGGCTAGTTAAGTTTTAGGGCTTCCTAGGCGGCACAGCAGTAAAGAATCTGGAGACAAGATCAGGAAGATCCCCTGGAGTAGGAAATGGCAATCACTCCAGTATTCTTGCCTGGAAGCCTGGAAAATTCCATGGACAGAGGAGTCTAGCAAGCTACAGTCCACGGGGTCACACAGAGTCAGACATGACTGAGCGCACACAGCACGGCTAGGTTTAATATGAAAAAAAAGTTTCTACTTTTAAAACTATTTGAAATTCACACCTTTAGGCTACAACAGTTCTAAATTTCTATTAATCTGTGCCAGTTTATAAATTGTGAAAGACGTTTGAAGAGAAATAGCTTTTTTTCTAAGATTTTATAACTATCTTGTTAAAATTATTATCAAGTCATTGTTCTGAAATTTTACACTGGTGTTAAAAATCATGTTAAGGAATTCAGATATCTAATTTTTTCCCAATCCACAGTTGTGAGTTTTGGAGTATGACTAGTCCTCTATAAGATGGGTAAGTAACTTAGGTTGTCATTTGCACTATTTCAATGCTTTTTGCCAAAACCTATAAATACTGATTGTGTCTCCAGAACTTAACTCTCCATTGTAAAGAGATGCCAGAATAAACCATTGTTAGATGTTATATTCATAGAAACTATAGCCTTTAGCCAAGGATGGTGAGAATTACTTTTCTGCAGGTGTCTTATCAAGTACGGATGGTGAAATCTACACCTTGCTCTTTACCACTTTCTTTCAAGGGAAATACACCCTAGTGAAGTTTTCAGCTTAAAATGTCCCTTAAGAATTGAATACATTGAAACTGCCCAAGGGGATGGATTATTGAATGTTTTCTTCACAAGATATTAAAAACAAAAAGAGGGAGTGCTTTCACGACCCAGCGGTAAACAGTCTTGGTCTCTTAATGGAACACCTATTTGCAGCTGTTGTCCCTTGCTTTTCTATAAAAGACAGAGGAAAATAAAGAGTAGGAGCAGTGCAAAAACAGATATACGTGTATGACACCAGGAAATCACTGTGAACTTCCTGGAAAATAATGTAGGTGGCATTGTATGCGGTGGTTTAATGTCTAAACTTTAGAATTAGATACATCTGATTTTGAATTCTAGATTTGTTTTTGCTAAGCAAGAATAGTGTTATCTGCTTTCTTGATGCAGTTTTTAATGTGTTCTTGCTAAAGTCTTTGCATTTTCTCCTTTATACCACACACTCACTTATACTATTGGTATTTTTATTGCTGTTTTACAGATGACAAATCTGAATGAGCCTCAGAGAGGTTGCTTAACGTCACAGAACTAGTTAGTGGAAAGTCCAGATTAAAGACAAGTTCTGTTACCTTCCCCTTCCCAAAACTGAGGGTTTTCCAGGTGGCAGGGTGGTAAAGAATTCAAATGCCAACGGAGGGGAGGCAAGAGACAAGGGTTTGATCTCTGAGTTGGGAAGAACCCCTGGAATAGGAAAAGGCAACCCATTCCAGTACTCTTGTCTGGACAATTTCATGTACAGAGGAGCCTGGCAGGCTACAGCCCTTGGAATCACAAAGAATCAGACATAACTGAGCATGCACGCATGTCCACATCCTAAGACTTAACCAAGGAGAGATAAAAAAAAAAAATCAGAAGACAAAACACACAAAAATACTATGGTGCAAGGTCCCACTTTTTTGGAACATCAAATTATTTTCCTTTACTCTCTCTCTCTGAATTCTAAGCACATGATTAATTGTTATATGAAGTAATACAATACTCTGCTTAAACACTCTACTCCTTTTCAATAATATTATGACCTACAGCAAGATAATTTCTCAAAACCTCATTTTTCTGTCTTTAGAAGCTATTAAAATCAAACTAATATTAGGACAAATTTCTACATACAAATTGTAGGATAAAATTCTACAAATTTCTTCATACAGTTTTCCATAGTGACTGGAAATTAGTAAGTTCTCTACAAAAGGCATCAATGTTAGCATACTTGCTAGGACAGATTACTGGGTATATGGTGTGGTTCCATCCTTTAAGAGGCTCATAGGTAGACAATGATAGCTGAGAAATTCATAGGAAATTCAATTGTGGAGACTTGATTCTAAAAAATGGTCACATTGTTCATATTCATAAAACATATTCTCTAGGCCTGATAGTTTTCATTCACTCACTTAGCAGGCATTTATTGGCACTCATTGCCAATATATATACTTTTAAGCCTAAGTTTCTATATAAAAGGAATTCACGATGTGTTAGAGAATGTGGTTTGATATTAATGACTGTGGGGTTCTGCTCAGATAGTTTTGCCATGGTCACGACAGTTTAAACCTTGCATAGCCTTGATTCAGTAGAGCAGAGTGATACTAAGTATCAAGCACCTGCATTTTGACTAGAGAAAAGAGCTGAAAATGAAGGCAGGAATTAATTCCATATCATGTTAGGTTTCTTGGACAAGTTGCCATGGTCATGTCTCAGGGCCCTTGTACCTATTTTTTTCATCTGTCTGGAACCCTCCCTTCCTGCTTCTCCACCCTATATTCCAAGGCTTGATCTTTCACTTGCTTCCTGTGCCTCTATTCAAATCATCCCTTTCTAGCATTGCTTTTACTGTTTATTTTAGACAAAACCACCACCATTAAAACTTTCCAGACCCACCATTCCTAAGTTCTTTATATTTGTCTGCTTTAGTTGTTTTCATAGGAATGTTTACTCCATAGGGAAAAATATATATTTTAAATACTTTATGCTATTTTACTAGTACCTAGAACAATTCCTTCCATGGTACTGGTGCTCAATAAATATTTGTGGAATCAATTTTGATTTGTAAGAATAGTGTGTTCTTAAGGCTTGCTATGAGAAGATCATGCTCATATTAACCATTCAATAGAATCAACACTGCTAATTACAGTGGCTTCCTTTAATTAAAAAAGAAAGTGGAAAGAATCATGTGAAAGTTGCTTAGGGGATATAGTATCCCTGGAAAAAAGAGGGGATCTGAGATTCCTTTGATCTCTCAGAGGCAAGAGAGGAGGATATTTCAGGAAATCACTTGCAAAGATCAGTTGTACCTCCAAGAATTGAAGTCTGATATTTGGCTTCTAAGTTGTGTGTTTAGTCATCTGTCCTACTGTTACCTGTCCATACGATCTGCAGAATCTTAGGTAAGTGCAGACACAACCTCAGGGTGGTAGAGTGGAACTGCCTGTGCTCCTATTATTGATCTGAATAGGTTGAATGAGTGTACACCGAAGCACTTCTTTGGGCTGGAGCCATTTGGCCCATATCTCAGATAACAGAACGTCCCTCTTCAGGAAGGAAACTCAAAAGTAAAAGACCATGGGGAAGATGATTGGCCATGAACACTGACTGGGAAATTGTGTGAAAAGGTGGGAATTTAGCTTAGTAGCACTGTTTCAAAAATTAGGAAAACTTAAAATGGCAGGGTGTCTACTAAATCTCTCTGAACATCTCTTGCAAGTACCATCAAAGAGTACCATTTGGATACTTCTGCCAGAAAAGACACTGAATTCCAGGCATTGTCAGCAGGAGAAATAGGATGATCAACAAGGCTCAACAAGGTCTGTCCCATGAGCTTATTTAGTAAAGAAATGTTTGTCTTTTCTACCCTCCCTTCTCATTATCACAATAAATGGAAGAGCTAGTTATCAGAAGAGGGAGTAAAGATTGTTTTATAGCCCAAGGATCCTGTCTTTCCTCCATTCCAAACGGCCAGGACCTCCACTTTAATATTTAGTCAGGGGAGAGAAGGAAATAAAGTTTAGAGATTGAGATTGAATTTAAAAAACGACACTAACTAAATAAAGAAAAGTGGGTCTTAATTATCATACTAAGATCGGTGTAGCTCCAAAACATGAAAACAATTCACGTGTCACTCTCAAGCCACTATGTGTTGTTTTATCAAGTATAGTTCTAATAATGATGGCTATTAGAAGAAAAAGACCCTCAATATCTACAAGTTAATGAGATCAATATTATAGTTACAAGATCAACATGTTGTTTAGATACTATCTCCCTCAGTAATATAATAGCTACTTTTTTTTTTTTGTCTTTCAAAATTAGATTTAAAATTATAGTCTGAAACATTGGTTAGAGTTCTGGCTTAACATTTCTCCTTAAAAAGAGAGTAGACATTTTAATCTTAATGGATTAAAGGATTTATTTCTTCATTAGTATTCCTTAGATTATCTAACAAATTGTTTAAAACCATCAAAGGGAAAATTCTAATGCCAAATGCAATTTGATTCTTCTATAAGCCATGTTACACTTTAAGATGTGTTATAACCAACTTATGATTTATTTGTAGACATAATGGCAATCCACTCCAGTATTCTTGCCTGGAGAATTCCATGGACAGAGGAGCCTGACAGGTTACAGTCTAGGGGGATGCAAAGAGTCGGACATAACTGAATGACTGTCATTCACTCACATGTAGACATAAAAAGACAACTTCATGGGCATCTCTGTGTACTTTTCTTGAATGAAAATTCTTCATATCTTTACATATGGTTATAGAAAAATCATTTTTATTGAAGAACAGAAAAAACAACAAAAAAGCATTTAATTGAGGCTTTGTGGTCTCCCATGATTAGCAGTGGTCTCTTTTCCTGCCACTGAGGGCACTTAGGCCATCAGAATTATCCCAGAACACCAGGGTAGTGTGAGGAATGGCCATCCCATCACATTTTAAAAATTGCTTAAAACATAGCAATCATTTAAATGGACACATTGCCCAAAGAGTAATTTTAACACATTAAAAAATAGAATAGGCAGTGAGGAAGTATTGAGTAGTGGTAAGTGGAATGCACATTTTCTCTTCTTGCATTTATGTACCAACTAAATGCAGTGACTCTCTGACATTTCACTTTTGAAGTTTCAAAATGCATGCCTTCTTTCTAACCAAATGCTGTTTCTATTCAAAACAGCAGTGACAATTTCAAAGTTTAAAGTTATTCTCTAATGATGGGCATCTAGTAGTCAATGTGTAGTTAATAATAACATTTCATACTTGGCATATTTATCATAAATGTTCAAGGTGGTTTAAAGACTTTTATTAATAATGCTGTGGGGCAACAGTTGGCATTATAAATCTTTTTTCTGTAACCTTTTGGGAAAAAAATTGAAGTAGAAAGAAATTAAATCTTTTTAGCTTCACAGAAGAAAAGTGGCATGCAAATACAAATTATCAGTGAGTGATTTGTTTTTAATTCAAAAAATGAGTCAGCAAGGAATAGCTTATTTAATTTAGAAATAAAATATTTGACTCTCAACTCTCTTTACTTATTCAAAACGAGTTGTTCACAATTGTTTCTTTGGTGGCAGTGATGATGACAGCGAAAGGGTTGCCCCAGTTTGGCAAAGTCAAGATTCATAAAAGAACATATGACTTTCTTGTCTTTCATTTCAGTGAGGCATTGATTCTCAAAGAAATCTAGAAGATTTGAAAATTTAAATTAAGTTAAATCTTGCAGAGTTTTTCTTTACTCATAATTCTCATTTCATGACAGTAAATTTATTGCCTATTTTAATAAACACATTGCTAAGTTCTAAATTTAATTAGTATTGATCTAATTAGAGAGGGTCTTTTTGAACATACTTATAGGCCACTTTATCCCAACTATCACTCATCTTGCTGGAAGTCATACATTTCTGAACACTTCATTAAACTTTTTAAGCTTATTTAATGTTCTAGATTTTTCTATTTTAGTAGCATTATACCAAGGATACATGCGATAATAATTGCTAAAATTAACCCTTAAATTAGGTGAATTATTGTCGTTTAAGGAGAGCAAAGTTGATCAGGGAAAAGGGTTTATCAGTGAAACTCAGAACAGTAGAAAGGTTTCAAAAAGGGAAGAAAATACATTTCTATGATGAATTTGCATTAGCTCAGTTGCAGACTCCAAAGGACATTAGATGATCTTGCTTATTCTCTATTTGTAGCATCAGTACAATGTCTGCCATCAAATAAACATTTATTGTGTAAATTATAAGTGAATTCATACATACACATTGCAATCAGACCAGTCTCAGTATATTTCTTCTCCTAAGTTTTTTAGAGTTTAAAGTGGAATCATATTCAGTTTATCATCTAGCTTTATGACTACTTTGAAGTAAATGAATAATTCTAGAACTCAGTTTCTTTATGTCTAACTCTTAAGAGTCATATCTTTGATTCACAAAGGCTGGATAGCTACATCTAGATACTAGTGCTTCTGTTTATATTTGTAAATCACTTACAGTTCAAATACATGATATTTATAGGCACTGTAGTAAATTCATAGTGGATTTATTTTTTGCTTAATCTATTAATCTGTGAATCTATTTAGAACTCTAGGATTAGACAATGCTATTCCCATTTTTTAAAGTCAGAAACAATAACATTGAAAAAATATATTGATTCAGGAAAATTTTTCTTATTTTTACTCTCCCTTTTGAGGCTATGATATATATAGTAATACATTTCACAAATTTATTTTCAATGAGTATGCAGTGTATGCATGCTCAGTCTTGTCCAACTCTTTGTGATACAATGAACTGTACAATGAACTGATACAAGGAACCAGGTTCCTTGGTCCACGGGATTATTCAGGCAAGAATACTGGAGTAGGTTGCCATTTCCTACTTCAGGGGGTTTTCCTGACCTAGGGATTGAGCCCGCATCCCTTGAGTCTCCTGCACTGTTGGGCAGATTCGTTACCACTACACCACCTGGGCAGTCATTTAAAGAACAAGGATTTAGAATTGGTGCAAGAATCAAATAAACTTACCAACTCTGGAAAACATCATAGGGAAACAGAAAATAGTTCAAATAATAGGAGCAATTAATATTTACTTCATGAGTACAGTATTTAAGAAGGCTTCACTAACATGAATAATTAGGTATGTGATGGATCCAGTGTACTCTCATTAATATAAATGAGTATCAGAGATTCTGCTAATTGTTATGAGTAGACTAAATGCCAAAAAAAGGATTGAATCTTATTAAGAATTTCTGAAAATCAATTATTCCATATAATTAGTATTCAAGATAAATGAAGAAACTCATGTAAGGTAAAAAGGAAATAGTTCTGTGATGTGTTACTTGACAGTCATGTCCAACTCTTTGAGACCCCATAGACTGTAGCCCACCGGGCTCCTCTGTCCATGGAATTCTCTAGGCACAAATACTGGCCTAGGTTGCCTTCTCCTTCTCCAGAGGATCTTCCTGAGCCAGGGACCACACCCACGTCTCCTGCATTGCAGGTAGATTTTATACCGGCTGAGCCACCAGGAAAGCCCAGTTCTGTCTTAGGCAGAATAACACTCCCACCCCACCCCAGCAGCTCCAAAGCCAGCATCCCAATTCATGGTTCTGTGTATTTGTTACCTTCCATAAGGCAGGAGGGACTTTCAGGATGCAATTAAAGTTGAGGACGTTGGAACAAGGAGATTATCCTTGTCTTATCCTTGTATTATCCAGGAGGAACTAATGTAATCACATGTGTTCTTAAGAGAGAACTAATTTCTGGATATAGTCAAAGAAAGAAATGTGACTATACAAGAAAGGTCAGGGGTTACAGTGTTGCAGGTATTGAAGATGTAAGACGGACACCACCAGCCAAGGAATGCAGGCTGCCAGGAGAAACTGGAAAACACAAGGAAACAAATTGTACCCTAGAGTCTCCAGAAAGGAACACAAAACTGCTGACATTTTGATCTTGGTCTGGAAATATCTGTGTCAGACCTCTGATTAACCAGATAGTCAAGTAATAAATGTGTGTTCTTCTAAGCTACTTAGTTTGAGATAATTTGTTACAGCTACAATAGAAATCTAGTAAAAATTCCAACATAGATTTCATAAATTCTTGCTAATTATTGATCATCATTTAATCAAAGATCAAAATCATCCCCATGCTTAGTAATGACAACACTAAGCAAAAATGTAAAAACTGGCTTTTTCCCTTACAATTTTTGATGATAGATATCTATGAAATTTAAAAAAAAAAGGAAAAACGTTGACAGTATTTCCTACTCTACATCTGGACTGGGAACTTGCTAAATGCTACATCATTAGTTGTAATAATGGATGTTATGATTTTCCATTAAACAAATATGGAAAGTAAGTCTTGAAACATTAAGACAAATTCCCAATCTCTAGAAGGTTATTAGTTATAGAGTTTGCATTCTAAGGCAGGTTTTAAACTTACCACTTCACGGCTCTGTAATAATTCCCATTCTGACAGTATTTCTTGAATCCCTTCCTTCCTACTCAATTTGCTGCTTCTAATCATCTATGGAACAGGGGAATCAAAAGAACTAATTTTCTTAGAGTTGGATATGAAAATAGAGTAGAGTGATAATGAGGACATGAAGGTCAATCTAAGAATGAAATTCATGAGCTTCGGTGGATGAACTTTTTATATCCATATTCATGATGTGAGGGCTATGCCAGTTTTTAGACTTAGAAGCATTATTGATCTACTAGTAGTGTGCCTGTACTGGCAGAGACAACCTATTGAATAAGTTAAATAGATTGTGTTATTGACTTTATGTTTGTATTCCCGTGAAATTCATGTATTGAAATCCTAACTTTCATTGTGATGACATTAGGATGTGGGGCATTTGGAATGTATTTAGATCATGAGAATGGAAGCCTCCATGAATGGAGTTAGTGCTCTTAGAAGAAACATGAGAGCTTGCCCTCTTTCTCTCTGCTCTCTGTGGTGTGAAAATACAAGAAGAAGATAGTCATCTGAAAATCAGGAAGACTGCCTTCAGGAGATAAAAGATAGCCAGCTCCTTTATCTGGAACTTCCCAGGCAGGAGAGCTAAGAGAAATAGATGTTTGTTATTTAAGTCACCTAGTCTCTGGCAATATTTTTTAATAGCAGTTCAAACTAACTGAGATAGTTGTCAAGCTCAAGATACAGGGTATATTAATAAAAACTCTGCACACTGCATGACTGAAGTCAAGAATTGTTTAGTTTCTTAAGGCTGCCATAACAAAATACCAAAAACTGGATGACTTAAAACAACAGAAATATATTGTATCACAGTTCTGCAGGCAAGAAGTCCAGTATCAAGCTGTCAGCGGGCTGTGGTTCCTCTGAAACCTGTAAAGTTACCTCTTCCTTGCCTCTTCCGTCCGCTAGCTCTGGTTGTTCCAAATCTTGGGACAGTGTAACTCGTCTTCCCTCTGTGTGTGTTTTCACATGACACCCTTCTCTCTGTATATATCTGTGCTCAAACACGGCTGTTCTAAGAAGGACACTTGTCATACTGGATTAGGACTCTCCCTGATGACCACATCTTAACTGGATTACATCTGCAAACAGATTCCTTTCAAATAAGGTCACATGCACAAATACAGACAGTAGGACTTCAATAGATCATATTGGAGGACACAATTCAACTCATGAAAGGAGAGACAGACAAGTCCCAAGGAAAACTGAGAAGAAATACTCTTAAGGTGGACTGGATTCCAAATGTGTCATTCTTGAGCAAGGGTTTTGGAAGAGGAATTATAAAATACACTGTTTGGAAGGAGTTTGGATACTATGGCACTCATGATTCCTAGATTCCTGATATGGTAGATATCTGAATGAAAACTTTAGCAGCTCATTTTTATTTTGCATTTTGATACTGTCCTAGTTTTTGATTATTGGTTTAATTATTCAATTAATATTGAATAACATTGAATAATTAACAAATGAACAAATGAAGCCTTAACAAATGAAGCCTGTATTTTCTGTTTAGCATAAGAGTTAAATGGGAATGACACATATTTGACTATGACATAAGTGAAGGATGAGTACACATTTAATTAAGTTATAAAAAAGAGCTTAAGATTATTCATAAAGGCTAAGGTTGTAATTAGGCAGAAAACGAGGGATGGACACAGGTAAAAACAGGAAAGGAGCATGTATCTTAAGCATAAAAAAAAGGAACTCTAAGCAGAATAAAAGGATCAGAGGCAGACAAGAAAATGGACATTTAGATAAAAACTGAATACAATTCTAATTTTTAACTGCAACAATGAATTCATAGATTTTTCACAGAGCACAAATTGTATCTCAGAAAATCAGGTATTTAATTGTACAATTATGAAAATGTCACTTTGAATTCTTAGGCCAACAGCTCAGCATGAAATATAATCCCCAAAGGATACCAAGAATTTGGGTAAATTTTCTATCTTCTTCAAGTCAATAAATGTTTTTCTAATGAGCTTTATTTTCATCAATAAAAGATATGTGAAAAAAATCATAGGAGCAAACAAATTCAGAATAAAAGAAATAATTAATTGTTTAAGATTTTATGTGTAAACCTTGATCAATGTTTAGAATACAAAGAAACAATATACAATAAGATTATTTTTTGTGATTTTATTTATACTCCTTAAAAAAGTCAAATAAGTATATATCTTTTGCTTCTGAAAAGAAACCTCTCAGAAAACAATCAACTATAATTGTTGAACTCATTTTAATTCTGTGTTTTCTATCCATCCTTCATTTTTTTTTTCTTTAAATGTTTGTCTCTTGAAAACTCTAAATATTTTTCACCAATGAAATTTGCTCCTACAATTAAACATGGGAGTTAAAGATTTACTTATTTATATTTGCTATTAACCAGGCATTTGCAAATTTATCATTCCCAAATTGCACTATATTTTCATAACATTCTGTTAAGCCCGTATTTTCTGTTTAGCATAAGAGTTAAAAGCTTAGTATCCAAAGCGAGAATGCACAGTTTCAATCTGACTTCAGAACCTGGTATTTTCTGCATGAAATTCAGACAATACTGATGCTGAACTAACAGAATTCTGGTCAGGTTTCAATAAGGTAATACTGATGAGGCATGTGTACCATGCTTATTATATAATCAGCAGAAAATATATATCACATATTAATGATATTGTTAAATATATTTACAAAACCAATGACAATTTCAGTTTTAGAATTTCTGTCTGGGAAAAACAAAAGAAGAAAAAGAAAATAAATGAAACCAATTGAAGGAAGGCAAAATAGATGGAAGATACTGAGAAAGGTTTTTGCAATGAACCATCATTATTTCCACTTTGAGTAACAGCTCTTGTTTCCTCTAGAAACCCCCATATGATACATATATTCCAATAGACACAGTGCCATAAACAATACTTTTAAAATAACTCTTTCTGCTTATTTTACCCTATAAATGTAGCACAGAGTAAGATTTCTTAAAACTCATCTTGTTTTTTCCCTCTGTCATCAATGTCCATATATTCACCAGCTATACACACACTTCTTTCTTCAAAAATGACCTCAGAACATCCTTATTCACACAACTTAATAGCTCTTGTCCTATTTTTACCATGGTGGGAAATTATCTGGTCATAAACAAATCCCCTAGAGGGCAGGTAAGTGAAACTGAAAGTTGCTCAGTTGTGTACAACTCTTTGTGACCCCATGGACTGCATAGTCCATGGAATTCTCCAGGCCAGAATACTGGAGTGGGTAGCCTTTCCCTTCTCCAGGGGATCTTCCCAACCCAGGGATCGAACCCAGGTCTCCCACATTGCAGGCAGATTCTTTACCAGCTGAGCCACATGGGAAGCTAGAGGGTAGGGGAGTGGTGGAAAACCAATTGACTGAGCCAGAAGCCCCTTTATACCATACAAGAAAAAAAAAAAAAACAGATAAATTCAAGCATTATTTACTTTATTTGCACTGCATAAAAAGGCATTTTATAGTGAAGAGGTAAATGTTTAGATTGCTGTGTTAATCAGGATCTAAACATTTAATAGAAACCATCAGAATATATGAATATAGTATAGTAATGTAGAAAATTGTTTATTCAAATGACAGAAAAGATAAGAAACCAAAATTAGGAGACAGGAACAGCCCAGAGATCAGCAATATTGTGTAGCTACTATAACCAACAGACTGGAGACATAAAGAGAAAATATTTTCATAGGGAGAAGTAAGTGGGATCTAGACACAGGATAGACTAGAGGAGGGAGAATGCACAGTGGGTTTCTCTGGGAGGAGTTGCATCCAAAGAGGAAACAGAACCACTCCCATGTAATCCAAGTCAGAAAGAGAGGATAAAGTCCATCTATTCCTTCCCTACCCCTGACTAAAATTTCCCAAAGATACCTTCCAAGGGTCATACTTAGCTGGAAGTCAACTGACTAAAATCCTTGGGAATTATAACACCAGACACTCCATAACACACAGCAAAGAAAAGAGCAAGGGTTGTTGAGGGATTCATGAGCAAACAAATGCAGGAAAAGCATGGTAAATGTTAGAGAGACTGGTCATCAGGGTTCATGAAAACAGCAATTAAATATTATACCAAAGATTCAGATGGATGAATGGATGAATGATGGATAGATTAGAGAGCAGGGAGAGAGAAAGAAGAGAGAAGCAAGCAAACCCAAATCTATCTTGGGTGATAGCAACTGTGAATATAAGTTTCAAGGAAGACTTTGTTAGCTTTGATACAGGTTTGGTGACTATATTGTTATGTGACTAACAACTAAGTGTTATGCTGATTTATAAATGATAACTGTCATTCATTTCATGACATTTGTGTTTTTTATAATTTCTTTCTGGAAAAATTTTAACAATATTAAATGGTATAACACTATGACACTTTTTACCTCGCTTTGAGATGCCTTTAAAATTATAGCTATTTTTTCATGTTTTGCAATGTCTTCCTTTTGACAAGTTGTAGTTTCCTTAAAAACAAACATTAGTATCAGCAGAAGGTTTTTAGGTTACTTTCACTTAAAGATTCAATTTGTAATCTATGTTGTTCTGTTTCAATGAATAATGTATATACTGTGGATGAACATATTCCTACCTTCCTGGCTTTTTCACTGGAAAACCAATCCCTTTTTCCTTCATAAACACAGTGCTAACTTATAGCACTGGCAATCTGCATTATGACAAACTAGGTATTGTTGTTATCTTTTTTCATAAAGGATTTAGAAAGCCTGTTTCAGAGTCTCCTCTTTATCCAGAAGTATGGTTGATCAGGACAAAGTCATTGGGAATCCATGCCAACATTCTTGGATCTCAAATGGATTCTGAGAAAGTTTTCAAGGTGAAAACATTTGTGTTTTTCAGACAATATCCTGAGTCCAGCTTGATCACACAGTAAATAATCCATACCAATAAAATCTATTATGTTAACCTTTGTAAACGTCAGTTTTCTCACTCACAATATAATTCCTGTCAATATAAAATAGGGTGCAATACATACATGCTCAATTAAGACTCACATCTTTAGAATATATTTTTACAGAAAAGATATTGAGAGTTTCTTAGAAAGCTTTGTGTTCTGTTATGGTTCTGAATCTCTTTCTATGTTTATCTGACGTTCATAGCCTCTCTCCATTTTCAACTTCCAGTTCTACAATGAATCATGAATTAATTTAACCATGCCAGAGAAACACTTAAGTAACAGTAGGTTGGTTCCATCTGGGGTCTAAGGAGTTGGAAAATGAATGTGCTTAATGTGTATCAGCTTTACTACAATGAACTTTATGACATTACTTCTGGCTGATTAGATTTACTTTTTTTCACTGTTCTTTTGCTTCGTTGAAGATTGCAGTTTAGGTTGTAAAAATACAATGATCTTAGTGATGTGATGTAATACTATGTTTTCTTTATCATCTCTAAGAAATCATAAAAGTGATGCTATTTCAACATTTTAAAAATAATTAAACTATTACATTTTTTCTTGTTTTTATACACACTTAGTTATAATGGTTTTTTGAATAATTCACTTAGTCCTTAATGATGACTTCCTGTAGTTGTATAAATAGTAACAATGGCATTGGAGAGAATTAAGTAACCATTTAATCATTCTCTACATTGGTCAGACAATAACTTTGTAGAAGGCATAAGCAATTCAAAACATGGTGATTTACATAGGAAAGATGGAGCAAATCAGAAATTATTAAAAACCAATTCCCTGTCCCCTTACAGCCTAATCATATGAATTGCTCCTCTTTCATAATAGAAACGTATTTATCAGCTTTAAATAATGTTTACACACATCAATGAATGCATGATTTAATTACTGCACTCCTGAAATGTTTTGAAAGTGAAGTGAAAGGGAAAGTCACTCAGTCATATCCAACTCTTTGCGACCCCGTGGACTATACAGAACATGGAATTCTCCAGGCCAGAATACTGGAGTGGGCAGCCGTTCCCTTCTCCAGGGGATCTTCCCAACCCAGGGATTGAACCCAGGTCTCCCACATTGCAGAAGTATTCTTTGCTAGCTGAGATACAAGGGAAGCCTGAAATGTTTGGTCAGTGTTACATCTGTGACATTTTTTCTTCTTACTGTATAATCATAATGTGTCAATCTCTGAAAGCAATAGATGAAAATAAATGAATGATGCTAAACATGAGCATAAGGATGATTGCAGATATGGATTTATTTCACAATTTTTTACATGGTACCAAGAACTGACTGGGGACAAGTGAGGGTGATTTTTAAAGCAAAATTAAAAATTTATCTTAAATAATAGAATGAGTTTTTAAAAACCTGCATTGTTCATTGCTTCATTTGCTGCCACTCAAATATTCTATTTGTTCAGTTGAATGAAATAATCATTGGATGTTAAGCACTTATCACGTGCAAGGTGTTGAAGGATTAAAAAAAATACCATTTATAGTAACATTGTTCATACGTTCATAGCGACACCATGTCTTAGGGAAAAAGCAGGCAGGTAATAGCAAGCTATACATAGCAGAATTTTAAAATATGTATGATTTCCAAAAATCTGTGATGGAAGCATAAGAGAAAAATAGTCTATTTCAACATTAGGAAAATATCCTGGAGAAGAGAGTGAATGTTTTAATTTTTTCAGGTGAATGAATTTAAGACCTGGAAAATGGGAAAGCAGGTCTTCTCAGACTGAGAGATAAGAATGGGCAAAGATATGAAGCAGGAAAAAAGACTTTAGCAAACAGAAATAACTGAAATATTGGACAAAAATGCTCCAGGGCAATGAATAATGAGGCTGGAAAAGCAAATTGGGACAAAGTCATGGGGAAATTGGCATTCCATTGAAAGGTATATCATCTGTGTTCCCTTTTTCTTGCTTCCCTGCACATAGCTGTGTGCTCAGGAAAGAATGCCTGTTAAGTCCAAGCTATGTAAAGTCAAACTGGGTTCTCAAATACATAGTGTAATTTGTAAGTACCAGAGAAAACCCCACTGAAGATATGCTTTCCTAAGTCTCAACTATAGTAGTGTGGTTATACGTTTTTCACTTTTGCATCTAAGAGTCTATGAAAATTGTCAAATTTCTTGGAAGAGTCAAAATTTAATGCATTATTAGCAAATGCCTCAATAAATGAATAATAGCTTGAATGTGTAATAGACATCTCACATTAAGGTGTCAAATGCAAAACCAGTTAGTTCTCTTCTCTCCCAAATCTGCTTACCTAGTTATTACAGCAAAGCAGGTCATGTCAACTCCATCCTCCCATTTTCAAAATAAAAACCTTGGCATTTTCCTTGACTTCTTTAGCTCATTTGCAACCCATAGCCAAATTTTCCTGGTTTTGCATTCAAATTCTATTGTATCTCCCAGCTCTATAGCTACCATCTCTGGGTTTTCCAAAAAGACCTCCCTTCTTCTACCCATGCTTTTCAGTCTGTCTCAATACAATCCTAGAGGACATTTTTTTTTGACAGATGTAATGGCATCTTGCCTCAAAATCCTGAAAAAATTATCTGATGGTTAATTGTCTATCACCTTGCCTAGGCCATGAGAACCTCAGACTTTTGGCCAAACATTATTCTAAGTGTGTCTATGAGGGTATTTCTAGGTGAGATTAACATTTAAATTGGTAGACTAAGTAAAGCAGAATATCCTTCCCAATGTGGAAGGATTTCGTCCAATCAACTGAAGGATTAAGTAGGACCCAAGAGGAAATCCTCCTGCCATATTGTTTGAATGGAGATACTGATACTTTACAGGCTTTTGAACTTAAACTGAAAAATTAACTCTACTTGGTTCTCCACCCTATAGGCTTTAAGAGCAGAATTTATACTATTGGTTCTCCTAGATAAAAGGACAATAGAATAGAACTATTCTGTTGGCTTTTCTGGGTTTGTAGCTTCTCAGTTGCATATCCTATGGCTTCTCTACCACCATAATCACATGAACCAATTTCTAATTTGATGTATATAGATAGATAGATAGATAGATAGATAGATAGATAGATAGATAGGCTTCTATTTCTCTGAGTAATATAGATTTTGGCACTAAGATTGGTTCTAGAGGAAAATAACTTTAAGAATGAGTTTTCTTAGAATTCCCTGGAAGCCCAGTGGTTAGGACTCTGTGCTTTCACTGCTGAGTGCATGGGTTCAATCCCTGGTCCTAAAATCCCACAAGACATGCAGCACAGTCAAAAACTAAAAAAGAATGAGTTTTATGAATTGGTTCTGGGATTTCTGGAATTGACTCTGTAATATGATTAGGTTTAAAATGCTACTGATTCAATCTCCAATAGTAGAACACTGATAGCCCATGGCTTGATCTAGCAATGGAGAGACATAAGATATCTCCATTGGATACATCAATCACTTATAAGAAGCAAGAAGTTAGATAACCTTGGATATAATATTTTTAGCAGGCAAGGACAGAAGTTCATTATCTTACTACAGCCCTTAATCCAGCCCTACATCATACTACATGTTGTAGGGAAGTTAACCATTTTTTCGTTTCATAAGATATCATAAAATTTCACTGTACTGATACTATGCTGATTGGACCTAGTAAGAAAGAAATAGAAACTACTCTACATTGATTGGTAAGAAATATTCAGGAGCGCCCCTTGGACTACAACGAGATCCAACCAGTCCATCCTAAAGGAGGTCAGTCCTGGGTCTTCATTGGAAGGACTGATGCTGAAGCTGAAACTCCAATACTTTGGCCACCTGATGCAAAGGGCTGACTCATTTGAAAAGACCCTGATGCTGGGAAAGATTGGGGGCAGGAGGAAAAGGGGACAACAGAGGATGAGATGTTGAATGGCATCACCGACTCAATGGACATGAGTTTGGGTAAACTCCGGGAGTTGGTGGTGGACAGGGAGGCCTGGTGTGCTGCGGTTCATGGGGTCGCAAAGAGTCAGACACAACTAAGCAACTGAACTGAACTGAACTGATTCATGCCAGAGGATGGAAAATAAATTTGACAAAAGCTCAAGGGTCTTCTACCTCAGTGACATTTCTTGTAAACTGGGCAAACTGGCACATATTGAAACACTCCTTTTAAGATAGAAAAAAATTATTAGGGTATAATATAAAGGATAAGTTGTCATATCTGGCCCCTTTTACAACTGAAAAAACAAGATCACTACATAATGGACCTCTTTGGACTTTATAGAGAATGTTCCTCACTTGAGTCTATTACTCTGGCCTATTTATTGACATATTTGGAAAACTGCTAGTTGTCAGTGGAACCCAGAAGAAGAGAAGTCTCTCAAACAGGTTCAGGCTACTGTTCAAGCTGATCTGCCACTTGGGCCATGCAATCCAACAGATCCGATGGTGCTTGGAATTCCAGTAGCAGATGAGGATGTTGTTTGGAGCCTAAGCTAGGCTCCTATACGTGAATCACTGTGCAGGCCTTTAGGAACTTGAAGCAAAGCTCTGCTATCCTCCACAAATAAATAGTCTTTTGACATTATGCTCTTGACTTAATACTGTGCCTTAGTAAAGACCGAACACCTAATCATGGGTCACCAAATTACCGTGAGACCTGAGCTTTGCCTTATGAACTGGTTACCTGACTCATCAAGTCATAAAGTTGGGCATGCACAGCAAAACTCTATCATCAAAGGTGACGGACATATATGTGATCATGCTCAAATAGGACCTAAAGACCTAGGTAAGTCACTGGGGGAAGCGACCCAGATCCCACCCCTGCTACACTGCCTTTTCCGCTCATCTGGCACACACAACATCATGGGGAATTCCCTGGGATCAGGTGATATAGGAAGAAAAGGCAGGCCTGGTTTCCAGACAATTTTGCACAATATATTGTTACCACCAGAAAGTAGACAGCTGTAGTGCTACAACCCCTTTTAGAAACACCCATAAAAGACAGTGGTGAATGCAGATCTTACTAGCGGTCAGAACTTCTGCCAGTGCAACCAAGCTGCTCCTTTTGTTTTGAAAGAGAAATGACCACTTGTGTAATTTTGTACCAATTCTTGTACTGTGGACAAAAGGTTGACTGGATGATCAGGGAATTGAATGAAACATGATTGCCAAATTGGTGACAATAAAGACAAATTGAGAAAAGGCATATTTCTGAATGGGCAAAGAAAAAAAAAATGAAGAAACCCATGTCCCATGTGAATGTTTGTCAAAGGGTGACTCAAGAAGAAGAAGATATTAATAATCAAGTAGATAATGATTGTTTATGAAGAATGATGTCAGATTCAAGATAGAAGTAGAGGACGATTTAACTTCTGGACCAGTGACCAGGCTTGATAACTCAAGAGCTTTTGTGTAGCAGAGTTTTATTAAAGTATAAAAAGGGACAGAGAAAGTTACTAACATAGACATTGGAAGGGGAACAGAAAGTGCCCCCCTCGCTAGAATTAGCAAAGGAATTACATACTTTTTAATTAGTTATTACAATAAATCAAAAGAATGTCTGAAGGCTGTAAAGATCTTACTAGGCCTACTCCCACAACTTACATTTTAAGATAACAGGATCAATCAGGAGGTTTTCAAGAAGGAGAAACTGTCCTCAAGCAGAATACATAGCTGTTACATAACCCTTAGTACAGAGTTTTAACTGAGTTGTTTGTTGTGTAATCGTTAGTTCTAGACTTAAAGGGGGGGGGGGAAGTTTTGTGTGAATAAGACTAAGGAATGTAGATTAAAAAAAAAAAAAAAAGAAAAGACATTTTATCTTTTCCTCCTCCTTGAGAATTCCAGACCCCTATCTCCTCTACGAGGGTCTCAGGCCCCTCTCTCTTCCTCAGGACCCCGGACTTCTTATCAACCTGCCTAGGAACTGACTCTTTCAATAAGATGACCTGTTTTGCAGATACCAGTCAGCCTCTTTCCTCAGAAACCCCTGTCATTGTCCAGTGGGCTCAGCGACAAACTGGCCATGTGACAGGGATAGAGATAACGCATGGACACGGCAACATGAATTTCTACTCGCCAGGAACAACGTAATCATCTTACCGGCTGCAGAGACCAACATTTGGGTTTTAATGTGGCAACGTTGCCAAGGGTCATCCGTCAGGGTGAGGTATGCAGAAACAAATAAAAATTCAAGTTTTCCTAAATTTTAAAATGTAAGAGGGAAAGGGAGATAGGTAGGAGTTAAGGAACAAATACATGTATAAAGATACAAGCTATTTTAGTAAACTCTTCTTCTCATGCTTCAATAGTGTGCACTTATCCTTAGCAAATAGCCAAAGGCCTCTCAAAACACAAGATTTTAATTTGTCATAACCCAAGATGGAGAAGGAAATGGCAACCCACTCCAGTATTCTTGCCTGGAGAATCCCATGGGTGGAGGAGTCTGGTAGGCTACAGTCCACGGGGTCACAGAGTTGGACATGACTGAGTGACTTCACTTTCTTTCTTTAAGCCAAGATGTATACAAAATAAAATCATGTTCTAGAATCCAAATTAGAACACAAGTTTAATTATACAGTTTTCCCTAAAGTTGCCCTGGACTTGGCTCTGGTACATTGCAGTCTATAAGGGAGAAAAACAACTGCGTGAAAATAGGTGATGAGTAAATTTTTTCTGGCAATAAGGTAAGTAAATGTTTTGAAAAGCTCTAACACGGCAAAATATCAAAATTACAAAGTGTTATATATACTGTCAAACATGTATATTAAAGGATATTGCCAAGTTCACAGGGAATTAGGTGAGATTCCAATGGACCACAGAAAATATACATACAAAACTTAACCCATAGACAAAAGTAGAAAGTAGAAGGTTAATGTCTATTTCAGGACCAGGAGGTTTGCGGAACAAGAAACTTAAAGCTATGGGCCTCTGGCCAATGTCACGAGTGAAGATGGGAGAATGGGACTGAAATCAACACCTTTATAAAACATTAACCCTGAGAGGACTCTCACACCCTCAGGATGAATGAAAAACAGTCCACTGAGGTGTAGAAAGACAAGGAATAAAACTTGTTAATATCTAAATTAGGTAGAAAAAGAAACATAAAATTCTAAGAATTTCTGCTGCAATGTATCATCCAGTTCTTCCCACAACTGGGGGCTTCCCTGACAGCTCAGTTGGTAGAGAATCTGCCTGTAATGCAGGAGACCCCAGTTTGACTCCTGGGTCAGGAAGATCCACTGGAGAAGGAATAGTCTA
Source organism: Muntiacus reevesi (assembly GCF_963930625.1). Classification (NCBI taxonomy): domain Eukaryota; kingdom Metazoa; phylum Chordata; class Mammalia; order Artiodactyla; family Cervidae; genus Muntiacus; species Muntiacus reevesi. The sequence continues at coordinate 46,891,806 of NC_089264.1, forward strand.
CCCACTCCAATATTCTAGGGCTTCTCTTGTAGCTCAGCTGGTAAAGAATCTGCCTGCAATGTGGGAGACCTGGGTTTGATCCCTGGGTTGGGAAGATCCCCTGGGGAAGGAAAAGGCTACCCACTCTAGTATTCTGGCCTAGAGACTTCCATGGACTGCATACTCCATGGGGTCACAAAGAGTTGGACATTACTGAGCAAGTTTCACTTTCACTTTCCCTTGACTGAGCCTAAGGTTTGGATATTTGTTGATTATACCAGAAGTGAGAACAGATGCAAATTCCTATCATCCTTGGATGCCCTACACTCAGATTTCTCAGGATTTCTATAGATTTATCTCAACTAAATGCTAATTACAATGCAAAAATAATCAAAACCACAAAGAAACAAACTATTATAGCCAGGCTGCAAGCAGGATGGGGCTCTCAAGGCAAGAATACTGAAGTGTTTTGCCATTTCCTTCTCCATTGGACCATGTTTTGTCAGACCTCTCCACCATGACCCATTCATCTTGGGTGGCCCTACATGGCATAGCTCATAGTTTCATTGAGTTAGACAAGACTGTGGTCCATGTGATCAGAGTGGTTAATTTTCTGTGACTGTGGTTTTCAGTCTGTCTGCCCTCTGATGGAGAAGGATAAGAGGCTTATGGAAGCTTCTTGTTGAGAGAGACTGACTGAGGGGAAAACTGGGTCTTGTTCTGATGGGCAGGACCATGCTCAATAAATCTTTAGCCCAATTTTCTGTTGATGGGTGGGGCTGTGTCCCCTCCCTGTTATTTGACCTGAGGCCAAACTATGATGGAGATAATGAAAACAATGGTGACCTCCTCCTAAAGTTCCCTAGCAGGCACTTCTGCACTCGGTGCCCCCCAAACCTGCAGCAGGCCATCACCAACCCACACCTCTGCCAGAGACTCCTGGCACTCACGGGCAAGTCTGGGTCAGTCTCTCGTGGGGTCACTGCTGCTGGCTGGAGTCACTTTCTCCTGGGGCCCGGTGTGCACAAGGTTCTAGTTGTGCCCACCAGAGTCTGTTCCCCAGCCCTGTGTAAGTTCTGGCAGCTCTATGGTGGGGTTAATGGCAACCTCCTCCAAGAGGGCTTATGCCATACCCAGGTTTAGGGCACCCAGAACCTGCCCCTTCAGCAGTCCACTGCTCCCCAACCTCCATAGGAGACACTAAAAAACAGAGTCTGTCTCAGACTCTGTGGGGTCTCTGGGTCCTAGTGCTCACAAGGTTTTTTGAGCCCTCTGAACATCTCTGATGGGTATGGGATTCGATGCTAAATGGGATTTTGCCCCTCCTACCATCTTAATGGGGCTTCTCCTTTGCCCTTGGACGTGAGATATCTCTTCAAAGTCGCTCCAGCACCTCACACCCACTGCTTCAAGCTATACAACTGGTGTAATATTGCATAGGAACCTGGAATGTTCAGGTCCATGAATCAAGGCAAACTGGAAGTGGTCAAACAGGAGATGGCAAGACTGAAATCAACATTTTAGGAAGCAGCAAACTAAAATGGACTGGAATGGGTGAACTTAACTCAGATGACCCTTATATCTACTACTTTGGGCAAGAATCCCTTAGAAGAAATGAAGTAGCCATCATAGTCAACAAAAAAGTCCAAAATGCAGTACAGAGATGATCTCCATTCATGTCCAAGGCAAACAATTCAAAATTAGAGTAATCCAAGTCTATGCCCCAACCAGTAATGCTGAAGAAGCTGAAGTTGAACGGTTCTATGAAGACCAACAAGACCTTCAGGAACTAACACTCCCCAAAAATGTTCTTTTCATTATAGGGGACTGGAATGCAAAAGCAGGAAGTCAAGAAACACCTGGTGTAACAGGCAAATTTGGCCTTGGAGTACAGAATGAAGCAGGGCAAAGGCTAATAGAGTTTTACCAAGAGAATGCACTGGTCATAGCAAACACCCTCTTCCAACAACACAAGAGAAGACTCTACACATGGACATCACCAGATGGTCAATACAGAGATCAGATTGATTATATTCTTTTCAGTCGAAGATGGAGAAGCTCTATACAGTCAGAAAAAACAAGAACAGGAGCTGACAGTGGCTCAGATTATGAACTCCTTACTGCCAAATTCAGACTTAAATTGAAGAAAGTAGGGAAAACAACTAGACCACTCAGATATGACCTAAATCAAATCCCTTATGATTATACAGTGTTAAGTGACATATAGATTCAAAGAATGAGATCTGATAGAGAGAGTGTCTGAAGAACTACAGAGAGAGGTTCATGACATTGTACAGGAGGCAGTGATCAAGACCATCACCAAGATAAAGAAATGCAAAAAGGCAAAATGGTTGTCTGAAGAGACCTTACAAAGAGCTGTGAAAAGAAGAGAAGCAAAAGGCAAAGGAGAAAAGGAAAGCTATACCCATTTGAATGCAGAGTTCCAAAGAATAGCAAGGAGAGATAAGAAAGCCTCCCTCAGTGATCGGTGCAAAGAAATAGAAGAAAACAATAGAATGGGAAAGACTAGAGATTTCTTCAAGAAAATTAGAGATACCAAAGGATTATTTCATGCAAAGATGGGCACAATAAAGAACAGAAATGGTATGGACCTAACAGAAGCCGAAGATATTAAGAAGAGATGGCAAGAATACACAGAAGATGTATACAGAAAAGATCTTCACAACCCAGATAATCACAACAGTGTGATCACTCACCCAGAATCAGACATCCTGGTATGTGAAGCCTTAGGAAGCATCACTACCAACAAAGCTAGTGGAGGTTATGGAATTCCAGTTGAGCTATTTCAAATCCTAAAGATGATACAGTGAAAGTGCTACAATCAATATACCCAAAAACTTGGAAAACTCAGCAGTGGCCACAGGACTGGAAAAGGTCAGTTTTCATTCTAGTCCTGAAGAAAGGCATTGCCAAAGAATGCTCAAACCACCGCACAATTGCACTCATCTCACACGCTAGTAAAGTAATGCTAAAAATTCTCCAAGCCAGGCTTCAATAGTACAAGAACCATGAACTTCCAGATGTTCCAAGCTGGATTTAGAAAAGGCAGAGGAATCAGATATCAAATTGCCAACATTCTCTGACTCATCGAAAAAGCAAGAGAGTTCCAGAAAAACATCTATTTCTGCTTTATTGATTATGCCAAAGTCTTTGAATGTGTGGATCACAACAAACTGTGGAAAATTCTGAAAGAGATGGAAATATGAGACCACCTGATCTGCCTTTTGAGAAATCGGTATGCAGGTCAGGAAGCAACAGTTAGAACTGGTCATGGAACAACAGACTGGTTCCAAATAAGGAAAGGAGTATGCCAAGGCTATATACTATCACCCCGCTTATTTAACTTATATGCAGAGTACATCATGAGAAATGCTGGACTGGATGAAGCACAAGCTGGACTCAAGATTGCCGGGAAAAATATCAATAACCTCAGAGATGCAGATGACACCACCCTTATGGCAGAAAGTGAAGAAGAACTAAAGAGCCTCTTGATGAAAGTGAAAGAGGGGAATTAAAAAGTTGGCTTAAAGCTCAACATTCAGAAAACAAATATTATGGTATCTGGTCTCATCACTTCATTGCAAATAGATGAGAAACAATGGAAGCAGTGAGAGACTATTTTTATGGGCTCCAAAATCACTGCCGATTGTGAACTTAATCATGAAATTAAAAGATGCTTGCTCCTTGGAAGAAAAGTTATGACTAACCTAGACACAATTTTAAAAAAACAGAGACATTACTTTGTCAACAAATGTCTGTCTAGTCAAAGCTATGGTTTTTCCAGTAGACATGTGTGGATATGAGAGTTGGACTATGAAGAAAGCTGAGTGGCAAGCAACTGATACTTTTGAAATGTGGTGTTGGAGAAGACTCTGGAGAGTCCCTTGGATTGCAAGAAGATCTAACCAGTCCATCCTAAAGTAAATCAGTCCTGAATATTCATTGGGAGTACTGATGTTGAAGGTGAAACTCCAATATTTTGGCCACCTGATGCAAAGAACTGACTCATTTGAAAAGACCTTAATGCTGGGAAAGATTTAAGGGGAAGCAGGGCATGACAGAAGGTGAGATGGTTGGATGGCATCACCGACTCAATGGACATGAGTTTCAGTAAGCTTCAGGAGTTGGTGATGGACAGGGAAGCCTGGTGTGCTGCAGTCCATGGGGTCACAAAGAGTCAGACAGGACTGAGTGACTGAACTGAACTGAACTGAACTGAAAGTAGGATGAAGTGAATGAAGCATTGATCATTGGTACAAAATTTAAAAGGGCACTAAAAATCTCATAGTCAAAAGAAATGGTACTTTAATTTATTATTTTAGCAAATCATAATCAATGCTCAAATTTATGATAAATAAAACACCAAAATTTAAGCAAAAGTAGGATCTGCTGTAGATGGATTAGGGTGAAACAAACGGGTTGACTTGTAGAAATTCAAGGTCATATCTTGTCTTTACTTAAATTTTTGACGTTTATTTACCAAGAATTTTCTGCAGTATTTTTGATGTTAAAATTATACTAAAAGTATTTATTTTCATTACTGATTGTTTGGCACCTAGATTTGGCACATACTCTAATGTGAGTGAGTCACTCACCTAACCCTCTCCCTGGATCTGTAGCCCAGTCAACACTCATCAGTAAAAAGAACTAACATGCTTAACTGATAAAATTTAAGATATTAATATATCCTTGGCATATGCAGAATATCCATACATACAATATGTCAATAAATTTGAAAATATTAATCATCAATGTACAAAATGATAACTAATGATAAAATATTTTATGACTATGATAATCAAAATCCCACTTAAAATGTATTTTATATATAAGCATAAACAAATATGAAGTTAAAATTTGTTTCTTGAGTCAATATGCAGATTAGACAAAATTGAAAGAGAATTCGTGAACTAGAAAATGAAATTGAAGATTCCAAAAATAGATTAAATTGAAAATATAATGAAGACGAATATTCTTCTCATTACAGTTCAAGAAAAAGACAAAATTGAGAATAACAATGAGGAAATATTTAAAGAAAGAAATAACCGCTAAGAAATTTTCAGAAATGACAAAAGACATAAAGTTTAAAAATTTGAAAATATATATTCTAAACAGGATTAATAAAAAGAAATGCAAACTTACACACACACAATGGGTATTCAAAAACAAAACTCATCTACAAACAAAATAAAAACTATATATTTCAACTTATAGTAGACTTTCCAATAGCAACATTCAGAGACAAAATCAATGGAAAAATGTGCTCAAAATGTTGAAAGAAATGAATCCTCAACTTTCAGTTATGTAACTTACAACCTCTCTTTCAAGAATAAGAACAAAATATGAGAAAATTTACCATGAATAGACTCTCCCTAAAAATAATTATTTATGTTTAACATATATGTATATAATTCTAATATCTGTAATATATAGCTACAAAAGCTAAATAGATTATGGGAAGATTTCAAAAAGAACCATCAAAAACAGAGAGTGTACCTTTCAAATTTTGTACAGGAAAATGCATAGAATAAATTTTTCATTTTGAAATAATAAAAGAGGAAAGAAACAAAATATCACAATATAATTTTACAAAAATATTTACCAAATTTTAAGTAACATATACAAATTTTACAAAGCACAGAAAAATTAAAAACACTAATTTTAAAAGGCGTTTTACTGACACAATACCAAAAAAATTTAATGAAAAATGTTAAGCACTCATGATCATGGATGCAAAGCATTTAAACAATGCAATGGTTAATATAATCAGATTATATTTTAACATCTAAGCTAAATTAGTTATATTTCCTATATGAAAATTTTAGTAAAGCTATTAATATTTTCCCTTCATAAAGTGATTAAAGATAAATAAAATATGTTCAAGTGAATAAAAATAGAAAAAGTTAATATATCCGATGGAGATTTTTTTTTAACCAGTAGTAATGAACAGGAATGGGGGCTTCCCAGGTGACCCAGTGGTAAAAAAGCAGCCTGCCAAGCAGGAGACATAGGAGACACAGGTTCTATTCCAAGTCCAAAAGATCCCCTGGAGGAGGAAATGGCAACCCACTCCAGTATTCTTGCCCAGAGAACCCCATGGACAGAGAAATCTGGCAGGCTAAATTGGAGTCACAAAGAGTTGGAGACAACTTAGCAACTAAACAGCAACAATAAACATGGATATTTATGCCAGGATTGTCTGTGGTAGCAAGGTAACAGTCAAAAAGTCCCCCAAAGGAAAGAATGGGCAAAGCAACTATATTACAATACAGTAGAATCAATTACAGGAGTATTAACGAAGGAGCCACAGTCAATCAAATCAAAATATATCAACCTCACAAATATATGCAGCTTAACAATGACTTTGGGAAAAAAAAAACCACATCTTATATGGCACCAATTACAGGAAAAGAATATTATGTGAAATGAGTATATATGCATATTTATTTAAAGAAATGACTGTCAAGCATCATTGTTTAAATTGCTCTATGTGTGATTTGTTTACTTGCTAAAATGTATTTGTAATCCTCAAAACTATAGTCCAGACATTCTCAGAGCAGTGAAAAATTTGAGTCTGAGGTCCATGCTCCCAGCTGAGTGCTAACAAGGCCAGGTGTTGAGCTTTCTCCTTTTAGCTTTCACAGAGATGCCCAGAGGAAGGAGGGGGAGTGTACTGCAGAGCAAGTCGCTCTGGCTCCAGGGCCAGGTGGGCAGGGACTGAATTCCAGCTCTGGTACCTGCTAGTGGGGAGGCCTAAAGCAAGCCACTTAACCATTCTGAACCTTATTTCCTCTTGTGTAAAATGAGACTAAAATCAAATCTACCAGAGTGAGCTGTTTTTACAATTCAAGACTGTATTCTGTGTGAGGTCTGTGGATATGTGTGTGTCCATATTTCCTCTAGGAGTGATAGTTAAGTATTTGCGAATGCAGTGTTCACTTCCACTTTATGCAGCATAAATACCATGCATAAAGAGAATAAATGCATGAAGAAAAAACAAGCAAATAATGTATATGAATAGTAATTCTTTCTAGAGAGGAGTGAGAGGTGATAGAGGACAGAAAAGTCATACAACCAAAAGGGTCACAGAGGGAATTTTTAACTGTGCTGGTAATGCTCTGCTGGATAATTCAGATGTTGGGTCCTCAGTTTCTCATTTTGTATTGTTTTACTGTTTATGGCATATGACATGTAACATAAAATTATATTTATAGAATATTTCATAATAATAAAGTTATTTTAAAAGATCAATCTGCTTTTGTTTAACTATGGCCCATGGGTATAGCCACACTCAAGTTTCATTTAGAGAAGGAATAGTCAAACTATGGCTCATAATCCAAATTCACCTGTTTTTATAAAATTTTGTTAGATTATAGCCTGCTCATTTATGTATTTTCTGTGGCTATTTTTGAGCTACAAGAGTAGAATTAAATAGTTGCAACAGAGAATTTATGACTTGAAAAATGTAAAATATTTATTATTTGGTCCTTTACCAAAAATTTTGCAAACCCTTAATTCAATGCAACATCTAATTGGTAAGAATAGTTCAGGAGGCATAGCCAAAATGAACCATGCAGAGAAACACGGAAGAAAGCTTTTTTCTATAAGATAAAATGGCACAAGCTTTTCATTTTTTGAGACATCCATAAAGCAGCAGGTGTACGGGCTGCAGGAGTTTGCCAGCAAAGAAAATTGAAAATAAGTCAACAAGAAAACTTGCAAATATTAACTCATGGAATCCTCACAATCCCCATGCAAGTCAACTGAAGCACCAATAGATTAAGAAAATCACCCATGTTTACACATGTTGGATCTCGTGAAGCTAGAATTCCATATAACCTGACTTCCTGTGCAGAGGAATCCACATAATCTATTATTAAGGTGATTCCCATGGTAAACTATACACTGTGAGAAAGCTCTACTTTTATTATCTCAAAACTTCTGTAAATTGTGTTATTTTAAAGAGTGAAAGAAGCAGTGACAAATTCAGTGTACCTCTTGGGTGGGAAAATAAAGATTCAGTGGACTCAAAACATTGGAAAAAAAGAGAAATTTAAGTCTCTTGGTCACCTGTGATGTTATTAGGACATGCTGGTTTCCAACCAGGGCCTTCCCCTAGTGACTCAGCATTAAAGAAACTGCCTGAAATTCAGGAACCACAGGAAACAGGTTCAATCCCTGGGGTAGGAAGATCCCCTGGAGGAGGGCATGGCAACCCATTACAGTATCCTTGCCTGGAGAATCCCACGGATAGGGGAGTCTGGCAGGCTACAGTCCACAGGGTCACAAAATCAGACGCGACTGAAGTGACTCAGTATGCATGCACAGGTTGGTTTCCAAACATATATAATATGGAGTTTTGACATTTAGTAGGTAGGTGGTTCAAGTGCTCAGTGTATAAATATTAAAGGACAGGATATACAAAGGAATTGACATCACCAAATTGGTTGATATCTAGGTTACTTTTTATGAATACAATGATTTTTATTTTGTTTTGCAATTAGTCAATTTATAAAAAATGATGTTATGGTGGGAAAAGATCTATATCTGCTTGCTTTTCTTAAAAAGAGACATGAATTATCTTCACTTGGTGTATAGTAAGCCATCGAATGCAAGAATCAAACTAATGTGTCACTTCCAGAAGAGGGGAAGATATTTTTTTAATTTAATTACCAAAAATGAGGAAAGTAATGAGTATTTCCTTGCATTCTTATTGAAAATAATTATTCCTTTAGTAGAAACTAAGGTTTTTATTGAAAATTATTAAAGATAATTAGAATGCCAAAATGAATTTTTAAAGCAAATTGAGATATGTAATAAATATTATTTCACAAAACATTAAAATATAAGATCTTTTAAAAATTATTTTTATTAGTTTAAATATGTACTATATAAAATAAATTTTGCTCTACAACAAGTGAAAGTTCATGGGAAACACTATAAGTAATCAGGAGGAAAATCTCTTTTTTAATTGTATTTCCTTAGAGTCCATAGATCAAAAAAATGTAGGCCATAGAGAGATTTGAGATTTAGGTTAAAAGCTGTCTGTGCCCCCAGATATAATTGATGCTATACACCAATTAAAAATATTACCTAAAATTCTTTTGTATAATGGCTTAATTTATTTTTATCATTATACTTTTATGTGGAACAACACATTTGTCACACAGGCTTGAAGAATTCTGATATGGGTTGAGTGAAGCACATTTATTAATACACTAACTTTTTTTAAGTTATCTGAAAAGGCCATTATTAGAGTCTTACACTTTGAGATTATTATTTTAGCAATATGACATCATTTAGTGTTTTCATTTATATTTAATTAAGCTTTGATCTATGGTTTCTATAAGATATAAAGTCAAAGCAATTTCCATAATTTTGATATTTTAATGCAATATATCTTCTTACTTATCACAGAGGTCACATTTGTCATCCCATTAATTCCTACATCATTATATACACTTTTTAGGATTTCTTGTAGGCAAAGATTTTTTTTCTCTTTGTCCCTCACATTTCCATGTGTACTTGCATGTGTACTTCTAAGAACCCATTCACTATATTTGCATTTGGAACCTCATTCCCTCTCTTGTTTGGGAAATGTAAACCACTGTAAACCCTGGTTTGCTGATCACAGAGGACCCTTGGTCACTTGTCATGGGATAAATCTTTCTTCTTTGGGATGTCCACATTTTGTCTACTGCTGAACTGTCAGTAGGTAAGCATGCTATTAGCAGAGTTGGGCCAAAGAACTGAATTACATCTTGCAAAACAAAAGGTTATGAGAAAGTTAGTGGTCATTAGTTTCCATGTAACTCAATGGGAACTCATCAAATAACCTATGAAGAGTTCCCAATGAGACAGGATATATTGTAGTTGGAGGTGATAGCTGGACATGATGTAAAAGCAATTGCTTTAAATAAGAATTTAGTAATGTGGTGGTGAGGTTTGGGGAGGATGGCGTTCTACAGTCCTGTGATTACATCTAAATCTTTAAGTGAGCCTGTGCTTCTGGAACCCATTCCCCAGCTTCCTCCTCAGTCAGTCTCTTCCATCAGGAAGCTCCCTTAAGCCTATTGTCCTTCTCCATCAGGCTGAAAATACAATCACAGGAAACTAACCAATCTAATAACATGGACCACAGTCTTGTCTAACTCAATGAAACTAAGAGTCATGCTGTGTAGAGCCACCCGAGATGGACAGATCACAGTGGACAGTTCTGACAAAACATAGTCCACTGGAGAAGGGAATGGCAAACCACTTCAGTATCCTTACTTTGAGAACCTCATAAACAGTACAAAAAGGCAAAAGATAGGACACTGAAAGATGAACTCCTCAGGTTGGAAGGTGCCCACATGTTACTGGAGATAAGTGGAGAAATAACTCCAAAAGAATGAGGACACAGAGCCAAAGCAAAAACAACCAACCCCTAGTTGTGGAGGAGACTGGTGAAAGAAGCAAAGCGTAATGCTATCAAGAGCAGTTTTGTATGGGAACCTGAATGCTAGGTCCATGGATCAAGGCAAATTGGAAGTGGTCAAACAGGAGATGGCAAGTGTCAACATCAGTGGTTTAGGAATCAGTAAACTAAAATGAACTGGAATGGGTGAATTTAACTCAGATAACCCTTACATCTACTACTGTGGGCAAGAATCCCTTAGAAGAAATGGAGTAGCTATCATAGTCAACAAAAAAGTCTGAAATGCAGTACTTGAACGCAATCTCAAAAACAACAAAATGATCTCTGTTCGTTTCCAAGGCAAACCATTCAAAATCAGAGAAATCCAAGTCTATGTCCCTATCAATAATGCTGAAGAAGCTGAAGTTGAACAGTCTATGAAGACCTACAAGGCCTTCTAGAACTAACACCCAAAAAAGATGTTCTTTTCCTTATAGGGGACTGGAATACAAAAGTAGGAAGTCAAGAGACACCTGGAGTAACAGGCAAATTTGGCCTTGGAGTACAGAATGAAGCAGGACAAAGGCAAATTTGGTCTTGGAGTACAGAATGAAGCAGGACAAAGGCTAATAGAGTTTTGCCAAGAGAATGCACTGGTCATAGCAAACACCCTCTTCCAACAATACAAGAGAAAACTCTACACATGGACATCATGAGATGGTCAATACAAAAATCAGATTGATTATATTCTTTGCAGCCAATGATGGAGAAGCTCTAAACAGTTAGCAAAAACAAGTCAGGGAGTTGACTGTGTGTGGCTGGTATCATGAACTCCGTATTACTAAATTCAGACTTAAACTGAAGAAATTAGGGAAAACCATTCAGGTATGACCTAAATCACAATTATACAGTGGAAGTGAGAAATAGATTCAAGGGATTAGATCTGGTAGACAGAGGGCCTGAAAAACTACAGATGGAGTTTCGTGACATAGTGCAGCAGGCAGGGATCAATACCATCCCCAAGAAAAAGAAACACATAAAGGCAAAATCATCTGAGGAGGCCTTACAAATAGCTGTGAATAGAAGAGAAGCAAAATGCAAAGGAGAAAAGGAAAGATATATCCATTTGAAAGCAGAGTTCCAAAGAATAGCAAGGAGAGATAAGAAAGCCTTCCTCAGTGATCAGTGCAAAGAAATAGAGGAAAGCAATAGAATGGGAAAGACTAGAGATCTCTTCAAGAAAATTAGAGATTCCAAGGGAACATTTCAAGCAAAATGGGCACAATAAAGAAAAGAAATGGTATGGAGCTAACAGAAACAGAAGATGTTAAGAAGAGGTGGCAAGAATACACAGAATATACAGAAAAGATCTTCATGACCCAGAAAATCATGATGGTGTGATCACTTGCTCAGAACCAGACATCCTGGTATGTGAAGTTGAGCTGGCCTTAGGAAGTATCACTACCAACAAAGCTAGTGGAGGTGATAAAATTCCAGTTGAGCTATCTCATATCCTGAAAGATGATACTGTGAAAGTGCTACACTCAATATTCCAGCAAATATGGAGAACTCAGCAGTGGTGACTGGACTGGAAAAGGTCAGTTTTCATTCCAGTCCCAAAGAAAGGCAATACCAGAGAATCCTCAAACAACTGCAACAATTGCACACATCTCACATGCTAGTAAAGTAATGCTAAAAATTCTCCAAGCCAGGCTTCAGCAATATGTGAACTGTGAACTTCCAGATGTTCAAGCTGGATTCAGAAAAGGCAGAGGAACCAGAGATCAAATCGCCAACATCCACTGGATCATCAAAAAAGCAGGAGAGTTCCAGAAAAACATCTATTTCTGCTTTATTGACTATACCAAAGCCTTTGAATGTGTGGATCACAACAAACTGTGGAAAATTCTGAAAGAGATGGGAATACCAGACCACCTGATCTGCCTCTTGAGAAATCAGTATGCAGGTCAGGAAGCAACAGTTAGAACTGGTCATGGAACAACAGACTGGTTCCAAATAGGGAAAGGAATATTCCAAGGCTATATACTGTCACCCTGCTTATTTAACTTATATGCAGAGTACATCATGAGAAACACTGGGCCGGATGAAGCACAAGCTGGAATCAAGATTGCCGGGAAAAATATCATTAGCCTCAGAGATGCAGATGACACCACCCTTATGGCAGAAAGTGAAGAACTAAAGAGCCTCTTGATGAAAGTGAAAGAGGGGAGTGAAAATGTTGCCTTAAAACTCAACATTCAGAAAATTAAGATCATGGCATGTACTTCCATCACCTCATGGCAAATAGATAGGGAAGCAGTGGAAAGAGTGGCAGACTTTATTTGGGGCAGGGGGGCTCCATAATCACTGAAGATGGTGATTGCAGCCATAATATTAAAAGATGCTTACTCCTTGGAAGAAAAGTTATGACCAACCTAGACAGCATATTAAAAAGCAGAGACATTACTTTGCTGACAAAGGTCCATGTTGTGAAAGCTATGGTTTTTCCAGTAATCATAGATGGATGTGAGAGTTGGAATATAAAGAAAGCTGATAGCTGAATAATTGATGCTTGTAAACTGTGGTGTTGGAGAAGACTCTTTAGAGTTACTTGGACTGCAAGAAGACCCAACTAGTTCATCCTAAAGGAAATCAGTTCTGAATATTCATTGGAAGGACTGATGTTGAAGCTGAAACTCCAGTACTTTGGCCACCTGATGCGAAGAACTGACTCATTTGAAAAGCCCCTGATGCTCGGAAAGATTGGTAGGCGGGGGGAGAAGGTGATGACAGAGGATGAGATGATTCGATGGTATCACCGACTGAATGGACATGAGTTTGAGCAAGCTCCAGGAGTTGGTGATGGACAGGGAGGCCTGGCATGCTGTGGTCCATGGAGTCGCAAAGAGTCAGACACAACTGAGTGACTGAACTGAACTGAACTGTGATTCTGGATGGTGAATTTCACAAGTGTTTCTCAGTTTTTTATTTCCTCCACACTTAGGTGGAACAAGATGGCTAGCATTACCTGGAGTTGAGTATTTCTCTCCCCCAAGGTCATTTAGGAGCTGACATTACCCAGCAGATTAAGCTCTTGTTAAGTAGATTCTCTTAAGGGAGGACTTTAAAAGAAAATAATGCTCTGGTGTACAGTTGACCCTTGAACAACACGAAAGTGAAATCACTCAGTCGTGTCTGACTCTGTGACCCCATGAACTTTAACCTACCAGGCTCCTCCCTCAATGGAATTTTCCAGGCAAGAGTACTAGAGTGGGTTGCCATTTCCTTCTCCAGGGGATTTTCCCCACCCAGGGATCAAACCCAGGTCTCCCGCATTGCAGGCAGACACTTTACCATCTGAGCCACCAGGGAACAACATGACTTTGAATTATGTGCGTTCATTTTTATGTGGATTTTTTTTTAAGAAATAAATTTATGTACTGTAAGTTTTCTCATCATTATGATTTTCTTAATAAAATTTTCTTTTCTCTATCTTACTTTATCATATGAATACAATATATAATACATATGTGTAGCATACAAAATATGTTTTAATTGGCATTTTATGTTATTGGTAAGATTTCCAGTCAACAGTAAGCTATAACTAACTAAGTTTTTGGAGAGTCAAAACTTATGTTCAGATTTTTGAAAGTGTAGGATTTTGGTTCCTTTGTCCCCTCATAATAAAGGTCAATTATATTTCAAAATGGTTCCTATCCCCTCTCTCTGCAGGCAGCTCAAGATGTTTTCTCTGATATTCATCAGATTGAGCTCCTGGGGATAACACTCACAAAAATGTTGGGGTGTCTCTATGACTGGGTCCCCCAGAAGTTTTTAACTTTTTCAGACTTGTCTGCACTGAGCATGTCCAATTCATCAGTTACAGTTCTGGTTTCCCTACCCCAGACCCTGTTCCCTGGGACATTTCTGCCTCTGAGTCTTTGTCTCAGTAAGCTGATGAACTGTATTCATCTGTTGGCCATTCCAGTTTGATGACAGTATTTTGACTGTGTCATCCCCTTTATAAAATCCAAGCTGAGTTGCTAATTTTTCCGTCTGTTCTGCTTTTTATCTGTTTTCTTAGGATTTTAAACATTTCTTTATTTACTTTTTTTTTTTTTTTTTTTTTTTTGGCCGCACCGTGCAGCTTATGGTATTTTAGTTCCCTAACCAGGGATTGATCCCTGGCCCTTGGCAGTGAAGAGTGTGGAGTACTAACCTCTGGACTGCCAGGAAGTTCCCGGTTATGCTTTTTACTTGTTTGAATTCTGCTCCTTATAGGTGGAAGCTAAAATGGAAATTCAAGGTTATTACTCTAAATATTTTTAGTAAAAGAAGCAGAAACATAGTTTTACCCCAGAACATATAAGCATCAGATTGAGTCCATAGAAAGTAACCGCGAGTAATCTCTTAGATCTACCTTAGGATACAGTGTGGGCTTCCCTAAAGAATCTGCCTGTAATGCTGGTCCAATTCCTGGGTTGGGAAGATTCCCTGAAGGAGGGCATGGCAACCCACTCCACTATTCTTGCCTGGAGAATCCCATGGACAGAGGAGCCTGGCAAACTAGTCCATGGGGTCAGAAAGAGTTGGACACGACTGAGTGAGTATGCAGAGGAGAGCACAGAATACAATGGATGTGTGTGTTTGGGGGAGGTGCGCCGGTCGTGTGGGCAGGGCTCCTCACTCTTAAGACCTTGGAAGCAAGTATAAAGAAACTTTACCACGCAGTGTATGTCACGCCGATACTTGAAATAGGGTTTTGACTAGAACATGAAAAGGACAAATTTTTGATACATATTTTTAAAATGTTTATATTTTGGAGTTCTAACTCATCAGCGTCCAATACAAATCAGTTAATACAGAGCGTGGTGAGAGAAAACGAATCTCCAAAACTTCATCAAGAATTCCACTAAATCTAAGTGAATAGCCAAATTTACCATTATTCCCAGAATTGTTTCTTGTAGAATAAGTACACTTCAAAAAAAAAAAAAAAATACTGTAGGTTAAGGATTAACATTCCTAGCCTATGATGTTGTACAAATGACGGATGCCCTCTCTCTCTACCCAAGCTCTTCTTCCATTGCCAAATTTCCTCTCTTCTATTAACAGTCAAACAATTGCAACATTTAAATAACAGTTGTAAGAGTGATCTCATCTCATCGGCTTTACTTCATTTGACATTAACACTCAAAACCCAGTGAAATGCTCTTCCACTCTATAATGCTTCATGTGTCAATAGTCTCCCTGTGAAATCTAGTGGATCCTTAGCAGGACCCTTCTTACCACGGCACACCTGATCCTAGGGACAGGTGTGCATTTCTTCTTTTTTTATTTCCATGACTATTTCCATGACACAACTATTTCAAGGTTTTTTCTTATCTTTCTAGTTGCTCCTTTTTCTGATGTGAAGTATTTCCCAACCACAGCTTCTAAATTTTGGTGTGCCACAGAAGCAGTGTCCTATACTGTAGGAAAACTCTTCATTTTTTCCTGGTATCTCCATCATTCTAATGGCTTTATTTACATGTACATATTCAAGATAGACTTTTTCCCTTAAGCTCTGTACTTATCAGTAAACCTAAATTATCTTCTAATTGTCTCCACATAGACATTCTATAGAATACTTGCTAGTTTTTAACTCAACTTGTTGAAATATGAGTTTATTATACCCCTAGAAAACATGTATCTATTTTCTCCATCCCTGGAAATGGCACTTGTAACTGCCCCCGCTCCTTGACCCATTAAGCTCTTCAATTATACTTGTTTCTGTTGGTGTCAGTAGGACCAAAATTGCTTTTTGGTTGAAAAGCAATCAAAGTTGAAATATACCAAATTTGCTAAAATGACAAGCTCCAATTTATAAAGCTTCAATACCAAGAAAATGAGTTCTATATCTTATCAATGATGATATTCAAACAAGTAAGCTTTCATTTAAACATGATCACCTTGCCTGTTTTAAATATTACCTGTGCAACATGGCGACAAAATAAAGCAATTTTTTATTAAGCCATTAAAGCCCTGGCCTTACGAACTGTGTACATCAGATATCTTTGTGACCCCATAAGTACCATATTTCATTTCAGCAGCAGCTATGCTGACAGCTCATGCAGTACTTGCTCAATCAGTTCTCTGTATTACATTCTCTCTGTTAAAATAACTGATGTGACTTCTGTTTTCCTGTCTGAGCCTAACTGATGCAACCAGAGAATGAAGATATGCCCAAGATCAGGGATATATGCTTGAATATATGTATCTGTCTCCTCAGGGACCCCTTTACTTTCCACAGAGACACACCCAAACTGCAGAGGCCCTCACAGTGTAGGTGGCATAAGGAGTCCATGGAGTAGAAGAGAATAAAGACAGGTTCATTCTCTACCATGTGTCTCTCACACTGGGTTGGGAGTTTGGAGGGTGGTACATGTCAGCATGCAAAGGTCCATGTTATTAAAATATAACACCTTTCTTACTTTGCACAACTAAACCATCAGGTTTAATTTCTTGTAGCTTTAATAGGTTTCTTTCATTATGTCAGGCCTACCCATCCATGACCCACCTCAGCCTGTGTGGTATGGTCCACTTTTTTCCCTTCTGGCCTGCTGCCATCCCCTCTCAGATAGTCTAGCAATAAAACTTTATGTCTGTTTTTAAGCATAAGAAAGTTTTTCCTGCATTAGAGTTTTTTTGCATATGCAAATTTCTATGCCGATAGTTAACTCCTGTTCTACCATGATACCTTTCACAGGGGTAATTCCCAGCATGCCTCTGCCAGGATAACTCACATTTATTTTTCAGGAAACAATGTTTCTTCAGGGAAGTGTTTCTTTATTACCACTCTCTCTCACTTATCCAGAGTAATTCCTCTGGTTTAGACTCTACCACTTCATGGATCATTGTGTCATGGACATCACTGACAAAAGCTCAGAAATGACAAAAGGAGAGCCTATGAATCACAGAAACAGCAATTAATAAAAGTTTATTGTTCAGACACTAAAAAGGCAGTCTGTTAACTGATAGCCCTCAAACCAAAACACAGAATGAGGCTCAGGGATGTGTTGTTATAATATAGCTTATACAGTGAGGAAGAAATGACCATTCTCCCCAGTGATTGGTTATAATATTAGAATTTTCTTAAACGACAGAGAATTGGCCAGTGGTTACCTCATATCATTCTTGGGAAAAGGTTTAAGCATTGCTTATGATTTCCAGCGGCATAAATAAGAAATGACCCAGGTCAAGTTGGCCTTGAATAATAAGCTAAGTTAAGCTTTGCTTTTATACTGAACGGATTTTGTCCATTTAGGGAATTTTCAAGGCTGGTCTTCATTTGTTTTTCACTTTATGTAGTTTTGTTGATTAATATTTTATTTCTGACACAGTTTCAAGAATATCAGCCTGATGAAAGCAGGCACTGTATTCATTTTATTCATTTTCATATCCTTGGAACAAAAGACAGTGCCTGATACATTATAGATATCCATTAAGATATTAGTTATTGACTGAACAAATGGATGAATGGCGATTGTTTGAATGTTGCTGTTTATATCAGTCCTTAATTTTTTTTTCTTTTTTTTTTAGTTTTGGAAATGCCATATATCTGAATTATCCATCATGGGAGACTAGACATGCATAGCTATTGAACACTTAAAATATGACTAGTGTGAGTAAAAAACTGAACTTTTAATTTAATTTTAATTAACCTAAATTTAATTTTAAATAGCTACATGTGGGTAGTTGCTAATATATTGGACAGGTGTAGGCATATGGGACAGAATCTATAGGGATGTTCTTTAAAAGATATGAACAGAAATATATGTATACAAGAGACAAATTTGGGGAAATGACAAATCTGAAACTGAACATATATGGAAAAAAATCACATTTTTTGAACAGAGAACACAAGAACACAGAACTCATATAGTACTCTGAAATAAAACTCTTCTCTAAACATAGTAAAGCACAAGTTTCTTGTATGTGTTAAACTAGAGGCATAGTATGACCAATATTTGAAAGAAAGTTATGTTATATTCTACCTTTTTGAAGACATAGAAAGACTAAATCTCATTGAAAATGCATTTGCTTTGTGAATATGATCCATCCTCAGTCTTTCATTATATTTTATATAGTGCCTATAGAGTTCACACAAGTGAAAAATTTGGATAGTATAATGATCATTATTTAATTGCTTTGCATCTGTTTGTCATATAGTGAACTGAGATAATCTATTGGATTGTATTATTAGAACCTATTCACATTTACATTTTATGATTTAAAGTTTGCACAGTTTGAATACTTTATACATGTTCATGTATACTACAGATGTTTTAGTCAACATCATTTTAATTTTTTTTTTCTCCTGGCTTTTTCTTTCATGACATGTATGTAAGTGTACTCATTTTAATTAATTTCTTGTACCATTCTTATTAGAATAATATATATCTGTCTTTCACAATTGTATATTTACCACTTCATAGAGAAGTTAAGAGTGTATAAGAAACATTGTTAATACATATCTGTATATTTAAATATATAATAAGCAAACTTTATATTTTCATATAAATGCATTTGCATTCTTGTAAATTTGGACATATCTTACACTACTTTTGTAGCATTAGCTTTAAAAAAATATTTTGGTAATTCTAATTCTCTTAAGTCAAATAAATGCTCCTAAGTTCTCTGAATATTCTCTTCTGCTTGATTTAATTTTGTTTGTGTAAAAGTTAAACTGATATAACTCCATCTGCATTTAGAGTTACTATTTTAAAATTAAATCACATCTTCTAGATAATATTTATCCCTGACCTACATTTCTTCAGCTTTGGAAACAGTGATGATTTCATTCGTTTCTAATAGTGCAGTACCACCTTAGTTAAAGATACTTTTGACTTATTTTCATTTCAAGTCAGGAAGACAAAAAACACTACCTCTAGTCACTTCATACCACCTTCCTCAAGCGAGAGATCTTTGTAAACACAACTCACTAAAGGAAAAAAAAAAAAAAAATCAACCTATGATCTATGAAATGGTAAAACATTTTCTACTAAATACAACATTCTAAAGTTAGATCAATAATTTGAGAATCAACTAGTGGTCTAACGATTCTCTTAACCTTGCTCTTGGGTCCTACTCTTTTCTGAAGGCAGATTTCTAGCTCTGGAAGAAACCCATACACATTTTCAGTAGTATAAAGTAGAATGAGAAGGAAGCATTAGTAAATCCCACCTTTCGGTTGTTCTCAATACATCTCAGCCTCTTAGAGGGCATTTCATCATATCCCTGCCCCCACCCCTTTCTCCACGTGCACAAAAACACACAAAGCTACTCCCTGCTATCCCAGTGGTCAAGAGTCCACTTGCCAACACAAGGGACACGGATTCAATCTCTGGTCTAGCAAGATTCCATATGTTGCAGGGCAGCTAAGCCCATCTTCCACAGTTACTGAGCCCATGCACTGCAAATACTGAAGCCCATGTGCCCTTGACTCCATGCTCCGCTACAAGAAAAGCAACCAAAATGAGAAGCTCACACATCACAACTCGAGAGTAGTCCCCACTCATTGCAACTAGAGAGACCCTGCACAGCCACAAAGACCCAGCACAACAAAATAATTGACTAATTAATTAATAAAAACACACACAAATAATATCAAGATATTTTTTCAAGACTGGCAGGCAAGAAATACAACTCGGCAGTAAGTAGTCAGTTCTGATTTACAGACATTCTCCCCCACTTGCATTTCACTGCAACTATCACACCAACACCCCATGAAATCTTTACCAACTTAGCACCATATTCTGCTAGGGTATATTTGTGCCCCACTTACCTTGCAAGATTCAACTGCTAGGAGATGATAAGCCAGTCCCACCTTACCATCTATGTTCTCAGATCATTCCCAGTGCCAACTGCGTGTGCCTTCAGACTGTGGTGAAGATCTCTTACCTGTGGGAGGAGAGAGAGAGGGAAGGAGGATTAGATAAAAAGAGTACTAGACTGCAGGACAGCTCCAAGAAGGGAAAGACAAGTCCTTGGATGAAAGGTGGAAATATAGAAATATGGAAGACTAGTTCTTCCACCTGGAAATATGGAAAATTAGTTCTTTTGGGTGAGGAGGAGTTGACAATACATATCTATAAGATTATTTACTTTGTTGTGGCCCTAAACTCCTGAGACAGAAACTTTGTAACTACAACCATAGTCCATAGAAGTAGCTAGTTGAAAAGTTCTGCATTCAGTCTAAAGAAGTATTAGGCATTATTTAACAATTACAAATTGTTTTCCTGAATTCAACTTTATTGAATTTACTGATCTAAGTATTACAGGTTTTTGTGTGCTCAGATGGATTGAGGTAGAGAAAAAAAAAATGTAGCAAGCAGAAACTTACTTATGTTTGATTCTATTTTATATCATGAATTGAAAATCATTTTGGCACAAGATTGTATAAATAACCATAGTCCATCCTTCCTTCAGGAATCTACTTTCTTCATGGTCAGCAATGATTTCTTTGCAAAGACTTAAATTAATTGCATTCAATCCTAACTTACCTGACCACCCTGTAGTATATGATCCTGTTGTCCTCTCCCTTCAAAATTGAAAAACAACAAAGAAAATTTGGCTTCTATGAACTGGCACCTCCTGTTTTGTTTTGTTTTTGGCACTTCTTGGCCTCCATTGAGCTCATTTTTTCTTTCATGGCCCTTTTATGTAGGTTTCTCTCAGGATTCTGTGATCTATGCTCTCATCATCACTTCATGTGTTTTGCATGATCAATCAAATTTACTGTGATGGTTCTAAGAGCAGCTTTATATTTATGATTAAAAAATTTTGTATTAATCAGGTGGCTCAGATGGTAAAGAATCTGCCTGCTATGCGGGAGACCTGGGTTCAATCCCTGGGTTGGGAAGATCCCCCGGAGAAGGGAAAGGCTACCCACTTCAGTGTTCTGGCCTGGAGAATTTCATGGGCTGTATAGTCTGTGGGGTTGCAAAGAACTGGACATGACTGAGCGACTTTCACTTCACTTCACTTCTAGAGAAACAAAACTAATAGAATTTGTATAGATATATAGAAAGGTATATATTATGAGAGATTGGCTCACACAATTATGAAAGCAGAGAAATCCCTCAACCTGTCTTCCCCAAGCTGAAGAGAAGGAAAGCCAGCAATGTAGCTCTTGTCTAAATTAAAAAATCTGAGAAGCAGAGGAGCCAGTGATGTAAGTCCTAGTTCAAGTCTGAAGGCCTGAACATCAGGCTGAGTGCTGATGTATAAGGCAAGAAAAGATAATGATCCAGCTCAAGAAAATATCAAATTAGCCCTTCCATCACCATTTTGTTCTATTCAAACCTTCAATGGATTGCATGATTCCTCATATTTTTCTAAGAGAAAGCTTTATTTATTCACCAATTTGAATGCTAATCTTTCCTAGAAACACACACAAATACACACAGACCCAGAAATATGTCTTACTAATTGCTATTTCTCAGAACTGTCAACTTGATACATAAAGTTAACCATCACAAAGCCATAATGCTATTTTAGTTATTATTTCAGAGCTTTAAAAATTGTACATCTATACATTCTACTACAATGACACTAACTATACTTCAAATCAACATAGGCAATATAGGCACAACTTTCAAAATATACCTTGCCTCCTAATTTTTTTTTTTGAGATAGAATATAACTTAATTGTAAATAATAATGTATGGGCTTCCCTGGTGACTCAGCTGGTAAAGAACATACCTGCCAATGCAGGAGATGCAAGAGATGTGGGTTCAATCCCTGGGTCGGGAAGATGCCCTGGAGGAGGGCATGACAACCCATTCCACTATTCTTGCCTGGAGAATCCCATGGATAAAGGAGCCTGGTGGGCTTCAGTCCATGTCACAAAGAGTCAGACAGGACTGAGCACAAACAGCAACATTATACAATAAAGTATACAAACTATGTATAAATCTTGCTCAATTTTTGCTATGTAACTGATATAAATATATCAAATAATATATAACAGATTTCCAGATCTCTGATTGTGGGTTCAGGAACCTAAATCCTAGAACATTCTAAAGGACCCTCCCTGCCACTTCCCAGTTAGTACTCTCAAGGCAGCATTACTTTGACTTCTGTCTACATATACTGATTTTACCTGATACCTTTTAAAATTATCCAAAAATAATTTTATGTGTTCTTTTGGACCTGGCTTATTTCGTTCATTATTGGGCCTGAGAGACGCACCCATATTATTTTGGGTAGCATTGCTTCATTACTTTTCATTGCTGGGTACAATTTCACTGTTTAAATAGATCAGATTTTATATATCCATTCTTCTACTAGTGGACATTTGGGTTATAAATGAGTTATCAATTGCCATGTAACAAATTTTCCTAAAACACAGCCACTGAACATAACATTTGTTATCTCACAGTATCTCTGGGTCTGGAATTCAGAAGTAGATTAGTTGCAAAGATTGGCTCAGGTTTCTCATGAGCATGCCATCAAGCTCTCAGCCAGGACTTCAGTCATCTGAAGATTTCACTGGGATGAAAGACCCACATTCAAGTTCACTCACATGGCAACTGGCCAACCTTGATTTGTGTTGGCCAGAGACTCGTTCCATAGATTTCTTTCATGTCATATAGATGTCTCTATTTTTATCTGTTATTCTGATTAAGTTCTACACAAATATCCTCATTTTCTTCTTTATATAAAAATATTTTTTAAACAACGGATCTATTCCCTGATTGTTTATTTTATAGCCTCAACTCAGCTTTTGATCTTTCATGTTGTTATTCCAGGTACTTGAAGACATGAGGGCTTACCCTATAATTTTCAATGATATAATTTTATTGTGATATTTTGTGTATCATTGTTGCTGTTGTTCAGTCTCTCAGTCATGTCTGACTCTTTGTGATCCCACAGATTGCAGCATGCCAGGCTCCCCTGTCCTTTACTCAAATTCATGTCCATTGAGTCGGTGATGTGATCAAACCATCTCATTCTCTACTGTCCCCTTCTCCTCCTGCCTTCAAACTTTCCCAGCATCAGGGTCGTTTCCAATGAGTCTGCTCTTCTCAGCAAGCGGCCAAAGTATTGGAGCTTCAGCTTCAGTCCTTCCAATAAATATTCAGGGTTGATTCCTTTAGGGTTGACTAGTTTGATCTCCTTGGTGTTCAAGGGACTCTCAAGAGTCTTCTCCAGCACCACAGTTCACAGTCATCAATTCCTAAGCGCTCACTTTTTTTTTTTTTATTGTCCAGCTCTCATTTCTCTATTTGACTATTGGAAAAACCATAGCTGTGACTACATGAACCTTTGTAGGTAAAGTAATGTCTTTGCTTTTTAATACGCTGTCTAAGTTTGCCATTGCTTTTTTTCCAAGGAGCAAGTATGTTTTAATTTCATGGCTGTAGTCACTGTCCACGGTGATTTTGGAATTCAAGAAAGTAAAGTCTGTCACTATTTCCATTGTTTCCCCATCTATTTGTGATGAAGTGATGCAACCAGATGCCATGATCTTGTTTTTTGAATGTTGAGTTTTAAGCCAGCTTTTCACTCTCCTCTTTCACCCTCATCAAGAGACTGTTTAATTCCTCTTAATTTTCTGCTATAAGGGTGGTATCATTTGAGGTTGTTGATATTTCTCCCCACAATCCAATTACAGCTTGTGCTTCATCCAGTCCGGCATTTCACGTGATGTACTCTGCATGGTAAATAAGCAGGGTGACAATATACAGCCTTGACATACTCCTTTCCCAATTTGGAACCAGTCTTTTGTTCCATGTATGGCTCTAACTGTTGCTTCTAGACCTGCATATAGGTTTCTCAGGAGGCAGGTAAGGTGGTCTGGTATTCCTTTCTCTTGAAGAATCTTCCACAGTTTGTTATGATCCACACAGTCAAAGACTTTAGTGTAATCAATAAAGCAGAAGTAGATGTTTTTTCTGGAATTCTCTAGGTTTTTCTACGATCCAAAAGATGTTGGCAATTTGATCTCTGGTTCCTCTGCCTTTTTAAATTTATTTTTTAAATTTATTTATTTTAATTGGAGGTTAATTACTTTACAGTATTGTGGTGGTTTTTGCCATACATTGAGATCAATCAGCCATGGGTGTACATGTGTTCCCCATCCTGACCCCCCTCCCACCTCCCTCCCTATCCCATCCCTCAGGGTCATTCCAGTGCACCAGCCCTGAGCACCCTGTCTCTTACATCAAACCTGGACTGGTGATCGGTTTCACATATGATAATATACATGTTTCAATGCTATTCTCTCAGATCATCCCACCCTTGCCTTCTCCCACAGAGCCGAAGACTGTTCTATACATCTGTACCTCTTTTGCTGTCTCACATATAGGGTTATCCGTGCCATCTTTCTAAATTCCATATATATGCATTAGTATACTATATTAGTGTTTTCTTTCTGACTTACTTCACTCTGTATAATAGGCTCCAGTTTCATCCATCTCATTAGAACTGATTCAAGTGTGTTCCTTTAATGGCTGAGTAATCTTCCATTGTGTATATGTAGCACAGCTTCCTTATCCATTCGTCTGCTGATGGGCATCTAGGCTGCTTCCATGTCCTGGCTATTATAAACAGTGCTGCGATGAACATTGGGGTGCACGTGTCTCTTTCAGTTCTGGTTTCCTCGGTGTGTATGTCCAGGAGTGGGATTGCTGGGTCATATGGCAGTTCTATTTCCAGTTTTTTAAGGAATCTCCACACTGTTCTCCATAGTGGCTGTACTAGTTTGCATTCCCACCAACAGTGTAAGAGGGTTCCCTTTTCTCCACACCCTCTCCAGCATTTATTGCTTGTAGACATTTGGATAGCAGCCATCCTGACTGGCGTCTAATCGTACCTCATTGTGGTTTTGATTTGCATTTATCTGATAATGAGTAATGTTGAGCATCTTTTCATGTTTGTTAGCCATCTCTATGTCTTCTTTGGAGAAATGTCTGTTTAGATCTTTGGCCCATTTTTTGATTGGGTCATTTATTTTTCTGGAATTGAGCTGCAGGAGTTGCTTGTATATTTTTAAGATTAATCCTTTGTCTGTTTCTTCGTTTGCTATTATTTTCTCCCATTCTGAAGGCTGTCTTTTCACCTTGCTTATAGTTTCCTTTGTTGTGCAAAAGCTTTTAAAAAATATGGAACTTTTCACGAATTTGCATGTCATTCTTGTACAGGGGCCACGATAATCTTCTCTGTATCATTCCAATTTTTTAGTATATGTGCTGCCAAAGTGAGCACCATTTGTGGCTCTTTATTGTGGAGGTTCCGCCCTGTGGGTGGGGTTGGACTGGTGGCTTGTCAAGGTTTCCTGGTTAGGGAAGCTTGTGTCGGTGTTCTGGTGGGTGGAGCTGGATTTCTTCTCTCTGGAGTGCAATGAAGTGTCCAGCAGTGAGTCTTGAGATGTTTATGGGTTTGTTGTGACTTTGGGCAGCCTGTATATTGAAGCTCAGGGCTATGTTTCTGTGTTGCTGGAGAATTTGCCTAGTATGTCTTGCTCTGGAACTTGTTGGCCCTTGGGTGGTGTTTGGTTTCAGTGTAAGTATGGAGGATTTTGGATGATCTCTTATCAATTAATGTTCTCTGGAGTCAGGAGTTATCTGGTGTTCTCAGGTTTTGGGTTTAAGCCTCTTGCCTCTGGTTTTCAGTCTTATTCTTACAGTAGCCTCAAGGCTTTTTCATCCATACAATGATAAAACATCTAGGTTAATGGTGAAAAGATTCTCCACAGTGAGGGACACCCAGAGAGGTTTACAGAGTTACATGGAGAAGAGAAGAGGGAGGAGGGAGATAGAGGTGACCAGGAGGAGAAGAGGGGGAATCAAAAGGGGAGAGAGCAATCTAACCAGTAGTCAATTCTGTATGTGCTCTCCACAGTCTGGAACACCCAGAGAGGTTCACGGAGTTACATAGAGAAGAGAAGAGGGAGGAAGGAGATAGAGATGAGCAGGAGGAGAAAAGAGGGGATCAAAAGGAGAGAGATAGATCTAGGCAGTAATCAGTTCCCTAAGTGTTCTCCTCAGCCCAGAACGCACACAGAGTCACAGAGTTGGGTGGAGAAGAGAAGGGAGAGGGAGGAGATAGAGGTGACCTGGGGGAGAAAAAGGAGAGGCAAAGGGGGAGAGAGCAATCAGGCCAGTAATCACACTCCTTTATAAAAATGGGTACTGAAGATTGGATTCTTAAAGGTACAAAATTGATAACAAATACCAAAAAGCAAAGATTAAAAATCTAGAGTAGAGGTTAGATATCAAAAATACAGTATTAAAGAAAAACAAAACAAAATCATGAAAATTATAAAAAATATATATGAAGTTTGTTTTAAAAATAGGGTCTTTTTTTTGCAAGGTAATTGTAGGTTATAAAAATGAAAATTAAAGGAGTTAATAGAGGACTTAAAATTTTTTTTTAAATAATTAAAAATGATAATAGTAAAAATATATCTAGGAATTACTCTGGAGCTGTTGCAGGAAGTGTGGGGTCAGTTCAGTTTCAGATAGTTCATTGTTCCAGCTTATACTTTTCAAGATCTGTAGGCCCCTTCCAGTGTAGTTGGTGCTAGCTACAGGGTTTTAATCTGTTGCACCTGTCACTTCCAAAGCGGTTCCCTCTGTTTATTTTGGCTTCTTCTGTTTGCAAGTCTCTTCAGTGTCTAGTTTCCACCCTGACGCAACGGGGCAAAGGTGGTCACTTATTTAGGCTCACTTGTTCAGTCGTGCTGTAGGGAGGGAGGGGCACTGCAGACAAACCTCACTGGGTGTGTGGGGAGCGCTCACAGTCTGGGTCACACTGGGTTTGCCCCTGCTCAGGGCGTGTGAGCCTTCCCCGTCTACACTGCTCAGGCTCCTGGTTGCTCTGCATGTGGACTGTCTAAAGCGGGCCCTGGGTTGCGTGCACTTTCCAAGTCTAAGCCGCTCAGGTTCAGGTTCCCGGGTACTCCCCAAAGGCGCAGACTTGGTTGCCCTTCCCAGGTCCCAGCAGCTCAGGCGACCAGGTGCTTGGGGAGCGCGCTCTCCCGAGGTGGCGGGGCATCTTATCACCTCCCCGTCCCAGCCGCTCGGTCTCCTGGGTGGCAGCGGGCGCCTGTGTCTCTTCTGGGGAGCTGATCTCTGGCTGCGACCCTCCCAGCGGAAGTCAACCGTCCAAAATCCCAGGAAGTCTTGGTTAGCTACCAGAAGCCTGCTTGCAGTTTGGTAGGGAATGCCGGCTCTGGGGCCGAATTTGCCTCTTTCCAGCTCTGGCTTCTGCCTTCTGCTTCCCTGCCTCCGTCGGGGGATGGGCCGGTCTGCAGCCGGCTAGCTCTCCTCTGGTGTTTGCTCGTGGGATAGTTCTCTCTCTCTCTCTCTCTCTCTCTCTCTCTCTCTCTCTTTCTCTCTTTTTCCTCTCTCTCTCTCTGGCTATCCTACAGTTTGGGTTGCTATCTCACATTAGCTCCCTCAGATTGCCCTCAAGGCATTCAGGTCCAGTCCTTACCCTAAGCAAAGCAGCCTGCTCCTCCCTGTTCAACCCCCACTTGCTGAGGCGGATGTGAACTTCTGGGCTACTTCTCGGCTGGGAGTTGCTGTTAGGCATGCAATCTGTGGATTTTATTTATTTATTTTCCCCTCCAGGTTATGTTGCCATCTGAGATTCCAAAACTCCCCATAGACCCGCTGGTGAGAGGGTTTCCTGGTGTTTGGAAACTTCTCTTTAGACTCCCTTCTGGGGATGGGTCTCCATCCCTAACACTTTTGTCTTGCTTTTTATCTTTTATATTTTGTCCTACCTCCTTTCAAAGATAATAGGCTGCCTTTCTGGGTGCCTGATGTTCTTTCTCTGCCAGCGTTCAGAAGTTGTTTTGTGGAATTTGCTTAGCATTCAAATATGCTTTCGGTGAATTTCTGGGGGAGAAAGTGGTCTCCCTGTCCTATTCTTAGGACTGCCCCCCCACCCCCCGCCTTTTATTTAAACTCAGCCTGTACATCTGGAAGTTTTAGATTCAAACACTGTTGAAGTCTAGCGTGAAGTATTTTGAACATGACTATGCTAGCATGTGAAATGAGTGCAGTCATGTGGTAGTTTCACCATTCTTTGGCATTGCCCTTCTTTGGGATTATGTACCATGGATGCTTAATATATTAATTTTGAAAAAATAATAAATGGCTCTAAGACTTTTACACTTTCAACTCCTTGTGACAATGACAAATATCACTTCTCCCTCATATACCTACCTTATTATCAAGTAAACATGTGATTAAGTGTGAATAACAAACAGTTCAAATTTTCTGCATTCAGTGATCACAATCCCATGACAGACCAAGTTAATCTAGTATTTTAGTACAATTTCTAGTGTTTTAATGCAGTTTCAGGTATTATAAATTAAATAAATCTCATAACTTTAGTGAATTAATTACAAGGATTCACAGCTATTAATCTATTCCAAATAGTAAAACTCCCAATAGTTGTCAGCTAGTCAATGCTATTAACACAATCAAACCTGTTGTTTATTTTGATGGCATATCAGATATTTTGAACTTTCTGAAAACTCTCTATTATGCTCACTTTTCCTTTATACTACTGAGTTCAGATTTACCCATCTTAAATGTATCATTTTCTAAAGTGAAATTTTAAAATTGAGAAAATGTGTAATTTCAGTAGCATAACTGTGGAAATAGAAAAGACAAAAGCGACAATGAGACTGGTGATTACCTGGTATAAAATGTACTATTAGTATATGAAAGTGAAAGTCACTCAGCCCTGTCTGACTCTTTTCAACCCTGTGGACTATACAGTCCATGGAATTCTCCAGACCTGAATACTGAAGTGGTTAGCCTTTCCCTTCTCCAGGGGATCTCCCCAACCCAGCTATTGAACTCACGTCTCCCTCACTGAAATATATTCACAATATCCAGTTCTTTAAAAAAACACAACAGAAAAAGGATATGTAAATTATTGTCTATGTGAGAAGCACAATGAAAATCATTCTTTATCTTGATAGAAATTATGTCACACTTTGTATATTAATGCAATCACAATTTCTGTGGTTTTATTTAATTTACCTGACTCTAGGATTCACATTTGGGAATATACTTTCTGCTTATGCATTTTCTTTTCTGTGGTACACAGATAAAGAACGATTTTCATTGTGCTTCTCACATAGACAATAACTTACATATCCTTTTTCTGTTCTGATTTTTGAAAGAACTTGATATTGTGAGTATACTTCTAAATAAAGAATGTTGTCCAAATAACCAAAGTATTTCTAAATATTTTCATTATTAATTACAATATAATCACTATATACTTTTTTTCCCCTAATTCTCAAAGGGAACTCATCTGCTACCATCATATTAAAAGTAGATCCAAGTTTATTAATTTAACTTTCAACAGATTTTAAAAATTCAATAGGATTGAAGAGCATGTAGCCTGAACATTGGGTTGGTGCTTCAGACATTGTATACTTGATTTAGAGATGAATGATTGTTCATTATAGAAATATAGTAATGGATATGTAAATAATGTCATCTAAGTCCAGGTGCTAAAGAGCATTATCAAATGCCATTAGTGAAAGTCAATATTATTGACTTTAAAATACTTTTTTTATCTATAAACTTTGTATATTTATGGCTATCTTAACTTTTTAATTCAAATATTCATAGAACTTTGTGTCATCTTAACATCAACAGATTTTACCCAAAGCTTTTTCTTGTAGCACGTGTTCTATGCTACAGGAAATTTACTTCAGCTAATCAAAGCACTTTGCCTGGTGTATTTTATTTCCATATTAGGAGAATCAAAAATCTCAGTGACAGAATTTTAGTATATCATTGTGTGATAACAAGATTAATTATTTTTTGCCATAATATGAAGTAATTTTTTATGAACAAATAGCTGGGTTCTTAGCTCTAAAAATTTCAATAACAAATCAATGTGCAAGTGACATTTAAAGATATATAGCCCAATCTTTATTGTGGGTTTCCCTGGTGGCTCAGATGGTAAAGAATCCTGCAGTGCAGGAGACCTGGGTGTGATCCCTGGGTTGGGAAGCTCCCCTGGAGAAGGGAAAGGCTACCCACTCCTCTATTCTGTCCTGTGCAATTCCATGTACAGAGGAGCCTGGCAGGCTACAGTATGTGGGGTCACAAAGAGTCAGGGCCTTACTGGGAAATTGAGGCCCAGAGATTTTAAGTGATTAATTTAAAGTCACAAATCACCCAGTAATAGAGCTGTGACTGGCATCCAGGGCCAAACATTTCCTCTTTAGAGTTCTTTCCATATTTTCCATTTAGTTCAGTTCAGTCGCTCAGTCATGTCCGACTCTTTGCGACCCCATGAACTGAAGCATGCCAGGCCTCCCTGTCCATCACCAACTACCGGAGTCTACTCATACTCATGTCCATTGAGTCAGTGATGCTAACCAACCATCTCATCCTCCGTTGTTCCCTTCTCCTCCTGCCCTCAGTCTTTTCCAGCATCAAGGTCTTTTCCAATGAGTCTATTCTTCACATCAGGTGGCCAAAGTATTGGAGCTTCAGCATCAGTCCTTCCAATGAACACCCAGGACTGATCTCCTTTAGGATGGACTGGTTGGATCTCCTTGCAGTCCAAGGGACTCTCAAGAGTCTTCTCTAACACCACAGTTCAAAACCATCAATTCTTCAGGGCTCAGTTTCTTTATAGTCCGACTCTCAATCCATCTATGACTACTGGAAAAACATAGCTTTGACTAGATGGACCTTTGTTGGCAAAGTAATGTCTCTGCTCTTTAATATGCTGTGTAGGTGGGTCATAACTTATCTTCAGAGGAGCAAGCGTCTTTTAATTTCATGGCTGCAGTCACCATCTGTAGTGATTTTGGAGCCCAGAAAAATAAAGTCAGCCACTGTTTCCACTCTCTCCTCATTACCTTTGGAAAATCCTTGCCTTATGGCCTTGGTTAGTCCCTTTTCAATGGTAATGTGTTATTATATTTACATAAGTAAGAATCATAGACTGTAATTCAGGATAAGCTATGAAAAACATCTAGCACAGTTTTTAAAATGTCCTTTTGGTTTTTCAGTAATTTCAGTCACGCTTCCTCTAAAGTTATCTAAGTTTTATTAGTTTTTGTTTTTTGCTAAAGAGCCTTTCCAACTTAGATAAAGGATCATTCATCCATGGTGAAAATATGAATTATTGCAACTACACTAGTGTACAGCATGATAATCTAAATTTAAAATCAGTAATCCTAATTCTATATGTTTATCATGCCTAAAAAATATGTAATAAGAAAAACTAGAAGTAGCTTACATACATGAAATTTTAAAATAGAAATAAAATACATATTTATAAATATTAAAACAGTATATTTATAAATTATAAAATAACATGGTACATTTAATAAATAGAATATCATATGATTATTAAAAACAAAGAAGTTTAAGTGACAATTGCAAAAGACTGGATTTAAGTTAAAAATTAAAAATGTAAAACATTTTTAATCTTATTTAAAATTATAATGTATATGCATATTGTGTAAGGTGTGTAGAAACTATATACATCTATCTATATAAAGACTTGTAATGTTGGTAGTAAGATTACCCTCATAGTTATTTCAGAATTAAGACACTTGGAGATAGAGAAAATCAGATTTAAAGTTTGTTAGTAGTTGTAGATTCATAGCAAAATGTAGTAGAAAATACAAAAAATACCCACATATTCCTGAGTTTTCAATGTTAACTTTGACTTTTCTAAGACACATTTATTTTTATTATGTGTATAAAATATTTTAAAATCTAGTTGAAAGAAGAAAAACTTTAAAAATATAATTAATGAATATCAATTAAAATTTGACTAAAAGGTATACAATTTAAAGTTACCAGCATCAATTGAGATGGAATCAATGCAAATGTTCTGTTTTGCCTTCTTTATGTATGATATTTGATTTCTTATTTTTTTTTGTAAAAATAATTCACTATATTGTTATCTTCATGTCCATTTGCTTTTCTAATTTATTTTTACCGTATTGTTTAGGTTTCACATATACAAGTGCAAAATTCCTTGATCAAAATCTAACGAAGCAGATGTCACATAATTTCTCAGGGTGGTGGTGATGACGGAGGTGGGGGAGGTGCATAGATTAGATTGAATAGACCAATACATAAGTATATACTCAAGATGCAAGTTTGATATGAGTTCCATTCAGCAGGGCTCATTTTTAACATAAATTATTGCATTCATTTTTTTTAGAACATTTCAAGTATCACCCTTTCAGTGACATGTGATCCATTACTTGTGCACAAGCTGTATTCACCTAAGTCTTGCGGTATTTATAATCTCCTTCAAAATGTGCTACTTATCAGCTGTTTCTTCCTTTTTCTCTTACTATTTGCTAGCTATGTGCTTCCCTCCTGGCTCAGGTAGTAAATAATCTCCCTGCAATGCAGGAGACCCAGATTCAATCCCTGGGTTGGAAAGATCCCCTGGAGAAGGAAATGACAACCCACGTCAGTATTCTTGCCTGGACAATTTCATGGACAGAGGAGCCTGGCGGGCTACACATAGGGTCACAAAAAGTCAGACACAACTGAACAACTAACACACATTTCCTAGCCTTAGTTTCAGCTGTATTTGAAGTTTTCTTCCTGAGTACAGAAATCAGTTTTAAGGCTCATTTCATTTTCCTCAATATTGATTGTTAACCTTACTACTTTGACTTCCAAAATCTACTCTTATTTTCTGAGAATACCATCTTTATTTCCTCTTGTCCATCTTCCTGCTTCCCTGAAACCTGTAAGATTATATGCAGTCAGAATGTAAACCATACTCAAGTTGCATGTCCTTCTTCTCTAGTCACCAGAATATATTGAAAGTTAAATGTGTGTCTCAATTTTTCACTTCAACTCATTGATGAGTACAATTTTCATCATGTAGCTCTATCCATGCAAGTAAAGAACCCATCTAATATCTTTTAACTAAATTTAATAAATATAGGCAAATGATAACAATGATTTTAGTGCTACAGTAGTGAGAAAAGCATTTTGGGGGAATAAACTAGACTAATAAAGAAAGAGTAATAACAAGTAAAAAAGAGAGGCTAGTGATGCCTATTCAGTTCCAGTTCCTGAAATTCTAAGGACTGTCTTGGTTTTAGATCTCTCTCTATTTAGTTGACTTGCCCTTCAACTCTTTGAATCGTCCTGGAATTTTCAAACTAACTACCTCTATATTGTCTGAACTGGCTTTTTGAAGTTAGATATTTGTCATTTTTTTGGCCAAATTGATTCAGTAATGATGATGCCTAATTTAAAACATATATTGCATGGCAACTAATGAGTTTTCATCACTTTTTATCCATCCATTTATCATAAATAATGTCCAATGAAAGAATATACATTCTTCAAATGCCATTTTAAAAGCTACTTAAAAGTTATTGGTGCACAACTACAAGACTAAGTTAAAAGTTATTATTGAAGAGAAGTATTTTGACACATTGAGGAATTTTATTTGATGTTACACATATTTTTTAATAAAGAAATTAACTGCAAAACTCTAACTAAAGTGGTTTTCCTCTAGATAATTTAAAATATATTTTATCTGATCTTAATATGTTCAAGAAATTTAGACTTGAAAAGTTATATCAAATTATTTTTAGTTATACCCACTTTCTTTTTAAATTAAATAACTGCCAACATTAGCATTGCTAAATAACCAAATTTATCATCAAATTAATATGTTTTTATTTTCATTTCTGCCTTTTTCAAGGTTTTCTATCTTGTCAATACATATATATGAAATATTATTTTTACATAATGGGCAAATTTTATTGCATCTTCCTTTTGTTTAGCAATATATTTCAATTACCTGGAAGAGGGCATGGCAACCCACTCCAGTATTCTTGCCTGAAGAATCCCATGGACAGAGGAACCTAACAGGCTACAGTCCATTGGGTCATAAAGAGTCAAACAAAACTGAAGTGACTGAGCACGCATGCAGGCATATTTTAATTAATACCATACTAATTCCAAAATCTTCTACGTGAACAAAACTGAATGTGGTACATTTTGAATACTTTGAATTGTCTTTAACATAAGAAAACACTGATAACTTTAGTCTGATTTTCTCCAATAACATCTTTTTGAAGCATGATATAAAATATAGACCAAAATGGCTAAGAATTTTGTAGTGTTGAATTTTTGTTTGTTTGTTTTGGCTTCTATAATTGATGTAGAAGGA
Organism: Muntiacus reevesi; assembly: GCF_963930625.1. Classification (NCBI taxonomy): domain Eukaryota; kingdom Metazoa; phylum Chordata; class Mammalia; order Artiodactyla; family Cervidae; genus Muntiacus; species Muntiacus reevesi. Next base: position 46,926,403 of record NC_089264.1, read on the forward strand.
AGCACAACAAAATGTTTAATAATTTTGAATATAATTTTATATATTCTTACTATTAAGAAATTCAAAGGGATCATAACACTTTCTTAAATTTGTTAAGGCATTAAATCTCTACTGCTCGATGTCTATTGCATTCATTGATTTTATTTGTTTCATAAACTGACATTGAGACCTAAACTTTATATGTTTCATTGTTAAGACACAAACAGTCAGAATGAGAATTGATTAAATAAAAAATATTACTTAGTGTAGTACCCAGTTTAACATTTTGGGGGGGGGGGGGCATAAAATCTAAACCTAAGTGACTTTGTTTGTTTTATAAACTAGGACACTCCATTCCTAAATGTCCTTAGGAAAACAGATAGACAAATAAAAAGTGAAAATTGTGAAACCATAGATGATGATGATGATGATAAAATATTACAAAATAAAATAACCTCAAAGATTTTATACACAAAAGAGACAATCATCCTATTTTCTTGAAATTGTTATCATTCTAATCATTATAGTTCAGTTCAGTTCAGTTCAGTTCAGTCGCTCAGTCATGTCCGACTCTTTGTGACCCCTTAACCGCAGCACGCCAGGCCTCCCTGTCCATCACCAACTCCCGGAGTCCACCCAAACCCATGTCCATTGAGTCAGTGATGCTATCCAACCATCTCATCTTCTGCCATCCCCTTCTCCTCCTGCTCCCAATCTTTCCCAGCATCAGGGTCTTTTCCAATGAGTCAGCTCTTCACATGAGGTGACCAAAGTATTGGAGTTTCAGCCTCAACATCAGTCCCTCCAATGAAAACCCAGGACTGATCTCCTTTAGGATGGACTGGTTGGGTCTCCTTGCAGTCCAAGGGACTCTCAAGAGTCTTCTCCAACACCACAGTTCAAAAGCATCAATTCTTCTGTGCTCAGCTTTCTTTATAGTCCAACTCTCATATCCATAGATGACCACTGGAAAAACCATAGTCTTGACTAGATGGACCTTTGTTGACAAAGTAATGTCTCTGCTTTATAATATGCTGTCTAGGTTGGTCATAACTTTCCTTCCAAGGAGCAAGCATCTTTTTTTTTTCCATTTATTTTTATTAGTTGGAGGCTAATTACAATATTGTAGTGGGTTTTGTCATACCATTGACATGTCTTTTAATTTCATGGCTGCAATCACCATCATAAGTGATTTTGGAGCCCAGAAAAATAAAGTCAGCCATTGTTTCCACTATTTCCCCATCTATTTTCTATGAAGTGCCCAAAATTCTCCAAGCCAGGCTTCAGCAATACTTGAACTGTGAACTTCCAGATGTTTAAACTGATTTTATAAAAGGCAGAGGAACCAGAGATCAAATTGCCAACATCCAATGTATCATCGAAAAAGCAAGAGAGTTCCAGAAAAACATCTATTTCTGCTTTATTGACTATGCCAAAGCCTTTGACTGTGTGGATCACAATAAACTGTGGAAAATTCTTAAAGAGATGGGAATACCAGACCACCTGACCTGCCTCTTGAGAAACCGGTATACAGGTCAGGAAGCAACAGTTAAAACCGGACATGGAACAGAAGACTGGTTCCAAATTGGGAAAGGAGTATGTCAAGTCTGTTCATTGTCACCCTGCTTATTTAACTTACATGCAGAATACATCATGCAAAATGCTGGGCTGGATGAAGCACAAGCTGCATTCAAGATTGCCGGGAGAAATATCAATAACCTCAGATATGCAGATGACACCGCCCTTATGACAGAAAGTGAAGAAGAACTAAGGAGCCTTTTGATGAAAGTGAAAGAAGAGAGTGAAAAAGTTGGCTTAAAACTCAACATTCAGAAATTATTATAGTATTTTGTCAATATTAAGTAACTGGATTGAAAATAACAATTTTTAAGGCTAGTTACTAATTTGAACATTATTTAGCTTATTTATGTAATCTTACATTCTATCATATTATTAAAAGAAGAAGGTATATAGTAAGTTAAATATTCTTAATAAATATTACTTCCCAAATCATGACAGCTAAAGATTATATAGTTGAAAGCATTTTGTGATCATATCTTTGGACATTTCAAAGGAAATCTTTTCAAAATATTGTTTTTCTTATGTTTGGTAAGATTTGAAAGTTAGCAGTTAATGTGGGCATTGAATAAAGATAAATTTTGGAAATCCGTATTTAAAACCAAATGATGGTCAGCGAATAACCTGGGTAATTTAATGATGTAGACTAATGTTCCAATTTTATGATTTTTCACATCTTCTAAATACTTAACTCTTTTCAATGACATCTTCCTAGTTCCAACATGACAAGGGAAACAAAATGAGGCTATTTTGGTTGTAGTACAACTTGTCTTTTGCCAGAAAAGGGGAGAGTAAGCTCTCCTGCTAGCATCATGAGCACAGTACATGAAAGTTTCATGATATTAAGAAAATTTAATTCTATAAAAATTCAAAGAATAAAGACTCATTAGAGTCAAAATTCTAATAGCGAGATTAGCTTTTATTACAGATAGTTTTATTTAATTATATTTAATGATCAGAGGAAACACTGTTTCAGTGAGGCATTTCTGGTTAAGTTAAATATTAAATGTTAATATAATATGGAACTTTCTAAAGGTCTGCCTGCTTGACTAAAAGAGCCAAACTCATTTTTTTAATACTCTTATCTAAGATTCAAAACTTTTGAAACATAGGCTTCCTATGTAGCATTTATTTTGTAAGAGCTACACTTTTCTCACCACCACTGCAGAATCACAGATATGATAGGAATTGCTGCTGCTGCTAAGTGACTTCAGTCATATCCGACTCTGTGTGACCCCATAGACGGTAGCCCACCAGGCTCCGCCGCCCCTGGGATTCTCCAGGCAAGAACACTGGATTGGGTTGCCATTTCCTTCTCCAATGCATGAAAGTGAAAAGTGAAAGCGAAGTCTCTTAGTCGTGTCCGACTCTTCGCGACCTCATGGACTGCAGCCTACCAGGCTCGTCCATCCATGGGATTTTCCCAGGCAAGAGTACTGGAGTGGGTTGCCTTTGACTTCTCTGAGTTGCATTGTTAAGAATACCTAATTGTTTGACATTATATATTTACATTGATTACATACACATTATAGATGTACATATAGTTTGATAACCATGGTCCTAAATTAATCTTCATAAGTATATCAGAGTCTTTTGAGCTTTTTAACTTCCAGTATGGACACACACACACACACACACTGTTGTTTTTTTTTTTTTTTTAAAGCTTGCTTAGGTATAATTTTTAAATGGTTAAAGAAGGGATCTTAAGTGTACAGTAAAATAAGTATTGATAAATCCATACACCCATGAAACCCAAGCTTTCATATTCAATATATAGAATGACTCCATTACCAGGTAAAGATGACCCACTTCTTAGGTGACCACTGTGCTTATTTGTCACCAAAACCTAGATTTGACTGTGATAAACTTGATATAAATGGAGTCATTCAATATATACTAATTTCTGCTAGTTTTTCTAATCCAGCATAATGATTTTGCTATTCAACCATATTGCTGCACATATAAGTAGCTTCATCATTTCCATTGCTTAGTGGTGTTTCATTGTGTAAATGTGACTGTTTATGCATTTACCCCTTGATGGATACCTGGACATTTTTTATTTCTTGGCAGTATAAATAAAGGTGCTATAAATATTCTTGTGCGCCATCTTTTGTGAACATATGTTTTCTCTTAGGTAAATAACTAGGCATAGAGTCACTCTGTCAGTGTAAATGTACATTCAACTTTCCAATGCATTATTATGAAAATAATCAAGTAAAAAAGTCTGCAGTGAACATCAATACCCACCACCTAAATTCTAACATTAATATTTTTAAATGCTTGTTTCATCACATTTAGGCATGTTTCTATCCACACATTATCAGTCCATTTAAATGTTTAATACATTTCAAAGTAAACTGCAGTCATAAATTTAGGTCTCCTTCAAAACTTCAGCACACACATCACTAAATAGAGTTAAATCTTTATTTACATTTTTTCTTTTGATATAAAATTTACTTAAAATTAAACATGTGTGTACATTTGCTGAGTATAGACATGCACATCTGTCTATATAACCCAGACACATGTAACATGAATATTGCTCTGGAAGATATTCTCATGCTATTTCCATTCAAATCCTTTCAGCATCTTAGCTAATGTAACCACTCTTATGTATTTTTATCAACATCAATTAGTTTTTCTAGCTCTAGAAATTTGAATAAACAGAAACATAGTTATGTAACTATTTTGTAACTGGCTTTATTCATTTTCATTTCAGGATTCCTCTGTACTATGTTTGTCAGTGGTATGTTCTTTTTTTTGTGCCTAATGATTTATTATATGAATAAAATATACTTTTAGTGATTTTTATACTGATAAATCTAGATTCTCTCATTTTTGGCTATTATGAATAAAGTTACTAAGCTTTTCCATGTAATTTTTGAATTAGTCTATTTCCTATTTTCCTGAGAATATAACTAAAATTCTTGAGTCAAAGATAGGTGTATTTTAGGATTTTGTTTGTTTGCTTGTTTTGGGGGCTTTTGTTTTTATTTTTTATGCTAGAACATTCTAAATTGGTTGCAACATATTACTTTCTCAAAAACAATTTGAGAGATCAGTTGTTCCATATTTTTACCAATGTTTGGGTCTTATCAGCCTGTTTCATTTTTGTGTGCGATGTGAACCATGAAGTGAGGTTCAATTCCTTTCAAAATGAATATCCAGTTTTTTCAGTATCATTTGTTGAAGAATTTTTTTTTCACATTTGTATTGCTTCTGGTTCCTTTGTTGAAAAATCAGTTGACCACAAAAATGAATGATTTTATCTTGACTAATTGATGTGCTCAGTTGCTCAGTTGCGTCCAGATCTTTGCTATCCCATGGACTGTAGCTTGCCAGGCTCTTCTGTCCATGAAATTTTCCAGGCAAGAATACTGGAGTGGGTTGACATATCCTTCTGCAGAGGATATTCTTGACCTAGGGATTTACCCGCATCTCCTACATCTCCTGGATTGGCAGGCAGATTCTTTACCACTTGAGTCAGCTGGTAAGTCCCTCACCCTAAAACAAATCCCACCTCTTCTCTATTATTTGAGTTATTAACATCAAAACACTTGGAAAACACACATTCATCTCACATTTTATAAATCCTTTTCTGCTATTTTTACTGTTTTTACTATTTTACAATTTTACCAAGATGTTGGCTCAGTTATGAATTCAAAAGTGCTCCCAAAGTTCTTAATGATGATTCACAGAGAAACCTTTCCAAGTTATCTTCTTACAAAGTAATTTCCATGAATATCTTTAGTTGATAGGCATGTTAATATTGTCGTTTATAATGACAACATAACAAAGAGCAACCTCACTAATCATAATAGAAAATAAATACTTGTTATATTTTTCTTATTTAATTATCTTGATATACTTTTAATCTCCACAATTGTATGAAGCAGGTGCTATTTTTACCCTTATGTCATCAATCACAATACTAAGTTCTGGAACTTAACTTGCTCAGTCTCACACATCCCATCTTCTTCACCATTGTGTTTAATTAAATTACCTCAAGTATTTAGAAAGAACAATAGAAATTCATTTCCAGTTGATAACAGTCTATAATAAACACAATATTAGGGACAGTATCCGATTGACTATGAATATGCCCAACTCAATTATTTGAAAAAAAAAAAAAAAAGGACCTTCAGTTAAAATCTTCTAACATTGATCAATTCAAAATATAACCACAGTTCTCTGATCCATTGACATGATATAATAAAATATGACCCATAATTTACCATTTTCTATAATATATAATGTGATTTTGCATTATCTAATTTAATTTGCTTGACTTTTATGCGTTAGTTCAAATAAAAAAGCCTCCAGTCTTGGAATCTGAGCTTTATTCTTTAAATATTGCAAGCAGTTGTGTTTGTGTGTGTGTGTGTGTGTGTGTGTGATATGGATTATAATGAAAGTACAGTCATACAGGCATATCTGGAATGTATTTCAAGTTTGGTTCAAGACCCTAATAAGGTGAATATAGAAATAAAATGAGTCACACAAACTTTGTGGTTTCCCAGTGCATGTAAAAGTAATGCTATCATTGCTTTTTTAGTCTACTAATTGTGCAATAATAGCATCTTGTCTAAAAATATGTATGTACTTTAATTTAATTAAAAATTATCTATTGCCAAAAAATTTTAACCATCTTCTGAACCCTCAGCGAGTTGTAACCTCTTTGCTGGTAGAGTCTTGCCTCCATGTTGATGCCTATGCCTGATCACGATTGTGATTGCTGGAGGCTAGAGTACCTGTGGCAGTTTCTTAAAATAAAGTAATAATGAAGTTTGCTGGGTGCTTCACAGGGGGCTCTGCGGTAAAGAAGGCGTCTGCCAATGGAGGAGATGCCAGAGACATAGGTTCCATCCCTGGTTTGGGAAAGTGAAATGAAAGTGAAGTCGTTCAGTCATGTCTGACTCTTTGTGACCGCATGGACTGTAGCCTACCAGACTTCTCCGTTCATGGGATTTTCCAGGGAAAAGTACTGGAGTGGGTTGCCATTTCCCTCTCCAGGGGATCTTCCCAACCCAGGGATCGAACCCTGGTCTCCTTCATTGCAGGCAGACACTTTACCCTCTGAGCCACCAGAAAGCCCTGGTTTGGGAAGATCCCCTGAAATTGAAAATGGCAATCTGCTCCAGTATTATTGACTGGAAAGTCCCATGGACAGAGGAGTAGGGTAGGCTACAGTCCATGGGGTTGCAGAGTCTGATGTAACTGAGTGCATATGAACAAAATTTACTGAGTTAACTGACTCCTCTCACAAATGATTTCTCTGTAGCTTGCAATGCTGTTTGATAGCATTTTACCCAGAGTGGAACTTTTTTCCCCCCCAAAACTGGTATCAATCCTCTGAAATCCTGCCAAAGATTTGGCAACTAAGTTTATATAATATTCTACATCCCAACAATCTTCACAGCATCTTCACCAGGAGTAGATTTCATCTCAAGAAATCACTTTCTTTACTCATCCATAAGAAGCAACTTTTCATCCATTCAAGTTCTATAATGAGATTACAGAAATCAGTCATATCTTCAGGCTCTGCTTCTAATACTAGTTCTTTATTTATTTCCAGCACATCTGCAGTTACTTTCTCCACTTAAGTCTTAAATTCCTCAATGCCATTTAAGAGGAAGGGAATCAGCTTCTTCTAAACTCCTATTAATGCTGATATTTTGACCTCTTCCCATACACCACATGGCTCAGATGGTAGAGAATCTACCTACAATTCAGGAGCCTATGGTTTGATCCTGGGTTGAGAAAATTCCCTGGAGAAGGAAATGGCAACCCACTGAAGAATTCTTGCCTGGAGAATTCCATGGACAAAGGAGCCTCACAGACTACAGTCCATGGAATTGCAGAGTCAGACATGACTGAGCAACTAACACTTTCACTTTCATAAACCACAAATGTTCATATAGAATAATGAATCCTTTCCAGAAGGTTTCAATTGACTTTGCCCAGATACATCAGAAGACTCACTACCTAAGACAGCATAGCCTTATAAAGTGTATTTCTTAAAGAATAAGACTTGAAAAGTGAAAATACTCCTTGATCCATGGGCTGCCAGAATGGATGTTGTGTAGCACACATGAAAGTCACACTAATCTCGTACATCTCCACTAGGACTTTTGGGTGACCAGGTGCATTGTGAATCAGCAGTAATATTTGATAGGGCTTTTTTTTTTTTTTTTTTTTTTTTTTTTTTTTTTTTTGAGCAGTGCCTCTCAATAGAGGAAAACAATAGAATGGGAAAGACTAGAGATCTCTTCAAGAAAATTAGAGATACCAAGGGAACATTTCATGCAAAGACAGGGACAATAAAGGACTGAAATGGTATGGACCTACAGAAACAGAAGATATTAAGAAGAGGTGGCAAGAAAACACAGAAGAACTATACAAAAAAGACCTTCATCATCCAGATAACCACGATGGTGTGATCACTCACCTAAAGCTAAGAGGGCTTTAGGAAACATCACTACCAACAATGCTAGGGCAGGCAATGGAATTCCAGATGACTATTTCAAATCCTGGAAGATGATGCTGTGAAAGTGCTGCACTCAATATGCCAGCAAATTTGGAAAACTCAGCAGTAGCCACAGGACTGGAAAAGGTCAATTTTCATTCCAACCCCAAAGAAAGGCAATACCAAAGAATGTTCATACTACCACACAGTTGCACTCATCTCACACACTAGCAAAGTAATACTCAAAATTCTCAAGCCAGGCTTCAACAGGACGTGAACCGTGAACTTCCAGATATTCAAGCTGGATTTAGAAAAGGCAGAGGAACCAGAGATCAAATTGCCAACCTCCATTGGGCCGTAGAAAAAGCTAAAGAGTTCCAGAAAAACATCTACTTCTGCTTTATTGATGATGGCAAAGCCTTTGACTGTATGGATCACAAAAAACTGTGGAAAATTTGGAAAGAGATGGGAATACCAGAACACCTGACCTGCCTCCTGAGAAACCTGTATGCAGGTCAAGAAGCAACAGTTAAAACCAGACATGGAACAAAAGACTGGTTCCAAATAGGAAAAGGAGTATGTCACAGCTGTTTATTTTCATCCTGCTTATTTAACTTATATGCAGACTACATCATGTGAAATGCTGGGCTGGATGAAACACAAGCTGGAATCAAGATTGCCAGGAAAATTATCAATAACCTCAGCTATTCAGATGACACCACCCTTATGGCAGAAAGTGAAGAAGAACTAAACAGCCTCTTGATGAAAGTGAGAGTAGAGTGAAAAAGCATTCAAAAACTAAGATCATGGCATCTAGTCCCATCATTTCATGACAGATAGATGGAGAAACAATGGAAACAGTGAGCGACTTTATATTAGGGGTCTCCAAAATCACTGCAGATAGTGACTGCAGTCATGAAATTAAGACCCATGCTCCTTGAAAGAAAACCTATGATCAACCTAGACAGCATATTTAAAAGTAGAGATGTTACTTTGCTGACAAAGGTCCATGTTGTCAAAGCTATGGTTTTTCCAGTAGTCATGTAGAGGTGTGAGTGCTGGACAATAAAGAAAGCTGAGTGCTGAAGAGTTGATGCTTTTGAACTGTGGGGTTGGAGAAGACTCTTGAGAGTCCCTTGGATTGCAAAGAGATCAAACTAGTCAATCCTAAAGGGAATCAATCCTGAATATTCATCGAAGGGATGATGCTAAAACTGAAGCCCCAACACTTTGGCCACCTTATTCAAAAAACTGACTCATTTGAAAACATCCTGATGCTGGGAAAGATTGAAGGCAGGAAGAGAAGAGGCAGGCAGAGGATGAGATGGTTGGATGGCATCACCAACTCAATGGACATGAGTTTGAGCAAGCTCCAGGAGTTGGTGATGGACAGGGAGGCCTGGTGTGCTGCAGTCCAAGGGGTCACAAAGAGTTGGACATGACTGAGCAACTGAAATGAGCTCTCAGTAGTGGGCTTAAAATATTCAGTAAACCATGTTGTAAACCAATGTGCTATCATCAGGGCTTTGTTGTTCCATTTATAGAGCACAGGCAGAGTATTTAGCATAATTCAGAAGGGCCTTAGGATTTTAGAATGTAAATGAACATTGCCTTCAACTTAAAGTCAGCACTTGCATTAACCCCTAGCAAGAGAGTTAGCCTATCCTTTGAAACTTTGAAAGTGAAAGTCTCTCGATCATGTCCAACTCTTTGCAACCCCATGGACTGTATAGTCCATGGAATTTTCCAGTCCAGAACACTGGAGGGGGCAGCCTTTCCCTTCTCTAGGGGATCTTCCCAACCCAGGGATTGAACCCAGGTCTCCCGCATTGTGGGGGGATTCTTTACCAGCTAAACCACAAGGCAAGCCCTTGAAGCTTTGAAGCCAGGTATTAACTTTTCCTCTCTAGTTATGAAAATTCTAGATGGCAGCTTCTTCTAACACCTTGTCTTGATATCAAAGCTTTACTTGCTTTATAAATTCCATAGTATTACCTCTCTTTTCAATTATCTGGAATAGTTTATCATTTAGGGGATTTTTAAAAAAGATTTAGAGAAAATAATTACGAAAATTATCTACCTCTAAGGACTTGTAAGGACTTGTAAAGGAAACACTGATAAATTTCCATTTTTCTATGGTTACTATTTAATTTTATTCAATAATTTGTAACTTTTTAGGAAAAAAATAAAGAGGTGTTCAAATTGGTTTCTTAGTAAATTAATCATTATTCTCTTTTTAAAAACGCTCTTGACATTGCACTTTTTATGTAATTTTTTTGTTTGTTTATCTTGGTTTCAGTTTTTCCAACTTCAGGTATTTATTGGTTTATTTTTTTAATTATAATGTTCACCTGAAGTTAGCCAATTTTAACTATCTAACAATTAAAGACTTTTTAATGTTTAATTTTTATTTCAAAAATATCATTTGATTAGTATTCCATAGGACAGCATTTTTGTTATTCCTTTTAATGTTTATTTTGAATTTAGTTAACCATGCATTTTGCATGGTTCATTATTTCATCTTAATTATTTTTATGAATAATCTAGCATGCTTTTCCATTATTTCTATTTGCCTGCCCTTTTCTTAATGCTGGATAATCTTTTAGCATTTATATGCCAAGTCGTGATTAAATATTCTTCAGGATTATTTCAATTTCTATTTAGTTACTTTAAAAACTATGCTTAATTCAACCTAATCCATTTTAATATTACCCTCTTTTTTTTCTCATCCCTTTTTCTTATGGTCAGTTTTAATGGCCTCCTCCTGTTTGACAGACACCATTTCCTTTCACATGTATTTAAGTCACAAGACTACATACTTTTTTCTTATTTTATATAATACATAGGATTTTTTTTCCTTATAAACTTCTCCAGTTGCTCAGAATTGCTTTGTTCTCTCAGTACTAGAGTGTATTATTTTTAAATCTGCCTTATGTTAGCTCATGCAGTTCAGCTCAGTTCAGTCAGTCAGTCGTGTCTGACTCTTTGCAACCCCATGAACCGCAGCATGCCAGGCCTCCCTGTCCATCATCAACTCCTAGAGTCCACCCAAACCCATGTCCATGGCGTGAGTGATGCCATCCAGCCGTATCATCCTCTGTCATCCCCTTCTCCTCCTGCCCTCAATCTTTCCCAGCATCAGGGTCTTTTCAAATGAGTTAGCTCTTCACATCAGGTGGCCAAAGTACTAGAGTTTCAGCTTCAACATCAGTCCTTCCAATGAACACCCAGGACTGATCTCCTTTAGGATGGACTGGTTGGATCTTCTTGCAGTCCAAGGGACTCTCAAGAGTCTTTTCCAACACCACAGTTCAAAAGCATCAATTCTTCTGTGCTCAGCTTTCTTTATAGTCCAACTCTCACATCCATACATGACCACTGGAAAAATCATAGCCTTGACTAGACAGACCTTTGTTGACAAAGTAATGTCTCTGCTTTTTAATATGCTGTCTAGGTTGGTCATAACTCTCCTTACAAGGAGTAAGCGTCTTTTAATTTATGGCTGCAATCACCATCTGCAGTAATTTTGGAGCCCAGAAAAATAAAATCAGCCACTGTTTCCCCATCTATTTGCCATGCTCATTATGTAGATACATACTTGAATATGTATACCAATGTAATGTATACTGAAGATATCTTTCCCAATCCATTCTTTCTATCAGAGACTATGAGGAATACCCTTACTCTGTACTTGTGTGCATGAGTGCACATTCGCTCAGTAATGTCTGACTTTTTGTGATCATGAATTGTAGCTGGCCAAGCTCTTCTTCCATGGAATTCTCCAGGCCAGAATATTGGAGTGGGTTGCCATACCGTCTCCCACAGGATCTTCCAACCCAGAGATTAACTCCCATCTCCTGCTTCCCCTGCATTGGCAGGCAGATTCTTAACCAGGGTGCAACCTGGGAAGTCCCTATTTTGTACTTGGAGTTAGCCAAACACCATCAAGAGACAATGGAGCCGGTAATTGCCTTGGGACCTGCACACTTCCATGTCTCCACAGTTATTGATTGAGAAAGAGTATTTGACTAACACCAAGTACATAGTAGTCAAATACTCTTTCTCAGGTCAGTTACTATGGAGACATGGAAGTATGCAGGTCCCAAAGCAATAACTGGCTCCATTGTCTCTTGATAATGTTGGTATCCTTTATTTTACTCTTTTGAAAAAGTGGCCATCATCTTTCTGCCTTCATTCCTCTGTCAAATTCATATTCACTTTTCAGGTGTCTTTTCTTGAATAATTCTTTGCCAACATTAATAAGTCACCCAGTTGTAATATATCCCTTCACCACCCTTTGGTAATTTTTTTTTTATATTACTCACTAAAATAAAGTGAGTATTTTTGAGTACTCACTCACAAATAAAGTATTTATTTGTGACTCCACCAGATTGACTGTAAGCACTGTGAAGAAAAGGCCCAATCCAATTCAGTAGGTAAGGTCCAGTAGCAAAAGGAATATAAGACATACACAGTAGCAAAAGGAATTTAAGACATACATGGAGATTTCAGTATGGACATTGGGTCCCAGAAAGATTGTGTGTCAACCACAGTTGAGAAGTGTGGGAAAAACTCTTATCGTGAAATCAACCTCCTATATGTCTGAAAGATGCTGACTTGAAGATCTCTATGAACTATTATATTTAAATGTTCCTCATTATGTAGACAGTCTCAGTTCTGTAAACGTAACTCCTTAAAACTACTTCTCTTCCTCTGTCACCTTTTCTCTTTAATGACAAGAAGAAACTTATCATTTATGTCACATTCTAAATATAGAACAGAATACACAAAGGGTTATGGAACATGAGCAAGAAAATTAGATTAGGTATTATTATTTTACCTTCACCCAATTACATTATAAATTGCTGTGTTGGAAGTATCAGAAACAGGTCTACTATTTATAAATGCATATTTCATGAACATTACTGGTTAAAGTTAAATTAAGTATTCACAACAATGTTTAAAAATAATATTTTGACAGGGATTGCAAATGTACCACCTTGTGAACTGTTGAGAATATATTTCAATTTTCATAACTATTTTAATGAGAATTATTATAATGGAGTTAACTCCTGGCAGAATTAGATGTGAAAACTTGCCAACACTGCATCAATCATAATTTTAACTTTAAGCCTGAAAAATTCCACTTAAAATATATAACAATTAACCTTTTTTTAGCTCTAGGATTGAAAATGAACTCTGGCTGCTATGTCATACATCTTAAGTTAAAAACAAGAATTAACCATAATTAGCAAATTTCAGATTTGTTTCAAAGTTATTTTGCATGACATGAAGAAAACCATTGTGTGGTAACTCTCTACACTCACTTTTTCACTCAGATTGATTGTATTATTATCCAACTCTCCACTTGGTTAAGTACTTATAGTTACTGAACAATCAAGTAAAAACAATCCAACTATTTGCATTATGCCCTGTATTTAGAAGTTCCGGGAAGCAATAGACAAAATAAACATTGCTACTAGAAAATTAAAGGGGAAAAAAAATCCAGAGTATTCTATTTATAAACCGTCTTTTCATCTCCTAGACCTTAATTTAGACTTCATTAAAAATTAGAAGGCAGGTTCTTAATTTTGGGGAGATTTCCTGCCATTATATTTTTAACACTATGTATTGGGATTACAAAGAGTCGGACATGACTGAGCAACTGAACTGAACTGAACTGATTGAGTATCATTCTAGACGTTTAAAAAAATTTTAAATGCAATTCATACTTCACAGTACATGTTTCAGAGAGGTGAGAAAACATGTAATCAAATAAATAAAAAACAAAATGGCATGTTCTGGAATCTAAGGCAAAATCTAGCATCTGTGCGTGTCTGACTTTTTGCAACCCCATGGACTGTAGCCTGCCAGTCTCCTCCGCCCATGGAATTTTTCAGGCAAGAATATTGGAGTGGGTTGCTATTTCCGCCTTCAGGGGATCTCCCTGACCCAGAGATCACACCCACATCTCTTGTATCTCCTGCATTGGCAGGTAGATTCTTAACCACTGTATCACCTGTGGGTATCACCAAATAGAAGTCAATTATATATGGCTATGAAGTTGGGCTGTGTTTACAATAAAAGTGAAATAAAACTTAATAAGTAGATTGTTTTCAGTGGTTCATAAAGTCCACAGCATGTAAATTTTCAGAGGTAGTGATTAGAAAAAAATAATTTATTCTTCTAAGGAAAAACTATAGATGGCAATACAGATTTCAATTTAGTTTTGTTTTGTTAGATTAAAATTCCAGGATATTATCTCTAACTTTCACCTGAATGTACCTAAAGAATTAGCCAGGTAAGGAGTGGGAGTAACAGCATTCCAAATGAGAGGCAGGAGAAAAACAGAAAATAATGGGCGTATAGGCTTTAAACTAGCAACTTTTCATGCATACACTTCCATAGGGCTTCCCTGATACCTCAGTTGGTAAATAATCTGCCTGCAATTCAGGAGATTCCAGTTCTATTCCTGGGTTGGGAAGATCCCCCTGAAGAAGGGATAGGCTGCCCACTCCAATATTCTTGGACTTCCCTTGTGGCTCATCTGGTAAAGAATCTGCCTGCAATGCAGATTTGGGTTCGATCCCTGGGTTGGGAAGATCCCCTGGAGAAGGGAAAGGCTACCCACTCCAGTATTCTGGCCTGGAGAATTCCATGGACTGTATAGTCCATGTGGTCACAGAGTCAGACCCAACTTCTTTCTTTCACTTTCACTTCTTTCAGGCTTTAAACTAACAACTTTTCATGCATATACTAAAAGATTCTTCTCCACTATTTATAGGAATCATTTTCCCATGGAGTTTCAGTTCAGTTCAGTCACTCAGTCATGCCCGAATCTTTGCAACCCCATGAGCTGAAACACCCTAGGCTTCCCTGTTCTTCACCAACTCTCGGAGCTTGCTCAAACTCATGTCCATTTAGTTGGTAATGCCATCCAACCATCTCATCCTCTGTTGTCCTCTTCTCCTCCTGCCTTCAGTGTTTTCCAGCATCAGGGTCTTTTCAAATAAGTCAGTTCTTCACATCAAGTGGCCAAAGTATTGGAGTTTCAGCTACAGCATCAGCCCTTCCAATGAGTATTCAGGACTCATTTCCTTTAGGATGGACTGGTTTGATCTCCTTGCAATCTAAGGGACTTTGAAGAGTCTTGTCCAACACCACAGTTCAGAAGCATCAATTATTTGGGGTTCAGTTCTCTTTATAGTCCAACTCTCACATCCATACATGACTACTGGAAAAACCATAACTTTAACTAAATGGGCATTTGTCGGCATGGAATTTGTGTGATATAAATTTCATAATAATCCATTTGCTATAAAATAGGTTATACTCATATGACTATTTTGGCTTTTAAAAATTATTTTAACATTGAAGTCTTTAAAACCCTCTTTACTATGATTTTTTTAATCAATATATATAAAGTGGCCAATTATCTTCTGGTTGCAACTAAAACAAAACAGCGAGTTACAATTTTTAAAGATAACTTATACTCAATGGTTTTATAGCTACTAAAAGACACCCTGTGATTATTCATCTTATTTAAGTATTGGCCTGCTCTCCTTTTAAATTTACAACAAAACCTATTGCCTTCTTGGCACTTTATGATACCTAGATTGCCTCACAATCCCAACTATTAAACACTTGCTGCTGTAAACTGAAAGGCTTTAGGGTTAGACATAGATATGATAAAATAAAAGCTATAGCCTGCAGCATCCATCATGGACAGTAAGTTCTTAATCATCTAATTCTGTTAACCCAATTTTGTTTCACAGTGTGAGTTAAATATCATCTTTTGTTCTAATTTCTACATGCATTCATCTCTGTTAAGACCATCTAGACTTAAAAATAAGTTGCCTCACTCTCTCTTCTGTATCTGTCTTGGTTTCTTACTCTTTACATAAGCCAAAGGTAAGTACTGTCTCATTTGATCCTTGTACATTCCTGCTTTTACCTTTCCTTCCTCTATTGTGTAGGCACACTCAAAGCCATTTTAAGGAAATCTCAGTCCCAGATACTGTTAACCAGAGGCAGCTTCAAGGTTTTCTGGAAAGAAATATTGGTCCCTCATTCCTGTTGGCTCTTTTTCAAAAAATATCTTAAAGATAGTTGATTCTTATTAACTACAGATTACAAAATTGTGGATTTTCCTTCTGGCTAAAATTTATTTGTAACCCCAAAATCATGGACTTTCACATACATGCACAAAGGGACAAAAAAATGGACTTCCCTGGTAGCTCAGACAGGAAAGCATCTGCCTACAATGAGGGAGACCTGGGTTCGATCCCTGGGTCGGGAAGACCCTGGAGAAGGAAATGGCAACCCACTCCAGTACTCTTGCCTGGAAAATCCCATGGACTGAAGATTCTGGTAGGCTACAGTCCATGGGGTCGCAAAGAGTCCGACATGACTGAGCGACTTCACTTACTAAGGAGCGTCCAGAGCTGAGGTCAATCAAGGCTATGCCCTGTCATCTTGTTTCAAGTCTCCTCCTGAAATTAAGTGCTTTTTCACCATATATTTAGTCCCACATTTTTTGCATTTTAGTGCTATTTGTCAGAGAATTTGCTATTTAAAATGGCCAAGAGTAACGTTAAAGTGCTGTCTATTGTTTCTAAGCACAAGAAGGCTGTGATGTGCCCTCTGGAGAAAATACAAGTGATAAGACACATTCAGGCATGAACTGTGCTATCTGAGTTCAATGTTAGTCAATCAACAATGTAGTACTTCCAGAGAGAAGAGAAAATTTACTGATTTTTATAGGGTGATGCTTTACAAAGTGTTAAAATAAAATGTATAGTTTATGATGAAGCTATGGAAAAGATGGACAAGTGCTAAATTTGTGGATTTATGAGAACTGATAAATAAGCATTGCACACAGCCCTGGGTGAGTTTAAAAGCCAAATATATTTGTAGCCATGTTATCTAGGCTCATGAAGCTATCAAACTCTTTTCAGCTAACGCTTTCTTACAAATAAGTACTGCATATCATTAATAATTTCTTAGAAATATGTTAGGTGTCTATAATCAAAGGACATAAAACACAAGCTTATGTTTGACTGGTTGATGTAAATGTCATGAAGGGAGTATCTCAGGAACCTAAATCTGTGTTTCCTCTAAGAACAATGGTTCTGGATTCACTAAGTCAGTATTGACTGCAACTTTACAGAACAACTACTGTGAAAAAATAGGATCAATTGTACATAAAATGTGGTCATGTTCTTCTTTATGAATAGAAAATATTAGTTTCCTTACAGTTTCTTCCCTACTGCTCCTCTATATAATCAATAATCAAATATGAGATAATCTGAAGTTATGTAATAGAAAAATGCAAGATATGAGATCAAATGACATTTTACTCAGTGTTCATAAAGTATGATTTCTAGAAATAGATTTCTTCTATTTCTACTTTTGTGTCATTTAACTTAGAAATGTGTCATTAACTTAGAAATGTTGTGTCATTAACTTAGAAATGCTATTTTTGTGTCATTTAACTTAGAGAAAATATGTTTACCTGTTGCAGTATTCCTAGTTGGTAGATGAGAAGATTTACCTGATTTAATAGGTTATGTCATATCTCAATTAGGAATTCAAAGAGAAATATGATACAAAATTAAAAATTGAATAATCATAAAATAATAGAAAAGGGGTATTAAGGAATATACATTGAGAAGTAAAATGTCATTTCTTTAAGTTAACTTATTTGGATAAAAATGTACATTTGTTTCATTTAATGAGAGCAAAGACTTTACTGTGCAATGAGAACATCAACCCTGCACTTTATTTTCAAGGCCCATATCATCACGGTAAATTTCATTCAGAAAAAGAATGTATACACATTTGATGACAGCCAAATAGTTTCCATCTGACTGCAGATTTTATTACCAATTTTCTTTTTCTTTTTCAGTATCATTTCATTGAATTGAAATAAATGCTTTAAAACATGTAGAAAAAATTTAAACTATTTTCAGAGGTGTTTAATGCTTAGTTACATCAAGAACATTTCTACATATGTAACTCTCTTTTAAAAAGAACCAAAACCTAGCCTAAAAACAATAAGAAAATAATCTCAAATATTATTTTAGGGAAACTAATGTATTTTTTTTCCTACTCTGACTCATAGTTACTACGTTTTTCAACATATATCTTTGGATTCTGTTTCTCATATGATGTCTTATATGGATGTACAGAGGAAAGAATGACCTATTTTCCTTTAAAGTGATAACTCTTCTAAAATCTCAAAGTATATAATCTCTTTTACACAAAAATGTATGAAAATGATTTGTCCCCAGGCAGGGACATTGTAAATCAAGGTTTTGCCTTATGAAATTTTTGCCATTGAGTTACAAACCTATACAAAAGTTATAAACCCTGAAATATGACAGACTTTCTAAGTGTGGCCCAGGTGGTGTTGTCATAATACAACAGGCACTTTAGAAAGTACCATAAAACTAAATTACAAATGAATGTTATTATCTCCAAATAGAACTTCTGCAGGAACCACATTCAAGGTAGTATTTTCAAATAATTCAACTAAAAGACATACAACTGAATTTTATCTTTCTTCAACAATTTTACAAGAATAAATATTTCCAGAAGCAACATCCATGAACAAACCTGTTACTGTGGATCATTCAGTGGTACGCAAAAATCTAAACAATGATGCTCCTCGGTTTCACTCTTTTTAATGTGGCTAATGCATAAGTAAAATGTTCTCAATTTTTTTAATTCAATTTCAAGTTAATCAACATTAAACTGATTTCTTTAGTGAGAAATTTGTTAGAGTTTTAGCAAATATAAAGTTAGTTGAGTGATGAGTGACTGAAAGTCGTTCAGTCATGTCTGACTCTTTGTGACTCCATGGACTGTAGCCACCAGGCTCCCCTGTCCATGGAGTTCTCCAGGCCAGACTATTAGGGTGGGTAGCCATTCCTTTCTTCAGGGGATTTTCCCATCCCAGGGATAGAATCCAGGTCTCCTGCATTACAGGCATATTTTTTTACCATCTGAGCTACCAAGGAAGCCATTAGTAGAGATGTGCTAAAATGCAAATGTATATAGGAATGTAATTCATATACAGCCTTGTAAGAGAAATAGAGTGGTTATATAGCTCCAAACAATGGTATATTTTACTTTTGACTAATTTATCCACAAAACAGGGGTGTGTTTGTGTGTGTGTGTGACACCTAGAATATTGCAGAACACAGAATACATCTTGGGAATTTTTTTCATAAAAATATGTGACACATTCCACATGACCTTAAAATGTTTTATTTCTAACTCTTTCTGAGGAATATTTAAATATAATATCCTAGGAAGTTAGGATGAGTTCATTTAAAAATTTTTAGAAAAATTTATATTGCAATTTCCTTTGTAAACATTCTGATTTCTTGGTATAGAAAGAGTAAAAAAATGAAATAAGATATCCAAGACGTGTCTGGTGATAAAATACCCAGTATATTATATAAATATGCAATATTGCCTCAAATCTTGCTTAGATTAGTGAATTCATATGACTGACAGTAAAATGCTTGGCGAGTTTCTGTTACTATTCAGTCATCTTAAATGGTCAGTGTTTTTGATAACAAATTCTATGACCATAAGGCTTCATTAATTTCATGGACCATGTGTCTTCTCAGTCGCTCAATTGTGTCTGACTCTTTGCAACCCCATGAACTGTAACCCAACAGACTCCTCTGTCCATGGAAATTTTCCAGGCAAGAATACTGAATCGGTTGCAATTTCCTACT
The DNA here is from genome assembly GCF_963930625.1 of Muntiacus reevesi. Taxonomy (NCBI): domain Eukaryota; kingdom Metazoa; phylum Chordata; class Mammalia; order Artiodactyla; family Cervidae; genus Muntiacus; species Muntiacus reevesi. Next base: position 46,946,176 of record NC_089264.1, read on the forward strand.
CCTGGGTATCTTCCCGACGCCTGTCAGGAATCAAACCCTTGTCTCTTGCATCTCCTGCACTGGCAGGCGGATTCTTGACCACAATGCCACCTATGGGTCCTTCACAGGGTACACAAGCAACTTAAGACAAACTCTACCTCAAAACACAGGAACCTAAAAATTACTCTGCTTTCAAGGCACTGTCTAGTAGTGATTAATATTAGACTAATGTCTACTAGCATAAGAAAACAAAATATTGAATACAGTTTTTGAGTTTACCAGTTTTTATTGAACTGCTTTCCAGAAATCTACACTTATATACAATTGTATAAAAATGCAACAATTAGTTTACTGATATATACATATTTTACCTGAGATTTTATGTGAGATTACATGTAAGAGTCTTAATTGATTTTATTAATCTAAATTTTAAGAGAGGGAGATTCCAGAGTTAATGGTCAGTTATACATGTACAGAACTTGCAATTTTTTTTTTTCTATTCTTTTATATACTGTTTGGCCTCAGATCAACTGGAAGTCCATAGATTGACGATGGATTTTGAGTATGAGATTTAGGTGTTTTTTAAATTAGCTTTACAATGAAATTGCAGACTCTCAGTACTCTTAGTCCTACACATTAACACAGATGCAACAGTTTGAAAAAGGCTCACTCTCTTAATAAAGATCTTCGTGCAGATTGAAGAGACTGATCGTTAACCAGAATACAAGTTCTGTCAAAATCAAGTTTTTCATGCATTGATTTTGCAGCCTAACTTGTAAACATCCACTCCACACTTAACTTCACTTCTCTTTCTAAGACAATAGAATTGATATGCATATAACAGGGAAGGCCTTGTATTTTCAAGTCAAAAATTCTTCAAAAGGAAAATAAAGATATCTTTAAGTGGGTTTTTGAAAAGAAGGAAGGTTAGCAACTGCTCAGAAGAGCAAAGGGAGAAAGTCAATGAGGATGTTTAAGGATGTTAGGATGACAGTTAAATGAATGAAACATTAGGGTTTTATTGTGATTTGAATTGTTTAACAATTAGAATATGTGATATAAAATTCTGCTGACCTTCTCACCCTCTCTCCAGACTAAGTCACTCAAGTTCTCTTTCCATGTCTAGTGCAAATGAAGTTCAAGTTCAAGTGGGAAAAAATAAGTATTTTCCCACCAGGTCACGTGATCCTGGTTTTTCTAGGCATCAGCTTTTCGGCAAGGAATTTTAAGTAATCCCCCACCAATTCCTTCTGCAAGGAGTACCAAAAAATAAACATGCATATCTCCATCTAAAGACTCTATTATCTGAAATTTTACTGAGCCAAGATGACTTAGTGGGTAAAGAACCTGCCTGCAATGCAAGAGACATAGGAGACACAGATTCTATCCTTGAGTCAGGAATATCCCCTAGAGAAGGAAATGGCAACCATCTCTAATATTTCTTGCCTGAAAAATCCCATGCATCTGAAATTTCTTCTGGAGTTTCTACACTCTGATTAAATAGGCAGGGAGGAAATGGAGGTGTGGTACAGGAACCTGTTCTGCCCTCTCTTCGTAAGGTCTATGGAAATTTCTCTTAGAGGACACAGCAGGTATTAATGAGCTATGCTGTTTAGCTTTAGAGCATCTCCCTCATTTGCCAGGCAACACTTGTCAGGTTCCCCAGCACATAGAAACTAATGACTGATAATTAACCTGAGATGAAATAAATACCTCTTATCATCTCAAAGTGTATTAATATTTCTAATACAGGGACAATTAGATAAGGTTAATGTATTTTTTTTCCAAATAACATTTTAAAACTTTAAAAGTAGGTACTTATTTCTTCACATTCCTGGAAATTTATCTATAAAAGGTAGATATCACAGCATAATTTTTAAATAATTGGAAATTTTGTGACATGAAGGGTTTTTACAGGATTCCAGGACCTATGAGACTTTTGAAAGAATTGACAGAGAAATTTCACACAGAGTTCACCCTGCAATCCAAAGATTGTGCTTCTTGTTGTAACAAAATTTCATTTGTATCCAAACATTTTGAGATATAATTTCCTAAGAAAATACCAGGGGAAGTGGTATACAAACACCATGCTTTAGAATCAGTTTTTGAATAAGTCAAATCACATCTGCAGAGGGTCTTATTTGAAAAGCTAAACCATACACTGTTGCTTAAAGCCATAATATTGGGTGACAGGGTCACCTGAATGAGGAAAAGTAAATTCAGCATCATGTTTTTAATGAAAGTTTCTGAAAAGTGATTATTCTGCTTCAATTTGTTCCTTCTGAACAAAATTGGTCTTTCAAGTTCTTTATGCCCTTTTCCTCTTTTCCTCAACTTTCCCAGCATCAGTCTTTTCCAGTGAGTCAGCTCTTCACATCAGGTAGCCAATTTAAAGAGTGCATATTAATATAGTCATGTTCAGTTATATATAAATTATAGTAACACTATTCACCATTAGAAAATAGACATCACTTTAAACTTTCAAAGCAGTGACAATTTAGTCAGATAATAAAATTTCACAGGAAGAAGTTTCCTGATTATTACCTATGTAGATAAGCTCCTATGGAGTTAAGCTTTCTTATAACTGAATCAACTCATTATACATCAATAATCACTGTTTAATATAAAATCTTTCCGAGAAGACTGAGCCTTATTTATAAAGATGAGTATACACTAAGGTAAATATAAATACAAATTATTATAGAACACACTGCATCAAAAATATATGATGTGTATTTTTAGTATTTGCACAATCCCAGTCATTAAAGAGTTAAAATGTTTTAGCAAAAAGTGACATTTTCAAATTCTAAATAAATTTGACTTGTCATTTTTTCACTGGGGATACAAACACATTTTCCTGCAAATTTATTACAAGAGCAAGGCCGATTTATTTTCAAGTTCATGTCCCCTGGAATAAAGTGGCAGTAAATGGATAATCCATGGCTTGATTTCACACAGTTAGACATCCCATCATGTACTAGGAAGAGAGCAAATGAAAGAATCAGGGCATTTATAGCAGAGCTCCCTGCAGACTCATTACTGGCAGTGCCATGAACCATTACAAACCTACAGCCCTGAGAGCTCAGAAATGCGTGCTGTGGTATACCACATTCATTGAAATATAGCATAGTGAATTTTCTAACTCTTTAATTTATATTTAACCTTTTATTTCTAAAAGTTAGAGTAATTGAGTTTCACATGAAAACAAAATTTAGTTAATTTATTATATTTTTATGAAACAAATATGTTTGGAAATATACACATATATAAATAATTGAAACTTTTTAAAGCCTTTTCATTCCTCATAATGGCTAAATATCTGATACTTTGTTTTCAAAAGCACTTTAATATAACATTTAGGTTTTATTTTTTAAAAAGGTCAAAGTAAAATGCTACCAAATTGTATATAACAGTCAAAAAGTACAAAAATGTTATTCCTTTTCACAGTAAAATGTGATCAATGGTAATATATGGAAAGTCAATGCAGAACAAAACATTATTCCAACCTTATCACTTCTCCTGGTCAAATAACATACATTTAATTATTTCACAGGAAGAAAAAATATTCTCATGATATATAAGGCAAAGAAATTGAAGCACCAAAACCTCTGGTACTCATATTAATACATAACTATTATGAATATGGAAATAGTGCAAAGGAATTAAGCATTTTACAATGTTAATAGAGCCATAACTATCTGCAGGGTCAAAATATTAAGGTTTGGCATGGTTGATGTTTTCTGGCTATCCGTGAAATAAATTGAAAAACCCAAAAAGAACCAACAACTTGAATATTGGAATAATATTAATTTACAATGTCATAGACAATTTACAATATAAACCTACTTATTACCAAGAGATATAAGACTGGAAACAGATCAATAAAGGACTGAGTAGATCATCTAAACACAGAGTTCTATAGCTTTTTATATACATACCTTAACTCCAATTTTTACGACTAAACTCACCTTGGGTAAGCTTCGCCCACATGGATAAACATTAACAATAATAATCATATTTGCTTTCTAAAAGATGATCTAAAATGTGGCAGGCATTTTTATATAATTAGATAATTATTTACTGTAAATCATTTTAAGTCATACTATTTATAGTTTATAAGTTGAAGGAGGTTTGCAAAAGAACTATTTTCATTTTCATATCATTGTGTTAAGAAGGTTAACAGAGTTTTGATAAGTAAAGGAAATACTAGGACATGTTAGCAGATGCAGACTTATTGCCTAGAAGGTATTTTGAACATTATGAATCTCACTTCATGGTAAATGTGTGAAAAAACACTTTCAAAATTGAAAATAGTCACATACACACACAAAAAATTTCCTAGAGTCTAGATCATCAGTTGGTAGCATATGGCTAGCTCAGCAAATATAGCTGTTGAGATCATTTTTAGTAAAGACTATAGAAAAATCTATGGATGAATGCAAGGACTAATTTTTGAGGAAAAAAATCATCAGCAAGTAATGCTGGATTTTTTATGGCTTTTCCCCCTCTTCAGCTGGTTATGTCCATTTTCTGAATCTTCTTTTAGGGATGTGTTTCATACCAGCTTGCTCACTCCGCTAATGCACTCGTTCCCTCTGGAGTGGTGGAAGCTACCTCCTCCGGAATCTCTTCCAAGACATTCACCAGTGGTTAAAGATTTACCTCATTAACAGAGTTAGCCTGGAGTAGTACTTTTAATAGAAGCTTTGCCTAATTTTATTTATTTAAATATTTTATATATTAAATAAAAAATGACCAAGGGATTAAATTAGGGATTGTTTCACATTCAGCCTCACAAATCCTATCAGGTTCTGCAGCATTCCAGTCCCTCAGCACTTCCTCTCTAACCGCATCTCACTATCCTTTTGTGACAACCATGCTGGCATATGTTGTTCCTGGAACAGGCTAGAAACACTGCACCTTAAAGTCTTGATAACTGTCTCCCCACCTCCCCAATACGTTCTTTCCAAAGAGTCACACCCCTTAGGTTTTAGTCACCTAAGTTACAGGTGTTGACAACTGAGATAGGTAGATGATTGTCCTTTTTAAGCTTTCTACCACAAGTTTGCTTTTCTGCTTGAAATATCTATCTCTATTATCTTTAATGTCAGTTAAAAGAACTTGCAGCATATCACTTAATGAAAAATGTTCGTTTTGTATTTCTATTAGAAAACTTTTTAATCTCCTTTGATACACTGATAGAAATTATTGCTCATGGTTAATCAAATATTTTCAAGTCCTTAATTATCCTATTGGTAAAAAGTGTTGCACTGCAGTTCAACCAGCTGTTAATCTCCTTGATGACAAGGATCATGAGCACTGTTTTCTTGGATGTCTATTACCCGTTACTCTCCTCTCGGTGGTGGGAAGCCAGTGTATTGTTCTGTATTGCTATGGTGAGTGGACCAATGCTTCTATAGTCTTTTGAGATGGCTTTGTTTAAATAAATTTGTGTTTGTATGGCAACTCTCAGCTCAAAAAGAAGTAAATGCTATATAACATTCAAAAACATAGGTTAGATAGCTGTTAGTAAAGACATTGATTTCTGTTTTTTTTTTTTTAATTGGAGGGTAATTGATTTACAATGTTGTGTTGATTTCTGCTGTACAATAAAATGAGTCAGCCATAAGTACAGACACAGGCATAGATACAGACAAAGATATTGATACAGATATTCCCTTCCTTTTCAGCTTCCCTCCCACCCCCATCCCACCCCTTTAGGTCATCACAGAGTGTCAAGCTAGGCTGCTTTCTTTATTTGATAAATATCACTGAAATTCTGCATATAAATATGTGAAGACTGAGCTTTTGATTAAAGCTTGAGTACCCAAACTATTTTGTTTTAATCTGAAATCACTTGAGCATAGCTTTTATGACTTTACAATTTCTAGTGTGCATGTCAAAAAGAATAAAATGAACTCTGTACAGTTTTACATGTAAATCAAGTTAACCTAGTTGATCAATGATTAATTCTGATGCTGATGAAATGAAGCACACTAATATCCTAATATGGCCCTTACTAAGTCTTGATACAAATTATGTTTTTTTGGTCAGAATTCAAAGCCATTACATAAAAATTATATATAAGCTGAATTTTCTTCATAAGCATTAAAAAGCAGTGACTCAAAATTCACTATAAAAGGGTGAAAAAAAGAACTAGGAAGCTTTGTCATCAGAATCATCTATTTTCAGAGATCTCTGCTGTTTTTAGTATTATTTGCAACTTTTTGACAGGAGTCATTTTACCAGTATCTATTTATAGAAAATTAGAAAACAACCTCCATCATCTATTTCTATCCCTCTTTTAGAAACCTGACTAAAGGAGAGAATACTGGAAATCCCTTTGGCCTGGACTAAATGGAATTATCATTAGCTGAATGTATAGCTGAGGACTTTTATATTCGTCTCATTTTAAAACATGTAAATAAAGTCCATTAACGTGACAGACATTCAAAATTCTGAGACCTAAAAAAGAAAAGTAGCATCAAAATTCTTCATAGAGAATTCACTATCTTGTGCAAATTCACACTCAAAAATAATTACAGACTGTGTTAGGTCCTACTACTATATTTAGATTATATAATATTAGTTATATTAACCTCTTACTGTAAACTCAAAGCTAAGTTCATATATTTCATGCTTTACCCATTCATATAAATTAAATTATTACAAGATACACCTAAGAAAATTTGTAAGCTTTTCAGTGTTATGTAAACAAAGCTGAATTTTAAAGATTTAAATATTTAAAATATGAATGCTTTGTTACTTTACTTTTTGTTTGTTTGCTTGTTTTTTCCATTAAGAAACTACTTGAAAAAGAAAAGGATTAAAATTTTTGGTAAAAAAGAAATTTTTTTTCTTCAGTTTCTTTCTTCATATTTACATTTGGTCACACACTGTGTCTTGCTGAAGAATTTCTGTCTTTTTTTTTTTTTTTTCAGAGTCAGTGATTAAAAGAAAAATCAAGAATGGCATCTAAAATCTTTAGACTTGGACAAGGGTATCTCTGTGAAGAACACTGAAAATGTAAGCTGTTTTCTCTTACTTGAATGTATTTAATTACTACAAAAAGGAGATAATCTTAAAAACAACAACAACTAGGGAATATGTTTGTAAAATTTAGAGGATTAGAACTTTCTACCTTAGATTAAATCTATTTCTCACCTCTGACTTCTCTAGCCAGAGGAAGATTCTCAGTTTGGGACACAGCTACAGGTCAAAGACAAAGTCCAGAAAACACATGGAGTCAGAATAAAGGTCAAATCTGTGATAGCCTCTCTCAGGGGAAGCATGCTCACTGAAACGCCCACCCTTCCAGGCTCTCTAGTAACCACTTGCATGAGTTGTTTTACAACAGAGGGTCCTGGGAAGAACACGGAACTAAGAAGCCACCACCAACTGGAAGAGTTTGGGAAAGGTCAAAAGGAGACACCACATGTCTGCCCACCTCCCAGAATCCCTCTCACTAGCATCCATCTTGGCTGAGTGATGCAAGCGCCACCAGGAAGGAGTCCGAGTCAGAATGATTGGCCAAAGACAACCTGGAAACTAAACCCGCAACTGTGAGCCAAGTGGCAGAGAAGTTCTCCTGGGTACCTTACCCTGCTGCTCTCTGCCCAGGTGCCCTCTTCCAATAGCCTTTTGCTTTGCCAGCACGTGTCTCCTCAAACAATTCTCTTCTGAGTGTTAGGCAAGAGCCCACTCTTGGGGCCCTGGAGGGGGGCCCCTATTCCTACAACAACTGGCGACCATGAAGGGACTCCCCTTTTTACTGTGGCTGATATCCGGACTGCTCAGGGTACTCTAGAACTATCTTGCCTGCCTCAGACCGGACCTAGTGGCCGCATCTGGGACCCATTTGTCCCTGGTCTCCTCCTGACACGGACAACTGGCCAGAGTGCCCCGACCAGGTAAAGAAAAAGAGATTTTGTTGACCCCTTTTATCTCACCCCTCTTTTCAACCCATCCTATCCTATTCTATTTTTTCCTGTCCCCTGGTCCTGGACGCAAGAATCTGATCGAAGGGCCTCAGTCTGAGCTGAGGATTGGAGACTGATCACCTCCTCTTGGCAGAGAAGTTGAACTTCAGTTCTGGTTGGTCCGACTTCCAGTCTTCCCTTCTCTGGAGGCCTAGGGAAACATCCCGTAAGGTCTGGTTATCTGCAAGTGGCAGGAGATATCTGTAAGGCCACTCCTTTATTTCCTCTTTCTTTTCCTCACTCTTAGACCTCTTTTCTCTGCCTACTCCTTCTCTCTCAACCTGGCCTCTTTTGCTCTCTTTGAAGACCTATTTACTCTGTCTGTCAATACTCACCCTGAAGTTCTGGGTCTTTGTAAGATTTTCTGAGAGGTTACGCTCTCTCCTCCCCATCAGTTGCACTTTCTGTTCTTGGGGAGATATTTGGGTGTTAGAAACCCTTCACTGGGTGTCCTGTTTCTATAAATTCAGCCATTTAATTGAACATTTGGCTGAATGCTTCCACGTGGAAATGATTGATGGGGTTCAGTATAGTCTCAGCTGGTCTTGGGTAAAAATGAACACACTAAACATACATTTAGGAGTTAATTCACCTTTCAGGACCAGTCCTAAGCCCTGTTGATTGTATTTACTACTGCACATTTCCTTTCGTGCATTTACAATGAGGCAATTTGGGACCAGGAGAGAGCTCACAATCTCTCTAGAGTCAGATATGGGACATCCACCCCAGTACTGGTCCCCTGGGAACTAGATATAAACTATACCACTGTTAAAATGGGAAATAAGCCTAGCTTCCCTTTAGACTCTCCACTGGGTTATCTGTTGGTCCACTGGGAGGGATACCAGCTGGAAAGGCTAAAAAAAGAAAAAATATATATATCAAATATTTTACTCAATACTGGCCTACTTACTCCCTAGGAGGAGGGGGAAAATGGCCCCAGTCGGGGTCACTTGGATTCAACACCATTTTTCAGCTCAGTCTATACTGCAAATGAAAGGTAAATACAAGCAGGTTCTCTATGCCCAGGCCTTGGTGGCCCTCTATCAAGAAGGAAAGTCACTTACAGTCACCTCAGCTCTGCCATCATACGTCCCTTCCCCCATGGGATTAAGATCAGGAAGTAAGCTTTGCCCTCTACAGAAGGAAAGGTTATCCTCAGACAAAATCTGACCCCTAAGAGAGGTACCGGATGGGGAGAAGGAAACTGAGCACGTGCATGTTCCTTTGTCTATGCAAGACATTACCCAACGTACAGAGCAATTGGGTTCATGTTCTGAGAACCCCCAAAAATGTAGGGATGAATTTGAGCACCTTAGCCTTATCTTCTCCCTCACCTGGATATAATGGCCATCCTCACCCACTGTTGTAACGATGAGGCAAAAGCTAGAATCCTAGATCAGGCTAGAAAGGTGGCTGATGAAAGGCAGCGGGTGGATGTCGGTCTGGCCCCTGCTGAAGAGGCAATCCCCTCTACAGAGCCAGATTGGGATACCAACACAAGAACCGGAAAGAAATCCCTAAGACACCTCACTAATTGCCTACTACAGGGAACAACCCGGGGAGTCCAAAAGGTCCTTAATTATAATAAGATAAAAGAGGTTACACAGGGAGAGAATGAACATCCAGCTCTTTTTTCCGAAAGACTCACAGTTCAGTTCAGTTCAGTCGCTCAGTCGTGTCCAACTCTTTGCGACCCCATGAACCGCAGCACGCCAGGGCTCCCTGTCCATCAACAACACCCAGAGTTTACTCAAACTCATGTCCATCAAGTAGGTGATGCCATTCAGCCATCTCATCCTCTATCGTCCCCTTCTCCTCCTGCCCCCAATCCCTCCCAGCATCAGGGTCTTTTCCAATGAGTCAAATCTTCGCATGAGATGGCCAAAGTACTGGAGTTTCAGCTTCAGTATCAGTCCTTCCAATGAATATTCAGGACTGATCTCCTTTAGGATGGACTGGTTGGATCTCCTTGGAGTTCAAGGGACTCTCAAGAGTCTTCTCCAACACCACAGTTCAAAAGAATCAATTTTTTGGCATTCAGCTTTCTTCACAGTCCAACTCTCACATCCATACATGACCACTGGAAAAACCGTAGCCTTGACTAGGTGGACATTTGTTGGCAAAATAATGTCTCTGGTTTTTATTTATTTTTTTTTTAATTTTTATTTTTTTATTAGTTGGAGGCTAATTACTTCACAACATTTCAGTGGGTTTTGTCATACATTGACATGAATCAGCCATGGAGTTACATGTATTCCCCATCCCGATCCCCCCTCCCACCTCCCTCTCCACCCGACTCCTCTGGGTCCTCCCAGTGCACCAGGCCCAAGCACTTGGCTCATGCATCCCACCTGGGCTGGTGATCTGTTTCACTATAGATAATATACATGCTGTTCTTTCGAAACACCCCACCCTCACCTCACCCCCACAGAGTTCAAAAGTCTGTTCTGTACTTCTGTGTATCTTTTTCTGTTTTGCATATAGCATTATCATTACCATCTTTCTAAATTCCGTATATATGTGTTAGTATGCTGTAATGTTCTTTATCTTTCTGGCTTACTTCACTCTGTATAATGGACCCAGCAATACCACTTCTGGGCATACACACTGAGGAAACCAGATCTGAAAGAGACACGTGCACCCCAATGTTCATCGCAGCACTGTTTATAATAGCCAGGACATGGAAGCAACCTAGATGTCCATCAGCAGACGAATGGATAAGGAAGCTGTGGTACATATACTCTATGGAATATTACTCAGCCATTAAAAAGAATTCATTTGAATCAGTTCTCATGAGATGGATGTCTCTGGTTTTTAATATGCTATCTAGGTTGGTCATAAATTTCCTTCCAAGGAGTAAACATCTTTCAATTTCATGGCTGCAATCACCATCTGCTGTGACTTTGGAGCCCCCCAAAATAAAGTCTGACACTGTTTCCTCTGTTTCCCCATCTATTTCCCTTGAAGTGATGGGACCAGATGCCATGATCTTAGTTTTCTGAATGTTGAGCTTTAAGCAACTTTTTCACTCTCCTTTTTCACTTTCATCAAGAGGCTTTTTAGTTCCTCTTCACTTTCTGCCATAAGGGTGGTGTCATCTGCATCTCTGAGGTTATTGATATTTCTCCTGGCAATCTGGATTCCAGCTAGTGCTTCATCCAGCCCAGCATTTCTCATGATGTACTCTGCATATAAGTTAAATAAGCAGGGTGACAATATACAGCCTTGATGTACTCCTTTCCTATTTGGAACCAGTCTGTTGCTTCATGTCCAGTTCTAACTGTTGCTTCCTGAGCAGCATACATGTTTTTCAAGAGGCAGGTCAGGTGGTCTGGTATTCCCATCTCTTTCCGAATTTTCCACAGTTTTTTGTGATCCACACAGTCAAAGTCTTTGGCATAGTCAATAAAGCAGAAATAGATGTTGTTCTGGAGCTCTCTTGCTTTTTGATGATCCAGTGGATGTTGGCAATTTGATCTCTGGTTCCTCTGCCTTTTCTAAAGCCAGCTTGAACATCTGGAAGTTCACGGTTCATGTATTGTTTAAGCCTGGCTTGGAGAATTTTGAGCATTACTTTACTATCATGTGAGATGAGTGCATTTGTGCAGTAGTTTGAGCATTCTTTGGCATTGCCTTTCTTTGGCCTTTAAAAACTTTACCCAGGCAGATCTAAAAAGTATGGAAGCAAGAGTCCTGTTGGCCCATTCCTTCACAACCCAGGCAGCCCCAGATGTAAGGAGAAAATTGCAAAAACTGTGAAAAGGTCCAGAGATCCCCATCTCTGATTTGTTGGAGGAGGCAAATAGGGTGTTTTTGAATAGGAACCAGGAGGAGGACACCAAAAGGGAGCAAAGGAAACCTGAAAGGATAGGAAAATAGACAGTCAGACCCAAGCTGTGGCCTGACAACAGGCTAAAATCCTGGCCTTGATTCACCCTGTTCCTATGCAAGAGTCGTGGGGTGAGCCTTAGGTATCCACCATGGCTGAGAAGCACCCAGTGTGCCTACTGCAGAGAGGATGGGCATTGGAAAGGGGAGAGTCCATATCGCCCTAAGGGAAGGCGTATGAAGACCCCCACACCTGCTCCCTCTGTGTTAGTCCTGGGAGACCTGGACTGATGATTCCCACCGGCTCGGGAAACCCCCGCGAATGGTGAGATCCAGATCACTCTCCTCTACCCTTAGGTGACTCTACTTGTAGAATGTAAGGATGTGAACTTTATTTTAGAGATGGGGGCTGCCTTCTCTCTTCTTCCTTTCTGATTAGGACCTTTAGCCTCCCTGACTAAAATGGTGATGGGGGTAGATGGAAAACCCCAAAGCTGAAATTTTACTAAGTCCCTCCATTGTAAGGTGGGCAACTGGCAAGGAATCCACCCCTTCTTATACACCCCTGGTTGCCCCGTTCCCCTATGGGGGAGAGACCTTCTTTGCCACCTCCAGACCGGAGTGACTTGGGGAAAGCTAGAAGCCAATAAATTCCATTGCCTAGTGTCTGAATATTTGCAGTCAGCTGCAGAAAAGGAGGAGTCTGTCACTTTCTTAGATGAGGTCAATCCCCAGGTGTGGGATGTCTCCAACCCTGGCCTAGGCAAAAATGTTGCATCAGTGAAAATTCTTCTAGGCCAAATGCTCCCTACCCCTGGAAAAGACAACATCCCTTAAAACCAGAAGCTCTTGTGGGTCTTAGACCCTTAGTTAACAAATACTGAGATATTGGAATTCTAGTCACCTATGAGTCTCCCTGAAATGCTCCAGTCTTGCCTGTTAAAAAACCAGATGGATCTTATCAATTTCTCCAAGATCTCTAAGAGCTGTTAATGAAGTTGTGGTTCTCATCCACCCCATAGTCCCAAACCCTTATACCCTCCTATCCCGAGTCCCAGGAAATGCTAAGTACTTCTCTGTCTTGGACCTTAAGGATGCTTTCTTTTGCATTCTTCTCCATCCTGAATCCCAAAAATCTCTTTGCCTTTGAGTGGCAGGATCTGGGAACAAGGGAGGCCATACAACTTTGCTGGACTTGACTACCACAAGGATTTAGGGACAGCCCTCATATTTTTAGGACTTCCTTAGGAAGAGAACTAAGGGAATTAACCTTAACAAACAGTACTGTAATACAGTATGTGGATGACTTGCTCATAGCTATTGCAGATTTTACCAGCTCTCAGATGGATACTATTAAAACTTTAAATTTCCTTTATGAAAAGGGTTATTGACTATCCCCCCAAAAAGCTCAGATTAGCTTAACGCAAGTAAAATACCTTGGGTTTATAAGAATGGAAAGAAAAAGAATGTTTGATCACCAGAGGATATCCTTCATCTTAAATGCTCCATATCCCTAAATGAAAAAGCAACTTAGGTGATTTTTAGGAATGACTGGGTTTTGCAGGACCTGGATCCCTGGTTCTGCAAATGTTGCCCAGCTTCTATATGAGAAGGTAAGAGGAAAAGAGGAAGAGCCACTTGATTGGGATGAGACTTGCAAGGTTGTCTTTAATGACCTGAAAGAATCTATCACTACAGACCCAGCTTTAGGCCTCCCAAACCTGGAAAAGCCTTTCAGGCTGTGTGTCTCTGAAAGGATAGGAACTGCTCTTAGGATGTGAGGGCAAACGATGGGGCCTGTATTACAACCCATGGCTTACCTCTCAAAACAACTAGACGAGATGGCCAGAGGTTGGCCCACTTGCCTCCGGGCAGCTGCAGCCACTACTCTTACGGTTAAAGAGGCATCTAAGCTGACCCTGGGCCATCCCACCACAATGTATACTCCTCACCAGCGGCAGTCTTGGAAACTAAAGGGGATAGATGGATGACAGGAGGAAGGATCACCCAATACCAAGCCCTCCTCCCTGACACTCCAGAAATAAATTTGAGGGTCTGTCAGACTTTAAATCCAGCCACCTTAATGCCAGATAACCCTACATCCGCTTTGGCTCACCAATGCATGCAAATCATAGACGAGTTATACTTTTCTTGCCTTGATCTATCAGAGACAACTTTATCTGACCCAGATGAAGAATGGTACACAGATGGAAGTAGTTTCATAGAAAAAGGAGAGAGGAAAGCAGGATATAATGTAGTGAGCCTAGAAGAAACTTTGGAAAGTGAGTCTCTTCTCCCAGGCACCTCAGCCCAGAAAGCTGAACTTTCTGCCTTGACAAGAGCTTTGGAATTAGGGGATGGAAAGAGGATTAATGTGTATACAGACTGTAAGTATGCTTTCCTCATCCTGCATACCCATGCAGCAAGTCGGAAGGAAAGAGGGATGCTCAGTGCTTGAAGCTCTCCTATTAAACACAAAGAGCTCATTCTCAGGCTCCTGGAGGCAGTCAAATTTCCTGCTAAATTAGCTGTCATCCACTGCAAGGTTCTCCAAAAGGGGCAAGAAAAGGAGGTCCAGAGAAATAAGAAAGCTGATCAGGAGGTAAGACTAGCCACTAGGAAAGCTGCCCTGGTCATTGCTATCTGCCTGTTTTTCCCCAAGGAAACACTGACTCCAAATTATACCCCAGAGGAACATTCCTGATATGCCAAGAGGGGCTGGGAGATTGGGTCACATGGGTTGTTTTATCAGGCCCAAATAATACTCCTTGGCTCTCAGGTTTTGAAAATTACTAACTCCTTACATAGAAGTACCCATTTTGGAAAAGATAATCTGGAAACCTTGCTCAAGCCTATTCTCTACCATTCCCAGTTGGCTAAGGTTGTTCGACAGGTCACACAAAATTGTGATACCTGTCTAAGAAATAATACAAAAGCCAGACCCTTGCCACCTCCTCTAACTAAACCTGTCCAACGTTGGGGATCATACCCAGGAGAGGACTGGCAGGTGGATTTTACAGCCATGCCAAAGATTCAAGGGTTCTGTTATTTGCTAGTCTTTATTTCCCATTCACAAGATGGATTGAAGCATTTCCTACTAGGGCAGAGAGAGGTACAGAATCCTGTAAAGCTCTGCTGAAGGAGATAGTGCCTAGGTTTGGACTGCCCCAATCACTTCAGAGTGACAATGGGCCCTCGTTTACAGCCGCTATATCCCAGAACCTGGCTGCATGCTTAGGAATCAAATACCGCTTCCATTCTCAAGTCTTGGGAAAGGTGGAAAGATCTTGGGAAAGGTGGAGAGATCTTGGGAAAGGTGGAGAGAGCCAACCAGACTTTTAAAGGGGCTCTGGCCAAGCTATGTCAAGAAACACATAATAAATGGATCCATATGCTACCCATAACCCTCATGAGTGTACAGACAGCCCCCAAGTAGCTACTATTATTAATGAAATGATGGACTTATGAAATGATGTGTGTATGTCCATTCTTAACTTCTGATTTGTTTTTTGATGAGGACACCAACACACTCCTAAAACACATAATTGACCTGGGAAGGTTTCAACAAGAGCTCCAACGATATGAAGAACAGATCCTCCCCAGACCACAGGAAGACTTAAAAAATCCCCAATTAGAGCTGAGGGACCAAGTATTGGTAAACCTGGCAAAAAATAGGGAGTCCAGGCCAGCTCTCCAAGAAATGGACAGGACCATATCAGATTGTCCTAGTAACCTCAATTGCTGTAAAAGTTAAGGGTCTGTCTGCCTGGGTCCACAACTCTAGAATAAAACCCTATGACCTAAGGAGGGGGAGACGGTGACTGAGACTCCAAAACCAGAGGACAACTATTCCTGTGAACCTGTTGAAGACCTCAGACTCTTGTTCAGGCAGAACCCCATCACATCTCCCTCAGATAAGTAAAATGCCTCCTATGATGTTCCTCCACTTCCTGATCATGTCTCCCTGTATGGTATTAATCTCTCCCTAAATGATGCATGTACGCTTGCAAACTGCACTGCTTCTCGACTCAACCTAACCAGCCCTTGCTGGATCTACATTAACATCAGAAGTTGGGGGTATATCCAACCTATCCCAGGGTATCAAATGGCCCACCCTTCCAGGCCAGCTACATGCTGTCACCCAGCACACCCCATCTGGTTATGGTATGGCCTTTTGGGAAAAGGGGTGGGGGGACTTCATGCCTTGGGATCAGCACCAGCTCTCTATATTTACTCCCATGATAACATCTGCAATCCCACCTGAGCCCTTATTTTCTCTCTTGACTAACATTCCCCAAGTGACCTTCCCTATCTGCCTAAAAAGTGACTCCCTAACAGGAGTGTCAGTGGGAAATCTGGACAGCTCGTGATGTGGGGTAAGCTTCACTGTCAGAACTGATAGGGAAAAACCAGGATCTAGAATATTTTCTAGGGTATTACAATTTAGCCCAAAGTCTGGGAACTAGAGGTTCTGGCAGTACTTACATGCTACATCTAATCCTGAGCATGAGGCTCTCTGTGGATGCTATTAACCAGTCTCAAAAATCCATGTTCTGTTCTGGACGACCAAAAAAATCCACACCTGTTCATCCTGGTTTCTAAATCAGGCAGGCAAATCTGTCCCCTGTTATTCCCTTGTTGGGGTAACCACCCCTGAAAACCTAACCCTATGGTAGGAGCCTAAACAAAATATTCTCTACCTTGAAGACAAAACCCAGGATGGCTCACAAGACTTGAATCCCTTCCTAAATACCCTCATTGCTGCCAGTTTTGCAGCAAGTGGAGTGACGGTCTCCTCTCAGCTACTAAAGGACTGCCCCTGTTCCATAATGCCATGTCCCAGTTGTAAGGCAGATGGAAATCCTGCTCCCCTTTGGCAAACCTGTTTGCTGCCCAGCTGGAAGCCAGTTATGGTGTCGATTTCATATGTGGGAATGAAACTTATTTATCCCTGCCACCTTTTTGATCAGGAGCCAAAAATCACAATTTAGTGAATATAACAAAAGAAGCACTCACAGAGAAAACTGGTTACCATTGAGGAGATGGAAGGGGAGAGAGGAAATAAAGGGACAGAAAGTAAGTGGTACAAACTATTTTGATAAAATAAGTGATGAATATGTTGTACAACACAGAATTTTATGCTTTATATTGGAACATAATTGATTTACAATGTTGTATAAGTTTCTGATATAAAGCAAAGTCTTTCCGTTATACATATACATGTATCTATTTTTTCAAATTCTTTCCCCACTTAGGTTATTACAGAATGTTGAGTAGAGTTTCATGTGCTATACAGTATGTCTTTGTTGAATATATAGTAGTATATATATATATTAATCCCATACTCCGAATTTATCCCCCACCTTTCCCCTTCGGCAACCATAAGTTTATAAGTCCATATAAGTCCAATCATAAGTCCACGAGTCTGTTTCTGTTTTGTAAATAAATTCATTTGTATCATTTTTTAGATTCCAATATAAGTGGCATCATATAATACTTGTATTTCTCTGTCTGACTTACTTCACTAGTAGGCTAATCTCTAGGTCCATCCATGTTGCTACAAATGACATTATTTTCTTCTTTTTCATGACTAAATATTTCATTGTGTATATGTAGCACATCTTTATTCATTCATCTATTGATTGACATTTAAGTTGCTTCCATATCTTGGCTATTGTTAACTACTGCTGCAATGAATGGTAGGGTGCATGTATCCTTTTGAGTTATGTGTGTGTGTGTGTGTGTGCGCGCTCAGTTGCTCAGTCGTGTCCAACTCTTCGCAACCCCATGGACTATAGCCCATCAGGCTCCTCTGTCCATAGGATTTCCCACACAAGAATACTGGAGTGGATTGCCATTTCCCTCTCCAGGGATCTTCCCAGCCTAGGGATCAAATCCACATCTCTTGTGCCTCCTGAAGATTCATCACCACTGTGTCACCTGGGAAGCTATTTCTGAATTATGGTTTTCTTCAAATATATGCCCAGGAGTAGGATTGCTGGATCATAAATTAGCTCTATTTCTAGCTTTTTTTTTTTTTTTTGAGGTGGGGGAGCACCTCTGTGCTGTTTTCCATAGGGGCTGTCTGAATTTACATTCCCACCAACAGTGTAGAAGGATTCTCTTTTTGCCACACCCTCTTCAGCATTTGCTGTTTGTAGACTTTTTGACGATGGCCATTCTGACTGGTGTGAGGTAACACCTCACTATAATTTTAGTTTGAATTTCTTAGATAGATAAATAAATTTAGTTATTTATTAATAATTGCTCATTATTAGAGCAATGTAGAGAAGCTTTTCATGTGTTTTTTGTCCATCTGTATGTCTTCTTTAGAGAAATATCTGTTTAGATCATTGTTGAATCACTCAGTCATGTCTGACTCTTTGAGACCCCATGAACTTCAGCATGCCGGGCTTCCCTGTTCTACACTATATCCTGGAGTTTGCCCAAACTCATGTCCAGTGAGTTTATGATGGCATCCAACCATCTCATCCTCTGTTTCTCTCTTCTCCTCCTGCTCTTAATCTTTTCCAGTATCAGGGTCTTTTCCAAATAAGTCAGCTCTTTGCATCAGGTGGCCCAAGTATTGGAGCTTCAGCTTCAGCAACCGTCTTTCCAATGAATATTCAGGGTTGATTTCCTTTAGGATTGACTAATTTAATCTCCTTGCTGTCCAAGGGACTCTCAGGAGTCTCTTCCAGCACCACAGTTTGAAAGCATCAATTCTTCAATGCTCACCTGGCTTTATGGTCCAGCTCTCATGTGGATACATGACTACTGGAAAAATCATAGCTTTGACTGTATCACATAATAGATATCTGTTTAGATAATATGGAGATTATAGTCAATATCTTATAATATCTATAAATGGAAGGTAATCATTAAAATTGTGAATTACCATATTGTACTCCTATAACTTACACAATATCATTTATCAACTCTACTTCAATTTAAAAAAAAGAAAAAGGTAATAGACCATGAAACTCACATCTGAGCAAACAGTGAGATGTGAAACTCTCATGGAGCAGAACAAGAACCTATTCAGCAAGCATCCCATATCCAAAGAGTGGATGAAATTGGCAAAAAAACACCCAGTGGGATAGTAAAATTGGTATGTACCAATGGCTACATTTACCTATGGACAATACAGTTTCCATTCAGACATTAAAAATAAATTCAAAGGGAACTCTCCAGATATGTAAAAAGTGTCAGGTGACACCTTACAACAACACCCTGCCAGCAATTATTTATGGAGACACAGAGGATGGTGTGACAATGACCTTGACGGTATGACACGGTCATTGTCCATGTCAAAGGTCAAAGGTCAAAGGTATGACCATGATGGTATGACAGTGAAGGATGGAACCATGGCAAGGAAAAATCTAGCCTGTAGTAATCCAGAACAGAAATGGCTATTCAGGACCTTATGCTCCAGGCTGAACCCAAATTGTTGTCAACAGTTGGCCAAGAAAAATTATTGAAAGAAAGGAAAGCAAGTTAGAAACGAAGCAATGAGAAAGTTTCAACTCAAAGACATAATTATTAAGTGTGTAATGTATGAAACGTGCATGTTCACTACATATATAGAGCTATACATAGGTATTAAATAACATTTTTATGGTACATAACACATATATGTCATACACTGCTCTAGGTGCATTACAAATATTAAATCAATTAATCCTTATAACAATTATTTGTAGAAAGAACTATATAGGCACCCTTTTACAAACAAGAATTCTGATACCACAGAGGCTTATTGACTTTTTTGATATTCACTCAGCTACTTCACATGCTATTAAGGTTATGTTCTAAATCCTTCAAGCTAACCATCTTGAATCAAACTTTTAGATGTACAAGTTGGGTTTGAAAAAAGTAGAAGAACCAGAGATCAAATTGCGAGCATTTGTTGGATCATAGAGAATGCAAGTATCTACTTCTGTTTCATTGACTACGTGAAAGCCTTTGACTGTGTGGATCACAACAAACTATGTACAATTCTTAAAGAGATGGGAATATTAGACCATCTTACCTGTCTCCTAAGAATCCTGTATGAAGGTCAAGAAGCAACAGAACCTTACATTGAACAACTGACTGGTTCAAAATTGGGAAATAAGTACTATAAGGATATATATTGTCACCTGTTTATATTAAGTTGTATGCAGAGTGCATCATGTGAAATGCCAGGCAGGATAAGTTATAAGCTGGAATCAAGATTGCTGGGAGAAATATCAACAAGCTTAGATATGCAGATGTGGCAGAAGATGAAGAGGAACTAAAATGCCTCTTGATGAGAATGAAGGAGCTGGCTTAAAACTCAACAATCTAAAAACAAAGATCATGGCATCCAGTCCTATCACATCATAGCAAATAGGAGAGGAAAAAGTGGAAGCCGTGACAGATTTTCTCTTCTTGGACTCCAAAATCACAATGGAAGTGTGACTGCACCCATGAAATTAGAAGATGCTTCTTGGAAGGAAGGTTATGACAAACCTAGACAACATATTAAAAAGCAAAGACATCACTTTGCCAACAAAGATTTGTTAGTGAAAGCTATGGCCTTTCCAGTAGTCAAGTATGGATGTGAGAACTGGACCATAAAGAAGGTTAAATGCTGAAGAATTGATACTGTTGAACTGTGGTGCTGGAGAAGACTCTTGAGAGTCACTTGACAGCAAGGAGATCAAGGCAGTCAGTCCTGAAGGAAGTCAACCCTGAATATTCATTGGAAGGGATGATGCTGAAGCTGAAGCTCCAATAATTTGGCCACCAGATGTGAAGAGCTGACTCATTGGAAAAGACCCTGATGCCTGGGAAGAGTGAAGGCAAAAAGAGAAGAGGGCAGGATGAGATGGTTGGATAGCATCACTGATTCAGTGGACATGAACTTGATGAACTCTGGGAAATGGTGAGGAACTGGAAGGCCTGGCTTGCTGTAATGCATGGGGTCACATAGAGTTGGACATCACAGGGACTGAATAACAACAGCTAGTAAAGTGACAAAGCTGCTATTTGAGCACAACATGTTATTTTATCTTTTCAATTACCCTGTGCCACGACATTACCACTGTTTTACAGTTAAGGAAACTGATGTTTGGGAAATTTGAATAATTTATGTAAGGCAATAACAAGAATTCATTGCAGCTTATATTTAGTGGGTTTTGTCATACATTGACATGAATCAGCCATAGAGTTACACGTATTCCCCATCCCGATCCCCCCTCCCACCTCCCTCTCCACCCGACTCCTCTGGGTCCTCCCAGTGCACCAGGCCCGAGCACTTGACTCATGCCTCCCACCTGGGCTGGTGGTCTGTTTCACCATAGATAATATACATGCTGTTCTTTCAAAACATCCCACCCTCACCTTCTCCCACAGAGTTCAAAAGTCTGTTCTGTACTTCTGTGTCTCTTTTTCTGTTTTGCATATAGGGTTATCATTACCATCTTTCTAAATTCCATATATATGTGTTAGTATACTGTATTGGTCTTTATCTTTCTGGCTTACTTCACTCTGTATAATGGGCTCCAGTTTCATCCATCTCATTAGAACTGATTCAAATGAATTCTTTTTAACAGCTGAGTAATATTCCATGGTGTATATGTACCACAGCTTCCTTATCCATATACACACCGAGGAAACCAGATCTGAAAGAGACACATGCACCCCAGTGTTCATTGCAGCACTGTTTATAATAGCCAGGACATGGATGCAGATTATATTTAAAGCCAAGTACATTTAACTCAGATACCAGTGTTCTTACCATTACATCACTTGCCCTTTGCTTATATAAATAAATGCACCAGACAGTGTGTGAAGGAGGGAGATATGAGTCAAATGTAAGGACTACAAGTTCATGATCAAGAAGTGAAGAATCAAAGGACAAACCAGCGGTTACCAGAGGGAAGAGAGAGAGGCAATAGAGGGTTAGCAAAGTAAGAGATACAAACTATAAAGTATAAAGTAAACTAGAAGAATATATTGTAAAACATAAAGAATATGGTCATTACACCTATCATAACTATAAATTCTTGAATCACTACATTGTATACCTATGTAACTCCATGGCTGATTCATGTCAATGTATGACAAAACCCACTGCAATGTTGTGAAGTAATTAGCCTCCAACTAAGTAAAAGTAAATGAAAAAAAAAAATAACCTACATAATAAAAATAAAATATTACTTCCCTGGAGACTCAGATGGTAAATAATATGTCTGAATTGTGAGAGACCTGGGTTCAATCCCTGGGTTGGGAAGATCCTTTGGAGGAGGGCATGGCGACCCACTCCAATATTCTCACCTGGAGAATCCCCATGAACAGAGGAGCCTGGTGGGCTACAATCCAGGGGGTCACAGAGAGTTGGATATGACTAAGTGACTAAGTGCACAAATAAAAAAAAAAAAAAAAGGAAAATACTTAGACATGTCTGGTACTCATAAATTTTGTTAAAGAAATCAAGTCATAGTTTACAAAAAATAGAAGTGAAGAATATTTATAACCTCAATCCCTAGATAATACAATGTTTTGTTTTTTTAAGGTCAGTCTCCTTAGCACAGAATGATGTTAACTATATCTCCATGGAGGAGGGGAGAGGAATTAGAAATACATATGACAGAAAATACTTGAGATAATGAAAAAGCAATTGAAAATGCCAAAAATATTTTAAGGACCAGGATATATCTTGCATAGTTTCTATTTTTAATGAGGACTACTCAAGTTTTTAAGAGGTTAAGCAAAAGTGTGTCTAGTAGCCTTAAAACAGAGACTAGACAGATTGAATGAGACAGAAAGACACATAGATAAATAGAAAAAGAAAAACAGACTAGAGAGAGATACGAAAAGAATACAGGGAGAAAGAAAAGGAGGGAGAATTCAGACTATGTATACGTAGAATCTCCAATAGCCAGATCACTGTGTTAAAAATATTAGCAGAAATGATAGATTTAAAATTCCTTATTTTATCCTTTTAACTGATTTATCCTTGATATTTTCTCTTTATAATAAAAGTTACATATCTTTATGCATGAAATACTTTAAATCAGATAAAGTTCTTGACAAGTGTTATTAATCTGAATATATTTTAAATCAGTTTGCAATGTTAACAACTCTGAAGAATGTTCACTATTTTAAAATAACTAAAACTTAAAATCTGACTTAGAACCTACTTCCAGAATGAATTGAAGTGTTCTAGATAATCAGTAGGCTTCCCTGATAGTTCAGCTGGTAAAGAATCTTCCTGCCATGCTGGAGACCCTGGTTTGATTCCTGGGTCAGGAAGAAACCCTGCAGAAGTGATAGGTTACCCCATCCATTATTCATGCACTTCCCTGGTGGCTCAGATGGTAGAGAATCTGCCTGCAATGTGGAAGACCTGGGTTCAATCCCTGGGTCAGAAAGATATGCTGGAGGACAGCATGGCAACCCACTCCAGTTTTCTTGCCTGGAGAATCTCCATGGATATTAGGAGCCTGTTGGGCTACAGTCCGTGGGGTTGCAAAGGGTCGGACATGACTGAGCGACTAAGCACACATGTAACTGCTGCCCAATGAATTTAAAAATAAAAAATACTGTGTCTGTTTGTATGTTTGTTTGTTTGTTTAAAATAAAATGATATGCCCTTAAAAAGTCACCGCAAAGAACCTGTGCTATCACAAAGCAAACATATGCTTTAGACTAATAACCATTACAGCTTCCCAGGCTGTTCAGTGGTAATAAATTTGCTGTCAGTGCAGGAGAAGAGGGTTCAATCCCCGGGTTGGGAAGATCCCCTAGAGGAGGAAATGGCAACCCACTCCAGTATTCTTGCCTGGAGAATTCCATAAAGAGTGAAGCCTGGTGGGCTACAGTCCACGGGTTTGCAAAGAGTAGAACACGACTGATAACACACAGCACAGCACGCAATAACCATTACAGACTTAATGGTAAAGCTCTTGAAGATTTATATTAAAAAGTTAAGAAAATCACTAAAAGGAATTAATGTCTATCATACCTATCGTAGGATGCAATTGTTTATTCAAAATATTTAAGACAAAACCTTCTGGAATAAAGGGAAAATAATATAATTGACATATATAGGTATAGATATATACACACATATATGCAATATGCACACATATATGTTTTGCTATATATTTTAAAAATATACTGCCATCATTTCATCACCATGAAGAGATCCAGACCTTGGAAAAAGCTGATAAGGATGATAAAGTCTAGCGAGGGGAACAAACTGTATCTGTAATGACATTCTAGCATCTCTGAATTAAAATCAACTTTAAGCATTCTTCCTTCTAGACTTTCAAATGCTATTTTTTTAGAGTCTGGGTTGAGTTTTTTTGTTACTAAAACAAAGGACTTCCCATTAATATAACAAATCACATTCTATCTAAGCAATTTTTTTTTCAATATGATTTCTTGGATATTCTAGGGAGAGATAGAAGGTAGATAAACATATTACTTCAGTTCAGTCGGTCAGTCGTGTCTGACTCTTTGAGACCCCATGGACTGCAGCATGCCAGGCCTCCCTGTCCATCACCAACTCCCAGAGTCTACCCAAACTCATGTCCATCGGGTGGGGGATGCCATCCAACCATCTCATCCTCTGTCATCCCCTTCTCCTCCTGCCTTCAATCTTTCCCAGCATCAGGGTCTTTTCAAACGAGTCAGCTCATTGAATCAGGTGTGCAAATATTGGAGCTTCAGCTTCAGCATCAGTCCTTTCAATGAATAGTCAGGACCGATCTCCTTTAGGATGGACTGGTTGGATCTCCTTTGCAGTCCAAGGGACTCTCAAGAGTTTTCTCCAACACCACAGTTGAAAAGCATCAGTTCTTCAGCTCTCAGCATTCTTTACAGTCCAACTCTCACACTCGTACATGACTACTGAAAAAACCATACTCTTGACTGGACGGACCTTTGTTGGCAAAGTAATGTCTCTGCTCTTGAATATGCTGTCTAGGTTAGTCATAATTCTCCTTCCAAAGAGTAAGCATCTTTTAATTTCATGGCTGCAGTCACCATCTTCAGTGATTTTGGAACGCAAATATATATATATATATATAAAGTAAGCCACTGTTTCCCTTTCTATTTGCCATGAATGATAGGACCATATGCTATGATCTTAGTTTTCTGAATGTTGAGTTTTAAGCAACTTTTTTCACTCTCCTCTTTCACTTTCATCAAGAGGCTCTTTAGGTCTTCTTCACTCTCTGCCATAAGGGTGGTGTCATCTGCATATCTGAGGTTATTGCTATTTCTCCTGGCGATCTTGATTCCAACTTGTGCTTCCTCCAGCTCAGTGTTTCTCACGATGTACTCTGCGTATAAGTTAAATAAGCAACGTGACAATATACAGCCTTGACATACTCTTTCCCAATTCTTTTATTTTCCTCTATTTCTTTGCACTGATCACTGCGGAAGGCTTTCTTATCTCTCCTTGCTATCTTTTGGAACTCTGCATTCAAATGGTATATCTTTCCTTTTTCTCCTTTGCTTTTGGCTTATCTTCGTTTCACAGCTATTTGTAAGGCTTCCTCAGACAGCCATTTTGCTTTTTTGCATTTCTTTCTCTTGGGGATGTTCTTGATCCCTGTCTCCTGTACAATGTCACCAACATCAGTCCATAGTTCATCAGGCACTCTTGTCTATCAGGTCTAGTCCCTTAAATCTAATTCTCACTTCCACTGTATAATTGTAAGGGATTTGATTTAGGTTATACCTGAATGGACAAGTGGTTTTCCCTACTTTCTTCAATTTCAGTCTGAATTTGGCAATAAAGAGTTCATGATCTGAGCCACAGTCAACTCCTGCTCTTGTTTTTGCTGACTGTATAGAGCTTCTCCATCTTCGGTTGCAAAGAATATAATCAATCCGATTTCTGTATTGACCATCTCGTGATGTCCATGTGTAGAGTCTTCTCTTGTGTTGTTGGAAGAGGGTGTTTGCTATGATCAGTGCATTCTCTTGGCAAAAACCTTTGCCCTGCTTCATTCTGTACTCCAAAACCAAATTTGCCTGTTACTCCAGGTATTTTTTGACTTTCTACTTTTGCATTCCCTACAATGAAAAGGACATCTTTTTTGGGTGTTAGTTCTAGCAGGTCTTGTAGGTCTTCACGGAACCATTCAACTTCAGCTTCCTCAGCATTACTGGTCAGGGAATAGACTTGGATTACTGTGATTTTGAATGGTTTGCCTTGGAAATGAACAGAGATCATTCTGTCGTTTTTAAGATTGCATCCAAGTACTACATTTTGGACTCTTTTGTTGACTATGATGGCTACTCTATTTCCTCTAAGGGATTCTTCCCACAGTAGTAGATATGATGGTCATCTGAGTTGAATTCACCCATTCCAGTTCATTTTAGTTCGCTGATTCCTAAAATGTTGATGTTCACTCTTGCCACCTCCTGTTTGACCACTTCCAATTTGCCTTGATTCATGGAACTAACATTCCAGGTTCTTATGCAACATTCCTCTTTACAGCATTGGACTTTGCTTCTATCACCAGTCACATCCACAACCGGGTGTTGTTTTTGCTTTGGCTCTGTCTCTTCATTCTTTCTGGAGTTATTTCTCCACTGATCTCCAGTAGCATGTTGGGCATCTACCCACCCGGGGAGTTCATCTTTCAGTGTCCTATCTTTTTGCCTTCTCATACTGTTCATGGGGTTCTCAAGGCAGGAATACTGAAGTGGATTTCCATTCCCTTCTCCAGTGGACCACATTTTGTCAGAACTCTCCACCATGACCTGTCCATCTTGGGTGGCCCTACACGGCATGGCTTAGTTTCATTGAGTTAGACAAGGCTGTGGTCCATGTGACCAGACTGGTTAGTTTTCTGTGATTGTGGTTTCAGTCTGTCTGCCCTCTGATGCCCTCTTTCAGTGCCTGCCATCTTACTGGGGTTTCTCTTACCTTGGACGTGGGGTATCTCCTCTTGGCCGCTCGCCACTCCAGCGTAATGCTGTCACTGCTCACCACTCTTAATAATAGATATTACTAAGAGAGCCAATTTCTTGGCAGGTTGATAAGAACTCCAGGGTCCCCAAGGAGGAGAAAGGCTTCTGGGGCTCTTAAGAAGGAGATAAGGGTCTGGAATTCTCAAGGAGGTGCAAAGGACATTTTTTCTGCATTCCTTAGTAAGGATTATATAACAACAATGTATCCTACTTGTAGACAGTTTCTCCTTCTTGAGAACCTTCTGATTAATCCTGTCATTTTAAAATGCAAATTGTGGGAGTGGGTCTAGTAAGACCCACTTTTACAACCTTGAGACATTGTTTTGATTTATTGTAGTAAGCAATTAAAAAGTATATAACTCCCTTGCTTAGACTAGCGAGGGGGCACTCTCCACCCCTGCTCTGATGTCTACGTCAGAAGCTTTCTTTGTCCCTTTTCATACTTTAATAAAACTCTGCTATACAAAAGCTCTTAAGTGATCTAGCCTGGTTCCTGGTACCAAAGTTAAATCTTCAGAGATCACGAATTCAACATTGTTCACTGTAAGATATCATTACTGTGTATATCTATGTATTGCTATGTATTTATAACATATATAATCATGTTATAAACATGAAGTCAAAAAAGACAGGAAAATGATGCTCTGCTATGTTACAATCATATTGTACTAGCTATAAGTGCAATTATTTATTTGTATTTGGGAAAAATAATAATAAATAAAAATAGGAGGCATAAAGAATGATTTCAATTTTATGAAACTGTGCTAGGAATAGAAATAAGTAGTGATTTTTTGTCTACTGTATGAATAATTAAATAATTTGTAATTCATAAAGTTGCTAAATATTGTAGATTTAAGAAATCTTATATAGATGTAGATGAATAAAAATAATGTTATTTAAATACTTTAAAATATATTGTATATGTATGCTTTATATTTATGATATAAATATATACATATATAAGCAATATGATATAAAAATACATATAATATATTATGCATATATAGTCTCATTAAACTATACATATCATATATATATTCCCTTTAATAATTAAAAAACAAAAATGAGAAATACACAATATATGTATTTTTAGAAAAAAATGTGTATACATTAAACATATATATAAATAGGTACTATTTACTAGTAGACATTGTTTCGTCAACAATTAATGCAACCATACTACTGGTATGCATTATGGTTTGAGATGCTGAAAAAGACACAAAAAAATCAAATAAAATTATCAATTGTCCACATAATAATACAATAATATTGACAGTTTGAATTGATATATTACTCAAAAATGTCAAGCAAAGTGCTGAATTTTGATCAAGAAATATATATTTGTTACTTTCAAATGAATTAATTTAAAATAAAATGTAAGAAAAAATAATGCATGACTAATGTATCCAGCTGAGTTATTTCAAATCCTAAAAGATGATGCTGTGAAAGTGCTGCACTCAGTATGCCAGCAAATTTGGAAAACTCAGCAGTGGCCACAGGACTGGAAAAGGTCAGGTTTCATTCCAATCCCAAAGAAAGAAAATGCAAAAGAATGTTCAAAGTACTGAAGAACTGCACTTATCTCACATGCTAGCAAGGTACTGCTCAAAATCCTCAAAGTTGGTCTTCAACAGTACGTGAACCAAGAACTTCCAGAAGTTTTAGCTAGATTTAGTAAAGTCAGAGGAACCAGAGATCAAAATTGCCAACATCTGTTGGATATAGAAAAAGCAAGAGAATTCCAGAAAAACACATCTACTTCTGCTTCATGGATTACTAAAGACTTTGACTGTGTGGATCACAAATAAACTGTGGAAAACTTTTCAAGAGATGGGAATACCAGACCACCTTACTTGCCTCCTGGGAAACCTGTATGCAGGTCAAGAAGCAACAGTTAGAATGGGACATGGAACAATGGACTGGTTTCACATTGGGAAAGGAGTATGTCAAGGCTGTATATTGTCACCCTGCTTATTTAACTTATATGCAGAGTACATCATGCAAAATGCTGAACTGGTTAAATCACAAGCTGGAATCAAGATTGCTGGGAGAAATATCAATAACCTCAGATATGCAGATGACACCATCTTAATGGCAGAAAGTCAAGAGGGACTAGAGTCTTTTGATGAAGATGAAAAAGGAGAATGAAAAAGCTGGCTTAAAACTTAATATTCAAGAAGCAAAGATCATGGCATATAGTCCCATCACTTCATGGCAAACAGATTGGGAAACAATGGAAACAGTGACAGACTTTATTTTCTTGGACTCCAAAATCACTGTGGATGGTGACTACAGCCATGAAATTAAAAGTCACTTACTCCTTAGAATTAAAGCAATGACAAACTTAGGCAGTGTATTAAAAAGCAGAGACATTAGTTTGTGTAAAAAGGTCTGTCTAGTGAAAGCTATGGTTTCTCCAGTAGTCATGTACAGATGTGAAAGCTGGACAATAAAAAGAGGCTGAGCACCAAAGAATTGATATCTTCAGACTGTGGTGCCAGAGAAGACTGTTGAGAGTCCCTTAAACAGCAAGGAGATAAAACTTGTCAATCCTAAAGGAAATCAACCCTGAATATTCATTGGAAGGACTGATGCTGAAGCTGAAACTCCAATAATTTGGCCACCTGATGTGAAGCGCTGACTCATTGGCAAAGATCCTGATGCCAGAAAAGATTGAGGCCACTAGGAGAAGGGGAAAACAGAGGATGAGATGGCATCACCAACTCAGTGGACATGAGTTTCAGCAATCTCCAGGAGATGGTGCAGGACACAGAATCCTGGCGTGCGGTCGTCCATGGGGTCACAAAGAGTTGGGCACGACTGAGCAACTGAACAACAAAACGAATCCTTTTTTTTTTTTTTTCTTTGTATTGAACTGGTATGAAAAGTAATGCTTCAAGATGCAATATAGTAGCCTCAGTAACGCTGGGTATATTTGAATGAACCACCTCCCGCCAAAAAAAAAAAAAAAAAAAAGACTGTGTACTTATATGAAGCACAATAGAATATGGATTCAAAGGCTAAAATGTTTATGCAAAGCAATGTTACTAAAGATTTTAGTTTTGGGTATATTTAAGAAATGGAACTTTCCAGTATTATTATCTTCTCTTAAACTGAAACTGGCTAAGCATTGATAATTTCAGTCCAAGTACCATGTTTCTGGCATTAGAAGGCCTCCATTTGGAAAACAATGTCATAAGGTTCATGTAGACAGATGGATAAATGAACAAAAGCAAAATAACATCCTAAGTTTTCTCCCTTTTTTGGTCCTCTGCCAACTGGAACTGTATTTCTGTACAAAACTGAAAAAAAATATATGCTGGCATAAATTTAACTCTTACTACATCAATTTCTCTCTGAATTTATGTTCTCTGGCATATCTGTTTTTCACAGAATGATTATATTAAAAACTTCTTTAGTGAGAACATTTACCCAAATTGTCTCAGTACATAAATTATTCTTTGGTATAAGGTTAAATTTATATTAACTACTACTTTTTTTGGTTGTCGTTGGTATGGGCTCAGTTGGATCCTCCCAAGATACATATGTTGAAGTCCTAATCCTCAGTACATCAGAATAACTCTGTATTTGGAGATAGCATGTTTAAAGAGGTCGTCAAGTGAAAAGAAGATCATCAGGTAAAGCCCTAATCTTCTGAATGATGTCTTTTTAAGAGATCAGGACACACACAGGGCTTCCCAGGTGACATCGGTGGTAGACTCCTTTTGTCAGTGCGGGAGAGGCCAGAGTTGTGGGTTTCATCCCTGGGTCAGGAAGATCCCCTGGAGTAGGTAACAGCAATCCACTCCAGTGTTCTTGCCTGGAAAATTCCATGGACAGAGGAGCCTGGCAGGTACAGTCCATGGGGCAGCAAAGAGGTGGTCATGACTGAGTGCGCATACGCACACGTGTAGAGGGAAGACCATGTGAAGACAGAGAGGGGAAGGCCATCTCCAATCAAGAAGGAGGCATCAGAAGAAATCAGCTTTAAAGACATTTTGATCTCAGACTTCTACTCTCCAGAATTGTGAGAAAATATATTTCTGCTGCATAAGCCACCCTGTCTGAGGTACTCTGCTGCGGCCCCCTAGGAAACTGGTACATCTATAATAAAAATCTTGCTATTTTGAGTTTTACTGGTAGCTACTTTCAGTGTAATTGGTCCAAGTATCTGTGTTTACTCCTAAACTATTATGTTTCAGTAATTGTTGTAGTCAGTTGTACCCACAGGATTTGAAAGCTATAAGATTATCTATTCCATGAATTAAAAGATTTCCATATCTGACACAAAATACATTTATTCTCTTTTGTAAATCAACAATGATACCTACTTTTAGAGATTATGTGAAAATGAAGCAAGGTATTTGCAGAAACACCTTGAAGATAACTGACCATATAATCAATCGTCAATATTATACTGAGCTGATTTGAAAAAGATACCTTCATACTTACCAAGACTACTTAATCAATAAGTGAAAGATATCAATGGGAATGTTAGAAACAGATTCTTTTATACAGGAAATTCATTGTATGATAGTGTAGAAAACTGAAGAAAGTTGATACCAGAAATTATTATATATAATAATATGTCCAGGGAACAGTAAGAGGCTTTACTTCTTATACTGAGAGTCATGTGATAGGTGCTATTAGGACCTATAGATTAGGTCATCAGAAATTAAATTGGGGAGGCAGAAATTTAAAAAAATTAGAAATGATGTGGGAAAAAATATGCTCCTAAGAATACATGCTGAAAGGAGTGCTTAAAAAAGATTTGTCTGACAATGCAGGCTCTTCATTCCTTGATATTTTAGTTTAATGCTTGTAAATCAAGGATAATGAAATATGACTTATGGGGAAATTGAGGGATTAATTACAGATGCTAAAGTTTGTAAAGAGCTTTAAGAAATGTTGAATTCAAAGTCTTATTGCATCTCAGTTCAGAGTATTTGCATTCCTCCTCTTGTGAATTTCTATTCATATTTTCTGAAACTACTTTAGATTGAACTCTAATAAAAGTAGTTTCTGAAAGCATTTAATGAAAAAGAGGCACCTGAGAAGAGCAATTGGCAGTGTCAGACCACCTCAGTAGTAGAAAGGCCGGATTCCCAGGATGAAAGGTCATTAGTAAGGGTTTCTAAGAGAAACCAGACAGCCTTCTACTGTTTTCCTCACTATTTATTCTCTACTGATCTCTTCACTTTTTCATTCTCAGATTCCAGATACTCTCAGGTCATTCCATATGATAAATAATAATTAACCATAGAGGTAATCCATAAAAGATCAAAGGATCAAAACTGCTGATTAGTTTCTATAAATTTGCTTACAATGAAAGTTGTACATTTTTTTGGAATGAACAAATAATTTTTACAAGGCAATTAAACATGTAACATATAAACTGCCCATGTGACAAATTTCTTATATACAAAATACACAGAGGTCCTAGAAAATCAGTAATCATTTTATGAATTTTGTTTTATTGTCATATATCATTTTTACTAAGTGTCCTCTGGGAGTGCAGAAATTTACATGCCAGCTCTGTTGCTTAATCACTGTTACAATAGTACTATTAGTAAAGAAATTCTTTTATGCAATTAATATGAAGATATAGTATTTGTCAGGCACTATTCTTGGCATGTCTAATTGTGAGTGGATAAGTGGGACTAATATGGAAATTTAAAGTTTTTCATCTTTATATGTATCTCTTATTTTTACATGTTTCTATTGCATTTATGACAAAATGTATTAAAACTAAATTTGATACAATCATTCTTGCCCCCAATAAGTCATTTTTCTTGGAAATGTCATCTTTCACATCACAAACTCTTCTAACCGAACTGTGCCTATGCATTTAGTCTAACTCTTGCCTTTTCATCATTGCTACTGCTAAGTCACTTCAGTCGTGTCCGACTCTGTACGACCCCATCCCTGGGATTCTCCAGGCTAGAACACTGGAGTGGGTTGTCATTTCAACATTAACTTGTATCAAAAAGTCATCCTTTATATTCCATCTCTAATTACCACTAATGTAATTAATCAAGGCCCTAAATCAGGTGTAACTGTGTCAAGTGGCTTGCCACTTTGCTTTCTTTCCTTCATCTCTCATTCCACTCAGTCTGCATCACTGTGATTTTTGTTAAATTTAAAGAACAATACTATGGTGATATTCAGTTCTAAGTTTCACAAAAATTTCCTCTTTCTTTGACCTTGCTAATGTCACTTAAAAACATTAAGTTTTAGTGTCATCAACTTGAAATGGAGGAGATATTACCAAGATAGCATTATTTTCTCCCTTACCATAAACATTTTTGAAGCTGTTCTTTTTTAAACATCTAGACTGGATTCATTATATATATATATATATATATTTTTTTTAATTTACTTTTTGCCTCAGCTGTTTTTTTCCACTGTGTTCTTTAAGAAGCAGGTTAACTTTAAGAGCTCCTTCCCCATAAATCTTTTCCCTAGTTATCTAAATAAATATACATATTTATTTACATAAAATTTTATTTATCTATTATTGATACATGGATATGATCTATTTACATAAATACATTTTCATAAATTATCTTCTTATGTAAAATTTCTTACTTCAGGTTCAAATACAATTCCTGCTTTTTTCCTTTACAGTCTTCTACAATAATGCAAGCCACAAATGCAATACTTTTTTACCCAAAATCTTTTATCAGAATATAGCACATGATCAAAACTATAGTATATTCCTATTTCAAAACTACTCAGATGGAGGATGGGATCATCTCGCTGGCTTTACTAACCCTGATTCACTACATTGAGTTAAGGAGAGACACAACTTCCCATGAAGAACAAGACTGTCTAGGTCCCAACAGCAAGCATGGTGCTCTCTCAAGGAAGATGGTGAGGGGATTTAGAATTGACAGAATACATTGTTTCTATAGGTCCCAAGAGCAAGCATGGTGCCCTACCAAGGAAGATGGTGAGGGGATTTAGAACTGATATAATACATTGCTTAGAGACACCACATGCTATGTGCTATTAGCATATTCCCAAACACTTCATAAAAATTTTAAAAGCTAGAAGAGGAGAAACAGAGTTTATATCTGCACAGTTGCTTAGTGGAAGATTAGAGCTACATATAAAAGTAATGGATTTTGTTTCTGGCTCTATATCTAATGCCTATTGCAGGACTGTTGCACCTCTTTTGGTGTAATGCTATTTGGCCAGTTTCCTCATGTATTAGTTAAGGTCTTGAGGGAAGGGAATTTAGTAAATCATAGGCTTCTGATTTGAGTGCTCATATGAAAAGTGAAACTATTTAGTAAGATAGAAAATGTCATGGAAGGGCAAATTTTAGGAGATGAATATGGGAAGAACTAATGGATGTGAAAAACCTGCACAAATAAGAGAGTCAGTAGAAAATTGACTGCCGATGCCAATATTGCACAGCACAGATACATTAGAAAATATTTGTCATTTATAAAAATATATAATATTTGAAGCTGCTGGGCACAGATGAAGTATTATTCTAAAGAGATTGGATACAGAGGCCTAACTAACACCAACATAGAGTTATGGGTCTAATTAATGAAGACTACAGGCTTTATTTGATGACTATATATGTGTGTATATATATTTTTTAATTCAAAAGTAATATTTTAGGAACTGTTTTGGTATTTTTAACTGTGTTTAACTGTGGCAATTGTACACAGCTAGTATTTTGAAAAATGTCTTATTTTTAATGAATGTCAGAAATATATTTTGGATAAAAATATTTATATGTAAATAGTTTTGCCAATTACATTTCTCAATATAAATGATCTTTTCATTGTGCCTCATATTTTGCTTGCTTTTGGTTTCTGATCCCCAAATTCTTTGTTTGATGTCTAAGTTGCAAAATGTAATAAAGACACTGTGCAATCAGATAAATTTTTTTTCACTGAAATAAGTTGCTGGGAGAGTGTGTAGAATTAAGGGGAAATGAGGATATAGATAAGCCAGCTGCTTTTAGTGATTGCTAAAAATCAAATTAAAAATAGAAAATTCCAAAATAGTCTACTGCTATTTTCTGGGAAATAAAGAATTAGCTATGGGTTAAGGATTTCATCTTATAAATTTGATCTTTCCTGTCATTACCACTTCATTAATGGGCATGTGATATTTTGTTTAACAACAAAACAAACATTTTTTCTTCTTATTAATGATTATTTAAAAAAAAAAGAACTTCATATCCATGCAGAAAGATACCACATAATACAAATTTGTACATTTATTTAACTATGTCTCCAGTCACCTTTTCAAAAATATTATTATAAGTACTAGAGAGGTAAATATGTTTTTTCTTTCTTTATTCAATAACTTTCCAGAAGACTACTTAACACTATAGCTCATACAATAAATGAGTGGAGGAATAAATAAAAGTGATAATTAAGAATAAATATACTTCTAAACTGTTAATTATAATGTAATATGGTAAATTCTATAATAAACATCAGAAAAGTTACTAAGTTACTATGAAAATACTATTGTTATAAGAAGGTTTCACAGGTGGATATGACTATGTAAAGATCAAATATCAGTCATATAAAGCATATATACACTATTTAAAAATGTGAATCACAGTAAATATGGAATTAATAATGGAATATATTAGTTAACTGGAGAAGGAAATGGCAACCCACTCCAGTAGTCTTGCCTGGGAAATTCCACGGACAGAGGAGCTTGGAGGGCTACAGTCCATAGGGCTACAAAGAGTCAGACATGACTTATGGACTGAGCACAAGCATGATGTTAGTTAATACTTGATCAAAACGGCTTATACAGAAGGCTTTGTTTATCATATCACTTTTTTCTAATTTATTTATTTTTAATTGGCAGATAATTGGTTTATAATATTGTGTCTGTTTCTGCCATATGTAAACATGAATCAGTCATAAGTATACATATGCCCCCTTCTTCTTGAACCTACTCCCACTTCCCACCCCATCTCAGCCCTCTAGGGTGTCCCTGAGCACAGGATTTGAGCTCCCTGCATCATACAGTAAATTGCCACTGGCAATCTAATCTTATATATGGTAATGTATATATTTCAATGCTAGACTCTCAATTCATCCCACCCTCTCCTTTCCACCTGTATCTACAAATCTGTTCTCTATGTCTGCATCTCTGGTGCTGACCTGTAGATAGGTTCATCAGTATCATCTTTTTAGATTCCATTGCTGCTCAGTTGCCAAGTTGTGTCTGACTCTTTACAACCCCATGGACTGAAGCATGCCAGGCTTCTCTGTCCTTCACTACCTCCTGGAGTTTGCTCAAATTCATGTCCATTACATTGGTGATGCTACCTAACCATCTCATCCTCTGCTGCTCTACTTCTTTGCTTTCAATATAAGCACTAATATATGACATTTGTCTTTCTCTTTCTGACTTACTTCACTCTATATAATTGGCTCTAGGTTCATCCACCTTACTAGAAGTGAGTCAAATATGTTCCTTTTATGACTGAGTAATATTCCATTTTGCATGCATACCATACTTCTTTATCAATTTGTCTGTCAGTGATCATCTAGGTTGCTTCCTTTCCTAGCTATTGTAAACAGTGCTGTGATGAACTCTGGGGTGCATATCTTTTTTCAATTATGGTTTCCTCAGGGTATATGCCCAGGAGTGGGATTGTTGGGTCATTTTTCCCAAGAAGGGTAATACTAAAGAATGTGCTAACCATTGGACAATGCCATTCATCTCCTATGCTAGTAAGGTCAATGTTTAGAATCTTTCATGCTAAGCTTTAGCGTTGTGCGAACCAAGAACTTCCAAATGTCCAAGCTGAATTTAGAAAAGGAGGAGGAACCAGAGATCAAATTGCCAACATTCCCCAGATCATAGAGAAAGCTAGGGAATTAAAAAAAACCCATCTACCTCTGTTTCATCAACTATGCCAAAGCCTTTGTCTGTGTGGATCATAAAAAACTGTGGAAAGCTTTTAAAGAGATGGGAATACCAGACCATCTTACCTGTCTCCTGAGAAACCTGTATGCAGGTCAAGAAGCAACAGTTAGAAGCCTGTATGGAACAACCGATTGGTTCAAGACTGAGAAAGGTGTATGACAGGGCTATCTGGTGTCACCCTGTTTGTTTAACCTATACACTGAGCACATCATGAGAAATGCTGGGCTGGATGAGTTACAAGCTGAAATCAAGATAGGTGGGAGAAACATCGATAACCTCAGATATGTGGGTGATACCACTCTACTGTCAGAAAGTGAAGAGGAACTAAAGAGGCTCTTGATGAAGGTGAAGGAGGAAAGTGAAAGAGCCGGCTTAAAACTATTGAAAAAACTAAGATCATGGCACCCAACTCCATTAATTCATGGCAAATAGAAGGGGAAAACGTGGAAGTAGTGACAGATATCCTCTTCTTGGGCTCTAGAATCACCGTGGACAGTGAATGCAGCCATGAAATCAGAAGAAGTTTGCTTCTTGACAGGAAAGCTATGACAAACCTAGACAGGGTGCTGAAAAGCAGAGACGTTACTCTACCAAAAAAGGTCCGTATAATCAAGGCTATGGTCTTCCCAGGGGTCACATACAGCTGTGAGACCCGGACAGTAAAGACGGTGGAGCGCTGAATAATCGATGCCTTTGAACTACAGTGCTGTAGAAAACTCTTGAGAGCCTTTTGGACAGCAAGGAGATCAAACCAGTCAATCTTAAGGGAAATCAACCCTGAATACTCATTGGAAGGACTGATGCTGACATTGAAATTCCAGCATTTTGGTCATCTGATGTGAACAGCTGACTCATTGGAAAAGTCCCTGATGCTGGGAAAGATTGAGGGCAGAAGAAGAGTCAGAGGATGAGATGGCCGGATAGCATCGCCAGTGCAATGGATATGAACTTGGGCAAACTCCGGGAGATGGTGAGGGACAGAGAGGACTGGTGTGCTCAGTCTGTGAGGTCACAAAGTCAGACAGAACTTAGGCAACTGAAGAACAACAACAGCATGGTAGTTTCATTCCTTTTTTTTTTTTTTTTTAAAGAATCTCCATATTGTTCTCCACAGTAGCTGTGGAAAATTGGCATCTCCACCAACAGTACAAGAGGGTTCCCCTTTCTCCACACTCTTTTCAGCATTTCTTGTTTGTAGAGTTTTTGATGGTGGCCATTCTGACCAGTGTGAGGTGATACCTCATTGTAGTTTTGATTTGCATTTCTCTAATAATGAGAGATGGTGAGCATCTTCTCATGTGTTTGTTAGCCATCTGCATGTCTTCTTGGAGAAATGTCTGTTTAGGTCTTCTGCCCACTTTTTGATTGGGTTGTCTGTTTTTCTGGGATCGAGTTGTACGAGCTGCTTGTTATTTTGGAGGTTAATCCTCTGTCATTTGTTTTGTTTGCTGTTATTTTCTCCCATTCTGAGGGTTGTCTTTTCACTTTGGTTATAGTTTCCTTTGTCGTGCAAAAACTTTTAAGTTTAATTAGGTCCTATTTCTTTATTTTTTATTTTTAAATGTGTGTGCTTCAGTGTCATAAGTCTTGCTTTTTTTAAAAAATTGTCAGCAAATACACTTGGAGCAAAAAATGCAAAAAGTAAAGGATCTAATAAATATTTCTAGCAGTATAAAGCACTTTATAAAGCATAGATGTTATGTAAACAGGAAATCGAATTTGTTTGTCAAAGGAAAATTTAACTGTAAGAAGAGGAAAATACTCCTACTCATCCCAGAAATATACAAATCATTCTTATTTATTACAGATAGTAGAGTAATTAGGTGGAGGTTTTCTTTTCCTTGCTTTTAAAAACCCATGTTGATATCCCTTTATGTTGTGAATATACATTAGATATCAACACACTAACTAAGCTTGGATATCATTAAGCAGATTAAATTGAATGATGAGAGCTCTTTCTAATGAAATGAACATGGTTCTCTTTCTTGTTAACTGTATTAAACAAAATCCTCTCTTGGGATTGAGTCATTAAATTTATCCTCTCAACCTATAAAATAGAGCCATTAGACATTCAACTTGATCAATGTAAATGTCCAATTAAGGCAATTCTGAACTAAATACTTTTCCTATTCAAATGCTATTTGGTTTACTTGATCTACCAAGGCTGCTTTAATAAAAATGGAAGCATTATTATTTTACTTTTTATGTATTACAAAGCAAAGCAAAAATAAGACACATAACTATTGCTTAATCCTATTTGACCTATTTTTATTGAGATATAATTGACATATTACATTATATTAGTTTAAGCTGT
The DNA here is from genome assembly GCF_963930625.1 of Muntiacus reevesi. NCBI lineage: Eukaryota > Metazoa > Chordata > Mammalia > Artiodactyla > Cervidae > Muntiacus > Muntiacus reevesi. Next base: position 46,985,155 of record NC_089264.1, read on the forward strand.
ACCACATAATGAGTCAGTATGGGTAAATACTGTGAAATGATTACAATAAGTCTACTCAACATCCATCACCACACAGTTACAATTTTTTTCTTGTGATGAGAACCTTCAAGGTTTACCCTCTTTAACAACTTTGAAATATACAATACAGTATCATAACTACAGTCTTCATGTTGTATGTTACATTTTCATAACATTTATTTTATAATTGAAGGTTTTATCTTTTGACCAACTTCACCCTTTTGTCTACCACTACCTCTGGCAATCACTGATTTGTTTTCTTTATCTATGTGCATATCTTGTTTGTTGCTTGGTTTGGTTTTCAGATTTCACATTTAAGTGAGATCATATGTTATTGGTCTTTCTATGTCTGATTTATACCCTCAAGGTCTATCCATATATCCACAAAGGCAAGATTCCCTTCTTATTTTTTTAATCAAACTGATTCCATTCTAAAGCCAACATTTTCAATCTCCTCCCATGTTTGATGTTTTTGATGTCACATATTACATTTTTTAATTATGTGTATCCCTTAATAAATTATTGTATGCATAAATTTTTATTTTTTAAACTTCACACTATAGTTGTGAAATCCACTACTTTTATTGTATATTTACTTTTACAGTTAGATTTATTCTTTAATATGTTTTCTTGTTATGAAACAGTGCCCCTTCTTTTCAGGTTAAATAAGTAACTTTACCATTTCTTATAAGAAAAGCTTAGTGGTGATGAATTCTTTTAGTTTTTCTTGTCTGGAAAATTATTTTCCTTTAAATTCTGAATAACTTTATTGGCAGAATATTCTTGGTTGGAAGTTTTTTGTGGGCCTGTTTTATTACTTTAAATGTATCATGTCACTCTCTTCTGCCTACAAAGGTTGTACTGAATGATTTGCTGAGTCTTACAGTCCTGTCATCTACACAACATATTGTTTTAGTCTTGCTGCTTCTAATGTTATCTGCTTGTTTTTAACTTTTTCTATATTAATTATAATATGTTTTGGTGTGGGTCTTCTTGGGCTTTCCAGGTAGCTCAGTGGTAAGGAATTCATCTGCCAATGCAGGGGACACAGGTTCAACCTCTGGGTCTGGAACATTCCCTGGAGGAAGAAATGGCAACCCAGTCCAGTATCCTTGCCTGGAATATCCCATGGACAGAGGAGCCTGGCAGGATGCAGTCCATAGGGCTGTAAGGAGTTGGACAAGGCTAGTGACTGAGCACATACACATGTGAGTCTCTTTGGGTTCAAATATATATATATATTATATTAAATATATATATATATAAATATACATATATATTATATTAAATATATATATATAAATATACATACTATATATAAATATAAATAAATATATATATATTTTTTTTTAATTCTCTGGGATTCTCTAGTCTAGACGCTTGTTTCCTTTCCCAAGTTAGCAAAGTATTTCAGATTCCTGCTACTTTCTCTGTCTCTTCTACTTCTAGGAGTCCTGTATCATATCATTTAATATGATGATTAGCTTCCTTGAAAGACTGTTATGATTGTGGATAAAATACCTTGAAGGACACACATCCAAAATTAAGACAGAATTTAAAATTCTGTACAACTAGCTAAAACTGGGTTATGTATATTTGCCCATTCTTAAAATATGTGATAGGTTGTAATTCAATTTTATCTTTTACTTTTTATGCATATGAATACAAACTCATAACATTCAAGCTGCTTTTCTCTTAGGGTCCTGTTCACAATGTGAAGAAATATGACATTCTAAATCAACTTTAATATTCTCTCTTCCATTTTTTTCTATAAAAAACATTTAATCAAGAATGATGGAATCATTTTTTTATACCAAATAATTTTAGTTATTATTCTTAATAGAAAGAGAATTTAACTTTGCCTAGCCTAGCTTACTTTTCAAAGCTGTCCTGAATACATTACCTCATTTTTTATACTCACAAGGTCATATACACTTGTATGTATTTTTTTCTCTTCTTTACTTAACAAACACATACAACATATGCCAACTGATAATATAGACATAATTTTCCATAATTTCAAGATGAGGAAACTAAGGCATGAAAGGTGATATGCTTGCCCAAGATTACACAGGTAGTAGTTGGTAAAGTTAGCATTTGAATCCAGGTCATCTGGCTCTTTGCTCACAAAAGTTTGTATAGTCAAAGCTATGGTTTTACCAGTAATCACGTATGGATGTGAGAGTTGGGCCATAAAGAAGATTGAGCACTGAATAATTGATGCTTTCAAATTGTGGTACAGAGAAGACTCTTGATAGTCTTTTGGAAAGCAAGGAGATCAAACCAGTCAATCCTAAAGGAGAACAACCCTGAATATTCACTGGAAGGACTGATGCTGAAGCTGAAGCTCCAATACTGTGGCCACATGATTTGAAGAGCTGACTCATTGGAAGAGATCCTGATGTTGGGAAAGACTGAGGGCAGGAGAAGGGGTCAACGGGAGATGAGAGGGTTGAATGGCATCACCAATTTAGGGACATGAGTTTGAGCAAACTCCAAGAGACAGTGAAGGGCAGGGAAGTCTGCTGTGTTGCAGTTCATGGGGTCACAAAGAGCTGGATATGACTTAACCACTGAGCAAAAACAATCTAGCTCTAAATTAAATCCCTTTAGTTACTACACCCTACAGATATAAATTGCCAGTCAATCTTTCAAAGCAATCTTTGGGTAAACAGACACACCCTGATTGTGCTTTCATATGGAAGAGAGAGATTAATAACAAATTGGATGAGCAATGATCTGAAAACATTTTCTAAATTAGATACGTGTTTGTTGACCATTTAAGAACACTTTCACGGACATACTGTGGTGTCTTTCCCAAGAAAAGTTCAAGCCTCTTTTTATTTCTTAAAAAATGTATTAAATTTTATCACTAAATATAGTTTTTCTTCCATTATTTTTTCTTTCTTTCTCTGAGGATTACAAATATTTGTACTTGATATTCACTATGTCTATTTTCTATACATAACACTCTCTCTCTAGATGTTTATTTTTCATATTTACTCTTTTCTCTCTAGATCTTGTTTGTGTATTCATTGTTTTTGGGCAAGGTTAGGCTTTTAAAATGAGCTTAAATATTTATTTCCCCTACCAGCTATCGTATATCTTATTTATTAACAGGGAAATAAAACATTTCATGAATTTAAATCTCAAAAATCTCATTTCTGGGCAATTAAAATTTAATAAAACAAATATTGAAGTACACTGCAACTTAGTCAAAGACATATCTAAAACTCTTATTTATATTTTGGAAAGTTAATGCATGCTATTCCATGCAATAGTGTTTATAAGTTTGGATTCTCTTTTTATATAATTAGGAATCATTCGTTCTTATTCTTATGTAGACTGAGAGTTAAACTGAGGGGAGTATTTGAGGAGTGGTACTCAAGATAAAAACCCCTTACTTCATTTTATCAATTTATGAAAGATTTACAATTATAAATTCTGGGTACTTTTTCTGAATTTATAATACTCAAAGCTTTTATAAAAATTAGTTACTAGTATATTTATTTATTTATATAGACAGCATATTAAAAAGCAGAGACATTACTTTGCCAACAAAGGTCTGTCTAGTAATTTCATGGGAAATAAATGGGGAAACAGTGGAAACAGTGGCAGACTTTATTTTGGGGGGCTCCAAAATCACTGCAGATGGTGATTGCAGCCATGAAATTAAAAGACGCTTACTCCTTGGAAAGAAAGTTATGACCAACCTGAATAGCATATTTAAAAGCAGAGACATTACTTACCAACAAAGGTCCATCTAGACAAGGCTATGGTTTTTCCAGTAGTCATGTATGGATGTGAGAGTTGGACTGTGAAGAAAGCTGAGCACCGAAGAATTGATGCTTTTGAACTGTGGTGTTGGAGAAGACTCTGGAGAGTCCCTTGGACTGCAAGGAGATCCAACCAGTCCATCCTAAAGGAGATCAGTCCCGGGTGTTCATTGGAAGGACTGATGTTGAAGCTGAAACTCCAATACTTTGGCCACCTCATGCGAAGAGTTGACTCATTGGAAAAGACCCTGATGCTAGGAAGGACAGGGGACAGGAGGAGAAGGGGACGACAGAGGATGAGATGGTCGGATGGCGTCACCAACTCGATGGGCATGAGTTTGAGTAAACTCTGGGAGTTGGTGATGGACAGGGAGGCCTGGCGTGCTACAGTCCAGGGGTTGCAAAGAGTTGGACATGACTGACTGACTGAACAGAACTGAACTGAATATTTATAAATAAAAGGATCTGTTGGGCCTAATGGAGCAAAGACAGAAAAAAAGTCAGAACTCAGATACGTTCAGTCACAAAAATCGAGTAATTAATCCTTGGTTGTTATATGACAATTTGCCTTTTTCTACTATGGACAAGAGGTGATAACCTGGATATTTTCTCACATCCCTTTACCAGTCTAAATTACCACACTGTATGTTTCTTTTGCAATCAATGCTTAAACAGAGATAATAACAAGGATACTGCCACTTACTTTTGACTAGAACATTTTGTAATCAGGACTCAACAAGAAGTTACAATATCAGAGCAAAGAGTCATTGTAAATCTGCTCCTTTTCTGACATATCTACAACTAATTTTCATTTAAGGTGATCTGGATAAATAAATCCATATTTCTGACATAATTAAATCTTAATCTTTGGTTCTAAAAAGATAAGGTTTATATATATGCATGTATGGGTGTGCTTGTGTATGAACAGGAAAAAGAGCATCTCAAGAAAGCAATAAAAAATTATTGTGGGTAAATGAATCCAATCAGATATTTAATTCAGAATGTCATCAGTAATTTCAATAGGAAAGGTTTGATTTATGTCAGTAGTTACAAAAGGTAGAGTGCATCTGAGATTCTTCTAAGCAGAGTAGAAATCATTTTCAGTTAGGTTGTGATGATACTAGAAGATGTAATGATAAAGATGAAAATATGGGATATCTACTTATTTTTATCTGAGTCATTAAAAATGCTCTATTACTTAAATTCAAATAAAAATTTTCAGTTGAGTGAATATTTTATTTGAAAGATAGTGATAGTAAAAGAAGTTGGTTTTGTGTAAGCTTAAATAATATAAGAATTGCAGTTTACATTGCAACACATGTCCCATACAATCTTTTATCATGACAAATTATGCTTTTAAAGAATTTATTTCAGAATTAAAGTCTTTTAACTCAAAATACAATATCCATAATTCTTCATATTTTTACTTTACTCACAAATATTCCATGTAAATTTCTTATAAACTGTGTTGCGTCCCCACCTCCCAGACTCACATATTGTAACCCTAACCTCAATGTGACTGCATTGGAGGATAAGGCCGATGAGACAGTGATTAAGGTTAAATGATGTCATAAGAGTGAAACCCTAATCCAATACAAGTGGCATTCTTCTAAGAAGGGGAAGAGATCCCAAGAATGTGTGTGACAAAGGGAAGACCACGTGAGGACGTAATGAGAAGGTGGCCATCTGCAAGTCGTGGAGAGAGACCTCAAGAGAAAGTGATTCTGCTTGGACTTTTGGCCCCCAGAACTGCGACAAAATAAATTTCAATCAGTTACTCCACCCAGCCTGTTGTTTAAGTTCTGGAAAAGGAATATGAAGTTTTAAGACCAAGTTGCTTAACTTCTGTAAGTAAGTTTGGGGACCAGGAAAATATTAAATACAGAAATCTCTAATTTAGTACTTTTGCTTAAATATTCAAAGGTTTTACCTGAAACCTTAAAGGTATTAAGATTTAATTCAAAACAAATGACTGAGATTGGAAAGCCAGATGTTTCAGTTCATTCTCTAAAAATGAAGCAAAATGAGGTATGGGAAATAGTGGGCAAAAAAAAAAATAATAAAGTTCAAATGGATTGTCAGGGTTTGAAAGCAGAATTCAGAAAAACCTAAATTCATAAATTCATGTGTAGTTCTGATATGTTTCCATTCCTATTAGGACAGTGACTGGTTGAATATAAGGAATATATATCGTCTTTGAAAATATAAACAATTAAACAGGATATCAGTAATTTAGACAAACTGATCAAAAATGGACCTCAGGGCTATAGGAGCACTGGAGTACTTTGCAAAAAGGATGCTGCATATGGTTGGTTAATAAGATCCAGCACCCTTTAAGGGTGCTTTTTTGTACTGCAAAAGAAGATAGCTAAATACTTGTTCCCTAGATTTCTAACTCATTAAGAATACAAATTAGGTTCTATCAATTAGATGCATTTATATAAGTTTTTTAAGGGAAAAATTGAAATGAAGCCATCTTTCTGTTGATTTTTGATGGTTTGTTATTGTAAGCAAGCTGTGAGGATGCAGTTTTGTTCTGTGGCTTTGGTTCAGAATACAGTTTCCAGCTTCACTGGTGTTTAAGTATAGTTTGGAGGTGGCAGCTTCCTGATTCATCCAGACAGTATGTCAAACTCCATGGTGCAGTGGTGGCCTTTTGATTTTCCACTTTTCTGACTGTATCAGAGGTCAGCCCCTGGTTGATCAATTCAGTATGTAATGTGCTAAGGTATTGCTCAGAACCTATTCTTCCAATAGTTCTCTGGATTAAATCCCATTCTGTTCATAATAAATAGTGCATTCTGACTGTTAGAGAAACCAAGAAGAAATGGTAGGTTTTCCATATGGAATCTATTCTACTGGTGCTTGAGAAAGTAGTGTGTTATCCATACTCTAAATTTGATAAAATATAAAATGTATACAATTAAAACCCATAGGTACCTCCAAAAGTATAAATGAATATGTCAATATAACTATCCGTCAAGCATGAAAATATCTCTAATTTCACACTTTGAACTTCTTTTTTCTTTGATGCACAGATTCTTTCTAACTTCCTGTCCCCACATAATGTGGTATACATGTGCTGAATTAATTATCGTGACTAATAGTTAAATAGAAAAAAAAGATCAAACTATTTTCTCAACAAGGGAACATCCTTGATTTCATTATCAGTTAGCCAAAAAATTGAATCAGCACATAACCACAAACATACACACTGGCATTAAACCTTGTCTCTCAGACCTGGCAACAATAAATAGGAAGAGTGCATGAAAGAAAAAAAAAGTATACTATTCTTTCAGCCTTTTGTTCAACTTGATTACTTCCCTTCCTTACTCAGAGACTAAAACTGTATTGAACCATATATACACCCTTGCCCTAATATTTGCCTGACCTAAACCTGAAAAAACATTTTAAACAGCATTTCTTAAAATTATTTAATGAAAAGGCACTTGAGAAGGAAGGAGTAAACTTTGTGTTCCTATGGCTGCAGTGATTAACTACTGAAGATGAGATCTCTCTGAGGCTGAGATTTCACTACAGTTAAAATCAGAGGTGAGCTAAATGATCTCTAAGACACCCAGTTTCTCTGCTGGCTATGCTATTCCAGGAAGGAACATTTAAAGAGAGTGTTTAAAATAGGCTGTTAGATTATGAAAGGAAAATGCTAAGTTAGAACCTTTTAATTAAATATGCAGAGAAACGCGGGAAGAAACAAGGCATTTCCCAAAGGAGAGTTCATAATTTAATGCAGATTTTAATTAATATAATACCAGAAACTATCAATAAATATTATGAAAGGAGCTTCTTTCTCCACCAAGCTTACTATACTCCCATATGCTTTGCTACTGTCCCCTGGGAGAAGTGCTGGCACATATTTTCCTAAATCTTAAAAATATATTTATCTACAAAGTTGTGTATTTGCTGTTTTTCTCTCTTAAAAGAGAGGAAAAAATGAAACTATCTGAAAGTCATAATTTTCAATGTGATTTTTATAGAAAAACATAAGGATGAAGAAATTTTGTCTGTTCAAGGATATGATGTTGGTGATAGCAGATTATCCCTAGGACATTTACTTTTATTAAAACCTGTGACTTCACTTTCTTAATATCTGTAGGGCTAAGATTGTTTAGATTTTAAGAGAAGACAGCAATGGCAACAACAGTTTGGAATTTATCATTCTATCTAAAATGCATTTATTTTCCTTGAGCTTACTGAATACATGAAAAAGAAAAACATATGTCTATGAGAAAAGCCTTAGAGTACAAATTTTATTATAAAATCTAAAAATTACTTAATTACCCAAATCCACTCAATACTATAAATTGGCTCTCTTAGGTGAATGGAACAGTGCATGGAAAGTTGCATTATCAATGGGACATTATGGCATTTTTCCATAGGATGGCCACATACAGATTCTGCATAAAAAGAAAACACCCAAGTGCTTGCTTTGGCAGCATAGGTGCTAAAATTGCAACAATACAGAAAAAAATTAGCATGACTCCTGCATATGCCAATTTGTGAAGCATTCCATATTTTTTGTAAAAAAAGCTTTATAATTTCAGGAATATTTGTAACTGTAATTTGAGGAGACAAACACTGCTTACACCGCACAGTTTGACTATTTGCCTAAGCACCCTAGTCAATCAGGAGAGTGAACATAATGACTGATGCAATGAATTGACAAGCTGAGTGACTGAAGTAACCAAATAATATAATTCATCTAATGGGAAATATGTGCAGTCTAATACCACAAAATTCATTAATTCCACTATTTTTTTCATGCTCTGAGAAACCGCTGATCTCCTCTAGCCTGCAAGATAGCACCTTCAAAAACTAAATAGGCTACATGCATCATATTGTTGGAAAACTCAAATGCCTAAACAAACACATGCTTATGGAGAAGTAAAACTGATGAATCCAGCTTCTGGAATCTTTCTATGCTGAAAACCTCCAAAGAGACAGGAAAACACGTTGTGGGTTAATGATTCAGGATTAATAATTTTCATTGCACAAAGACTGTCTTTTAAATACAGAAAGACAGAGTTTGCAAGTCAAGAAGGTTTTCATATACAAGTGCCATTACGCAGGACCTTATGGAGCCTTCCCAGAAACAATACCCCCACCATATCCCCTCTCATCCTATGTCTTCCACCTGCTTCTTATCTGCTGAAAAACTTAAGACTCTTAGGCGTTCCCCATGTTCCAAGAAGTAAATATAATCAGAGAAATAAGAAAATGTCAAAAAAAAAAAAAAAAGGAAAACAGTCAAAGAAGACAAGATAATAATAGTTTAGCCATTAAACAAAGTCAAAAGACCTTTAGACCTTCCTCAGGGCCTACAGATGATATTATGAAAGATAGCCTTTGAGCTGTTTCACAGATACTGAAACCCTCCCCAGACGGAAGAAGTTAACTATAGCTGCCCACAAGTATGTAGACCCCAGACAAGTTGGAATCAGAAGGTTGACGATGTTGATTTCTTGCACCCTGTAACTCTCCTCCCCATCTGACACCCTGTCTTTAAAGACCTTTCCCTGAAAGTAATCAGGGAGTTTGGGCCTCTTAAACACCAGCCACTTGGACTCCTGGGTGCCCTGCAATTAATGCTGCACTTTGCTTCAGCACAACCCAGTGTCAGCAGATTGAATTTATACTGCGCGTGGGTCATCAAACTCCAGTTTGGTTAGGTAAAACAAGGATTGTGGATGTATCACTAGATAGCCTCATTAGTGTTAACTTTATACATAGGTTAATACCCACATACAGTCTGCAGCCCAGTGGAAAGCACAGAGGCTTTGGGGCTAACAGAGCCTGTAATCACATTTCAAGCAATTTTATTGCATATGACTCCACAATAAATTCTGTGTGATATAAAGGCATGAGACATGAGACAGGCAATTCACACTCAAAATACATAAGTAACTTGCCAATGACCACATAAGTAATAAATATTAGAGCCAGGTTTAGTATTCACATTTTTAAACTCTTAACTCATTGTCCATTTCTATTACACAATTTTAAATCTTACATGTTACAGTTATAAATGAGAGTCAAATAAAATAATCTCCATCCCCCAAATGTAAGGCACTATGGAGAACAATATGAAGATTCCTTAAAAAATTAAAAAGAGAGAAACCATATGATTCAATAATCCCACTCCTGGACATATATCCAGAGAAAATCATAATTTTAAAATATGCATGCACCCAATGTTCACTGAAGCACTGCTTACAATAATCAAGACATGGAAATATCCTAAATGTCCACTGATACATGAATGGTAAAGAAGAACAACAGGATATTACTCAGCCATTAAAAAGAATACAATAATATGAAATAATGCCATTTGCAGAAATATGGATGGACCTGGGGATTATCATACTAAATGATGTAAGTCAGACAAAGACAAATTTTCACATGCTATCACTTATATGTAAAATATTTTAAGAATTACAGAAATGAACTTATTTGTAAAACAAAAGCAGACTCACAGACTTAGAGAATGAAATGTGTGGTTACCAGTGGGGGAGGGTGGGGTGAAGATTAGATAAGGAGTTTGACATTGATATGCACACACTGCTGTATTTAAAATAGATAACCAGAAAAGACCTACTGTAAAATAAAATAAGTGGTATATTATAAAAGATAGAATAAAAGCATAGAAACTATATCACTGGAATTTCTATTTATTTCAATAAACATTTTTTAATACAAGACCAAGTTTAAAATACTTAGAACATTCTATTATTCTACTGAAACATTCTATGACTTGTTAATATATGATCAAGCTCATCCACTCCTAAGTCTTTTTAGAGTTTTTCTACCTGTTTCCAAATGATTTTTACAATCACCTTGTCCAGTTTTAAAATGTTTGGTTTTTCAGTTAAGTTAGCCATGTAATTGCATGTTTAAGCACAAACTATTGGTTGTTATTATTAATTTTACTGTTTCTACATTCAAATTTGTAAATTGAACCTTTCCTGTTTTTATAAATTCATTTTGTTCCCCTTAGTTTAACACTGTCATATTTTTCTATCTCTGAATTTAATCAATAATCATTTTATTTGATAATTTAAACATTAAAGTTATAAAACAATTTTGAAGATAAAAATATTATATTTCGTAATCTTCCCCTTAAGTAACTGTTATTCAGTATTTTCTTATCTTTCATGGCCTACATGATTTTGAAGAGGACCAGTCAATTATACTGTAAACTGTTCCTCAGGTTCAGATTGTCTGACATTTTCTTATTATTAGGCTAATGCTGTGCTTCTTGCAGCAAGGATACCACAGAGGCAAGGCTGCATTCATCTCAGCATATCCTTATAGGGGAAACATGATACCAATACATGATGTTACTGAGGGTGTTAACTTTAATTACTTCGTAAAGACAGTATCTGCTGGGTTTCTCCATTATAAAGTTACTCTTTCTTTTTTCTCTTAATTAATAAATATATTAGGATATATTACTTGAAGACAATGCAATATCCTGTTCATTTTCAAAATTTGATCCACCAGTTTTAATATCTATTGATGGATCCTGCCTACAACAATTCCTGTCATGTTCTTTTCCTCTAGCCTACTTTTCTCTATTCTTTCTATATTATAGTTACCAAGTTAAAGGAGAGATATCCCTTCTTTTTCACTTACTGATGTGTTCAACTTTCAGTTTATATTATTAAGTGCACATGGACCTTTATTTTATTCTGTGCTTTTTGATACTAAATTATTATTGTATTCTTCAAAATGTTCTAGCTTTAACCACGAAGAACTATTTCAAAGTGCTTCCTGTAATCTTTTGATATGTACCGCTCTTCCTGTGAGCACTTTCTTACTTTCTGGCACCAAACAACGCTCCAGATGCACTTGTTTTTCCTATGCTGCAGTTCTGGCCTCTGGAATCAATAACTTCTTGAATAAGACCTGTTCCTCTTATTCAACAATGATATTTATAAACTGATACCTTGTATTTTGAAACACACCTAACAATGTGCCCTTGTTTCCAGGCCTTCTGAATGGATAGAGCTTAGAAAATATAAATATATTTTCTGTATATGGATGGATGGATAGATAGATTTTTGTCCATACCTACACATACAATTAGGCAGAATATGTTTAATTTTCATCAAACACCAGAGTTCATCCTAACAAAGTGAAAAATCTGCTTCCAATTATTCACAAAGCATTTACTTATTTGTACTATGCTAGCATACAGAATTTCAGAATTGATGACCTCTGAGAAACAAACTTATTATTGTACAATATTTGTGCATAGTTATTGTTGTCTTTCTTTTGGTATTCAGGCAGAATACTATTTTCCAAAGTAACATTGGTTATTCTGTTTTTCTCTCCATCTTTCAATATAGTATATCATTCATATTTTGTCCATGTGGCCTTAGATGTTACATTTAACTACATTAATTTCTTCTCACATATTGCTTGATTTTTCATAGCTACAGAGTATGCCTTGTCAGTGAGTTCAGTCACTCAGTTGTGTCTGACTCTTTGCAATCCCATGGACTGCAGCAGACCAGGCCTCCTTGTTCATTGCCAACTCCCGGAGTTTACTCAAACTCATGTCCATTGACTCAGTGATGCCATCTCATCCTCTGTCTTCCCCTTCTCCTTGTGCCTTCAGTCTTTCCCAGCATCAGGGTCTTTTCAAATAAGTCAGCTCTTCGCATCAGGTGGCCTAAGTATTGGAGTTTCAGCTTCAGCATCAGTCCTTCCCATGAATATTCAGAACTGATCTCCTTTAGGATGCACTATTGGACCTCCTTGCAGTCCAAGGGACTTTCAAGAGTCTCCTCCAACACCACAGTTCAAAAGCAAAAATTCTTCAGTGCTCAGCTTTGTTTATAGTCCAACTCTCACATCCATACATGACTATTAGAAAAACCATAGCCTTGACTAGACGGACCTTTGTTGACAAAGCAATGTCTCTGCTTTTTAATATGTTGTCTAGGTTGATCATAACTTTTCTTCCAAGGAGCAAATGTCTTTTAAAGACATGATTGCAGTCACCATCTGTAGCGATCTTGGAGCCCCCAAAAATAAAGTCTGCCACTGTTTCCACTGTTTCCCATCTATTTGCCATGAAGTGATGGGACCAGATGCCATGATCTTAGTTTTCTGAATGCTGAGTTTTAAGCCAACTTTTTCACTTTTATCAAGAGGTTCTTTAGTTCTTCTTCACTTTCTGCCATAAGGATGGTGTCATCTGCATCTCTGAGGTTATTGATATTTCTCCCGGCAATCTGTATTCCAACTTGTGCTTCATCCAGCCCAGCATTTCTCATGATGTACTCTGCATATAAGTTAAATAAGCGGGGTGACAATATACAGCCTTGCCATACTCTTTTTCCTATTTGGAACCAGTCTTTTGTTCCACATCTAGTTCTAACTGTTGCTTCCTGACCTGCATACAGGTTTCTAAAGAGGCAGGTCACGTGGTCTGGTATTCCCATCTCTTTCAGAATTTTTCACAATTTATTGTGATTCACACAATCAAAGTCTTTGGCATAGTCAATAAAGCATAAGTAGATGTTTTTCTGCAACTCTCTTGCTTTTCTGATGATCCAGTGGATGCTGGCAATTTGATCTCTGGTTCCTCTGCCTTTTCTGAATCCAGCTTGAACATCTGGAAGTTCATGGTTCACATACTGTTTAAGCCTGGCTTGGAGAATTTTGAGCATTACTTTACTAGCGTGTGAGATGAGTGCAATTGTGTGGTAGTTTGAGCATTCTTTGACATTGCCTTTCTTTTGGATTGGAATGAAACCTGACCTTTTCCAGTCCTGTGGCCACTGCTGAGTTTTCCAAATTTGCTGGCATACTGAGTGCAGCACTTTCACAGCATCACCTTTTAGGATTTGAAATAGCTCAACTGGAATTCCATCACCTCCACCAGCTTTGTTCATAGTGATGCTTCCTAAGACCCTTGTACAAATGTGAACTTATGTTTGTAGAAGAAATGGATGTGTAGATGGATCAATAAACATTTTTTTCAGGAAAGTTTCTCGGTCTGGTCTCTCAATCATTTACCTCTTTTGGTGATTATCAGATGTGGCTGGTCATAGTCTTTTAACATTTTTAATTTTGTAACCGCTCTGTGTTCTGGGTACATTTATGTATGTGTGTGAGAGAGAGAGAGAGTGAGAGAGAGAGATAAACTCGGAGACAAAGTCAGAGACCAAGACATAGATCAAAAGGTCACAAGAGATGGTGGGAGAAGAAATACTTCAGATTCTGGTGTTTTTCTCATTGATTCATCCTCTGGCCTAGGGCCTCCAGATTCTGGTTACTGCCTGCTTCTTGAGACCATTTACAGCTTTCTCAGATACCATACCAGTTTGTTTGTCCTTTCACAGAGTCACACTCTCGAGAGAATTTCTTGTAACTAGGTTCCTGGCCCTGTTGTCTTATTGAACTTCCTACTAACATTAATAAAATATATTTCTAAAACGAAATTATAAATATTCAACAATTTCAGTTGCTAGAAGAGAATCAAAAGTATAAAATTCTGGCTGAGTAACAAGATTAATTTTGCTACTTCATAGCTTCGATATACAAAGTTTGCCTGGAGAATAAGAATTTAGATTCAGCAATACTAATATGAAGAGAGTGAGGTAATCGCCTTAGGCATAAAATTTAAAGAAGAAACAAAAATATTCAGTAATTGATGTAAGAGATTTTAATGCAATATCGTTGAATGTTCTATTTGCCTCAGGCTCAAATGTGGTTTATCAATTTATAGTTGCAGATCTTGCCTGAATCTAAAATGTTGATATTTTGTTCATTAATCATTTGCATTAATTTTCTTTTAAAAATATGCATTAGATAATATTCATCTTGATTACTGAGTTGTGGGGTACATTCTTAAATGTTCCTGAGGTAACTTCCTACCCACCTCACTCACGTCACTGTAACCAGCCCGGCTTAGTGTCCATTTTTATCTGCAATCAGGATAGTAAATGTTGCCCCAGAGGATATATAGTGGTGTCTGGGTATAAATATATACTGCTGCTGCTAAGTCACTTCAGTCGCGTCCAACTCTGTGCGACCCCACCCCTGGGATTCTCCAGGCAAGAACACTGGAGTGGGTTGCCATTTCTTTCTCCAATGCATAAAAGTGAAAAATGAAAGTGAAATTGCTCAGTCATGTCCTACTTTTCGCGACCCCCATGGACTGCAGCCCACCAGGCTCCTCCATCCATGGGATCTTCCAGGAAAGAGTACTGGAGTGGGGTACCATTGCCTTCTCCGATAAACATATATATCCACATATAAAATGAAAGAGGAATAATATCAACATAAACCAAAATAAACAGTTTATCTCCTAACAATGTATTAATACTTTCTTAAAGAAAATGTCAGAGTATCAAATATTCACAAAATATTTCAGCTAATGCTTCTCACAACAGCAAATAGCAAAATCACAGTATCTTAAATAAAACAATGAATGTAAAAGAAAATTTATTAGGCTTTTGTAACTTAGTTGACAGAAACCTATGAGAATTCTATTACAGAAGTGAAGACATTAATTATAGATTTCTCATCAGGATTGATGAATGCATGTCTAACCATGATATAAGAGGGGTTCTGCATGAGCCACATTCTTTCGCCCTATCAAGCAGGGATTTCCTATTGTCTTACATTATTAAATACAAAACGAAATACAAATTCCCAACTGCCTCAATTGCTAAATCTCACTTTAAATACTACTAGATATTTTGATATCTCAAATGTCTTATGATTAATATATTTCTCTGGTGTAGTAAATTAACAAGTTAATACTGACCCATTCTGGTCCTTGATGTCCCAGCTTCCCTATTCACAATGCAACAGTATTGCCTAAAATAAAGATATATTTATTTTACTAAATTGGTTGCCTAAAAATATCTAGAGAGAGGAGAAAAGAGGGAAAAAATTGCTTATGATTCTGTTGTCAAGATCATCTCATACAGCTGGAATAGCATTTACTCTTGAGTTTCAAATCATCCAATATTGAAGACCCCAGGTTTCAATTTAGAAATGAATAAAATCCAAAGTGGCATTAAAATATATCTATATTTCCCAAATTACTTCTAAAAGGCAATATTTTAATATCGGCATTACATGACACCAGAACATCACAGAAGATCCCAAATGAGTAAGCACCAATGATTGCTTAACAACTACTGAGCTAGTAAAAACTGAAGCGGCTATTTTAGAATGCTAGTCTTAATTAGTCACCCAGCCATGTCTGACTCCTTGTGACCATCCTATGGACTATAGCCCACCAGGCTCCTCTGTCTATGGGATTCTCCAGGCAAGAATACTGGAGTGGGTAGCCATTCCCTTCTTCAGGGGATCTTTCCAATTCAGGGATCAAACCTGGGTCTCCTGCATTGCAGAAAGATTCTTTGTCATCTGACTCACCAGAGAAGCCTACTTTATACTGCTAGAATACAGTGAAATACTTTAGCCAGTGACAGGGAAGTGCTTGATGAAGACTCATATATTTCAGTGAATTTTGAAATGTCTTGTGTAGCTACTATTCCCTAACCCTCATCTCCTCATCTCCTATCCCTGTGAGTGAGGCCTGATGTGCTTTCCTAGGTCTGGGGAGAGAAATAGAAACCTTCTTCTCCCCAAAGTTGCCTTTTCCTCTGTGGTCGCTGCTACTGATTGCTGAAGAGCTAGCACAGAGGTTGGCCATTGATTTTATGCACACGGGCGATTGATGAAATGAAATTTAAAGAGGTAGACTTTTAATTTTTTTCCCTCTTTTACTCGAACCAGGCATTTAAGGGAATTTCCATCAGGTTGCCTGTTAATTGAGAGAATAATGGAATAGAGACAGTAGTGACCACATACAACAAGAAACACAATCTTTGTAAAAAGAGTCTAGAAAATTCACTGAACAAACTGATGACTGCAACCTTCATCAGGTAACAGCAGTAATCCCAGGTGAGAGAGAGGATGTGATGCTCAGAAATGCCTCACTAAAACATTCAAAATGTCCAGTTCTAAACAAAAAGTTATAAAGCATACAAAAAAATATGGAAATATGGCCTAATCATAACAAAGATTAACTGATAGTAACTCTCCATGAAGAAGTTGTTGATGGTTTTGATTGGTTTTTTTGTTTGTTTTGGTTTTTTTTTTTTTTTTTTTTTTGGTTTTGATTGTTAAGCTGACAAAAAGCTAAACTGAGAAAGAGAAAAATAGAAAGAGGAAAGCAAGGGGGATGGAAGGAAGAAAGGAAGGAACAGAGGCTAAGAGGGAGAGAGGGAAGAATATGAGGCGCTAACTTCAGTTGTAATAAAAAGGTATACTCGAGTATGCTTGTGGTTAGAGTATGGTCTGGTAGTGAAAATATATTGCTTTTATTCCTAGCTTTGCTGTTTACTATGCCCTTGGCTTTTTCTACCTTGAACAGAGCTTGTGATGTCTTTAAAGGACTTTGATCTCATTTGAGAAAGATGATGGAGGAGGCATCGTTTTCCTCAGTTCTAGTAGACACTTGACAGAAAGAGCTATCAATTTCTCATATGAAGTATTGGAGTATCCTTTTCTGGAAATCTTAACAATTGACTGGTCAAATCATAAGAAAATATTGTAAGAAAAATGGAAAGAAATGGTTTTGTGCCTTTGGGAAATAGATTGACAGCAGTGGCAGACTTGAAGGTTTATTATTTTCTTTGTTTTAGTAGAGCTACAATTTTTAACACACTTTCTCTTTTAAAAAATGTGTATCCCATTTTAAAATAACTTGAAAGAAGCAGCATCTGTTACTTTCCTCAGAAATCTATCTTTCCAAATTTATAGCTCATGCTGTGATTTTTGTTTTTTCTTCATGAACAGCCACTTTCTTTAGATACTTGTAAGCTTTTATGAACAACATCAATTTAATTTCCTTGGGGTTCTGATCTAAATTTTCTCTCTTCTGTGCTGTACTGGATACTACAATTTCAATTTTAAGTTCTACAATGTGTGTGTGTGTGTATGTGTGTGATCAAATGTATTGCATCACAATTTCTACACATTTTATGGTGCCAAATAAATTTATAAATTTGATTTATAAAATCAAATCAAATGGCTTGTGTATTTTAACATGTATTCAAACATAATACATTAAAAGGAAAATTATATAATGTTATGAGACATACTCAGTATTATGAAGATAAATTTGACATTTCTTTTAGCTCAAACTGGTATGTCTGTTTTGGGAAAATCAGAACCTTACTTCAGATTATCTGTGAATATATTAACAGAGGAAAATTCTCAAAATTTCCTTCATATTTATTATTCTGCAATAATATTAGTGCTTCCATGAAGAGCTTCTCTTAATTAAATTTCTAACATAATCAAATATTAAACCTGTGAGGTATTGGAAAAACAGTGTATTTATTTGGAACTATTTCATAAGTAGTGATATAAAAAGCCTTGTGTGAAAACTATTAAAGATGCTTAATGTCTCTTAATCTTTTATCTGATTTTTAAATACTTTTCTTAGCCATTGCTTTAAATGAAAAAGTATTTTGGTTTAAAAATAATCATTTAAAGAGTTTCTAAAATAAACTAATTATACCTTCTTTTATGAAAGAATCATAAAGTCTTCACAGTTTTATATTTAAATGATCAGTATTTGAATGCTGTGCCATTGACTTTACCTATAAAAGAAAAATCTGTTTTTGTAACAATAAATACTGTATTTCTAAATTATTACTTATTCAAATTTAATATATCATTTTCAATCACAAGCTCAACTTACATGTATAAATTTAAATATGACTAGTAGAAACAATTTAAAAGCAGTAGAACAAAAGGGTAGATTTTTAATATCATTTCTATGTGTTAGAACATGAACATATCAATATGCAGTTATTTTTATATTTACAATACATCAATTCAGGAATATTTCTTGACCATGTAATGGTTAATTTTATGAGTCACCCTGGAGGGTATTTTGGGATGAGATTAACATTTAAGTTAATACATTTTGGGTAAAGCAGATTGCCCTCCATAATGTGGGTGGGCCTCATTCAATTAAATGAAAGCTTGAGTAGAACAAAAAGGTCTGCCTTCCAGAGCAGATGAGTTCTCCAGGAGGCCACCTTCAGACTTTCAGACCTCTTCATCTGCATCATTAAATCTCCAGAGTTCCCAATCTGTTTGCCCACACTGAAGACTGTGGACTTAACTAGCCTGCTTAATTATGTAACCAAATTTCTTATAATCTTTCTCTGTATGTATACATCCATACATACTACTGGCTGGAGAACCCTGATTAATTCAAGTGTTGACTGTATCACTATTTTAAGTGCTATTTGAGACTTTCAGAAGGTTGGTCAGGAACAGATCTTGTGAACATCAATCATGCCCATGCTTTGAACTAGGGTATATTCTATTGCACTTTTTTTTAATAAACATTCCTGTGGTTAGATGCATATCTACAGAAAGAATCTAAGTTACTGACAGAAATATATAGCAACCGAAGTAAACCCATTTCAGTTGCATTTGCAATCCTTCTTAGCATTGAGTAGAATATCCCCTCCCAGCTGTCTGCCCACCACTTTGCTCCTTTAGATGTTATACCCATCTGTCCCCTGAGTCAGCAGAACTCTGCTAATCAAAAAGCTTCACAGGCCCCTCTTGGGAAGAAGAGGAGAAAATGATAGCAGAAGCCCTCTTCTCTACTCTTGAATGTGCCACCTCCTGACTCCCGTGTGCAGATCGCATATTTGGACTACCTTTGAATATATTTCAACTCATCAGGAGCTTGGTCTGCAATATTAAGTCAGATGGATTGGCAAAAGTGAAAGTGTAAAAACTCATAATGTTTTACTTTTTGTAGCAACAGGCCTCTTTATTCTCCAATTCTAAAACTCTTCCCTTTGGTGGGAAAAGGGGACTTCTGAGACAAAATATCCAAGTGCACATGCACCCAAAGTTCACATGTTAAGAGAGATGTTCCTTGATTCTTAGCAACTAAAATCCATCTTCCTCTTTCACATTTGATGCATTCTGCTTTATTTTTCTTTCTAGAACTCAGAAGTCTTTGACATTTTATATTTTATATATTTATTGTAATAACTGCTATTTCTTTGTCCAGAATCTATGTTTTGTGGGGAAAGGAGCTATATTTGTTATTATTTAAACTCAAATTCCAACTGCTATAACAGCTAGTAGATGGTCATTAAATACTTCTTAAATACTCTTGACTAGAACTATTAACAGGTAAATGAATGAATGTATGTTTTGGAGTAAATTCCTTCCTTCTGTGAACAATCTCAGTTTCCAACTATATCTTTTTTGCCATAATAAAAGAATCTTCTCACATTTCTATTCACATTAAAAAATATTTTTCTTAAATTAATGGATATCTAAATTTCTTTGCGGAAAAGTCTCAGAGCAATAAATGGTAAAACGTGCTAAAATTCAATAAAAAAATTCATGCAGTTTGTTCAGCAATATTTTTTTAGCCTTGTATTTTCATTATGCAATACTCTCCTAGTATATTGCATTTGAAATCATTTTCCCCAGACCTCTTTCTTTGGAAAACCCCATGTATTTGGTAGTTGGACATGCTTAATCAACAGTAATAGAACAGTTACAGCTCAATCACCTAGAAATTAAAAAATCAATATCTAAAAAGAGGTGATGTCCTTATCTTCCCATCACATAGGTTTTTTCTGCTTCATAAATAACCTTGAACTCTTGTAATTCATCATCCTTCATATTCTTAACAACGAGCACTGGATATGTTGCTCAGCACAGTGGGTGATACAAAAGTATATAAGATATGGTTCCTGGCCTTTGAAGATTATTTTAAAAACATTAAAATATTCATAGTGTGAATAACAGCAAATTTACAGTTTGCTGTTACACAATTTTATGTATGCAACTTTATTTATCTTAAAACTCATACTTCGAAATAATTCAACATACAGTTTGTCAAGCCATTTCTGATTCTGCTTAATTCTATCTCCAAGTGTTGAGGTTGATGTAGGGTTTCCTTTAATATTAATGTTGAAATTCTGTCTAAATAGCATCATGTGTGACCCGCCACTGCTAATCCATGAGTAATCTCAGGCTTTTTCTTCCCTCCCCTCACAAAAGAGAAAACTTTATCCTGCTCAGCTTCTTCACATTTCTCCAATTTACAAGAAAACTACTGCTTGCCAAACCAATTATTTTTGAGTTTTATTAGTGTTATTTTTTGTTTGCATTTGCTGTTTTTATCTATGTTTTGCTTTCTGTAGTGTAAAATTTGGACAAAGAGGAACAAGGAAAGAAAGGAATGGGATGGGTCAAACTAGAATTTATAAAGGAAAAAGCTGAAACCAGTTGTGTCAAGAGGAACATGGAAGTGAATAAAACCTTTTTAAAGGAACATGGCTTAGGTCAATATGTATACGTCACAGTTTTTGAGAAAACACACACAATAACCTTGGAATGCACTTGGCTATGGATAGAGTTTGTTCACTACTGACACCACTGTGAGTTTAGATCACGTCCATGGAACCACATAACTATTAGCATGCTTACTTTTGCTTTCCATCTATATATATATATATATATATATATATGATGTTTATTCTAAGCTGAGCACTCTCCTAGTGCATATTTATCTAGATGTAAATCTTGTAGAAGGCTCAGTCATTATCAAACTTACATTCCAGGAAAAGGAGAACAGAAGTACATTAAAACAAAACCTAACAAAAAGATCTTCCTGTAGTAAAAATTGCTAAGAAGAAAAACAAATGGTCAAGTAAGAATGTTTTGAAAAAAAG
Organism: Muntiacus reevesi; assembly: GCF_963930625.1. Lineage (NCBI taxonomy): Eukaryota > Metazoa > Chordata > Mammalia > Artiodactyla > Cervidae > Muntiacus > Muntiacus reevesi. The sequence goes on from NC_089264.1 coordinate 47,006,729, forward strand.
GGAACTACCCCAGGGATATCAAAACATGGTCAAAAACATCTGAAGCAAAGAGAATCTTTAGAACAAACGACTGCAGTCCAGACCAAGCCTGGCATGTGAAATCCAAGCAAGTAAGAAGGCCAGTGGAGGCAACAGGAGCATAGGGTGTGAACGGAGCATGCTTAAGCTGAGATAAAGGAAGCAGGGATAGACTTAATGCATTAAACTTTGTGGGTCACAAAAAAGGAAACAGGGTTAAGTTTGTATGTTTGCTTGTTTGTCTTCTAGAAGTCATGTAAAACGTTTACAGCTTAGTCAAAAATGATCTGCACCAGATAGTAAAACTTGAGGCCAGAATTATAAAATTGCAAACTCATAAACATTTGGGAAAGAAAATTCCAGGAACTGATATAGAAATGATCTACATTCATTGAAGGTGAAAAAAAAAGATCTATTAATATATGAGCTGAACTTCTATCAGATTGAAAAGAAAGATTTATAGAAGGAATGGAAACCAACCAAAATCCACTGGGGAGCCTTAAGCACTGTAGCTAGCTTTTAATATAAATTGTTAACTGAAATGTGGCACCCAGAAAAGTGTGCAGACCATACAAAAACATGCAGTGAGTTATAAAGGAGCACATGTGGAGCCCCACCAAGACTGAAAAGGGAAAACTAAAACAAAATTGACACTTAAAGCATTCTAGAAGTCTGAAAATGCCTCATCTCAGCCTGTGCTCTTCTTCCCAGAGGGTGATGCTATCCTTACATTGTAATTTTATTGTTTCCAGTTTAACTTTGGTAGTACACACATACACACAAATGTTCAGAAAAATCTGATTAAAAAGTGGAAATCCTATTACCAATATTTGGACAACATGGATAAGGCATGAGCATATTATGCTAAGCAAAATAAGTCAGACAGATAAAGATAAATTCTGTATGACTGCACTTACATGGGGACTCTAAATAAACTGAACATACAGGAATAGAGAAGAGATTAGTGGTGGTCGGGGTGGGTGGTTGGGGGAGTGGAAATGAATGAAGTGGTCCAAGGGTGAAAGTGAAAATGTTAGTCGCTCAGTTGTGTTATACTCTGTCTGAGTCTGTGACCCCATGGGGTGATAGCCTGCCAGGATTCTTTGTCCACGAGATTCTCCGGAAAGAATACTGGAGTGGGTTGCCATTGCCTTCTCCAGGGGATCTTCCTGACCCAGGGATCGAACCCGGGTCTCCCTCATTGCAGGAAGATTCTTTACTGTCTGAGCCAGCAGGGAAGTTTGGTCAAAGGGCACTAACTACTAGTCACAAAGTGAGTAAGTTCTGGGATGCAATGTATAGCATGGTGACTATAGTTAACAATAATGGGTTGTTATTTGGAAGCTGCTAAGAAAGTAAATTCTAAAATTCTCACCACACACACAAATTTTGACTATGAAAATTAATGAATATGTCTAACTAACCTTATCGTGGGACTCATTTTGCAATATATACATATATGTATCAAATCATTACATTGTATACCTTAAACTCAGGTCATACTATATATTAATTACATCTCGATAAGGGGGCTTCCCTGGTGACTCAGATGGTAAAGAATCTGCCTACAACACAGGAGACCTGGGTTCAAATCCTAGGTAGGGAACATCACCCGGAGGAGGACATGGCAACCCACGTCAGTATTCTTGCTTGGAGAATTCCAGGGACAGAGGAGCCTTGTGGGCTACAAAACATAGTGTCACAAAGAGTCAAACCTGGCTAAAGAAACTTAGCATGCATGCACTATTAAAATCAGCTTGCATATCCTTAATACACAAAAATTTGTGCAGACAGGCAGAGGGCTCAGAGATTTGTAGAAGAAATTTTCCCAGAATTAAAAACAGACTAAAATAGATCTTTGCAGCCAAATTCTCATATGGATAATTCAGAATGAACAAGATATAAAGCACATAGTAAAGAAAATCTATACAGGGATTCATTTCCATTTAAATTAGTTGTTTTCTCTCCTAATGGGAGGTAATAATGATGATTATGACCATAGTGATAAGGGTATTAATAATAAGACTCTTATTTGCAACCACCACTAAATTAAATGATTACTATGTGCCAGGTACTGGGTTACCCACTTTACAAATAATATCTCATTTAATTTTCATAACATTCCTATATGTATGTACTAAAACCCCTATTAAATATGAGAAAAGTCCATCCTAAAGGATAGTAACATGGTTTTCCTGGGTAATATATTTAATGTATGGCAGAGCTAGGATCCATACCTGAACATCTGTGAGTCCAGAGCCCATAGTTTCAGGGACTGTACAGTAAAATGTGGTGTTAAAATCCGGGTTTATTCTATAACTTATGTGGTGTTTTTGTCTTACTGTTTGCTTGTTTCTCTGTATAATACCAAACAACATCACTAGAAAGTAAGGACTAGAGATTTTGAAGTATTTTCCAACTATGTCAATGAGATGACATTTGCAAAGTTTTCATGTCTTTTTGTTTTAACGTCTCAGGAAGGCACCAGCTGAAAGTGTTGCCTATGTCTATATTCACGTTTAACTCCTTCCCCCATATTCTTGTATGAGAGGAGAAGATGGAAATACAAGCGGGTTGCCATAGGTCTGGAATGACAAATGTTATCATTCCAGTCAAAAATAACCCATTCAGGAGTAACATAAATCTTGAATACACATTTACTGAATGTATATTTACTGAATCTGTTAAAATTCTGAGAATTCAGCCACTAGCTAGGATATTGGGCAATGTTCTAATTTTACTTACATTTACTTTGAAAACTCTCTTTTCTTAAACACAGGACGCTATGTTATTTGTGTAATTTCTACAGGACAAATCACTGGCCACTGGGTGCAGCAGGACTTTCTAAAACTTAAATGAGATTATACTACTCCTCAATTTAAAGCACTTAAATATCTTCCCATTGGTTGTAAAATATAATCCAAGAATTTTATCATTGAATTTGTGGCTTTTTACCAGTCAGCAAATGTCTATTGACATGTAGAGTACTGTCAGGTTGAAGGACCAGTTGTATATTGATTTGACAGAAAAGAAAACCCAGAATGAGGCTGTTGTGGGGCTGGTGCAATGATCCAATGACATCATCAGACATGATTCCAGGTTCTTCTCATCTTTCACCTCTACTGTTCTTAGCAAATAGTCCTCTATCCCGACTCTTATCATCTCATGGTTACAAGATGACAATTTTTCTCCAGGCTCCTGCCTTCATAACAGCCTAACTGCAGTAGGTAGGTGGGGAAAGAGAGAAAATTATACTCCTACAACAGAAACAATGTAGGCAGACTACCTAGTAGATTAGGACTATTTCAGAAACCACCTCTAGTGTGGGGGGATTTTGGGAAATAGACTTTAGACAGACAGGCTGGAAAACTAAAAATAAAGTTTTATGTTTAAGGGAGAACAACAAAGTAGACATTGGGCTGGCACCTAGTGGTACGTGACTAATATCTGGAAAAAATATTTGTCAATGGGGTTGGAAATTATTACCATTGTTCCCACTTAGAGAACTTATTTTATATAATCTAGCCTATTCAAACTGTTCTCTTGTCCTGACACAATCTTCATTTTCTCTGTACTTAATTTTAAAGCTGAACCACGAATTCCTTGAATCATTCATGCACTTTCTCTATTGTTTTACATTTGCAGTTACTGTAACTTTAGTTTGCAGGGTTCTGTCTTCTTGACTTAACTACTGAGTTTCTTTTTTACCTAGATGTCAATTCAAACATCTTTTACTTTATCAAGCATTCTCATATTCTCTTAAAAGCTTTTAAAATACCGCTCCTTTATATTAATACTGTTCAGCCATAAAAAATAGAATAATGCCATTTGCAGCAAGGTGGATGCAACTGGAGATGATCATACTAAGTGAAGTAAGTCAGAAAGATAGAGACAAATACCACATGATATCATGTCTTTGTGTAATCTAAAGTATGACACAAATGAACCTATCCACAAAACAAAAAAAGACTCACAGGCACAGAGAACAGACTTGTGGATATCATGGGGGCAGAGTTGGGAGAGAAGGAGTGGGAGCTTGGGATTAGCAGGGGTAAACTATTATACAGAGGATGGGCAAACAACAAGGTCCTACCATAGAGCACAGGAAATGATCTCAATATCCTGTGATAAACCATAGTGGAAAAGAATATAAAGCATGTCCATATGTATAAAGTGGAGTCACTTTGCCACATAGCAGAGATTGGCATGACATTGTAAATCAACTTTACTCCAATAAAGAGATAAAAATTTTAAATTACCATTCCTTTTTGTCACATCATACTGTGAACATTCGTGTATGCTTACATTATTATGAACAAAGTGATTAACAAAGCTGAGAATTGAGGACATACCCAATCTGTGGACTCGAAAATATTTAAGTGATAGTGTGATGAATATCATTAAATTTCCAAGTTTTGTCAATTCTATCCTTGTGGCCATAAGAATACGTGTGTGTGTGTGTGTGTGTGTGTGTGTGTTTATACTGGAAGTTTATTCTTTTGTTAAATTTTTTTGAAAGTTTATTTTTAGTGAAAAGAAAATGTTTAGGTTGGTTGTATTATTAAATTTTAGCCACTGTAGAAGAGATAATAGTGGATATGTGAATAAGTAATCTTCTAGATGTTGTCTTATACTATGATGACATAAATTACTAACCAAGTAATGTGGGATATCTATAATTTTGAATATATCAATCTATAAATAACACTAGAATAGCACTTTAGTGTTTTCAATTTGCTCTTATATCCTATTTGCTTGATTTTTAAAACAGTCTAGTAAGGTAGAGATGATAAAGATCATTACTCTTCTTTTACAGAACAGATAAATGTGTGGTTCAGAGAGGTTCACAGACATGACAAAGGTCAAACTGTGAGTGGTAAAATTAGAAATTAAACATAGATCTTTTGATTCCAAATCCACTGTTTAGTTAACTAATTCTGACTCTTGTGAATATGAGTATATAAAATTTATTTTTGTCCTTCTGAGTGTTTTGTATTCACATTTTACTAACAGATCTTCCCTGGTGGCTCAGTGGTGAAGAATCTGCCTACCAGCGCAGGAGAGGTGGGCTTGATCCCTGGGTTAGGAAGGTCCCCTGGAGGAGGAAACAGCAACCTACTCTAGTGTTCTTGCCTGGGAAACCCCACGGATAGTGGAGCCTGGCAGGCTACAGTCCATGGGATCACCAAGAGTCAGATATGACTTAGTAACTGAACAAAAACAACAGTTTATTATGGAATTTCCCTTGTGGTTCAATGGCTAAGAATCTACCTGCCAAAATGAGAGACATGGATTTGATCTCTGGGTCAGGAAGATCCTCTGGAGAGGGATATTGGCAACCTACTCCAATATCCTTGCCTGGGAAATCCCAAGGCCAGTGGAGCCTGGTGATCCACAGGGTCACAAAAGAGTCAGACACAACTTAGAACTAAACAACACAATTTATTAATAATGAATGCTACTTAGTTATAGTTTTAAAACATTATGTATACCCAAAACACCTTGAACATAGCATATTTTCTATGTAAAATGCTCATTACTGAAAGTCTAAATTGCTTAGTCCTTGGTGGAGTAAACAACTTGCCCAGCTTTGCCAAGAATCTCTCTGTGTTTAAAATTCCTAAGCCCCAGTAACTTCCCTGGTCCTGGGTAAATTAAAACACTTGATCACTCTCCTGAAACTGTGGACGACAGAATGCTAAGCCCTATGTTCTTTTGAGCAGTCTTAGAATTGCAGACACAACTGATAATAAGGAATCTTGAAAGACAGGAAATTGTTGACACAGTTTAATAAAGAGTTCAACTTTTTATTAAGCTATTAAGCATAGTAAAAATAATTTATCCAGAAGTCAGAAGCAGAGAGTAGAAATATTTTAAGAAAAAAATCTTTATATCAACAATTTCTAAAGCAATGCCAGTATACTAACTGAAGGAGGGTTTGCTTAATGTGTGGATTGTGACTGTGTGCGACATGCCAGGCTGTAAATGACCAGCTAGTTCTGGTTTGATCCACACAACACGGACAGCAATGTTGATTGTAAAAGAATGATTGAAAAATGACTCTATCAAAAACTATTTCTTGTTGTAAAAATACTAGAAATGTCATTGAACCAAGCAAATTTACGACTAGAAAGAGGTGTAACAGATGAACGTGCCGAAAGCAGTTTGAAAACAAAGATGTAACAGATAACATTGCTGGACTTCACAAGAGATATGTCATTTCCTCTTAGATAATGAGAATGCTATTAATGACTACAAATTCTCTAGGAAAATGTTGGAACATTTTCAGCATCATATTGGAAAATAGGGAATATCTTTGTTAAATAAACATTTAAAATTATTACAATGACAATATATTTAGCATATATTTTTCAGTTCAGTCACTCAGCCATGTCCGACTCTTTGTGACCCCATGAACCACAGTATGACAGGCCTCCCTGTCAATCACCAATTCCCGGAGTTTACTCAAACCCATGTCCATCGAGTTGGTGATGCCATCCAACCCTCTCATCCTCTGTTGTCCCCTTCTCCTGCCCTCAATCCCTCCCAGTATCAGGGTCTTTTCAAATGAGTCAGCTCTTTGCATCAGGTGGCCAAAGTATTGGAGTTTCAGCTTCAACATCAGTCCTTCCAATGAACATCCAGGACTGATCTCCTTTAGGATGGACTGGTTGGATCTCTTTGCAGTCCAAGGGACTCTCAAGAGTCTTCTCCAACACCACAGTTCAAAAGCAACAATTCTTCAGTGCTCAGCTTTCTTTATAGTCCAACTCTCACATTCATACATGACCACTGGAAAAACCATAGCCTTGACTAGATGGACCTTTGTTGACAAAGTAATGTCTCTGCTTTTTAATATGCTGTCTATGTTGGTCATAACTTCCAAGGAGTCAGCGTCTTTTAATTTTATGGCTGCAATTGTATTCACATGTATTTTCATTACTAGAGTTATCCCATGTGATTTCCATCTATGCAAAATGATGTTATATATTTAATGAATGTTTTCAATGGTTTCAACCACATGGATAGATACTGATGATATATCTTTGCATCTCCTTTTGTTTTTAAAATATAAAATATCAGATTAAAAAAAATTGGGTGGGGGAGAAGAGGGAAAGGGTGAGATAAATGGAGAGAGTGGCGTGGATGCATATACAGTAACACATGTAAATGGAAAGCCAATGGGAATGTGCTGCATGACTCAGGAAACTCAGACTGGGGCTCTGTAATGACCTAAAGGGGCGGGAATAGGTGGGAGGTGGGAGGGAGATGTAAGGGGGGGACATATGTATACCTATGGTTAATACATGTTGATGTATAACAGAAATCAAACCAACATTATAAAGCAATCATCAACCAATTGAAAATAAATAAACATAAAAAAATTGAAAAAATCTATATATTATCTGTGGTTAAAAAAAAAAAGTTGCACTTTATTTCTGAAACTCTTCCATTATTATATAAAGAGGGAACATGTGGCAGACACCTAGCTCAGATCACTCAACCTCTTACCCTTACCTACTCTAAATCACATTAGAAAGTCTGTATGAATCACTTGTCCAGACTCCAATGAAGCCAGGAGAGGTCAGTTTAACACAAGCACAAGTCTGATCACACTCCCTACCCCTTGTCTATTTCCCTCTTTTTTTCTTGGAACAGGAGAAAACAGTTAATAATTGCACAAACTTTTGAGTCATTGGCTCAGCTGCTGCCTATCTCCCAATTTTTTTTTATTATAGTAGAGAAATAAACATTATTTATGTTTATAGCAACAAAAGTCACATTTTCTGTTATTTTCAGCTGAAATCTTGTTTAACTGACATTAACAGATTTTCAGACAAAGTTGAATTTATACTATCAATGTCTTTTGAATCAGTTATGTATTAAATTTAATTTAAGAGTTAGTAAAACAATGAAACAGAAGTGAAAGGGAAGAAATTACTGAAAATGAGATCATATGTTTACAAATGATATGTTTGCAAAATGATACTGAACTTAAACAATATGTTAGAAATAATTTTGATGTTAGAGATTTTATTTTAAAAATGTAGGCTTCTTAACACTCTGTTGATTCTACTCTGTGAAAAATGATAATGCTACCATACAGGAAGTTCCTGTGAACTCTCATTCCTTATTTCCTGTTGTTTTGTTAATTGAGCTATTATTTTTAAATAAGGTTTATAATATTCATATTTTACAAACATTTTGAAATGGTTTAGTAGATTTTTTTGTTCATTTTTTAAAGAGATATAATGCCCACACCTTGCTTCTCCATTCCAGGTTTCTGCATTATTTGATTGAATATTTGGCTGTCTTTTACTAAGGACTTCAAATATCAATGTTCTATTCCTGAGGTTCTGGCATACATAAAATATTTTTCATGTTGCCTTTGTAACTGAAGAAAGGTTATCCTGTATACAATTACTTAGATGCTTTATGTTTTTTGAGAACTATGTAAATATTACTCAATCATAATTTTTTAAAAGGAAATATTTATTTCTGGAACATTTTTCTTCTTTTATGCCTAAATCCTCATGTCCTATTGCTTTTTTTTTTGTCAGAAGCCATAATTTTGCTTATGCTATTCTTTATAATATTGCATATTCCAAATCACTTATCTTCTCAAAAATCAGCCATTAATCATTTTATATTTCAATTTTTTATTTTCTGTTATGGAATAATCACTTGTAATCACTATGCAATTTTGAATTGCACTTATTTTTATGTCCCTTGCATCTAACACGGCATTTATTTCTGTTATCTTTTTCTGGGCTATCATTTTCTGCTAGATTTTTTTCACCTTTTTTTAACATTTCACTTATCTATTCTGCAATCATATTCACCTACTCTTTGAGTTTCTTTTATTATTAAGATCGTTTGAAGCAATGTCTATTACAAATGTTATGTTTTCTTAGATAAGTGCTCTTTAAATCTAATGTCTTCGTATGCTTTTGCCTTGTGTGTTTTCTCTTTTCCAGTGGACAAGTTATGTCTTGTGTCTTTCCTGCTTATTACTCATCTTTTAATGGAGCCAATTATTTGTTGGTAAAGATTATGGAAATTATAAAGTGGAGTTAAGGCAGCTCTCAGCTTTAATTAGAGTATGCCATATCAACATATTTATTTTGTTTAAAGAGAAAACATTTCTGGTATTTGTTGTTTAAAATCTGTGAATCACAGGTTAGTTGTCTACAACTCAGGTTCGATGTGTTGATCATTTTCTCAGCCTCTTTCTTCCATCTCCCTGCCTTACATCTGTTCACCTCGCTCAGTAGAGGATTGCAGTAGCTGTCAGTGTGGATTTTTATTTGAGTCTACCCTCCAGGCCATCCTGTTGAGCCTAACAAAGTCATTCCAAGCACACAGTCCTAGAGCTTATCACTCTCATCACTGGCCAATTCCATATCCTTTTCAAAACTATGGTATTTAAGTTAATGGAAATTTTAAGTTTTATTTCATTTTTGAAGAGTAATAAGCTACAGGAAACCACCAGAAATAATGGCCTTAAACTTGGAGTGAGACTTGACTTTATCATGTAAATAAAGTAATAACAATTGACTACCATGTTTACGCAAACACTCTGTGTTTGTTCTCTGAAATACAGACTGCAATCTACAAAAACAAAAGAGATCATACAAGCTGTAAATCCCCTATTAAAAGTCCCTCTTGGTTGAGAATTTATTTGTTGATTTCTAATGACTCTATCAAAATTTGATGAGGGTTTGGCAAGAAAAGCAGCCCTGCCTTGTCCTCAATGAGCTAAAGGCACTTACTGTTTGGATATCACACAGGGTCCATAGCGCCTCTAGGAAAGCAATTCAAATCAGAGCACCCATTCCCCGTGCATATTCTCCTGGATATGCCTGCTGAGCATTGGCTGTATACCTTAGGAAATACCTCTATCATTTTCCTCCATCACTGAAGCTCTCAGGAATCAAATTGAATAGTCAGAGAGAGGGCAGAAGCAGGGCAGGTAATACCTGGACATTCCTAAGGATTTTGATGGAAATTGTTTGAAATTTATACATAATGAGGATCCTTATTAACTCTTGCTACATGCTACTTTTTTAAAATACCCTAGTGATTGAATTCTCTATCTAGGGACTCTGCTATGATATTAATAAAATTCCAGTTTGTGTCATAGCTATATGTATTCTTTATTATTTTTTGCTACCATATGGATAGCACTTAAAGGCAAATGGGCTTCCCTTGTGGCTCAGCTGGTGAACAATCCGCCTGTAATGCGGGAGACCTGGGTTCAATTCCTGGGTTGGGAAGGTGCCCTGGAGAAGGGAAAGGCTACCCACTCCAGTATTCTGTCCTGGAAAATTCCATGGACTACATTCCTTGGGGTGGCAAAGAGTCGGATATAACTGAGTGATTTTCACTTTCACTTTCTAAAGGCAAATATTATTATAATTCAGCAAACCTTCATTCTAACTACTCAATAAAATCTTGATGAATATATATAATTTTTTTATAAAAGACAATGTATTTCTAACAAAAGGAAGGTATAAGTCAAGCTGTAATTATTTGATGACAGGGATAAAAGAATGTATCATAAGATATAGCTGAAAGGAATCAGACAAATGTATGTATATAAACTCTATTGCAAGAGCATATGTTCTTTTTTGAAATATGCTCTATTTTGTCTGAACATATAGAGACTTGAGGGGGGTTCTGGCTGGCTTAGTGCAGGAGATGCAGGTTTGAACCCTGAGTCAGGAAGATCCCCCAGAGACTGAAATGGCAACCCACTCCAGGATTCCTGCCTGGGAAATTCTACAGAGGAACCTGGCAGCTACAATCCATGAGGTCGCAGAGTCGGACATGACTAAGCGTGCAACATGTATGCAGAGACTTGAGAAGTATTAGTTAAGAAGCCTGTGACAAACTGCAATTACAGATCAATCACAGAATTTTACTCATTTGACACAGAAACAAACAAAAGTGTATCTCGATCTCTTGGCAGATAGCTAAAGTTGGTCAGAGAAGGAGAAAGTCTCTCTACCCACACATTCCTTCACAAACTCAGGCTTAATGACCCTCTACCATCTGATAATTACATATGGACCCCGTGACCTCATTTCTTATTATGACAGGTGAAAAGAGCTTATAGTACACTTGCTGTCTTATACTTCATTTATATACCTCGGAGATGAGCATTTTCTGCTTAGAACCGATTCTAAAAGTAGCCATATCACCTCTCCTGAATGCACAGGGGCTATAAAAAATAATTATATTTTCTATGGAATAAGATGGATAATAGCCAACTAAATGCATTTTATGGTGTATGTGTGTGATGTATATGTGCATCAACTATCAAATACATTCTGACAAATACTGTGTCATCTGTTTAAGGATACAGTGCATGCCTAAAATGTGGAAGGTGTGTTACCTGCTTCACAAATTTTTAATTCTGCAGAAAAGTGTGTGATTGTTAAATATCCTCTACATGGGCTTCCCAGGTGGCTGTAGTGGTAAAATTCATCTGCCAATGCAGGAGACCTAAGAGATGCCAGTTCGAACTCTGGGTCAGGAAGATCCCTTGGAGTAGGAAATGGCAACACACTCCAGTATTCCTGCCTGGAAACAGACAGAGGAGTCTGGTGGGCTGCAGTTCAAGGGATCACACAGAGGCGGACATGACTGAATGACTGAACACACACAAGGGTGCAAACTATCTTGTCATTTAAGTAGTCTAGGGCTTGGGGGGAGTGTTCGAAAATAAATATGTAATTTAAAACATCGCCTCATTAAATAAGCTGTCTCTACTCTTGTCAATAATCACTCTAGCATTAATTGAAACATATGTATGACACTCATTATACAAATGCTCTTTTCTAAATACAGATGGCTCTTAGAAATCTATTGTAGATCCTTTTACCACATATTACTATTTTGGCTTTCTCTTTTATTATTGCTTTGAATATACAAATTAAAATATTAGATTAAAATTTCATATACTTTTTGATAAAATAGTTTGGAGAATCACATCTATGTTTCATCAGTATAAAAGAGATTATATGGCAAGTAAGAATATTTGCAGCAATATGGAAACTCAAGTCATTTTTCTTCCCTTATTTTACTATTTTTCAAAAAACAATACAAAATAATATGTGGTGAAGCAAATAACTTATGATATATTGCAGTAATACTCACCACAGTCACCAAAAATTTCAAGAATTCAGCAGAAGTTCAAGATATGAGAATATCTGGGAAACTTTGCAAGTAACTCAACAATAATTAGAAAATATATAAAACATTTTACTTTAGACTGTAGTACTGACATTTTCTAATTACCTTCTTACCTCATGAAGTACTTCTAAAGTTTTCAATAAGTAGATTTAGAAAGCATTAGAGATTAGGCTAATTGTACTACATGCATTAAATATCTATTGATTGGGAGATAATTTATATATTATGACATAGTATCTTCCCACCTAAGAACATGGGACGGCTTTTCTTTTTTGCAGATCTTATGTTGTCTTTCAATAAATGTGCTCTCACTTCGTTCATATGCAGTCTCTGTATTGCTTATGGGTAAGTATATCATAAAGTTTCCTGATTTTGGCTCAATGGATTTGTTATTATTGTTGTTCATTGTGAGTAGATTAATTTCCCCATTTCTTTTATTAGTTGTGTACTGCTAAATTCAAAACAACATACTGATTGTTATAATTGCTAATTTTATATCAAGTCATGTTATCAAGTTACCTTACTCATTTCAGTAGTTGAGAACAAAGATGAGGGTTGTAGGTATTAATCATATTATCACAAAGAAACAATTGTCTCTCTTTTAAAAAGTTTCTATTGACTTCTGAATTCCTCTATTTGTAAAAACTCGAGAAAATGTTACATAATATGATGAGAGCTAGGTTCCCATTAACTTATTTGTTTTAAATAATTTTAGAATTTTGTCCTATAAGGTAATGTTTGTTTAAAGATTTGGTAAATAGCTTAATGGATTTTTCCTTCTGTGTCTGTTGTGGTCATACTTTTCATTAGGAATGAGTTTTTATATTACCAAATGCCTTATTGTAACCTACCAATAGAATTTTTCACTTTTCTCCTTGAATGTGTGAAGGTAAAATTTATATATATAAATTATTGAGTCACACTTTTATTAATGGAATAAAGCTTTCTTAGTAATTTTACATTATATTTTCATGTATTCCTTGCTTCTATTCACATTTTATTTAGAGTATGTATTTTTATATTCATAATTAATTTCTGTGTGTTTGCTTTTGTTTTCACTTTTTCTCTCTTTTTTCTTTTTGAGATTGGAAAATTAAATCAAGTTGACCTCATAAAACAAACTGAAGAATTGTCTCTTTATACATTGAAAACAATGGAAACAGCGAGAGACTTTATTTTGGGGGGCTCCAAAATCACTGCAGAAGGTGACTGGAGTCATAAAATTAAAAGACACTTGCTCCTTGGAAGAAAAGCTATGACCAACCTAGACAGCATATTAAAAAGTAGAAACATTACTTTACCAACAAAAGTCCGTTTAGTCAAAGCTATGGTTTTTCCAGTAGTCATGTATGATGTGAGAGTTGGACTATAAAAAAAGTTGAATGCTGAAGAACTGATGTTTTTGAACTTTGGTGTTGGAAAAGACTCTTGAGAGTCCCTTGGACTGCAAGGAGATTCAACCAGTGCATCCTAAAGGAAATTAGTCCTGAATATTCATTGGAAGGACTGATGCTGAAGCTGAAACTCCAATACTTTGGCCACCTGATGCAAAAAGCTGACTCATTGGTAAAGACTCTGATGCTGGGAAAGATTGAAAGTGGGAGGAGAAGGGGATGACTGAGAATTAGATGGTTGGATGGCATCACCGACAAGATGGACATGAGTTTGAATTGGCTCTGGGAGTTGGTGATGGACAAGGAAGCCTGGCGTGTTGCAGTCCATAGGGTCAGAGTCAGACACGACTGAGCAACTGAACTGAACTGATACCCTGACATAATTTAAATGAACTGAGAATGAAGCTACCTAACAGTTGGTTAGTTAGTTGATCCAGGTCCCTTACACTGTAGTTTTTAAACACATATTCTGTTTCCACTATTATAATGTATATTTTCAAACTGTCTATTTCTTGAATCAGTTTTGGTAATTGGTATTTGTTAGAAATCATCCATCTCCTCAAAAGTTTTCAAATGTGTTCTATAACGTTTAATATAGGGTGATGTTTAATGCTTTCATTTCTCCTATATCTTTATTATTTCTTATTTTTCACTCTCATTCACGCATGTTTACTCTGTCAGCCTTTTAATAAATATCACTTGACTTTTAAAAATATGAGCTTCTGAATTTTATGCATACTTATGACTATCTCTTGTTTTTTCTTAAATTTTATTCTCTTTATTAAATTCATCTTCCTATTTTATCTTGGTTTATCTTGTTAAATAATGGTGTTCATTGCCTAATTGTTTAAAAATAAATCAACTAAATTTGGTCATTCATCCTTCTTATAATGACAGTATCTAAAACTATAAACTTATTCTTGGTACATAAACCATAGTTTTTGATATGAAGTGTTTCTATTGCCTTTTGCATATTTTAAAATTTCCCACTGGACTCTCCAAAGGTACTCTATAACTATTATTCTGAACACAAAAGTAGTTGGGGATGACCAAAACACAGGGCCTAAAAATGTTCAGCTTTTTAGAACTTGTAAAAATTCATTTTATGAATTTATGAGTTCTAGCATGTCCACTATTTTGTAAATTTTCCACAGATTTAAAAAAGCATAAGCATCCTGTATGAGATAGCCATGATTCTAAGTATCCCTTTCAAATTTACTTGATTAATTACATTTTTGTTCTGTGTTAATATTTATTGCCTATTACATCACTGATTTTGAATAGATTATTGAAATCTACATTTCTAATTTTGCAAGTTTTTTGCATTTCCAAGATTTCCTTTTATGTATTTAACTGCTATTTGTTCTATAAGGATTTTTAACTCTTATATACTATGTGTTATCAAATCAACAAAAAATTCTGTCTGTTCTTGTTAATGCTTTAGCTAGCCTTAAAAATTCTAACTTGTCTAAATATATTTCTTCTTCATTATTATGTGTATTTAATCCTTATTTCCATGTCCATTTTATTTCATTTCAATATCCCTTTATTTCTTTTATATTAATTTTTCTTTTTGTGCTGTTTAAGAGCATATAATCCAGCAGTATTTTTGACCTCTCATTTTTTTTAATGAAAGAAATCAATGCATTCATATTCAACGATGATGTTTAGACAATTGTGCTTCTTATATCTCACAAAACATTTTTTTTTTTTACTTCATTAGTTGCTCATTTTGATTTTCCATATTTTTGTTGCTTGGATAACATTTTTTCCCACTAAGGGAAAACCTCTGTGTTTCAGTCAACTATATTTTGAGAGGATGGGGCAGTAACAAACAACCTAATGTTCCCTGCTTTTCTAGAAACAACCAAAAAATAACTATAGTATATAATCTCATACGTCATGTTCTTAATGTCTATTCAGTAAATCGTTTTCCCATAGAGAAACATTAATGAAGGTCATGTTAATCCATTTAGAGGGTTTGCCAGAGGACCTATGGCCTTGCCAATCTAGGCCATTTTATTTTCATATTAACTTTACACAAGCAAAAGTCTACCAAGTATTTAAGACTGTACACCATAAGTGATTATCTTCCAGCCTCTTATAATAGACTAACTGCCACCACCATGTCAAATTTTAGTTTGCTTTTCTTTTATTTGGAGCAATTCTGTTTTCCTCAGCTTTGCTATATGGGCTGTTACAGATCAGCTATATGGGCAGTTCAGTTCAGTTCAGTTCAGTTGTGTCTGACTGTTTGCGACCCCATGAACCACAGCATGACAAGTCTCCCTGACCATCACCAACTTCCAGAGGCCACCCAACCCATGTCCATCGAGTCAGTGATGCCATCCAACCATCTCATCCTCTGTGATCCCCTTCTCCTCCTGCCCCCAATCCCTCCCAGCATCAGGGTCTCTTCAAGTGAGTCAGTCCTTTGCAGCAGGTGGCCAAAGTATTGGAGTTTCAGCTTCAACATCAGTCCTTCCAATGAACACCCAGGACTGATCTCCTTCAGGGTAGACTGGTTGGATCTCCTTGCAGTCCAAGGGACTCTCAAGAGTCTTCTCCAATACCATAGTTCAAAAGCATCAATTCATCGGCACTTGGCTTTCTTCATAGTCCAACTCTCACATCCATACATGACCACTAGAAAAACAATAGCCTTGACTAGATGGGCCTTTGTTGACAAAGTAATGTCTCTGCTTTTTAATATGCTATCTAGGTTGGTCATAATTTTCCTTCCAAGGAGTAAGCGTCTTTTAATTTCATGGCTGCAATCGTCATCTGCAGTGATTTTGGAGCCCAGAAAAATAAAGTCAGCCACTGTTTCCACTGTTTCCCCATCTATTTCCCATGAAGTGATGGGACTGGATGCCATGATCTTAGTTTTCTGAACATTGAGCTTTAAGCCTACTTTTTTACTCTCCTCTTTCACTTTCATCAAGAGGCTTTTTAGTTCTTCTTCACTTTCTGCCATAAGGGTCATGTCATCTGCATATCTGAGGTTATTGATATTTCTCCCGGCAATCTTGATTCCAGCTTGTGCTTCCTCCAGCCCAGCATTTCTCATGCTGTACTCTGCATATAAGTTAAATAAGCAGGATGACAATATACAGCCTTGATGTACTCCTTTTCCTACTTGGAACCAGTCTGTTGTTCCATGTCCAGTTCTAACTGTTACAGATCAGTTTCAACATTCTAATCATATGAGTCTGCTTATATTATTACCCAGGCTGAAGATACAGCTCTTATTTGGAATATGTTATGCTAGTGGTATAAGGAAAAAAGTAAAAGAAAAAGCTGAACCACAACTGTACTTAAAGCTTTTGCTCCAAGAGGGTAAATTTTATATATTCTGATCCCATTGGTCAAAACTAGTCAAATGTTGAAGTAGACTATCAGTGGTACAAGCAAGTAAAAATCTACCCACAGAAGGAACTGCAAGTCACATGACAATAAGAGATGGATAATTCTCTTACAAGGAATGGAAGGACTGAATACTAAAGGACAATATTGTGCTCTATGCCATCCCCTTATTAATTCTGAAGTGGTCCTTTACCTTTCCTTCAGTGGCTACCACTCTTTTCTTCTCTTCACACTTAATTATACATACATTTTTACTAATATTTTCTAACAAAAGAATTATGTTTCTCAAAAAAACTTATGTTTCTCTCCTCACATTGCCCCTCCTCCAACTCAAATTCATAAGATAAAAGTATAATAAAATTTCGAGGCACTTTCTTTTGCCATATCACAGAAAAGGCATCATGAAAGGATTCATAAAACATTAGTTCATTAGTTTTTGGTTTTATGTATTGCACTAACTTTAGTATGGTTCTTTTATAGGTAGCACATTTAGTACCAGAGGCTTATAAGAAATTTTCTATATTTTTAGAATGTAAAGATTTTATCAGAATATGCTTTGTTGTATTTCTTTTCTCAACAATCATTTCTGAAATTCAATGAACTGTTTAATCTACAGGCTGGAGTCTTTATATTAGAAGAATTATTTTTCTACTATCTTTGATCAACTGTTACTCCTTTTCCACATGTGTCTTTTTTTGTCTCATGCCTAACATAACTATGTATCCCCATTTGCCACACACAGCCCTAGTTTATACCTGTGGTTTCAGCAAATTTATTAATATCCATCCTCTTTTACTCTGAAAAGTGTCCAACTTTGATAATAAATTATACAGTCAGCCTACCTATAAATCTTACTATTTGCAGATAGAACTCCTGAAACTATTGTCTAAAAAGTTTACCTTTTCCCTCATATGTAGTTGAATAAACTGTTCAACTACAAAATATATCTACACCATTTTCTATGTGACTACAGTTATCCCACCAAAGGTGGAGTAAACTTTCCACCTCTTTGGCCTCAGCTATATACTTCTTTTGCCAATGGGTCATCAGCAGATGTAACTGAAGCAAAATAGGAAATGTTTTTCATATTAGAAGTTGACCTCTTGTTCTTCAATCACCATGAGAAGAATGTGTCCCTTAAGTGTCCTCCTTGACCAATCCTACTACTGGTTAACTAATTATTTGGTCCTATCAACTTCCCCACCTTTCACCAACACCATCCCAGTGACACCAATATTTCTCACTCAAATTACCAATAGCCTCCTATTTATAGCTTCCCTGGTGGCTCAGATGGTAAAGAATCCGCCTACAACGTGGGAGACCCAGATTCAATACCTGGGTGGAGAAGATACCCTGGAGTAGGAAATGGCAACCCACTCTAGCATTCTTGCCTGGAGAATTTCATGGACAGAGGAGCCTGGAACGCTATAGTCCATGGGGTTACAAAGAGTCCGACATAACTGAGCAACTAATTCCACTACTAGTAGTAGCCTCTTATTTAGCTCAATATATCTTTTAAAATCACAAAACAAATCAAGTCATCCCTCTCTATTTAAACCTTTGGAATAACTTCTAACTTCCCTTTAAAATGTGAACAAAATCAGGATATGGCTAACGTAGCCGTGATTAATGTGACCCTTCCCCATTCTCTCTCACTTTGTTTCACATTTCCCATCGCTCTCTCTCATTCAGCCATGGTAGTCTGTCCCAAGATCCTCAAACGTCGTCATGGCCTCAAGAAATAAAGCTAAACCTGAATCTGTTTCTTTTCCTTTTCTTTTTAATTTACAAATCGAGGCTTCCCTGGTTGCTCAGTGGTGAGGAGTCAGCCTGCCAATACAGAAAACGCAGGTTTGACCCCTGGGTGGGAAGGATCTCCTAGAGAAGGAAATAGCAACCCACTCAGTGTTCTTGCCTGGAAAATCCCATGGGCAGAGAAGTCTTGTGGGTTCCGATTCATGGGCTCACAAAGAGTTGGACATAGCTGAGTGACTAAACAAACAATAATGAAAAATTTAATCTGTATTATTTCTGTGATATCAGCTCACATATTACTTCCTGAAATAAAACTTTGTCATACCAGGTCAGGGTAAACTCTCGATTGGATTGGCTCTCAATGTTTCTTTCCTTTTTGGTAAATATTTATTTAATATGCATCTGTGTAGATGGGCTTTAAATTCCCTGGGGCAACAAATCATGTATGTCCTAGGCAGCTCTATGTTCTAGTAATGAATACATTTAATAACTATGAATGACTAATTCATATGCCTTGGACAACATAGGAATCAAACTTACTGCATAGATTTTATGTCAGATTTCTATGTCAATTCCTCATCCCTGACCCACTTTTTTACTTTGTCTCAGCTATTCAATAAGTGGATGTAGAGTATGTTTTTTTTTTTTTTACTTTACACATAATTATCTCAAGCTTAATTTCTTGAGCAAATGGATGCTGACTTCTTGAAGTTTAAACAATGATTCAACTCCATGTTCTTACGCTAAAAATATGGTAGCAGAAAATTTATTTGCATATTTTGGCATGTATTTTAATTTAATTTTCCATATAAGTCAGGATCATTTTAAAAGAAGAAAAGAGGGGGAAATTTTTTAGACATATTCTTTAGTGAAATAGTTTCTTTATTTTTTCAAAACTGGATAATGACTTAGTCACACCATCATTGAGAAGATTAAATGAAGAGAATATAAAGATATTTTTAGTTCAGTTCAGTTCAATTCAGTCTTTCAGTCGTGTCCTACTCTCTGCGACCCCAAGGACCGCAGCATGCCAGGCATCCCTGTCCATCTCCAGCTGCTGGAGCCTACTCAGACTTATGTCCATCACATTGGTGATGCCATCCAAGCATCTCACTCTCTGTCATCCCCTTCTCCTCTTGGTTTCAGTCTTTCCCAGGATCAGGGTCTTTTCCAATGAGTTGGTTCTTCGCATCAGGTGGCCAAAGTATTGGAGTTTCAGCTTCAGCATCAGTCCTTCCATTGAACACCCAGGACTGATCTCCTTTAGGATGGACTGGTTGACTCTCCTTGCAGTCCAAGGGACTCTCAAGAGTCTTCTCCAACACCACAGTTCAAAAGCATCAATTCTTCAGTGCTCAGCTTTCTTTATAGTCCAACTCTCACATCACATCTTTATAGTCCAACTCTCACATTAAAAAAATATTTTATGAAATACATAATATTAAATTTATTACTATATTAATGTTAGTCTTGTACAGATGGTATTAAAATCATACATCTTTACATAATCACTATATTATTTCAATCAAAAATTAAAAACCTTATTTTTCTAATTTTTACTTTTGGTCTCATAAATAATTATTACTCAAAGAGTGCAGGCTATGTTCAAAGCCAGTCTTGTAGCCAATAAGAATTTTCAGAATATTTTCCTCAAAAGATAGGATCTAATTGACTGACCAAATGCCCAAACTAGGGATTCTAGATGATCACAGTTAAAATTTACTACCAGAGAAGAGACTTAAGGACATGGGGAGAGGGGAGGAGAAGGCAAGATGTATGGAAAGAGTAACATGGAAACTTACATTGCCATATGTAAAATAGATAGCCAATGGGAATTTGCTGTCTGGCTCAGGAAACTCAAACAGGGGCTCTGTATCAATATAGAGGGGTGGGATGGGGAGGGAGATGGGAGGGAGGTTCAGAAGGGAGGGGCTATATGTATACCTATGGCTGGCTTATATTGAGGTTTGACAGAAAACAGCAAAATTCTGTAACGCAATTATCCTTCAACAAAAAATAAATTAATTAAAAAAATTACTATCACCATTAAATATACGAGGGAAAAACATTGCTATGCATTTGAACTAGAAAAATTACATCTCCATTGCCTTAGGGTCCATTTTTATAAACTTTTATTAACATTTATATAAAAAGATTCCTCCACTCAGGATCCTTATTAGAAACTGTGACATTCCAAAGCCAAGCATGCCACCATTTTTTAAAGTTACTCTTTTTTATTTTTCTTGCCATGGGATTTTAATAGTCAGATCCCCCAAGATCTATGATTATGCAGGTAGGTTCTGAGACACAGAGAGCTTAATGTTTAGGACCAAATGAGGCTCTAAACAGCACATATCATTTGTAGAATAATAATAGGCTGGACATCCATTTGCTCAAGCAATAAACTGGTCTCTCAATAGTCATATGGTTATATCTTCTTGGAAGCTTTAGCAAATTGATGAACATGTTTTAGTATTGCCAAATAATACATTTATATACATAATATATACATGTATATATAAAGATTATTACATATATGTAATAATGTAATTGCTGTTGTTAAGTTGCTTCAGTCATGTCTGACTCTTTATGATCCCATGGATTGGGGCCCACCAGGCTCCTCTGTCCATGGGATTCTCCAGACAAGAATACTGGAGTGGATTGCCATTTCCTTCTCCAGAGGATCTTCCCAATCCAGGAATCAAACTGGTGTCTCTGGCCTCTCCTGCATTGGCAGGCAGGTTCTTTACCACTAGTGCCACATGGGAAGCCCATATACGTGTGTGTGTGTGTGTGTGTGTGTGTATCTTTTTTAATTATTCCCATTTAAAAAAAAAAGTAATGAATTTTCAATTAGTTATCTCTTAGTTAAAAATACACTCTGAAACAAAGTTATTAAAGTCCCAAAGAATCTGCCTGCAATTTGGGAGACCTGGGTTCGATCCTTGGGTTGGGCAGATCATCTGGAGGATGGCACAGCAAACCACACCAATATTCGTGCCTGGAGAATCCCCATGGACAGAGGAACCTGTCAGGCTACAGTCCATGGGGTCACAGAGAGTTGGACATGACTGAGCGACTAAGCACAGCACAGAATTATGGAATAAAATAATGATTCAATGTATTCATTTTGAGATAAGCTAAAATATGCAAGGCATTTTAATGACACAAATTCCAAATCCAACTTTAACATATTAATTTCCAAAATATGGACAGTTGTCAGAGAAAGCTGGAAAGTAATAAAGAGTCTTTGAGTTTTTAAAATTTACTATCTACAATATCAAATTGAAACTTACTATTTCTGCATTTTTTCCTTAGTAAAAATGAATGATTCTGCTTTCACTTACAACCATGCATAAATAATTCCAATCTGCTTATTGTTTTCATTTAGCATTTTGCACAAGAAAATTAAAGACATTACTGAATTCTGAGAAGCATTTAGCACAATCAGCCATTTGCTCTTAGGATTACACTGCTATGCTAAGTTGATTTTTACTTCTGCTGCATTTTAGAGTACAAGCATTACTGTATTTCTAGTCTAAAAGTGGTGTCATTTGAAATAAGACTTGCTTGGCATCATGTCAAGACAACTAGATGTTTTTACTTTAAAAATGAAAAGTACTAACATAAATAATAATAATAATTGTTGAAAATGTAAAAAAAAAAAAATAGTAACATTTCCATAAGAAGTTCGATCATAAGATAGACACCAAGACCTCCGAATGTATTCAGAATTGAAAGTGAAAGTGAAACTGTCAGTCACTCGGTACTATTCCACTCTTTGTAACTCCATGGAATGTAGCCTGCCAATCTCCTCTGTCCATGGAATTCTCCAGGAAAGAATACTGAAATGGGCTGCTATTCCCTTCTCCAGGGGATCTTCTTCACCCAGGGATTGAACTTGGGTCTCCTGCATTGCTGGCAGATTCCTTATCTATTCAAAATTAGATGCTGCTAAATAATTTATTGGGTGATGAATAGAAGTGCTTCCTGTAAGATGTAATCAAAGTGTATAGATAACACTCAGATTTTCTAAAGCACTATAAAGGACTTTTGTGATTCTGGATTATATATCCAAAGGTGTCATATTGTGAAGCTGCAAGATAATAAACCCTTGCTATCCAAATTATTTGCATTGCCCTTCGAAAACGACATTCAGTTTTAGACGCCTCATTTCTAGTGAAATATAAAAAGCCAGATAGATTTCTGAAAAAGATCAACAGTAATGTTCAGAGATCTGGAGAGCATATTTTTAATAAGATAATGTTCATAGCAGCATTTTTCTCATATCTCTAGAACATGATTAGATGTCTGCTGGTCTTGGTTTCTGTGTAACCACATAGTCTTTTGATTAAAAAAAAGAAGTTTGCTTAAGATTATTTTCATAGAATTTCCTAACCAGAAAAATCAATAATTATCACCTTATTCAGTATCCTTATTTAAAAACGAGGATTTGGGCCCAAAGTTGTCATCACAAACAAGTCCCTGGAGCCTGCTGGTGTCAGAACCAACATTAAAATCCCACATTTTTTTATAATAGACTTCCCTGGTGGCTCAGACGGTAAAGCATCTGCCTACAATGTGGGAGACCTAAGTTCAATCCCTGGGTGGGGAAGATCCTCTGGAGAAGGGCATGGCAACCCACTCCAGTACTCTTGCTTGGAAAATCCCATGGATGGAGAAGCCTGATAGTCTACAGTCCATGGGGTCGCAAAGAGTCGGCCATGACTGAGTGACTAAACTTTCAAACTCTGTTATAATAAAAAGTTTTCCCCAATTTGCCACATGCTCTAAGTATCTCTAGTTACTGTTGTTTTACTGAATTAAAAGTACCACACTATAACTTTTATTCCAAATACATTTTGGGCATTCTTACTATTAAATGGAGTTGGTATAAAACAACATAATTTAAGTCCATGTTCTATAACCCAGGTATTTGACTTTGGTCTAATTACTTATGGGCTTCCCTGATAGCTTAGTTGGTAAAGAATCTGCCTGCAATGCAGGAGATCCTGGTTCAATTGCTGGGTTGAGAAGAACCCCTGGATTACTTATGCTTTCATTTTCCTATTTATTTGAAATTTTAAATGATACAGATTTTGAAAAGCACAACTACATGAAACTTATACAGGAATAAATAGGAAACCTGATTTTTTCTATATATATTAAATTAAATCTAGAAAAATCCAATTAGAAACTTCCTAACCCAAGTAAAACCTGTGAATCACTTTAAATATTAAAAAATATTCTGCAGTGATCTTAAATATTTCCAATTATTAGAAAGAATGGAGGGAAGTCCACAATTCATTTTATGAGCTCAGTATGAATTTAATAACAAATTGTGAAAAAATATAAGGGACAGATACAAATGAAAAAATAATAATACATGAACCATCTACATGATATACAGAAAAACAAATTCTGATATACAGAAAAACAAATCTTATATGTTGTCACTTATAGACAACATAAAAGTTAAAACAATGAAACACCAGAGTATTTTTCTGACTTTGCTATTAAAAAATGTCTTAAGCAAAATTTCGGTATGTTAAAAGACAATACGAAAAAGTAAAAAAAAAGCAGTCCATATTTGACACTAATTAACAATGACATACTTGAAATCCAAACATAAAAAAGAATTCCATATTTTCATAGGAAAAGACAGACAACTCAGGAAAATAGTGGCAAAACTTCTTGCAACAGGTAAAAGAGACTGTTCAGTCAACAGGCATGCAAAGTGTTATACAACCTTATTAGTGATAAAGGAAACACAAAACTAATGAGCTACAAATAGTCATCAAAATGGCTAAAATTAAAATGACTGGCATCACC
The DNA here is from genome assembly GCF_963930625.1 of Muntiacus reevesi. Lineage (NCBI taxonomy): Eukaryota > Metazoa > Chordata > Mammalia > Artiodactyla > Cervidae > Muntiacus > Muntiacus reevesi. Next base: position 47,031,292 of record NC_089264.1, read on the forward strand.
TACAGACGGTATGATGTAAGCAACTAGAATGCTTATACACTTTTGGCAGTGTCAATTTTTTAAACTACCTTGGAAAAATACTCAGCAGTATTCACTAAAACTGAATGTAAGCATGCCCTGTTGATCAACAGTTCTCATATTTGCATCACAGGACACACACTATGCTGTTTATAGCAGTATTATTTCCAATAGTACGAAAATTAAAATGCAGCCCAGAAGCCCTGAAGAGGGATCTCTTACACTCTTTGTTCTCCGCACACCCTAAACAAGAAGAGACCTGCCCTGCATCTCCGACAAGAACGTTACCACTTTATTATTCCAGCAAGAGGAAAGACCATTCTCTCCCTGCCCATCAGCAGCTCCAGGCACTGAGATGTTACCACCACGGAGCCAATGAGGAACTGCCAGTACCCTGAACTCCTGCTCTCCTGGATGGACTTTGTTTCAACGCAGTCCTTCTCAGCTTTCTACCTTATCCTCTGTAAAGTAACAATCCTCTCCTTTCCTGGAATTTTCCTATAGATTTGTCATTGCTTTCAAGTCCAGAACTGCAATTCCTCTGCTATCCCAAATAAATCCAATTTGCTGGTAAAATAACTGGCTGTTTTATTTTAAAGGTTGACATTGCCTTGAAATGAAAAACAATCAAAATGTCCAGAAGCATCAAAATGGATTGATCTTAATAGAATCATATAGAATACTATCCATTAAAAAAGGTAGTATTGAAATTATTAAAACATGTCTGAATTACTTTATGTTGAGAGAAAAACATCGGCACAAACACACATTCAAATGCAAGTAGAATAATCCCACTCGGTGTGTGTGTGTGTGTGGGTGTGGGTCTGTGTGTGTGTGTGTGTGTGTGTGTATGTGTGTGTGTATGTGTGTATGTGTCTGTGTGTGTGTGTGTGTGTATGTGTGTGTGTGTGTGTGTGTGTGTGTGTGTGGTAAAACAGGCACCATCCATGAACAGAATTCAGGAAAGTAAATATCTTTAGGGAGGGGTATCAGAGGGCCTTCGGGAACTGGCATTTGTCTAATTTTTGATGTGAGTAGTGGTTGCACAGTTGTGATCACATGGAGTGAAATTATAGAGCTTTACATTTTATAATGTATTCTTTTTTATATATGTGGGTACTTTTTCAGAGAAAAGTGTAAAATATGTGAATACAAGCTCATGTAATTCTCTTGAATGTTCTTTGGATTTTTGCTTCCTAAAAATCTGTCACTTTTCAGGGTTTTTTTGGCTCCTAGATACCCCCAATTCTCATAGGTTAGTTTATAGTTTTGAGCCTCTCTCTAACAACTTCTCAGCACACTTAAAATGTCTATTCAAAGGCTACTGCCAAAGAATTTCTGCTCATGATCTTCTACTGAAAACATGACTCTTTTTATTTACTCTGAAGAACACATCTCCCATCTCATCTGCTCAAAGGTTTTTAAAAATGCTTTTCCAAGAAACTCATGACTAACATCATTGTTTTGATGTGAAAACAGCTAACATCTGTGGCTACAGAAAAAATAATAAAACATGCTTCTAAAAGAACTTGTTCCATGTACTATACAAGTTCTGTATTATCAATGCTTGTACTTAGAAAGAATCTGTTCTAATTACTTTTTTCCCAGCTTATACCAAAAAGAAGAGAAAAAAAACAACTATGAACTGCTTGTTCATAGTTCAATTTTGCTATTGATGACAACTGACCTTCAAAAATTGACACTGGTTTATTTGGAATTACTTATCACATTTTCTTTTTTTAACTAAAGTCAGCCACCTGTCAGTCTGGAAGATCTGTAGAGTCTTAAATCAGGGGAAGTGTTAGGATCTGTATGTCTGCAGGCTTGACTCTATGGCATTTTATGAGAATTTTTAATACTTTTAATAATTTTAATTTTTACTTTTCTTTAATATTAAAACACTACTAAGAAATAATTAACTCTTCCAAAGTCCATTTGGTGACACTTATATTTTAATTATGTTTTGGGATTTGAGGATAGTATTTTATAATTAAAGATAATTCATAGCATAGAATCTGCTGAATTTTTTCATCAGCATCAGAATTACTTTCATTTCATTGTATTACATAGAAAATATAAACATTATACCTTAATGCAATTAATCAATCCATCATAGCATAAGCTATATAAGAACTTTTTATGAATAAATAGAGCAACTAGATACATTTGAAATTTGAATGGCCATTTCTGTTTACTAAGAACTATATTTACTATGGTTATTTGACAATAACTTAATTTTTACTCAAGTTATTTAGAGCTGTTAATAACCCATCTCTCAAATGTACTAAAATAGTCATGTTCATGTTCTTAAATATTATCAGGTAAACCACATTTTGCTCTCTGTGAGGTAAGTAAGAAGGAAGGCGGCGTTAAATGAAATCAACATCATTTCTCCCCAAAAAGCTTTTCAAAAACATGAAGAGAAAATTATGAAGCTTTCTCTGGTCTGTTAAATAGAGCTGCTTCATCACATTTATGAGCCTAGAATATCATGTTTTTGACTGAACAGAGACAATTTTCACAAACTAGAAAAGGATCACAGAGAACAGTGAGATGTCTTTCTTTGAGACTGTGCTGAAGAAAGCTGAGAAGAAATGACTTGCCGGAGGATATGTTCCTAAGGCTAAATTCCACAGCACGTTCATTAAAAGAATGAAACTAGAAATGAATAATATGTAAAGAAATGTTTTATTTTTTAGAGACTTCTCCCAGCCTAATTATTTCAATACTGAATATTTCAAGTCTTTCATCAGGAATTCATCAATAGGTAAATAAATATGATTTTATTACAATCAATACAAAGAAAATGTAGTTTTAGTTTTGTGTGAATTAGAATACAGCAAAAGTCTCCACATCAAGGCATCCTTATTTATTTATTATTAAATGACTGTTGGGACTTCCTTGGTAGCTCAATTGGTAAAGAATGTGCCTGCAATGAAGGAGACCCAGGTTTTATTCCTGGATCAGGAAGATCCCCTGGAGAAGGGATAGGCTACCCACTTTGGTCTTCTTGGACTTCTTAGTAAAGTGTCTGCCTGCAATGTGGAAGACCTGGGTACGATCCTATTGAATACTTACTATTGGTTATTCGGTCTCCTAGACACTAGGAAGGATGCAAAGAAATATAAACAGTGGTCTCTTTAGTTAGACACTGTACAGGAGATTGGGAGAAATTGGCAAAAACTTCCAAATGAAAACACAGTAGGATAAGTGAAATAATAAGGATATGCAAGGCTGTGTATTGTCACCCTGCTTATTTAACTTACATGCAGAGTACATCATGAGAAATGCTGGACTAGATGAAGCACAAGCTGGAATCAAGATTGTCAGGAGACTTATCAATAACCTCAGATATGCAGATGACACCACCCTTAAGGCAGAAAGCAAAGAACTAAAGAGCCTCTTGATGAAAGTGAAAGAGGAGAGTGAAAAAGTTGGCTTAAAACTCAACATCCAGAAAACTAAGATCATGTGATCTGGTCCCATCACTTCATGGCAAATAGATTGGGAAACAATGGAAACAGTGACAGACTATTTTGGGGGGCTCCAAAAATCACGGCAGATGGTGATTGCAGCCATGAAATTAAAAGACACTTGCTCCTTGGAAGAAAAGTTATGACCCACTTAACATATTAAAAAACAGAGACATTACTTAACCAACAAAGGTCCATCTAGTCAAAGCTATGGTTTTTCCAGTAGTCAAATATGGATGTGAGAGTTGGACTATAAAGAAAGCACCAAAGAATTGATGCTTATAAACTGTGGTATTCGAGAAGACACTTGAGAGTCCCTTGGACTGCAAGGAGATTCAACCTTTGCATTCTAAAGAAAATCAGTCCTGAATATTCATTGGAAAGACTGATACTGAAGCTGAAACTCCAATATTTGGCCACCTGATGCAAAGCACGGACTCATTTGAAAAGACCCTGGTGGTGGGAAAGACTGAAGGCAGGAGGAGAAGGGGACGACAGAGGATGAGATGGTGGATGGCATCAGTGACTCAATGGACATAAGTTTGAGTAAACTCCAGGAGTTGGTGATGGACAGGGAGGCCTGGTGTGCTGAAGTCCATGGGGTCACAAAGAGTAGGGCATGATTGAGCTACTGAACTGAACCAAACCGAACTGAAGGATGTGCTAAGAGTAAAATGGGGAATACCAGGGAGGAAAAACTGTTTTGCATTTAAATCAAAAAGAGGTTATTTTCAGGTGAAGAGAAAATTAATACCAACCAGCAGAAAAAGCATTTACAAAAGCGGCAAGATAAGAAGGCATGGTGTTAGGTAATTATACACAGTTCAGTATGGATTAAGCATATGTTACAAAGGAAAAATATGAAGAGATAAATTTTGAGAAGAAATTAAAGAAGACATAAGATATCTTTGTAAGTACAATACAGAGAATGGATTTAATCCAATTTGCAAACAAGAGAGCCTTTGAAGAAATTCAAGAAGAGTGACTGGAGCCAACTTGTACATTAGGAAGATCACTTAGGCCACAGTGCAGGGCATGGACTTGAAGAATAGGAACGAAAGGGCAAGGCAGCTGCTTGGAAAATCAAGTGAGAAATAAATCCTGGACTAAAATAGTGGCAATTGAAATAGAAATAGGATAGTTGTTCCCATTAAAGAGTTAGACTAAGCAGCAATTAGGAATTATCTGGATGTATGGTAGAGAAAGAATTACAATCATGGATATCTATAAGTGGAGAGGTTTAATACCAAATGGAGAAGATATGCTTGTAACATTCACCAAAAGGAAAACTATAGAGAGAAACACATTTGAAGGAAAGTGTAAGTTTACTCTGGACATGCTGAGATTCAGATGAAGGTGGTAATCACGTTCAGACAACAATGGACATAGCTTTTAGAACTCAACAAAATGATCTGGATAAGGGATATACTACTTTAGGAGTTCCCCAAACATTTCCCATTGCTGACATCACTGAAGTTTCATCTGCTTTTCCCAGAGAAAGCAGAAATGAAAGTTTTAGAACCTTGGTGAAAACTAAAGTCTAATGAATGTGATATGGAAGAGAAAATTATAAAGAATCTAAGAGAAAGCATGAACTGAAAATACATGATATCACAGAATCCAGGAATAGAAAGAGTTTCCAGTAAAAAAATTCAATAAAATCATAAAGCAGTTATGTTAGCAAGATATGAACTAAAATGCCTGTAATGAATTTAGCTGTAATCAGGTTTTGGTGAACTTAGTTCAGTTCAGTTCAGCCGCTCAGCCGTGTACTACTCTCTGCGGCCCCAGAGACTGTAGCACGCCAGGCCTCCCTTTCCATCACCAACTCCAGAGTTTACTCAAACTCATGTCCATCGAGTCGGTGATGCCACCCAACCATCTCATCCTCTGTCATCCCCTTCTCCTCCAGCCTTCAATCTTTCCCAGCATAAGAGTCTTTTCAAATGAGTCAGTTCTTTATATCATGTGGCCAAAGTATTGGAGTTTCAGCTTCAGTATCAGTTCTTCCAATGAATATTCAGGACTGATTTCCTTTAGGATAGACTGGTTGGATCTCCTTGTTGTCTGAGGGACTCTCAAGAGTTTTCTCCAACACCACAGTTCAAAAGCATCAATTCTTCAGTGCTCAGCTTTCTTTATAGTCCAACTATCACATCCATACGTGATCACTGGAAAAACCGTAGCTTTGACTAGACGGACCTTTGTTGGCAAAGTAATGTCTCTGCTTTTAAATAGGCTGCCTAGGTTGGTCATAATTAACCAATTTTACTGCTGTGAAAGTAATAGAAGCCAGACTCCTGTCAGAGAAGAAAAAATAATGAAAAAATCAAGAAGTAACACATATAAATTACATATTTCAAAATCTGTTGGGGCGGGGTTGGGGGGGCCACAGAGACACAAAGTAAGTAATATAACAGAATTTCTTGCCTGAGCTGCAATAAACAACCTTCATTCCTTACTGCTTAAAGCACCAGAAGTTATTTCCTTCTTAGGTTTCTTGCCCATCTCATGTCAGTAGACAATTCTGATCCACATTATTCTCACAAAGAATTCAGGCTAAAGCAGGGCACTCAAAGTCGGTGCTCTGGGACAACCCAGAGGATGGGATAGGCGGGAGGTTTGAGGACGGTTCAGGACAGGGGGACATATGTACACCTGATTCATGGTTGATTCATGTCAATGTATGGCAAAAAGCACCTCAATACTGTAAAGTAATTAGCCTCCAGTTAAAATAAATTAACTTTTTTAAAGCTAAAAAAATTAAAGTAAATAAATTAATTTTTTTAAAATTCATTTGAGCTTCCATGGAAAAACCAGGAGGCAAATCATCCAAATTTAACTGTGGATTTTTCTGTTTTAAATTTTTAAACTCTTGCTGTTAAAGTTCACTTATAATAATAAAAAAAAAAAAGAATTCAGGCCAATGTAACCTTTAAAATTTGCAGTTATTTTGGCAGGGAAGGAGAAGAAACAGAAAACTGTACACTGAATTTTGAAGATTTCTGCCCTCGTGTCATAACCAAGCAAGTTACATGTTAATGCCTGTGTTTCTGGAAGTGAAATTTATTCTTCTCTCAGAATGAAAAAGATAGAGATATTTATAAAAACTGCAAATACTACTACAATTTATTCTGGTCACCAAATACTCTGTTCACACTCCTTCCTGAAGCCAGGGTTTACTCCCCTCAGCCATAAATCCCGTTCAATCATGGCATCAACCTAAAAGTACCAGTTTTCTCAGTGAAAAGGTCTTTTTCCTAGAATGACTGATGAAGAGAATTTAAATAAATCATAGCTGTGGCTTTTCTAGTCTTGGAGATCTCTGAATTAAGAAAGACACATTATTTGTTTCCACAAACACACCTCAGTGAGTATTTGGAAGAACGGGGTCTAGATAATTACAATAAATACTTATTTTTGAAAAACAGAAGAATGCATCACAAATCAAAAACCAATTATTCTTTTCTACTATCTTCCTTTGTCACAATTGAAATGGACATCATGGACCATATTCTCCTTGGATACTACAAAAAGTTCTCAGATTATTATCTGTCTATAGATAGTTGAGGCTAAGAGTCATTTCAAGTCTCAAATGGCAACAATATTCCCTGGGCCAAGTTGGTTTTGTTTTCTGCTTTTTGTTTTTCTGACAGTACATTCTTTTTGAAAACCTAGTTGGTTCTTACCAGTTTGATTCCAGTCAGCTTTATCTTTATATGTCAGTATTCATAAGCACATTTCTTTGCACGACATAACTCATACATAGTATATTTCTCTCTCTTTTCTAGTCTCTCTCTGTCTCTGAATACTTTGACTTAACAAATACCTGGAGATTATCAAATTGCCAAGGTTGGCAAGTGCAGTCTCTGTTTTCTGAGGCATGTTGCCCATTTAAAAATATTTATCAGATGTCATTATCTGCCCCTTAATCAGAGTGGTTTTGAGTATGACTGTCATGGTCACTTCCTTAATTTGATTTTTGTTCTGAGGCAACTTAATTTGTTGAAAATTATTCACTTCAGTTTTACTTGCAAGACTCAGTTTAAATCAACATCTTATTTAATCCTCAAAACTTTCCTCACTTTCCTCCCCCTACTGTTTAGGGCCTAAAACAGTTGTCTTTTTAATATCACAAGGCTTCATATTCTGGAAATGGTTTATTCCATTTTATTCATTCTTGAAAACTGGCCGATTTAAATTGAGATCCTATTTTTTTTTGTAATGCCTTGTTAAATATATTGAATATACACCACTGCCTCCAGTTTTTCCACTTCCTTCATTAACACTCACATCCACAACCAGCATGGCCTGCTTTCTAATTAAAACCAACAATATTTTTACCAAAAATTTTAGTGACTAATGTGTAGCACTATTTTTTAAACTTTTAATAGCATTTTTCTCTTTGTTTACCACATGGATACTAAGACATTATCTTATATTTTAAGTTTTTGTTATGTTAGCACCCAAATTCTAGGACTCAGTTTCTATATTAATGCAGATAAGAGAGACTATACTTTGGTAAAGAGAAAAACCACAATTTCAGAGCTTAAAATAAAAACATATTTTCTACTCATACCACAGTATTTTCATTTCAAGTCAGCAAGGCTATCTACTCAACATTATGATCACTCAGGGACCTAGTCTGACCAACATCTGCCTCCTGGATAAATGAAAAGTGTACAGAAAAATGGAGAACTTTGAGCTGGCTCATAAGGCTTCTGCTCAAAGGCAAGTTTCAAAAAATGTCATTATCAATCTTACCACATGCCTGAAAGAAGAAGAATCTTAATGTAAGTGAACTGACCTCTTGGTTAACATAGACAATATCTATAGAGGTAAGTGGAATTAGAATATCATTTTTGCTTTTATTTTTAAGGGGTAATTAAATGTGTTTATTTGCTGAGAAGAAACTTCCAATGAGAGAGAAATGATGAACAAAGGGAAGAATAGTGGTCAATGTTGGAGCATCGTTGCTGAGGACGCCAAAGAAGATAGTGTCTGTGTGGTAGTGAAGTACTTAACAAGCAAATGGACATTTTCCTACCCTTTGAAAATGGGAGAAATAAAATCAGATGGCTGTAGATAAAGGTAAAAGTGAATGTGAGAAAAATCATAACTGAGAATCAGGACTTTCTCAAAAATGTTAAAAAGTCACTGAAAGAAATCAGAGTACATATAGTATATTCAAAATGTTTTCCAAGGCCTAGATCAATCTGAAGATAAACAATGGGAGAAAATTTTACCTGAAATAGTTTCTATTTTATAGTATAACCAGTTATTTCATCTCAGAGCTAAACCTCAGAAGACAAAAAGACACATTGTATTGAACTTCTTAGCCAAAGTAGACATGTAATCAGCAGACTATCTGATTACAAAGTGCTTCTCAATTTCCTTCCAGGCTTCCTAAGAGAGATGCAACTACGATAATTCCTATCTCATATATTAAAGAATGAGGAAAAGAAAAAAAATGGCAAATGAAAGAGAAGACAAAATTTGCATGTGAGTGAAAGAATTCTTGAGTGATTCTTTCCTGTCATGAAGATGTGGCTTATGCAAAATTTTATAAATCAACAGTGAGAAGTAAAACTGCTAGTTTTTTCTTTTAATCACTTACTTCTAAGTACCAGATAGCTCTTATTTACTAAGTACTTTCTCCTTAATTCTCATTTTAGTGGGCAAGATGACCAACTATGATTACTTTAAAGGCTGATAAACTTATAAACATTTTGAGATTCAAGCTTAGTCACTCAGTCATATCCGACTCTTCATGACCCCAAGGACAGCAAGCCTGCCAGGATCCTCTCTCCATGGAATTTTCCAGGCAAAAATACTAGAGTGGGTTGCCATTTTCTCCTCCAGGGGATCTTCTTGACCCAGGGATCGAACCTGCATCTCCTGTGTCTCCTGCATTGGCAGGTGATTCTTTACCTGCTGAGTCATACGGGAAGACCCTCTTATGAGACTGGCAAGATCTAAATGATAAAGCTTTTTGAACTTTAAAGTTCCTAAAGCTTTTTTTATTTAGCATTTATAGTTTAACTTTTTCAATAAGAATTTTTAATTGCCTAATATGAGAATCTAGTTAGATACTGAGCCTCTTTTTCGAATTTATACCATGGAAGGGAGAATAAGACACACATTTATGTGCCTTAATCTCTGAACTTCACACTTGAAATATAAACATAGAGTTATAAAGCTCACATATTCTTACATTTCCAAAGTAGCAGAAGTCCAGATATCTCTCCCTCAGTCTCCTACCAATATCTCCACCTCCCACAACCAGTCATCCAAAAAAGAAAAGGAAAGAAGAAGAGAGAAAGGAAGGAGGAAAGGGGAAAAAGAGAAATGAATACAGGATGCAGGGTGCAATGAACTGAATTATGTTCCCTGAAAATTCATATGCTGAAGACTTAACCTCCAACATGATCGTTTGAAGATATGCTTGTTGCTGCTGCTAAGTCACTTCAGTCGTGTCCAACTCTGTGCGACCCCATAAACTGCAGCCCACCAGGCTCCCCCGTCCCTGGGATTCTCCAGGCAAGAACACTGGAGTGGGTTGCCATTGCCTTCTCCAATGCATGAAAGTGAAAAATGAAAGTGATGTCGCTCAGTCATGTCCAACTCTTAGCAACCCCGTGGACGGCAGCCTACCAGGCTTCTCCATCCATGGGATTTTCCAGGCAAGAATACTGGAGTGGGGTGCCATTGCCTTCTCCGAGATATGCCTGTCAGGAGGCGATTAAGGTTAAATGAGGTCCTAAACCTGGGTTCTAATCCAGTAGTATCAGTACTTTTATACAAAGAGGAAAGAGAGAAAGGTATATGTCTCTCCAGGAGCACACGCTGAAGACAAGCCACATGAGCACCCTGTGAGAAGGCGGTCATCTGCAAGCCCGAAAGAGGGCTCTCATTGAATCTGAGCATACTGGCATCCAGAGAGAGAACATCCAGTCTCCAGAACAGTCAGAAAATGAATCTGTCATTTCAGCTACCTTACTCAGTCTATGGTATTTATTATGGTAGCCCAAACAGACACATAAGGAGGAAATAAAAAAAAAAACTGAAACAAATGTCCACAATTCTACACAATTGGAAATTAAAAATCTACTGTGATAATTTATAAAACAAAAAGATAATAAGATGGTTCGAAATGGCTTTTGTGCCTCTTCTACCTAAGTTCTCAATTCATTTCTACTTCAGCAAAAATGGGTTTCCCTGGTGGCCCAGCTGGTAAAACTGCCTGCATGTGGAAGACCTGGATTCTATCCCCAGGATAGGAAGATCCCCTGGAGGAGGGAATGGCTACCCAATTCAGTATTCTTGCCTGGAGAATTCCAAGGACTTAGGAGCCTGGTGGGTGGGCTACAGTCCATGGGGTCTCAAAGAGTTGGACATGACTGAAGCAACCAAAACATTCAGCAGAAATGAACCAACTGACACACTTCAATGAATTTAATCAACTTTGGGGCTCAAATAACAGTTATACCTGGGGATCCCACGGAATTGAAACAAGGCATCCTCTACAGTCTTAAAGGAGTTGCCAAACTTAAAACAAGTGTGCTTCACTTTATTCAGAACTACACCTTGCCTAAATTCCCAATGGTCATTAACTTATTGTCCTAAAATATCCCATAGGGGTTACAGAACAAAGATCTAATGAATAATGAATTAAAATTAAGTATTTAGTACTTAGAAGTTTATTTGACCAAATGTAAATTTGATGGATCTGCCCCCTTCCCAACCTTGAAAAATTAAAATAGTTAAGATGGCCCAATGGAAATTAAAACAGAGAATTTAAAAATTGAAAGAATTCATTTGAATCAGTTCTAATGAGATGGATGAAACTGGAGCCCATTATACGGAGTGAAGTAAGTCAGAAAGATAAAGAACATTACAGTATACTAACACATATATACGGAATTTAGATAGATGGTGGCGATAACCCTATATGCAAAACAGAAAAAGAGACACAGAAGTACAGAACAGACTTTTGAACTCTGGGGGAGAACGTGAGGGTGGGATGTTTTGAAAGAACAGCTTGTATACTATCTATGGTGAAACGGACCACCAGCCCAGGTGGGATACATGAGTCAGGTGCTCGGGCCTGGTGCACTGGGAGGACCCTGAGGAGTCGGGTGGGGAGGGAGGTGGGAGGGGGGATCGGGATGGGGAATACGTGTAACTATATGGCTGATTCATGCCAATGTATGACAAAACCCACTGAAATGTTGTAAAGTGATTGGCCTCCAACTAATAAAATAATATTAAAAAAAAAAAAAAAAAAAAAAAAAATTGAAACACATTATACAAGATCTATTCAGAAAATGGATTATTACCCCCGTTGGTTCTCCATTTAACAGTCCAATTTAAAGTGTTCTTAAACTTGGAAAGCACAACATACTGAATTCAAGCCTCACACTAAATTACTGTTACCTTAATGCCCCCATCTATTAAGGCCCCATTTCAATATTATTGAAATCACTGACTCCATCCAATCATGAACTGATAAATACTTCACTACTGTAGATTGGCTAATATGTTTTGTTCATCGCCTATTTCAATAGCCTCTCAACTGTAGTTTGCCTTCACTTCTGAAGGGAGATAATACACCTTTACCAGGCTGGCCATGGAATAACTTAAGAGAAAGGCATTGTACACAGTCTTTGCTGCAAAACTTTAATCACATCTAACTTAGTCCAAGAGTACAGGTATAACATCAATTTATTGGCTCCAGTGAAATTTATTTGACACATTTATCCAGGACATAAAATATTCACAGAAGAACTCACAAAAAGAGTTACCCATTACACTCCCCACTGCCAACCATAGTGCAAGGTTATATGTCCTCTCACTTAGCTTTCTGAAAATTATTGGTAAGCTGAGGGCCACTCCAGTCCTGACACTAGCAAAACACCTATCAATCCTCTCAGCTCACACAACTTCTTTTACATTTCAAGATGCAATTTATTTCTCATTTACACATTTTACTTTAGTCCATTTATGATGTATTTGCAAACTGGCTCATTCCGGTTCAGTTATTCTTTCTAATAAACGACTCTAAGTCTGTCCAACAAGCATCCCCACAGGTGCCCCAAGAGACTGTTTCACTGTAAAGGTCTTAGCAACCTCCTTTCATACTTTCTGAAGTTTCAGACTATCTGTGATTCCCATAAGTGGTTCTTAAGTTTCTGACACATGAAATGGCTCCCCTTAGCTCTGCATTATATGCCATTAGAGTGGAAATTGCTGACTGGGTCTCTCGGAAACAGAGGTTCTCACAGGTCCTAGCCTGTGATCCTCCATACCCAGGTGCTCACTATGCCTTGGGTCATGGAAGCAGCACCCTGTAAGCTTGACACCCAAGACCTGACACCCTGACACCCACAGACACCCAAGAATGTCTACAGGATAGAGCCAGACTTAGACACTCTGGCATATCCCGCCTCCAAGAGGGCTTGTCTCAGTCACTTGTCAGAGCACTGGAGGAGACTATTTCTCTCCCACACTCCTTGGCTTCTGAGCGTCTCGGGATCAATAGAGTGAACAGTGATGAAAACCCTCCCTTTACAAAAGGGCCACCGTCGGATGTATTGGAGCTCATTGGAATGTTTTTTCTTTTCATCCCTTATCTAGGATGCCCTGAGGAAGGACAGGAATCAAAGTTCCGCACAACTGACTGAACTTCAGGCAGCCATCTCAGTTCTGAAAGCTCTGGCCCACAATCTTCACATTTGTACCTTTTTACAAACTCTTGAGTCACTGCAAATGGTCTGACAGCTTGATCAAGCCTATGGCAGCAACCATCATTACTTATCTAAGGATGTGTTTTGTGATAAAAAAAAAAAGCTCTAGGAATCTCTGATCTCACCAGGAGCCAAAGTATAAAATCAAGGTTATGCATGTGTCTATATTCACAAAAGCTACAATACAAGGCCTCCTTATGACACTCTTTCTCCATTCCAGAGTCCTGGATATCATTGACAGGGACCAAAGCAACCACTTCACTTCTCATTAGGAGACTGCACAAGACTGGGCTTATGCACCACGTAGTCGAGGGACTATTCACCTCTCTTACCATTAGGCAGCTGCCCTCATACATACCCTCAACATTCACTTAAACAACTTCAAATTTAATTAAATGAAAAGTGGGAAATTTCAGTCACTAAAAATCAGCAGTATCCCTGACTCTATTTTTTGATTGAGCTTTTAAGCCTCAACCCTACCTTTTCCCCTTGCACTCCACATCTGATAAGAAAAACAATGATAAGAAATCTAATTTTTAAAAATCATTGATGCTTTCTCCTTTAGGTCTCATGAGAGGTTCATGCCACAGTAATCCCTTTGCTTGCATGGGAACCCTCATCCTGATCCCACCCACTGGCCACAATAAAATCCCCAAGCCACTATTTTTCCCCCTAAGATCTCAAGCCATGTTTAAACTTGGTTTGGAACTGACCTGCTCTTCCAGGAAAGCTTTATCATGTGACTAATAATCTTTCCATGTCCTCTTGGCATGTGTGTGTGGCATCATGAATCTCAAAATTTGAGCAAAATTTTGGGTGGAGCTTCATCTTACTTCTGGAAAACAGTCACAACAGATAGATAGGTATGTAGAAAAATAGATGACAGATAAAGACTAAAGTTGAAGCAAACTCACACAGCTCTAAAGATAAAGAGTGACTCTCAGCCTGAACTTCCTAGCATTTGTTTTGGTGGTGGTGGTTTAGTCACTAAGTTATGTTAGACTCTTACGACTCCATGGACTGTGGCTGCTGGGCTCCTCTGTCCATGGAAATCTCCAGGCAAGAATACTGGAATGGATAGCCATTTCCTTCTCCAGGGAATCTTCCTGACCCAGGGATTAAACCTGGGTCTCCTGTATTGCAGGCAAATTCTTTACTGACCGAGCTAGGAGGAAAGAATTTGTTTTAGAATTAGGAAATAGGATATGTTATTGACCTATTTTAGAATAGTGTTTCTCAATTCTAATGTACATGTGAATCACCTAGGAATCTTGTTAAAATGTAGATTTTAATTCAATGAAGGAAGAGTGGGGCCTAAGATTCTGGATATCTAACAAGCTTTCATCTGGTTTCTAGGTATAAGAGTATTTTGATTCACAGTCTTAGTAACATCATATACACTGACAGATAGGTAGTTCCCCCAACAAAGTTGGGAAATATAGCCAAGGTTAAAAAGAGAAAAATGAAAAAAATACAAGAATGGATGATTTGCACAAAATAACTAATGCTTCTTCAACTTGGAAAGTGAGTTTCATCAGCTAAGTAATGTTTTATTGAAGTGATTTATTTCTCCCTGAAACTCTTTTTCCTCAGTTGATGGCAGCTACCCTTTCAAAACTCAAAGCCCATGCTTATTACTAGTACTGTTGAGAAAAACTAGACCATAATGTCTAGACTGTCCACTGTAACAAAGCTTGTCTTGCTGTCATGCCACACAGTCAAGCCAAGAAATAATGTCTGAAAACTGGAAGCACAAATTTGTGGGTGATTGTTTTAGTGTTTGTCAGTGTTGGTCTATCTTGGTGATTTATCCTTAAAAAAATCAGTTCCTATTTGCCTCAGCCTCTATCTCTTGTCAAATTCTTCAATAGCCCAAAGGCAGTAGTGTCTTCAAGAAAATTATACAGACAGATATACAAGATAGCATACATATCTAGGATCTACTCTTATTTACAACTATATATGCAGCATCAATATAAATTATATGATTTTGTTGACATCCCCATAACTATCTCTTCTACTGCTAACTTATTTAACACATGTGGATTTTTTCATTAATGCTTATTTTTATGTCACTTGTCACATTTTTTTCTCTGCTATGGCCATTGTTGGTGTTTTCATTATTGTTTGTGTGAGTTTCCCATTTTGATCCATAGTAAGAACAAGTTGTCTATTTCTAGATCAGGCTTTTACTCTCTGCTATGTATAGATTGGGAGTATAGAATATTTAAAGAAGTTGCTTCATGTTTACTTTTATTGTATGCCAAGTGATGAGGCTTTATTATAGTTATCCCCTTGCCTGTTTTTTTTTTTTTTTTTTTAATATTATTTTATTAGTTGGAGGCCAATCACTTCACAACATTTCAGTGGGTTTTGTCATACATTGACATGAATCAGCCATATAGTTACACGTATTCCCCATCCCGATCCCCCCTCCCACCTCCCTCTCTACCCGATTCCTCAGGGTCCTCCCAGTGCACCAGGCCCGAGCACTTGACTCATGCATCCCACCTGGGCTGGTGGTCTGTTTCACCATAGATAATATACATGCTGTTCTTTCAAAACATCCCACCCTCACGTTCTCCCCCAGAGTTCAAAAGTCTGTTCTGTACTTCTGTGTCTCTTTTTCTGTTTTGCATATAGGGTTATCGCTACCATCTATCTAAATTCCGTATATATGTGTTAGTATACTGTAATGTTCTTTATCTTTCTGGCTTACTTCTTGCCTGTTTTAAATCCTGTCAACTTGCACAGGGCATATACTTGTTGGACCACAAGACCTTCACCAATTGTCACAAACTCGAAATTACATCGTTTGTTTATTAAAGTCACTGAGTCGTTGTTAATTACTAAGCCTGTTTCTGGCTATTTTCATTATTCATTTTGTTGGAGCTCTGCATATATACCTACTTTTAAGTGTTAGTTTCTAGGCTTGTCCTACACACCCTGATAATATAAAGGAAACATTACTTTGATTTACTTCACTGATTCAGTCTCTGATTTATGCATTTTTCCTCTCTGCTGCAGGAAATGCATGACTAATAAGTCATCCTTACTTGATTACTTGGCTATATGGGAACACTAGACTGTATATTGTCAACTCTGTCACTTCAAAATAACAGACAACCTAGAGGTATTCATTTTTCCTTATATACCCATTGCAAATGATACTAGTGATTCTTATCTAAAGGAGGATTTGTTTGTTGTAATCTTAACTTAAAAAGGATAGTTATATTTGTTAATTCCACCTAAAACTAACTACTACGCATCTGCCTGTAAATATTTCCTTGATATTATTTAAACATTATTTCCTGCTTATTAGAACTCATGTTGTAGAATACAAAGACTAGCCTTGGATTTTAACTTGCTCCTTTCACACATTTTTTTTTTTATTTTCAGCTCTTAATTTCTCTCTGTTTCATTTTCAAATCCTATTAAATGTTAAAACCAACAATGACCATTATCAGTGAAGCCAATGAAATGAGAACACTGTGATGTACCTGAGAATAGAAATCAGTTACATAACTTCATCTCTCCAGTTGATGCTATAAATGATCATAGAGATTTGTTTGCTGTAAGACTTCAGAAAAGGGCATAATATAGGAATCTTTGTGAAGGAAAAAAACATCCTTAAGAGCAATGCGTTTGTGACAGTCCTCTTCCTCAATCAAAAGAGAAGAAATCTCTACATTTTTAAGTTGGAAAGAAAATCCATTTTGCAACTTGAATATTGCCAGTGTACTAATACACAAAAATATAGTGAATCTGTCTCATGGCTATGACACTAAAAGGAGGCCTCCGATATAATAAAACTTATTGTAAGTTTTGGTAATTCATCACTAATTCTTCTTCCCTTCTGGATTCTAACTGTTGGGAGATTCAAATACATAGCCAAATAAAAATTGAAATATCTGTAAAATTAATGAAAGTTTGAAAGTTTAGTCACTCAGTCATGTCTGACTCTTTGTGTAAAATTAATAGCATCGAGTATACAGTCAATATGCAGAGCTATCTGAAATATTCTGGATAAAGTAATACTGCATAGCCTACTTTCACTACAGTGAATACATTCAGAAATCTGAGTCAACCTCATTTTACCCACACATGTGAAGCAGAAAAAGGTTAGCCTGTGGAAAGAAATCCTATCTAGTATGCCTTTTACAGGAAAACAGAAACTGTAAGAACTCACAGCCTTTGGGCTTGTGCAGGTTCAGTGGAAAACAAGAAATGAATTAGTAGAGAGCTGAAGTCAATATATCTTGTCAGTGCACAACTATTGACCTTCCACTCAAAAACCCAACTGAGTAGAGAAAGAGGGCCAAGAACATGTTAGTTTTCCAATAATTAGAAAAAATCATTACTTCTCCCTTGGTGTCCTAGCAATATATAGGTGGGTCAAAATGTTGGAAAATCTTTCATTCTCTCTTTACTAAGGGAGAGACATAAGGGGATAAATAGAAGGGATCTCCCTCAACAACACCCTATTTCTTAACCTAAAGATACAACAGAAAATTGTACTTTAAAATTTTTTTTTATTGAAACTATCTCTCATAGAGTTTCATTTGAGACTGTATAATGCTAATAATGCATAAGACACAGTTCTAGGTGGTGTAAATACAGCAACAGATGGAACAGAAAAGTACCTGTCTTCCTGAAGCTTACATCTTCAATTCATAATTTTGTTTACCACATTTTTAGCTTTTCAGAATTCTAGGACTTCAGATCAGGAAAGTCTAAGGGACCATGCTATTAGAAATGATTTCTTGAGGTTTAAAATACAAAGAAACTAGGCCATAAATCACTAGTTGCAAGCTTTCTTTTAATTTGCTTTTAATTGTTATTTATTCTTTAAGCCTGACAACTTCAAAGACAGTGGTTTTGTATTTTTATTCTCCAAAATTCCCATGGTGATTTGTAGTAGCTTAAAATAAACTAATTATGCTAATATGAGACTGATATGAACGAACTTCTCCAAAATGGAATTATAACTTATGTAACATTATTGCTATTGATTCTTGGACCACACTTTAGGAACTAGCAAGACTTTCAACTTAAAGGAAGACCTTGATCTTATACAGGAAGAGGACTACTGTGAGATGAATAGGAAAAGGATAGGTACAGGGGAGATGGAGAGAAATTCCAATTTGTATCCCCTGATTTGTCAATACAAAAGAGGTTAGTGGGGAGGATGGATTTAAGCTGAGATGAGTGGGTGACACAGTATATTTTCTAGGCAGAGTTAGATTCCATTTAGTGTTAATATTCACTAATTTTTAGTATGGGCTTTCCAGGTGGCTCAGTGGTAAAGAATCTGGCTACAAATGCAGCAGATGCAGGTTCGATCCCTGGGTCAGAAAGAACCCCTGGAGAAGGAAACGGCAACCCACTCCACTATCTCATGTCCAAATCTCATAGACAGATGAGCCTGGCTGGCTACAGTCCATGGGGTCGCAAAAGAGTCAGACATGACTTAGTGACTACACAACAATACAATAATTTTTAGTATAGCCAGTCAGCCTCATCCATTTGATTTTTTGCAGCTTTTCTTCAGGAACGAAGAAGTCATTTCTTATTTTGAACAAAGGTTGAGTTTTGCCATGTGTATGATACAGAATGAAAGAGAGCAGTGAGGGGGTGATTTGGGGATAAGAATGACTAATAGTGAACCATGAGATCCAAGCTGCAAAAGGAAGCAAATGAAGGCAAGTGTTGGGATAGTAAAAAGAAAGTCAGCTATATGGTTCTCATGAACTCAAGTACAATATAATAGAGAAGAAATAATAAAAGTTTTAGGTAAAGATCATATGTCTTTCTTTGTTCATTACTTGGACATAGTACCAAGAATTTAAAAGATTTTTTTTAATCCTCTATTTTCATAAATCAGTAAGAAAATACATTTAAATTAAAAAATTGGGCACTGTGAATTCTAAATCACATCTACATAGCTATACTGTTTTTAAAAATGAGTAATAGATTGACACTAATTACTAATATTATTAGTAAAATAGCAAATTCCTGACAAATATACTATTATAGTAAGAACCAGCTAGTATAATAGTATATTTATCAGGAATTGGCTATTTTACTAACATTTAGCTATTTTAGTAACATTTCATGCAAAGATGGGCTCAATAAAGGACAGAAATGGTATAGACCTAACAGAAGCTGAAGATATTAAGAATAGGTTGCAAGAATATACAGAAGAACTGTACAAAAAAAATCTTCATGCCCAGACAATCATGATGGTGTATCATTCACCTAGAGCCAGACATCCTGGAATGAGAAGTCAAGTGGGCCTTAGAAAGCATCACTACAAACAAAGCTAGTGGAGGTGATGGAACTCCAGTTGAGCTCTTTCAAATCCTAAAAGATGACGCTGTGAAAATGTTGCACTCAATATGCCAGCAAATTTGGAAAACTCAGCACTGGCCACAGGACTGAAAAAAGTCCATTTTCATTCCATCCCTAAGAAAGACAACGCCAAAGAATGCTCAAACTACTGCACAATTGCACTCATCTCACACGCTAGTAAAGTAATGCTCAAAATTCTCCAAGCCAGGCTTCAACATGCATGAATTGTGAACTTCCAGATGTTCAAGCTGGTTTTAGAAAAGGCAGAGGAAACAGAGATCAAATTGCCAACATCCAATGGATCACTGAAAAAGCAAGAGAGTTCCAGGAAAACATCAATTTCTGCTTTATTGACTACACCAAAGCCTTTGACTGTGTGGATCACAATAAATTGTGGAAAATTCTGAAAGAGATGGGAATACCAGACCACCTGACTTGCCTCTTGAGAAACCTGTATTCAGGTCAGGAAGCAAGAGTTAGAGCTTGACATGAACAACAGACTGGTTCCAAATAGGAAAAGGAGTATGTCAAGGCTGTATATTGTCACCCTGCTTATTTAACTTCTATGCAGAGTACATCATGAGAAATGCTGGGCTGGAGGAAGCACAAGCTGGAATCATAACTGCTGGGAGAAATATCAGTAACCTCAGATATACAGATGACACCACCCTAATGGCAGAAAGTGAAGAAGAACTAAAGGGTCTCTTGATAAAAGTGAAAGAGGAGAGTGAAAAAGTAGGCTTAAAGCTCAACATTCAGAAAACTAAGATCATGGCATCCAGTCCCATCATTTCATGGTAAATGGATGGGGAAACAGTGGAAACAGTGTCTGACTTTAGTTTGGGGGGCTCCAAAATCACTGCAGATGGTGATTGCAGCCATGAAATTAAAAGATGCTTACTCCTTTGAAGGAAAGTTATGACCAACCTAGACAGCATATTAAAAAGCAGAGACAATACTTTGCCAATAAAGGTCCGTCTAGTCAAGGCTATGATTTTTCCAGTAGTCGCATATGGATGTGAGAGTTGGACTATAAAGAAAGCTGAGCATTGAAGAATTGATGCTTTTGAACTGTGGTGTTGGAGAAGACTCTTGAGGGTCCCTTGGACTCCAAGGAGATCCAACTAGTCCATCCTAAGGAGATCTGTCCTAGGTGTTCACTGGAAGGACTGATGTTGAATCTGAAACTCCAATACTTTGGCCACCTTATGCAAAGAACTGACTCATTTGAAAGGACCCTGATGCTGGGAAAGATTGAAGGCTGGAGGAAAAGGGGGCGACAGAGTATGAGATGGTTGGATGGCATCACCAACTCAATGCTTGTCACTTCAGACAATAATGTGTTTTTTTAAAGTGAAAAAGTAAAAGCTGCTTAGGTGTGTCTGACTCTTTGCGACCCCATGGACTGAACTCTCTAGGCCAGAATACTGGAGTGGGTAGTCTTTCCCTTCTCCAGGGGATCTTCCCAACCCAAGGATCCAACCCAGGTCTCTCACATTGTAGGAGGATTCTTTACCAGCTTAGCCACAAGGGAAGCCCAAGAGTGGAGTAGCCACTCCCTTTTCCAGAGGATCTTCCCGACTCGACCCAGGGATCAAACCTGGATTTCCCACATTGCAGGCAGATTCTCCACCAACCAACCTCTCAGGGAAGCCCCCATTTTTCTTTTTAAGCAACTTCATATTCGTGTTTTTAAACAACTTCATCCTGGCAATCGCACTGGCATTATTTGCACATTATAGAGGCAGTACGTTTTATGTATTTATTTATTTTTGGCCATACTGGGTTTTCATGGCTACGAGGGCTTTTCCCTAATTGTAGCATGTGAGGGCTACTCCTTAATTGTGGCGCATGGGCTTCTAATTGTGGCGACTTCTCTTGCTGGGAAGCACAGGCTTCAGAGCAAATGGACTGAGGAGCTGCGGCATGTGCGCTCAATAGTTGCAGCTCCTGGGTTCTAGTGAAGTGAAGTCGCTCAGTCGTGTCCGACTCTTTGCGACCCCATGGACTGTAGCCCACCAGGCTCCTCCATCCATGGAATTTTCTAGGCAAGAGTACTGGAGTGGGTTGCCATTTCCTTCTCCAAGGGATCTTCCCAACCCGGGGATTGAACCCAGGTCTCCCGCATTGTGGGCAGATGCTTTACCATCTGAGCCACCGGGGAATCCCTCCTGGGTTCCAGAGCACAGGCTTAATAGTTGTGGCCCGCAGGGTGAGTTGCCCCGAGGTATGTGGGGTCTTCCCCCGTCAGGGATCGAACCTGTGTCTCTTGCATTGACAGGTGGATTCTTTACCACTGAGCCGCCAAGGAAACCCTGTTTTATCATTAAGTCACACATTTAGCTGATCTCAGAGAAATTTTAGTTTATAGATTTTGTTTTCTCAGATGAAAACAAACAGCCTGAACTTTGCAGTAGAAAAGGAATCTAAATAAAAAGGCCCACTGAAATATCTGCACTTTATCTCTTTTCCTCTTAAAAACATCAGCAGAAAAAGCAGCACTTTCCTCAGTAATCAAGTCAAAACTGCTTAGTAAAATTTAATTAATATGCCATGCTTGGTGATATAACTTTGATCTGCTACACTTCACTGATAACACAGCAGTCGCAGACATGTCAAAGGTTTAACTTGGTCAATTATTCGAGAAACTGGATATCAATTTTATTGTGATCAACTGGCAATTGATTTTCTAGGATATATGTGGGAGTGAGTTAAGTGTGTTTCATAGGAAAACAGATGGAATCATTTCAGAAAGTAGCATTTATTTTAAAATGTTTCTCTAGAATCTCTAACAAAATTTAATGCTTATCAAGTAAAGCCTTACGTTGTAGATGTGGAAGAATTTGATATTTACAGGGAGTTTCACCCAGTTATAATTTCATGCTTCTCTTTGAGTGATTCAGAGCTCTGTATTTCAGTCAAGACATTTTTTTATATTAGTGCAATGAAAAAAAATCCTTTATTCTATTGATCAGAAAACGCTTACTTTAAAAGGCTAAAGGTTTATGATAAAAACAAGCATATTGACAAAATATAAAATGTTCATGTTTGAAATAAGGCTAAAATTTGAATGCAGACTCTATTCTAATGGTTATGTGACTTTAGTCAAGCCATTTAACTAGTGTCAGCTTCAATTCCCTCATATGTAATTAAGACTAAAGTACATGAGATTAAATACATAACATATTTAGGAGGAAGCCTAAAATTAACAAGTATAGACTACTGACCTGTCCCAGAAAAATGTTCCAAGGACTCTATATGTATTACCTCTAGAGTAGGTATAATTATGACTCTCATTTTACATATGAGCAAACTCAGGAACAGAGAGGGTAAATAATAATTAGGCCAAGGCAGGACACAGATAGGAAGTGAGAGAACCAGACTTGAGTTCTTAGAGCCAAGAATACTAAATCGTCTCTCTCTTTAGGAACTCAGAGATCACTAATGATTTAATCATTGTCTTTATTAAACTATAAGAGTATCTTCTTGTAAACTGATCACAGAGTTACAATGTTAAAGAAGCATTTCTGATTTATTTTGTTGGATGACAGCGTTCTGAGTATATAGTTGCCTAATAAGGACTGTTTTCTTTCCCTAACACAGAAACCAAGACTTGGAAGTTATTTATGAAATCTGTGCAACACAAGATGAGAGCAAAGAAAAAAAAAAGTAGATATTGCTTTTTGAATACATCTTTGAATTTCTTTGTTTTATAAACCCTTCAAGTTCACCACCATCTTTTATTGATGGAACACTAACAACTAACATATTCATATTTTTCAAAATGTCATTTTAATTAACATAACTCACATCATTTTCTATTTAACACAAAGGACTGTTTTCTTAATTTGTGTTTAAACCCATAAAAGTCATTAATTAACAACCATACAGCCTTGTCTCTTTCAAAGTCTATAATTCCTCTTCTCCCCTTTTATTCAATTTCTATTATAAATGAATTTAATTAATTTCATACTATCTCTTTGATTTCTTTCCAAGTATTTTCCAGCTATCTTTATTGGTTGTGTCCCAATCAGGACACTGAACAATGAAAAAGAATGCTCTTGATATAGAATCAGGGAATAATATCAAGAAAAAAATTTGACTGAATTATTAAAGTGTAAAGGTCAAGATTGCCAGGAGAAATCTCAATAACCTCAGATATGCAGATGACACCACCCTTATGGCAGAAAGTGGAGAAGATCTAAAGAGCCTCTTGATGAAAGTGAAAGAGGAGAGTGAAAAAGTTGGCTTCAGACTCAATATTCAGAAAACTAAGATCATGGCATCTGGTCCCATCACTTCATGGCAAATAGATGGGGAAACAGTGGAAAGAGTGGCTGACTTTATTTTTCTGGTCTCCAAAATAACTATAGTTGGTGACTGCAGCCATGAAATTAAAAGACGCTTACTCTTTGGAAAGAAAGTTATGACCAACCTAAACAGCATATTAAAAAGCAGAGACATTACTTTGCCAACAAAGGTCCGACTAGTCAAGGCTATGGTTTTTCCAGTGGTCATGTATGGATGTGAGAGTTGGACTATAAAAAGAGCTGAGTGCCAAAGAATTGATGCTTTTGAACTGTGGTGTTGGAGAAGACTCTTGAGAGTCGCTTGAACTACAAGGAGATCCAACCAGTCCATCCTAAAGGAGATCAGTCCTGGGTGTTCATTGGAAGGACTGATGTTGAAGCTGAAACTCCAATACTTTGGCCACCTGATGCAAAGAGCTGACTCATTTGAAAGGACCCTGATGCTGGGAAAGATTGAGGGCAGGAGGAGAAGGGGATGACAGAGGATGAGATGGTTGGATGGCATCACTGACTCAGTGAACATGGGTGTGGGTGGACTCCGGGAGTTGGTGATGAATAGGGAGGCCTGGCGTGCTGCAGTTCATGGGGTCACAAAGATTCAGTTCAGTCACTCAGTGACTGAGTGACTGAACTAAACTGAAAAGGCTTTTATCAACTACAAATAACCTCATCTCCATCTGCCATCTCCACCAGTGTTTCTTGCTTCACAGTTTTGATATTCAAAGGATTTTTGCTCATACATTTATTTATTCACTTACACATTACTCAGAGCAGATAGAGAATATTTACCATATATATAGCACTGTCTTGCATCTTAGGTGAAAAAGAAATAACTAAAGTAGTTCTTGACCCTGAGAAACATAGAATACAGTGGAAGAAAAGATGGGTAAGAGGCTATGTTGTTTGATCACATGTAAACCTCCATGCTGCCCATCTCTATCCCCCATGGGAATAAATTATGTGTTCTCTAGTTGCAAATGCCCAATGCTAACTAAATTTAAAAAGTAGGTGATAAACATCAACAACAACAAAAAAGGAAATAATATTGTCAAAGAAGTTCAGATAGAATTCATAAAGGTTCTTTCTGACACTCTCTTATTGAGTAGTTTATAGTACTATTACTATTCTGTTCATAGAATGTCTATTACCTTGTTAAATTGAATTGAATGGTTTTTTATTTTTACTATTTTATCCCTTTAATAGATTCCAGTTAACCAAATGAAATATTTATTTTCTATTACATGCTTTAGTACTTATAATAAATGGGTTCATGACATAAACTTTGAAAACCTGGTAATATATGGAAAGTGCAATTATTGTTTTGTTTTGGAATTATGCACTTGGTGAAAAAAGCATTTTGATTTATATAAATTTGCCAAATAAAAGATTTAGAAATTAAAATACCTGGATATGTAACAAAAATAAATAGTTTTTTAGTTTGATTACAAGATTATTTAAAATAGAGAAACCTAAATATAAATTTAACTACATAAACTTATGAACATGGTATATAATCAAACATTTTCATTAATAATGAAATGTTAGTAATAACATCAGTAAATAAAGATTTTGTTTTATGGTATTCTATTATATGGGAGTACATAATTTATTTAACCAATCTTTAACTGAGAGGCGATTATTCTGTTTTCGGAGATTTCCTATACATAAATAATATTGTGAGGAACATTTCCCTAAGGGGCAAGTCCTTGCATTAGAATTGTATTGAAATCATTATCATGCATATGGTTAAACTGTTCCTTAAACAGCTGTACCGACTTCTAATCCCAACTGCAAGTGTTCTATTATTCTTGTGTTTGACTGATTGTGTGTGTGTGTTTGTGGCTCAGTCATGTCCAACTCTTTGCGACCGCATGGACTGTAGCCTGCCAGAGTCCTCTGTCCATGGAATTCTCCCGGTGAGAATACTGGAGTGGGAAGCCATTCCCTTCTCCAGAGGACCCTCCAGACTTGACCCAGGGATCATCAAACCCTGATCTCCCACATAGCAGGCAGACTCTTTACCATCTGAGCCACCAGGGCTTCCCTGGTGGATCTGGATTTAGAACTGCCACTGTTTTCTCTTCAGTTCCAGGTCCTGCCTGCCTAACTGGCCTTTGCCTCGGGTCCTTGTGGCCTGTATACTCATTCTTTTTTTTAGACCTTTGTAAGACAAAGACAGCTGTTTCCATTTCCACAAACAGTTCTGTCACCTAAAGTTACTAAAATAAGTGACAAGATTTTTAATCAAACTGCAATTTATTTTACGGCGTCCTATGTTCTATAACTTATCATGTCTTTAAAGGATTGTATAATGCATTTAGGAAAGACCTTTCTGAGTTTATGAATTAGTAAGTACCAATACATATTTGTACATACACACACTTATTCAGTGACTCCTTATGCACATGTTATGAATTGCTAAACCTTCCTGCACAACAGTTAAAGGCTAAGATTTACTTTCCTTCTTGACTAGTAGTATAGAGACGTATTAGACAATGGGATCAAATGTACCAGGTACACGAAGTTATAAAAGCAAAACTGCACACTTCTTTTAGAAACCATTTCTTTAATCACTCAGTTGTGTCTCACTCTTTGCATCCCATGGACTGTAAGCCACCAGGCTCCTTTGTCCATGGGATTTACCAGGCAAGAATCGTGAAATGGATTGTCACTTCCTTCTCCAGGGGATCTTCCCAACCCAGGGATCAAACCCATGTCTCCTGCCTTGAAAGATGAATTCTTTTCCACTGAGCCATCAGGGAAGCCCTTAGAAACCACACTATCAATCTGAAATTTAAGAGTAAACATAAGTGAAATCTAACCCAATAGTCATTTTCTTTTTCTATCAAATAACATTCAATAACTTTCTGTGTCTTTCATCAGCTCCAATTTTAAAAAGTCCATTTGTTTTCCTTCAAGGAAAATGAAGATAAGTGTTTCCATCATACATTTGTTTCTATTTATTCTAAAATATAGACTCTATTTCAAATCCCTCTTAATCCATATACTTCACGTTATCTATTCATGGCTGCAAGAACATGTACAAAGAGGGAGAAGGCCCTTGTAAACAAAAACAAATTCATTAAACTTACTGTTTCAGTGTGAGCACCATTGTTAGGACAACCAAACTCCTAAAAAATTCATGAAAGATGAGGATATCACCTTAAAAAATGTTTGAAGTAGCCATAGCAACTACTATTTTAAAACTAAGTGTTAGTACCCAATGTTTTCTTTCTTCCTCCAGACTTAAGATTTGTAAAACACAGTTGTCCTCTTCCCACAAGTTTTAAATATTTTTATATCATAAAAAATACAAATTTTAGATATGCCAAGCTTCCTCCAGTAGTTTTACTGGCAGTAGATAGATATCACCATCACGAGGATGGTGTTAATGGCACTATTTCCTTGAAGATTTTACAAGCATTAGGTTTCATAGTTATTTGAAACTGAAAACATGCTTTGGAAACATTTGCTATAACAATACAAATAGTAAATTATCTTTGAGACGCTTAAGATTTTTAGTATATTTTGTTGTTTTCTGTAAAGCTAGGTTTATCTCTAATAATAATTTCAGCATTTGCTTTCCTGAGACGTAATTTTTTAAATTTTTTCCTTCCTCTTTCCTTCTTTTTTTAATTTATTTTTTTAGTTTGCCTGAAGTAAAATATTTTAGACCTTCTCTTAGGTTTTTATTCTTAATCCTAAAACTATAACAATCTTGTTAGTTACGCACTGTATTCTGTCAAGGTGCAGCTCAGTCCTTACAACTGACTTAATGTAGCTCAATTCACTGAGATAGGAAACCACTAAGATCAAAGTCTTAGGCTAATATTTTCTTAAACATTTGTTTCTTATGACATTGCTGCTATTTTCAAATAAAATAAAATAAAAAGGGAGAATGTTGTTCTGTGAACCAACATTTGAACAATGTTAAACCAGGTTTAATAGATTCAAGTACCTAAGGGCAATTAAACCTTTAACACACTTCAGTTAAGTCTCCCAGTCATGTCCAACTCTTTGCGACCCCAGGAACTACAGCACGACAGGCCTCCCTGTCCATCACCAACTCTCAGAGTTTACTCAAACTCATGTCCATTGATTGAGTTGATGATGCCATCCAACCATTTCATCCTCTGTCATTCCCTTCTCCTCCTGCTCTCAATCTTTCCCAGCAGTAAGGTCTTTTCAAATGAGTTAGCTCTTTGCATGAGGTGGCCAAAGTACTGGAGTTTCAGCTTCAACATCAGTCCTTCCAGTGAACACCCAGGACTGTTCTTTAGGATGGACTGGTTGGATCTCCTTGCAGTGCAAGGGACTCTCAAGAATCTTCTCCAACACCACAGTTCAAAAGCATCAATTCTTCAGCACTCAGCTTTCTTTATAGTCCAACTCTCACATCCACACATGACCACTGGAAAAACCATAGCCTTGACTAGACAGACCTTTGTTGGTAAAGTAATGTCTCTACTTTTTAATATGCTATTTAGGTTGGTCATAACTTTCCTTCCAAGGAATAAGCATCTTTTAATTTCATGGCTGCAATCACCATCTGCAGTGATTTTGGAGCCCAGAAAAATAAAGTCAACCACTGTTTCCCCATCTATTTCCCATGAAGTGATGGGACCAGATGACATGATCTTAGTTTTCTGAATGTTGAGCTTTAAGCCAACTTTTTCACTCTCATTCACGTTCATCAAGAGGCTCTTTAGTTCTTCTTCACTTTCTGCCAAAAGCGTGGTGTCATCTGCGTATCTGAAGTTATTGATATTTCTCCCGGCAATCTTGATTCAAACTTGTTCTTTCTTCAGCCCAGCATTGTTCATGATATACTCTGCATACAAGTTAAATAAGCAGGGTGACAATATACAGCCTTGACTTACTCCTTTTCCTATTTGGAACCAGTCTGTTGTTCCATGTCCAGTTCTAACTGTTGCTTCCTGACCTGCAGACAGGTTTCTCAAGAGGCAGGTCAGGTGGTCTGGTATTCCCATCTCTTTCAGAATTTTCCACAATTTATTGTGATCCACACAGTTGAAGGCTTTGGCATAGTCAATAAAGCAGAAATAGATGTTTTTCTGGAACTCTTGCTTTTTCGGTGATCCAGCAGATGTTAGCAATTTGATCTCTGGTTCCTCTGCCTTTTCTAAAACCAGCTTGAACATCTGGAAGTTCACGTTACATGTATTGCTGAAGCCTGGCTTGGAGAATTTTGAGCATTACTTTACTAGCATGTGAGATGAGTGCAATTGTGATGTAAATTTCCATTAATGTTGTG
This sequence comes from Muntiacus reevesi, assembly GCF_963930625.1. Lineage (NCBI taxonomy): Eukaryota > Metazoa > Chordata > Mammalia > Artiodactyla > Cervidae > Muntiacus > Muntiacus reevesi. The sequence continues at coordinate 47,060,465 of NC_089264.1, forward strand.
GATTTAATGACTAGGGTTTCACAAAAGGGTTTCCCCAAAGAACTCTATGTTCAGGGTTTGTGCCTCTATCCCAGTCACCACTTACATCTTGCTTACTTATGTGGAAGAAAGATTAAGATTTTAAATAGATATAAAGTAGCAGTTGTCACATTGCAACACATTACTATGAACTGAAAAACTATGGACAGTTTCCAGAACACCTTCCTCTGCAGGTCTTCCTCAGTAATTTGTATTCAAGATCTCTTGGTTAAAGGTACAGACATGTGGAAACCTTGCTTCTCTTAATTATTCTTTGTACTCCACCATCATTTACTTAATGCTTATGTGGAAATAAGACATTAAATATTAAATAGATATTAAATTGCAACATTAATTTCAGTTGCTATATAATCTGAAAATCACAGGAAAATTATATAAGAAGATGTATGTTTTTAGATTCTATCTTGATAAACTAAAACAAAATCTATAAGATCTTATATAAAAACTACAAACTAAATAAACTAAACAATATTTCACTCTATTATCCACCCCTTCAAGCAAAATGATCTTACTCTGTTTAGTAAGTAAATACCCTTCATTTTTAAGCATGCATGTAAAATAGGCATGCTGTCTTTGCTGCTAAGTCGCTTCAGTCGTGTCCGACTCTGTGTGACCCCATAGACGGCAGCCCACCAGGCTCCACCGCCCCTGGGATTCTCCAGGCAAGAACACTGGAGTGGGTTGCCATTTCCTTCTCCATGCATTATAATTAATTAAGGTATAAGTATTATGTCTTGGGCTACTCAGGTAGTGCAGTGGTAAAGAATTTGCCTGACAATTCAGGAGACGCACGTCTGATCCCTGGGTCAGAAGACTCACTGGAGAAGGAAATGACACCCCATTCCACTATTCTTGCCTGGGAAACCTCATGGACCAAGGAGTCTGCAGGCTACATCTCATGGAATCGCAAAGAGTTTTATGACTTAGTGACTAAACAACAGTAGTTATGTGTATAGAATAATCTTAATAATTTATTAATATATTATTAATTAAGAAATGTTGAATTGTTTTCTCACATGGACAGCATTGTTATATCACTCTATCCCTTATGAATCTTTCTAATTTTGCTAATAAATACTAGAAATCTAAAATAATATTGTTTTCTTTAATTCCATTGCTTTGATTACTATCTGGATCATCTCAACACGCTTTTTAGTTTTTATATTTCCACCCTTGTAAATTGTCTGTTCATAACTTTTTCTATTTGTCCACTTGAAACTGATGTCTTTTTGACTTTTATTTGTATAAATAAATTGATTTCATATAATTCTTCCTTGTTTCAAACACTGCAAATATTTTTTCCCATTCTGTAATCTACCTATTACCTTTGTCTGCAGTATTACTCATTAGCAAAACTGATTAATCATATGAAGTAGAATTTAACTATTTTTTGCTCTGTGGTTTTTTAATGGAAAATTTTAAAATACTTTCCACCCCTAGGTCACAGAAACATTCTATAACATTGTTCTATTAATTAGACATTTTATTTTTCACAATTCTGTGTTTAATTCATCCCAGGTTCTGTCTTTGTGTGAGATATTATTCAAGATTAAAATGCATTGTTTTTCATTTAACTGGCACTGAGATTCTTTTAGAAAGTGACATTTTCTAAGCACCTTTTTCAATTCATTTACAGCTTTGAGACAGTGTACATTGAGCAATTGACACTCAGAAAAGAAATTTTAAAAGTCTTCTTCTCCAATTTTACATTATTATTTCATTAATTAATACATTAAACAAAAACAATAACTATTTCCTTGATTCATTCAATGAACAATTAACAACTTCCAAGGAATAAATCTGTTTCAAAGTATTATTCATATTTAGCGAAATATTGCTTGCATGAACTACAATTTGGCTTATAAATGAAAATGCCACACCATCCACTTTGTTTTGTTTCTCTAAGTTATAAAATCTTCAAGTGCTCACACAGAAGGAACTGAAGTAAGTGAAGTTCTGCTTCTTCATCATTATTTTGCTTGCGCTATCAGTATTTATCTTGAACGTACTGTTTAAACACAAAGACGTTAACAGAGGGTACAGACAAGAATGATTCCAAAATGTTACTGAGACCCTAAATACATGGGTGCAACTGAATCCAACGGTGTCATGAGCCAACTGTATAAACGGAGGTTCTTTGTATGAATGTCCATGAATCATCCAATGCTAATTAAAGAGTGAGTAATAAAACATAGACTAATTTGACATTTACATAAATATTAAAATTCACAATAACCACAGAACTTGTTAACAACTCAGCCCAGGAACAATACTTTTAGGAGACATACTTTATCACTGATATTACTGAGGATCACTTTGGCATGGTAATGGAATGAAGCAGGACTGCATTTAGAGAGTTCAGCTGTGGCGTTTGAATTCTTACAAACAGTGCACCTATGCATTGGGAGCACTTGTAGATCATACTTCCTGCCACGCCTTTGGCAAGGCAGCGCTTGAGATTAGAATATGAGCTTGCAGTTCCAGGCAAAGCATCATCCTATGTATGTTTGTATGATCCCCAAGGCTTCGTCTGGTGGCTCAACCGTAAAGAATCCACCTGCAATGCAGGAGACCCAGGAGAAGCAGGCTCAATCCCTGGGTTCAGAAGATCCCCTGGAGGAGGAAATGGCAACACATTCCAGTAGTCTTGCCTGGGAAATCCCATGGACAGAGGATCCCAGCGGGCTACAGTCCATGAGGTCGCAAAAGAGTTAAAAATGACTTAGTGACTAAGCAAAAACAGCAAGTTTAATGACATGTCGATTGTAGAGTTTTTGATCAGCAATGATTTCTATCTGTGATTCCAGTAGAATGACTTCCCCAGCAAAACGGAACTGTGACATCAGATGGTCTGTGTAGCCGGGAAGAGCCGTGGAAAGGAGGTTCCTTCACTCACTTCCATCTGGAAAGTTGCACTGTGCACCACAATATAGGAGCGTCCTTCCATTTATAATGATGCTGCAGTCTATCCTTGGGTGTGTGTTGGTCACTCAATCATGTTGGACCCTTTGCAACCCATAGACTGTACCCCGTGAGGCTCCTCAGTCCATGGGATTTTCCAGGCAAGAACACTGGAGTGGGTTGCCATTTCCTCCTCCAGCAGTCTATCCTTGCTGCCCAATAAACTGAAGCACCATGGGCTCTGTGGTGGGACTTCACAAATTAAAAAGCCACAGCACATCTGGGCCGGCTTGAGCATGAACAAGCAATGGACCCCTGTCTAATGGAATGATTAAAAGTTTAAAAATGGTGTTTTAATCCAATCAATTAAAAGCATAAACAGCATGGGTTTGATTGAATCAATTTAAAGAATTACACAGCAGTCAATGTGCTCATCAGCAGGAGTGAAAAATTCACATACCACCTACAAACAGCTTGAAATCTGTATCCTTCAATTAGATGTGACAAACAATCTTTTAGCACATTCCAGGAAGGTGACTCTTTTCCCAGAAGGAAAGAGTGTTGCTACAACAGAGGGATATGCTATTAGTTATAACTAGTGCAGCTGTCATCCAGTTTGATATATTTAACAAATATCATATCTTCATTATTAATAACTTTGTGTTCTCTGTACTCAAAATTTAATCCTAAACATGAAAATGTGCTTCTCCTTTTATTTAAAAATTTTGAATTATCAAGATGCAATCTTAAAATACAATAATGTGAAATAATACGTGTACAGAGGCAGTGGTGGTTTAAGATAATCATGAACTAACTGAAGTAATTGTTGTGTCTCCTTACTCTAGCAAGAAGCTGTGAATATATATATATTAATATTTACAGCTACAGCCAAATAAACCTAATAGAGACAGATAAACCTGAGATTTCTAAAAAAGATAATAATACTCCACATTTCTAATTCATTCTCCTTTTAATAATCCTGGAGTCTGACTATGATTAATAGAATTGTTTTGAGGGGAAGAGATTTTTAATACAATTTTCACCACTAAAACTGAGCCAAGACAATCATAGATTCAATGGGAAAATCAGTATGCAAGAATTTTCAAGTAAAAAGTAAAATAAATCACAATAATCTGAGCATTTCCATTTCACTAGCACAAAGCTTTATACATTTTGATTTCCAGACTTGTAAAGGATGTGTTCCCTTAATCATATGTGGTTTAAAAAGCTATAGAATTTAGATTCAAATAAGGAAATGTTAGATTCTTCTTTCCCAATGTCATCTAAACTGAATCTATTCCAGTCTTTATCCTCATATGTACTCAGTTTGTATGGAAACCATGATGCCATGGGCTGGATTGCCATGAGAAAACTCTGTCCTAGAGTAAGTGTTCAGTTAATGTTAGAACTAATATCTTTCAGATTTCAAATAAAATTAATTTAGGGTCATTCATTTCATTATTGGTGGTTTTTAGTCGCTAAGTTGTATTCAACTCTTTTGCAACCCCGTGGATCAAACCGATATCTCCAAGATTAGCAGGTGGATTCTTTACTAAGGTACCCGGGAAGCCCAATTTCATTATTACAAGTATATAAGAACTTATTCCAAATTCCTAGGGGTTATATATGTGTTATTTATTCCAAGTGACAGGGAGTTGGATTATAGGAAATTTGGATTTCAGAAAGCCAGTATAGTTTGTATGTGTATGTATGTATATACACATATACATATATATTATAAATTATAGCACCTACTTCATGTAGAGGTAGGAAGCAGCATAATCAAATGTATTGATGCTTCTGGAAAAAGAACACATTAAGAGTCACCCTACTCAGAATAAATAAATTCAGTTTTGTCACAAAATGAGTTAAAGTTTGCCTTTTATTTAAAAAATTTGAGAGCTCTCTGCATTCTTTCTATGTGAATCTATACTCATGGCAAACTTTGGTTGGAGTGATTTTATACTTATGGGAAAAATGCAGAGACAGGCCTAGAGAGGTGAAGTAAAATCACCTAGCTAAGTAGTAATGGAGCCAGGATTCCAAACAAAGTCACCCGGTTCCAAAGCCCACATATTTATGCCTCCTTTCTCCCTCCCTCTCTGGTGGGTACCACAATCATTTCACTCTCTACAGTCACCAAAGAGCAGGTTTTCTAACTGCCCCACAAGGTAAGTAAGAAAGTAGCAATCAACAGTTTGCCTGTCACGTGTCCCGGGACAGAGCTCACCCTGAGGGTGTTCCCGATGCATGTGTTCTAACAGGCTGTTAGCAGATCTGTAGCCCTGATGTCCCAAATACTCTGCACCAAAACTTTGATTAGCTATCAGTTAACAGACTAAATGCACCGTTTGTGCCAGAAATGAGTGTCATATTTCAAAAAACAGAGGGCAGGTGAGCATGTTCATCTCTCATTTATGTCAGTAGCACTTGGCCTGCACTGACCTCGATGAGAAAATGCAGTCACGTGCCCCCGTGAGTGTCTGTCAACAGGCAGAGGCAGGTAGGCTCTGTAAGTCCAATGTCATTAAGATACGAATCTCCTCATCTGGAGGGCCTGTGCACCAAAGCAGAGTTGTAGGAGCTACGGCAAAAGATTATGACTGCAGATGATTAGAAACCAATCTGGATGTATTCCAATGCTGAATCCAATTCTTTACTAAGTAAAAATTAAAAAAAAAAAAAAAAAAAAAAAACACATGTAAATTTTCAAGGAAATAGTGTCAGGTAACTTAGAAGAACTTCTCATTTTGTCACTCGGGATATCTTTTGTATTATAACACTACTCATTATAATTCCATATTATGAAGTCAGTGAAAACTTCTGCTTAAGCTTAATATTACTACACAAGCAAGTCATATACGACACAAATAACCACTGGGAAAAAATGTAAGTAATATTTTAAAAGTGAAATGCAAAAAAAATGCAATCATTAATGAACAAAACATAAATTTCTAGCAACACACTCCACCGTAACCAGGCTATGAAACTGAACTTTGTGAGAAAAGGTCTACAAACAACATTAAAGATCTTGTTTCAAACATTTTGAAAACATATTTCTCAAAAGCACTATGACTTAGACTTTTGCCATTTTTATGTTCTAAACCTTTTCAACTTAAGAAGTATTCCTAATGTAAACTTGTCTTCTAGTATGGCAGAGAAGAATCTGCATATGTTTCAGTGAGAAACATGATCTCACATTGTGAAAAAAGATGTGATGGAAGATGATATCTTCAGTGCATAAATACATACTGTAAACTGTAACTTTTAATATCCTATCTTAAATGCTTTGCGCTAATGTCTATGCACAAATTTCTTTCTCTTTGCCAACTCAACAGTCATCATCATGAATAAATTCCATCATTTGAGGAAACTCCTCACATAGCCTTTAAGTGACGATTTATTTGGTATTTCAAGATTCTTTCCACAAAATAACTTATACTCTCTGACGCCTATTAAAAGAGTAATAAAATGTGACAGACATAATGAATAAGAGCAAATTAAGAGTGAAACACTTAATTATTACCAGTAAATGGTTGTTTGAGTCCTTGACATTTTTTCTTCTCAGAATCACCAAGGATTGTTTATACCTCATATGATAGCATATATATGTAAGAAGCATAAACCTAAATCAGGCTCTTAACATATAAATTAAATTCATAAAAGTTATGAATTTATGAAATATGGATAAAGCCATCGGTAAGGCAACTGTAGAATTAACAGAAGTCCCTAATCTATGTGACAAATTAAGCAATAATATAGTAACATAGTTTCTAACAAAAAAGTTGTAATTTCTAATAAAATGTGTATAATTAGTCATTGGTTTCTAATTTGCTAAACTTGTTTTTTTTTATTTTAATATTATTTAAAACTTCAAAATGGCCACAATATCATATGCACAATAAATTGTATATATTAAAGTACAGAATAAATTCAATTGCATAGTAAACTATGCATGAGATATTTAATCAGTAAAATAGAGATGCCAAGTCATAATTATATTTTTCCAAGAGCTTTAAGATTATTTTATCCTCTGAGAGTGTATCAACAAAAATAAAAGTATAAATAGCATTCAGTTCAGTTCAGTTGCTCAGTCGTGTCCAACTCTTTATGACCCCATGAATCGCGGCACGCCAGGCCTCCCTGTCCATCACCAACTCCCGGAGTTTACTCAAACTCATGTCCATCGAGTCAGTGATGCAATTCAATCATCTGAATGTCTCTGTTGTCTCTGTTGTCCCCTTCCCCTCCTGCCCCCAATCCCTCCCAGCATCAGGGTCTTTTCCAATGAGTAAACTCTTCGCATGAAGTAGCCAAAGTATTGGAGTTTCAGCTTCAGCATCAGTCCTTCCAATGAACAAGCATTACTTTATTTTCAAAATGCCTTTAATGATACTAAAATCTAGTAAGCTTTGGTCTTACACAGAGGTCAGACTTATCTTCATTTTATAAAATAAAAGGGATTTCTATGCTGTGACGAACAATTTTTCTAGAATAAATGTCTTCCAAAAGTAATGTATTTTAATCTGTTATTTTTTCCCTGTTTAAAAAATTTACCAACCCATTTAAAAATTATAATTACCAGCTCCTTACTTTGTAGCCTCTGAAGTTTTCTCAATTTGGGTTGTCTCTTTAAGAAAAAATATGTAAAACTATTAATGCAATTATTTGAGAAAATATTAATGTAAGATAAAAAATAACACATTATGAATTTTAAAACCTGGCTTTGTATTTTCAACTCTTGACTTTACATAGCTTTTCTATTTCACTTTCTATACAGGTACTGAAAGGTAATCCCATTTACCTTCTATATGGTTGGCAGAAATATTTCTGTTATATTTAATATTAGTTTAGGAAATTTCAGATTTGCAAATGATTATTAAACATGAGGAATTTGAGGAGAAAGTCTTTCAATTTTCATATATGGGCTAAAACTTTTGAAAGGTTTTTTTGAAAGATGAGCTTTTGACTTCATGCATTTCCAAACTTGTTTCTCTTCTCTCACCCATGTATTTCCAGTTCAAATGGCACTGTGAGTTCAGACAATGCATCTCCATGCCCAGATAGGAACTAACCTGAATAATGAGCTGCAGGACATTCCTGTGTGCCATTCTTCACTCAAACGGGTAATAATAATTTAACAATATACATCGCGTGACTATGGAGTTACATAAACAAATAACCCACTAAGCCCTAATTAAATGTATACATAACTTTTCAATCACATGGTCTCAAAAATGCTGGAGTTGAAGAAGAAAAGCTGGTATAAAAACAGAGTAGTTCAGTTCAATTGCTCAGTCGTGTCTGACTCCTTGCAACCCCATGAACTGCAGCACGCCAGGCCTCCCTGTCCATCCTCAACTCCCGGAGTTTACCCAAACTCATGTCCATTGAGTCAGTGATGCCATCCAACCATCTCATCCTCTGTCTTCCCCTTCTCCTCCTGCCCTCAATCTTTCCCAGCATCAGGGTCTTTTCAAATGAGTCAGCTCTTCACATCAGGTGGCCAAAGAGTTGGAGTTTCAGATTCAACATCAGTCCTTCCAATGAACACCCAGGACTGACCTCTTTCACGGTGAAACAGTTGGATCTCCTTGCAGTCCAAGGGACTCTCAAGAGTCTTCTCCAACACCACAGTTCAAAAGCATCAATTCTTCGGTACTCAGCTTTCTTCACAGTCCAACTCTCACATCCATACATTACTACTGGAAAAACCTTGACTAGTCAAACCATTGTTGACAAAGTAACCTCTCTGCTTTTTAATATGCTGTCTAGGTTGGTCATAACTTTCCTTCCAAGGAGTAAGCATAATTTTAATTTCATGGCTGCAATTAACACCTTCAGTGATTTTGGAGCCCCCAAAAATAAAGTGACCCACTGTTTCCACTGTCTCCCCGTCTATTTGCCATGGAGTGATGGAACCAGATGCCATAATCTTAGTTTTCTGAATGTTGAGCTTTAAGCCAACTTTTTTTTTTTTATTACTATCAAATTATTTTTTTTTATTTTTTATTTTTCAGTGGGTTTTGTCATACATTGATATGAATCAGCCGTAAGCCAACTTATTAACTCTCCTCTTTCACTTTCATCAAGAGTTCTTCTTCACTTTCTGCCATAAGGGTGGTATCATCTGCATAACTGAGGTTACTGATTTTTCTCCTGCCAGATCATAGTCTTTCACAAATTGTAGTTAAAAATATCTTACTTTTCCAATTTGCACAAAAACATATGATCCTGTGAACACATTGCAAGGCTTCCTTCCAGGACCTTGGAAGAGGTGTAAAACTGAAGAACATTTCACTTTAGGCTTCATAAGCTTCATCTCTTAGCTCATTATATCAATAAGACTTTTAAGGTTATAAAACAGTTCTTCATTTAAAAAAAAAGACCAAATTAAGCTACCACTGTGCCTTTAAAACTCTAATGGGTTTAATATGAATTTCAGCAAATGCTGGAAATTTCACTATAAGGTAATATTGTTCCATGATAAGTTCATCCTCCCACACTGACTCATAGTTACTCTATGCTATTTTTTTAACTGAGTAACAATAAATCCCCTCAAGCATTTAATGCCAAAATTTTCCAAAGAACACTAGTTACAATTAAAAAATGTGGTCACAATCTAAATCTGTGAGCCAGAAAAGAAATCAATAGTGATCAGTAGCACTTTCTGATCAAGCCCACTTGAACACTTTCCTAGGTTTGTTGTGACTGCTGACTATTGCTAAGATAGTTTCTGAATAAAACTGCATGAGGCAAAAGAAGGGACACACATTAATAACAGAACACCACAATGCGTGTGGTTAATACTCAATCATTTAACTATTGAATAATTATTAATTTAACACATATAATGCACCATGGTGCTCTTCCAGAAACTGGGGATATACAATGAAATCCAACAAAACCTTTGGCTATGTTCAGTGGAGAATTAGGTTATAAAAAATAGAAACATATATTTATATAGAATTTACCATATATATTATATTCTTCCTACTTTGAACTGTTACTCTTGGTTTATAAAACTAATTCTACAAAAACTTAAGCCTTTTGAATACAAGGTTCCTTGTATAGGATGCTGCATACATTCAATAACTATCTGATGATTATAGAAATGACATATATCAGTTTTATATTTCAAACAAGACTATAAACTTTTTATTGTACCATGTATTTGGCTTTTAATGTACTTACTGGTTAACTGATTATTGGATGAGATTTTATCCTCAGTACAGGTAATCTTCCTATCAATAATCCCTCATAGCATTAAAGAATAGAAAGCTGGACCACTCAAAGATAATTACTTCATATAAGTTGAATACAATAGATATAATTATACATGGCACTATAAAATTTTTACACTACAGAGCAGACTGATTGATTGTGCTGAAGTGTTTTTCTACATAAGACATAATTCAAAGGAGTCCTATTATCCATTTGGAAATGTATTCATTTTATCTTATAATCCAAGGAGATTATCTCATACCATGATACTTTTAGGAGTCCAGAAGGCATATTTATTGACTATATGAATTAATTCATTATTGTTCTAATTTTCTATTGTTGCAAACTGATCTAATTATTTAGTTATGATAGCTCTTAAGTTTTCAGAGATAACTAATCATCAAAGATTTAGATGACAAGAGTCACCTACCTATTTTCAATACCCTATACAATAAAAGCACAATCAATATTTTTAAAACAACCAGCAAATCAGGTACAGAAAAGAGCACACAATTTCTTCTATGAAGTTTTAGTTCTCTGAACTTTTAAGTTGCAACCAGAAACATTGGGCAGAAATGACAGAATGCTGACAGAAATGTTCACACAAGGCAAACAGTCTAATCCCAGAAGGAGTCTTCACTTCCTAGTCTGTATCAGGACAATTAAATTCTTCTAAATCAATGGCTGGACATGCACAGAGTTAAGTAATAAATTCTGGGTGACATCCCTGAGATTGAAGGCTTTTAGCCTTTCTTCATCCTTCTCATGAAAGATGAAGGAGGATTACTGAAGTAACTTTAGGCAATAAGAATCTACGTTTGGCTTTTTTTTCTTTTACTTAAAAGGTCATTAAGTAGAAAATGATAGGGCCCTTCTTGATATGACATCTACTGATAACTTCTTCACTATTCTTTCTTGATGAGGACACAGTTATAACTTAGCCTATGTAACACACATAATTGTTTTACTGCATACATTGAAGTCATGCAAGGTAAATGATAGACATTATAACACCCATATGATATTCTCTTTAATGAAGCTTATAATATGCACTTAAATGAGGAAGTACTTCAGAAATGAAGGTGTGAGCTCTGTGAATCTGCTGCCCAGCATATCAACCATAATTTGTGAAAAGTATAAAAATAACCATAAAAATCTCTGGCAACTTTCCTAAGGGCATATAGCAGAGAAATGTTTATGCAAGAAATTTACTATTTCTCTGTAAGATCAGAGACTTGATGGCTTTTGAGCCATGACCTACTCCCTATACCAGCCCCTACAACTCAATGCAGTGAAAGTTTTACCGAGGGTAATGAAACCAAGAAGATGGGGATCTTTTTCTCCCATTTCCATTTGAGGGTGATAGTTTCTCCCTAGAAAGGATAAGCAGCAGCATTCCCACTGCCCTGCAGCTTTATACTGTAGAACCCTTCCCAGGCAAACCACACGGAGAGATCTGGGGCTTCTTCCTGCTACAGAGCACCCACCTGTAGATGGAAGCTCTCATCCAACCACGGCAGGGCAAGAATCCTGGGCCTTTATACACCTTACTCCAATTGTTCATAGCATGGATATTCCGAACTGGGAGACACAAGCCATGAAGACAAGAAGCTACCACCTCAAACCACTGCCCTTTGTTAAGAGGAGTGTTGTCACTCCAAGAAAAGCAGGTCTTAGTTAGGCCTATAACTCAGATACACTGCCACAGAGATTCTGTCCAGGAAAAGATGCGAGTTGTAAGAACAATGAGTTCTCTATTTCTCCCCATGATAAATGATTTTTTTTTTTGGGGGGGGGGGGTGGAACAAATTGTAGGAAGTTTCAGCATAACAGTTCTTTCAAAAACAATGAAGATTTTCGTGCTAAACAATTAAGAGGAGACATGTTCCATGTAGAAAGAAATGAAACAGTCAACCAAATATATGTTTAATAAAGAAAACCAGGAAAAGAGACAGTTAAGAAGGACAAGTCTGTGGTCAGAGAAAGAGCTTAAAGACTGGTTACAAAAACTACCCTTGCAAAGAACTTGGACTTTAATTGGTTTAGATTGTGGGGCATTTTATACTACAGGTCATTATTGGAAACAACAAACCAATCAACTACCACTTAGTGTATGCTAACAGCTTGGAGAGATATCAATAAAGGCTGACCAACTAGAGACTTAATAGACAAAGAGATAGAGAGAGCCCAGTTGAAGTCTGTCATCCATTGGGGTGAGAAGTGGGAGGAAGAAGTGATTAGGATTATTGTGTGTATACCCAAAGCAGTGTCCTTTGGGAAATGATATCAGAATTACACACTGCAGAGAAGGCAGACTGCACTGAGAAATTTAATGCAACACAAGCCAACACAAGCAAGCAAATGTGTAACAAATTCAAGCCTCAAAGGGGGAATCAGCATCCAGAATTGAATAATATATGATCTCAAATGTCCAATTTTAAACAAAAATCACAAGGCATGTAGAGAAATAGGAAAGTGTGATGCATACACAAGAAAAAAATGTGGTTAAAAATAATTTGTCTTTGAGAGAGCCCTTTGACTTCACGGACAAAGGCTTCAAAACAGTCATAAATATATTCCATTAACTAAAGAAAATAATGTTTTGAAAATTAAATAAAGATATAATAATGATGCCTCATCAAGTACAGACTACCAATAAAGAGAAATAACTATTTTGAAATGAAAAGTATAATAAACAGACTAAAAATTTCACTAGATGGGCTCAACAGTATACTAAAGCTGGTGGATGGAAACATCAGCGAGTTTGAAAGTAAATGGATAGAAATTATGCAATCTGAAGAACAAAGAGAAAGAAAGGGAGAAAAATGACCAAACCTCAGAGGAATGTAAGGCACCATTAATTAGAAAAATATATATATACATATATCTATATATTTGAAGAGTAGAATAAGAGAGAGAGAAAAGGGCAGAAAATGTATTTTAAGAAATAATTGCAAAAATTTCCCAAATGTGATGAAAGATACTGGTTTACACATCCAAGCAGCATAATGAAATACAGATAAGCCAAATATAAAGAGATCCATACCCAGATACATTATAGTGAAAATGTTGAAAGACAAAAAAGAAAATTTTTAAAGCAGGAAGAAGTAACTTGTCAACTACAGAGGAACTCAAGCAAAATTAACAGCTGTCTTTTCATCAGAAACAGCTAAGATCAAAGGTAGAGAGATAATATATTCACAATGGTGAAAACAATTGTTAACAAAGAACCTTATGTCTAGTAACTTTATCTTTTAATATCAAAGGTGAGGTTAAGATTCCCACATAAACAATGAGAGAATTCATTACTAAGTGACTGACTTTATAAGAAGAGCTTTTCTTAAAGGAAGTTATTCAGACTGAAAGCAAATAATACTATACAATAATCTAATGTACACACACACAAAAGAGAATTCACAAAAGTGATTATGAAGGTAATGGTAAAACTGTACCACTATATATTTCTTATTCTTAACTGATTTAAAAGTGAGTATCATGAAACAATATGTATATAATTGTATTGTTGGGCCTATAACAAACACATAAAATAACTATGATAATTACAAGACAAAGGAGTCAGACGGAGCAAAACTGTATGGGATTAAGAAAATAACACCAGATGGTAACTCAAATCTACAAGAACAAGTGAAGAAAATAAGAAATTGAAATAATGAAGCAATATATATATGTAACATATATATATAGATATATGTATGTATATTTGGTCTCCTTTCTCAGTTTCTTTAAAGAATATAAATATATACATATATTAATTATAAAAGTACATCTGGGGCACTGTAACATACATATAGGTAAAAGGTCTTAAAACAGCACAAACACAAGAAGAGGTCATAGAGTACATAAGAGCTACATTTCTAAATCTCACTTAATATTAAGCTAGGAAAAATCCTCATGGCTCGGATGGTAAAGAATCTGCCTGAAATGCAGGAGACCCAAGTTCAATCACTGGGTTGGAATGAATCTCTAGAGAATGAAATGGCAACCCACTACAGTATTCTTGCTTGGAGAATTACATGGACAGAGGATTCTGGTGGGCTAGAGCCCATGGGGTCACAAAGATTCAGACAGGACTGAGCAACTAACATGCACAGATATTTGAAATAATTTCTGAAATGTTAACATAAACAACTAAATCCTAGAGCAACCAATAAGAAAATCATTCAAAAATGGTAGTGAAAAATATCGAAGGAATTAAAGTATTACATGAGAAAATTTACTTTTCTCTGGCAAAAGACAGCAATTTAAAAAATGACAAATGGCAGGAAAAAATTCAACCATATAAATAAAAACATTACATTTGAATGAATTAAACAATATCATCAATAGGTAGAGATTGTTAGACTAGATGAGTAAACAATATATAATTACATGTTGCATGCAGGTGACACAATATATCATTAAAGATTCAAATAACTGTTATTTAAAGGACAGGTACATTATATATAATGCAAACAGTAACTATAAATTTGGAATAAATATATCAAAATAAAATTTAAAATAAACTATATTACTATAAAGGTGAAAGTCGCTCAGTTGTTTCCAACTCTTTGTGACCCCATGGACTATACAGTCCATGGAGTTCTCTAGGCTAGAATATTGAAGTGGGTAGCCTTTCCCTTCTCCAGGGGATCTTCCCAACCCAGGGATCGAACCCAAGTCTCTCACATTGTGCGCGGATTATTTACCAACTGAGCTATCAGGCAAGTCCAGGTAAACATTTATAATGATCATTTGCAATGATCATTAACTATCATTGATATTAATGACATTAAGAATAGAAAAATAGGGAAATCGACAAATATAAAATACATTAATTTGAAGACATCAACAAATTTTAAAAAATTAGCTACACTGAATAAGAAAAAAAAAGCATTTCAAAGAAGGAAATGAAAGACAGAACATCATTAATGGCCACACAAAATAATTTAAAATATTATAAGGGAACTACATAAATAAATGATATCAATGAAGTATATAACTCAGATGAAATGGACACATTTCTAGAAAGACAAATTACTGAAACTGACTCAAGAAGAAAAAGAAAATCTGAATAGATTTATAAAAAGTAAAGTAATTGAATTAGTAATTAAAGAAAAACTACCTAAATAAATAGTGAATTGTGCCAAATATTCATAAAATAATCAATACCATTCCCTCAGAATTTTTTCCAAAATATATGATAGGAAGGAATACATTGCATCTAATTCTATGAGGTCAGTTTTACACTGACAACAAAACTATACAAAGATATCATAATAAGAGAAAAATTCATACCAATTTCCCTTAGAAATATAAATTTAAAAATCTTAAATAAAATGCTACCACACTGAATCCCGCACCATATAAAAAGTATTGTCACAAAGAAGAACAAACCTGACTCCATATTGGACCTATTTCTCTAGTGCTAACCTTTGTGCCTTGTTGCCTGGGCTTACTCATGAGGGCTCTGCACTTTTGTCTCCCCAGTCAGCAAAAGAATGTTGCCTATAACCTGAAATATATTGTATGTGAGAGTCTTTTCTCAAGGTTCTGCCATCCAGCCTTGACATTTAAAGCCATATCACTTTTTGTTCACATAGAGATAAAAATTTGCAGAACAGAAAGTAACATTTGTCTTCTTGAAGGTTTTTAGGAACATCGTGACCAGACCTGTGTGGACAGCTGTAAGATCAAAGGCTTATCACATCCCTTTCAGGGTCTGGCCAACACCAAGAAGTGTGTAGTAACCAGCCCCCCACCACCCCTTTTAGTACAAAAGAAGTCTGAATTCTTAAACTCTCGATTTATTGGCCTGTCATGTGGCTAATAGTATGAACTTGGACTCAGTAACATTATTATACACAATGATCTAATGGAATTTACCCCAACAGTGCAAGTTTGGTTTAACATCCAAAAATGGATTAATTTTTCATATAAATGAAATAGAGGTAAAAATTCACATGATAATCCCAATGTACACAAAAAAGACATTTTACAAAATCCAACACATTGTCATGACAAAAAAAATTAACTAAGTAGGAATAGAATATAATTTATCACACTGATAAAGGACATGCATGTGAAGCCCACAGCTAATACATTAGAGTATGTCATCCCTCCTTGAGCTGCAGAAGTAGCACTAGCTTATTGTCCATCACAAGCAAGTGAGGGGAGAAAGGTCAGCCTTTACATCATACAGAGGTATCGCTGTTTTGCTTAATTTTTAATATCATATTTAAAACTCTAGTATGGAAATGTTTAACCACATATAATACTATAAAATTTATTATATTATTTAACAGACTTCTTGAGCAGTTTTAAGCTTATGAAAAGAACTAAGTAGAAAATAAAGACTTCCCATATCCTTTACCCCAGCAACCAGTTACTCCTATAACCAATATCATACATTATGATGGTACATATGTTACCATTAATGAGCCAGTATTGATATGTTATCAGCTAGAGACCATAGTTTATATTAGGGCTTACTCTTTGTGTTGTACATTCTATGGGTTTTGATAAATGTACAATGACAGGTATCCATCATTCCAGTATCATATAAACTAGCTTTAATACCTTAAAAATCCCTTATTTTCCACCTACTCATCCCTCTAGGTCTTTTCATGACTGAAAATTCATTTTTTATGTCTGAATGATATTTCATTGTATGGATATATGGCAGTTTCTTTATCCATTTATTCACTGAAGGACATCTTGATTGCTTCCAAATTTTGGCAATGATGAATAAACTGCCTATAAAGATTTGAGCGTGAGTTTTTATATGGACGCAAGTTTTCAATTCATTTGGACATATACCAAAGAATGCAAAGGCTGGAGCATAAAGTAAAAGTGTTTTTAGTTTTGGAAGGAACAACTCAACTGATATTCAAACTCACTGCCCCATTGTGCATCCCCACTAGCAATGAGAGTTAGTGTTGTTTGCCTGTATTGCTAGTGTTTTAGATTTTGGACAGTCTAAGAAGTCTGTCCACTTTCTATCATCATTATTTGGTCTTTATATCTTATTCGGCAGATAATACTAAAATCCTACAGGGGATTTTAGTAGGTACCAGTATTTGAAGCGACTTAGCAGCAGCAGTATTTTTTTTATAAAAGTATTATTCCCAGGTTCTGGCATATGCATTGAATAAATTAAGAAAAGACTTTGAAGAACTTGTCTAAAATTTCCCTGGTATTTCGTTCTGATGTTTAATAACCTTCATTATGAGAAAAAATATGTATATATCATAATCTTGAAAATTGTTGTTTAAACCAATGTTTTCCTCTCATTATTTTCTATATATTTTCTATTTTTAGGCCCATTGAATAGAGCTCATAATCTAACATTTGGATACACTCTATTCTTCTATGTTTGCGGGAGTAGATTAATAAATATAAATAACTCCATCTCTTCCATTAGTATTTACATTTTTGGATATCTCTTAGGACAAATTGCATGCCTTTCCAAAGGACTTTTTACAAAGTATGCAGATGTTAAGGGAAACCAGTCTACAACTGTAATTTGCCACTAATATACATGTAAGAAACACTGAGGATATATTATAGACACCTTCAAGCAAAACTTTCCTAAGTATAGGGAATCTTAAGGTTTGAAACACTGAATCTTATAATTACTTCATGTATTCCAAGATTTTCACCAAAAAATCATGGAAATCAAACAACCCATGGCCCATTTTGATATAATTCATTGTTCTACCCTAATTGTGAGCAAAAAAAAAAAAAAAAAAAAAAACTACATATATATGTATTATTTCATAAATTTTGTCAAAAGTTGCCCTTGACAACTATAAATTTCCATTAATATGTCATTTTTGAGTTTATGCTCAAGATAAAAGAAAATTCTAATTTATTATCTTGCTATTTGAACATCAACTTTGTGTTTTTCAAAGATTTGTTTCTTTTTTGAAGTGGACAATTTTTAAAGTCTTTGTCAAATTTGTTACAGTATTGCTTCTGCTTTATGATTGGTTCTTTTTGGCTCCAAGGCATGTGAGATATTAGCTCCCCAACCAGGGATTGACCCCACACCCCCACACGTTGCAGGCATTGGAAGGCAACGTCTCAACCACTGGACCACTAGAGAAGTCCCTTGATTTTATATTTTTATCTAATCAGCAATCACCACATAGCTATTTATTTTTTAAATATGACAGGCTATTTCTTAGACTTGTACATTGAAGTAAGACTTTTTCTGGTATGTTTTTTAAGGCAAGTAGCTAGATAACAGATATTATGAATAATGCAGATATATTTTAAACTGGAGGTTATTTTTCATGTATAGAATTTTATGTAATTGAAAATTATATATATGCATATATACATCCATCCCTTATATAGAGAGAAATGTATATAAATATACATATAGACATTTATCAAAAACACTGTACATGTCAATACACAGACATTCTCTAACTGATTTTTCAATTCTATGAAAACGATTACCTGTTTTTGTGAGTGGTTTTGCACTTGAAGTGTCCACTTGATCTGTAAAAATTTATAATGAGTTTATAGATCTTGCCCTGAAAAGCAAGAGGTTGAATACAAATGAAGAAAAGATGGTCTCAAACTGACAAATTTAGTAAATGACTGAATTTTTAATACTCTATAGTAGAATGAAAGCAAGTATGAGATACATTTAAAACTTATCATGAAAGTGTTTAAATGTTCAGTTAAACTTTAAAATAACAAACCAAACAACTTCATGCAGCACACCCTATGGTGAGAAAGTTGGTTCATTAGACAGTGGGAGCCACTTCAGATTACCCAATTAGATATGGACAGGTGTGAGTGCGTCATTCGCCCAGATGGAGAAATTCAGACACAGGAGGATTAAGGAATTCATTCAGGAATCCACAGCTGTTCACATTAGTGCAGACATGATGGGAACCCAAAGTGACTGGAACCTAATCCTGGGGTTTGTTTGCCTGATCGATCTGCCTTTTATTTAGTTGCTTTAGATTCATATTTTTGATTTCCTGTTAGTAGAGTGCTATTTATATGCCAAACAATTGGGCATAAAAACAAGCAGTGTTCCAAATTAATGTCAAGTATCTATAAAGTCAAGAACCCTGCCTATATTCATCTTTGTATTCTTAAGAAACTAATTCATAACTAACTAAGCTACCCGATCAATGTATTGATTAAGTTATAAATAGGGAGAATGCTTTTCTTCTTTATAAATAAATTTCCATTCCATTTCTCTAACCATATAACCAGTCTTGAAGTTGCTATTTCCCTCCTCCTGTCAACTAGCTTCCAGGTGAGCATCGAGTGTTTCAGAAACAGAAGCGCATTTTCCTAATCCTGGCCCAGAACCCCGGTCAATTATGGTTCAAAATGTACCACTACCTTCTGTTTCTCCTCCTTCTCCACCTCAGCTTAATGTAATTATAATTAATGTAGTACAATTTGTTTAACATCTCTACTCTGTGCTAACAGATGGACAGGATTTGGGTCTGCAACTGGCACAATAGTGTTAATTCATGTTAACTGCTCAATTGTATCCGACCCTTTGAGACCCCATACAGGCTCCTCTGTCCATGGGATTCTCCACCCAAGAATACTGGAGTGAGTTGCCATGCCCTTCTCCAGGGAATCTTCCTGAACCAGGTATGGAATCCAGGCCTCCTGCATTGCAGGCAGATTCTTTACCATCTGAGCCACCTCAGTTCAGTTCAGTTGCTCAGTCATATCTGACTCTTTGCGACCCCATGTCCTGCAGCACGCCAGGCTTCCCTGTCCATCACCAACTCCCAGAGCCTACTCAAACTCATGTCCATCGCATTGGTGATGCCATCCAGCCACCTCATTCTCTGTCGTCCCTTTCACCTCCCACCTTCAATCTTTCCCAGCATCAGGATTTTTCCAATTAGTTGGTTCTTCGCATCAGGTGGCCAAAGTATTGCAGTTTCAGCTTCAACATCAGTCCTTCCAATGAACACCCAGGACTGATCTCCTTCAGGGTGGACTGGCTGGATCTCCTTGCAGTCCAAGGAATTCTCAAGAGTCTTCTGCAACACCACAGTTCAAAAGTATCAATTCTTCGGTGCTCAGCTTTCTTTATTAGTCCAACTCTAACATCCATACATGACTACTGGAAAAACCATAGCTTTGACTAGATGGACCTTTGTTGGTAAAATAATGTCTCTGTAGTATGAAAAGGCAAAAAGGTATGTCACTGAGCCACCTACTTGCCACTAAAATAAACTAAACTTTATTAGCTAAGGTGACTGGAATTTTCTTAAATCACCATTTTCTGTTCTTTTCCTTCCATCTTTTCAACTTCAACTAGCATGGCTTACATTTTATTTTACTGGAGTGAAAGGGTAGTGTAATTAAGCTATGCTATGGGGGATTTATTCTGATAAACACAGGGTTATTTGTCCACTAATTATGTTAGTCTAGCCAGATGCTTCCTGAGAAAAACAGATATCTAGACAAAGCTCAACAGAAAACTTTCTTTTAAAAACTTGAACATTTAGGGTTGGCCTCTGATTACATTTTGAAACTAAACACAGATGATTTGACTGTTTTTTCACTGTATAATATACATTCCACTCGCCTCGAGAAATAGTCCAATGTTGACAGTTCCTTCCTTTGGACTTGAGAAAAGGCATTCAGAGGATTCGCTCCAAACTAATTTTGGCACTGATTAACTTCACTGGCATTTCTCTCCACCTGATTCAGGATATATATCATGTTGAGCTTAATCAAATAATGGTTTACAATTCCTCTGTGAATATAGCACAATGACTGGTAACCTTTATGTCACTGTGAAAATAAATTTACTGTTTTCATCATTGTTATTTTAAAAGTCTATTGAATCTCTTCCCTTAAAACTTGGTATCACTTTGAAAATACTCATGGACATCACTTAAATCTATATAGTGGAAACAGAAAACATACAAAAGCATACCTCAGAAATAGCTAAGAGAATATATGAAAGACATAAGCTTGGTTATTGCCTGTGGGTTTGGAAACAAACTGAGGACTGTGAGGAAGAGAGATTTACTTGTTGATGCTATTCATTGATATATAACATCCTGAGTATTTAAAAAATTCTGTGTGTGTGTGTGTGTGTGTGTGTTTAGAGAGAGAGGGAGAGAGAGAAAGACAGTACAGTTTATTAGGCTTAGGCTGCCATAATAAAAACACCACAGAAGGAGAGACTGGGAGGCTTAGACAACAGAAATTTAGTTTTTATATATCTGGAGTAAAGGAAGTCCAAGATTCGGGCTAGCAAGGTATATTTCATTCTAAAACCCCCTTCATTTTAGCTTTTGAGTGGCCTCCTCCTTGCTGTGTGTTCACATGACTTCTTTGCTCACACATGAGAAGAAAGTGAAAACAAATTTTTGGTGTCTCTTTTCACAAGGACACTAATCTTATCAGATAAGACCCCATTCTTAACAGTCTCATTTTGCCTTAATTACTTCTTTAGAGGTCCCATCTCAAGCTACAACCAGTAGGGTTTAGAAACTCAGCATATGAATTTTGGGGAGACACAATCATTCATATATATTCAATGAATACATATGTTCATTTATATATACATGTATATATATATATTTATGTAGTTATACATGGTTATATATAGCACTTATAGAGTTATGTATTTAAACTACATTTTTTTTTTAGCTATCATATGGTTAGACACCCATATAAATGCATAGAACTGTACTATACAACCTAGCTCAATAGTAAGTAATATTATTTAGGAACACTTTTAAGAAATTCTCCCTGAAGCTGTTTATAGCAATTAAGCTCTCAGCATAAATGTGAATCCTACAATAGAGTGATATAATACAGAGACTAACTCCTCTCCTCTAAAGTTTCCTGGAATATCCAGTGGGTGGCAGAGGCTTTTTTCTTTCATGGCAAGGTAAGATAATGGAGAAGGAAAAGAAAGAAACAGTATTGCTATGCTGATCACACAAATGATAATCTCTTCCTAAACTGTTACTGTGGAAAAGGAAATGGCAACCCATTCCAGTATTCTTGCCTGGAAAATCTCATGGACAGAAGAGACTGACAGACTACAGTCTATGGAGTCAGAAAGAGTTGAACATGACTGAAGTGGCTTGGCATGCATGCAAACTGTTAACTGAAAAAATTTTAGGGGAGCGTGTTCTTGTGCCAAGACTAGGATAACCAGGTAAATAAACAGAAAATCTTATCAGTTTCCAAAAGGTCAAAATTAAAGAGAATTAACATGAAAATAAGTAAAAAGTAGTAAAAATAGTTACAGAGACAAGTGATAATTTCAGGGAGAATACAGTTAAAAGATTCTCCCCATTCTCTTCAAGAATATTCAACCCAAACATTCTAGAGGTGGGAAGCAGAAGAATCAAATCCAGAATTATAAAAATTCTGGTGATTGCCATAGTGATTATTTCCAAGCTAAATCTGAAGAAAATGTACAAGGATTGATGTTCTCTAAAAGCTCAACTGACCCTTAGAAAGACAGGAAAGAAAACCAAATAGTAGAAGTTAGAATCTCTGTGAGATGAGGATGGTTTGAATGAGTGCTATAATACCATATTTGATCAGTTTCCCCTTAATACTGTTAGTTCTGTAAAAGAATTATATTTTAGAGATGGCACAGAAAGAGTCATGTACAAAAAAACTGCTGTTCCTTCAAGTCAGTGAGTTTTTCTTGAATTTATTGCAAGAAGCTTTCTGTCTCCCAACACCTTCAACCCAGCACCACTTTTAGTATAAATCTTCCCATCTAATACAAGGATGGGAAATGTAGCACAAAAAAAAAAAGAAAAAAATTCCCACTTGGAGAAAATCTCATGAAAGAAGTTTGTATTTTCTTTTGTCATCACTATATAATGACCACCTAGTAAAATAGACATAGTAGATTCTCAATAATTATTTGTTGAATGTTTAATAAATTTGTGTAATTTAGTCGCCTGAGTTTTCACAGTAGAATTCCATGTGGGTATCATTGAGAGATGGAGCACACCTCTCAATTACTAGCGGAGTCTGTTCTGCCTGACATGGCAGTAATACATTTTCTCTACCTGCAACTTGGCTGACAACTTCTGCCCCTCCTCACTGCATTGACTGCTGCTTCTTTCAGTGATGGGCTACTTGGCTTTATGAGAAGCTGAGGTTGAACTGACGTCCTCTTTCTTCACAGACATTGTCATTATTTTCCTATGCAATTTGCTCATCAGAAACTCTTGCAAATGGAATGCCCAGGAAACCATATGGCCATGCTTTAAACTCCTAGGCAAAAATAGACCGGTGGGACTATATCAAACTAAAAACTTCTGCACAGCAAAGCAGACTATCAACAGAATGAAAAGGCAGCTTACCAAATCAGAGAAAATATTTGCAAACCATCATCTGAGAAAGGCTAAATTTTCAAAATGTACAAGAAACTTTATAAATCAATACAAAAACAAACAAGCAACCAAACCAATCACGTTTTGAACTGTGCAAAGTACTTGGACAAATGTTTCTCCAAAGATGGCATACAAATGACCAACAGGTATATGGAAAGATGCCCCTCTAAAAAGGTTCCCTAATTAATGATTGTGCAAATGCAAATCAGAAGTTAAATGAGATTTCTCATTCCTGTTAGGATAGTTATTATTAAACAAAACCAAAGATAACAAGTGTTGACAAGCATGTAGATAAAAGGAAACCCTGTGAACTCAGTGCAAATGTAAATTTTTAGCCACTACATAAAACAGCAAGAAGGTGTCTCTAAAAAATAAAAGTCGATCTAATTTACGATCCAACAATTTCACTTTTATGTATAAAACCAAAAGGATTAAAATTTGGATGCCAAAGAGATATTTACAATAAGTTTGATTGCAGTATTGTTTACAATAGCCAAGTTGTGTACAGATGAATGGATAAAGAGAAGGTAGTATATACATACAATATAATATTACTTGCTCTTAAAAGACAGAAATCCTACACTTTGTAACAGCATGGATGAACCTGTAAGCCACTATACTAAGTACAACAAACCAGTGGCAGAAGAATATTGCATGATTCCATTTATATGATGCATCTAAACTAGTAAAACTCAAAGAAGTGGAGAAAACAATAGAACTTGCCAGGGGCTAAGGAATACAGAATATGAGGAATCGGTGATCAATGAGGATAAAGTTGAAGTTATATAAAGATGATTAAGTTTTCAAGATCTGCTCCACTACAGTTAACAAAATGGTATTGTACACTTCAAGTTTTGTTAAGTTAAATCTCATCTATAGTGATCTTACCACACACACACACAAAAAAAAACTAAAACCAAAAACAAGCAAACCTAACAGAGTCACAGAAATGCAGAATGCTGCCTATGCCTATTATTTTGATTCTGGTAATGGTATTACAGATGTTGGCATGTGTCTAAATTCATCAAATTGTACACATTAAATAGGTGTAATTCTTTGTATATCAACTATACCTACATAAAGCTGTTAAATAAAATTCTCAAAAAATCCTAGATATGCAGAGACTAATATCTCCACCATACCCTCTCCCACTATGATTTTTACATTTGTACATGACTACATAACAAAAAACTTCACATCCTATTCCCCAGCTTTGTGATTTGCATAATACTCATTTCTTATATTAACAGCCTTCAGTAATGTGATTTCTCCAAAGTTATATACTAGTAATTGAAGAATTACTGACTTCCAGATTCAAGTCTCTTTTTCTTTACTGCTAGTATCTTTGTATACCTCCATAGCCAGAGTAGTTACAAGCCAAAAATTTTTAACTAAATAAAAACAGTAAACATAAAATAAGACTGGTATATATAAAATCAGAGAACCATAGATAATATACATGCTGTTCTTTCAAAACATCCCACCCTCACGTTCTCCCCCAAGGAGTCGGGTGGGGAGGGAGGTGGGAGGGGGGATCGGGATGGGGAATACGTGTAACTATATGGCTGATTCATGTCAATGTATGACAAAACCCACTGAAATGTTGTAAAGTGATTGGCCTCCAAATAATAAAATAATATTAAAAAAAAAAAAAAATCAGAGAACCAAAACACCCTATAGGCAGAGAGGAGGATGATGCCTCTTTTCATCAATGAGAAGGGACAATATTACACATGTGC
Organism: Muntiacus reevesi; assembly: GCF_963930625.1. Classification (NCBI taxonomy): domain Eukaryota; kingdom Metazoa; phylum Chordata; class Mammalia; order Artiodactyla; family Cervidae; genus Muntiacus; species Muntiacus reevesi. Next base: position 47,085,744 of record NC_089264.1, read on the forward strand.
CTTGGTGGACAATGAGAACCACTCAGGAGTACTGAGGAGACAATTGTATCTTTATTTTCAGGCTGACAGATGATATTCTAGAGTAACCAATACTTTAAGAACTCAGGTCCTAACTTTATTAATTCCATTACCTAAAAAAATTCCTACCACAGAGTCATTTCTAAAAGATGAAGAAGAAAGGACACTAATTTTGAAAACAAACCAGTCAATCCTAGAGGAAATCAACCCTGCTGATTCATTGGAAGGACTGATGCTGAAGTCCAATACTTTGGCCATCTGATGCAAACAGCCAACTCACTGGAAAAGACCCTGATGCTGGGAAAGACTGAAGGCAAAAGGAGAAAGGGGTGACAGAGGTCTTGATGATCAGATAGCATCACATATTCAACAGACATGAATTTGACCCAACTCCAGGAGATAGTGAAGAACATGGGAGCTTGTTGTGGGCTCCAAAACCACTGTGGATGGTGACTGCAGTGATGAAATGAAAACGCACTTGCTCCTTGGAAGGAAAGCTATGACAAACCTAGACAGCATATTAAAAAGCAGAGACATTACTTTACCAACAAAGGTACATCTAGTCAAAGCTATGGATTTTCCAGTAGTCATGTACAGATGTGTGAGTTGAATGATAAAGAAAGCTGAGTGCTGAAATATTAATGTTTCGAACTGTGGTGTTGGAGAAGACTCTTGGGAGTCCCAAGAGGATCAAACCAGTCAATCCTAAAGTAAATCAGTCTTGAATATTCATTGGAAGGACTGATGCTGAAACTGAAGCTCCAATACTTTGGCCACCTGATGTGAAAAGTTGACTCACTGGAAAAACCCTGATGTTGGAAAAGACTGAAGGCAGGAGAAGAAGGGAAGGCGGAGGATGAGATGATTGGATGGCATCACCAACTCGATGGACATGAGTTTGAGCAAACTCCAAGAGATGGTGAGGGACACGGAAGCCTGTCGTGCTGCAGTCCATGGAATCGCAAAGGGTCAGACATGAATTAGGGACTGAACAACAACAATACTAATTACCCAAGGACATACAGCTAATAAAAACCCAACTAATGCTGGACTTCAGAACCTTTAGTTCATTGAAGAATGCCCAAAGAGAGACAGGCTATTCCTTTAAGATAATCAGCAGTCAGTGGCTTTAGGCATCCCTCTTGAAGCTCTGGCTCCTCCCATAATGTTTCATTTGCATTTTCCCTCCATGTTAACTGACAATGAACCATATCTTTCCCATTCCCCATATTTCTTAAGGAAAAAGAAGTTAGAATGATGATCACCATTCTCAATAGTGCTAGTTTTGCTTTTTTTATTCCTGTTTTTCTTTTTCTTTCTTTTTTTTTTTTTTTTTTCTTATTTGCCCTCCAAACCAAGCCAGTTGAAGAGAATGATAAACTTTATCACATAGAGGAAAATCTCATCCAGATAAAATTATGAGTGCCAGAAGCAAACAAAATGCTGAAATTGCAAGATAGATAGAAATCATTTTGCCTGAGAAGAAATTGTTTAAAGTAAAGGTAAACATTATTTAGAGACCTCCTATACATATTTTAACAAGATATCTGTTTCTGACTGTGACTTCAGCAAACATTTTGGAAGATAATGGCAGTTTCCTCCCTGATATTGAACTCAAATAGTCAGAGATACACATCTAAGATGTTTTTCACATTCTTTTATCTTTTAACCTGCCCAAATATTTCTTAAATGTTAGCATATTTTTAGCAAAACAAGCAGGAGTTGAAAACACATTCAATTTAATTTCAAGTACATGAAGAAACATGAATTTACATAACAGAAGGCAGTGACTGTTTTTGTAGGTAACCAGGAACAGCTCAAATCATGTGACTTTTATGACTGGCCAGGTTTTACTAATTGAATGAGTTAGAGCTAATAACATACATTTTCTTTTCTTTCTTTTACATAGTCATAATTTTGCCAATCTATTTCATAAGTTTGTTCATCCAATAAGACATTTATGAAAACATGACAATAATTAGGATGTTCGTAAAGTATCATTTTTAAAATGGCAAGTAACTCTTCAATCACTGAAATACCCTCTAGAGTAATTCACCTTGAACCTCATTCTGGGCATTTATTTGACAACATACATTACAGGATAGAATCTAAGCCTTGTTAAAGGAAAGTCAAATCATTTGTATGCTTGTCTTTTTCACACTTTAAAACACCTTGAACTCTTCAAGTGTGAATCAGAACTTTGGGATTGGTAAAAATATAATCAATTTACTGGTGGAAGGCAATGTTTTGACTCCATCTCTGATTTCCACGAGAAGAGAAGAAATTTCCCCCCACCCCCTTAGCCTTTCTCTACCTACTTAATAGCTCTGCCTTTCTTCCTCTTGTTTCCTATAGAGAACACACATCCCCCTACCACCACTCATGCTGAGGAGCTATGCCAGTTCAGCCTTAGAATTGACTAAACAAACCTCCCTAGGTCAGGCAGTCACATAGTAGGTCAATCTACGTGTTACCCTGAGTATAGTCATCTTACCTAGCTTTACCAGTAGTAAAAGTGATATTGAGGACTCCTATGACTCTTCTTTGTTTATGCTATTTTACTTTTTATTTTAAAAACAAAATTTTGAAGACTGTTTAATAATATAACAAATTCTTAAGTTAATATCAATTCTTAAAATTTAAATCAAAATATAAATGTAGCATAATCTTATTTTTAAATATAAATATACTCATTAAAGTAAACATAGTAAATAATGGGAAATAAATTTATCTAAATTTAACAAAAGATCATATTCCATAGAAAACTTGTAGTGAATTTTTTTTCCACATTTTAAAATATTTTCCAAAGCTTTGACAATAACTGTTTATTTGAAAAATAAATTCAAGTGAAAAGAAAATGGAATGTAAAATTAGTATACTATATGATCATAACTAGATAGCAAAATACAGGAAATGTTAATAAAAATATTAATAATGATATTATTTTTTACTTTTCTATAGTTAAAGAAATAGGTCAACTTTATTTTCTTTAACTGATTGATCTATTATTTCTCCTAACATAGAAATATATTTATAATACATTTTTTTTCTTGAGGTATAGTTGATTGACAATGCTGTATTAGTTTCACTTGTACAATATAGTTATTTGAAATTTTATAGATTTAAAACTTAAAGTTATTATAAAATATTGACTATATTCCCTGTACTGTACATTATATCATCACAGCTTATTTATTTTATACATAGTAGATTGTGCCTCTTAATCCCCTATCTCTTTGTTGCTCCTGCCTCTTCCCTCTCCCCACTGGTACCACTGGTTGGTTTTCTATCTATGACACTGTTTCTGTTCTGTTATATTCATTAATTTGCTTTATGTGTTAGATTCCCCACATAAGTAATAGCATATAGTTTTTGCCTTTCTCTGATTTGTCTTACTAAACATTATATCCTCCATCCATGTTGTTGCAAATGGCAAAATTTCATTCTTTTTATGTCTGAGTAACACTCCATTCTACACATGCACTATGTCTTCTTTTTCCATTTATCTGTTGATGGACACTAAAGCTATTTCCATATCTTCATAACTGTAAATAACATTGCTATGAACACTAGAGTATATGTATCTTTCAAATTATTGTTGTGTTTTTTTTTCCCCCAGAAAGACTGTCCTTTGATTTGTTCATTCTCAAATTCCTCAGAACTGTATTGAAGAGAGATGCTATTTATTAGAGGGCCCCTGAGAAACTTAATAACTTAAGAGGAGGCAAAAGACTTCCTGATTTGTTTAAAGATTCAATTCCCCTTGCCAAATCTACTCAAATCTGCTGGGCTGTATTTAGAAGACTCCATAGACTTAGGGTTGCTTCTGAAGTGGAGGGTGATAATGCCTCTGACTATATGCTTCTAAGGTGAGTATGGCTGGCAGCTGATTCTTTGTGGATAATTCCACAGTGAACTCATAGGAAAATCTATTATGCATAATTTATCAGGAATTGCAATCTTAATACTTCTAGACAACATGTCCTGAAAAAATGACAAAATTAAAGGAACTCTACTTTTTGAGTTCCTGGAATATGATGGTTTCCCTGGTGGCTTAGACAATAAAAGAGTCTGCCTGCAATGCAGAAGATCTGGGTTTGATCCCTGGATTAGGAAGACCCCTTGGAGAAGGGAATGGCAATGCACTCCAGTATTCTTGCTCGGAGAATTCCATGAACCGAGAAGCCTGGTGGACAACAGTCCATGGGGTCGCAAAGAGTCAGAAATGACTGAGCAACTTTCACTTTCAGAACATGTCAAGTCCTTTGCAAGAAAAATGTTATTTGAGAGATGAGAAACTGAGCCTCAGGGGAGCTAAGTAATCTATGGAGAGAAACTATCAGGTAATTAATGGAATGAAGATTACAACTTAAAAATTTTGCTCCAAAATCTGTTCTCATTTAATAGTACAAAATAACATTTGCATTCTGTAAAAAATTCACCCTAGTTGGAAAGATAAGATTTCGGTACAGTTAAGTATAATATATGTATAACATTTACCACATGCCAAAAACAATTTTTTAATATTATTTATATATATATATATATATATATATATATCAAAATAGTGATAGTGTAAAGTTCATACTCAAAGGAATTCAGTTTCAGAGAAAAAAAATGAATAAGGCTCGCCAGGAGTGAAAAAATGAAGAAAAATCATATAAACACATATATGTGAGCGTATATATACATCACACAGTCCCTTCTCAATAGACAGACCTTCCATTAACTTCAGCAGGCAAATGCTTGAACTGCACCCATTATCTACATAAATATATAATGTCCCAAGTGTGCAATTATGTTATTCCACAGCGAAGAATGACTTGGTTTCACAATCCATGTGCTGGGAACCTGAGTGATTCTGAAATATTTGCATTTGAAAGGATAGAGACTATTCACCTAAACTGTCAGTAGCTCAGTGCATCCTATTAGTGTGCATTTTATACTAAAGAGAGAACATTACGGCTGGGAATTCTCTCTTTCTTCCCAGCCAGAGTGACATACTTTCCCTATCATAGTCTGTTGTGTCTGGGGTTAGTTGGCTCATTGCCTATTCCTTCAATGTAGAATATTCTCTCCATGCATACTTGGGTTTATAATATATAAGAAGATCCTATCTGAAACATAATATGGGTAGTCCATTTACTATTCAATCAATAACATCATGCACAGAACTAAATATACATGTTTACTATTTCATCACGACTGCATTATCATCATTAAAATATTCCACAATCTTCTTCCTAAGTGCTTGACTAGACACAGTATGATCATATATCTCCTTAAGAAGTTAAAAATCTAAATAAAATTGCAGACCTTGTAAGAGTGGTGTATTACTCCATACAGAAGAGAAATTTGCTTAATTTTAAATTTGACTAACATGTGTTTTTATATAATATTACCATTAATATTTCATTGGAAAATGTATTTTTAATAAAAAGATAACCTATTAATGAAAGAATTACCACATTTAAATACCTACTGAATGCTGCTAAGCAGAATGAGTAATTTATTCAAGATACTATTGTAGCTATTATGCCCTAAAACAAATTCTATTTTTTAATTTATTTTTCAATTGAAGGATCATTGTTTACAGAATTTTGTTGTTTTCTGTCAAACATCATAAAGAATCAGCCATAGGTACACCATCAACAAGAATCAGTCATAGGTACACTATCATAGCTATTATGCCCTAAAACAAATTCTTATAATGTTGGAAACATAAGACAACTTTACATGTGAAAATTAACTAATAATAAAAGGCACTGCATAATAAACATTTTTTTTAAAGTGGCAGTTTGAACTAAAGGAATTCTAAGAAATAACTGATCATAGTAGATTGAATTAAACATGGAATATTACAAACTATGTGGAAGTTAAAGTAGTCCTTGAAGGGTAGATAATTCAAAACAAGATTTATTATTACTCCCATTTCTCCCTCCATATATTGCTCCTCCCCACCTTTCCACTGGTAACCACAGTTTGCTAGTTTTGAAGATGAAAATAACACATGAAATCCCCAGACCCTAGAGGGAAGAAGTTATGAAGCAAAATAGACTTGAGGACATTACCAAATTAAACAGACCTCACAGAACCAAGGAAATTAGCATCAAGAAGTAAAGACTCTAAAGTCACGTTGTACCGTGGTCTTTAGCATTCGCTGTGCTATGTCATACATCTCCTTGGGGCTAAAAAAACAAAGCGTTAAGAGTGGATTGACTCTCAGATGTCATGAGGGCATTTTACTGAACACAGCCAATTAGCTACAAGAGAAGGGAACTTAAGGAAATGGAAGCTAGGCAAAGGTACCACTGTCACTGTGGACTTTCCATCAGATAAAAGTTTCAAGGAAGATTTTTTAGGGTGAAAGAAATTGGTGTTCCATAAAATTGTTATTCTACTGAGCTTGTGGGAACATTAGGCATTCACCAAATATTTGTGAACAATATACTGTGCTTGATAGTCTGCAAGATACTGAGGAGATAAAGATAAGTGAAATATAGTACTGCTTTTTAGAAACTTCAAATTCTAACAGGAGATGATGGATGGATGGATGAACAGACAGACATATAGACAGGAGAAACAGCAGCCTAATGAGTGGTTTAATATGATAGGGGAAGAAAGGAGTAGGTGCCTTATTCTGCCAGAGACATATGGAAATTGAATAAATGCAAAGTATTTGAAGTGCAAATCTCTAGGATCAATTCATATTCCAGCTAGTTGTTTTTCAGCCACTAAGTCATGTTTGAATTTTTCTGGACCCGTGGACTGCAGCATGTCAGGCTTCCCTGTCCTTCATCATCTCCTGGAGGTAACTCAAATTCACGTCCTTTGAGTTGGTGATGCCATCCAACCATCTCATGCTCTGTCACCCCCCTTGTCCTCTTGCCCTCAATTTTTCCAGTATCAGGGTTTTTTCTAATGAGTCAGCTCTTTGCATCAGATGGCCAAAATATTGGAGCTTCAGCTTCAGCATCAGTCCTTCCAAAGACTATTCAGGGTTGATATCTTTCAGGATACTGGTTTGATCTCCTTGCAGTCCAAGGGACTCTCAAGAGTCTTCTCCAGCACCAGAGTTCGAAAGCATGAATTCTTTTGTGCTCAGCCTTCTTTATGCAGACAATTGTACAAATGGACATCACCAAATGGTCAATACCGAAATCAGATTGATTATACTCTTTGCAGTCGAAGATGAAGAAGCTCTATACAGTCAGCAAAAACAAGACTGGGAGTGGACCATGGTTCAGATCATGAGCTCGTTATTGCAAAATCCCAGCTTGGTTGTCTCCTATTATCTGTGTTTTGGACTGCTGCTGCACAGACGTCTGACCACCTTGGCCACCTTATACTTCACCATCAGTGGTCAAGCTCTCCTTAGTTTTTGACACTCCAAAGTGTAGATACAAACTCTTCCCTTTCATTTTCTTGCTATTGCTGCTGCTGTTTAGTCACCAAGTCATGTTCAACTCTTTGCAGTCCCATGAACTGTAGTCAGCCAGGCTCCTCTGTCCATGGAATTCTCCAGGCAAGAATTCTGGAGTGGGTTTTCCATTTCCTTCTCTAGGGGATCTTCCAACCCAAGGATCAAACCCACATCTCCCACTTGGCAGGATTCTTCACCACTGAGACAGAGTTAATACAAGACCATACTCATTTTCATTTTTTAAAAGACTTGAAAGTAGTAGAGGGAACGATAACAACAGCAATAGCAAAAAATACGGAGCTGAATATTATCAGATTTCTTGTTTTTAGATCCCAGTGAATATGCCTCCTATTGGGCATATTTCTCATTATCTCCAACAGACATCCATTTTTCAGAAATGTCATACTTTTCCAGACAGAAAGTAACTTATTTTTCTCTCACTTTACTGCTACCAACCTATTTGTCTTTATTACTAACCAGCAAGAGTGAAAGTTGATGACAATATGTCGCCCTCTTCAAATTATAATCTGAGTTCACATGCTAAAACCAGATTTCCTAGATTTCCATCCTATTATTGTCATTTACCAGCTGTGTGATATTTGTGAAATTACTTAACCTGTCTGTGCCTCAGTTTTATGAGTATAATGAGGTTAATAATAGTATTTTTCTCATTGGCTGGTTTTGAGAATAAATTATTATAATATGAATTATAAATTGCTTAGCAAATAATTTTCGGTAGGCATTAAAAATATCATTACTATTATTCAAAATAGACAAATGTATTCAACATCCTCATCTGATCTATATTTACTCAGATACCTTTCCCAAGTCAAGTCTTCAAAAACAATTGTTTACAACCTATTTACATTTTCTTCCCTTGTGGCTCAAATGGTAAGAATCTGCCTGCAATGCTGAAGACCCGGATTCAACCCCTGGGTTGAGAAGATCCCTTGGAGAACGGAATGGCAACTTGCTCCAGTACTTGTGCCTGGAGAATTCCATGGACAGAGGAGGCTGGCAGGCTAAAGTCAATGGGGTCCCAAAGAGTCGGACAAGACTGAGCAACTAAAACACACACATTTGTTTAATTAAAAGATCTATTCATATCAATGTATGACAAAACCCACTGAAAAAAAAATATATATATAAAATAAAAATTTTTAAAAATATATTTTGGGATATTTTAGCTTTTTTTCTGTTATTGATTTCTAAGTTAATTCTACTGTGGTCCAAGAATTTACTCCATGTGATTATATCCTTTAAATTTTGTTGAGACTTTCCTTATGATCTATGTTAGTAAATGTTTCAGGTGCATTTATTAAAAATGCATATTACAAAGTTGTTGAATATAGTGTTATATATGTATTAATTATATAATTTTTAAACATATCATTAAAATGCCATACTCAAAAAAAAAAAAAAAGATCTATCCTAGAATAATGGGTTTCTGCCTCAAATGAATGTAACACCTTAACTCTTAACTTCAATAACTGAAAAGGTTGGTAAATTACAACCAGACATTTACAGTTTTTGTCTTTATTTTGATTTTAATTTGGTCTCCATCAGGCTTTCCATACGTTAGAAAAGTGGAGCAAGGCTATAATCTGAGAACACACAGAAGACCGTAGTGTTGTAGTTTACATTAAGAACATAAGGACCCTCTTATTAAAGTAAAAATGTTCTCAGAACCTCATAAGGTAATCTTTCTCAGAATTTACTGACTGAAAAATGCATAATGGCAACACACTACTTTGCAAAGCTTTTAAAGATCTTTGTGTTTTATTCGTTATGACTATGCATCTAAATTGGTTCAAAATTGGGAAAGAAGTATGTCAAGGCTGTATACTGTCTCTTTGATTATTTATTTATATGCAGAGTACATCATGCAAAATGCTGGTCTGGATGAAGCACAAGCTGGAATCAAGACTGCTGGGAGAAATATCAATAAACTCAGATGTGCAGATGACACCACCCTAATGGCAGAAAGTGAAGAGGAATTAAAGAACCTCTTGATGAAGATGAAAGATGAGAGTGAAAAAGCTGGTTTAACACTCAACATTCAAAAAACAAAGATCATGGCATCCAGTCCCATCACTTCATGGCAAATATATGGGGAAACAATGGAAACAGTGACAGACTTTATTTTCTTTGCCTCCAAAAATCACTGCAGATGGTGACTGCAGCCATGAAATTAAAAGACCCTCACTTCTTGGAAGAAAAGCTATGACAAACCTAGAAAGCATATTAAAAAGCTGGCACATTACTTTATTGACAAAGGTCTGTCTAGTCAAAGCTATGGTTTTTCCAGTAGTCATATATGGATGTGAGAGTTGGAACATAAAGAAGGCTGAATGCCAAAGAATTGATGCTTTTGAGCTGTGGTGTTGGAGGAGACTTTTGAGAGTCCCTTAGACTGCAAGGAGGTCAAACCAGTCCATCCTAAAGGAAATCAGTCCTGAATATTCATTAGAAGGACTGATGCTGAAACTGAAGCTCAATACTTTGGCCACCTGATGTGAAAAGCCGACACATTAGAAAAGACCCAATGCTTGGAGAGATTGAAGGCAGGAGGAGAAGGGGATGACAGAGGACGAGATGGTTAGATGACATCACTGACTCAATGGACATGAATTTGAACAAGCTCCAGGAAATCATGAAGGACAAGGAAGCCTGCTGTGCTGCCCTCCATGGGGTTGCAAAGAACCAGGCATGACTGAGCGCTGAACAACAGTCTGATTTTCTCTGGTTTTGGGTCCAAGACGTCAAGGATGCCCAACCAGAATGGAGTAAAGCAGGGCAGGCAGATTCACTGTTGACCATTGTCACCTGTTTCAAAGGTACACTCAACTCTACCCAGAACTGTATTTTCAACCTAAGAATATATTACTCTGCCATCTCTCTCATAATTGTTTAAACTCTCTAAACCTCTGCCTCTCTACAGCTTCTTCTTCCACACACCCCTTCTGGCCTCAAATTCTAATTTCTGGAAGAAGCAGTAGCCATCAAACAGAAAAGATTTCCTTTACTAATATGAAAAACATATAAGCCTACCTAGATTGACACCCGTTTATCTTCAACACACTGTTATTAATTCTACTCACAATGCTGCACATTACCTCCCCAGGAGGTACTTATGTTACATCTGGGCACTTGTATTCCTTCACCCATTTCATCCACCTTATTCCCTCACCTCTGGCAACCACCTATGTGTTCCCTGTAAATTCACTTATGTTGCTGTTTGTTCCTTTTACATTCCACATGTGAGAACTTAAGTATTTGTCTTTCTGTGTCTGACTAATTTCACTTAGCATGGTGCCCTCAAGGTCCATCCATGTGGTCATAATTGACAAGACAGCCTTCTTTTTTATAGCTAAATAGTATTCTCCCATGGCTTTCCAATATGCGCAAGTCTCCCCTAACATGAAAATCCTCCCTCAACCCTACTTCAAACTATTTCCTTCTCTCTCATTCCTTTCTCGGACAGTTTTGAAAAGTTTTTTCCAGTATTTAGTCTATTGATTTCCACCTTCTCCATTCAATCTTCCAGTCACTTTAATACGGCTTATTTCTTATCACTTAAAATACAATCTTGCTAACACTTACTATATTTATTTTTATTAAAGACTTTGAATAGAAATGGAATTATCCATGACTAAGTATTTTGTATAATTTCCTCCTAAAATCATTTGGAATTGATGATATTTACTGAACAGAATCAAAATTTTTAAATGATTACTAGACTATTCATTTTTATTCTTTAATGAATTTTGGTAGTCTATATATATTTATCCTTTTTGCTTTCTTTGGGTTCATTTTCCTACTTTTCCTTAAGTTTTTAAGATGGATGCTTATCTCATTGATTTTCACTCTTTCTTTTTTTCAGAAATAAATAACTCAGTTTTAAAATGGAGTCCTTGCACTACTTTTTTTTATTAATTCATGTTTAAACATTTGTTATCTTTGACCAATTAGTTATTTGGAAATGTAAGATCTAATTTACAAATACATTTGGTATTTTTAAATTATCTTTTCATTATGCTTCATTCTAATTCAATAACATTATAGTAATTTTATATAACTTGCTCAGTATTATCTGGAGTTTCACTAAATTTGCATTACAGTTTATTTCATTGTCAGTTTTATGTGTATCTTATGTATTATTTAAAAAAATGATATGCTCTTTAATTTTGAGACTCAGAGTTCAATGTATGTTATTGAGAATAAGACTATCAACTGTGTTGTTTGTTCAAATCTTCTATATCTTTACTAAGTTTGGGTTTTAAATCTCATAGTAGCAAGTTGAATGAAATCTCCCTGTATGATAGTAGATTTATTGCATTATGCCTGCCATCTGTCACTTCTTTTTCTTTAGAGTACATCTTTGACTATCTTATTCTGTGCAAAAAATGTAAAATTGCTCTATATTCCTCATATGAAATGAAAGCTTTTATCCCACACAATGATTTTTTGCCTTAGGTCCTATTTTGTCTGATATTAAAATAACTGTAACAGCTTTATCTTAGTAGGTGACTCTATGCTTTTTCTTTCAATTTGCTCTGGTCTTTAACTTCTACATGAATCTCTTGTGAATTACATATAGATGGAATTTTAAAAATAAAATTTGATAATCCTTATAGCTGTTTCTTTCAATCCATTCTATTTTCTATTACTGGTCATTTACATTTTTCTCATTAATAAAACATGCCTTCTTTTATATTGATATTTAATACTGATACTTTAATTGACAGACATTTCTCAATTTACCCTACATGCATTTTGATATTTAATAATTTAATTGTATGTTTTAATGGCTGCATTTAAGTTTAAACACACTAAGTAAATTCTAAAGGAAGACAATATATATTTCTCCTCCAAACAAACAGAATTTGCATATCTTAACTATGATGATAAAGTGTTCAACACAGCTAACATTCATGCTTTCTTCATCAAATATTTCGGTTCTATGTTACTGATATATCCCTTTATTCTTTTCTTACTTATTTAACAAACAATTATAAAATTCTGGCCATGTTCACAGTACTTGAAACACTTAAATCTTTTTAATTCTCAAAATAATCTTCTGATATTATTCTTCAATTCAACATTTTTGTTTTCTCATTTCTGCATATGTTTACCATTTTATGTTGTCATATATGTCTAGATTAAAGTCTTTTTCTTTATATTCAATTTATCTGTTCCTGAAATATATTATTTAGAAGTTCTGCTGGTGAGAATGCATTGTTGATAAACTTTCTACAACTTATCTATAAAATGACTTTATTTTGTGCTTGTTCATAAATCATGGTTTACCTACATAAAAAATGCATTATAATTATTTAAATTAATTTAATTTTCTGAATGATTTTCTAAATTCAGTTGGTACTCAAGAGAACTCTCCTGTTGGTATAATAGCTTTTACTTTATGTGTAATTTTTGTTTCACTTTAGATGTTTTCAAGATCTTCTACCTTTGAAATTTAAAACTTTATCAAAATTCTCTTAAATGTGTATTGCATTTGTTTAACACATTTGTGTTTTATTGCACTTCCTAAATCTGAGCATTTCTGTCTTTCACCTATCCTAGAAAAGTGTAAAAAATTATCTCTTAAGAAATTGCCTATCCAAAACCATCTGGATTTCTCCCTCTGGAATTCCCATTAAATATATCAAACTTTCTCTTATCTATCATATCTATAACTACTGCTCTTTAGTTCTCTTTTTCTTCATACATTTCATTATATATCTATTTCAGACTATTAAGCCATTCTCTTGAGTTATTAACAATATAATTTTAATACTCCCACTGACTATGAAACTGAAATATATCTATTTGCATTTCTGTAAGTTTTACTTGGTTCTTTTCTAAAGTTGTCTGTATAATCTTGCTTTTCTATTATTATTTCTATTTTATACTTCTCACAAAATATTATATGAGAAGTGTGAGAGCCTTTTCAAAATCTGTTTCTCTTCAAAAAGCAATGGCATTGATGCTGTGGGGTTTCCCAAGGTGCTTATGATCATATTAAACAAAAATTTTTGACTGGGGGTTTTCTAGACTCTAAAAAAGTAAATATTCAAACACCTTATATGGATGAGAGCTGAGCCCTGGTTACTGATTCTCAGCATAGAATACTTTCCAAACAAGATCAGAGAATAACAAGCGTAAAATAAAATACCTTATTATCTCTCTTTTCTTGGGAGTAGGATTTTTATGATTTTGTTTATTCTGTCTTCACTGGTAGTCATTTGAAGGTCGAGCCTTCATTATGATATCTCAGTTCTAACTCCCCATTTTGCATATACCCAAAGCCCCATCTCCTATGCTTATCTTAACTGTTAAAACCCACAGGTTTAAGTTCAAAGAAAAGATGTTCTTTCAAAAAACTCCATCCTTAATTCAGGTTTACCATTCAGGTTTTAAGCTTTTCACATTCCTCTGAAACGCGGCTACAGGCACTAATCTTACTTCCTTCTGAACTCAGTTACGTATTTTTCTTTTTATCGAATAGCATTAGGAATTTATTTTGGTGTGTGGTGTATGTGCGTGTGTATGTGTGGTTTGTTTAACACATAATCATTTAACTTCCTCATGCTCAGATCAACAATGATCTCCATGTCTTTATGCTTAGGGCATAGTTGATTAATTCTTCTAAAGTTCAATGTCCCTTTTAGTACCATTGAACACTGTAGACTCCCCTTTTAAGGTACTGCCTTTGTTGGCCTTCCACTATATTACCACATTCCTGTTTGTTCCCTGGCTCACTGTTTTTTTTTTTTGTTTGTTTTTTTTCCTGACTGGTCTGTATTCTCTTGGGTACTGAAATGAAATAATAAACAGTTTAGTAAAAATAAACATGAATTCTTAAATCCATCATAATAATCTTATACCCTTTAATAAGGAACCAACACTCATCAACTGGAGAATATAAGTACTGTAATTTTTAACTCTCTCAAATTTATATCACCTGTATTATGCTCTGCATTAAAATTGAGTAGTCCACAGCCAAAGCTAGCACAGTATCTTTCCTACCATTCAAACAAGATCATTTTGCACTACAGTATGCTGTGCATTTCATAATGTATCTAAGGATAATCATGTTTAAACCAAAAAATATTATTCTAGGACTAAAATTCAGTTGCATAAGCAAAGTACCTAGCACAGTGCATGATACAAAGTATGTTTTCAAACAATATTAGTTCCCTCAACCCAAGCACAAGAATATCTGAACAGATTCAACTTATCTCCATTTTGTTGTTATTGTTGTTGTTCTTTGACACGGGGTCAAAGATGGGGGGGGCGTTAACTTAGAACATATTCCAATGCTTGTACAACTGAACATAGGAAGAGATAAGAATGATAAAATGAACCTTGGTCACTGGGGACTAAAATAAAATTGAATTAATTTCTAAAACTTTCCCAACTTCTGTTTTTTTAGGATTGTTACTGTCCTCATATTGATCCCTCTTGCCCAGGGGCTTCCAGTGGATATTTTATATGAGTTATCTGCTGAAGCTGGAATAAATAGATATTTATTCTACTCCACAAATGAGAGCAATATAAATAAATAAACAAAAAATTGTCAAACTAAGGAGATATACACAGTGTTAATGCAAAATAATAAAAATATACTCTGAAATGCAAATGATGAAAAGAAATTATAGAATTCAACCAAGTGGTACCTTATGATCCTACATGCCTTTCCACAATGGAAAAGAGAGTCATTTGGGAAGACTCATCAACAGCTCTTAAAGATAAAAAGGGGAGAAGGATGGAGGAGCAAGAGAAGGGAATGAGGAAGATAGGGGAGCAGAAACCAAGAAAAAGTGAACAGCAAGCAACTGTTGTGGATCATGTCCACAAACATTGCAAGAGGGTATAAAAATATATGCATTTTGTTTTTTCTCAACCACTTCCTAACTGTTGAGGGAAAAAAAGAAGGGAATTGAGTTAGAGCCAAGGCAGGAATCATTAATCTGGGAACATGACTTAGGGCAGCTGGCCAAAAGTAAGGCAAGAGAAATAAAAAGATGATCCATCAAAAAAGATCCCTTGATCCAAGAAC
Source organism: Muntiacus reevesi (assembly GCF_963930625.1). Lineage (NCBI taxonomy): Eukaryota > Metazoa > Chordata > Mammalia > Artiodactyla > Cervidae > Muntiacus > Muntiacus reevesi. The sequence continues at coordinate 47,101,247 of NC_089264.1, forward strand.
CTTTACAGCGACCTAGACTCCTGTTGGGTGATATATACTCAATTTAAAGCAAGGAAAATATATATCCATAAGTCCCCTTTAACCTCCTTTCCTCTTGGGAAAAGGCTGGGATTCAATAGAGTGTAGGGCAACTGCTGGCTGATTTACCCCTCTGGTTCTTCTGAAACACAGGCTTACCTGTTAGTTCATAAATGAGAAACGTGCAGCTTCCCAGCCTAGACGCTAAAACAATGATTTAAACATTGCCCGGATAAGCAATTACAGTAGAATGGAGAGAGAAAAGAAAAATCAGGAGAAAAAAAAAAAAAACTGACCTAATTCACTGTACACTTCTATAAATGAGAATCATGAAAGGGAAGCAAGAAACAGAGAAGTGAAAACCACCTAACATGTGGACCATTTTCCTCCTGTGTACTTTAAATAATCCCCAGATTACTTACAATACCTAATGCAATCCATAAGTTATATAAATAGTTGTAAATACAATATATTATATAAATAGTTGAAGGCGCAAGGCAAACTCAAGTTTTGGTTTGGGGAACTTTTTGGAATTTGTCTTTTAATGTTTTCAACCTGCAGTTGATTGAAGCTGCAGAGTTAGAATTTAAAGATTTGGAGGGCTAACTGTATATGTATTAATATGCATATATTCATATATAATAAGATGAAAAAGTGAAAAATGCTATGATTCTAAATCAAAAAGGAGTAAGACACAATCTGGGTGATAAACATAAATTACATGCAGTCTTTAAGGTTATGGGACAGGTGCATCACTCTAAGACACACATGTTACTGGGATACAGGAGATTCCTGATTCTGCAAATGACCTTGTTAGAAAAAAGGAACCTCTGGAGCACAGTAGGCTTTCCTGGTGGCTCAGCTGGTAAAGAATCCGCCTGCAATGTGGGAGACCTGGGTTCGATCCCTGGGTTGGGAAGATCCCCTGGAGAAGGGAAAGGCTACCCACTCCAGTATTCTGGCCTGGAGAATTCCATGGACTGTATAGTCCATGGGGTTGCAAAGAGTTAGACACACTGAACAACTTTCACTTTCTTGGAGCACAGAAGCCGGCATCAGACTGTACCTACATTAAATTCACTCGGAACAGCTCTTGCTAAACTATAAAAGGAGACAAAAGAGGGATGCAAGGGAGAGACAGTGAGCTTCCCCAGCCATTGGAATTAGACTCCCCTGAAGTTTAAATAAAATTATCATATTTTTGTAACAAACCATTTAGTATTAAAATAGTCAAGCCAAACTTCAAGAAATGCAAGCAGAAAATTTATGTAACATAATCAAAGACTTTAATTATATTCTGTGAATCTGGAACAAAGTATCTAAACTCTTTAATTAATAAATTTGAGCATATTTATATCTATATCCACATATACACAAAAGGAAAATGAGAATAAAACTTCTTTAAAATGAACTCATGTATTAGTATATGAAGATAAGTTGGATCCCGCCAAAATTTGGTAAATGAGAAATAAGAGAATCTTGAAATAGGATGTCCCGATTATTAATCCTGCTTTTTTTTAAAGTGGATTTTTTGGAGTAATTTTAAGTGTACATAAAAACTGAGTGAAAAGTATAGCAATTTCCCCTATCCTCTCTCATGACTATTTCCCAGTTTCTGCTATTATTAGCATCTTGAATTAGTGTAGTGCTTTTGTTACAATTGGTGAGCCAATATTACTACATTATTATTAACTAAAGTCCATAATTTATACTAGGGTTCATTCTGTATTGTACATTCTATGGGTTTTGATGATTATTTGTCACTATAGCATCATACAGAATAGTCCCACTGACCTAATATCTCCCCTGTGTTCTATTCATCCTTTCCTCCCTCCCTCTCTTCAAGCCCCCGATAACTATTAATCTTTTTTACAGTCTCTAGAGTGTTGCTTTCTCCAGAATGTTATATAGTTGGAATCATAGCCTGTAGCCTTTTCAGATGGGATTCTTTTACTTAGCTATATTCATTCATGTTTTCTCTATGTATTTCATGGTTTGATAGCTCCTTTGTTTTTAACACTGAATAATATCCCATTGTCTGGATGTACCAAAGTTTGTTTATTCATCCATCCACTGAAGGACACCTTGATTGCTCCCAAGTTTAGAAACTGAAGAATAAGAAAACAGTATAAACATAAATGTGTAAGCTTTTGGCTAGCTGCAAGCCTTCAGTTTATTTGGGTAAGTATCAAGGAATGCAATTGCTGAGTCATATATAAGGATATATTTAATGTTATAGGAAACTGCCAAACCATCTTCCAAACATGCTGCAACCATTTTGCACTCCCACTTGGAATGAATGAGAGTTTCTATTGCTGTGTCCTCAAGAGCATTTGGTGTGGTCAGAGCTGTGGATTTTGGCCATGCTAACAGGTATGTAGTGATCTCTCATGGCCATTCTCGTTTGCAATTCCTTAATGACATATCTCTTCTTATGCTTATTTATATTTTATACATCTTCTTTGGTGAGGTATTTGTTCAGATATTTTGCCCATTTTTTAATTAGGCATTTGCTTTCTTATATACTGGACTTCTGTGCTGTCTAACCAATTACCACACACTTGGCAACTTATTACAACTGACAATTATTATCTCACAGATTTCCTGGCTCAGAAGTTTGGATATAGCGCATTGAGGCACGCTCCGCACAGAGCCTCAAAGCTGGGAGGGGCTGTGATCTCATTGGGGTTCTGGGTCCCAAGATGAGCGGTGCCCAGGCTCACTGGTAGTGGGCTGGATTCAGTTCCTTGCAGTTGCAGGAGTGGGGCCCTCAGCTACTAGAAGCTTCCCGGGGCTCCTTGCCATTTGGCCTTCGCAGTATAAAAATTTGCTCCTTCAAGGTCAGTAGGCTAGCTTCTCCTGTTGCTTCAAGACTCTTTTAAAGGGTTTGTCTGACAAGGTCAGGCCCACCCAGGATGATCTTGCTTCTGATTAAAGTCAACTGATGCGGGCTTTCATAATATTTCCAAACCCTGACCTTTACTATCTCTGACCACACTACCCAGATGCCATCAGTACTTGAGATCCCGTGGCTATCTTAGTGTCCACAGTTCCCGGGGGACACGCTTTTATTCACCAATAGCCCGTGCTTGTGGGTCTTATCAGTGGGCTTCTCTCAGGCGGACACAGAGAGCCCAGCTACCTGCACACACAGGGATTCCTGTTTCCCTGTCCCAGTCCTCAAGATTGACAGCTGAGCTCAGGACTCCAGCTCTCTTGCCCCCACATGGGACGACCACAGGGGTAAGTTTGCGGCAGTATCATCTCAGTGCAACTTGGCCTCATTGTGCACCCTTGCTTGGTTTCCTTTCTTCTTCTTCATACCCCCCTAATCTTTTCCCTGGGAAAAAAATCTAATAAACATTATTTATTCTCATTCATGTGAAATCTTATTCTTAGTTCTGCTTCTGGAAAACTGAGCCCAAACGATCACATTCAATTCAGTTCAGTTCAGTTGCTCAGTCGTGTCCAACTCTTTGCGACCCCATGAACCGCGGCACACCAGGCCTTCCTGTCCACCACCAACTCCCGGAGTTCACCCAAACCCATGGCCATTGAGTTGGTGATGCCATCCAACCATCTCATCCTCTGTCATCCCCTTCTCCTCCTGCCCTCAGTCTTTCCCAGCCTCAGGGTCTTTTCAAATGAGTCAGCTCTTCACATCAGGTGGCCAAAGTATTGGAGTTAGTCAACATCATTCCTTCCAATGAACACCCAGGACTGATCTTCTTTAGGATGGACTGGTTGGACCTCCTTGCAGTCCAAGGGACCCTCAAGAGTCTTCTTCAACACCACAGTTCAAAAGCATCAATTCTTCTGTGCCTAGCTTTCTTCACAGTCCAAATCTCACACCCATACATGACCACTGGAAAAACCATAGCCTTGACTAGACGGAACTTTGTTGACAAAGTAATGTCTCTGCTTTTTAATATACTGTGTAGGTTGGTCATAACTTTCCTTCCAAGGAGTGTCTTTTAATTTCATGGCTGCAATCATCATCTGCAGTGATTTTAGAGCCCAGAAAAATAAAGTAAGACACTGTTTCCCCATCTATTTGCCATGAAGTGATGGGACCGGATGCCATGATCTTAGTTTTCTGAACGTTGAGCTTTAGGCCAACTTTTTCACTCTCCTCTTTCACTTTCATCAAGAGACTCTTTAGTTCTTCTTCACTTTCTGCCATAAGGGTGGTGTCATCTGCATATCTGAGGTTATTAATATTTCTCCCGGCAATCGTGATTCCAGCTTGTGCTTCCTCCAGCCCAGTATGTTTCATGATATACTCTGCATATAAGTTAAATAAGCAGGGTGACAATATACAGCCTTGATGTACTCCTTTTCCTATTTGGAACCAGTCTGGTGTTCCATGTCCAGTTCTAACTGTTGCTTCCTGACCTGCATACAGGTTTCTCAAGAGGCAGGTCAGGTGGTCTGGTATTCCCATCTCTTTCAGAATTTTCCACAGTTTATTGTGATCCACACAGTCAAAGGCTTTGGCGCAGTCAATAAAGCAGAAATAGATGTTTTTCTGGAACTCTCTTGCTTTTTCAATGATCCAGTGGATGTTGGCAATTTGATCTCTGGTTCCTCTGCCTTTTCTAATACCAGCTTGAACATCTGGAAGTTCACGGTTCACGTATTACTGAAGACTGGCTTGGAAAATTTTAAGCATCACTTACTAGCGTGATATATTAAATATATTAAAGATGCATTTAACTTTAAAATTAGTCATCTTTATACACTAAGTTCTCTACATACAAAAACCTTCAAGTTATAGACTTTCAAAGATGTGAATCTGTAGTCCATCAACGTCAGGAGTGAATGAAGCTGCCAAGCTTGCCCTCTGTCCTGGTGAGGATCCTTCAGCTCTACATCCCCCACCTCCTCTCCCTCTCCCAGTCAGTAACTCTTCTTACCAGTTCACTAGATGCCTCCCCTTCTATGCCTGCTGTAGACTGTACTCCTGTACTTTTCAAGGTACTGTACTGTAAGATTAAAAAATGTTTTATTTTTTGTATTTGTTTTTTATGTATTATTTGTGTGAAAAGTATTATAAACCTATTACAGTACTATATAGCTGGTTGTGTTAGTTGGGTACCTAGGCTAACTTTGTTGGGCTTATAAACAAACCGGACTCATGAACACACTTTAGGAATGGAACTGATTCGTATGTATGGGACTTACTGTAATCTAATTTATGCTGAAGTGTTAGAGACTGCTAATGAGTTATTACTTCTAGATAAGTTATTTGGGTTTATGCAGTGTCATTCTGGAAGCAAAGCCTCACTAAAATAAACTGGTGGTTATTTCAGGCACCTATAAGAAGCAAGCAGAAATAGGAAAAGGGAAAAGAAAAAGCATGAAGATTGGTTTCTTAAAACTCTCTTACAGGACACAGCTGTCTTTACTCTTCTAATTATTTGGTCCTAATTCACATTAAGAGCCCTCTGACTGCTACTGGTTCAGGGCATTGCTGTTTCTATTTCATTAAAATCCATGTCAGCTGAATTCTGAAGACCCTCTGCAGCTTGGAGATGGAAGTATGAAGAGTATGGAAAAAAACAAGAGAATCCAATTTCAGTTCCTTAGTGTAGTACCTAGCCTAGAGAAGAATATCACTATAGATCAAAGATACATCTCCAAACACCCCAGTTTTCTCCATCTCTACTGCTACCCCCACTCCCCCAAAGCAATACAGCAGCAATTTGAAACAGGCTCCTAACTCATCTTCCTGCTTTCTCTCTGGAAATATAGCACACCATTTTCTATATATCAGTCAAGGTATGTTTCAGTCGTAAATTACATCATATACTTTGCTGCTTAAAATCCCACTTTTTATTGCAATAAAAGAAAGTCCATTTTTTTAAACAATGGTCTGCAGGGCTCCATGCCAAGTCCTCTGCCCTGCAGTGCTAAGCAGCTCACGGAGAAATACTCCAGCCATACAGACCTCATTTCAGTCCCCTCATTTGTAACCCAGAGGGACTCTCTGCCTAGTGTTCAGTCACCAGCTCTCTACCTACCAGGCAACTTCATACTCATTCTACTCTCATTTTAAATAGAGTGTACTCCACACCACCCTGTTTTATCATCTTTCAGTACATTTCACTATATGAAATTATCTCATTCAATTAGATGTCTCTCTGCTTATTATCTGAGACCCTCTTATACACACACATGCATACAAACACACACACACACAGGATTATAAGAACAAAAACAGTGACCTTGATAGTCTTGTTCACTGCTTCATCTCCTGCCTCTTGACAGTAATAAGGAATCTGTAAAGACTAAAAATTAAATGAATGAATGAAGGCACAAATGAAGAAATCAATGGATGGAAATTTTCATCCCTTCTCTTCTGTTAGTGGGAATTGCACAATCTACACCCAAGTCTCTGTTATGTACTTTCTGACATTTTGACTTACAAGCAGTTTGTGTCATGACTTGATCAGGCTAAAATCATGTTCATATATAATTTTCTTCCAATGAATTGGCAAAGATAAAATAAACTCACATTACTAAGATGCAGGATGGTTTGAGAAAATAAGTGCTTTAAATAAAGCTAGTGAATAATAATTTGATTATGCATTTTAAAATAATTTTTAAAAATAAAATGACATAACAATTCTATGTTTAGGTATTTAGTCTAAGAAAATGATGTAAGTATTTACCAATACAAATTTTCACATTAAACCACTGAGCTAAGAAGTATAGAAATGCACAAAGGGACAATATGGCAATACTTCTCTGGTAAATACATTGAAAGCAAATACTTATTAAAGTGAAAGATACTCCAAATAGTATTGTTATATCAAAAACAGTATTATAGTAAGTATGTAATACTTTTTTCCATCTATATATGTGTGGGCAGGTATGTACTCAACAAATAATCTGAAAAGATATATCAGATTCATCAGTGGTGATTATCTCTAGATGGTAAAACTAGAGGTTATTTTTTAAATTCCCTCATTATTGATTTACATCTATACTTCATTGGTTTTATTTAAAAATAAATATTTTGTATTTTTAAAAACGTAGTCGCAGATACTCTAATACTGAACCCTCTGCATGCAGACAGAATAATGCATGCCTATGTGCTCATTGTGTCTGACCCTGTGACCCCATGGACTGCAACCCATCAGGCGCCTCTGTCCACGGAATTAAGCAGGCAGGAACACTGGAATGGCTTGCCATTTCCTTCTCCAGGGTATCTTCCCAACCCAGGGATGGAACCCATGTGCCCTGCATTAGCAGGCAGATTCTCTACCATTGAGCCACCTGGGACTACTCTAGACAAAAATAATGCCACCCCCTCAAATATGATCATATCCTGATCTCTAGAACCTGAGAAGATGTTACATTACAAGGCCAAGAGGATACTGCAGGTGTGATTGAGTTAAAAACTTTTGGATGAGATTATTCTGGATTATCTTATTGGGTGCAATTAATTGTCCTTATAATAAAGGTCCTTATAATAGGGAAGCAATATAGGTCATAATAAAAGAAGGAAATGTGATTTAAAAAAATAAATAAAAGCAGAGCTTGAGATACAAGCTAAGGAATGTGGGCAGTTCTGAGAAGCTGGAAGACAAGAAAACTGATTCTCCCCTAGAGATGCCAGATAGAACATAGAGCCCTGACAATACAATCTAGACTTCCAACCTCTAGAAATGTAAAATAATAAAGGAGTGAGGTTTTTTTAAGTCATGAAGCTTGTGGTTATTTATTAATACACCAGTAGGAAACTAATATCACCCCCCCTCCCCCACCATATAAAAATTAAGACAAAGTAAGAAGATATTTGGGGCTTTCCCAGTGGCTCAGTGGTGAAAAAAAAAAAAAAAAAAAATCCACCTGCAATACAGAAACAGCAGGAAATGTTTAAGGAGATTCTCTGGAGGAAGGCATGGCAACCCACTCCAGCATTCTTGCCTGGAGAATTCCATGGACAGAGAAGCCCAGCGGGCTATAGTCCATAGGGTCTCAAAACTCTTCAGACATGACTGAAGCTACTTAGCATGCACACACAAGAGGATATTTACAGGATAACAATACTCATAGTGACCTACGTGGACAAGAGCTATTAAAATCACATTTTTCTTAGAGGAAGTGTTTTTTTTTTTTTTTTAATTTTTAGACCAACTGAACCTATCTAATATAAAATCCTTTAAGATACAAACTGTGATCACAGCAGCATCCACATAGCAGAGAGAGGATGGGGGTGTGGGCGGGGAGCGTGGCTGGTCGAGGAGGAAGTTTTCAGGTTGCTGTTTCCTGGTCCGCACTGTGGCCTCTGGGAGCATGAGGTCTTAGCAAATGTCCAATCAAGGCAGCCAGAAGCAGAGGGGCCCTGATACGAATACTGAGACAGACCAAACACAGCAGACCCTCCAACATGCCTTCTTCTTACAGGGGCAGCCTCCAGGGAAAGCCAGATCCAGCTGAAGGAAAGAGTTCGGGATGTTCAAATACAAATGTTTGAGCCTGTTTGTTTAGGCGTCCAATAATCATACCAAAATTTATACAAAGATATTCTGGAAGTAGTATTACAGCACCCAATGACAGTAACAAAAAAATGTATACCATTAATACATATGGACACACCAGAACACTCTCCGTCACATCAGCAAAGTCGTCCCCTTCCAATCTTTTCCTCTAAGTTTGCTTTACTAGCTCATTTTAATCATTATTTTTAGTTTGAATAAAAATGATAAGGGGAACAAATGAGTATAATTCACTTCCAGACCTACCAAGTAGAAAATGCAGTCATTACTTGCTTTTTAAAAAAAAACACAAAGGCATGAGTTTATGATTTGGTAATATTTGTCTCTTACAAGGTATGTAAATTCAACAGTAAGTAAGTGGAAATATTTTTACCCTACTTCAGAAATGGTTGTTTTGAAGCATTCTTCTCCAAAACCTATGATCATAGAAAGCTTAGAGGTTTCTTTTTTCTTTCTACTGCCAGTATGCAGAAACAGCATGCCAACTTGTTGAAGTAGAAGAAAGTACATATTTTTCAAATATTTTTTTAAATCATTCAACTGATTACTCGGATAGCATAAAAGAAATTCTACTTTTGGGCTGAAGTCAAGCATTTTAAATTTAACAGTATTAATTTTTGAGTCACTAAAAAGGTTTTGTATAAAGTGCTGTTTACTAATTAGCTAGTCTTTGGTGGCTGTTATTGCTTGCTTTTATTTTATAATCCGTGCTGTCATTCTGGATTCAATGTCGTGGCAGCTGATGGGGATGTGGTCCAAATATCTGAGTAATGCCTTGAATGACCAAAAGGCAGCCTTGGACTAAATTATGAAATTGACAAATGTGTTTTGTTTTCTTCTTATGCCCCCACCCCTTGATCTGGCTATCTCCAAGGAACCCAGCAACCATAGCCCTCACGCTTGCCTCTGTGACTCTCCCAGGAACCACATTCTTGGGCTACAAGTGGTTATTGTGCTTTTATCCCCAGAAGAGAATGTGCCTTCTTCCTTTTCTACTTTGGATTTTGTCATGTAATTTGTCTAAAAATATTGCTGAAACTTCTAGTTAAGAAGGTTTTGTGGGCTCATATTTTGTTATTCCCCTTCTACTTCAAACACTAAGGTACCTGAAAATAGGAAGATTCAGCATTGTATAAATCAAAATAGTGTCTCTAAGGGTATACATATGAAGAGGCATAGACACCCAGAGGAGCAAGCCAGAATGAAGATTGTGGGACTATTGGATCTGGGTCCAGATTAAGGCAGAGACAGATGAGAGTTTATTTCCTTCAAGTTTCCCCATTTGAAGTAAATAGTTCAACTGTGCACATTTCATAAAAATAGCTGACATGTATTAGTCCTCTACAAACAGGAAATTCATCCATACGTTTTCATTTTTACTGTTAGGTTAGTGATTTTGGTTTAGTTTTTTGTAAAGGAATCTTACTTTATCCCATGATTATAAGGATTTTCTTTTATGTTTATCCATAAGTTTTAAGAGTTTTAGTTTTCATATGCAGGTCTATGATCCTATGGAAATTAATTTTTGTGTTTGGTATGAGCATGAAGTTAATCTTGTTTCATGTGTCAATCCAGGTTTTGTAGTATAATTTCTTGAAAAGCTTTATCAAAAATCAACTGAATTGCATATATGTGGCTCTATTTCTGGACTCTCCACTCAGATTTTATGACTTGTCTATTTTTACATAAATCCCACAATGTCTTGATTAAAGTGGTTTTGTAAGTCTTAAAATCAGGCAGTATAAATTCTCAAATTTTATTCTTTTCATCAAGAATGTTTAGGCTGTTCTAGATTTTGCATTTCCATGTATATTTAAGAATTATTCATTTTACTAAAAATGTTTCTGGGATTTTTATTGTATTTTTAGAATTTATAGAGCAATTTGAGGAGAACTGAGAACAATATTCAGAGAAGACAATGGCACCCCACTCCAGTACTCTTGCCTGGAAAATCCCATGAATGGAGGAGCCTGGTAGGCTGCGGTCCATGGGGTCACTAAGAGTCGAACACAACTGAGCGACCTCAGTTTCACTTTTCACTTTCATGCATCAGAGAAGGAAATGGCAACCCACTCCAGTATTCTTGCCTGGAGAATCCCACGGACAGGGGAGCCTGGTGGGCTGCCGTCTATGGGGTCACACAGAGTCGGACATGACTGAAGCGATTTAGCAGCAGCAGCAGATAACAATATTGAGACTTCCAATCCATGAGATGTATATATGCATTTACTTAGGTCCTTAACTTCAACAATAGCTTTTATTTTTGTAGTGAGGAAATTTTTTATGCTATTATAAATCATTTAGTTTATTTATATTTCTTCCAACTGTTGCTATCATAAAAATACAACTGAATTTTGTATACTGACTTTGTTTCTTACAGTCTTACTAAATTTAGCAATTTAGTCCTAGTACTGTAGATGATTACTTAAAATATTAATGCATCTACTATATACAAATAAAAACAATCCCTAATTTGTGTGTTTTTTTTTCCTTTCCCTATTTTACTGGCTGGGTCTTTCAATTTCATGTTGAATCAAAATGATAAGAATGAACATCCTGGCCTCTATTTTTAATTTTAGAGGGAAAATAATCATTATATCACCATTTAGTATGAGGTTATTGTAGACTCTTATTAGATGCTGTATTAGTTGATTTGGGCTGCCATTACAAAGTACCACAGACTGGGTGGCTTAAACCGCAGATACTTATTTACTCACAGTTGTAGAGGCAGGCAGTCTAAGATCAAGACGCAGCAGGGTTTGTTCCTGATGAAGACTTTGCCTTGGCTTAAAGCTGGTACATTCTGTGTCCTCATACTGTCTTCCTCTGTGTACACACACACACACACACACACACACACACACACATACACACACACACAAAGTCCCTCTATGTTCTAATAAGGACATCAATCCTACCTGATTAGCGCCCCACCTCAAGATCTCATTTAACTTAAAATATAATCTACAAGACTATCTTGAAATATAGCCACATTTGGGATGAGGGCCTCAATATATGAATTTGGAGAGAAATATAATTCAATCCAAAATGTCTTTAACACATTCAGAAACATGTCATCAGTTTCTGGTTAGCTAATTTATTTGATCATGAAAGGGTGTAGAATTTTATCAAGTAATATGTCTGCATATATTGAGATGCAAATTAAGTTGGGATAGTAAATTACATTGTTTGATTTATTAATATAGAAAGAATTTTGCACTTCTGTAATAAATCCCACTTGCTCATGATATATATTATATATATATATATGTTACTGAGTATTTTTGTAACTACATGACTGAGCAACATTGGTTTGTAACTTTATTGTAATGTCCATAAAAATCTTGTTGTTGTATAATATTAGGAATGGGTATCTTCACTGGGCTTTATAAAATAGAAAAAGTTTTCTTCTTCTAAACTTTCTGAAATATTTTTTTATGAGATTGGTATTACTTATTCTAAACTTTTGATAGAATTTATCTGTGAAATTATCATGGCCTGGAGTTTTCTTTATAAGAATGTTTTGTTAACAATTTCAATTAGATATGGAGCTTCAGATTTGGATACTAGGTATATTCATATTTTCAATTTCTTTTTGAATCAGCTTTAATAGAGAAAGACACTGGTAATAAAAACCTCTGAAACAGTACACTCACAGAAACATTAAAAATGAATAAAACTGTATTCCAGGCAAAGGTTAAAAAAAGAACTAGTGTAACGATATTTGTACCAAGTAATAAGTTAGAATTAAAACAAATTAATAAAACTGAAAGTTTTAAATTAGTTAGAAAATATAATTATAATTTTATGAACCTAGTAAGTCATTAAAATTTATAAAGCAAATAAATATTAATAGAACTTGCACAGAGAAACTGGCATATTTATCATCAGTAGATTTTTGGTACATCTCTTTCAGAAGTTGATTTATCAATTAAATAAACAAGCAACTAGAAAGAAGGTAAAGAGCAAACAAGTTTAACCTAATAAACCCATATGGAATTTGTTTCTAAATATATTACAGTAGAAAATGAGTTTCATCATATATTCCCCAAAGTCTTGCTTTCATACGCAGATCCTAAATAATGAAATATGGTTCTACTGTACCTTTGCCATAATATGCAACTTTTCAGTAGTCACTATTTTGTTTTCTCGGAGAAGGCAATGGCACCCCACTTCAGTACTCTTGCCTGGAAAATCCCATGGATGGAGGAGCCTGGTAGGCTGTAGTCCTGGGGTTGCAAAGAGTCAAGAGTCCGACACGACTGAGTGACTTCACTTTCACTTTTCACTTCCATGCATTGGAGAAGGCAAAGGCAACCCACTCCAGTGTTCTTGCCTGGAGAATCCCAGGGATGGGGGAGCCTGGGGGGCTGCAATCTATGGGGTCGCACAGAGTCGGACACGACTGAAGCGACTTAGCAGCAGCAGCAGCAGCATTTTGTTTTCTACTTCTTATAAAGCAAAAAAACACCATTGCTGAGAATTGTATGTAAATTTAACAGCATATTTATAAATGGAACATTAATGTAGAGAAAGAGTCCTCAGACATTAAATTTTCATATTTCATCTAGATTTTGATGAAGTTGTTATCATCAAAATATATCTTCCTAAAAACCAAATAAAACTCTAATGCAGCTTAACAGCAGCATGTAAAAATGAAACTGAAATAGAGTATACGTCATGGCACTAGAGTTATTCAAATTTACTTAAGAAAAAAACCAATTTTTATTCTGTGATAATACTGACTTTGGAGAGAAAACAATTTAAAAAGCACCATAAGGAAGTACATTCCAGAACAAGATAGTGTATTCTCTTTTTTAAACAGTATGCAAAAATGTTAGAGAGATACTACTTTATACTGATGAAATGTCTTGTTATTTTATAAATAGAAAATGCTTCCAGCAATGTCCTAAATGATGCACAAGACAGCATATTTATTGGTCGTAAAAGTATGTTCATGGTATTGACTTTATGACCTTAATGGAGCAATAATTTAGAGGCTGCTGAAACCTGAAAAATAACTCATGGTTTAAGCCAGATTAAAGCAACAATTGATATTGAGAACTTCTGGCAAATTTCCCAATCCATTACCTTTTGCAGATATTGAATTGTTGTTGCCAATATTTGTTGTAAAGGAGATGCAAAAATATATATAGCAGTGTTAGCTTCATTTTTTGATGTCTGTTCATTGAACAAATGTTTGGAATATGTGATTGATGTTCTTAACTGAGAAAAGTACATTAGCTTAGAGCTTGAGATTCAAGTAAAATTTCATTAAACAAAAATCATATTAACAAAGCCCTCATAATTTATAATCATTACTCATTAACACTAGTTCCCATTCATATAGGTAGTATAGACTCCTTAGAGTTTATGACTGTGACGCTGCTTTCCGTACCCATCAGGTTTATTCAAATTTCCAAGCTTTGTAGTGGGAAAATGATTAACCTTCAAAACAAAAAGCTGGCACTGCTTTACACACTGCCTCTACTTTACTTCCTCCAGGGCCTGAAGGATAAAATCTCTTTTCCACTTATTTCTGATTGGGAAAGACTGTGTCACATAACTAGCTCTAACGGGGAGAAAGGTAGAGAAATATTCCTTTTTGCTTTTTTTTTTAAGCTGAGCACATAGCCATCACAAACAATTTCTGTCAATGAAAAAAAAAAAAGAGCAAATGGATATTAAGGCAGTGTCTGCCTTAATAATCATTATCTCCTAGGCATATATTTGGAGAAAGCCATAATTCAAAAAGTTGCATGCACCTCAGTCTTTACTGCAGCATTATTTATAACAATCAAGACGCAGGAAGCAACCTTAATGCCCATCAATGAATGAATGTATATACTTGATACATATAAACAAAGGAATATTACTCAGCCATAAAAAAGAACAACGCCATTTGCAGCAACATGAATGGACCTAGAGATTTTCACGCTGAGCAAAGTAGGTCAGAAAGAGAAAGACAAATAACATGATGCTGTTTATATGTGGAATCTAACAACGGTACGAGTGAACTTATTTACAAAACAGAAGCAGAGTCACAGATCTAGAAAACAGACATGGTTACCAAGAGGAACGTAGGGAGGGATGAATTGGGAGATTGGATTGACATAAACACACACTATATATATACACATATATACATATGATAACTAATAAGAACAGGAACTCTACTCAATACTTTGTAATGATCTGTATGGGAAAAGAATAAAAGAGTAGATGCCTGTATACATATAACTGATTCACTCTGATGTACAGTAGAAACTAATGTAACACTGTAAATCAACTATACTCCAATAAAAATTAATTTTTATTAAAATCATTATCCAACACTGTTAATGTTTGATTCATTATCTTCATATTTCATAATAAAAATTGCCCCCAAAGCCATCTACTCTTCAAAACCTGAAAAAAAAGTTTTTTTTGAAAAGCCAAAGAGAGTTGTCAGTCAGAGGAAGGGAAGAATTCACCTTAAAATTCTCAAGAGCATCAATCCTAAATGGCTCCTTCTTTTCACGGATCCAAACAATTGGAAAGAGTAGTTTTATAATTTATATGTACATGACAAGTCAATTATTTGAAGAACTCTGTGAAATAGTTTGTGGTTTTCTCTGAATTTTCACAAAAAAACAAAATAGAAACTAGTGTTATTATTAAGCCATTGTAGTATAAAATTCAAACTCATAGCTTTACATTAGATCTTGATTCTTTGTTAACAGGCAGGGATTTCCTGTTTTTACATGACTCTGTTTGTTCTGTTGCTTTTAGACATTTCTTTAAAAAAAAAAAAAGTTATAGCTAATACATTGCATTCTTTGTAGTCTTTCCTGATTTCTCCTTTCCTATCTATACATAGACACAAGCACAAATTTGGAACAATTCTAACAGTGAACTGCTGTTATTATTCAATCCCCAGGTTTGAAACAATTTTCACGCTTGTGGAGTATCATGTTATATGTGCATGACTTATAAAAATGTACAAGTTTTTTTATTTTTTTTTTTACAAGTTTAAACTCACTCACACAGCCTTCCTTGTCTCCTGGTTCTGTAGTCAGAAGCAATCCTGTTAGACTCGGGTTTGAAAGCATGATGAAACAGGTGTTGCAAGAAATCCATTCTGGAAGGGGTATTTAGCAAGATTCATCTTTCAGTGGCTACAGCAGAAGAGTCTCTAACAAGAATATCTAATTTTCAGCTCCAGCAAGTCAGAAACTTTTTCCCCAGTGGTAGGGGCAGTGTGATTTTCAGAGCACTGTCCTATGTCCTAGTTGGTAATATAAACTCTAGTGCCAGCAGTCAAGTCTGAGCATTTTGACCTTTCAGATATTTATAAGTTTCCTAACCATCCAGATCAGAGTGTGTTTTGTTTTGGATTTTATTTCTTTTTTAGTGAAACTGGCAAATACAGGTCTTATCCCAGGCAAATTGACATGTGGTCAGCCTATACAGAAAGCAGTCATGAATAAAGTGAAGTAGAGGAGAAAGATCAAAACAGAGAGATTTTAGGGGGTGGTTATAGCAATATAATTAAAAATTAGAGGTAGCTTTAAAAATTAAGAAAAATCACCAGTAATTAAGAATAAAAGGAAAGTGATTATTTAACATCAGTCTTTTCACTGTTAACTCTAGGTTTACAGATTCACTTCTAACCTGAAGTTTGAGGAATACAGAAGAAATTAAACATAAGTTAGGTTGAGAAAAATTTTCTACAAATAACACTGGTTTTGAGTGCAAAGTTAACACCATTTCCCACATGCCCTCATTTTCACTAGAGGCTAACCAAGGAAAAATGGATTTCTCTTCTAAATAAACACATGATCTTGGAAAGGAATAATTGTAAATGATCCCTTTGAAATACAAACAAAATTATTATCCAAAAGTGCCAATGAAATGATGACTACATACTTTACTGAGGGTGAGATCATAACCAGGACTCAATTTATGTAGAGGCTTTTGTCTGTGTGTGTGTTTTTTTTCCCCCCAGGAGAACAAGAAGTCTGGTCACTGTTCATCTGGACTGAATTCAATCCATCAGTCTACAAGCCAAGATTCAATTTAGTAGGTTGGTCCATCACTAACTAAAATATTAATTCCTTTGAAATATTAAATGACTTGGAACTACAAGTCATTTGTGTGTTGGAAGAGGAAGAGCCAAGGGAGCTGAGGAATGAAGTGAAGATAAAAAAAGCACAAGATAACATCTCTTTAAGATTTGTCACCTCACCCTCCCCATGTGACTCAAATACTCAAGTGGGGTAGGTAGGGGCCACTATTTCTCACAGCTTTAAAAGAGCTGACAAACACTACTCACTGTCACTCTCCTTTCAAATAATAAATGTTTCACCTGTGAACCAGGATGAGTGTTTGGGGAATCAGATGTCCAGAAAAAAAAACATCAATATGACAAAGTGACATTTTCGTGAGTGGCCATTTCAGGGTTATTGAACAGAACCCTTCAAATTAAGCATTGCTGTAGGATTTTGATTTTCTTTTCAATGTCAAATGAGGGTATAGGGGAAAGAAAGTCATAATCTAACAAGGGAAGTAACAGCCAGGCTGTCAGGAGGAAGAATGGAAGATTGAGCTAATACTTGAAAACAAATAATAGGCACATAAAACAGGCATAGATTTGACAATCTCCAAGAAACTTGAGATTGACACTAACCTTTCATAATAGGCAAAGTCTTGGAACATTGCCAAAGTTCAAGGTTATTTTCATCTATGCTAAAGCAAGAATGGGACATTCAATGTATTTTTTTCTCATCTGTTGACTGTGGCAAAGACCTCATTTCTTAAGGGTCCTATGATCAATGTCTGATCTAGAACTAGATGGCCCCTGAAACACTTCGTACATACTTGGAACTTCAACTTTGTGCTCTAACAGATTGTGGAATAACTCAATCTAATCCTTGTACAGTACAAATGGGTGAATTTTATTTATATCTTGTTTCCTACCCATGTACAAGCATAAAATTTGTGAAAGGACATTGCCCTTAACTATGTATATTCTATTGTTTTGTCATAAATTTTCCTTTGTTTATTACACCTAAGGCATTTTGGTTGTTTCTTGAAATCTCTGCTTCCCATCACATTTTAGGGCTTCAATGTTTCCATGGCCTAAAATAGTCTTCCCTTCTCTCACCCACTATCCCCCAAATCTCATGAGCCCCAAATTTCATTCACATGGTTGATATCTAATCCGCATTAAGATTCTGACATAAAATTAGTCTCTTTATTACAATTTCTCATAACATCCTATATTTCTCCTCCAAATCACCTGCAATAATTATAGCTAGTAGCAAAAATACAGAATATTTTTGTTTAAAGACTGACTTCAGTGACATTTAATATCTCTGAATATAGACAGTTGTTTATCATTATCTTCTGTACCTAAAGTGTACCAGACTAATACTAGGTATGCAGCAAAAACTTCTTGAGAGGATAAATGATATAAGAAATGCATTCTCACAAGGCTAAATATTTGGTCTTCATTTTGTTGAGATTATACTCCCCTATGCCCACTTTCTGGAAAGTGTTTTTATCATAAACAGATGCTGAATTTTATTAAGAGCTGTTTCTGCATTTACTGAGATGATCATATGGGTTTTATTCCTAACTTTGCTAATGTGGTGTATCACATTGATTGATTTGCAGATATTTAAAAAACACTTGCATCCCTGGAATAAATCCCACTTGATCACAATGGATGATCCCTTGAATGTATTATTGGAATTGATTTGCTAGCATTTTACTAATGATTTTTATATCTATGTTTATCATGATATTGGCCTGTAATTTTCTTTTTTGTGATGTATTTGTCTGATTTTTGTATCAGGATCTTGCTAACTTCATAGAATGAGTTCATAAGTGTTCCTTCCTCTGCAAATTTTTGGAATGGTTGCATAAGGATAGGTATTAACTCTTCACTACATTTTTAGGAGAATTGACTTGTGACACCTCTAGGCCCAGATTTTTGTTTCTTGGGGGATTTTTCACTACTTATTCAGTTCAGTACCTGTGATTGGTCTGCTCACTTTTCCTATTTCTTCTGGTTCAGTCTTGGGAGACTGTACTTTTCTAAGAATTTGCCCATTTTTTCCAGGTTGTCCATTTTATTTTCCTCTAGGTGTCTATAGTATTCTCTTAGTATCATTTATATATTCTCATATCATTGTGGTTGCAAAAGATGCTTGCTATGATTTCAGCTTTATTAAACTTACCAAGGCTTAATTTGTGACCCAGCATGTGTTCTATCATGGAAAAAGTTCCATGTGCACATGAAAATAATGTGTATTTCACTGATTAGGGATGAAATGCTCTATAAATGTCAACTGAGTTCATCTGATCTAATGTGTCATTTAAGGCTTGTGTTTCCTTAATGATTTTTGCCTGGGTGACCTGCCCATTGATGAAAGTGGTGAGTGTTAAAGTCCCCCACAATTATTATGTTACTGTCAAATTCTCCTTTTATGATTGTTAACATTTACCTTTTATATTGAGGTGCTTTTATGTTGGGTTAGTATATATTTACAACTGTTACATCTTTTCTTTTTGGATTGAACCTTTGATCACTGTGTAGTGTCTTTCTTTGTCTCTTGTGACAGTCTTTAATTTATAGGCTATTTTTGTCTGATATAAATATTACTACTCTGCTTCTGTTTGCATGGAATACATCTACTCATCCCTCACTTTCAATCTATATGTATCTCTAGATCTCCAGTTAGCACATTCAAGCAACAATGGGAACAATGGGAAAGAAATTAAACCACTTTGCAATTCAGTAAGTAGGTCTGCTAAGTTTCTTGCTATCAAAGATAGCATTAAATGAAAATATTATTAAATAAAACCTTTTATCTAAAATTGGCCAACAAATTAGTTTCAAACACTAAACTAAGAATAAGGAGACTTGAGTTTTAGCTCTTTTACCCAGGACTTTTGTGACTTAGAACTTCTGCTAACCTTAACATTTTCCTCTAATAATTAGAGAAATCCTCAGTTAATACAATCACAGTTAACTCTAGAGCTTAATCACTGTGAAGGTCACTAATGTAAAACATACTACAAATGTGAAGAACTATTATTATGTCCAGTGTAATGCTAATAAATATATAATTAGAAGAAAGATATATGTACTTCTGACCTTTCGTAGTTTGATAAACAGAAACATATGTTACATACAGTATGTAAATACTATAGATTACAATATAGTAGCAATTTTTATACTTATATTTCATGTAAACTCATATACTTGTTTACAAACTGCAAAGGAATTAAAATATTAATATTATGTCTGAAAAGAGGCCAGAGTCAGATTTATACTTGCCTCTCTGATAAGTCTTTATAATAACTAGCAGTATCAATTTTACATATATTTAAAGTTTTCAGGCATAATATATATATGCAAAAATGATTGAGATATACTGCTTTAATCAAGTCAATTAAGGACAAAGTAAGGTTGTGTTGACTGAGACAGATATTTCTGTCAAAGGCCTTAGTAGTACCTTCTGAAAATTTTTACAATTTATTATAGCCACAAAAAATGTGTTTGTTTCCAGGTGAAAATATTGCTGGATGAAAAAATATGCCAATTGCATTTTCTTGGTTCACTAGCTTTGAGTAGAAAACACTGTGAATATCTTATATAAGGGTAAAGAAAGAAATATATTTTGCTGAGTTAAATAAATAACTCAAAATTAACATATATTTTATATTTAATATGTCTTACATTGATAATGTTGAGTCTTATTACAGAAATTTAATGAAAATACAAAAAATTACACTGACAAGTTCATATGCGTGGGGCATTTTTTTTATAGACAGAAAATAATATTTCTTTCTATGAATATTTTTTGTGCGCTTGAATCATTATTCTATTGGAGTTATGATGCATTTCTCACTGAATCACAAACATATTTTACTTATGAAAATATTAATTCTTGATATGGTTTATTTAGGTAGATCTTTTATCTGACTTTATTTTCTGCATTGTATTTTATTTATTATGCATATTAATAAAATAGTTTTTAAAATTCTAAGTCAGATTCATTTCTTTTCTTAGGGTTGTTTGTTGTTTTGGGTGTTTTCCTTCATTGCTGTTATGTATAGAAAAGATTCTCATATTCCAAGATGACAAGAGTCATCAGTTTTTAACTTAGAATTTCTATGTATCCAAATTTTACATTTAAATGTTAATGCCTCTGGAATTAAATCTACATGTATAAGGACATATAGAAATGACTTGTTTTTTTTCAAGTATTTATTATAATTCCAAGTATCAATTACTAACTAATCCCTTTTTCTCCACTGATTTTTTTGACTACTTTCATTATATAATCAATGAAATATATATCTATATAAGGCTATGCTTATAAATTTTGTGTGTGTGAGAGAGAGGGATTTCATTAGTTCTTATTCTTTAAAGTTATTGTGAGTTTCTGAATATATTTTAATGTTACTAACATGTGTCTAAACTAACATGTATCTAAACTAGTTACACTTCCAGAATAACCTTAGTATGACTTAATCAAAAGTCACCACAAAATCATAAGGGGCCTGGGACAGGAAAATTATTAGATTTATAAATGAATTCAAGAAGATTAGAAATCTTTATAGCAACAATATTTCCATCTAGGAGCTTCTAGTTCCTTAATACGTGTTTAGATACATCTTTGAAAAAAATTCTTTTTTCTTCTTATACATCTCATAATATGTATTATTGCTAAATGACTGCATATCATTTTATATTTTGGAGCAGTTGATAATTATATTTTCACTCTGTTCATGCAGTTTCTTAGTAAATCTATGAATGTTTATCTATTTGCCTAGTACCTGATCATCCTGTTGATATTTATTAAACATTTCTATTTATTCTCCTAGGTTCCTTAAGTAAAGTTAATTTATGTTCCTTCTGATTTTAGTCCCCTACACAAGTCTAAGATTTCATTAAAATTCTCATATTAAATATTCCTTCTAAAAATTCTTTACTAAATATAATGCAAGTAAAGTGAGTTATATATTTTTGTGACATTAGCCAGGAGCTAATCTACGGAGTTGAAAGAGTCAGACATGACTGAGCAACTTCACTTTACTTCAGTCTACATCTAACAGCAATATCTGTTAGTATAACTACAAACTGATATGTGTCAGTCATCACAGAATTTATATTAAAAGCTACCCAGTAAGTTCTCTAGCAATGACATATCTCAAGTTGTTCCAAAATAATGTCTTATTCTAATGGAAAAATTATATTTTGGGGTCTAAATTCTCAAGCCCTAGACATTGGATTTTATTAAACTTCTCTAATCAACAGAATTCAGTAGATAAATTTAGTATGACAGGGATCTGACTCATCAGAACCAGACATAAGAGCAATCTTCCTTAACGCCCTTATCTATCTTCCATTTCTCATTTTCTACTCTACATGAAATTCCCGCCCCCCCCCCCGACTAATTTCACTGTTCATATATACAGCTTTAGTTAAATGTCTATTCCATGTTGGGGTGGGAAATGAATTCACATTCTGGGGTTTTCTCTCTGATCATTAGGTTGTATATTTCTCTGGGATTTTGAAAGAGAACTGAAAGATTCTCTTTATTTCTCATATAGATATCTCATATACTTATGGTTAGATTACAACAAATAAATAGAAATAAGCAGATATCTGAAAGAGAATATACCAAAATATTTTTATGCTTTTGAAGTGAAAGCTTGGAAGTTTCAATCTTTTACATGCTTTGAGAAGATAAGATTATGCAGATTAAAGATGCAGTTGAAAGTTACCAATAATAAGCTAAATTTTTCTATGAAAAAGAAACATGTATTTCAGATCTTTAGCTTATTCAAATAACTATAATGTTATTAATATTATATGATTAATAGAATAATGATCTAATTGTGTGCAGTTTAAAACCCATTCTAAAGTATCTAATTCCTACGCAAGAAACATTTGGGCAGGGGATTAATTTCTGAAGCACTGGCTATCTACATATTTGGTAGAAACAGTGTCCTAGGTCTATTAAAGAGCTATTAAATGATTCCCTAAATTATTATACAAAGTTAATTTTTTTATTTAAAAAATACCACATATCTGCTATAGAGGATATGAACTAGTAATCAACGGAGAAGTGAATGCTGAGGATTCCTTAGCTAACATTAATGGATCACACTGAATAAAGTCAGATTCACACAAATCACAAACCTTACTAAAGTAGCAAGCATTACTAGTAACTTCAAAGATACAAGCAATCAAGGAGTATAAGTAAATTAGAGACAGTGAAAATTTTGTATGACTCTGTCCTTTCTGTAAGCACTAGGCATTCACTCCCTGGCTCAGAGTAATATAAGAAGTGTTCCATGAAGTTTATGGGATACCTTAAAGAGTAAGGAGAGTTTATATTATGAAACATATTCATTTTATACCCTCAGTTATATGGCTTACATGACATTTTCTAGGAAGCCAAGTCTCATTAGTTCCTACAATACTTTTGCTTAATGCAAACAACCCTAAAGCAGAAACATCTTTGCTAAAAGAATTTCATAGGTAAGTACTAGCCTCCTGGCAAACACCATTTGTATCTTTTCTAGGAGGTCCATTTACCAAGATATTTACAAGAAGATTATACCAAGTTTCCCTCCTTCTTTCTTTCCCTAGCAGTGATCAAAAGCCAACTTTTTAAACTGCCTTTCTTTCAATTAATAAATTTGTGTGTACCTAATAAAATGCCTATTGAAAATCACTATTAGTTTTGACATGACCTCTGTACTTAAATATTTCAGAAATATCCCCTTAATTCTTTCTGACTTCAGAAAAATTAAATGACAGAGGTAAGAATTCACTGGAGACTTTTTGGAATATAGGTGTGTGAAGGTTGAAAAAGTCGAAGTGTTAGCTGTTCAGTTGTGTCCAACTCTGTGACCCCATGGACCATGTGCAGACCCCAAAGGAGCCTGCCAAGCTCCTTTGTCCATGGAATTCACCGGGCAAGCATAGTGGAGTGGGTAGCCAGCATCTTCATAACCCAGGGAATGAAACTGAGTCTCCTGCATTGCAAGCAGATTCTTTATTGTCTGAGCCATTAGGGAAGCCCATGTAGGTAACATATAGCAATCAAATATTTCTAAACTCAGCAATACTTGTTTATTGGTAAGAAATATAATTGGAAACCCTAGATAATAATATACAAAATTAACTGAAGGCTGCCCACTTATATGGGCAAATTTTTCTGAGTAAAGCAACAAATATGTGGGAATCTACAATTCTGAAATGGTTCTTCAAATATGCATAATATTAATGTTTGATTTTTGTGTTATGACTATATGTTCCCAGGATATAGGTTAATAGATATTCAACACATGACTTACCTATCTCACAAATTTATTGTGCTGGGTATTCAACACATGACTACCCACCATCACACAAATTTATTATAAAAAACAGAATCTTTAACTAAAGAACACAGTCTGTATAGATAAAATAATTACTTTTCCAACAGTCCTAAGTTCCAGAGCCCAAACACAAAAGATACATGGAATCAAAATTTCCCAGGAAGTTTGCAAACTTTTACTGTTTTTAAGTAATAATACTGCATTCATAAAGAGTCACAGCTCTTGGTATATGAGACTCAAGTTAATCAAAACAGTTTAACAACTATTTTAAAGTTTTGACTCTCTTGAGAAAAATGTCATTTATCTGCATTCCCAACCTCAGTTCTCCCCTTTCATCCCACAAAGGCATACAGGTTTACATCGAGTTGTATAGTTAAGCTATAATTGAGAAATGTAAGAATTTCTCAATCATCCTGTCATAAGGCATCACTAGCAAATAATTCTACTACAGAAGTTGTATGTTTATCTGACCTGCATTTCTTAAGCAAATATTCTCCAAATTTACAACTGTCAAACAGTCAGTACTCTCCCTGAGCTAACATTTCCTCTTTATTTTTGAAAGCTATAATTAGCAAGTGTTATCTTGTAAAAAGTGATTTTTTTAAAAATCTGAGTGCTTCAGAATGTGAACATTTGAAATTGAATAGCAGTGACAATAGTTTCCTCAATCTTTTCTATTGCTTCTGGTCTCTCTGCCGGGAAGCTCCACATGGCTTTCATTGAATTTAGATATATGATATTCTATCAGATTAAAGGCTAGGTTTTTCTTTTCTATCCAAGAATTTGAAGTCTCACTAGACATAAACTAAAAAAAGTTTTTTTTTTTTTTTTTTTTAAATGGGAACAACTGAATTGGAGCTCAAATTCATAAGAAATATGACTAAAATGTACAGGAAGGAAAATTATTTATTTCAGAAAGCCATCTTCAAGTAACAGCAGCACATACATTTTTAAAAAGTGACCAAATAAGTAAGGCAGAGTTAGTGAATCCTCTTTAAGGCAAATGTCACAATGATTTCTGGGCCACCGACATAAAAAGACTATTGTGAAGAAAGCTCAAGACCTATTACAGAGCAGCACATTGTCATTTCTGTGAGCCCAAACAAAGCCCTGAGGAAATTGATGCATCCAGTACATTCCTCTCTGAAATATTAAATTACTTAGTTCTGAAGTGCTATTGTTGAGTTGCAAAGCTATTTCCTAGAAGCATTTCTCAATGTATCACAGACTGCTTTTAAAAAAAGTTGATGACAACAGGGGGGGGAAAAAAACCACACAATAACAATACCAGTGATAGTTTTAACAAATCCAGACTAAGAAATTCAGGGCTGGATGATGAGCAGCTGTCTCACATAAATAAATGGCACGCAGTTACATATAAGAGCACATATGTGTATGAGGAAATAAAAGATACCTTCCGCCTTCTCTGAGTGGTTGTAAAAGTGGTAATATCATAGAATGGTTAAAGTGGAATCTCAATTCATACAGACTTGGTGTTGACTCTGAGTCTACCACTGTACAAGCTATTTAAGACTGATCCAGTTACTTAATCTTGCAAATCCCAGTGGTCTTATTTACAGATACTTATATAACATAGATATGTATCAAATTCAACAATGTAAAAAAATCTCTGGAATCCAGAGAAACACTATCAAGAATGAGGGTGACTATTGTAACATTATTTTTCTTTGTAATCTTATTCTTAAGTGAATACAAAATGAACAAATATCTTGATTTCAGGCATCCACTGTGAGACTACTAACTATATTGCTGCTAGTTTATTCATTCATTTACTCAAAGAGTACAAACTTGAACATCTTTCATATGCAGGACATTAATATAGCTACTTGGAACAGTCAAATAAAATAGAGTTCTCTAGTCTTACAGATTTAACATTCTAGCAGATAATAGTACATAAATACCACAAATACTATAACATTGAAAGGAGAAAGATGACATGAAAAAATAAAAAAAAGATCAGGATAAAGAGAACTGGGAATTGAGAATGGTGTAATTTTAATTACAACTCATTGAGAAGGTGAATTCTGAGTGAAGGTTTGCAGGAGGTTTGAACTACACATCGGGAATAGCTGGTACAAAGACCCTATGATGGCAAAGAGACAAGAGTAACTGGAGCAGAATCAGCAAAGTAGAGAGAAGGATGACATGAAAAGATGCCCAAATCAGCTACCACATCGTCAGGCATTGAAAAGACTTTGAATTTTCCTTGCAGAAAAATGTAGAACACTTTTAGGGTTTGTTCAAAGGAGTAATGACTATATTTGTTTGTAAATGATCAATCTAGATGCTTTATTGAGAATAAAGCAAGGGGTCAGAAGGTAGAGAGGCTACTTAGGAGTCTATTCAAGTAATCTGTGAGAGGAATGTTGATGACCCCAAGGAGGGCGGTAGCAAGAAGGAGAGAGACAGGGTTAGATATGAGATATACTTTGGATGTTGATGCCTGTCAGACAGTAGCAGGTTGTGAGAGAAATAGAAGAATCTACACTGATGCAAAGTTCTTAGAATTGAGCAGCTAGAAAGAGTTGCCCAAAATTAGATTTGGGATGAACGTATCAAGAGCAGGATAATTTTTGGTTTTCTCTTAGGGGTTGGAGGTGGGGAGAACTAGGGAGTAAAAGAGGAGAAAGAAGTCAATCTGAGAGTGCAGAAATACTGTTTTTGAGATATTGATCAGACATTCAAGAGAAAATATCAAATAAACTGTTGATAAACTGTATGGGGTTCAAGAGAGAAGGCTGGATTGGATGTATACATTTGAGAGTCATCCACATATAATTGGTATTTCAAGAAATGATACAGAAAAACTCACCATATGAGTGAATTAGTGAGGAGAAAAAGACCAGGTTCTAAGCCCTGTTACATTATGAGGCAGGAGAGTAATAATCAAAAGAGATTTTAAAGACTGACCATTGAGTTAGTAGAGAAAACAAGAGCATACAATTATGGTAAGTGCTCTTAAGAAATACAAGGTGTTGAAAATAGAGAAATAACTACCAGAAATAATAGCCTAAAGGGCATCAGTGACCTTAAAAGCAGTTTTACCACACCAGATGATCAACACCAAAATCAGATTGATTATATTCTTTGCAGCCAAAGATGGAGAAGCTCTATACAGTCAGCAAAAAACAAGATCGGGAGCTGACTATGGCTTAGATCATGAACTCCTTATTGCCAAATTCAGACTTAAATTGAAGAAAGTGAGGAAAACCACTAGGCCATTCAGGTATGACCTAACTCAAATCCCTTATGACTATACAGTGGAAGTGAGAAATAGATTAAGGGGCTAGATCTGATAGACAGAGTGCCTGATGAACTATGGACAAAGGTTTGTGACATTGTACGGGAGACAGGAATTAAGACCATCCCCAAGAAAAAGAAATGCAAAAACTAAAAATGGCTGACTGAGGAGGCCTTACATATAGCTGTGAAAAGAAGAGAAGCAAAAAGCAAAGGAGAAAAGGAAAGATATACCATTCGAATGCAGAGCTGCAAAGAATAGCAAGGAGAGATAAGAAAGCCTTCCTCAGCGATCAATGC
This sequence comes from Muntiacus reevesi, assembly GCF_963930625.1. NCBI lineage: Eukaryota > Metazoa > Chordata > Mammalia > Artiodactyla > Cervidae > Muntiacus > Muntiacus reevesi. The sequence continues at coordinate 47,128,720 of NC_089264.1, forward strand.
AAAGAAATAGAGGAAAACAATAGAACAGGAAAGACTAGAGATCTCTTAGGAAAACTAGAGATACCAAGGGAATATTTCATGCAAAGATGGGCTCAATAAAGGATAGAAATGGTACGGACCTAACAGAAGCAGAGGATGTTAAGAAGAGGTGGCAAGAATACACAGAAGAACTGAACAAAAAAAAATCTTCACAGCCCAGATAATCATGATAGTGTGATCACTCGCATCATCTAGAGATGTCTGTGAGTGTCTATCTAGAGCCAGACATCCTGAAATGTGAAGTCAAGTGGGCCTTAGGAAGCATCACTATGAACAGAGCTAGTGGAGGTGATGGAATTCCAGTTGAGCTATTTCAAATCCTTAAAGATGATGCTGTGAAAGTGCTGCACTCAATATACCAGCAAATTTGGAAAACACAGCAGTGGCCAGAGGACTGGAAAAGGTCAGTTTTCATTTCAATCCCAAAGAAAGGCAATGCCAAAGAATGTTCAAACTACCACAAAATTGCACTCACCTCACACGCTAGTAAACTAATACTTAAAATTCTCCAAGCCAGGCTTCAGCAATACATGAACTGTGAACTTCCAGATGTTCAAGCTGGTTTTAGAGAAGGCAGAGGACACAGAGATCAAATTGCCATTATCTGCTGGATCATCCATAAAGCAAGAAGGTTCCAGAAAAACATCTATTTCTGCTTTATTGATTATGTCAAAGCCTTTGACTGTGTGGATCACAATAAGCTGTGGAAAATTCTGAAAGAGATGGGAATACCAGACCACCTGACCTGCCTCTTGAGAAACCTGTATGCAGGTCAGGAAGCAACAGTTAGAACTGGACATGGGCCAACAGACTTGTTCCAAATAGGAAAAGGAGTACATCACGGCTGTATATTGTCACTCTGCTTATTTAACTTATATGCAGAGTACATCATGAGAAGCGCTAGACTGGAGGAAGCATAAGCTGGAATCAAAATTGCCGAGAGAAATATCAATAACCTCAGATATGCCGATGACACCACCCTTATGGCAGAAAGTGAAGAACTAAAGAGCGTCTTGATGAAAGTGAAAGAGGAGAGTGAAAAAGTTGGCTTAAAGCTCAGCATTCAGAAAAACTAAGATCATGGCATCCCATCACCTCATGGTAAATAAATGGGGAAACAGTGGAAACAGTGTCTGACTTTAGTTTTGGGGGCTCCAAAATCACTGCAGATGGTGATTGCAGCCATGAAATTTGTGAGGCTATCACAGCTAACGCCATGACAGGCAACCTAGATTAGGAGTAGGCCTGGTTTCCCGGGGTTACATAATTATCAGGCCACCTGGAGCCAGCCAATCAGCATGCACCCAGTTAGAAAAAGGGAACCTATCAGGGGAAAGCTGAAAGCCCACGAAGGATTGGGCCAACAAAAATTGCCTTGCAACTGTGTAACCAATCCGCTTGCGCCAACTACCCACTGCTTACGTTTGAATAATTGTACCCAATAAATACCCGAGAGAACTGGGGCTCGGGCCTTTTCGTCCTCACACCCTTGGTGAGGGCGGGAGGCCCTGGCTTGAGTCAGTAATAAATTCCCCTATTGCAAGTTGTATTGTCTCGAAGAGTCTTCTTTCCCGATCGGGGATTCGGACTACGGGCAGAACAAAATTAAAAGATACTTACTCCTTGGAAGGAAAGTTATGACCAACCTAGATAGCATATTAAAAAGCAGAGACATTACTTTGCCAACAAAGCCCCATCTAGTCAAGGCTATGGTTTTTCCAGGAGTCATGTATGACGGTGAGAGTTGGACTGTGAAGAAAGCTGAGCACCGAAGAACTGATGCTTTTGAGCTGTGGTGTTGGAGAAGACTCTTGAGAGTCCCTTGGACTGCAAGGAGATCCAACTAGTCCATCCTAAAGATCAGTCCTGAGTGTTCATTGGAAGGACTGATGTTGAAGCCGAAACTCTAATACTTTGGCGACCTGATGCAAAGAGCTGACTCATTTGAAAGGACTCTGATGCTGGGAAATATTGAGGGCAGGAGGAGAAGGGGATGACAGAGGATGAGATGGTTGAATGGCATCACTGACTCAATGGACATGGGATTAAGTGGACTCCGGGAGTTGATGATTGACAGGGAGGCCCTACATGCTATGGGTTTTGGGGTTGCAAAGAGTCGGACACAACTGAGCAACTGAACTGAACTGAACATCATAGCAGGAGGGAAATGACATCTGACTGAAGTGGTTTTAGAGAGGATGGGAACAGTGGGTATAAACCAATACATATTTTGAGATCTCAATTTTCAAGTTTTGGCATGAAAGGAAACTGGGAATTATGAAAGATGAAGAGCTGGATTTGGAAGTTGGCCAAAGTATAAGAAGATAAGGAGGGATTGCTCAAAGAGAAAGGGGACTCTTTCTTTTGCCTAGGTAATATCATGAGTGGATAAGTAGAGAAGTTAGATGAGAAATAAATCAAAGAACATTGCAGGGTAAAACAACCATACTGGTTCAGACCCACTGTCCTCCAAGATAAGTATTCATTCCATTTTCAAAGTGAATCTTACAGACTGATAGAGTAAGTAGGTATATGTGGTGGGTATGATTTGAATTGCATCCTCAAAAAAAAAAAAAAAAGTTCAAGTGCTAATCCCTCTTGTTGTCTGTGAATGTGAACTTATTTGGAAATAGGGTCACTGCAGATGTAATCAAGTTAACATAAAGTCATATTGAATTAGGGTGACTCTAAATCCAATAACTGGGATCCATACCAAAAAAGAAGTCATGTAAAGACATTTTAAGTTCAGACAGAGAAGAGAAGGCTATGTGATGACAGGTAGAAAATAAAGTTCTACAGTTGCAAGCCAGAGAATGCCAAGGATTGCCAGCAACCACCAGAAGCTAGGACAGGACATGGAAGTTTGCTCCCTTAGAAACTGGACTTGTTGAGTCCCTTGATTTTGGAATTCTGGCTTTCAAACTGAGAGAATAACTTTTTTTTAAAGTTAGTCATTTTGTGGTACATTGTTACAACAGCCCTAGGAATTTTATTGGTGGAATTATCTATCCAAAGAATGCTCTAATTTTTTTTTTGTTTGTTTTGATAACTTTTGTTTCACAGGATTTCTAATGTTTAATAATCCAGAAGATGTGCTCAATCAATAAGAGGACTGACAGATAATTAGCATTTTCAAATAAATTCAAAATTATTGATTACATTTACCTTAGTAGACTTACATTTCAGATTATTTCTTCTTAGTAGTATCTGGTGGAATGAACACCAAAAGTAACCTGAAATGGTAAAGAAAACAACAAACAACTCTGAAGTCACTAACGATAAATCAGTATAATTCATAATAACCCCATGCAAGTTCGATGAATGAAGCAGGACACTCAAAGCCAGTGCTCCTGGACAACCCAGAGGGATGGGGTGGGGAGCGATGTGGGAGCGGGTTCAGAATGGGGGGAGGCACATGTGCGCCTGTGGCTGATTCATGTTGATATGTGGCAGGGGCCACAAACACGTAGTGAAATGATTGTCTTCCAATTAAAATAAATTAATTAATTAAAAGAAAAAAAAACTCAGGCTGACCCTTCAACTACTTTAATTTCTCTATCATAAGTTAGATGTATACTTTGTACCAGCTCTACTGGGCAATGCTAGAACCAAAGTGATCGTTGGTTGTACCAACTGTGTCCTCCACTACCCTCTGCCGTCTCTCAGAGGAGCTAGGGAATAGGGACTGAAATTTACCTCACTCTTTGCTCACCAGTCTATACCCCTAGGTCACTGGGAATTGCTGGGTTTAATTCTGTAGTAATGTGCCATGCCTGCAATTGCTAACACAGAGATAAGAACGAGGTTCTGGAACTCTTCTCAGGAGGTACCAAGAGAGATAGTCTAGGTTTCCAGAGGAGTTACTCCTTAAATCAAAGTTTAAAACTGAGTAAGAATTAGTCACGTAAAGAAATGGAATAAAAGAAATATCACTTAGAGCAAAATTCCTATGCAAAGCCCAAGTGGCCAGAAAGGGTATGCTTGTTCATAAGACTGCAAAATACTCGGTTTAACAAGACCATAGAGCAAGTAGAGAGGGCAGAAGATAAAACAGGTATAAGCAGAGACCAAATCATGAAAGTTCTTGAATGCATGTTAGAGAAATAGAGCCAAGCACACAATTACAAGCAGGAAAAGTAATCAGATTAAATACTAGAATGATTACTAATATTTTCTGGGAGAAATAGGATGGGAGGAAAGGCAAGGGTGGAATCTATTGAAGTGAATATAAAATCCAGGATTAAATATGAGGTCTGAAGCATGAATTTAGAAGGAAAGAAGTGGATAAATGCAAGAAGTAACAATGAATACATATGACTGATTGCATCCGGAGGCAGAAAATAAAGAAATCAAGAAAGACTCTCAGGATTTGGGAAGACAAGATAGAGAATAAGGGAGGACAATGAGGCCCAGTATAAGGAGTACTTAGGTTTGGTTTTGGATGTTGGGCTTGATGTCCTCAAGGTGCAGGAAATATTTAACAATACATTATATTAATTGTAATTATGTTACATTGTACTAATATATAAAAGCTCAAAAGCAAGATCGAGCATGAAAATTTGTGTCATCATCTGCACATACCTGTTAGCCGAAGAAAAGCAATGAGCGTAGCTGAGATCCCCAGAGAAAATGCAGAGGAAAATAACAGACTAGGGCTTGTAACAGCCCCTCCAAGAACAACTAAATTGTATGGCACAGATGGAAAAGAGGAGACCGTGGAAGTAGTTTAGGTGTAGGCCAAAAATGTGTGCTGGTGTGTGGAAACTCATGGAGTGTTCCAAATAGAATGAGGTCACCCGTTTCAAATACTCGGAGGATTATGGGAGACAAAGGCTGAAAAATTATGATTTGGCCACAGAGAGAGAACTGTTTAGTGCAATTACTGGTCGAAAAAGTGACTGAATCTCTGAGTTGGTTCACATTTTAATGTTAAAATGTTTTAGTTAAGGACATAAGGTCACTTATAATGTAGGGACTCCCCTGGTGGCTCAGAGGGTAAAGCGTCTGCCTGCAATGCGGGAGACTCCAGTTCAATTCCTGCGTCGGGAAGAGCCCCTGGAGAAGGAAATGGCTACCCACTCCAGTACTCTTGCCTGGAAAATCCCATTGACAGAGAAGCCTGGTAGGCTACAGTCCATGGGGCCGCGAATCTTTGAGCTGGCTCACATTTTAATATTAGAATGTTTTAGTTAAGGATATAAGATCACTTATAATATTAGTAAGTACTAATAAACAGTAGTTGATTGATCAATTAATCTTTCATTATCATAATCAATTACGATTCTGTACATAAAATCTGTACATTGGATATAAATCCAGAAACCCTGTGAACAATTGAAAGGGGCATTTTTACAATGCTGCAAATTGTCTCTTAATTAATTTTCTAAATATAACTGAATACCCACCCTTAGAATATATCCAGGGACCTGATTCTAAATAATTCACATTAATTTATTTTGTAAATATACCAGAAAACTGAGTAGGGCTTAACATTCTGAATAAATAATAATTCTATACCCTAGAGAATTTTTTGGCAGCATACAGAGCTGAGATTCATCCTAGAAAAAAACTGTTTCCCATGGATGACTGCCCACGGAAAAATTATGAAATGAATGAATGAATATGTGGGTGAATGAAAAAAAGTACATATGTGTAATGGGAAACAGATTGTGCTAGGCTAATGGGATTAACTCAGATTATCCCAAAAGGAAATTTTAGACTATGATTCATGAAGAAACAAAGTTTCATGAAACACAGAAAAACTATAATATGCAGTGATCTTCTATAGGTGATGTTTGCTTTATTTGCTCTCCCTCCGCATTCAGCACCCTTCCTTGCTAACAAATTTTCACTAACAAATATCTCTTATTGTCATAGTTCTGAAATTTACTCTATAACTGTACCCATGAATCAGTACCATTTTCTTCCATCTCTTACCAGTCCAAGGGAATCTGTCCCTTGTTCTTGTCTAGCAAGCCAGATACTCAGAACTACTTAGAACTGTGGGGAAAATATCCCAGCTCCCCTCAGAATATACATGTACTTAATAGGCAATTAATAGAACATTTGTAGATGGTTTCAGTTTTCCCTTATACTTTAATCATGGAGATATATTGTATTGTTAAACTTGTGCCAAGCAGAAATATTCCACTTTTAAAAATACTAATCATAAGCGAGTTCTTTATAATTTGATTTCACCACAGTGTTCCGCTGATTCAAAACAAGGCTAAAGAGAAAAACAGTTGTCCATCAGCTTTTAAAGAAAGATACTTCCAATGTAATCATACTGCTACTCAAGACAATTGTTTGAACTGCTGTAAAAGTTGAGATATACACACAGAGACACATGCATACACACACTGTCCTCAAATAAATAAGACACTACAAGATATCATGAACTCATTGGTGACATAGGCCCTACTTCATTTGAAAAGTAAAAGTCACCATATAATTATGGGACACATATAGACTATCAGACTCAGTAAGATACATTCTGCGAATTCCACTCACATACTTTGGTTCAGAGCTTTGTCTCTCTCAATCCATTTTTTTGGTGACTATTCTATCAAAGGACATAAAAATCCTCAGGGATGATATTCTTCTTTCCTCCTAAATAGCCCTTCACAGTATTGCTTTATGCTAATTTTTCCAGGGCTTTAAACTTTCAGACATAACATTCTGAAGAGCTACTCTTGACAGCAGAGCTACAAAGGGAGTCTTCTCACATACAACGATTCTTTACATAAGTGAATTTTTCTTTTTGAGATACCTAGCACAGAATTTAAACACCATATATATATGTATATGTATACACACACACACACACACACACAGAGATATGTATATCTATATATATGTTAAGTTGCTTTAGTCTTGTCTCTTTGCTACTCTATGGATGGTAGCTTGTCAGCCTTCTCTGTCCATGGGATTCTGCAAGCAAGAATAATGGAGTGGGTTGATACGCTCTCCTCCAGGGGATTTTCCCAACGCAGGAAGTGAACCCACATCTTCTATGTGTCCTGCATTGGCAGGCAGATTCTTTACCACTAGCACCACCTGCGAAGCTAGTAGTGCTATATATAGTTCAGTTCAGTCGCTCAGTCCTGTCCGACTCTTTGTGACCCCATGATCCACAGCACGCCAGACCTCCCTGTCCATCACCAACTCCGGAGTCCACCCAAACCCATGTCCATTGAGTCCGTGATGCCATCCAACCATCTCATCCTCTATTGTCCCCTTTTCCTCCTGCGCTCAATCTTTCCTAGCATCAGGGTCTTTCCAAATGAGTCAGCTCTTCACATCAGGTGGCCAAAGTACTGGAGTTTCAGCTTCAACATCAGTCCTTCCAATGAACACCCAGGACTAGTCTCCTTTAGGATGGACTGGTTGGATCTTCCTGCAGTCCAAGGGACTCTCAAGAGTCTTCTCCAGCACCACAGTTCAAAAGCATCAATTCTTCTGCACTCAGCTTTCTTTATAGTCCAACTCTCACATCCACACATGACTACTGGAAAAACCATAGCCTTGACTAGACGGACATTTGTTGGCAAAGTAATGTCTCAGCTTTTTAATATGCTGTCTAGGTTGGTCATAACTTTCCTTCCAAGGAGTAAGCATTTTTTAATTTCATGGCTGCAATCACCATCTAGTATTATTTATAAATGCTATATATATATACATATATATATATATAGCATTTAAATTGACTTTAAATCTGAAAATACATATAACATATGCATCCTTGAAACAAATATAATTTTGGTATGCTATATTTAAAATTTGACTTCATAACTCCTTTGTGAGCTTTTAAGTTTCCCTATTACTTCTGGTAGGAAATGGCATCCCACTCTGTTATTCTTTCCTGGAGAATCACATAGACAGAGGAGCCTGGCAGGCTATAGTCCATGGGGTTGCAATAGTCGTACATGACTTAGCGACTGAAGAGAGACAGAGAGAGAGATTACTTCTGGTGTTTTGCTTTCAATTAACACCACCCATTACATGTTATGGGCTTTCCTGGTGGCTCAGATGATAAAGAATCTGCTTGCAATGTGGGAGACCTGGGTTCAATCCCTGCATTGGGAAGATCCCCTGGAGGAAGGCATGGCAACCCACTCCAGTATTCTTACCTGGAGAATCACCATGGACACCCTGGCAGACTACAGCACATGGGGTTGCAAAGAGTCAGATACCACCGAGTGACTAAATGCAGCACAAAACATTACATGTTATAAGCCAATGGTGCCCTATGGTAATGGTGATCCTAATGTAATGGATTTTTCTACATGTGTAAAATACTTCAGTTAAATCTTCAAAAGGACTAAGTATTTGGGTAATACCCAGAGTAAGTACTTGGGTTTCCACAGCACTTCAATAAACCACAGCACTTCAATAAAGGATATTGTAAGCTTTGCAAGTTTTTTAGCCCCCGAATCAAACTAGATAAGTAATAGACTACTCCATCCCTGCCTAAGGTGAGCCCTAACTTCTAAACTGATCAGCAGTGCAAGAAACTATATGAAATATTGAATTAAGTTCAATTAGAATTGAATTTAATTCAGTCAGAATCTCTATCAATCTCTAGCACATGGTGCTTTGAAGTGTGTGTGTGTATATATATATATACACACACACACATATATGTATATATGAGAAGTGAAACTGTTAGTTGCTCAGCCGTGTCCAACTCTTTGTGACCCCATGGACTATAGCCTACCAGGCTCCTCTGTTCATGAGGATTCTCCAGGCAAGAATACTGGAGTGGGTAGCCACATAGTCATTCCCTACTCCAGGGATCTTCTTGAATCTTCTTGACCCAGGGATCAAACTCAGGTCTCCTGCATCACAGGCAGATTTATGTATATATAATTTAATCAGAAATGTCCAGGTAATTTTGTAATATGTATAGCAACAACACTCCTCCCAATCTACAAAGACCTAACCTTAGAAAGTCTTCAAAGTTAAAAAAAAAAAAGGAACGCTATATCTCTTTTGAAGTTTTATCTAATCTTCACTTAATATTTATATATAAAATCATATATTGTAAATATTTTAAATGGCAAAAATAAATAAAATAAACAAGAATAAGATCCTACCTAAAACCTATCTAATCCCTTTAAAAACTTGAAATCTATTTTCAAGTTTTATAACCACTTTGTAAAAACTTGAAATATATTTTTAAACCACTTTAAAAACTTGAAATATATTTTAACTATATAAATTTTTTAAAAATCAATTAAACATTTAATTGAAGTACTTTAATGAAAAGTCTTAACAGCCGCCCTTTGATCACAGAATCGAATCCAAAGCCAATTAAATGTCATACAGGGCCCTGTGCAAATTGATTCTTAATAAACTTCTAATTTCATCTTCACATTTACCTCTTTGCTCTCATTTGCCTTTGGGCCTTTTCATAGTTTTTTTCCCTAAATCTGGAACACTTTTCCCCCCAAGTTTCATATATCACTCTTTACATCTCATTTGAGGCATAACTCCATGAAGCTTTCTACCCCAATCCCATTCTATCCCCTGATCTCCACACACATAGATTGTTTTTACTGTGGGTCCTCCCATGTAAAGTCACAGTACATAGAACTTCCTCCATCACAGCCCTAATCACATTACACTTTGGTTTTCTGTTTGAACTATTATCTTGGAGGGTAGGCACCTCATCTGTTACATTCAACATTTTAATCTCTACTGCTTAGCCTAGTGATGAGTGTAAAAGAGATACTCAATACTATTACATATAGATGGATGAATTATTGAAGTTAGTGTAAGAATTAATGAAAATACACAGCATCAAAAATTTTAAAAACACATTTATTTAAATAAGGGTACTAAAATAAAAGGCTTTGCTGAAAAGAAAGAAGAACACATGACCAAAAAAGATATTTGTCCTGAAAGTTTGAATTAAGACTATTTCCTCCTATTTCTGAAAAAATATTACAACAAAATAATTTTTTCTTGAAATAAATTACTTTAAAGGTACATGCATTTGGTCATTCCAAAATTATAACTTTCCCATTTGTTCTGCATTTAATTCCTTTTTATGTAGAGTAATGTGTGTTTTGGTCACTCTGCACATCACTGTTATAATAACTTTTTCTACATTTATAAAATAACCCTTCTATCCTTAACCAAGCTGTTCAAGTCATCAGGTTAAAAAGAAAAAAAATAAATTTACATTTTTAAAAAGAGGTTCAAGACAGACTTGACCCTTTAGAATTTCATGAGTCCTTTTCCATTTATCAATACTTTAAAAAATTCTTTTGATTTAAAAACAGATATTTTTCTACCAATTTTACAGTTTTAACAGAAACTCTATTCTACCTGTTAACATGGGAAGTTTTTCTGAAAATTTTTAAAAATAGAACTCCATTTAAACACAAGATATATTTCCACCCATAATATTTATTTATATGCCTATGCATTTATTACTTATTATCATAAGATCACATGAAGTCTCACAATATAAAGAAATTAATCATTAATGTAGGGCTTCCCTTGTGGCTCAGACAGTAAAGAATCTGCCTACAATGCAGGAGACCCAGGTTCAATCTCTGAGTCAAGAAGATCCCCTGGAGAAATAAATAGCTACCCATGTCAATATTCTTGCCTTGATATTTCCATTGACAGAGGAACCTGGAGGGCTACATTCCATATGGTTGCAAAGAGTGAACATAACTGAGAGACTAATAACACTACAATAATGATAATATAATCATTAATGTACAATTCAGTTATTTATTGCTAAGTGTTTTATATGCAGGGCTTATTTTAATCATCACCAGCAATGGATATTATGAGAAATGTAAGTGTGCTTGAATGTGAATGTGAAAACCGCTGAGTCATGTCCACTATTTGCGACCCCATGGATTGTAGCTCACCAGGCTCTTCTGTCCATGGAATTCTCCAGGCCAGAATAGTGGAGTGGGTTGCCATTTCCTTCTCCTGGGATCTTCCCAACACAGGGATCGAACCCAGGTCTCCCACACTGCAGACGGATTCTTTACCATCTGAGCTACCAGGGAAGCAAACATGTGCTTACTTAGGGCACCAGCAATTCTTGAATAACCTCTACCCGAAGGAGGACAGAGAAATTATTTCATATGTCATATTTTTTAGATGGCATAAAATTTTACCATAAGGAAAATAAAAACTTTGTTGAACTCTCTTCATAAATCATAAATAATGGTTTAGAAATATTTTCATTTTTCAATTGCATGAGGAAATCTCATAAACAAGTCAGTGTTTGAGGCCTCTAAACTTCTTAATTTGCCCCTGTTTCTTACAACAGTCCTGTGAGATAATTAATAGTCTCTAATGTACTGATAAAGAAATGGAGATTTATACTACCAAAAGTCATTTATAAATTCAACATAATTCCTATCAAGATTCCAATGCCACTTTTTACAGCAGTAGAAAAAAATACTCTTAAAGTTTGCATGTAACCACAAAAGACCTTGAGAAGAGCCAAAGATACCCTGAGAAAGAAGAACAAAGCAGGAGGCATCATACTTCCTGATTTCATACTGAACTATGAAGCTATGGTCATCAAATGAGGATGGTACATAAAACAGAAAAATATACCAATGGAATAGAATTAACAGCTCAGAAAAAACTCAAACATACACAGTCAACTATATTTGACAAAGGAACCAAGAACACTAAATGGAGGAAAAAAACAGTCATTTCAACGAATGGTCTGCGATAAGTGGATATTCACATATAAAAGAATGGACTTATGTCTTACATCACTCACAAAATTAACTGTAAATAAATGCTTAAATGTAAGACCTCTTAGAAGAAGGAAACCATAAACCTCCTAGAAGAAAACAGAAATAAAGCTCCTTGAAATGGTTCTTAGTAAGGATCTATTGTATATAACGCCTAAAAAACAAGAAGCAAAATAAAAAATAAACAAGTGAAACTACATCAAATAAAAACCTTCTAAACAGCAAAAGAAATCAGCAACAAAGTAAAAAGACAATCTATGGAATATTAAAAAAACTGCAAACCATACATCTGATAAAGGGTTAAAATTCAAAGTATATCAATAATTGAAACAACTCAATACCAAAAAAAAAAAAAAGCCAAATAACTCAATTTTAAAAATGGGCAAAGGACCTGAATAGACAATAGAAATTTGTCCAGAGAAGATTTATAAAAGGTCAACAGGTCCACGAGAAGATGCTCCTTAGGAAAATGCAAATTAAAATGACAGTATGATATCACCACATGCCTGTCGGAATGACCATCATCAAAAAGACAAGAAATCACAAATAGTGGCATGGATGTGGAGAAAAGGGAACCCTTGTGCACTGTTGGTGGGGTGGTAAACAGTACAGCAGCTAGGGGAAATAGGAAGGGGTGTTCTCAAATAATAAAAACAGAACTATCATATGATCCAGCAATTTTGCTATTGGGTATTTATCCAAAGGAAATAAAATCACTAAACTAAAAAAAAACAAAACAAAAAACTGCAACCACATGTTAAAAGCATCATAAATTAGCAATAGCTGTAGAAAATTCTGAAAGGGATGGGAATACCAGACCACTTGATCCACCTCTTGAGAAATCTATATGCAGGTCAGGAAGCAACAGTTAGAACTGGACATGGACCAACAGACTGGTTTCAAATAGGAAAAGGAGTACATCAAGGCTGTATATTGTCACCCCGCTTATTTAACTTATATGCAGAGTACATCATGAGAAATGCTGGGCTGGATGAAGCACAAGCTGGAAGCAAGATTGCCAGGAGAAATATCAATAACCTCAGATATGCAGATGACACCGACCTTATGGCAGAAAGTGAAGAGGAACTAAAGAGCCTTTTGATGAAAGTGAAAGAGGAGAGTGAAAGTGTCGGCTTAAAGCTCAACATTCAAAAAAACTGAGATCATGGCATCTGGTCCCATCACTTAATGAGAAATAGATGGGGAGACAATAGAAACAGTGCTGACTTTATTTTTTGGGGCACCAAAATCACTGCAGATGGTGATTGCAGCCATGAAATTAAGACGCTTACTCCTTGGAAGGAAAGTTATGACCAACTTCGACAGCATATTAAAAACTAGAGACATTACTTTGTCAACAAAGGTCTATCTAGTCAAGGCTATGGTTTTCCCAGTGGTCATGTATGAATGTGAGAGTTGGACTGTGAAGAAAGCTGAGAGCCAAAGAATTGATGGTTTTGTACTGTGGTGTTGGAGAAGACTCTTGAGAGTCCCTTGGACTGCAAGGTGATCCAACCAGTCCATCCTAAAGGAGATCAGTCCTGGGTGTTCATTGGAAGGACTGATGCTGAAGCTGAAACTCCAATACTTTGGCCACCTGATGTGAAGAGGTGACTCACTGGAAAAGAACCTGATGCTGGGAGGAATTGAGGGCAGGAGGAGAAGGGGACGACAGAGGATGAGATGGCTGGATGCCATCACCTACTCGATGGACATGAGTCTGAGTAAACTCTGGGAGTTGGTGATGGACAGGGAGGGCTGGCGAGCTGCGATTCATGGGGTCACAGAGTCGGATAAGACTGAGCGACTGAACTGAACTGAACTGAAAATACAGAAAAAAGAATCCACTGATGGATGATGAAAAAGTCAAGCTGTACAAAAAACAAGGAAATCCTACCATATAGGACAACAAGGATAAACCTTGAAGGTATAACACCTATGCTAAGTGAAGAAAGTCAGACAGACTAATGTGGAATCTAAAAATAAACCAAAAACAAGACACAGAAAGAAAGATTAGACTCTGTGCTTTCTAGAGATTAAGAGTGGAAGTAGGAGAAACTGGAGGAAGGCGGTCAAAGGTACAAACCTCTAGTCATAAGATAACTAAATACTAGGGATGTAATGTAACACATAATACCTATAAATAGCACTTATGTATAATGTATAGGAAAGTTGTTAAGAGTAAATCCTAAGAGTTTTCATCACAAAGGGAAATAATTTTTTCTTTATTCTTTAAAGCAATGAAAAAAAAAAAAAGAACAAAGAAATGTCCTCTCTGTTTCTTTTTTTATTATTGGTATACAGTTTAGGCGTCCTTGATGGCTCAGAAGATAAAGAATCCACCTGCAATGCCAGAAACCCAGGAGACATGGATTCGATCCCTGGGTTGGAAAGATCCCCTGCAGGAAAAAATGGCAACCCACTCCAGTATTCTTGCCAGAAAAGTCCCCACAGAGAGGGAGCCTAGCATGGCTACAGTCCATGGGATTGCAAATAGTGGGACATGACTGAGTGAGACTGAGAACATACAATTTGAGAGGAAATATACTAAGGTAATATAGAAATTATTTCATAGATAAATTGCAGTATGAATAAGATCACTTTTTGGAGTAGTAAAGAGCAAAATGACTATTTCAGGTGGAGAACAATGCAAAAGAATTATTCATGAACATGTTTTGTTTTGCTATTAAAATAAGGAAACCAACACCTTGGGTGTAAAGGATGATGCATAAATAAATTTAAATAGTTTAAACATACTCTATTAAATATCAATATATTTAGATTCTTGGACACAAACTAAGTAATTGACCCAAGAGACAGCAAAGAATAATTATTTCTCTTAAGCACAAAAGTTACCAAAGACAATTTAAGAAAAATAAAATTACAGGTGAATATATTTGAGAAAGGTATTATTAGATTTAAGGAGATCACTTAAGGGGCTTCCCTAGTAGCTCAGTTGGTAAAGAATCCTCCTGCAATGCAGGAGACCCCGGTTCGATTCCTGGGTCAGGAAGATCTGCTGGATAAAGGATAGGCTAATCACTCCAGTATTCATGGGCTTCCCCTGTGGCTAGCTGGTAAAGAATCTATCTGCAATGCAGGAGACCTAGGTTCAGTCCCTGGGTTGGGAAGATACCCTGAAAAAGGGAAAAGCTACACCTTCCAGTATTCTGGCCTGAAGAATTTCACGAACTATACAGTCCATGGGGTTGCAAAGAGTCGGACACGACTGAGCGACTTTCACTAAGCAATACTAAAGTAATGTATGTAGGCCAACTCATGTATTTTGTTAGTAGTGCTTCTTAAATAGCTCCAAGTTTTCAAGCCTGGTTATCTTAGACTGAAATGGTGGGGAAGATAACCAAAGGACATCTAGTATGTTGTAACAGCAGTTCACACTCACCTTGTGCTTATCTATTACCATAGGTTTCTTGGATCTTCATATTTTCTCCTGCCATCTCTATATCTCTTTTCTTGGCCAAATTCTAGCTATTTTTACACTGAAGGACTATGTAAAATCTTTCATGATCATTCAAGTCAATGATATTGTGATATTAGTCCTATTCACCAAATATCTACCAATTCAGATTCCTTCCAGGCAAATAGCAGGCATATAAAGGGAACACATATTCACTTCTCCCTGAAGTTAGTTATGGCCACATAGTTTGATTTGGACAATAAAATCTAAGTCACAAGAGGGTGGAGTTTTTTAAGAGATAAAATTCAGTGCTGCGTAACTTTCACTCTGACATTTTAGATTGGAATTTTCAATAGGCTGTGTCCCTAAAAAGGAGTACAATATATTTAAGAAACTAAATAAATGAATAACCTGACCTGCCTCTTGAGAAACCTGTATGCAGGTCAGGAAGCAACAGTCAGAACTGGACATGGAACAACAGACTGGTTCCAAATAGGAAAAGGAGTACCTCAAGGCTGTATATTGTCACCCTGCTTATTGTATGCAGAGTATATCATGAACAATGCTGGGCTGGATGAAGCATAAGCTGGAATCAAGATTGCTGGGAGAAATATCAATAACCTCAGATATGCAGATGATAACCACCTTTATGGCAGAAAGCAAAGAAGAATTAAAGAGCCGCTTGATGAAAGTGAAAGAGGAGAGTGAAAATGTTGACTTAAAACTGAACATTCAGAAAACTAAGATCAATGCATCTGATCCCATCACTTCATGGAAAACAGATGGGGAAACAGTAAAAACAGTGGCTGACTTTATTTTGGGGGGCTCCAAAATCACTGCAGATGATGATTGCAGCCATGAAATTAAGACGCTTACTCCTTGGAAGGAAATTTATGACCAACTTAGACAGCATATTAAAAAGCAGAGATATTACTTTGCCAACAAAGGTCTGTCTAGTCAAAACTGTGGCTTTTCCAGTAGTCATGTATTTGAGAGTTGGACTATGAAGAAAGCTGAGCGCTGAAGAATTGATGCTTTTGAACTGTGGTGTTGGAGGACTCTTGAAAGTCCCTTGGACTGCATGGAGATCCAACCAGTCTATCCTAAAGGAAATCAGTCCTGAATATTCATTGGAAGGACTGATGCTGAAGCTGAAACTCCAATACTTTGGCCACCTGATGCGAAGAATTGACTCATTTGAAAAGACCCTGATGCTGGGAAAGATTGAAGGCAGGAGAAGAAGGGGACAACAGAGGATGAGATGGTTGGATGGCATCACTGACTCAGTGGACATGAGTTTGAGTAGACTCTGGGAGTTGGTGATGGACAGGGAAGCCTGGCGTGCTGCAGTCCATGGGGTCACAAAGAATCGGACATAACTGAGTGACTGAGCTGAACTGAACTGAACTGAACTTTCTAAAAGAGAAAGCCAAAACCTTGGTGGGTTCACTGATGAACTCTACCAAACTCTTAAAGAAGAAATAAAATCAGTGGTGTGTATAAATCACTCTCCTCCTTCCTCCAGTACAACTTGCATGGCCATTTGTAATGACTCTCTTATCCCTTGAATTGTGCAAATATAAGCATGGACCCACACAAATGGTAGACATTTAACAAACCTTTGTTTGTTTTCTTTTCTTGAGTAGCTAAGATATTCCATTAGCAGTTAAGAAATTGGAACCTGAGCTTGACAGGTGATTGGTATTAAGAATTTCTATTGTGATGTCACAAATATTAGCTCTTATTTCACTATGTATTGAATTTTCTGGCATTATGCTAACCACAGCCCATAATTACAAACTACTTACCAAGTGAATCAGTAAAAGTAATTTTTAATATTTTCATTAGGTAAAGACTTGTTTCATTTAGAATCATTACCCTCAGGAACTCGGATAATGCTAGCTATAGGTTTATTTCTATTATTTATTTCAATGATGTCATTCATTTGGTTGAATTCATCAAGCATTTCTGTGCTCATAGTATCAAGTGTGGGGTGAGATCACAAACAGTAAGATATGAAGCAAGTTATAGGTTTTCCATCCAAGGGGATTGAAAGGTATGAGATAAAGGTAAAAGAAGGTCATATTAAATTGATAATGCTTGGAATTATATAATGAAGGTGTTTGGGAAGTGTAGAGAACTGAGAATAGAATTTAACTAATAGGAAATGTTCAGCTTTTCAGTAGACATCTTACAAAAATCTCTAAAAAGAATAAAGACTTTATAGTAATCCTAGATACTGAAACTCAATTATAAACCAAAATGTACATGGCATTATCAAGGAAAGATGAGCACATATATTGTCTCTTTGCATAATTCCCATTGCAGGCAAGCTGATCATTTCCACATGCCTGTAATTATCCATAATAATTTCACATTTCATCTGATTAATTCTTCTGCTTCTCTACATACAAACACAGAATGATATGGACCTCTCTTTCCTTGCACATTATTCTAATTATTGTTTCATTTTATATCAATGTAATGAAAATGGAGCATTCAATCAAGGGATTATTGCTCCTACTTTGAAGAGAACATTACTAATTATGTAGTATCAAGACTGCCACTTCAGGGCCATGCAGAAGGTTGCCTAATTACCCAGTGATTTCAGGACAATTTACACTGTCAATCCGAGTAAAAGAAATAAATAAAATAAGGCTGGGCTTCCTCTCCTCTCCTCCCCAACCCCACCCACACTTTTTCCTCTGCCTTCCTCATTGATATATTTGGTTTACAGATGCAAATAAATTCATTTGGTAATTCTATAAATTTGGCAGGCCAGGCCTGGATTTTATTCTACGTGCACTACCCCACCTCACTGTTTCCATAAAAGGCAATCCTATTTACTGGCCTCATTTCTGGGAAGACTAATCTGGAATAATGTTTAATGCTTTCATTTTCCAAAACTCTCCAAATACAATCTGTGACTTAAAATCTTTCTTTTGCTAAAGCTAAAGTTAAGGAAATAAAAAAAAGTGCATTAATGCATTCTGAAAAAATGATAGGATATAAAGCACACTGGAGACTTTGCTAATATGGGGCATCAATGACCAGCTTCAGAGATTAGCACCATGTCTCCAATTCTAATTCCTATAAACTACTATGCAGTAAACAACCAGAGCTAAAACTCTCACACCTATGCAATCATTCTCACTCTTTATGGAATTAAAATTTTGCCAAAAGCAGCTGAGATAACCACTAGGGTAACAAATATGTAGCTGACTAGAGGATTAAATTTGATGACAATTCAAAAATAACTGACATCAAGCTACATATATTATCATAAAACACAGTACTAGCATTGTCAGTTTCCAGTGTGAGTTTTAGTACTGGAAGGGATTGGTGTGGGATCAGCAAAGGATAGAAAAAGGAGAGTGTATTGTGGTGAAATACATGAACCAGTTCTCCAGAAAAATGCAAATATATACATACAAATAAAAGCTTTAATAAACTTTACTTAAAACGTTAGTAAGCTTTAAGCTTTACTTAAAACCTTTAACTAAGGTTAGTGTATATTTTTCATTTACATGTTACTGTGGAATTAAATACAATGATACAATACTTGCTTTCTAAAAATTATTTATTTTTCCTCTTATCAACTCTGAAACTGTTTAAGTTGTTGTTCAATCACTCAATCATGTCCGACTCTTTGTGACCCCATGGACTGCAGCACACCAGGCTTGTTTAAGTGCAAACAGGATTTTATATTTCTGAAAGATCTGAAGGGGTTGACATGGAGGCACAGAGCTCTAATTTTCCTCCAGAATACTTGGTCAGTTTACTATCCCAGTATTTTTGGAGTTCATTTTTGGAATTATATTTGGTATAAAATATTTCATTTTCTCTACTGTTTCAGACTTTAGAGCTTGGTTTGCTTTTTCATATATAACTTAATACCACTTTCTCTATTACGTTTTTCTTGATAGACTTAACTGTCTTTCATTTTCAAAGAAATAATGATATTTAAAATGTGATTGCTGTTTTTCAATTCACTAACATTTGTTTTTATCTTCACTGTACTCTTTCTTCAGGTTCCTTTGGTGTGTCTTGTTGATCATTTTTCTAATCATTTAAGATAATTAGTTAATTTAATTAAATTCTTTTTTTTACTAATATAAGTATTTCAACTATAAAAATATCCCTCTGAAGCCTGTTTTACTCAATTTTCAAAGTGTTAATCATGACATGTCTATTATTATTTACAAAGTATATGGCAATTTAGGATTGATTTTTCTTTCATGCCACAAAATAATCATTAAGGACAGTTTGTGGTTTTTAATATTTATTTTTCTGATGTTCTTGTTCCCTAGGTTTCTATTAAAGATTCAGTGATTAACTTTTCTAATCCATTGCATGTTGGTCACTCAGTCATGTCCAACTCTGTGATTCCATGGACTGTAATCCACCAGACTCCTCTGTCCATAGGATTTTCCAGGTAAGAATACTGGAGTGGATTGCCATTCCTTTCTCCAGGGGATCTTCCCAACCCAGGGATGGAACCTGGGTCTCCTGCACTGCAGGCAGATTCTGTACCATCTGAGCCACCATTAAAGTTTTATAAAGTTCCATTAGCCCTTGAAAAGAAAAATGAAAAAAGTGAAGTCACTCAGTCGTGTCCGACTCTTTGCGACCCCATGGACTGCAGCCTACCAGACTCCTCCGTCCATGGGATTTTCCAGGCAAGAGTACTGGAGTGGGTTTTCAGGATATGAATTCAATTTATGTCTTTTGAAAATATTCTATTATTTATATGTTTTATAGTCCTTTTGTCTACTTTAACTCTGTTTCTGTCTCTATAAAACATTTTCATTATCATAATAAATAATTAGCATGTAAATTACCATGAAAATAGAACCTTGTTAAGAATTACACCCTTATTATGATAAACTTAATACTAGTGATACTTTCTTTATCTTTCCTTCATATTCATTTTATTTTTCCTTAGCTAGTACTGGACATCCCCAGTTCCTTAGTTTACAGTCATTGTTCTGAATATTTTTTTTTTCTGTGTTCAATCTTAGGGAGATGCTCTTTTAAAATATAATGTTGAAAAATAAGGTAAAATTTGATATTATCTGACCACTGTGGGATGTTTGTCTCTTTTTCACTCACCATGCTTTTACCAAGCCAGGCTAAGGTCATAGATAGGCAGCCCAATCTCCTAGGAGTTTCCCACTGAACATGAAGTCAACAGGAATTTTGTTGGGAAAGGCAATCTCCTATATGTAGTTTTTGGATTTCTACTTGGCCACGTAATAATGGGCCTTGGGACAGGAACACTTCTTTACCGAGATACAGAGACCTCACAGCTTGTGCTAAATTTATCACATTATGTAGGGATAGTTTTTGCAGTTCAGACTCAATGTGTACTTTGTCGTTCAAGCATGTGCCTCATGTGGCACCTGCCCAACCCACTACTATATCCATTCCACACCAGGGGCAGACAGGATCCTTTTGCTGCAGGACGAGAAGGATTCCTGCAGGTTAGCTGCCCTGTGTCCACTGCTGGGAGGGACCTGCTGGCCATGGTGGGCCAGTCCCCGCTAATGAAGCTAATCTTGCTCTGTCTCTTGTCTGTGTGAGTAAATCATTGCTCCATCCAGTGCTTAACTGCCTTATATTTTCTCTGGCACCTTTAATATCAAATGCAGTGGACAGAAGTGTTGAGACGTCTACTCCCAATAAGCCATAAATGCCACTTGCTTGACAAATTCATTAACACCCATTACCTTAAAGTGCTGGTTCTATTGACTTTCTTCTGAACACTCCCTTAACATATACTAGATAAGCTAAAAGTATTCACTGAACAGAAGAATATGTAAAGGAACACAGGAGATAGAGATTAAAAAATGTACATGATTGAGGTTTTCTGCAAAGGGCCGTATTTATTCATTTTATGCTTGAAGAAAAAATTTTCATTAAAAATTTGCTACAATTAAGTTAATAAATGTCATTCTTGAAAGTTACATATTTATAATTGCAGTCACTTACTATAATTATGCATCACTTGCTTTGAGAAAGGACACGCAGTTTTGAACTGTGTGGCAAATGATACCTGATATGACATAAGCAATTCAGAACTGGGTAACTCTTTAATAGCCTAAGAGCTATAATAAATACTTCAAGTAATATTTTAAGAGTATGGAAATAATTGTCAAACTAGTAATGCACTACTACAAAATGACAAGGATTTATTTAAAAAGTATGTGCTTCACAATTTGTAGGATAAACTCTGGAGGTTAGAGGAAGGGAAAAGTGATAATATTAATAAAGAACTTCTACTAAGTAACCCATTAAAAATTGTTTCAAATACACTTTAAAGTCCTAAAATATGTGGTACTATTATTTTAAAATATTGATGAAAAATACATAGACTTGATTTTTAATTTAGTTGTAAAGATTACCATAAAATATGTGTATAATCTTCTTTCATTACTTTTTTGGAAGCACATAGTTTTAAGCCAAAAGTGAGTAAATCAGAAAAAAGAGGAGCTAGCAATACAAAGATATGAATTAACAGAATTCCAAGCAAAAAAAATAAAAAGCACTAACTTTGTAATTAACTCAGTGTGTACTATTTTCCCAGTATTTGTATTTGCCAAAGACAAATACAAAATTAATTGTATAACATGGTTCCCAACAAAAAGGAAATTACATACAGCTTAATAAGGATATGGAGTACTACGTGAATAAAGCGGTTTATTTTTTTTTAATTCACAGATATATGCGATATAATCTGAAGACTTTTTAAAGTATAATTACCATCTTAATAAAGTTATTTTCTACTCCAAGTTTCCAATAGTTGCTTATGAATGAGTTTTGAATTATATCACATTATTTCTCTGAATATTTTGAAAGAATTATATCATCTTATTACATTAATGTATTGTACTGCATTGATAGATTTTCAAATAGTAAGCCATCAGCAATTAATTCCTAAAATACTGCTTCCTTGATTCTTGATGTAATAACCTCTTTAAATCATTGTTTTATTGGCTGATATTTGATTAGAAGTTTTGCTTCTAAGTTTGTTAATGAGACTATATTTTTATTATCATGGACTTGTCAAGTTTTGACATCAAAGCAATGCTGATTTCCTTTTTTTTTTTCCAAGCAAATAGGATTTATTAAAGAGGAGGAAAGTACAAAGCTCTAAGCATAGACGCTGAAAGGGGGGTAAAGAGTCCCAGCAATGCTGATTTCATAAAGAGTTGAGAAATATCATACTTTCAAGAATATTTGACCTTCTAACAATAGCCTCTCTGTAGACTGACCATGTGTTTTTCCTGGTATGACCAATTTGTCAAAATTTATACCTATAGACATCAATTAACATTTATTAACTGAGTGACTACTTTTACTATCAAAACTTTCAGTATAGAAATAAATCATATTATCACCATTCCATAAATCCATTTAAACTTTTATGTTTTTTATCTTTGTGGTTCTTCAAATCTCAGTCTTGATATTTTCTTTTGACCCATGTCCCAGTTCACAGACTTTCTCTCTTTACCTGTGTGGAACCTGTGGTTTAACTCAATGATTTAGTTCTTAAATTCAGTTATAGTATTTTTCATTACATATTCATTAACACTTTGTATTTATTTCTTAAAATATTTTATACTTCTTATCAATCTCAATAACCTTTCTTATTATTTACTCTGAATATCTACATTTCTTGGATTCTCTATAGGTCTCTTCTGTTGTCTGTTGTTTCCTTACTTTTCAGTGATACGTCACTGCTTCCTGAAATTATTTTTAATAATTATTTTTAATTGCACACTAGAAAATGTACGTAAAATATTACAAAGCTAAATTAATATCAACTGATTTATTTCGGAGAGAACTTATATCTGCCTCTGATAAGCGACTATGCTAGAGAAACTGGCACCCTCAAAACACCTTAATTCCATCAGCCTGAGACGATTGACATCTGAGTCAGTGTCTTTGAAGTCCATCTATTTCTATTTATTCTCACTTCAAAAGGTTTAGTATTTTAGTATTTTTAACCAAAGGCTGTTCACCAAAGCTATCTTCTCCTTGGAAAACTCTCAATACCAAATTTGTATTTCATGAAGATCCTTGAGTATGCCTAGTTAATTAAGGAAAAAATTGGGGGAGGGAGATGTCTCAAGCTTGAAAATTTAACATGAAACAGTTTAAGAGGAATTTTCTTTTTCTTTCATGAAAAGTCCTAAATTCTCTACAATACACCTATTTTTCACATTCTTATATTTCTACATGTAAAGTAGGTAAAACTTCAGGTTTGGATATAAAGTGAATATTAATGACATTAGTTTGCACATATCATTGCAAAAGGTAAATTTACCTATTCTGTATAGTTGACCAAAGGCACTATAATGGTTAATTAGGTCTAGTTGTAGGAAAATGATACATTTAGAATTTATTTCTATCATGTCCTTCATAAGACTGACAGCAACAAAATAACTTTAAGTATGTAATACCTTCTATAAAATAAAACTAAGCACACAAACATAAAAACCCCAAACAGGGACTCTAATTTATTCTGGTTTCTTAAAAATAAAACCTCAAGGGCAAAAATACTACCTTAAGAAGCGTAAATATTCAGTGATTTAACACTTTTGTAGACTTGATTATTTTAATATTACCCACACAATCTCTTTTCATATCATTTATATATTCTGTGTGATCCATAAAAATATTACAAATTATCATTTGTTCTATAAGCAACCCTATCAATCTAATTTGAAAGTAGATCTATGTTCACCAATAAGATATTCAGGCATTCCTTGGGTGAAATATACACAATAATCACATAAAACTGATTCTGATTTCCCAATACACTGTTGTCTATGTGTAGGTAGGGAAAAGTAAAACTGGATATCAGGTCCAAACGAAGAAGACACCTCAACTCCTTTAGCACATTTCATTATTTACACATTTCACCAGACAATTGCCATCCTCGACCAATCATGGAAGCTTCTTTCCATCAGAGGATACTTTATAATTCTGCTAATATTGTGGAAAATCTGCTGCTGCTAGCCACTCAGATATCACGAGTAGGAGGAGCTTCAGTGGGACTTTCATGACTATATATGAATTACTACAAGATTTACCACAGCCTATATTTTTTGCCATTAATATTATCAAGTTGTAGTGATACTCTTCTACACCATAGTTTAGTGTAGAATTAAAGATTTGAGTCATTCAAACCTGAGTTAAAATATTGGGTTTGCCATTAATTACTTGTAATTTCTGTAATGTCATTTAATTCTTGTAAGCCTCAGGATATTCATATATAAAATGGGTGTTATGTCTACTTTACACAGTTGTTATAAAAATTCATTAAGG
Organism: Muntiacus reevesi; assembly: GCF_963930625.1. NCBI lineage: Eukaryota > Metazoa > Chordata > Mammalia > Artiodactyla > Cervidae > Muntiacus > Muntiacus reevesi. The sequence continues at coordinate 47,153,248 of NC_089264.1, forward strand.
TAATATTATATTAAATGCCTGATACATCCATTCTCTGTAGATGGTGGTGTTGATCTTTCAAGCCTAACAAAATAATACTTTTATAAATCAAGTATAGTCTAGAAATGACACCAACTATTGAATTGTAGATGTTCAGTTCAGTTCAGTAGTCACTCAGTCATGTCCAACTCTTTGTGACCCCATGAACTGCAGCACGTCAGGCTTCCCTGTAAATCACCAACTCCTAGAGCCTATTCAAACTCATGTCCATTGAGTCGGTGATGCCATCCAACCACCTCATCCTCTGCCATCCCCTTCTTCTCCTGCCTTCAGTCTTTCCCAGTATCAGGGTCTTTTCCAATGAGTCGGTTTTTTGCATGAGGTGGCCAAAGTACTGGAGTTTCAGCTTCAGCATCAGTCCTTCCAATGAATACTCAGGACTGATTTCCTTTAGGATTGACAGGTTGGATCTCCTCGCAGTCCAAAAGACTCTCAAGAGTCTTCTCCAACAGTACAGTTCAAAAGCAACAATTCTTCCATGCTCAGCTTTCTTTATAGCCCAACTGTCATATCCATACATGACTACTGGAAAAACCATAGCTTTGACTAGTTGGACCTTTGTTGGTAAAGTATTGTCTCTGCTTTTTAATAAGCTGTCTAGGTTGGTCATAGCTTTTCTTCCAAGGAGCAAGTGTCTTTTAATTTCATGGCTGCAGTCACCATCTGCGGTGATTTTGGAGCCCCAAAAATAGTCTCTCACTGTTTCCATTGTTTCATCATCTATTTTCCATGAAGTGATGGGACCAGACGCCATGATCTTAGTTTTCTGAACATTGAGATTTAAGTCCACTTTTTCACTAGGATCAGAGAATTAAAGTAAAGAGAACAGGAACCAATATGTTTGCACAGAGAATGGATATATCAGGCATTTAATATAATATTGCCTTAATGAATTCTTATAACAACTGTGTAAAGTAGACATAACACCCATTTTATATATGAATATCCTGAGGCTTACAAGAGTTAAGTGACATTACAGAAATTACAGGTAATTAGTGGCAAACCCAATATTTTAACTCAGGTTTGAATGACTCAAATCTGTGAAGGTTTCTGTTTCAAAGAGCTCTTTCACTGAATGATTTGTTTCAGCACTGTTATAAATAATCCATGTATCACACATTTTCAAATTATTAGCATTCAGTAGAATATGAATATACTGATTACTCCAAATGCATACTGATAATTCAATAGGCAATTTAGGGTTTTAGAGAACCTCAGGTTCATCTTTTTAAACAGAAGTAATTAAGGCTTATACATACATGTAGGACAATTCTGACAAAGCTTTGTAATTGGGCAGATTCATTTAATAGGATTCTGCTTTACCTAGAAATGAATATCACTACAACTCTAATTTTGAACCTTACAAAAGCTCCATGGTTATTGGTACAAAGCTTTGAGACAGTGACCTGTAGTCCAAAGAAGAAATGCCATTGAAACAATACAACTGATTGACCAGAAAGTATTTAAAATTCCCTGCTATTTCCACAAGGGCCAAATCACACTGAGAACCAGTGAATGTGGAAAACTCTCTGGGCTTATAGCCTTGAACATGGGAATTACAGTCACACATGTAGTTAATATCAAAACTCACTGCAAATCAGCACTGAATCTACATATTTTGTTTTAATTTAGACTTTTTTTTAATATTGTTAATTTTCCTAGTTCTGTAATAATATTATATTATATATATGAATGAGAAATAAAAAAAGATTTTAAAATATTTTCCTTTAAGTAACTTGACAAACTTGTATCTATTAATCAACACAGTGGTCTTTTAGTGAACCTGAAAATCAGATCCTATATCCTGTTTACAATAGCGGAATACTAGTGTTTCTATGGATTGACTATGACTTTGGTCCATTTATATCAGCTCCTGCCTAACTCATATTATCATTACCTCTTACAATGCTGGCTCTGTCCCTGATGTAATATTTAAGGGAGAAACTTCCAGCTTTTCTTCTATGGGTATTTATATCTACTCATTCAATACTAAGAGTTCATTATATAGCATTCTGTGATATGAGAACTGGAGGAAAATAAAATTAACAATCAGGACAAATTCCAAGTTAACTAACAGAAGAAAATTTACACTGCCTTTTAAAAATTCAATTAGTCCCATGGCTTATCTAGAAGCACACTCATATCCCTTTACCCTAGCACTAGTCCAATATGCTTAGGCCACTGAACACATTTTACAAAAGAAAGAAATAGGGAAGGAAGGAAGGAAGTAGAGAGGGAGGGAGGAAAGGAAGGAGAGAGACAAAGAGAAAAAAGGAGGGAGGGAGGGAAAGAAGGAAGGGAAATTTTATTGTAAATATAATGAGTTCTCTAATAAAGCCTCATATATATGTTCACAGCAATCACTGGGCTATGCAAAAATAAAGCCATAAAAGTCCACCATGGAGCTTATGAGGAAAGTTTGATTATGCCACAGCATTCAAAAACTTCATCAGTGATACATTAAAAAAAATAGAAACTAAAAAGCAATGGTGGAAATTTTACATGTTAAATGATTAAGAAGTACATAAAAACCATATGCACCATACCATAAATCGATATGGCAAATTCTTTATAAAAAAAAAGTCTGCGTATCATGAATCATGATAGAAAAAGATGGAAGAGAGTTTACCTGAGATCAGATGGAGTTGTAAAGCAGATGTGGTTGGGTGTGAAATCATGGAACACACATTGACGGCAATATCTGATAGATCTTTAAGGTGTCTGCATGTATGTGATTTGTATATCCTAACAGGTTCGCTTCATGCAGGGACAGTTTCCTATATCACTTACTGTTTATCATGAACAAAATTTCCATAAGTAAATGTGAAATTAATGTTTCAACTGAATTGTTCCTGATATATCAACCATCATGTTGGAATAGATTTACATTTTCAAAACAAATGTTAAAGAAGAACTGACTATATTGAGGTTGCTTAACTGACTCCTACTCTGATTGGGACTGGGAAATAAAGAAAGAAACATAAATCTGCAGAGAACTTTTATACTACCAGCAATTCACATTAAATTCCTTCAGTATAGGTTAAGTGAGAAGTGTGTGTAAATTCATTCTCATCTACACCCAATAATAGTTACTAATCTAAAGGTTTTCATCAGAAAGAGCTGTTCAGGAACAACTGGTTTTCATTTGAAAAACTTACATCCTAAACGACCCAGATAGTCACGATGGTGTGATCTCTCATCTAGAGCCAGCCATCCTGGAATGTGAAGTCAAGTGGGCCTTAGGAAGCATCACTACGAACAAAGCTAGTGGAGGAGATGGAATTTCAGCTGAGCTTTTTCAAATCCTGAAAGATGATGCTGTGAAAGTGCTGCACTCAATATGCCAGCAAATTTGGAAAACTCAGCAGTGGTCACAGGACTGGAAAAGGTCAGTTTTTGTTCCAATCCCAAAAAAAGGCAATGCCAAAGAATGCTCAAACTACTGCACAATTGTACTCATCTCACATGCTAGTAAAATAATGCTTAAAATTCTCCAAGCCAGGCTTCAGTAATACATGAACCATGAACTTTCAGATGTTCAAGCTGGTATTAGAAAAAGCAGAGGAACCAGAGATCAAATTGCCATTACCTGCTGGATCATCCATAAAGCAAGAAGGTTCCAGAAAAACATCTATTTCTGCTTTATTGATTATGTCAAAGCCTTTGACTGTGTGGATCACAATAAGCTGCGGAAAATTCTGAAAGAGATGGGAATACCAGACCACCTGACCTGCCTCTTGAGAAACCTGTATTCAGGTCAAAAAGCAACAGTTAGAACTGGACATGGACCAACAGATTGGTTCCAAATAGGAAAAGGAGTACATCAAGGCTGTATATTGTCACCCTGCTTATTTAACTTACATGTAGGGTACATCATGAGAAACGCTGGGCTGGAGGAAGAACAAGCTGGAATCAAGATTGCCAGGAGAAATATCAATAACCTCAGATATGAAGATGACACCACCCTTATGGCAGAATGTGAAGAACTAAAGAGCCTCTTGATGAAATGAAAGAGGAGAGTGCAAAAGTTGGCTTAAGACTCAACATTCAGAAAACTAAGATCATGGCATCTGGTCCCATCACTTCATGGCAAATAGATGGGGAAACAGTGGAAACAGTGGCTGACTTTATTTTTTGGGGCTCCAAAATCACTGCAGATGGTGATTGCAGCCATGAAATTAAAAGATGCTTACTCCTTGGAAGGAAAGTTATGACCAACCTAGACAGCATATGAAAAATCAGAGACATTATTTGCCAACAAAGGTCCATCTAGTCAAGGCTATGGTTTTTCAGTAGTCATGTGTGGATATAAGAGTTGGACTATAAAGAAAGCTGAGCACCAAAGAATTGATGCTTTTGCATTGTGGTGTTGGAGAAGACTCTTGAGAGTCCCTTGGACTGCAAGGAGATCCAACTAGTCCATCCTAAAGGAGATCAGTCCTGGGTGCTCATTGGAAGGACTGATGTTGAAGTTGAAGCTCCAATACTTTGGCCACCTGATGCAAAGAGCTGACTCATTGGAAAAGACCCTGATGCTGAGAAAGATTGAGGGCAGGAGGAGAAGGGGACAACAGAGGATAAGATGGTTGGATGGCATCATAGACTCGATGGACATGGGTTTGTGTGGACTCCGGGAGTTGGTGATGGACAGGGAGGCCTGGCGTGCTGCGGTTCTTGGGGTCGCAAAGAGTTGGACACAACTGAGCAACTAAACTGAACTGAAACCTATATTTGGAGATGAACAATACCTTTATCACTGAAAAAGCTCCCTATAGAGACTTTGTTGACTGACATAATAGGTATTAGAGATAATGTTCTTTGGTAGAATGTGTGAAATATCAAGAAATATTTAGATACTTCCTTATGTGCATAAAGAAGGTAGAAGAATTAAACATGTTAAGTAGGCTAGACTGCAAGATAGTTTGCTAAGTTTAGTAGTCTGATAGATCTTGTGTCCAGAAATTTATAGGCAAGTTTTATCACCTTTCTCAAACACAAAATTTAGCTAGAATACTGTTGCATGTGTCTTGATGAGGCTTTAAAGAAACTGTCAAAATGAACTAAAATAATAGAAACCCAAGGCATCATAACTGTGTGTTTTCTAGCTCTTTGTTTCTTGTATGAGGTAGGATGAATTTGAGACTTGCTTTCATCTTTATTTTGTAGTAAGTTTGTTGAAGAACAATCTAAAATTCCCACAATATGTAACTATGGAAGATTTATCTATATCTATCAAAAATCATCCAATAATTACAAATGATTAAACTGACCTGGTTAAGCTTACATCAATTATCACGATTCACTTGTTTTCTAACTACAGTACTTTTATTCTATATCCATTCACAGACATTTATCTATCTTAATTTTTCATAATTGCTTAATAAATAAATCAGACAATATAAAATTCATATATACCATATATTTATCTGATATATATATTCAGATATATAGGTCAATTTTTCTATATATATTTATCTATACACAACCTGTATGTTCATAAACGGAAAATTTTATGCATAAGTATTTCTGCAAAGACTGTCATAGCCTTTCTAAACCTTTTTGTGTCCACAATATAATTTTATCATTTTAGATATGCTTTGAGAGAGGAATCGTTTTCTCCATTTTACACATGAGGAAATCAGGGAAGCATTGGAAGGTCAAAGGTCTTTCTTAATGTAACTTAATTAGCCTAAGGCAGAAGCAGAGCTATTCATTGCTCATAGTCTCCTGCCCCATCCACTTAGGGCTCAGCCACAAATAACACTCACATGTCTCATGCAGTCTTAGAATTTGGATTCACCCAGTAAATATTTCATTTCTAGATAGTAAGTTAGGGTTTGTGGAGTTTCGATTTTTGTTTTGGTATTATGTTATGATTTTTGTTTGGTGGAGGTCATGATCCATTACAACTACTTAAATGACCAAGAAGAATTAAGACCCATCCCTAAATGACCAACTCAGATATGAAATACAAGGCAGATGATCGTATCATATAACCACATGATTCATTTTCTAAATCCTCTGGGGACTCTCTTAATGGAACCCTTCTTTTCATATTCTTACCACAATCCTAAATCATTTAGCTGTGCTGTAGTAAAATGGACAACTGAATTTTCAGCCCTGAGTGTATCTCTCTTACAGAGTCACACATTTATTCCCAAGGAATAGTCTACCCCCTGAAAGGCTCCAGCTGCTTGTAAAGTGATTTTTCTCACACTGAGTTTTCTGTAAATCCAATACAAATCCCTAAGTTTATGTTAGTGTAAGAATACAAACAACACCTGTAGAACCACAATCCCTTCTTGAAATGTGCAGAAATTAGTTGTTAGTAAATCCAAAATTATAACTGTTCAGGGCAGGTAAAATATGAGAACGGGTAAAATGACATTTTTGAAACAGTGCCTTAAGGCTGTGTTGAAGAAACACTCAGGGATAAAGTTCTCACTCATTCATGCACATACACAGTAAATCACCCTAGAAGTAAATTATAGCAAAGTGTTATACAATGGTAAAATTATTGATTTACTTTAGCTTTTATCCTGAGTTAGATGTGGAAGATCAATTGTTAATATTGTCTTGATCATTTCTAACAGTGCCCAGAGGCACATGAGCAACGACATGGTGTATAGACAGAAACATAAATAAAGGAAAACAAATACAGGAAGATGCTTCTGTTCCTAAATTTATTTTTTCTTTAGAATTTACCCTTTGTCCTCATGGAAGTGTTATGGGCTTTCATTTGAACAGTAAAGACATTGTACTAAATGAGAGCTTTCTTTCAAGAAATACTAAGTATTTTAAAACTGTTTTTTCTTTAATACAACACTCTGAAAAGTCATCTTTCCCTACACCATGATTTGAATAAAAACAAGATATTCTACTAAAAGAGTTTCCCAAATGCTATACATTGAATACAGAAATTAGAATTAAATGTATCCAGAACCACCTCACTCATGCTCCTTTATCTGTTCCTCTCATTTCTTGTAGTTAACTATTTGTGAAAACCTTAGTGGGTATACAAAAAAAGATTCATTTATTTTGTTTTTATCCATTTCACTATTTATCAATCCATTTTGAATTGCTAATAGACTAGTGTGAGGGAAACAAAGGAAAAGTTAGAGATCACAAAACAAATGTAACAACAGACCCCTGAGAAGATAGGAGGGTCTGTTAATCTAGTCTAGAATAGAATATTCTAGAATATTCCATATTCTATTCATGCAGTTGACTTGCCCACTCCCTACTTCAATATCTTTTAAAAATCAACTGAAGACTTTTTGATGATGGCTAAACTGACTGGTGTGAGATGGTATCTCATTTTAGTTCTGATTTGCATTTCTCTAATAATGAGCAATGTTTATATCTTTTCATGTGTTTGTAAGCCATCTGTATGCCTCCTTTGGAGAAATGTCTGTTTAGGTCTTTTTCCCACTTTTTGATTGGATTGTTTGTTTCTCTGGCATTGACTTGTATGAGTTGCTTGTATATTTTAAAGTTAACTCTTTGTCAGCTATTTCATTTTATTATTATTTTCTCCCATTCTGAGGGTTGTCTTTTCACTTTGTTTATAGTTTCCTTTATTTGCAGGGCAGCAATGGAGAAACAGACATAGAGAACAGACTTATGGACATGGTGCAGGGGGAGGAAAGAGTGAGATACATGGAGAGAGTAACATGGAAACTTACATTACCATATATAAAATAGATAGCCAATGGGAACTTGCTGCATTGCTCAGCGAACTCAAACAAGGGCTCAGTATCAAACTATAGGGGTGGGATGGGGAGAAAGATGGAGGGAGGTTCAAGAGGGAGGCGACATATGTATAACTACAGTTGATTCATGTCGATGTTTGACAAAACAACAAAATTCTGTAAAGCAATTATCCTTGAATTAAAAATAAATAAAAGATAAAAAAATCAACTGTGATCACTCTGCCCATGTCTAAGTGTGGTATAAAATATGGAAGCTGCATACTTTGCTGAAGGGCAATGCCCACAGTAATTAATATATTCATTTATATATTCAAGAAAACATATTTATTGAGCATTTACTATTTATCAGATATTGCTTTCAGATGCTAGGTCAGCAATGAGTAAAATAGACAAGGCTTCTGCCCTCATGGAAATTATACGCTAGTGGGTATATTAAAATATCAAAACTACATTACAGACTTTTTTTTTAAACAAAGGATATACAATCCTAAGGAGTAACTCATGCTATGAAGATGAAGTGGTGTAAGAGCCAAGGGTTAAGAATTGCAGTTTTACTTGGTCTTCAGGAGAGGCTATCTTCGAATGGGATGTTTTAGCAGATAGCTAAATGAAATGATGAAGCAAGTCAAAATGATATATCCGTAAAGAGTTATTTAAGGATCTCTTCATTACTCCAAAAATAACATATGGGGAAGTGGTCTACTATCCAAGAGCTAGCATTTGATTAGCTCACTAGGGTTTGTACTATTCTGATGCTGAGTGGGTCTTTCTTTTTGAAGCCAAAATATATCATTTTAATAAATCCTTGAAATTAAGCAGAACAATGGGCAGTTCCCACTCTTTATCACTGGAACCAGTTCAATATCTTCCAAATAATTAAAATACAGACAAATCATACTCATCACAGTCACTTACATCCTTCAGGAACTGGTTAGAAGCTAAATGAATCCACATTAAATGAATTAGCGGTACCTGAAAAGTCACTGATTTGATACAATCAAGAATATGGATTTTATAAGGTAGCAAGTGGCTCTATACTTACTGAACTTAATTGATTCCATTTATAATGATAGTAAACCAAACCTCTTCTCAATGAAGGAATACTTCTTTAGCTTAATGGGTAATAAAATGACAACTTCATACATTTAAAGGTTATTAAATTATATTATTCCTTCTAATGAATATATTCATAACAGAAAAAGAGAACCCTGGAAATGTTCATTGCAACATAAATCTATTAACCTTTGAGTGTTTAACATTTTATTCCTTGTTATCTTATTACTAAATGGTTTAAATTTTGAACAACTGTAATCCACAAGCACCTTAATATTGCTTCAAAATCAGAATGCAAAATTTGTGGTAGTACAATGATTTCCATGGTTACATTGAAATTTGTCATAAACACTGAAGAAATAACAGTATTAAAAGACTACTACATTGGAGCCAAATGTAAAATTCTTCAGTAATTAGAAATAACAATCAAGAAAACTAAAGGAAACTGTGGAAAAAGCAAAAAGCCTTCTGTAGAAGCAAACCTACCTTGTATAATTTTATTTTGGCCTTATTTTGGTTTAAATACTTTATAGAAATAAGTTTGTATTAGTTCATGGCCTCACAAACCTTAGGCAATGTTTCTTTAATACAGACTATCTTAATTTTAAGAATAGGGAGTTTGAAGAACAGTGAATAAACAGACAATACCAATGGGAGCTGGATAAAACAAATCACTTGGAAATAGAATGCTTGTCCACAAGAGATAAGTAAATTATTCTTTAAAGAGATAAGAGAAATGAATATTTCAAAATTAATTATACTTGGGATTCTACTGCTAAGAAACATTTAATTGTATTCTATGGAATATTTTGATACTTTTATATTTTTCAATTAAATATAAACCTTGATTGGAAAATTCATCATTCCACAAAATATTTGCCTTAAAATATGTTACCAATTTGCTCTTTCCTAATTATTGCTATTGATTTTAAGTTTCAGAGATTTTTCTTGGGTCCAGATATTTCTCAGCCAACATTTTGTCTTTATTTTTCTAGATGACATGTATATGAACCTATTACTATCTATGGCAATAGTTCTGTTGGTTACAACACTTTTGTGGAGGGTGGGGATAAGACATAACTTTTGGGTATTTTTTAGGTAATGTAATTAGTTTAACAATTTTAGAATGACCCAGTTTTCACCTCATGTTTATGTTATGACCTTAAGAAAATCAGAAGATTGCCAATTTTTTCTTTACTTCCTAATGGATATTAGGTAGCCAAGTTTTAAAGCAGAATATGTCATGCAAGTGAAATGACTAATGGGATGAAATTGACATTAAGAGAAAAATGACATCTATATTTTACGAATGCAATTTATAACCAACCTCAAAACCACAAAGGATATTCCTCTCAAATATGTAAGGGATGCACCTGATGTACAACTGTAGATGTCAAAATGTCTAAAGATCTTCAAAATTAGCCTGTCATTGTTCTAATCCTCCACATCTTAAAACCTTGCTATTCACAGTGTAATTCAAGAACCAGCAGCAAAAAGACACATTACCTGGAAACTGACTCTACTTGAAGAAGCTCAGTTCCCACTCAAGACTTTGACTTGGAATCCACATATTCACATCACAAATCCACAAATCACATCATCTGGAGGTGATTTTCAGGTATATCAAATTTTGAAAAGCACTAGACTTTCTCAGAATCTTTATTAGAAATAAGCAACAAATTTTGCTTACAGAGCCTATTCCCATGATCACTTTCTCTATATTAAATGGATCAAATAACAGAAACCAATGTTTCAAAGTCTATAAGTTGTCTGACTCTCTTAGCTGCCAGTACTTTAGGGCACTGAGTTTGCAAAAGTATTTCTGTAATAGCCTCTAGTCTATTGCCTCTGACAGCATTCTGATGCCTCTGATGATGGCATCAACAGATAAAATTATATGGGTAAGACATCTAGGCATTCTAAAGAGAAAAGAACCCCAAATTTAGTAAACATATTGTATTATTTAAGCTTTTTTAAAGTAACTACATTAAATATAAACTTGTGCTGTAATAAAAGCATAGTTCAGTTCAGTTCAGTTGCTCAGTCATGTCCAACTCTTTGTGACCCCATGAATCGCAGCATGCCAGACCTCCCTGTCCATCACCAACTCCCGGAGTCTACTCAAACTCATGCCCATCGAGTCAGCGATGCCATCCAGCCATCTCATCCTCTGTCGTCCCCTTCTTCTCCTGCCCCCAATCCCTTAAAGCATAGTTAATACTTACCAATATTTGCATAATTTTGAAATATTTATAATTATAAATTTATTTAATACTTATCATGCATAGACAGTTGTAAGCACTTTTAAATGTATTAGTCAATTCTTACAGGTATCTGATGATGAAGATATCATAATTGTTTCTTTATAATAAAAGAATGAAAGCTAAGAAAAACTAAGTGGCTTTTCCAAAGTGACACAACTAGAAAGTAATGAACAAGGATTCAAACCAGTAACTCACCTCTAAGTCAGCATAATGTGAAATTTATAGAACTTTAAAATTTTCTAGAAAAGTCATGTAACATGAAATTTCAATTTTACCTCATTCTGTAAATTAACTTTTGTGTGAGTTGCTCATTTATATTCAGACAGGTTTTAAAGGACAGAAGTCCCTGGTCCAGACATAGAAAAGAAGCTACCAAGATCAACTTGTATGGAATGATACAGGTAAACTGAAGATAAAAAGCTCAGTCACAACTGGATGGAGTTGAGGTCAGAGGATGGGAGAAGGAAACCCAGGATGAAAGGTATAGGGTTTGTGAAGTCTTGAGGCTCAAGAGCTCAAGTTATGAATTCCAGACATTTAGTACTTTCTGTTTTCCTTTTTTGTAAGCCCCAGAGCTCACTAGGGAGACAGTGGCTCCATAGCGGGGGGAGGGGAGGCACCCTGAGATTTACTTTAAAGTTTATTAATCATTCTAAATATCTTCTTTGGAATAAAAGATATCTGGCTGTCAGTGGTGGCTCAGCTCTAGCTCAGTCTTGAAACTAAAGGACAGTTCCAATTTGAAAAGTTCTTAGAAAGGTCAAGTCTCAACTTTACAGAATATCACTTTCTACATAAATTTCTACAAAAATTTACAATTGCTTCCTTCACACTCCAGTTCTCATACAAGAGCTACTCACTACTAACCAGTGAGTCTAAACATTCCTTCCCTCTTCCTGATCATTTTTTAAGAGGAATTGATAGTCAGCTTCCAGAATTCTTCCATTGCCTAATACTTCACTTTATTAGAAGACATTAAGAATCAAGAAATTAACATTTATTAAATCCTTACTATTAATATATGCCCTGTGCCAGATTAAGTCCTTTACATTCATGATTTGCAGCAATCATAGGACATTATCCCTGTCTTACAGATGGCAAAATCAACTCTTAGAGTAGCTAATGTCTTTGCGGTGGTGGTTTAGTCATTAAGTCAGACTCTTGTGACCTCATGGACTGTAGCCTGCCAGTCTCCTCTGTCTATGGGATTCTCCAGGCAAGAATACTGGAATGGTTGCCATTTCCTTCTCCAGGGGATCTTCCCAACAAAGGAATAAAATCCGGGTCTCCTGCATTGCAGGCAGAAGTAAGATTAATGTCTTACCTCACTTCAAAGAAGAAAGGAATAAAATCTAGAAATAAACTGAAGTCTGATTCCAAAGCTCTTTGCTGTTTCACCACACTATGCTACTTCCATACAACAGTATGAAATTCTCTCTTTTTCTGTTAGAGGAAGACACCATGCCAGTCACTTTCCTTACCATCAAACCATTAACCATATAACATTATACACTTCAGAAATAATAAATTTTATCCCTCAAACAGGCAACTCCATACATGGATCTTCAAGGAATTGCTTTTTTTAATCCCTGAAAATTACAAAACATTTTTGGATTTCCACTTTCAAATAAAGTAGTAGGGAACCCATTTACCCTCCAAGCTGGAACAGCAAAAAGCAAACAAACACAATATATAAAACAATAGTATTTAAGGTAGTGAACATCAGTAATCAAAAGACAATGATCCTCAAAAGATGTAAGATGTGTTGGCTTCCTTTTGTAATAAATTACTGAAAATGTAATGGCTTAAAAGAGTTAAAAGGTCTCTTGCAATTCTGGAGGTCAGTTTCACTGAACTGAAGTAAAGGTACCAGCAGGGCTAATTCTCCCTGGAAGCTCTGAGTGGAGAATCATTTTCTCACCTTTTTGAGCTTCTAGGTTCCCCTGAGTTCATCTGCCTGTACCCTCAACTGCACCTCCAAAGTGCAACACTCCCTTCTCTACTTCTAGCATCGCATCACCTTCTCTGGCTCTGAAGGTTCTTTCATTACTCCTCTAAAGAGCATAGTGATTACATTGGGCCCACCTGGACAGCAGGTCAAGCAACCCACCGCGAGATTAACTCTTAAATTAATTACAATGCAAAATTTCTTTTCCTGTGTAAGGTACTCACAAGTTCTGGAGGTTAGGAGGTGGACATCTTGGGGTGTGTGGGGGGGCTTTTATTCAGCCTACCACAGGAAACTAACAAGGGAAGCTCTCTGAATGTCCAAAGCATTTATTCAAAGTCTAACAGGAGGAGGACAAGATGTAGGCTTATAGTCTTCTTGAATTAAAGAATAGAGTGTTGAGTTCACAAAGACCAAGGAGCTAGAATTACAAAACAAACTTAGAAGTCAGGGTTTTATTTTGCTGTGGATTTTTGTTTGTTTTGGGGGAGAGGGTGAGATGGAAAGAGATAGACATAGAACTATACTGTCTTCAGACTTATGTGCTAGATGAGAAGTAGTATATCACTCGACAGTAGATTATGTAAGTTAAAAATATATACTAGAAACCCTGAAACAATCACTTAAATAAGTACAACAGAGTTATGCTAACATTTGATTAAAAAAAAAAATTTCCACTCATATCAAAAAACAATGAAATATGTGGGTCCAAAACTGACTAAAGATGTGAAAAACTGATAAAATGAAAATGAGAAAGTGCTGTAGAGATAGACTGAAATGAAAGGCGAAATTTAGTTCAGAAGATTTAATATTGTTAAGATATCAATTTTCTCCAATGATCTACAGATCTGATATAATCCAATCAAAACCATGCTAGTTTTTGTTAATAAAAACTGACAAACTAATTCTAATATTCACATCAAAATAGAAAGAGCCAAGAATAGCTAAAAGAACTAAGAGAAAAACCTGAAAAGCTTTATGTGATTTCAATATTTAATTTAACTACAATATTTAAGAAGCTGAGGGTGAGTATTTAGATTAAAAAAAACAAATAGACCCATATATATATGGACAATTGATTTTTGGCAAAACTGCAGAAGGCAATTTAGTGGAAAACAATAGTTTTTCTACATATTGGTGCTGGAACAATTTTAAATTAGATATCCACATACAAATCAAATCAAATCAGAGCTTTGATTTATATCTCATACCACATATAAAACTTAACTCACAATGGATCAAATGGATCATAGACCTAAATGTAAAACCTCAAACAACAGAGTTTTTACAAAACATATAAGAAAATCTTTGTGAACTGGAATTAGGCAGAAATGTTTAGATACGATGCATAAAATTATTGAGGACAATAAAAATATTTAGCTACTACCTTACAATTCTGTAAACATCAGGATAAACTTCAAGAGTAGGCCAAAAACCTCAGTACAAGCCATGAGGGCAATTTGGTAATATTTTCAAAACAGGGGAAAGTAGCCTCTTGTAAGCAAAACCCCTGCAATGTTGTCCAATGTGATTTTATGCCCTTTGACTCAAGTCTATATCTCATATTTATACTGATTGATTTATAGGACTAAACACAGTATTTATACTATGTAGATATGGAATCGGAGAAGGTAATGGCAACCCACTCCAGTCCTCTTGCCTGGAAAATCCCATGGAGGGAGGAGCCTGGTTGGCTGCAGTCCATGGGGTCGGGAAGAGTAGGACACGACTGAGTGACTTCACTTTCACTTTTCACTTTCATGCATTGGAGAAGGAAATGGCAACCCACTCCACTGTTCTTGCCTGGAGAATCCCAGGGACGGGGGAGCCTGGTGGGCTGCCGTCTATGGGGTCGCACAGAGTCGGACACGACTGAAGCGACTTAGCAGCAGCAGCAGCAGCAGATATGGAATAGTAGATATGGAATCAAGAATGTTCTGATTGTGTTGTGAATGATAATTTATACAGTTTTAAACTAGAAAATTGGACTAACTCTTCAAGGAAATATATGAGTTGTGTAGAATACAAAAAAAAAAAAAAAACATGGTTAAAAGAGAATATGTAAGCCTTCAAGTACCTGAGTGTAATTCTCCATAATTCAATTTTCTTACTATGAGAAAAAAAAAATTTCAAATAACAGATAAGGTTCTGCAGAGCTGCAATGGTCTCAATGGATATATAAAGTTGGGAAAAAAATCTCTAATCTTTTAATCCACTGAGAATCTGGCTGTTTGTTACTACAGCATAACCTAGCTCATCCTGACTGATGGTGGTGAGGAACAAAAAAAATAAAAGACAACTCTGAATGAAGTCTTAGCCTTAGTACAAAGTGGCTCAAAGGAGTGGGCAAAAATGTTCTCTGTGATCTGAGACCTTGTTACATGAGTCTGTGCATTTTTTGAAAATGTACTGATCTGTATATTTATAATTTAATATATCTGTATGTACAGATAAATACATATTTACATAAAATCTCCAATTCTAGAAGATTTTTTGTTTTGTTGTTGTTGTTTGGTGGTAGGTAGAACAGTTTGAACTCATTTGCAATTTTGTGGAAATTGGATAAATTCACTAAAGAAACAGGCCTGATGGGAGTAGAAGGCATTCCACATTATGTGAAAGACAAAACTATATGGAGATAGAACAGATAGACACTGAGAAGCTAGTGAGAATGGGATTATGGCAAATGGTTTTGTTCTAATCAAAAGGGAGACATTTTTGGTGGAAAAGGAGAGGATTTTGAGAATCCTAGAGAGCATGCTC
This sequence comes from Muntiacus reevesi, assembly GCF_963930625.1. Classification (NCBI taxonomy): domain Eukaryota; kingdom Metazoa; phylum Chordata; class Mammalia; order Artiodactyla; family Cervidae; genus Muntiacus; species Muntiacus reevesi. Next base: position 47,169,027 of record NC_089264.1, read on the forward strand.
ACAATAGAAGCCATTAAATGTAACATGACAGAGAGGAATGAATGCATTTTGTTCCAAGATGTTAGACCTTAAGCAGCTTTAGGTAGTCCCGAAGCACATGGTGAAGGAAAAGTGAGTCACAGAGTAGATTTCTACAAATAATGCTCTCTCTTCATTGCAGACAGTTAGGCTATGCACACATATCCAAAACCAGAATCCTGAAGATAGGCATAATCCTGCGCCAGGAAGAAGACCAGATAGCATAGACTTAAGGTTCGTTTTATTTTTTTCACTTTCAAACAACAAACGTAACACCAAGTCTTTAAGTGCAATTTTCTGAATAACCTTAATCATCTGTTTTCTAAAGTTTTGTAGATTTTGCTTTTGCCAAAACTTCCATTTCATATAATGAATTAATAATATCTGCTGCTCTTAGTGGATTCTGAATAAAATGTCTAAAGGACCTAAAGTTACCACATTTTTTTAAGTTCAGTAATTTTCAAAATCAAACCCTTGATCATCAAAAACTAACCAAGTATAGTTGTATAGTTGTAGGAGAGTAAGATACACAAGCCTTGCAAGTTCATAATTAATCTGCACATTAAAAATTATACCCAAAATAATTGATTTTTATTAATTATGAGTTGATCTATATTATTCTGTCCTGGACAACTAGTGCCTGCATGGCTTCCCAGAATTGGACAATGAAGCCAAATCATAAAATGTCTGAGCAGGCAGAAAATGTCTGACCAGAAAATCTCAGAGACAAATAAGTAGGGCATAGCTCAACATATATTGGGCCCCAAAAAGAAGAAAAGGAAGTACAGATCTTCAGAGACAGAGGCTAATAACATGAGACATCATTGGCCTGAAGATAAGAGGAGCAGTGAACAAGAGGGAAGCCAAGTTAAACAGAGGAAAGGAACCAGCATAGCACTTGGGAATGACTTGAAATCCAACCATAAATTAGAAATCTGGAGTTGTTAAACCATTCTTTATATAGAAAGGGGTGACTCCAGAAACAGAAAGTCCTACACAGGAAGTCCTACAGATGGAAATCAAGTGATGTCCACTGAGAAATAAATGCTGAAGCTGAGAATCACAATCGGACTGATAGCTGATTGATTATTTATGAAATCACTTCTGTCCGCATTTGAACACATAGGCAATATCAAAATAGAGTTGTTGATCCTTGAAAGACTATAAGACTTGCATCTACTCTCTTGTTCTCAGGGCTGTTTAAAAGTGTTCTGATGGCCTGCAAGGGCAGTGAGCCTCAAACTTTAATGTGCCTATGAATCACCTGAGAATCTTGGTAAAAGCCAGGTGCTGAATCAGTAGGTTTGAATGTAATCTAAGGTCTCTTTCTAAGATGCTTCCATAAATTTCCCTTGGTGCTGGTTCTTGACCTACCTTAGAGTAACAAGGTGCTAGAAAACCTTGAGGACTTTACAACAAAACTGAACAAAATAAAGCAAACAAGTTTGAAAATTGAATCATAGCTATGGGGAAAAAAATCTAACAATAAATGCTTGATTTTTTTCCTCTGATTTTTCAAGATACTAGCTTTAGGTTGAATTAAGAGGTATCTAACCCAAGACATTTTAACCCTCTCTTGTGGTTGTGCTATTAAAAACTTTTTCAGCCAGAGGTCTCTCCCAATGAGTCAGCAAAAGAGAATCTGAGGATGTAGTCTAAGAAGCATCTATCTGTTAGGCAAGTATAGTACCATGGTTAATGAGTACAGTCTTGGACTATGCAGTCTTTGCTCTAATACACAGTTTACTTCCCATCATCAGCGTGACTCTGGGAAAACTCTTTACTTTCTGAGACTTGTGACCCTCACAGACAAAGGCAGATATTTCTTTCAAAACAGATTGTAAATTAGATAATATCAGGTATGTAAAATTGCTGCCATAACAAATGACAGCAATTTTGTTTTTCATATCTGCTAGCAATTGCTGAGCTTATCTTTACACACAGGAAAGACATATTTTTACCTTGAAGGAAAGCCACATTTTTGACTAAGGTCTTCAATTTTATGTGAATACTTTCATCCCCAAAAGTCAGTTTGTCCATGACTTGGAAAGAAAAAATAAAATCAGAAAATTCAGAGTGACCTCCACAACCAAACAAAATCCATGCAATGCCAAGAAAATCAAAGGGGTTCTTTTCGTTCAAGTATTTTAGTATTTATCTCCACAATGATCAACTACTTATGAAAACAAATTCGGTTTACACCATCAGATTAAACTCTTAACCATAGCTGTTGTCTTATCAATGTTAAGTAATTAATTATTACATCTATTTCTTGAGCACTAATGTTATAGCCACGCTTTCCGGGAAACAGACTCACTCAGAAGGACAATGCAGATAGTGGAGTGCAGTTTATTACACCGGCGGGCCCAAGGCAGAGTCACCTCTTAGCCAAGGACCCCGTCCAACATTTGTGAAAACCTTTTATACCCCATGTGTACGTGTCCAAACCCACCACCTCAATTCCCTTGAGACTTACATAAACAAAGGCAGGGTAAATACAACTACAATAACCCCATCATTCCCGTGTTCTGTGTTCAAACAGTCAATAATCAATCAGCCCGCAGTTACATTCCAAACAGTCAATAACCGATAAGCCTGTGCTTACATTCTGATAGATACTGTCCGGAGGCAGGGGTGATTAGTGTCTGTTTTCTCTTAGGCGATGAGTAACCTGGATATGATCTTCAAGGTTCCCCTGTCCGGAGGGGGTCTTATCCTTCCATTGTTGTTCCCACAGGCACCAAGCAGAGAGTTCAGAGTCCACTGGAGAGGCAGCCGAGCACGATCAGCACGGACAGGCCTGAGATGGAGTCCAGGCCCTATGAATTCCTTCTTCACTAGCTATGATAATGGTATTATATTTAACCCTAAGACTTTCAAGACATTGTATTTCAGAGTCTCAAAATGTTTGTCATCCTGAGAAAATTCCTTTGACTTCAGTGAATAAAATGAATGCAAATATATTTGACTAATAGATTTAATTCCTGTCAAATGTATAAAACTAATATATAATATCTAGCTCAAAACAATGCTAAATATTCAAAGATATTTCAAAAACATCTAGAAAGATGGATAATAGCTTGTTCATTTCATAATTAGTTCTGAGGCTGCTATGAAAGTCTTTAGTCATTAAATATCTGAAATCTATTTAACATAATTGATATACGTGCATATGTAATACTTCTGATTGTAATCGATTCTATAAATAATGCATGCTACTTACAACACACATCATTTTGATTTGTTTTCAATATTTATCTTTACATATATATATGGTTTTTATTTCTGTATCTGATTTCTGAAAGCCATAGATTAAATATTCAAAGAATTTGTTTGCTATTTAAACACTACTTGATTCCTATTTAAATATCAGTCCTCAAAGTAGTCAAACTAGAGGTATCATTAATCATCAAAAATACATTAAAACTAACTTTAACTAAGCCTCCTTGTTTTTAACATTATTTCACTCTTAAGAAGCAGATGAATGTATCTTGCAAAAATGTAGGCAGTTTGACTGCTCATTCTAAAGGCCCACACAATGTAAATTCTCATTTTGCATTTTTATTTTATTTTGGAGTTGTCCTTTGTTTCTGTCTTTCTGTTCATCCAATTTCCTTACCATTAGCTTGAAATCACTCTTACTAGTATGGTTTTGGCAGTGCTTTTTAAATGGATTTGAAAATCCCTCAATAACTAAAGGGCAAAATAAAACATTGACTAGGGACATTTTAAAGTCAATATCCTTAGAATTAACTGTCTAAAGCTCTGAGATCTATTTCTCTATCTTTTTTTCAACTCATCTAGGATTTTCACAAAAACAACAAATTGTTCATTAGTAACAGAAAATTCTTGCCATACTATACTCAATCCCTTTCGTTTCTGTGTTGTGTTTCATAGCCTAGAAATTATTAGGAAAGTAATCCAAATTGAATTAGAAATATAATGAACCTAACTATTCATTGTTTCACCAAACTGGCTATGCACTCTGCCCTGGCACTTTACTGTATAAGATAAACAAGATGGAGCCTCTATCATCAAAGTGTGCTGTGTGGACTTCCCAGGTGACCCATGGTAAAGAATCTGCCAGTCTGTGCAGGAGACCCAAGAGACACGAGTCTGATCCTTAGGTGGGGAAGATCCTCTGGAGGAGGGCATGGCCACCCGCTCCTGTATTCTTGCCTGGAAAATTCCATGGACAGAGGAGCCTGGCAGGTTACAGTCCATGGAGTCCCAAAGGGTCAGACATGACTGAGTGGCTGAGCAAACACAGTCCCTATTATCAAAGTGCATAACATATACCAGAAGCTTCCCAAACTGGTAAGGGCTATGATGGGGTGAAATATCCACCACTCAGGGCCTGATAGCTTACAGTGCACCATGTCAGATTTGTGATCTCTGAAGAAGATTTAACTTCAGGACCAGGAACCAGGCTTGATCACTCAACATTTGTGTGGAAGAAGTTTTATTACAGTGAAAAAGGACAGAGGAAGCTTCTGACATATACATCAGAAGAGTGTCCCCCTCGCTAGTCTTATCAAGGCCTTATCTAATTTTACCAGACCCACTCCCACAACATACATCTTAAATTAAAAGATTAGGACTAACAATAGAAAGGTCTTCCCAGACCCACTCCCGCAACATAAGTCTTAAGATAACAAGGTCAGTCAGAAGGTTCTTGTTAAGGAGAAACATGTCCTCAGGCAAAACACAATGTTGTTATATATCATTAGCACAGAGCTTAAGGAAAGACACACCCGTTAGCAAGATGAGTTGTTGAGACGTGTAATCATTAGCTCTGGGCTTAAAGAAAGTTAGTTTTAAAGACTGTTATCATAACAACACAGAGTTCAAGAAAAAAAAAAAACCTCTTAGGTGACTAAGACAAAGTAATGTAGGAAAAAAAATGTTTGTCCCTTTTCTCCAACTTGAGAGCCTTGGACCTCTTTCTCCTCCTCAAGGGCCCTTGAGTGAGTGAGTGAAGTCACTCAGTCATGTCTGACTCTGCGACCCCAAGGACTGTAGCCTACCAGGTTCCTCCATCCATGGGATTTTCCAGGCAAGAGTACTGGCGTGGGTTGCCATTTCCTTCTCCAGGAGATCTTCCCCACCCATGGATTGAACCTGGGTCTCCCACGTTGTAGGCAGACACTTTACCATCTGAGCCACCAGAGAAGTCCCAAGGGCCCTTGACTCCTTATCAAACTACCTAGGAGTTAACTTTCTCAAGCCCAAAGATGAGGTTCCCTTTCTAGTCACTGTGGGTTAAGGAAGTCTCTCTAAAAAAAAAAGTTATATGTAAAACCTGTCCTAAAAGATGGTCAGAATCAAAGTGGAAGAATTAAAAAAAAAAAAAAAAAAGCATTCTAGGCAAAGAATAATATGTAGACCAAGGTTCAGAGGTGGAAAAGAACATAGTAGTCTCAGGGGATGCTGGGTCATTCTTGGCAGCCAGGTGATCTTTCTTATGTTAAGTTGAAGATTTAAGGATAGGTTTAGAGAGTGAGAATTCCTATAATCTTGGAGAGGTAAGCATTAGGAAATGAACTGAAAGTCTGTCCGTAATGTCCGACTCTTTGAAACCCCAGGGACTGTAGCCCGCCAGGCTCCTCTGTCCACGGAATTGTTCAGGCAAGAATACTGGAGTGGGTACCGTTCCCTTCTCCAGGGGAAGCATTCAGTTCTGTTCAGTTCAGTCGCTCACTCATGTTCAACTCTTTGTGACCCCAGGGACTGCAGCATGCCAGGCCTCCCTGTCCATCATCAACTATCGGAGTTTACTCAGACTCATGTCCATTGAGACAGTAATGCCATCCAGCCATCTCATCCTTTGTCGTCCCCTTCTCCTCCTGCCCTCAATCTTTCCCAGCATCAGGGTCTTCTCAAATGAGTCAGCTCTTTGCATCAGGTGGCCAAAGTACTGCAGCCTCAGCTTCAACATCAGTCCTTCCAATGAACACCCAGGACTGATTTTAGGATAAACTGGTGGGACCTCCATGCAGTCCAAGGGACTCTCAAGAGTCTTCTCCAACACCACAGCTCAAAATCATCAATTCTTTGGTGCTCAGCTTTCTTTATAGACCAACTCTCACATCCATACATGACTACTGGAAAAACTATAGCCTTGACTAGACAGACCTTTGGTGGCAAAGTGATGTCTGTTTTTTAATATGTTGTCTAGGTTGGTCATAACTTTTCTTCCAAGGAGTAAGCGTCTTTTAATTTCATGGCTGCAGCCACCATCTGCAGTGATTTTGGAACTCAAAAAAATAAAGTCAGCCACTGTTTCCACTGTTTCCCCATCTATTTGCCATGAAGTGATGGAACTGGATGCCATGATCTTAGTTTTCTGAATGTTGAGCTTTAAGCCCACTTTTTCACTCTCCTCTTTCACTTTTCATCAAGAGGCTTTTTAGTTCCTCTTCACTTTCTGCCATAACGGTGGTGTCATCTGCATATCTGAGGTTATTGATACCTCTCCCGGCAGTCTTGATTCCAGCTTGTTTCCTTAGGAAGGATCTTATTAAATGGGTTAATGTATATAAAAATCCTAGGATGATAAATCTGATTTAAAGAAAATATTTAATAGATGTTGGCTGTCATTATGCTTGAGAAGATCCCCTGGAAGAAGCATGGCAACCCACTCCAGTATTCCTGCCTGGAGAATCCCCAAGGACAGAGGAGACTGGTGGGCTACATTCCAGAGGTCGCACAGAATGGGACACAATTGAACAGCTAAACACAGCACACATCATTATACATAGTAGTACAGCTTTACAAAATTATAATTTTGATCACCTACTGTTATGGGCTAAATGGTTATGTCTTCCACTCCCTAAATTCATATATTGAAATCATAAGCCCTCCACCCCCATGTGATAGTATCAAGAGGTAGGGCCTTTGGAAGTGATTAAGTCATGAATTCAGTTCAGTTGCTCAGTCGTGTCTGATTCTTTGTGACCCCATGGACTGCAGCATGCCAGGCTTTCCTTTCCATCACCACCTCCCAGAGTTTACTCAAACTCATGTCCATTGAGTCGGTGATGCCATCCAACCATCTCATCTTCTGTCGTCCCCTTCTCCTCCCACCTTTAATGTTTCCCAGCATCAGGGTCTTTCCAAATGAGTCAGCTCTTCACATCAGGTAGCCGAAGTATTGGAGTTCCAGCTTCAACATCACTCCTTCCAATGAATATTCAGGACTGATTTCCTTTAGGATGAACTGGTTTGATCTCCTTGCAGTCCAAGGCACTCTCAAGAGTCTTCTCCAACACCACAGTTCAAAATCACCAATTCTTCAGTGCTCAGCTTTCTTTATAGTCCAACTCTCACATCCATACATCACTACTGGAAAAACCATAGCCTTGACTAGATGGATCTTTGTTGACAAAGTAATGTCTCTGCTTTTTAATATGCTATCTAGGTTGGTCATAACTTTTCTTCCAAGGAGTGAGCGTCTTTTAATTTCATGACTGCAGTCACCATCTGGAGTGATTTTGTAGACCCCAAAAATAAAGTCTGCCACTGTTTCCCCATCTATTTTCCATGAAGTGAATTAGTGCCCTTATAAAAAGAAACCCCAAGAGTTCCCTAGCCCCTTCTGCCATGTGAGGACACAGAGTGAAGATGTGAACCAGGATGCAGGCCCACATCAGACACTAAATCTGCTGATACCTTCATTTTGGACTTTTCAGCCTGCAGAACTATGAGAAATACCAGCTACCTGGTATATGGTATTTTGTCACAGCAGCTCAGACATACTAAGACATCTACCTACTAAAAGAAACCGAGTAGAGAAGGGATGAGATAAATTGCTAACCTACACTTGGAGATATGTTAGTAAAGGCAGACATTATGCAATCATTTATCAAAATTAATTTATGGAGATGAATAAACACAAAGTTGGAACATGGCCTTATTAATTAGGAACAGATGATAATGTGGCCTTTTTGAAGTCAGCGTCCTATTACCTTAGGACCAATTTAGTACAATTATTGTTGATGAGTTTATTTTCTCCATGCATTAAAAAAAAAACACAACTACAGTTATTTCATGAGTGAAATTGAGTTCAAAAGAGGTGATTTAATTTGATATTGCAACCACCAGGTGTTTAATTCAGTCATACCTCATTATATAATGCTTCCCCATCACGAGAATCCAGCTTTACTGCAGGTTGAATCATGTTTCCCCATTGGAATTTTTGTTCGGTGCCTCTTTCTAACTGTTGTTTTATCAGAAGCAGATAACATGGTGGGGCAAAACTCATTTTTGTTTAAATGTTAATGTGTTTTGTTTATCTTCTAAGTATCACTTGTGTGATAGATGGCTCTAGCTCAATATAATACACATGTGCACTTTTCCAGAAATTACATTTTGTAAGAGTATAAAAAGAGACTATATATATATATGGGCCTTTAAAAATAAGTGGGAGCTTGAAATCTTCCTCAGTTTGATGGAAAACAAAGCACTCAGATTCTATGAACAAAATCAGAGAGAAAATACCTCTGGCTGGCTAAAACAAATGTAAACATCCTTGTCACCTTTCAGAACATATGCTTCTTGTTGAAAGGAAGCATCCCTGAACACTGCCAGATAGCAGCAATTATTTTTTAAACAAAACTGGGTATATATGGCCAACTTCATCCAGAAGAAAACATAAAACTCTTCAGAAAGAAAGTTCATTCCCCAGAATTACTTTCAGTTCTAGGTATCTATAGTGATAGCTAATTTGATAAACTCTTATTTTGTAGTTTCTTGATAGCAGATTTTTGAGAAACACAATTCATTGAGTAATTACTATATACCATGTATCGTGCCAAGTATCAGATGTATACTTTGTAAGGACTTCCTCATAACTCCACCCCTCCTGGGGCAATAATTCCTTGTTTTGAGTACCCAGTGCAAGAGTTTCTTTACTTTCTACCTACCTTGAGTCCAAAATTATTCCACTGTTGCCATACAGTTAAAATAATGCCAAAGTCATCACAGACTATATTACTCTTAAGTAAGCAGGGCAGTTGAGTGAAGTTATTATTTGCAAAAATAATTGATAAAAATAATTAATAACAAAGCGGCTGTTGGGAGTAAGCTGTGCACATGTTTTTATGGCCCTCCTGTGGACCAGGATTTGTAGAAGACCATGAGATAATGCCATGAAGTTATGTACAATATGATACTATTTTGTAATCTGTAGTGTCACTAATGGGGCCAGTCTCCTTGTATCACTTGTTAATTTAACTCGTTATATCCCAGCTCATTCAAAGGTCCTAACTTATCCACGTCTAGGTTCTGGGTGTGTGTGTGTGTTTGTGTGTGTGTGTGTATGATATACATATGGCTCTGTTGGAGAATTTTTAAAGATAGAGAAGTAGGAAAAAAGAAAAGCATTTATTAATTCCTAGTATATGTCACACCTTCTACTAGGTTCTTTCACATACAGTATTAATCCTGCTTTACAGTAGAGAAGAAAACATCTTAATAAATTTACTTCAGGTCCCCCTGTCATATAAGCAGCAGTGATAAGGATTAAAAGCAAGTCTTCTAACTCTAAATTCAGAATCCTAAATTCACCATGGTCTTTAAGTGTGGTGCCTTTTTCTCTGTACAACAGAGGGGTGATTTAAAAACAACAACAACAAAAATCTCTGGAGTTGCCAAGTCTTTTATTCAACAAAACATGGATGGGAGGGATGGGAGCTGTCTTTACCTGCCAACAATGGAGTTTTAAGGAGGCACCACCTGTATTAGCTATCTAGTGCTGGAAAAAAAAAAATTACAAACTTAAAAGTGATAAACTTTAAAAGTATCTTGAGCACATGTATTATGTCACAGTTTCTGGATTCAGGGATCTGCTCTTGGCCTAGTGGGTTCTCCTCAAGGTTGCAATCAGTGTGTTGGCCAGGGCTGGGTTTTCATCTGGGTCTCCCCCAAGGAAGGATCTGCTTTCAAATTGTAGATGTTAGCAGCTTTCAGTTCCTCAAGGTTGCCAAAGTGAGATATCTCAGTTTCTCGATTACTGCCAGGCTGAAGCTACATTCAGCTTCTTGTCACCCCCTACCCCCAATATGGGTGCTCAAGACATGATAATTCACTTCTTTACAGCTAGTATAAGAGAGTCCTCTAATAAGACAGATGTTACCATCTTATGTAGCAGAATTCAGTGCAGATCATCAATCATGTGTGTCCCATCATTTTTGTCATAATGGATCGGTTAGGAGCAAATCATAGGGCCCCCACACATTTAAGGGGTAGGGATCACAGGAGAATGAACATGGGGAGGTGGGGGCCATGGGGCTACCCTAGAGACCATCCACTATACCACCTGTTAATGAGCTTTTAAATGAGCTTAATGAGTTATAAATGAGTTTAATACAATTTTCTCATTTATGAAACTGGAATATTAACTGTAATAGTTCCCCGAGCTGTATTAAGGACCACAAATAGAGTGGCTTAAATAATAGAAATTGACTTTTCTCAGTCCTGGAGGCTAAAAGTCCAAGATCAAGGTGAACAGGGCTAATTTTTCTGGGGATGGGGAAGGAGATTCTGTTCCATGAATCTCCCCTAGCTGCAGGTGGGTTGCTGGCATCTTTGGTGCCCTTTGGCTTGTGGAAGCATCACCCTAATCGCTGCCTTTATCTTTACACACCTTCTCCCTGTGTTCTTGTCTGTTCAGGACCCTGATTATACTGGGGTTGTTGTTGTTGTTAACGCTCTAAATCCTGTCTAACTCTTTGTGACCCCATGGACTGCAGCACGCCAGGCTCCTCTGTCCTCTTCTCTCTCCCGGAGTGTGCTGAAACTCATGTCCATTGAGTTGGGGATGCCATCCAACCATCTCAACCTCTGTCACCCCCTTCTCTTCTTGCCCTCAATCTTTCCCAGCATCAGGGTCTTTTCCAATGAGTCGGCTTTTCATATCAGGTGGCCAAAGTACTGGAACTTCAACTGCAGCATCAGTCCTTCCAATGAATATTCAGGGTTGATTTCCTTTAGAATTAACTGGTTTGATATCCTTGCTGTCCAAGGGACTCAAGAGTCTTCCCCAGCATCACAATAAAAAAGCATCAATTCTTCAGAGCTCAGCCTTTTTATGGACCAACTCTCACACCTATACATGACCACTGGAAAAACCATAGCTCTGACTACATGAATCTTTGTTGGCAAAGTGATGTCTCTGCTTTTTAATGTGCTATCTCGGTCTGCAATAGCTTTTCTTCCAAGGAGCAAGTGTCTTAATTTCAGCAGCAATCACCATTTGTAGTGATTTTGGAGCCCAAGAAAATAAAATTGTTCATTGTTTCCACTTTTTCCCCGTCTATTTGCCATGAAGTGATGGAACTGGAGACCATTATCTTAGTTTTTTGAATGTTGAGTTTCAAGTCACCTTTTTCACTCTCCTCTTTCACCCTCATCAAGAGGCTGTTTAGTTTATCTGCCATTAGAGTGGTTATCATCTGCATGTCTGAGGTTGTTGATATTTCTCCCAGCAGTCTTGTTTCTAGCTTGTGATTCATCCAGCCTGGTATTTCCTACGATGTACACTGCATAGAAGTTAAATAAGCAGGGTGAAAATATACAGACTTGTCATCTCTTTTCCCAATTTTGACCGAGTCAGTTGTTCCATAGTTGATTCTAACTGTTGCTGCTTGACCCACATACAGGTTTCTCAGGAGACAGGTAAGGTGGTCTGGTACTCCTATCTCTTCAATAATTTTCTACAGTTTGTTGTGATCCACACAATCAAAGATTTTAGCATAGTCCATGAAGCAGAAATGGATGTTTTCCTGGAATTCCTTTGCTTTCTTCCTGATCCAACAAATGTTGGCAATTTGATCTCTGGTTCCTCTGCCTCTTCAAAACCCAGTTTGTACATCTGGAAGTTCTAGTTTCACATACTGTTAAAGCCTAAATCACTGGATTAGGACCCACCTTAATAATCTTATTTTAATTTGATTTCCTGAGTAAATGTGCTATTGTCAAATAAGTCACGTTCTGAGGTATTGTTATGAGTTAGGACTTAAACATATGAATTTTGGGAAGACACAATTCACCTAATATTACTGATACCCACCATCAGGCTGGTTGGGAAGATTAGTGATTTATTTTAAGTCTTAGTACATTGTGTCTCACATGATAACTTCTTAGTAAATATGGGGTTATGATTATAATTAATTTTGGGTCTCGTATTTTAAGACTCATTTTTCAAAGAGATATAAGACATTTTTACAGCATCAACTTCTAATCATGGGCCAAAGCCGCTGAGCTGAGAATAAAAGGTCATTATATCCCTCAATAAATTCAAAAAGCTTCCAGTCCCCTCCCTACAAGGCTAGTTAAGAAGTGCCCTTCCCACAAACACATTCTCACCATCCTCTGACCAAGAGAAGCCCCACTAGGCTCCAGATGGTAAAAGAATTTGACTCTGAAAGAATGCAGTGTTTCTGAATATTGGAGAGGGATGTCTTTTTTCCCCAAAGCCAAAAGCATCTTTATGAATAAGGAACAAAGATCATTTAATGTCTTAACCTGCTCAAGCTGGCAAAACAAAATTACATAGGTAATTTAGGGTAGCTTAACAGAATTTTACTCTGGGAAGTTTAAGTTAATAGAATACAAGTTAAATTATCTGATTTTAGTTTGGGACTTTAATCTAATCAAAGTATCATTGTAGTTCTTCAGTTTTAAATGTAAGTTGTTTGAATAAGTGGAATTTATTTTCTCACAGTTCTGGAGGTGGGAAGTCTGAGATCAGGGTGCCATCATGGCGGGGTTCAGGCGAAGGCATTCTTGCTGGTTTTTAGAGGACTGCTTCTCACCGTGTGCTCATGTGGCCTTTCCTGAGTGCCCTCGATGCCTGCACTGGAGAGAATGAAGGAGCAAGCTCTCTGGTGTCTCTTTTACGAGGGCATTAATCGCACCATAAGAACCACACCCTCATGACCTCATGTAAGTATTTCCCAAAGTCTCCATCTCCAAATACCAATACCTTGGGGGTTAGAACTCCAACATAGAATTTTGCAGGGACACAACCTTTCAATTCCTAAGAGTTAGTTTTGCAGAGTGGGAGCCTTCGGTGGACAAGGATTGAATTTCCCCTGATGACTTTGCCCTTTCTTCTCCTCCTCATCTTCCAGTGCCAGGTGTTCACCATATTAATGAATGATCCTCTGGTGAAAGAATGTTCTAGACAAATGCCACTGAGGTGTGAGTGAAAGGGACAGAATGGCTCAAGTCTAAGCATTTTCTAAGGAGTTCATATCATCCATGGAAGACTCCTGGAGCTGTTCTTTGAAGCTTGGTAAAGCAGTAGCATTTGCCATGGGCTCCTCTAGCATTCTGCTGATTGCAATTATCAACTGACATCAATCAACATCAACACCAATCCTACTACTGGTGGAGGAGTGAGAGTTTTGAAAATGGTAACTATTAGTCAATCCCTTGAAGTTCCCACCTTTAGCTTTGAAGTTAATCTCAACACCCATGAGGTGAAGAAGGGAGGCAAAATCTTCCCTTGGGAACACTGTACTTTTGCAACAGGTGACCTTTCTCCCACACAGACCACTACCTACAGTAACAGAAAAATAATTTGGGAGCATAGCATTTCTCCTGTTTGGGGCCTCTCACCCAGCTTAACAGTGACATGACACCAACAGCTGGTGTTTTATCTGACAATGTGTGGGATACTAAACAAATTTTGTTCCCAGATGTGGGTTTTAGTCATCAAACCATACACTGGGCAGTTAACACTACTTTGTAATATGAATTCATGACAAGGATAGAACAATGGTCTTAGCAAGCATCCAAACCACCTGGAGGGGCTTTTTATTCTATAGATCTCTGGGTCCTGCCCCCACATTTCTGATTTACGAAGTTTGAAAGGGGCCTGAGAATTTGCCTTTTAAACAGATTCCGAGGTAGTCCTGTTGCAGCTGGTCTTGGGACCACTCTTTGAGAACCACCAGTATATTCTAAACCCTGTGCCTCATACATTCTCCCATAAGATGATAAATTTTCCATCACGTTGGTTTATTAATATCCAACAAAATATTAAATCTTCACAAAAGTTAAGATTTCAAGTCTATTTTACACTCAATTTTTAATTGTCTTACACTCTTTTTTTAAATTCTTCTATGCAGTATTATTTAAAATACATGTAGATTTATTGATACAACACTAGATTTAAGTGTAATAACCACAGAGTTCTGGTGTGCATTTCACAATTGTTTGCTGTTAGGTATACCAATGAAACAGATTGACATCAACTTTTATTTATAAGATTAAAATGCATTTAAATTATGTAAGATAACTTTCCTGTTATCCATACCCAGTATTTCTGTTTTACTTTTAATCTTACTTTAGTTTTATTGAATTGGTAGCGATTTTTTTTTCTTTTAAACTACTGCAGGTAAATCCTGAATTTAGAGGAAAGGCTATCAGAACTTTAGTTACAGCAGTAGGGGCAACAGGGCTCTGTTATCTAGTGTTTTAATTATTTATTCACACCTGGTTCACCACTGATTAACAAAACCTATTAAGGCCTTCCCTTGAAGACCTTGCTGTTGACATGTATTTGCAGCTGTTGTTGATTTTTTTCCAAATTAGCACATTATGTGTTTGGAAAACAGACAAAAAACAGCTGCAGTGTCTGAATGCATTTATTATGTACTCTTCTCAAAATGCTATTTAGGTTTACTATTAAATGATGAAGTCAGAGTGAAATGCACAATTAACTCTGTACTTCTAGTATTTACGGGTCTAGCAGAAACAGAATATAAGGGAGTCACATTAAAACTTCAGCCTTCATTTTTGAAATGGATTCTACAAACTTCAGAAGCCAACTACTCAATAATATGCATTAAAAACAAGTGTCATTCTATAGCAGTTTCCCTTTCAGGTCAGCAAAGAGGTAAAATAATTTAAAATACAGATGGCTTTCAGTTCAGTTCAGTTCAGTCGCTCAGTTGTGTCCAACTCTTTGCGACCCCATGAATCGCAGCACGCCAGGCCTCCCTGTCCATCACCAACTCCCAGAGTTTACCCAAACTCATGCCCATCGAGTCAGCGATGCCATCCAGCCATCTCATCCTCTGTCATCCCCTTCTCCTCCTGCCCCCAATCCCTCCTAGCATCAGGGTCTTTTCCAATGAGTCAACTCTTCGCATGAGGTGGCCAAAGTACTGGAGTTTCAGCTTCAGCATCAGTCCTTCCAATGAACACCCAGAACTGATTTTCTTCAGGATGGACTGATTGGATCTCCTTGCAGTCCAAGGGACTCTCAAGAGTCTTCTCCAACACCACAGTTCAAAAGCAGCAATTTTTTGGCACTCAGTTTTCCTCACAGTCCAACTCTCAGGCTTTAGCTGGACTTATACGTTTATTAAAATAGCATTACCTTGACTTTCATATTATGCTATTCTGAATACTTTATTGGTCTTATAGTCCCTCCTAAAGCCATCTAGTTTCAGGATGCAGTAATAAGATATAATTTTTAAAGGCTGGGTTAATAGCTGAAAAATATTTTTTAAATATATATAAAATCTTTATTTTTGCTACAATAAAGCAGTGACAAGCAAAGTATCTTTCTGAAGCAAGCTATCTGGCCTTTAGCAGAGTTCAGAAATCATTCCATCTCCAAAGAGGCAAGTACACATAGGCAGAAGACAACTTTCTAAAAGTCAAATGATTATTCTCTGTCATCCCCAGGTATTGTGCAGACTCATTCTTTTCACAAGGAAAGTAAACAGGACAAGGAGAGAAGTGAAGGAGTCTTGAATTAAATATGATTGAATCCACCTTTGCTCCCTTACCCTATACTCCAAAATCATGAAAAACTGGTTATTCTTGCTGATCTTTCCTCTATTACAAGTTCCACTTTCCAGTAGAGAAGCTATGGCATGGAAGACAGATGGTGTAACAGGTGGGCCTTCTTCCATTATCATTGCAAGCCCTGACAATACCACTGTCTTCCAGTTCCTAATTCCATGAAGATGTACAAAGCTTTTTCAAATTGTAAGACTAAAAATATGCACATTCATCTTTATCAGAGACAGGTGTTGTCTAATTAGCATCCTCTGTTTACTTCATGGTTCTTGTCACAGATATGCTTACTAGATCAGACATACACATCTGTTCATGTTATTAAATATGCTGAAAAATACAAAATCATTTTAAAATACCACAATACAGTGTAAGGATATAGCCCTCTGTTCATGCTGACTCCTTCACCTGGGACAAACTTCAAGTGGTTCTGTGCCTACATGATATTTGGCTATGTTAACCAAGTTGTTGAATGCTAAACAATAAACAGATGCTATCTTAAGCAAAAAAGTAAATGTATTAGAAGCCCACAGAGTTACTAGGAGACTGGAAAACTAGAAAACCAAGAAAAGCAAAGCAGATTGGAGGGTCAAACAGCAGAGAATACACTGCCATATACCACCAGTACAGAGAAATACATCATCTTTGCCCAATTTTCTCCATATGAAAAATTCTAGTTAGAAACTTTTGATAAACAAAATTATTCACTAGTGCACATCAGGCCAGTTGGCATGGAAACATATACCTTGGGAAGTAGGACATTTATTCTTGCCAAAAAATACACAATTGAGAGTTCCCTAAATATTAAGCAGAAGGGTTACATATTTGTATGTAGGGAAAAGAACAAGTTCACTCCCCCATTTTCAAGGCTCAGCTTGCTGCTGCTACTGCGGCTAAGTCGCTTCAGTCGTGTCCGATTCTTTGCGACCCCATAGGCGGCAGCCCACCAGGCTCCCCCGTCCCTGGGATTCTCCAGGCAAGAACACTGGAGTGGGGTGCCATTGCCTTCTCCAAGGCTCAGCTTAAGCCTCATGAAAAAGATGCTTCAAATTTCTAAGATAAATTTTCTTTGAGTGAAATGTCCACTCAGAAAAGGGAAAATAAGAGAAGACGAGTGCTTATATTGAGGAATTCATGCTAGAAATGTACTAATCAAACTCAAACTTGTCTATCTTTGTCCCCCATGCCTTCCACTGGTCAAAATAGATAGTATTACTTCCACTTCTTGTACATGTCATGACTTCTTGTACTTCATAATAGCAGGTAAACAAATCTGACAGCCTCCATCCCCCAGAAAACAATTATCGCTGAGGAATTGGCAGAGTCTGACTTGACTTAGCGACTAAAAACAACGTTTCCTATGGATGATTGGTAAGATGTCATGGGCATATGGGATAAGAGAAAGAGATAAAAAAAACTTTCAGATACTCACATAAAGTAGACTGTGAACTGAAAATTTTAGGAAGTACTAGTCAAAAAATATGAAGGATATACCAGTTATTTTTTCTAGTTTTATTGAGATACTATTGACATATAACATTGTATTAGTTTAATGTGTACATGATAACTTGATAGGTGTATATATTGCAAAGTGATTTACCATAATAAGTTTAGTTAACTTCCACCACCTCACATAGTTATTTTCCTCTTGTGAGAGAAATTTTAATATCTACTCTCTTGGCAACTTTCAAATATAGAATACACACTTGTAAGTTAAAGTTACAATGTTGTACATTACATCCCCAAAACTTACCTATCTTATAACTGAAAGTTTCACATCCGTTCACCACCATCACTCATTTCCCCCATGTCTACTCCCATCTCTGACAATCACCAACCATTTATCTGTTCTTTGTTCATATGATTTATTATTATTATTTTGTTTTGATTTCAAACTATAAGTGAAATCATTTCTGTGTATGACTTATCTCATTTAGCATAATGTCTTCAAGATCCACCCATGCTTCTTCAATGGTGGATTTCCTTTTTATCACTTAATAACATTTCATTAAATATATATAAATGTGTATGTGTGTGTGTGTACATTATCATTCATTCATGAATGGACACAGCTTATTTCTATGTCTTGGCTATTGTAAATAATATGGCTATTAACATGAATGTGCAGATATTTCTTCATGATTTCTTTTTTTTAATTTTTTCAAATATATCCACAGAAGTAGAATCACTGGATTGTATGGCACTTCTATTTTAAATTTGGGACTGAGCCCTCATACTGTTTTCCACAGTGGTTGTGCCAATTTACACTTCTACTAAGTAAGGATTCACTTTCACCACATCCTCATCAAAAATTGCTATCTCTTGTCTTTTTGATGGTGACCATACTAACAAGCAAAAGATATCTTATTTTGGTTTGCACTTACTGATGATTAAATAATTAGTGATGTTGGGCACCTTATCACATACTGATTGGCCATTTGAATGTCTTCTTTGGAGAAAGGTCTATTCAAGTACTTGGCCTATTTTTAATTAAATTACTTGTCTTTGTTCAATTGTTTTGGCATTAAGTTATGAGCTCCTTAAATATTATGCATATTAACCCTCATCATATATGTTTTTGCAATATTTTCCTCCACTCTGCAAGTTGCCATTTTGTTGAACATTTCTTTTGCTCAGCAGAAGCTTTTCAGTTTGATAGTATCTCACGTGTTAGCTTTTGTTTTTGTTGCATGTGCTGTTGGTGTCATATCAAAAATGACACTGCCAAGACCAATATCCAGATGTTCAACTTGAATTTATAAAAGGCAGAGGAACCAGAGATCAAATAGCCAACATCTGTTGGATTATCAAAAAAGCAAGAGAGTTCCAAAAAACATATATTTTGCCTTATTGACTATGCCAAAGCCTTTGACAGTGTGGATCACAACAAACTATGGGAAATTCTTCAAGAGATGGGAACACCAGACCATCTTACCTGCCTCCTGAGAAATCTGTGTGCAGGTCAAGAAGCAACAATTAGAACTGGACATGGAACAACAGACTGGTTCCAAATAGGGAAGGGAGTACATCAAGGCCATGTATTGCCACTCTGCTTATTTAACTTTTATGCAGAGTACATCATGTAAACTGTGAGGCTAGATGAAGCACAAGCTGGAATCAAGATTGCCAGGAGAAATATTAATAACCTCAGATATGCAGACGACACCACCCTTATGGTAGAAAGTGAAAAAGTTGGCTTAAAACTCAACATTCAGAAAACTAAGATCATGGCATCTGGTCCCATCACTACATGGCAAATAGGTGGGGAAACAATGAAACTAGTGACAGACTTTAATTTTGAGGACCCCAAAATCACTGCAGATGGTGACTGCAGCCATGGAATTAAAAGACACTTGCTCCTTGGAAGAAAAGTTATGACCAAGCTAGACAACATATTAAAAAGTAGAGAAATTACTTTGCCAACAAAGGTCTGCTAGTCAAAGCTCTGGTTTTTCCAGTAGTTATGTAAGGATGTGAGAGCTGGACTATAAAGAAAGCTGAGTGCCAAAGAATTGATACTTTTGAACCGTGGTGTTGGAGAAGATTCTTGAAAGTCCCTTGGACTGCATGGAGATCCAACCAGTCTATCCTAAAGGAAATGAGTCTTGAATATTCATTGGAAGGAATGATGCTGAATCTGAAACCCCAATACTTTGGCCACCTGATGCAAAGAACTGACTTCTTGGAAAAGACCCTGATGCTGGGAAAGATTGAAGGTGGGAGGAAAATTGGATAAAAGCAGATGAGATGGTTGGATGGCATCACTGACTCTATGGAAATTAGTTTGAGTAAACTCTGGGAGTTGGTGATGGACAGGGAAGCCTGACCTGCTGCAGTCCATGGTGTTGCAAAGAGTTGGATCTTACTGAGCTACTGAACTGACTGCTGCAGACCAATGTCAAGAAGATTTCCATGTTTCTTCTAGGCTTTTTATAGTTTCAGTTCTCACATTTGAGTCTTTAATCCACTTCAAGCTAATTTTTGTGAACGTTGTAAGACAGGTGTCTAGTTTCATTGTTTTATATGTGATATCCAATTTTCTCAGCACTGCTTATTAAAGAGACTCCACTGAGTATTCTTAGCTCCCCTGTCAAACATTAGTTGATCATACAGGCATGAATTTATTTCTAGGCTTTCAACTCTGTTCTAGATGCTTCTGTGTCTATTTTTATATCAATATCATACTATTTTGATTACTAAGGCTTTGTAAAATAGTTTGAAATTAGGACGTGTGATGCCTCCATCTTTCTTTTTCTTGCTCAAAATTGTTCAGGCTATTTGGGGACCTTTGTAACTCCAAAAGAATTTTAAGATTATATTTTTCATTTCTCCAAAACAAATGTTGTTGGAATCTTGACAGAGATTACACTGAATCAATAGATGGCTTTGGGTAATGGGACATTTTGTCAATATTATTTTTTTCAATTCATGAATATGGGATACCTTTCCATTTATTTGCATCTTCTTCCATTTCACAAATGTCATAGTTTTAGTGTACAAATCTTTCACTTCCTTGGATAAATTTATTTCTAAGTATTTTATTGGTTTTAAGGTTATTATAAATGAGATTACTTATTTTCAAATAACTTATTGTCAGTGAATAGAAACACAACTGATACATGTACTTTGATTTTGTACCCTGAAACTTTACTGAATTTGTTGATTAGAGCTAACAGATTTTCAGTGATATTTAGGATTTTGTACACATAAAACCATGTTATCTTCAAGCAGATACAATTTCCTTTCTTACTTTCCAAATCAGAGACCATTTATTTATTTATTTATTTATTTATTGTCCTTGCCTGATTCGTAGGCAATTACTTCTAGTTGTATGCTGAATAAGATGGTAGTTCAATCAGTAAAGAATATGCCTGCAGTGCAGGAGACCCAGGTTCAATCCCGGGTTTGGAATATGCCCTGGAGAAGGAAACAGCAACCCACTCCAGTATTCTCACCTGGAAAATCCCATAGACAGAGGAAGCTGGTGGGCTGCAGTCCATGGGGTCGCAAGAGTAGGACATGACTTAGCGACTAAACCACCATAGTAGGCATCCTTGTCTTGTTCCTGATCTTAGAGGGAAAGCTTTCAATCCTTCACCACTGAATATAATATTAGCTGTATGCTTGTCATAAATGGCCTTCATTAGGTTGAGATAAAATCATGCCAAATTCAAGCTGTTGAGAGCTTTTATCATAAATGGATGTTGAACTTTATCAAATTCTTGTTATGCATCTATTGAAATGATCACATGATTTTCGTCTTTCATTCTATTAATGTGGTGTCTCACATTTATTGAGATGCAGATGATAAGTCATTTTTTTTTCCATCTCAGGGATGAATTTCACTTGATCATGGTAGGTGAAGAGCCAAATAAATAAAATTATAAATGAAGGGAGGGACATCACACCTGATACCACAGAAATACAAATGATCTCAAACTACAGTGAACAACTATATGCCAACATACTGTACAGTCTAGAAAAAATGGATGCATTTATATTTATATGCAACCCACCATGACTGAAAGGACTTCCCTGATAGTTCAGTTGGTAAAGAATCCACTTGCAATGCAGGAGACCCTGGTTCGATTCCTTGGTCAGGAAGATCTGCTGGAGAAGGGATAGGCTACCCTCTCCAGTATTCTGACCTGGAGAATTCCACGGACGGTATAGTCCATGGATCCTCAAAGAGTTGAATACAACTGAACAACTTTCATTTCACTTCAGCACCATGACTGAATCATGAAGAAATAGAAAATTAGAACAGATTAATAATAAGATTGACTCAGTAATCAAAGATTTCTCAACATAGAAAAGCCTAGGCCAAATGGTTTCACTGAGTTTTACCAAATATTTAAAGAGGAATGAGTGGAAATCCTTATCAAACTCTTTAAAAATATTGATGAGGAAAAAATACTATCAAACTCATTTTAGGATGCCAGTAATACCCTCACACTAAGGTCAGATAAGGAAACTACAAGAAAATAAAACTACAAAACTACAGGTCAGTGTCCATAATGAATATAGGTGCAAAAATTCTAAAAAAAATACTGGTAAAGCAAACTCGACAGCACATTAAGAGGATCACACACCTTGAGCAGCTAATTTTTGTTCTGTATACAATTTTTGGTTCTGCATTCTTACCTCTTATAATACAAGATTTGGGGGTTTTGTTGTTGTTGTTTTTTCCTGTGACTCATTTCATTATGGTAGACATAAGTTAAAGACACCTTCTCAATATAAGCATATATGACATAATACAATAGATATTTTTCTTCTAAATGGGGTATAGAATGTTCTAGACTGAGTTCCTTAAAAAAAAAGTGAGCATAAAAATTAGTGAAATAGGGAAGGATGAGAAGCACTTTACTGGTCTCTTGATGAGCGGTGAAACAATACAAATCAGTGACAGGCAGATGTGTCCATTCAGCCAAATGATACATATCCACATACCCTAAATGGAGAGACCATGTCTCAGATGTCTTTGAGCGGGACATATTTTCATTAATTAAATTACTCCTAGCAGTAGACTAATTCCATTGCATTTCTGATTGCTTCTGGCTAAGTGATCTCTCAAAATCTGGCTGCATATTCCTGCTGATTATGGCATGCCATTCAAGTCTTGGAGGAGGACACAAAACCTCTGGGTGTGGAGCTGCCTATTCTAGGTGGAGGAGCCCCACAGACTAGAGCTGAGCTGCTTACTCAGCAAACCAGAGTTTGCAGGTGCTAGAGGCAAATGCCATTCGAATCCAAGACAGTGTACAGAATGTACTATAAGCTATCTATAAATTAGGGTTACTTGAAATGAAATAAAGTGACACATTTTTGGTTTCTACATGTATCAGCATCATCTATGGATTTTGGTTAAATCACACATAACTGAACTAGATGATTCTGACATTCTAGGGAGGGGAAATCACAATTTTAAAACTACTCAAGGTAGTCTTGAGATATAATTAGTTATCTCCTAATGTACTCGTTTGAAGGGAAAATATATTAATTCTATTTTTTAAAGAGAAGAACATCTTCACAAAAGACATCTAATGTCTTTGCAAATATTTATGTGATTTTCTTTAAGTCTTCAAGCAACTAGAGAAGGAAGAAATGAAGAACCCCAGGGTTAGTAGAAGGAAAGAAATCTTAAAAATGAGGGCAGAAACAAATGCAAAAGAAACTAAAGAGACCATAGCAAAAATCAACAAAGCTAAAAGCTGGTTTTTTGAAAAAATAAACAAAACTGACAAACTGTTAGCAAGACTCATTAAGAAACAGAGAAGAACCAAATCAACAAAATTAGAAATGAAAAGGGAGAGATCACAACAGACAACACTGAAATACAAAGGATCATAAGAGACTACTACCAGAAACTCTATGCCAATAAAATGGACAACTTGGAAGAAATGGACAAATTTTTAGAAAAGTATAACTTTCCAAAACTGAACCAGGAAAAAAATAGAAGATCTTAACAGAACCATCACAAGCAAGGAAATCAAAACTGTAATCAGAAATCTTCCAGCAAACAAAAGCCCAGGACCAGATGGCTTCACAGCTGAATTCTACCAAAAATTTAGAGAAGCGCTAACATTTATCTTACCCAAACTCTTCCAGAAAATTGCAGAAGATAAACTTCCAAACTCATTCTATGAGGCCACCATCACCCTAATTCCAAAACAAGACAAAGATGCCACAAAAAAAGAAAACTACAGGCCAATATCACTGATGAGCATAGATGCAAAAATCCTTAACAAAATTCTAGCAAACAGGATCCAACAACATATTAAAAAAATCATACACCATGACCAAGTGGGCTTTATCCCAAGAATGCAAGGATTCTTTAATATCCGCAAATCAATCAATGTAATACACTACATTAACAAATTGAAAGATAAAAACCATACGATTATCTCAATAGATGCAGAGAAAGCCTTTGACAAAATTTAACATCCATTTATGATTAAAACTGTCCAGAAAACAGGAATAGAAGGAACATACCTCAACATAATAAAAGCTATATATGACAAACCCACAGCAAGCATTACCCTCAATGGTGAAAAAATGAAAGCATTTCCCCTGAAATCAGGAACAAGACAAGACTGCCCACTCTCACCACTACTATTCAACATAGTTTTGGAAGTTTTGGCCACAGCAATCAGAGCAGAAAAAGAAGTAAAAGGAATCCAGATAGGAAAAGAAGTGAAACTCTCGCTGTTTGCAGATGACATGATCCTCTACATAGAAAACCCTAAAGACTCTACCAGAAAATTACGAGAGCTAATCCATGAATATAGTAAAGTTGCAGGATATAAAATTAACACACAGAAGTCCCTTGCATTCCTATACACTAACAATGAGAAAACAGAAAGAGAAATTAAGGAAACAATACCATTCACCACTGCAACAAAAAGAATAAAATATTTAGGAGTATATCTACCTACAGAAACAAAAGACCTATACATAGAAAACTAAAAAACACAGATGAAATAAATCAAAGAGGACACCAACAGATGGAGAAATATACCATGTTCATGGATTGGAAGAATCAACATTGTCAAAATGGCTATACTACCCAAAACAATCCATAGATTCAATGCAATCCCTAGCAAGTTACCAATGGTATTTTTCACAGAGCTAGAACAAATAATTTCAGAATTTGTATGGAAATACAAAAAGCCTCGAATAGCCAAAGTAGTCTTGAGAAAGAAGAATGGAACTGGAGGAATCAACTTGCCTGACTTCAGACTATACTACAAAGCTACAGTCATCAAGACAGTATGGTACTGGCACAAAGACAGAAATATAGATCAATGGAACAGAACAGAAACCCCAGCGATAAATCCACGAACCTATGGACACCTTATCTTCGATAAAGGAGGCAAGGAGATACAATGGAAAAAAGCCAACCTCTTTAACAAGTGGTGCTGGGAAAACTGGTCAACCACTTGTGAAAGAATGAAACTAGAACACTTTCTAACACCATACACAAAAATAAACTCAAAATGGATTAAAGATCTAAATGCAAGACCAGAAACTATAAAACTCCTAGAGGAGAACATAGGCAAAACACTCTCCGACATAAATCACAGCAGGATCCTCTATGACCCACATCCCAGAATATTGGAAATAAAAGCACAAATAAACAAATGGGACCTAATGAAACTTAAAAGCTTTTGCACAACAAAGGAAACTATAGGCAAGGTGAAAAGACAGCTCTCAGATTAGGAGAAAATAAGAGCAAACGAAGCAACAGACAAAGGATTAATCTCAAAAATATACAAGCAACTACTGCAGCTCAATTCCAGAAAAATAAATGACCCAACCAAAAAATGGTCCAAAGAACTAAACAGACATTTCTCCAAAAAGACATACAGATGGCTAACAAACACATGAAAAGATGCTTAACATCATTCATTATCAGAGAAATGCAAATCAAAACCAGAATGAGGTACCATTACACGCCAGTCAGGATGGCTGCTATCCAAAAGTCTGGATGGCTGCTATCCAAAAGTCTACAAGCAATAAATGCTGGAGAGGGTGTGGACAAAAGGGAACCCTCTTACACTGTTGGTGGGAATGCAAACTAGTACAGCTGCTATGGAAAACAGTGTGGAGAGTTCTTAAAAAAACTGGAAATAGAACTGCCATATGACCCAGCAATCCCACAGCTGGGCATACACACCGAGAAAACCAGATCTGAAAGAGACACGTGCACCCCAATGTTCATCGCAGCACTGTTTATAACAGCCAGGACATGGAAGCCACCTAGATGCCCATCAGCAGACGAACGGATAAGGAAGCTGTGGTACATATATACACCATGGAATATTACTCAGCTGTTAAAAAGAATTCATTTGAATCAG
Organism: Muntiacus reevesi; assembly: GCF_963930625.1. Taxonomy (NCBI): domain Eukaryota; kingdom Metazoa; phylum Chordata; class Mammalia; order Artiodactyla; family Cervidae; genus Muntiacus; species Muntiacus reevesi. The sequence continues at coordinate 47,194,721 of NC_089264.1, forward strand.
TTCTAATAAGATGGATGAAACTGGAGCCCATTATACAGAGTGAAGTAAACCAGAAAGATAAAGACCATTACAGTATACTAACACATATATATGGAATTTAGAAAGATGGTAACGATAACCCTATATGCAAAACAGAAAAAGAGACACAGATGTACAGAACAGTCTTTTGGACTCTGTGGGAGAAGGCAAGGGTGGGATGTTTTGAGAGAACAGCATCGAAACATGTATATTATCGAGGGTGAAACAGATCACCAGCCCAAGTTGGATGCATGAGACAAGTGCTCGGGCCTGGTGCACTTGGAAGACCCAGAGGGATCAGGTAGAGAGGGATGTGAGAGGGGGGATCAGGATGGGGAATACCTGTAAATCCATGGCTGATTCATGTCAATGTATGACAAAAACCACTACAATATTGTAAAGTAATTAGCCTCCAACTAATAAAAATAAATGGAAAAAAAAAAAAGGATAATTCAAATGAAAACTGAAATTAAGTGAATAGTATACACTCATCTATTTTTTACTCAAAACACACTCACAGACATACATAAATCTGTACTATGAAACATGCATATATATGTGAATATATATATATATAGTTATTATTCTGAAAGTATCAGAAACATTTTTTAGATCAGAACTATTTTAATTTTAACCTCATCTAGCCACTGAAATCTAATACAATTTCAAAAAAAAACTCAGATATCTGACAAATTTTCAAGAATATCCATTCTAAATAAAAAAGTATACCTGTGCATCATATATTTCTAATGTTTATTGGGAACTGATCCACTATTTTTTACTGACTCTCAAAACAATCAGAGTGATTATTTGAATTCTAACCTATTGCTCAACATACCAATTAATATTAGAACAACTGTTTTATTTATTTTGTTAGTTTCATAAAATGTAAACTGAATATTTTTTCTGTAAAAAGCAAACTTTCTCTTTTCAAAAGAACAAATATGTCACTGAATTTAATTGTACACTTATGTCTATAAAGATTATCATTTTCATGTCAAATCTTTATTTCAAATCTCAACACTTTTGTGGGAAAAAATACTTTCTGTCTAAAAATCATAAATATATCCACAGCAAAACAATAAAGAAAAAAGGCACTTTGATTTTTTAAAGTATGAATGTCAACTCTATATATAGGGAAACTTAATTGGTTTCAAATATTGAGTCAGAGTCTCCAACATTCAGTAGATAATTTAAAATCTATGTTAATTCTTTCGTATAGGATATATATATATATATAAACTATTTTGAAAATTTAAAAATAAAACTTTTAAGCATTACACTTCTGATTATTGGAAACTGTTAAGCATTGATCAATAAATAAGCAGCTGTTCTAATGTCTCTAGAAATATGCAGTACTATTTTTTTAGCTCTTTTGCAATTTTAAAAATATTTTTATGGATTTACAGCATTTAATTCAGAATCATGAACCCAGTATCTATATATAAAAAAGCAACTGATGAAAATGATGATGATAATGATAATAATGATGATGTGTTCATGATTTTAGTAGCTCTCATGTTCACATTTTTTTGAGAAATCCTTAGTGTATAATATGTTGCTTTTTCTTTTAGTAAGAACCTTTTGCTATTTCCAAGATCCACATAGGCTATGAATCATTTACACATCCAACGCTGTATTTGTACTCTAGAATTTGGTTTCTAAATCTACATGGGAGAGTTATGCATTAATATCTTCTGATTTTAAAACATTATCTTTCAATTTTCATTGTAAAATAAGTATTTGATTATTTTGGATCTACAAATGCAAGTGATTCTTCTAAGCAACTGTGAATTATTTTTGTTCTCTTCATTAGGAAAAAGCCAGTTACTTATTTTTGAAAGAGAAAAAAAAATCACCCTTTACAAATATAAAATACCATCATATAGAATTTAACAACATTATAATGAGTTTTTTGAAACTTTGTAAAGTCATAGTAGGAAAATCAGTTTCAAAGACAGATGTTAGGAGTACAGACTGCCTCAAACAAATACTGCTTCTGCTGTGCACACATTTTATACACATGTCTGACATCGAGCAGGTAACCTAGCTATCCTGCATTTCATTTTCTTCATGTATAAAGCAGAGATAATAGGGTTATTTTGAAAATAAAATTAATCAGTATGTGGAAAGCTATTAGAAAAGTATCTGGCAAATGTCCAATGATATGTAACTGTAGGCTTATGTCTTAGTTTATATTACATTTCACTGTCATTTTGTCTGAACATTTCTCACACTGACTCACATGAATATTTGTTAGAAACATATGTCACACTATTAAGTAACAGAAAAGGAAGAAGAATGTCATACTATGTATTTTATATTATATATAATGTAATATATATATAATATATACTCTCACATACATATATTCTTGTTCTGCTTTTAAAATTTAATAAGACCAAGTTGAACCTGAAAAATTCAGCCAATGTACTTATTTTTACTATTTATTTAATGTTACTTATCCACATGTTCTGAAGTTAAGATAAATGAATCAAAACTATTCTTCTTCAATTATACATTAATTATATTCATACAATAATGTCATGTATTCAACCAACAGTACTAAACACTGGTTGTGTCAAGCATTGTGTTAGGCTCAAGTAGTACATGGAAATTATCTAAAAGATATCTACCCATCTAAATATACATGCAAGGAAACAAATCATAATACAAATTAGGAAAGATACTCTCTGTGGACACTAAGTGCTGGGAAGAATGGTTTTTGAGTAGGGAAATAGAAAGAAAGCTTCACAGAAGGATATATATTAAAGGATATTTAGTAACAGACAAATATCTCATTCCCAATACTCAGTCAACAAAACTGATTTAGCTTTTCTTCCAACTATGTCTTAAATTTTTCCTCTCCTAATCTTTTCTATCACCCCCCCAACTCTACCTCGCCGCTATTTACAAATTCATACTAACACTTGCAATTAGTTCAAAAATTCTTAGCTGGCCTTTCCAATTTCTGTCCCAATCATGTCCAATTAATCATCCTATAAACCATTAACATCAATCTAAATTTCAAATGCTACACATATCACCTCCCTCCAAAAGCCAAAACCCTTGTGTTTAGTAAATCAAATCTCAACCCTTCAGCTTCATTTTTTAAAAATCAATTACAATCTAATCCTACTTGGCTTTTGAATATATAATACTCCCTTACTGGCCAACGTAGACCCTCCATTAAAGCTGGAATCAAAATTCCTCATGACCATGAAGGCAACTTGTGACAAATCTGGAAGAATCTTCCTTACTGTTGTTTTTCTATGAATAATTTTCTTGTACCCATTCCCATCCATATGCAGTCACTCAACTGGAACTCCAACTTAAGTGCCAATTTCTGCTTAAAACTTCTTAATGGCATCTTCCTTCACTTGTTTTCCCTATTTCTAAGTATTTTTAAGCCACTGCACAGAATTTAGCATGCTTCTATGTGTCTGCTTCCTTGCTGTTTTTTTTTTAAATAGGATTCACAATAAACAGATAGTACAAATACAAGATAGTAAATTCTCTATTATCCCAGGTCTATGAACACCAAATTGGAATACAGTCTCCTATCATCTCATGTCAAAGATGCAGCATAAATGAAAAATATATTTTTGTAGTGGTTCTCAAAAATGTTGGTCTCAGAATGCCTTTGCTTTCTTAATAACTGAACTTGAAAAATATTTGTTTATATTTATTTACCTATCAATAATTCCTATGTTTCAAATTAAAACAGAAATGTATTAAATTTAAATTTTTATCAGTTCAATTAAGTTCAGTCACTCAGTCGTGTCCGACTCTTTGCGACCCCATGAACCGCAGCAGCTGTGCCTCCCTGTCAATCACCAACTCCTGGAGTCCACCCAAACCCATGTCCACTGAGTAGGCCATCCAACCACCTCATCCTTTGTCATCCACTTCTCCTCCTGCCCTCAATCTTTGCCAGGACCAGGGTCTTTTCAAATGAGTCAGCTCTTCGCATCAGGTGGCCAAATTATTGGAGTTTCAGCTTCAGCATCAGTCCTTGCAATGAACACCCAGGACTGATCTTCTTTAGGATGAATAGGCTGGATATCCCTGCAGTCCAAGGGACTCTCAAGAGTCTTCTCCAACACCACCGTTCAAAAGTATCAATTCTCCTGCACTCAATTTTCTTTATAGTCCAACTCTCACATCCATAAATGACCACTGGGAAAACCACAGCCTTGACTAGATGGACCTTTGTTGACAAAGTAATGTCTCTGCTTTTTAATATGCTGTCTAGGTTGGTCATAACTTTTCTTCCAAGGTGTATGCGTCTTTTAATTTCATGGCTGCAATCACCATCTGCAGTGATTTTGGAGCCCAGAAAGATGAAGTCAGCCCCTGTTTCCACTGTTTCCCCATCTATTCCCCATGAAGTGATGGGACCGGATGTCATGATCTTAGTTTTCTGAATGTTGATATTTAAAATAGCATATTTTATATAAAATATATATTCCAAAAAATAAATTTAGTGAGAAAAGTTGCATCCAGTAACATTAAATTTCTTTAATTTTGCCTTAATAGAACGAAATTGAATTTTGTTATCTGATTCTAGATTTAATAACTTGAAGCATATTATTTTAATAGAAGCACATGAAGGAAATCTGGCTTTGCATACATATGTAGTTGAAAATGAGAGGAGTGTTTGAAGACTTTTCAGATAATTATGGATCTTACTCTTCGGTTAAGACAAAAATACTCAACAAATCAGTTTCTTAAGAGTTAATTTCAATAAGGAATCTAGAGTCATACCAATTAACTGTTTATACTTTGTTATTATTAAAACATTTCTTCTATCCTACATTTTAAATAGATATTTTTAATGAGGCACAATTATGTAATATCATGCATTGGTCATCTGGAAAACTGGTTTACTGAGTTATTCAGATCTTCCAGCTTTTGATATGTTTTTTTAATTCAATATTTTAAAATAACAATTGTTGACATCACAAATCTCATCTGCAAAATCTCGAGGTATGGGGAGCTGTCAAGTCCACTATGGAAGATATTTATGATTTTCAATATTATTTTTACTTGAAATCTTAATAATCATTGTTCATAAAAGTTGTCAATTATTTTCCATGAAGCAACAGACTTTCTTCATTCATTTATTTTGGAAAATGTATGCTGAATACTCAATTTTAAATAAGCATAGATTTTCAGTAATTCATTCAAATAAAATTGATATTTCTTTAAAAAGTGCTAATTCAGCCTGCAACTCTATTGCACAAGAACGTTTCCTGTGTGACAATCATCATGCTTTTATTATAGAATATTGAAAAGCCGTGTCCTTGAGGATCAAAATTTAATAAAATTGATAATTTTTATACTTCATCAAGGACACTTTTAAGTGAAATTATCCTTTTTTTTCTTTTCCCATTCTGGCCAAAAAATATAATGAAAAATAGGATATCTAATAGTAGGTCAGTTTGAAACCACAGTCTTTTCCATAACCTTGCATCATCAGTGCAAATGTCAACAAGGTTAAAGGTCAATACCATTTCAATATTATTTTGAAAGTAGGTTTGTCCTCACCAATACTCTGAAAGAGATCTTAGGTATTCCTATATATCCATGGATTATACTTTGAGCATCATTTTTTAATTGTGCTAAACTATGAATTTAGGACTTGCATGCTACTGCAGCATAATATACATATCTTTAACAATATAAATACATATCAATTCTACAGACAACAAGAGAAGTAGTTTTAGTTAAAAGGAAGCATTTGCAAAGGCACAGTTCAAGAAATATTTCCACCCAACACTAGAGCACCTAAATAAATAAATCATTTACAGATATGAAGGGAGAAATAGACAGCAATACAATACTAATAGGAGATTTCAATACCCCACTTTCAATAACGTATAGATCATCCAGAAATAAATTCAATAGAGAAACAGGAAACTTGAACACTGATATAGAACAAGTTAACTTAAAATATATAGAATGTTCCACCCAAAGCAGCAGAATATACACTTTTCTCAAGTACACATGGCACATTCTCCAGGATAGCTCATAAGCTAGTTTACAAATATGTCTTAAAAATTAAGAAGATTGAAATCATTCCAAGTATCATTTCTAACCACATGGATTAAAGGTAGAAATCAGTAATAAAGAAGCATAGGAAATTTCACATATACGTGGAAATTAAACAACACACTTTTGGACAACAATTAGGTCAAAAAAATCAAAAGGAAAATTAGAAAATATCCTAAAGCAAGTGAAAATAAAAATATAACACACCAAAACCTATTAGCACTGAGAAAGAAGTTTATAGCTACAAACATCTACATTTAAAAAGAAGAAACCTCAAATATACAATATAACTTTATAACTCAAATAACTATAAAAAGAGGGATTGGGTAGAGAGGGAGATGGGAGGAGGGATCGGGATGGGGAATACATGTAAATCCATGGCTGATTCATGTCAATGTATGACAAAAAAACACTACAATATTGTAAAGTAATTAGCCTCCAACTAATAAAAATAAATGGGAAAAAAAAAAAAAAAAAGAGAACAAACTAAACCCAAATTTAGCAGAAAGAAGGAAACAAGATTAGAGCAGAAATAAGTGAAATTGAGAATAGAAAGACATTTGAAAAAATTGACTATGAGATTAAAAAAAAATAATAATAAAATAAACTTTAACTAGACTAACCAAGAAAGAGAGGGAGAGAGAGAAGACTAAAAGAAAAGTAGAAATGAAAGAAGATATATTACAATGGATGGCACAGAAATTTAAGGGATCATTTAAAAAGTTACAAACACTTATATACCAACAAATGGGACAATCTAAGACATGGATAAATTCCTATAAACATACAGCATGCCAAGACTGAATCAAGAAGAAAAAGAACGCCTGAACAGATCAAAAATAAATAAGGAGATTGAATAAGTAGTTAAAAACTTTCCAACAAAGAAAAGTCCAGGACCATACGACTCATACGTGAATTCTACCAAATATTTAAAGAAGAATTAATAGCAACTTTTCTTAAACCCTTCAAAATACTTGAAGAGGGAACATTGACAAACGGATTACATGAGGCCAGCATTAGCCTGATACCAAAACTAGACAAAGACGACACAGGAAAACTACAGACAAGTATCCTTGATGAACATGGATGCAAAAATCCTGAAAAAAATATTAGCAAACAAAATTCAACACCACATTAAAAAGATCATACACCATGACCAAATGAGATTTATCCCTAGGATGATAAATTGTTTAACAAAGCAAAGCAATAAATGTGATAAACCACATTAACAGGCTAAAGCATAAAATTTTATGATTGTTTCAGTAGTTGTAGAAAAAATATTTGACAAAGTTTAACATCCTTTCAGGATAAAAGTTCTCAACAGATTAGGCATAGAAGGAATGTACCTTACTGTAATAAGGACCATATTTGAAAAGTCCATAACTAACATCATATTCAATGGTGAAAAACTGAAAGTTCTTCCTCTAGGATCATGAAGGAAGCAAAGATACATAGTTTCACTGCTTTTGTTCAACATAAGTACTTACTGGAATAACTATCCAGATCAATTAGGCAAGAAAAAGAAATAAAATTTGACATCCAAATTTAAAAGGAAGAACCAAAATTATCTCTACAGAAGACATGACAGAAAACCATAAAGACCACACACACATGCACACACAAAAAACCAAAAACAAATTTAGTAAAGTTACAGAATACGAAAATCAACATACAAAAACCTGTTGCATTTTTATACACCAACAACAAACTATCCAAAGAGGAAATTAAGAAAACAATTCCATTCACAATATCATAAAAATAACAAAATATTTAGGAATAAACTTAACCAAGTAGATAGATGACTTGAAAAACTGAAAATTATAAATCAAATTTGAAAGAATTAAACCCAAGTAAGTGAAAATACATGCTGTTCATGGATTGAAGAAATAATATTTTTAAAATGTCCCTACAACTCAAAACCATCAATGGATTTAATGCAATCCCTATTAAAATCCAAATGGAACTTTTTTACTTACATGGTAAACATAATCCTAAAATTTATTATAAAGCCACAAAAGATCCTAAAAAGAGAAAACAATTTTGAGCAAGATGAACAAAGCTCAAGTCATCACATTTCCTGATTTCAAACTACATCACAAAGCTATAACAATCAAACAAGTATGTACTTGCAGAAAAACATAAATAAACCAACTGAACAAAGTAGAGAACTCAGAAATAAAACAACACAAGTATGAAAAACTAATTTTTGACAAGATTGCCAATAATACATAAAGAAAAAGACAGTTTCTTCAATAAATAGTGTGAAAACTATCCACACTCAAAGGAAATGCAAATCAGGGAAATGCAAAGCAAAATCAGAAAAAGATATCACTTTTCACCTGTTAGAATGGCTATTATCACAAAAACAAAAGATAATCAATGTCAAAGATGTGAAGAACAGAAATACGTGGGAACTCTCTGTGGGAATGCAAACCGCTTCAGCCACTATGGAAAGCATCATGGAGGTCCCTCAAAATATTAAAAAAATAAAGCTACTATTAAATCCAGCAATCCTCCTCCTCCTGGGAATATATCCAAAAGAAATAAAAACAGAATTTCAAAGAGATATCTGCATTCCTATGTTTACTGAAGCCCTGCCCACAATAGCCAAGATATAGAAATAACCTAAACGTCCATCAACAGATGAATAGACAAAGAAAATACAGTATATAGATATGATGGAATATTATTCAGCCTTAAAAAAAAGAGAAAATCCTCCATTAGTGACAACATAGATGAACCTGAAGGACATTATGCTTTGTAAAACAGTCACAGACAAGCATTACATGCTACCACTTACATGAAGATTCAAAAATAGTCCAACTCAAAAAACATATAGAGTAGAATTACGGCTGGCAGGGGCTAGAAGGAGGGAGAAATAATACCAAAATTGACTATGTAAACTGAGTAAAGCCTAGAGATCTACCATACTACATATTGCTTATGATTAATAACACTGTATCATATACTTTAAAATTTGTTATGAGGATAGACCTTTTGTTAAATGTTCCAATAATAAGAATAAGAGGAGAAAAAGAAGATAAGAGGACAGGAAGAAACTTCTGGAGGTGATGGATCTGTTGATGGCATAGATTGTGTTAAAGGCATGAAGAATTCACAGTTGTATACATATCTCCAAACTCATCAAACTGTATATATTAAATATCTATACCTTTTTGTGTGACAATCATACATCAATATAATAGTTTAAATAAAAGACAGAGAAAGAGAAGATGGTTAGAGTGGCCTTCCTTACAAAGATGACATTTAAGCAAAGAGTTATCAAAGAGGAAGAAAATGGTCTTATCAATATCTGCAGGTAAAGCATTTCAGAGAGAAGGAACAGCCAGTGCAAAAGTCCTGCATCACAATAACACAAGGCATATGAGAAAAAGCAAGGAAGCTGGTGTGGGTAAAGGGTACACTGAGGAGAGAAAATTCTAGGAGATGGAGTCAGAAAAGTAAATACGGTATGCTTCCTGTAGGACATTTTGGATGCCTATGTAGGAACGTTGCCTTTTCCCCTGAGTAAAAAGGTTGGGACATTACAGAGTTTTGAGAGATGCCTTAAATTACTCTGGTTGACACCAACCAAGAAGAGTCTTCTTCATAAGAAGAATAGGGAGAAAGCGATATAGAGTAAGCAACAATTTTTGTCATATCTAGTACCTATTGGGAGCATATTATGGATACTCAGTAAATTCTTATTGAGTGTGTAGTTACTATCACTTTTCCATGAAAAAGTGGGGGTTTTTTTTCCAATTATAAAGCAATCTCTAATCAAAATGTTCAACTAAATATATGTGAAGTATTATTTTAAAACTTCTTATAGTATGGCAAAGGTGGGTTAATATTTTAGTTACTTCAAATATGCTTCCAACACTGTTCACTAACTTTCTTAACCCTCTTAAAGTTACTCACAACACATTTATATAAGCTTTATGCAACGAAATAACAAATGGCTTATAATACAAGTTGTGATGGGAGAAGATATAAATATTTTACAGTCTTGTTCAAACACCCATATTTGCTTTATATGCTATGAACTAAATATAGAAAAAACTAATTCATTGCAATGAGAAAATTTTCCTCAACAAAATGCACTTAAAAGAGAACTTTCTGTTCAGCAGCATCTCCCTTGCACATATACGATGCTTTATAAATTTTGCATGATTTTGACTTATCCACCTCCATGTTGCTCTAGTAGTGAAAAAAGTTGCAACTATCTTGAAGGAGGAATCTTTCTGAATCAGATTGCATTCTGCAGACTTGTAAATCCATTCAGTTCTTTCATATCACTTACCATATGCATTAACACCATCATTCACATAATAATTCATTCATCAATTCCTCTCCTTCATTCACAACTTCCAAGTCTACCCATTCTTTGAAAAATCTAAGTACTTGTCTCTTTCTCTTTATCCTTGCTATAATTACCACTGTATAGCTGTAAAAGTTACTTTGAATATTTCTCCAGTTGCAATCTATCTCATACACAACTTTTATGCCAGTACTTCTGAATTAGTCAGGGTTCTCCAGAGAAAGAGAATCAATAGAACATATATATATATATGAATGTAAAATAGAAGAGGAGATTCACTACAGGAGTTGGTTCCACAGTTAAGAAATCAAGAAGTCCCACAAGTTGCTCCAAGTTCTTGCAAGTCTTTGCAAGCTGAAGAAGCAGGAAAGCTGGTAGTGTAATTCAGTATGAGTCTAAAGGACTGAAAATCTTGGCTCTGACAAAATAGGTCTCAGTCTGAATCCAAAAGTCTGATGTTCACGGGCATCATGATGGATGCCTCAGCTTAAGCAGAGAGAGTTAATTTGCCTTTCTTTTTTTATTTTTATTTATTTTTTTAATTTGCCTTTCTTTGATTTTTTGTTCTATGTAAGCTCTCAACAGATTGGATGATGCCTACCCACATTTGTGAGGGTGATCTTTACTTGATGTACAAAATCAAATGCTAATATCTTTCACAGACACCATTACAGGTCACAGGCACACCCAGAAACAACATCTTCCCAGCCGAGCATCCCTTAACCCACTCAAGCTGACACATAGAATCAATCATTATAGTCTTAAAGGAGAATCTGGCAGGCCATATAGATACAAGAAGGAAGATCCACTTATGGTTGATGGTACCTTGACTACCTCCCAAAAGGGAAGAGCAGTTAGTGCCATTACCTCTCCTAGAGATATCTAAGAGGTTTCACTGATGTGTGAACTAAAAATTTTCCTTTGACTCCTCCAATTATTGATCAAGTTTCCCTCATTATATTATTATTTATACCTCTTTTATCTGCCAAGTTTTTTATATCCCTGGCCTTTTCTGTCTTGTTTCTCCCTGGCTATTCACCCATACTTAACACTCACCATCTTCTCTTTACCTAGAATTTTCTTGTTTCAACCGCTGTTTGACAAAATGTCTGATAAGACTATCTAGGAATAATTCACTTTAGCACCATTGACTTCTGTGCTCAACACTACCACTTGACTCTGAAACATCTAAAGCTATATTATACCTGGCCCTGTCTCTTCACAAACTCTCAGGGACATGGTTACTTTATTTCAATTATAAAATAAAACTGGAAAAATCCTTTGATATTGTACAAAAGAGAAAGTTGTAGTTTATGAATATTTTCTATTGACTGTTAAATTGATTCTGTGAAGAAAAACTTGGGTTTTCAAACCAATAACTTACACTAGGTATTTTTTTCATAAATTAATATTTATTTAAGACATCATGAGTCAGGCATAGAGCTAAAGGCTTTGCTATGTTAATTCAACAAATCATCACAATAACCTTACAAATCAGAGAGTATAGCAATCCCATTTTACAGAACAGACAACTAACTGTTCCAAGCCACATAGTGTTCAAAGGCAATGCTGTGATTGACAGCTTAATCCCCAAACCAAGTATACAGAAAATGATTCTCAGCCACAGTAATACCTAGAGATGAGCTCACTGACTGATGTAGTCATTTCTCTAAGTAGATGTTTATGTTTTTCAGAGCTGGAGATATAGCTGACACAGTATTGACAATACCAACCATAGACACTAGGATGAGCCCGGCCACCACCACCACGCATTTCCTTACCCACATGTAGTTATCTCTTCTCAACTCAAGAAAGAACAACAAAGTTTTCCCCTTACAGTGTAACCTATTCTTTCACAGGTTGACTCAAACCCAATTTCCATTTCCTTGGGTGATTCTTTAGCCTCATTTTTTTTTTTTCTCATTTCATGGATAATCATTTAAAAGTTGAATCTGTGAAAACAGGTCTTAGACTTCAAAGTTCTATCCTAGTGAAGACTTAAAGGACATCTAAAGAATCTGGTGAAAAGTCAGGCAGAGGACTGTCAGCAAATGTTCCCAGTTGAGTCAAATCCCTAGATTATCTTTTGTAGCAAAAGTGAGGGAGGTGATCATCGAAGATTCAAGTAATAGGATAGTAAAAAAATGGACCAGAATAGGCAAGAAGCTGCACCCAGCAGAAGCTATTGTTAGCAAATCCCAGTCACTGGGAAGTAAAGTGGTCAGAAGAATTCTATTACTGAAGAGACTTCAAAGGGAGTCAGGTCACAGGAAGGGCAAAGAAAACAAGATCGGATTACAGACAGTAGGAGAGATAGATCCATAGAGGTTACCCATAGCTAATCGACTGAAAGACATATCATATGGAAAAGGACCCAAATCACCAAGCGATTGGGAGAGTGGCACTCAAACTTCAAGCCAGGATACAAAAACATTTACTCAATTTTCCTCTAGGAATCACTAACCAAGGGCAATATAGGTATAGGCCCAGGTATAGCATTAGTATCAAACCCTGGAGCAATAGTAAAGCATTTATAGATACTGAGAAACACGGGATAGAGCTGTGAATTGACTTCAGCATTCACCTTTCCAAAAGTTCTTAAACACCCCTCTGCATCTTGTTCAAAGAACAGGTGATGCTCAAGGCTGGAAATCCTTTTGTCCAGACAATCAAGAGAGCAGCTTTCTGATGTCACTTCTGCTACTGACTACAACCTTAGGTAGGTCAGAAACTTTCCCCCAAGTGGGGGCAGTTAGGCTAGCCACTACACAAGGCTCATTCAGTACAAACTCAAATTCTGAAACTAAGTAGAAATATGTACCCCAAGTATGATTTTTAGAATGTTTGGATCAATTTGAATGTTGGAATATTCTATGCCAACAGGTTATTTTATTCATTCCACTGCTAAAAAGCAGCTCCTCTCTCTCTGATAGGGACTTCATGTCACTTTTCTCTAAAAAATAATTGTCGTTATATTTCAAAATAAATGGATTTAAACTACAGCTAATCAGGAAGACAGAAAGGAGTAACTGTCTTGGTACTAAATTTTAAAATTAAATCAGATGACCCAACAATGGAAAATCTTGAACTTGAGATTTAATTGAATGAGAATAAAATGCTATTGCCAGAAGACAAAACTACAATTATGTGCTTTAAACAATGACTGAATTGTACTATCCAGGTATTAAGTAGAAATTCTTAATTAAAAGATTCCTATGATATTGCTACAGGCCCTTAAATTTATGAAGTACCCAATAAGTGCAGTTTGAATTTAATGAGACATTGACTGCTAAGTCGGTGGGCATTTACTCTGTCCCTGGCACTGCAGGGCTTAAATACAGAAATTCATTTAATCCTTATAGCAACCCTATGAAGTAGATACGTTTTACAAATGAAAAACAAAACAAACAAGCAAATAAATGATGCTACAGAGAAGTCAAGTAACTTGCCGAATTTCATACAGTTAATAAGTCCAGGTACTACCGGTATATTAGCTTTACACACCCTTGCTCTGCCTGTCTCCTTTGATTGATGTGTGCCAGATTAGACTGTAAAATTAGAAGCTCGTACTTCATAAATAACTATTAGTAATCTTTGCAAGGCTGAGTCAAATATAAGTTAGCTTTGCCATAATGCTGCTATTAATGTTAATTAATATTTTTAAAGCATTTATATATGTGACATTTTATGTGTGTGCTTGTGCTCAGTTGTGTCTGACTCTTTGCAACCTCAGGAACTGTAGATTACCAGGCTCCTCTGACCATGGAATTTTCCAGGCAAGAATACTGGAATGGGTTGCCATTTCCTACTCGAGGGGATCTTCCTGACCCAGGGATCAGACTCTATCTCTTGCGTCTCCTGAACTGCCAGGCAGATTCTTTACCACTGTGCCACTTCGGAAGCTTTACAGCTCAGGGTAATGTTGAAGAATGTACTATTTATGCACCTGTTTCAAGAAAACAGACAAACAAAAAGGTCCCAGAGACTCAGCTGTTTATTTATTCTGATATTAGGGTTGATCTTGTCTAGTGTTTAATGCTCTTAGCATCCTGGGGTCACAAGTACCAAACTCATCAGAGTTTCTTTTTAATGTTCATAGTATGAAATCTCTCAATAGATTTGCATAAGAAACAAAGTGGTAAAAAGAAGAAAATGTTTGGCAAATACAAAGTAAGCAAAAGGATTGGAAAGGGAAAATAGGGGAAAGTAAGCAAAAGTCGCGCAGTGTGTCCAGCTGTTTGCGACCCCATGGACTATACAGTTCAAGGAATTCTCCCAGCTAGAATACCAAAGTGGGTAGCCTTTCCCTTCTCCAGGGGATCTTCCCAACCCAGGGATCGAACCCAGGTCTCCCACACTGAAGGCAGATTGTTTACCAGCTGAGCCATCAGGGAAGCCCAAGAATACTGGAGTGGGTAGTCAATCCCTTCTCCAGTGGATCTTTCTGAACCAGGGATCAAACCAGGGTCCTGCATTGCAAGCAGATTCTTACCAGCTGAATTACCAGTGAAGCCCTAGAGGCAAGTAAAATGATACTAAAAATTGTAGCAAGCTTCTTTGTGTCTGGCCAACATATCATAACACCCTTCTATAATGCATCTTCATTTCCAAGTCACTCCTCTGGGTCTTTCATATACAATTATATAAAAAAAAAAAACTCATAATAATTTTGAGGAATTAGGAACATTGCCAACATTTTACAAATACCCTGGACAAAGAACATTTCTAACAATACTTCCTATACCCATCAACAAATTTCTCTCCAGACCAATCTTGATGACATTTTTCTAGTTCTATTCGGTTACAGCTCAGAGAAATTGGGTAACTTGAGCACTGAGTAAAATCCAAAGTCTTTAGCAGAGTTCTGGTGATAATGGTTGGATAAGGAAATGGCAACCACTCCAATATTCTTGCCTGGAAAATTTCATGGACAGAGGACCTGGCAGGCTATAGTCCATGGGGCTCAAAGAGTTGGACACAACTGAACTAAGTATGCACTGCTTGTAAGGGTGGTGGGCAGAAGAGGCAGACGTTATTTTTTTCAACTAGATTAGAGTCCTTGAGAAACCCAACAGGCAGTAATATCTTGGTATATAAGGTATACAAGGAATAGAAAAAGCATGTAGGGCAAATCTCATTCCCACTCAAATATTTTTATATTGGGAAGAACTGGTTAAATATAGGAGGATTTGGTTAAATGTGATCATCAAGCTTATCACCAAAAAGAAAGCAAAAAAAAAACCCTAAATATTCCAGATACATATTATCATCATCTGGAGAACTTCTCCATTTTGAACTCCATGCTTCACCCTCAGAACTCCATGCTTTTCAAACCAACTGTTCAGTGGACAAAGTACTGACAAAGTGAATGGGCCAAGGCAATCAATCAGATTTGATTCTTGAGGGATGTCTTTATCCACAGTATGAAATGATTACATGGCAACAAACATAGGACTGGATGGGAATTTCCAGTTCCCATCAATCATGCTGCTGTGGCTTAGTCACTTCAGTCATGTCCGACTCCATGCATCCCTATGAACTATAGCCCGCCAGGTTCCTCTCTCCATGAAATTCTCCAGGCAAGCGTGTTGGAGTGGGTTGCCATGCCCTCTCCCAGGGGATGATGGTCCCAACCCAGGGATCAAACCCAGGTCTTCTGCCCTGGAAGGTGAGTTCTTTACCACTGATCCACCAGAGAAGCCCCCACCACCTCTCCTTCCCCGCCCTGTTTGATCCTACAAGCATATTTAATTGCTCAGTCGCTAAGTCATGTCTGACTCTGTGACCCCGTGGACTGCACTACACAGGTTCCTCTGTCATCCACTGTCTCCTGGAGTTTGCTCAAATTCATATCCATTGAGTCAGTGATGTTATCTAACTATCTCATCCTCTGTCACCCTCATCTCCTTTTGCCTTCAGTCTTTCCCAGCATCAGGGTCTTTTCCATTGAGAAGTTTCTTCCCATCAGGTAGCCAAAGTAATGGAGCTTCAGTTTCAGAACAGTCCTTCCAATGAATATTAGTGTTATAAAGATAAGAAAACAAACAAAATAACAAAAAACTGTGATCCAAATGTACTTTGCAAATATATATTTTAGGGAAATGAAGTTATTTTATTTATCTTCAGGATGGCCTTAAATTACCTCAAGCCTTTTTGTAGATGCTCAGGTACCTTTTTGTCCATATGTAAAACATTCTCTTTTTTAAGCTCCCAAATAAAATAATAAACAACTCTTACTTAAAACAGTTTTTTTCCTTGCAAACTATTCAATCATATTGCTCTTCTTAATGTATGCCTCATCTTCTCCAGTTATAAAATAATACAATTTTAATTTTTTTAATATCAGAAATGTATGTTTAAAAACAAACATAATATTACAAAACAGCAAAAAACATAACTTTCCTGATCATCTTTTTTTCCAGCTGCTGTGTAAATAATTGTCAACCTAAATAAATGTCTGAAGCACCTGGAGTTTAGAACCACCTGCTTAAGTGTATTTTACACTGCATATTTAATATGTTTTGTATCATTTTTTCAGAAGGATTATAAAGCAGAAAGATCATTTAATGCTTTTGGAAAGTTAGATATTGTAAGTATAATAAAAAGCTGTACAGTGCATTCACATGTAACATTTGTACAATCAAGGTCAGTTCTGTTTGTTTACCAGCCTCCCAAAAAAAGGGCAAATCTATGCATGATTCATTGTATTGGGCTCTTTAATGCCCAATTCTGATCCCTGCCAAGGTCTGATTGATTGTTCTATTAATACATCCAAGGCAAAAATTGAAGAATAAATCAAGCAATCCAGGATCAACTTAGTCATGCTACAGAGGCATGGTCTAAAAGCCAAAAAGCAAAATCCTTTGCAAAGCTTGGCTGAGTACCTATTGACTGCCTACTAAATCACTATTGTCTTCATGAATTAGTCTGGTTTAGGGGAGGAAAGGGAGGACCAGAAAGGGCAAAGAGTTGATATGTATTAACGGTACCTGATGTAGTATTTGTAGGTACTATACTCCATGTTCCCAGGTGGCACCAGAGGTAAAGAACTCATCTACCAATGCAGAAGACTTAAGAGATGTAGGTTCAGTCCCTGGGTTGGGAAGATCCCCTGGAGGAGGAAATGACAACCCACTCCAGTATTCTTGCCTGGAAAATTCCATGCACAGAGAAGCCTGGGGGCTACAGTCCATGGGCTTGCAAAGGGTCAGACATGACTGAAGCGACTTAGTATGCATACTACATGTGACCTCTATTTTCTATTATGAGATGTTTTGCCTTTCAAGCTAAGTTATTATCCTTCCAAAAATGTCCTTTTTAAAATTAAAGTATATCAGAGAAAGGTGACATGTTACCAAAAGAATTTGTCAGTGATAAGCAAGCCAGGAAACAGACAAGATGAGCTCTTCTCCTTTGCCTTTGAACAGTGCATATGCTTATCCTCAACCTCCTCACTTCCCATTCATTCCTGAGCCTTCTGGAACTTGGCTTTAGTTCCTACCACTCCAGTAGAGATACTTTTATGATCACCATTTACTTTCTAAATGCCAAATTAAACAAGCAAGTGCATTTTATTGCTTACCTTGCTAAAACTCACAACCACTTTTTAAACTTGTGAGTCATTTCACTGTTCTTGAAATTTGCCTTCCTTTTTTCTTTGTCCACACTCTTTCTTGATGAATCTTACATCTTTCATTTCCTCATTTCTAGGTAGCCTCCTCACACTCCATCCATTCCAGGATTTTGTTCTCAGAACTGTTCTCTTTCTACTCTATATGCTCAGGTTTTCAGCATGAAACACAATGCTAATTGTTTCTGAATCTATACCTCCAGCACAAAGTTTGCTATGGTTCTAAAAGTCATATATCCAACAGTCTATTAAACTGAGTCTAGTAAACTGAGTAATGTTGTCAACCGTTAACCATCCTCTCATCCTCAGACCTCACCCATCACCAAGTAAGTCCTACTGGTTTTATTACTTAAAAAAGTGGCCTGCTCTTATCCTCTTCTCTACCTCTTCCCCACTCTTCTCTTCCCCAATCACAGCCACCTCTATACTTGATTCTTGCTTCTCTCAAAGGATGATAGAGTCTCCTGATTTGTTTCTAGGTTTGAGCTCTTCAAATTTGTCTTCTTGAAATTTACTGTCTAGAAGAGGCAGACAATAAACACAATAATTAAATATGCTAAAAGGTGAGGAGTAAATAGTACAATAGTAAAAGATAATATATAACACAATAGTAAAAAAAAAAAAAGAAAATTCAGGATTGGAAACAAATGGTGGGGTAGAGCATTGCTCACAAAATGCCCCATAGACTGACTCCTCCATGCCTCCCTGCCATTTTAACTTCACCTCCCTCCCAGTTTTAAAGTTTTACACCAAACTACCTGCTTTTTTTTTCTAGAATACACTATACTGTTTACTACTCCTATGTCTTTGTTTATGACAGCCTTTCTGCCAGCAATATTCTTTTCCTCTTCACTGAAAAATTCATACTCATTTAAATATTATTGCACATACACTAGGCTGGCATGATGTTTGGACGTTCTAGTCCTGTATACCCTGTGTATTCCTAACTATGCAGTTAGGGCTGTAGATTATTATTTTCAGCTTATTTTTCTGTCTCTCACTAGGAGACGGACAATAAAACAGGGATCAGATCTTGCTCACATTATTTTCCCAACACATTCATTCAAATGGTCATTGCTTTATTTCTATAATTTCATGATCATCCAACATCTACTTCTTTTCATATAGATGCAAGCTTTAGATACACTATCTTTTTTCTCTATAATTCAGGATACAGTGCAATGGTAAATCATTTCAGTCATGTCCGACTGTGCAACCCTGTGAACTATAACCTGCCAGGCTCCTCTGCCCATGGGATTCTTCAGGCAAGAATACTGGAATGGGTTGCCATGCCCTCCCCTAGGGGATCCTTCCAGCCCAGGGATCGAACCCACGTCTCTTATGTCTCCTGCATTGGCAAGTGGGTTCTTTACCACTAGTGCCACTTGGGAAGCCTATATAATCCAGGATAGTTGATTTAAAAGATCTTCTATACTACAGTTTTCCTTTCTATGTATTGTAGTTAAATACTCAGAGTCTAATCTGTCTAAAGACTGAACAATCAGTCTTTCAACCATTTCCAAATTGCTGGGTTAGGATGAGATCGTGGGGAGGTCATACCACTGCAGTCCCTAAATCCAAAGAGTGCCAAAATAAATGTGATTTTTTTTCATTTATTTTTATTAGTTGGAGGCTAATTACCTTACAATATTGTAGTGGTTTTGGCCATACATTGACATGAATCAGCCATGGATTTACATGTATTTCCCATCCCGATCCCCCCTCCCACCTCCCTCTCTACCGGATCCCTCTGGGTCTTCCCAGTGCACCAGGCCCAAGCACTTGTCTCATGCATCCAACCTACGCTGGTGATCTGTTTCACCCTAGATAATATACATGTTTCGATGCTGTTCTCTCGAAACACCCCACCCTCGCCTTCTCCCACAGAGTCCAAAAGTCTGTTCTGTACATCTGTGTCTCTTTTTCTGTTTTGCATATAGGGTTATTGTTACCATCTTTCTAAATTCCATATATATGTGTTAGTATACTGTAATGGTCTTTATCTTTCTGGCTTACTTCACTCTATATAATAGGCTCCAGTTTCATCCATCTCATTAGAACTGATTCAAATGAATTCTTTTTAATGGCTGAGTAATATTCCATGGTGTATATGTACCACAGCTTCCTTATCCATTCGTCTGCTGATGGGCATCTAGGTTGCTTCCATGTCCTGGCTATTATAAACAGTGCTGCGATGAACATTGGGGTGCACGTGTCTCTTTCAGATCTGGTTTCCTCGGTGTGTATGCCCAGCAGTGGGATTGCTGGGTCATATGGCAGTTCTAGTTCCAGTTTTTTAAGAACTCTCCACACTGTTTTCCATAGTGGCTGTATTAGTTTGCATTTCCACCAACAGTGTAAGAGGGTTCCCTTTTGTCCACACCCTCTCCAGCATTTATTGCTTGTAGACTTTTGGATAGCAGCCATCCTGACTGGCGTGTAATGGTACCTCATTGTGGTTTTGATTTGCATTTCTCTGATAACAAACATCTTTTCATGTGTTTGTTAGCCGTCTGTAATGTGATTTTTAATAGAGAGAAACACTTTCTGGAAAATGAGGAATGGGCAGGGAAAAAAGAAGTATGGAGAAAAACACATCATATCTTTACTAATCATAATCCTTATATTACAATAAAACTGGAATATAAAAGTGGGTGGCCAAGGACACTGCAATTTGAATGTTTTTCTCCAGATTATTTAAGTGTGTCTCCCCACCACAATTTTAAAGCAGTGCTCTGTTTATATTATTTTTAACTTAGGTTGTCTGATTTATTGCATCTTTTTCTACTTCATATATTTATATATTTATCACCTGCTGAAAAAGTATATGTATATATATATGTGTGTGTATATACATACATTATTTTTATAAATGCTAAATATATATTTTAATATGTAGGAATAATATACCTTGAGTTATAAAAATAATTTTGATAAAGGTAAACCTTTATTTTTAAAAATATTATAAAGTATATATATGCTCAGCAAACATAGAGCAAAAAACTTCCAGTAAGTTATTTATGTAAATCAATAGAAATTTTAGTTCATTGCTGGTTATTAAAATTAGAAATAGAAAAGAAACAGCCAAAGGTAAATGTAAACTAATTTACAGTATCTCATTAAAAAGGCTTTATCAAAAACAAGATAGTCTCTTTCAAGTTAAAAGTAATTGGACCAATGAATTAGTCTAGGTTTTAATTAAAAATTGAAAATTCAGTATAACTGTTATCTGATTTTATCAGCTAGAAAAATAAAGCACAATATAAACTGATTTGATATTTATATTTATTAATGAAGAGATATCTGGAACACTATGTTTGATCTACAATTTGCAAATTAACTACAATTTAGGTAACTAAGAAGATGGATATTTGAAAAGAAATGTGCATATCATGTACCTTGTAATTTTGCTCACATCAATATTTTCTTAAATATCTGACAAAACAAACTAAAATGGCTTTTAAAATGTTGACTTTTAATAGTCTACACTACCCTGATAAAGAATATACAATAAGCACAAATTCTAAAATGAACATTAATGCTTAGCCACAGACTAATGTTTAGCCATGGACTAGCTTAATACATAAGTGAGTAGATATATTCAAATAATCAAATAGCCTTCTATTTTCTAATATTTAATCTCATGTTAGAAAACAAGAATATTTGCCTTAGTAATTTTCTTATTTTCACACTGGCTTCTTGATATTTTTTTATATCCTTCCATATTTTCAAATTCATCATCACCTTTCCACCCTCAAATCTCTCTTACACTCCTCATTACTTTTATAAATGAAATTTGATGCTTCATATTTTTCCTTAGCCAATGCTTGGTTAATGTTATTTCCGTATGTGACATCCTTCAGTGACTAACCATTGCCTACCCAAGGAATCCCGATTTCCTTAGAATGTCATTTGCATCATTTATGACTCAGTCTCAAACTGTCGTTCTGCATTCAGCTCTCACTACTATATAACAAAACCCTGCAGTTAATCACATGTTATTGCACAAATGTATGCTTCTTCTTTTAAATTCTGAGTTCAGCCTGTGCTGTTTCTTTACTGAATAAGCATTTAACCTAATCTCTCACTCCCTTTTTGTCAGATCTCCCTATTTAAAATATTACCCATCCTTCAAGCCCTGTTTCAAATTTCAACTCATCCATGAATCTTTCCCATATCACCTAAGTAATTTTTTGTTCAACTCAATTCCTATTACAAGGCTGTACATGAATTACATTCCTGTGGACATTTGTATTTTAACACACCAAGACAGTTAGTACAAGGGATACTACAGTAAAGACGAATACTGTACCAGAGTAGAGATATTAGACAAGTATACAAATGATTGCAAATCAAAAGAGTGAGGACCTTTTCCTAAGAAAAGTACATAAAAATTCTGGGAGGATACTGAAATCTACTATTGTGATGACAATCGAGATACATCTTGAACAAAACGCAGTAATTTTGGAAATCAGAGATAAGGTGCAGAATATTCCCAGTGAAATATGAATCAAGGTATGAAGATAAAAATATTCAGAGTATGCTCACGGATAGTGTTACAGGCTAAACTCCTTTCCTTCAAAATTTATGTGTTGAAGACCTAACCTTCAGTATCTCAAAATATAACTATATTGGGATAAGACCTTTAAAAGAGGTGACTAAATGAAAATGATGCTGTTAGGGTGGTCCTAACTCAATCTGCCTGGTGTCCTTACAAGAAGAGGAAGTCTGGAACACAGAGAGACCCCAGCGATGCATGCACATAGACAAAAGGTGACGAAAGGGCACAGCAAGGAGGGGGTATCTGCAAGCCAGGGAGAGAAACCAACCATGCTAACAGCTTGCCTCCCGAACTGTGAAAAAATACATTTCTGTTGTTTAAGCCACCCAGTACACCTCTACGGCAGCCCTAGCCAACTAATACAGGTACCTCATTCAATGATGCAACATAAATAGCAAGTAATGGAGATAAAGCTATGTATGTGGGTGTTAACAACATAAATTAGTTAAGTGAACTGATACATATAATGCACAAAAAAACACTTAGGACAGTATCTTGACTACTCAACCTACATTCTACTTCAGATGATGAATCTTCACTAACCATGGTCATTTGATGCCCCTTCTTGCCAATGATCAACTCACGGACAGACTGTCTTAAGTCATTTTTGGCTAATGAGACATGAGGTACTAGGGATGCTTTGGGGGACTGTTTTATTACCAATAAGAGAACAAAGGCAGATTTTTCCTTCTTGTCTCTAAGTATTGGGCCATAGCCTGAGGATGAAGAGATTCCTGACATAGAAGAGCAAGATGATGATGTCACTGACCTACTGCATCAACCTACTCTGTGTCTGTTCCACCTCTGACTCCCTAATAATTAAGATAGCAAGTTTTTCATTGATTTGAACAAACTGAGTTAAGTATAGTGTTCCTTGTAGCCAAAAGCAACTGAAACAAATATTAGGCTGAGTGGAGTATTATGCCCTATATTCAAAGGCTCGTCACTAAAGAACTGTATTTAGTAGTCATATAGATAGTAACTATATAGTAACTATATTTAGAAGTAATATAGATGGGATTCGAGTGAAGAAAGTCATGCAGTGGGAAGACCGAGTGAAGAGGCTAAGTATCCTAGTGATAAGTTGGAGGTTTAAGCCTAGGAAAGTGGCAGGCCTCTAGAGAAGGTGGCAGTGGGAGTGGGAAAGAGTAATGGAATTCTATTTCCAAATTCAATGTCGTTATTCAAATTCAAGTGCTCGTCCTTTCTTTCCCGAATTACTTTCCCTCACTAATTTGTGTTCCTGTCTTTGAGTTTACTCCCTTACTCTCACCCTCTTTTTCTGCCCTTCTAAAATTCATTTACCATATAGCGACTAGGGTTATTTTTATAAAAATATTAATTCCACTCATGTCATTTAAAATCTTTTCATTGTCTTTCCATAACGTTTGAGAATAAAATCCAAACTACTTAGCATTCTATACAAGACTTTTCACAGTCTGTCCATGTAGATCTCATCCTAACACACTGCTATAGTTGAATTTTGCTCTCTCCCCGCAAAATAAAGACTTGCTTTATGTCCTAAGCCCCAAAGCCTCAGAACATAACCTTATTTGGGAATAGGACTGTTGTATGTAAAATTTGCAAGTCTCCTGAGTATCTCCTAATTCTCTGGCAACTCCTTTTTTTTTTTTCCCCACTTCTTAAATGTTATAGTACCCCAGTCTTCAGTCCTCACCATTATTCTCTTATTTGCCTGGATACACTTGTCCATTACCAAAGCTTTAAACATGTACTGTGATCTGTGACTCTGAAATGTACATCTATAGTCATCAACAAACCTCACTAAATTTGTATATCTAACTTGCTACCCAATATCTCCAAATTACCAATAAAGAGCATAACCCTAATACATCCAATGAGGCTCCAGACTCTCTCCCACCCCAAGTCATCCCCACAAATAATATTTCCTATCTCAGAAATTGCTACAACTTTTGTGCTATTTGTTTAGTTATCACCTCTGTTTCTCATCTTAATTTACATTTAATTCACTCAGTCCTCTCAGGTTTTCTGTCATAATCTCTGTGAAATTTGATCACTTTTAATCACTTCAAATATTAAACATCAAGAGCTCCTCTGACTTTAGAATGGACTCCCATGCTCTGTAGCCTCCTAAATGCCTTGTTTCCTATCTGGTTCCTATGGTCTGTTTTCCACAAGTGACAAAGAGTGAGCACTGTTAAATATGAATAATTAACACATTACATATATTAGGCCATTTACTTTCACAAAGCCCCTTATATTTGCTTTTCCATTTCACAGATAAGAAAAACAAGTAAGTTGCCCAAAATCATAGCTGATAATGACAGACTGGGGTTGAAACTGAGGCAGCCTGCTTTCTTAAACTCACTCTGTTATACACTCACACCTATTGCTTAAAACCATCCAGTGGTCTTTCACCATCCATAGTGGTAAAGTAAAAGGCAAAGTAGAGACCAGACTTGAAAATTCCTTGAGCAGACAAAACCAATTAAGCCAGTGAGCAAAACTAAATCTAACTCTCTCTTGAACCTAAGTGAAACTTAAGCTATTTCTTATAAATGCCTCTGATAATCAAAAGAAGCTTAAGTCCTCTTCCTAAAAAATGATTTGAGATAACCACTTTTAATCAATCCCTGCCCCCTGGGGGAAACTGCACTGTAATAATCAATCATTGTAAAGATTAAACAACTTCCTCATTTTCACTCTGTAAGACATCCTATAAGATCAGGCCTCTGAGCTTCTTATGAGTCTTGAATTTGAAAGCTCTCAGTTCATGAACTGCTCTTATATGCATAATAAACTCTTACTAAATACTGTTTTACTGATCTGGTAGGTTTTATTTTGCTATATCTGATTTTTTGATAATCAAACAAAATGTACACTTCTTACCATGACTGAAGTCTACATTAATTTTCTTGTGTTTGCCCCTGCCTACATCTCCAACTCACTGCAATCATTTCCGTTCAATCTTTACTGTTCCTCACATATCATCAAGCTGTATCAATCTCAGAGCTTCTGCACTTTGTGACTGTGGTTTCCTCTTCTCCCAGATCTTTGTATGACTCACTCTTTCAATTATTTAAGTATCAACAATCCCCAGGAAACCTATCTGAAACAATCTTCTCTCCCAGGGTTTTCTCTCTCCCCACACTTCACTCTCCAGCCCTTTAGATGGCTGCATTATCCTCATCACTGCCTGGAATTATTAAAATATATTTGCTGAGTCTTTAGCTGCATGATAGTGATACATTAGCATAATATTGTTTTCTTTACAATTTTGAGATCTATGTTTTGAAATAACTTTACACATTAAAGCATGTTTATACTTACTAATACAATCTTGGAAGAGGTCAGCCTACAAGAAAAAATGCATTTATCCATGCAAAGTGCCCACACAGTGTCATTCCTATTATAGATATTTGAAAAAGATATACTTAGAAAGTGAACACATGAACATTTAAAAATACATTTCAAAATGTCATTAACCAAAATAATGATTTTTGTTTGGGATAAATGCTCTCTGACAAATTTAAATTACCTACCTATGACTGCTGCTGCTGCTGCTAAGTCAGTTCAGTCGTGTCCAACTCTGCACAACCTCATAGACGGCAGCCCACCAGGCTCCCCCGTCCCTGGGATTCTCCAGGCAAGAGCACTGGAGTGGGGTGCCATTGCCTTCTCTGACCTATGATTGAGAGCAATAAATTATTTCAGGAAAAATAAGAATTACTATAAATATCCCTAATTCTGTGTCCTTAACTTCTCTTGCCTCCAATTCAAATCCAACCATGGCACTACTAACAACTGTGCCACCGCACTACTAATATCCATTTTTATTAGTTAGCACCACTTTTAAAAACAAGATAAAAGTTTTACTTTAATGTACTAGTACATCTCTTCAAGAGTTTTGAATTCCTTCATTTCTTAAAATAATAGATGAGAGCACAGTACTTATAAAGACAGAAAGTAACATGCAGAAGTTCGGAATAGCAGCAGGTATGTGAGGCATGCAAAAATAATGAGGCATATATATATATATCTGCTGATATGGACTTCAATAGCAGGCTGTTCTCCTGGGAAGGTGTTTTTACAGACACTTCAATCATTTATGCTACTAGCTTTTGCTTTACTGGTGGGTGTTGTTTTGTTTTTGTTTTTTTTTTCCTTAAGTGGGTCAAGAGCACATATGTTTTAAGCACAGAAAAAATATGTTACAGTACTAAATAATAAGGCCTTGATTTAAAAAGTATAGCATTCACAGGATGTAGTTTAAGACTTTAGTTATTCCTAGTGTGACCTCCTGGGCTTACTTGATTCTCAGCAGAAAACAATCTGCATTCTCTATGATGTATGCAAATACTACCAACTGTTACTGGAGAAACTCGTGTTAAGCACATGACGTGTCAGGTAAGGGAAAAAGAGAAGTGTTTTTCCTCTTAAATTTTAATCTCCATCCTTTCCTCATTTCTTGTTCTCTCTACAGTAGTAAATCTGTGTGGTGTGGTGAGAAGGGTCAGCTCGTTCAGGCCACTGGAGTCCCATCTAATGCCCCTATGTCCTTATGCTTCCAAAGACTCTCAATATCTCTCTCACTCCAGATTCCTGAACAAATTTATTACCTTCCTCTGATTGTGCTTACAAAATGGCCATTTCTTAGCATTCCAGGGAGACTCAGAATGAAAAATAAAATCACCATCCAAGGCTGAGAATTTTATGAGTTTACAGATTTGAAGAAATGATGAAAGTAAACATTAGAAGTCTTGACCAATGAAAATAGAAGACAAGGCAGAGTGAGAGAAAAGGCAAAGCTTGAGTCATGGATTTGTTGACAAACTGATTGATCTTTTAGTCTAGGTATATGGGCCTTGCAATTCCCAAATATTTGGGCTTTAGAATTTCCTTTTTGGAAAAGTTGGTCTTTTCTTCATAGAACCCAAAGGCAAATGAGTTGTCAGCTTGGTTATCTGGTATATGAATGATTGTCCAGAAAATTATCAAATTTAGAAAAATATTTTCATGAAGTAGATTTGGCCCTACTTATATATTTGAATAGTTTTTTCTCTTTTTTTAATTCTAGAAAGCTATGATATGCTCCTGTTCTTTCATTAACTGTCTAAAAAGTAAAAGTTACACTTACTGATGAAATAAATGTAACCCCTACATACCAGTTTGTTCATGCTTTTACAGTATTAAAGTATAGATTTTCTTTAAAACTAAAAACATTCTTGTCATTCATGCTCAGCAGATGTTGTGAGGTTGGAGAATACACGTTAAGTGTTTAAAAAATATATTCGCTCTATGATAAATTTATTTGTTCATAAATGTCAGCTAGGCTTTTAAGCCTGAAGGAAGCAATGCTTGTAAAACTTTTAACTTTAAATGTAGTCTTGAGGAATACAAATTAAGGCTGTTTTCTGTAAAAATGTACATTTTTTTTTCCCTCCCTTAGAGGTACTTCACTGCAAACATGCTGTAAGTAACTCAAGTCATACAACCAGGCTATGTTTTACTACTAAGCTATGTGACAAGAGACTTAATCAGCCTGAAAAATGTTGACACCTTGATTGGTGTTAGAAAAAAACATAATGCCTGATCGTTGGAACTTAGAACTAAAAGTTCACACTTTTCATTTAATAGAAAATCAGATAACTATCCACAAGTAGGAATAGATGGTGCAGAAAAATTCAAATTAAATAAGAAAGATGCAAATTGTCAAGCATTAGATTGTACGATTACTCTTAATTTAATGAACCCCAACGACTAGAGAAAGACCTCTAACTTGTCAGGTTGTTCTCCATAAAATGAACATTTTTGCTGTACTACATTGCTCTTTGCAAAGGTTTATTTCTAATATAGCCCGATTTCTACAAGGAAGCTATTGGAAGCAAAATCTACAGACTTATAAAATACTTAGCAGTGGAACATATTAACTGACAATAAGTTGAAGGGCATATGTAATAAATATTTTGAATTCAATTATTTCTTAAGATACTTATTAAGGTATTAAAAGTATTAAATCCTGCTGTTCTCAGAGTAGTACAACTGGTTCAGAACCCCATTCATTTCCTTCTTTGTTTACTAAATGGCAAACCACTCCAGGACTCTTGCCTGGAAA
Source organism: Muntiacus reevesi (assembly GCF_963930625.1). Lineage (NCBI taxonomy): Eukaryota > Metazoa > Chordata > Mammalia > Artiodactyla > Cervidae > Muntiacus > Muntiacus reevesi. The sequence goes on from NC_089264.1 coordinate 47,223,402, forward strand.
ATCCCACGGACGGAGGAGCCTGGGAGGCTGCAGTCCATGGGGTCGCAAAGAGTCAGACACGACTGAGTGACTTCACATTCACTTTTCACTTTCACTTTCATTTTCCGAAATAATAATTAAGTGGCTAGCACATGTTAGGCTCTTCTTAGATTTTCAAGGGCATTTGTTTCACTCTCTTATGGAAGGCATTAGAGATGCTAGTAACTCTGGAGGTCAAATGAGCTTCTAAGACAATATTTTAATATCTTATATCTCCAGCAGGAAAGACAAGGACAAATCATAACAGCATCTTACAGCATGAGTTCAAATTCTAACAGTCTCTTAGTGGTTGTATGAACTTGGTCATTTGAATATCCTAACTCGGTTTTTTTCATCTTTGCAATTAAGACTATGATGATACCTTGCCCATCATGTTGTGAGGGTTAAACATATGATAGAGGTAATAAGTTTAGAACAGTGCCAGCTACATAGAAAAATGTCCAATAAATATTGGTTAGTCCTGATAGTATTTGCAGTAGTATTCAAAAGCAACAGCAGTAGAATCTGTACTTATGCTATTGCATTTTAACATACTCTGTATATAGTTCACAGATATATATTTATTATACATAAATAGCTTATGTGAAAAATATTTTGTGAATTCTTTTAATTACTTCTGTTGGATTACAACCTCCCAAATAAATTTCTACATACACACACATATGCATATACGTGCATACACATATATGGGTGTTCCTGGTAGCTCAGCTGGTAGAGAATTTGCCTGCAATTCAGGAGACCCCAATTCAATTCCTGGGTTAGGAAGTTCCTCTGAAGATGGGATAGGATAGGCTATCAACTCCAGTATTCTTGGACTTCCCTAGTGGCTCAGATGGTAAAGAATCCGCCTGCAATGCGGGAGGCCTGGGTTCAGTCCCTGGCTTCGGAAGATCCTCTGGAGGAGGGCATGGCAACGCACTCCAGTATTCTTGCCTGGAGAATCCCCAAGGACTGAGGAGTCTGGCACGCTGGGGTACAGTCCATGGGGTTGCAAAGAGTCGGACACAACTGAGTGACTAAACACAGCATATATGTGTGTGTGTGCGCTTTGTGTGATATGTACGTGTGTGCATACATAGAGGGAGAGAGAGGAGAGAAATTCATAAGGGGAGCATCTAGTATCTGCCTTATTCTAAAATTTCATTTGAAGAAATGCATTATAGTTACATTATCTCTCTAATTTTGACTGATGCTGATTAACCTAAATTAGCAAAATCTGAATTATAATACTCCTTTAAAAATGTAACTTTGCTACCTTCATTAAAATTAAAAGCAAGCTACCTATGTATTATTCAGTAACTATAAATTAAATATTAACTATTTTAATGTTTACAAATATTAAATCTTCAGCATAGACACCACTATCAAGCAATAAACTATTTTTTGTTCACACTATGGGTAGATGAATTCTTATTGTCATCATCATCATTATTAAGGAATGTTCAACAACTTCTTTATGTTTTAAAGATTCTCTATAAATAGGGATTCTCTCCAAAATAGGGGGGTATTAATGTTATACAAATCTATAGAAAAATCAAAGACTTATATATGCAACAGCGAGCTAAGTTACAACTTGTAAAATTATTACAGACACCATGGTGATGCAATATGCATTAATGAGGTTTGGTTATGACAAGGAGAGTATGATATATTCTATTTCCCCAAGAAAAACTAAAAAATGCAAATAAATTTTGTCCTGTCAATTTACTTAAATAGGCAATTTTAGTTAATAACTTCTATTAAATTATCATGCAACTCCATACAAGAGTCACACAAGGAATGTCAGATTTCCTTCCTTATTAGTAACTATTGTTGGCATAAATATATTGCTTTTACTCATGTAATAATCTTTAACCTATTTAATTCAATCAACATATAGTGCGCTGTTATATATTCCATCAGAATTTCAGGAAAATAAAGGTAAGTGAAAGATCTCAGCCTTCCTAAGTTCTTGCAAACCAGCAAAAATAATGGCACTGTGATTCAAAATAAAACAAGCCAAAAAAACAAATACAACATTGACATAAAAAAATCCTGACAATATCAAGAGATTATATGGTAAAGAAAGAGACACATAACCAGTTAAATTCTGAATAAGGGAAAGAGTGGGGGAGACCACATCTGTGAGTTATCAAAACTGTTTCCCTCCGTTGAGCAGAAACAGAAAGGGGAGAAAACGCAGGCAAAGACAAAGCCCAGGACCTCTGAAACTGACCGGGGAAAATCCTCCCTTGCATCTTCTCAGCTTCTGCCACTTTGCCAGCAATCTTCGGCGCATCTTGGTTTACAGTTTCATAACTCTGATCTCTGCATTTGTCATTACATGATATTCTCCACGACTGTGTGGGTGTCTGTGTGTCTTCACATGGCTGTCTTATAAGAACATCGATCACATTGGATTAGGGTTCATTCTACTTCAGTATGATCTCATTTTTTTTTTTAATATTTAAAGCTTATTTGGGACATAAAGTTAGAAAACTTTAAACAAAGGTAATTCTGTAGGACCATTACAATTTCCTACCTGCCTCCTCTCTCCCCACCTTCCCCTCTTCCTCCCCCCACCCCCCATCTCATTCCTCTCTCCTTTTTTATTTCATTTATTTTTATTAGTTGGAGGCTAATTACTTTACAATATTGTAGTGGTTTTTGCCATACATTGACATGAATCAGCCATGGATTTACATGTGTTCCCCATCCTGAACCCCCCTCCCACCTCCCTCCCCATCCCATCCCTCTGGGTCATCCCAGTGCACCAGCCCCAAGCACTTGTCTCATGCATTCAACCTGGACTGGCGATCTGTTTCACACTTGATAAAATACTTGTTTCGATGCTGTTCTCTAAAATCATCCCACCCTCGCCTTCTCCCATAGAGTCCAAAAGTCTGTTCTATACATCTGTGTCTCTTTTTCTGTCTTGCATATAAGTATGATCTCATTTTGACAAATTATTCAATATTTTGCAACAATTCTATTTCCAAATAATCTCCCATTCTGAGTTCCTGGAAATTAGAACTTCAAGATAGCATCCTTAGGGCAGATATAATTAATTAATCCATGACACTTAATATAAAAAGTATCTACTCAGGCCAAGGGAAATTTAAAGAGAATTATGAAATTCCAATTGTGTGATATATATTGTTTGTGGTATGGTGAATTTACACAACACCTTTGGAAAGTAATCAGACTGCATTCAAAGTGACTGTAAGATGTCCATACATTTACACCAAAGAAATAACCCTAAATATGGGAAAAGCATTTTATGCAGAGGCTTTTATAGAATGCTTAGTGAAACTGCAAAAAAAAAAAAAAAAAAAGTTAAATACATATAGAGAAATTAAATTTTAGTTCATCCAATTCATAGAAAAATTAGACAAGAGATTAGATTTAGAAAAGTTCATTACATGGGAAATATTTCTATCAATTGAAATAGGCTATACCCACACACACACACGTGTGTGTGTGTGTGTGTGTGTGTGTGTGTGACCAAAAATAGCCATCTAAGCTCTTCTATCCATGGAATTATCCAGGCAAGAACACTGGAGTGGGTAGCTATTCTGTTCTCCAGGGGATCTTCCCAACCCAAGGATCCAACCCACATCTCTTGCAACTCCAGCATTAACAGATAAATTCTTTACCAGTGCATCACCTGAGAAGCCCTTAGCTATGTTATCCACCCCCAAGTTATCACAGTTTAGGAAAACTAGTGTGTATTCCCCAAGTTCATGTGATGACCTTTATGGATTAGCTGTGGCACTGCTTCAAGTTGTTTCACATCCAGGAAACAGAGAAGCAGCCTCCATCTGGAGCATGCCATCCCCATGTCAGAGAAAGAGAAAACAAATGGAGGAACAACAAAATGCCCTTAAATGTCATTCTTTTTGGAATGACCTGTCACTCCTATTCACTTTTAATTGTCCAAACTGCATCACTTGGTCAGGTCTGATAGCTATGGCTTAGGAGTACTCATCTCACAGGAGTGTCAGGAATAATTGGAAGCAATAATACCATCTTGTTTCCCTCTCCTCACACAATACAATACACAATAAAACACACCTCACGTACAATACACTTTCCTCACCCACACAAAAGGGAACAACCAAACCATGCCATTGTATTCAAAGTCCATGATGTGGCAGTCTTTAGATCAGGGCCAAATACGGCGTTTTATTGACCCAAAGATCCAGGAACTGAAAAGTCAAGCTATCCGTCTGACAACACACACCACACACAGTGGTGGAATACAGACTGACCACAAGGAATATTTCCATTGAAACAGGATGAGAATGGAAAACAAGCATCATTACTAACATGTAGCAACACTGCGACCTCCCCAAGGAGAAATTGCAAAGGGCCCCCACCCTGAGGGAAGAGAATGTTCCTTAAATTAGGCCCCTCCCTTCCCTGAAGGAAATGGCAACCCACTCCAGTACTATTGCCCAGAAAATCCCATGGATAAAATCCTATAGTCCATGGGGTCTCAAAGAGTCGGACACGACTTCACTTCTGCTATTGGTTTCCCTTCCCCTGAAGTAAATCCTAGTCCATTGGTCTTTTGGTAAGTGTTTCTCCCTCTGGGAGATCTTTCTTTTTCCGTTACGTCTCCTAAATTCTCATCTGAAGAGAATGCTGAAGAGAATATTTTGAGCTCTACACAGCTTACTTATCTGATCTGTCTGTGGAAGGTGGGGGCTCCAAGTCTCAGGGAGTCACAGTGTATTTTAAATCTAGACTAATGATTCCTTTGGCAGTACAGCTCTTTCAAAAGCAGAGTTTGCTTTTCTTCTGGTACCCAATTCAGACATTAGTAGCTTATCCACAGATTATCCTTTATTGCATACTTAATTGCAGGTACTGGGAAAGACAAACCTTTATTCTTATATCCTTGAGCAATTTGTCTAACAAGGTTTTCACCAGACTTCCCAGGTGGTAGTAGTGGTAAGAAATCCGCCTGCCAATGAAGGATCCAGAGGAGACAGGGGTTCGATCCCTGGGTCTGGAAGATCTCCTGGAGGAGGAAATGGCAACCTACTCTAGTTTGCCTAGAAAACTCCATGGAGAAAGGAGCCTGGTGGACGATAGCCACAGAGAGTTGGACGTGACTCAGCACACAGACAAGATTTTCATCAGGCACCACCTTAATCAATTTGGAGATTTTAACGAAGGGTTTCATGACCGTGATTCTAGTTTAATACTTTCAGAAGAGATTGGGCTTAAATTAGCCTTTGTTTTCAATGACTACCTCAGTGTTACATTTTATCTGTTGGAAATGAGAAGCAGTGCCAGTTTTCATACCTGGAGGCTTTGGGAATTTCTGAGCTTTCTATATTCCCATTTATTTTTGCTTATGTGGTAGCCAATATTTTCTAATTTAATGTCTTTCTTGTAGCGCCTGGCCAAAGCAGTCAATGCCAACCAAGGCAGATTAGCAATATTCTCCTTCTTATTCACCCCTGTATAGCATTGTAAACATTTGTTGAGACTCCAATAGCAGTTCCCTGGGTGCCATCAAAAGGAAAGTTAATGTGAAGGGTTATTGTGTTTATTTAATCAAAACTCCAATTTTTGGTAAAGATTTTTATGTTCACTTTCATTAAGTGTGATATAGTAACAAAAATCCCAATTTTCAGCAATTTCCAAAAACAAATATTTATTTCTCTCTTGTGTTACAAGCATTTCATGAGTCAGCTATGTTTTTGCTCTCCATTGATTCATATCAGGGTTTGTGCTGAAGGAGCAGCAGCCCCTATCCAGATCATGCAGATTTCATAGCAAAGAGAAGAGAGCCTACAGTAGCTCTACAGCTTCTGTTTTTTGGGAGAGGCATATATCACTCTGTTCATTTCATTAGCTAGATCAGTCATACATCCCAATGGTGTTAAAAAAACCTTTTTAAAGCAGGGAATGTTTGGTAACCATAATGATCTGCCATAGGGAGAGAGCAATGCAGACATTTGCAGAGAAGTTCCAGGCATAATGAACAGCCTGTACAAAAAGTGGGAATATGTCTAGCATGTCCACGAAATTGCATGGAGGCCAGGGTGAATGGAGAGAAGCATGCAAGCTGGAAAGTTGTCGAGTGTAGAGATGGAGAAGGAACCCAATTTTGTAGGGCTTTGTAGGCTGTCGTAATGACTTTGGCTTTTAGAGTAAGGGAGAATTTTGAGCACAAAGTAATGTGGCCTAACTTTTATTTTAAAAGAATCACAGTAGTTGCTGTGACTAGATGAAATAAACAAATGGTGTTAGTAGGGAGATAAGTTTGGATACTGCTATCGAAATGAGAAAGTGATGCTTTAGACCAGGGTAATAGAGATGGAGGTACCAACACACGGTCAAAGGATATTGGAGATGAGCCACAAGTTGTTTGAGAGGGTTTGGTATGGGATGTGAGACAAACAAATCAAAGTGATATTTAAGATCTGACTTCTAGCTTGCAACTGGAAGTTGTCATCAACTGAAATGGGGAAGCTTGTGGATACAACAGTCTTAGGGAGGAGATCAGGAATCCACTTGGTACACAAGTTTGAGATGGCAATTAGATATCCATGTGTAAATGTCAAGTTTGGGGGAAAGAAGGAGGAATTTAAAAAAATAATAGTTTGAGTCTATAATTTTATTTAAAACCATTAGACTGAATGAAATCACCGAAGGTGTGAGGTTAATTAGAAAAGATGACAAGGTAACTCCAATTTCAAGAGATCCAGGAGAAGTAAATGAAGGAAGCAAGATCTAGTTTACGGGAAGAAAACTAATAGTGTGTGATATGCTGCAAGCTAAGAAATTGATGTGTTCAAGGAGGCAGATGTGATCAAATGGATCAAATGATGCTGCTAGATTACTTAAAAAGAAACCGAGACTTGCCCACTGGCTTAGCAATGTAGAAGTTATTGTGACCTTGAAAAGAACAGTTATGTGAAGTGATGGGTGCAAAAATCTAACAAGAGTAATTTTAAGAGTGAACATGAATGGGAACACTGAGTATAGATAATGTACCTAGGAGAGAATGGAATGGGCCAGGAATAACTTTCATAGTGGATTTCAACTTCATATAAAATGGTTTTTCTTGTGTAAAAATTGATTCTAACATTTGTTAATTTCTAGGAAACAAGATTCTAACATTTGTTAATTTCTAGGAAAATTACACACAGGTGTTTTCCAGCATGCTCTGTACATTTTATTTAAAAGAGGCAAAAAACGGTAGAACAAAAATGAGTCCTCTAGAAGAGATTTAAGAAATTCAAATGTTAGGAATTTGACAGCTGCTGAGAAAATCACGTGAAGAGAGGAAATATAGGCTAATTTAGTGAAGAGTAATTTATTATGACTATCTCTTTAATTGTAAAAAAAAAAATCTATAGGGGCTAATTATAGTTATGGTGAAAATTAAAGTACTGGGTTAACTTGAAAGCTGGGTTCTGATTTGTAAAGATGAGAGGCAGGAGAAATCAAGCAAGACAGATGACATGCATATGCTTTATGAAGTCTGGGATCAAAGACCCATGGCCAAATAAGTCAGATTATCTGTGAGCATCAAGGGGACGAGCTGCAAGATTAGAAACCAGAGTCAAACAGAGGAACAGAGCCCAAAGCTGAAGGTAATTCCAGACTGTGTGGGAGAAGCAAAGGGGAATAGTAGGTAGAGAACATTTAGATGTAAATTCGGACAGATGAACTGTCCTAGCCTGCTAAACTGCCCCTGAAGAAGTTAACTCTCCACCCATACTTCATAAAGAAAATCAAACTGCCTCTGGAAAACACTGTGACCCTAAATTTTTCTGAGTTTGGTCAGACTGCTTCTGACCCCTTTCCAATACAGAAATAGAAAGAGAGAGAGAGATGTACCAGGGTGCTCAGTGGCTTCACTCACGTCTGACTCTTTGCAACCCTGTGGTACGTAGCCTTGCCAGGCCCCTCTGTCCATGGGATTCTCCAGGCAAGAATGCTGGGATGAGTTGCCATGCCCCCCTCCAGGGGATGTTCCCAACCCAGGGATTGAACCCGCCTCTCCTGCCCTGCAGGCGGATTCTTTACCCACTGAGCCACCTGGGAAGCCATATATATGTATATATACATGGCATTTATCAGGTATGTATGTACCATACCTGATATACTACAAATAAATGTGTGTCTGATATATACATGTATATATATATGCTGCTGCTACTGCTAAGAAGCTTCAGTCATGTCTGACTCGGTGCGACCCCATAGATGGCAGCCCACCAGGCTCCGCTGTCCCTAGGATTCTCCAGGCAAGAACAAAAACTGGAGTGCATTGCCATTTCCTTCTCCAATGCATGAAAATGAAAAGCGAAAGTGAAGTCACTCAGTCGTGTCCGACTCTTTGTGACCCCATGGACTGCAGCCTACCAGGCTCCTCCGTCCATGGGATTTTCCAGGCAAGAGTACTGGAGTGGGGTGCCATTGCCTTCTCCATAAATATGCTACAGATATGAATTTACAATAAGATCCTTTATGGCAGTTACTTTGTTCTCTTATATGTATCCATCTCTCAATCTATGCTCAGAAAGTAGAAAGGATACAGTGAACATTGATGTTCTTATAGTCCAAGGATAAACTCTGTAAACAACTTCAGCTTTATATATATGTGTATATATATGTATATACACACACACATATATATATGACATGTTAGTGAACTAAATCACATTTAAAGACAATCAAAGAAATTGCATTTCCAAAGAATATGCTGGATTTCTTTTTAAGAAGAATATATTTATGAAATAAAATTTTATCTATTAAGCTAAATTGTATGTGGACACTATTTAGATTACAGATTTCATTTAGTGTTTCAAAATTCAAATTATTAAATATTTCTCTGAAAAGAAGTGAAAAATATATAACAAAAGTGCCTTTGGGGTTCTCTAAAAGTTAAATGTAATCAGTCAGGAACAGAATGTAACAAAATTTACCACTATATTGATAGTTACTTTAATTACACAAATAAAACAGCTTAATACAATTGATTTTTCATTCCAATGCATCAGCTTAGAATTAAGTCCAGTATATTAAATCAAGAGTTAATTGGAAAATGTTGTTAAAGTTAAATATATCAGGTTTTTCAGAGATTGAAGCAACTTTCTTTTAATAAACCCAAAGGTTACATTATATTTGAATAGGTTCCCCTTGAATATTTTGGAGTATTACTATGCAAAGATCAGCCTTTTAAGAGTTTTAAGCTGTCACCAAGTATGAACTCATTTTATCTGATATTTCTGAAGAACTCTTAAAAGTAAATAAGATGAGCAAACATTTAATTTGACATTTCTTGAATTTAAATATTCATAAGGTGATTGATATTTAAATATCATCTACTGAAGAGCTCAATTTCAATGAACCAATCAATGTATCAAATTCAGATGTATTACTTTGGGATGATGAGGGAACAGTAAAAAAGAAAACCTTGTTTGCTTTTATTAGAAAATGGATTACATGGATATCTCTATATATGTATATATATCTACGTTCATCTCTGAAACCTGATTTTTAAAGACGAATCATATATTCTATAACTAAAAATACTATTGTATCTGTATTGCAATATTTGCTATATATTATTTTATTACATTTTAATTGAAATATATTTTGCTGTAAAAATTAAGTAGATATTTTAAAAGTGAATATTATAGGAAACATAAAAATTATTGACCTTGCACATGAACTTTACATAATTTGCACTTCATAAAAATGTATATCTGGAAACTGAGAAGATTGTACATTTGTTTTAAGACAACAAAAATTCAAGTAAGGACAGGAGTTAGGATATAAAATATAACTCAGGAGGTTAGATTTTTATAACCAATGGCAAAGTGATCACGTATTCAAGATCTTGTTGAATTTTCAAAATGATGAAGAAACTGTTACTAATATGTCAGAGATCTTTCATAACATTTTGTAGAAATTAAGAAATTTCAACTTCTGCCCTTTAATTAAAAACGAAGTATTTCACATATTTTTTTGTTGAATTAGAGAAAATATTTCAAATTCAGTGTTTTATTTCAGTTAAGAGAGAATTTTTAAATCACTTTCAAACAGAAAAGATGCCAAGATAACTGGTTTTGAAGGGTAATAGTATCACTCGTTGTATACAATGTGAAATGGTAAAAAGTGAAATTACTTCATCACTGAAAGAATAGATTTCATATTTGTTTGCTTGGAAGAAAAGGAAAGTGTACCTAACCATAAGCACAAAGGGAGAAGCTATAATGTAAGATGGATTTTAATATCTAGGAAATGTGAAATATTTTAAGTCAAACATTCTCAGAAACAAAGAGAAAAAAAAAATCATCATTTGTGAAAAAATCCTTGCACTTGTAGGACAGAGACCTAATATCATTACTATAAAGTAAACTCTCACAAATCAACAAGAAAAAGGAAATAACGTAAAAAGGAAAAAATATCCTCAAGCAAAATATAACGTATGATTTATTAGTGGTATAAGGAGCTGGGTAGTAGCAGTAGTAGGAAAAACATAAAACCTCACCAATAGTAAATACAGGACAAAAGAGAATCATAATCGGGGGCCAGCCTGGCGACTTGCAGCTTAGCGCTGCCCTACCTGAATTGGTTTTTACTCAAACTCTTTAACATTTATAATATGCGTCAGTTTACCTTGAAGAGTTCTGGTATCAAACGAGGGCAACTAGGGGGACCCCTGACAGACCCCCAGGAACAATGATTGAGCAGGTGTAGGTACCTTTGAGCCTGGAGCCTCTGCAGCGGTGGGTAAATCCCTATCGGATCCTGGATCGTTTTAGTTCTGAGAGTTCAGAATTTTTTCGACTCATTTCTTTTTCCAGGTTTGGTCCAGAAACCAGCCAGAATCGGAGGGGGTCCACGATCTGACCGAATCCGACTGAGAAACCATATTAGATCCACTGTGAAGCCCAGGTGAACAAAATTTTGTTTTAAACCTGAATAGGCGTCAGAAGCCAGATTCTGCACTGAATAAAGCATGCAAAAACGATGAGTTTATTGCAAAGATTCTGCGCTGCAAGCCGGCAAACTTAGGGCTAGGAAAGCAACGTGTTCTTGGTTGATCGTAGGCCCGTGACTTTCTACTGGGTAACTGCGAAGGGTATCTGCTTTTTTCAGTGGGTAGGAGGCCTGGTGGTCTTTTTCCCTGTTTTAAGGATAGCTGAGTCACGCTCAAGGCAGTCCAGAGACGGCTTAAAGTGAATTGGCGTTTGGGGATTTGCTGGCGTCCTCTGCTGATTTCTAAGAAGAACTGCAAATTTCTGCAACTTCTGGTAGGTAAAGTTTTATTTTCTTAACTGCTCCTGTGTTGGCCACCTCCACTTTGTCCCCAGTGTAAGTGACTCCATTTTAGTTTTGGTTCTACAGAGGTTAACCTTACTAAAGATCAAAGTAGATTCCCGTGGCCGCAGTAGGGAACTTTTAACCTCTGAAATTGCTGGATAGGAACTTAGGCATGAGCACTGAGGGGTGGCCTAGTGAAAAAGACATCAGCTTCTCTAAACCCCACCTCAGACACATCCCAGTGCAGATCAGGAGAGCTCACAGATATGCTATTAATACAAAATTAATCACAGGGATTTTTCCACCTCTGGCATATGCACCCTTGATGCACAACTGTTGTCCTCCAGTGACCTTAGGCAGCCGAGAGGGACTCCCTTAAGGGTTCATAAACATTCTGTACATACGTACATACATTTGATTATAACAGATTGAATTATCAGAAAGACGTGCAGTAGAGGCTGTTGTTAGGTAACTTGCAACTGTCAATCGAAACTATCAGTTCATGCCCGCCCAGATGAGTATGTAAAAGCCCTGTCTCATCCTTCTGGTGCCGGTGACTCTCTTGGCTTGGCCCAGCACTCCCTTCAGGTGTTCTTTCTGTTCTTTCTTCAATAAACTTGTTTTTGCCAGGGGTAAGACCTCAGATTCTTCTTTGTGTCCTTACCAAGAACCAAGGCTCAAGAGGAAGGGTCCTCTGCGACTCTCCTATCCAGTAACAAGATAAGCTTATCCATTTATGAGATGCCCTAGGGAGAAAGAGGTCTCAGCCAGGCACTCGCTCTAGAGGGTAAAATGAAAATTATTTTCCTTTCTCTGCAGTTTCTGGCCAGAATGAGACTCATTGAGACATCCCACTGCCTCTGGAGCCTGCAGATGGCATCCTGTCAAAACTGGCAGAGGGTAAGAATTCTTACCAAAGTTAGTGCTTCCAAACCTCTATCTGTAGTGTCTGATCAAGAGAGAAAGGTAGAATTTCATACTGGCTCTTTCTTTCCAAGTTCAAACTGGCAGGAAGAAAACATGGTTACCGATCCTTCCTTTCCCAGGGATAGCTATAGCCTTCTTGTTTGTCTGACACTTTGGCTTGGCTGCTGTTAGTGTGAAGGGCCCTCAAAACTATGGCTGGACAAAAATGTGGGTTGTCCACCATTTTGCAGGTAGGGGCCTACTGACTGCTGTAAGCTTCAGGGGTAGTATCTAAGTCTTTTTTTCTCTCTCTTGGTTGTCTTTGGGAGTGGCTCTGAATCCTGGGAGAATAATATCTTTTGCACCCTGTTGGGGACCCTTATTGTGTACATGGAGTTGTTCAGTACTACCAAGAATATTTGTTGTTTGTCCTGACTGAAACTTGACAAGATAGTTTAAAAGGATATTTTTTTTTTTAGTATCTCTATCATCAGCAGTTGGCCAAGCTGATGGAAGCTGATACTTAGAACCTGACTTGCTCCAATAAGCTAAAGTGAAACTCTGCACCCAAAGGGAAAGGAATATATTCTGAAGCCACTGTAGAAGGATTTACTAAAACATTACAAAGACTTGCAGCTCTAAATCTAAAACATAGGGATTTTTTGATTTCCATCCTAGTTGACGATCTCCCTAAAAGACGAGTTTGTACCATAACAAACATCTCCTGTACCTAGATCCTCAGCACCTCTGGTATTTTGCTGCTGTTTGGTCACTAAGTCATGTATGACTCTTTGTGAACCCTTGACTATAGTCCACCAGGCTCCTCTGTCCATGGGATTTCCCAGGCAAGAACACTGGAGTCTGTCGCCATTCCCTTCTACAGGGAATCTTCTCAACCCAGGGAAGAATCCTCATTTCCTATATACTGAACACAAGTCTTTACTTCTGAGTTACCTGGGAAGCCCTCTGGTATTTTAGCAATTCCAAAACTTAACAAATAAGCCATTTGGCTAAAATAGTTTGATGACCCTTCACATATATTTCTTGACTTATTTAATATCTTGTTTGATCCATTAACAAAAAGTAAAATTGCAATGATGAGGTAATTATATTCAAATTGATATCCTTTTAGACATAATCCTATATCCAGTGTCAATGAAATGAATTTGTAACACCAGGTTTGTAACACATATCAGAATATTAATATTTTGATTCAGAAATGAATGCTACAATGTTAGAAACTTAGTCCAAGATAAAAATAAAATAAAATATACACATAACATGTATACACAAGAGTGGCTACTGGGGAATTATATGGGCAAAATTGGAAACAAATTCAATATATAAAAAATGCAACTAATTAAATAAATCTTCGCATATTCATGAACTAGAATACTCTGCTAACATTGGAAAAAATGTTTTATAAAAATACTTGATTCAAGGAATGTCATGCTAACAATGAATTTTTGAACTTAAAAAATATGCTATAATAGGATTACTATGAGACTATTAAGAAAATGATAAATATGTAAAATATGTCTTATATATGTAAATAGATGTTTATATGTACTCCATGGTGGGAGGGATTTACTAACAAACCCTTCCTGATTATTGCATTATTTTCTGTGTCTTTGATCTGATTTAGATAATTTGGGGAGATTACTTGGCTTGGAACATGCTTTTTAAAGTGGGATTTTTCAAACTTGCTTCATTTTTAAAACTCAGGAAAAGCTTTCCTACTTCCTTCTCCACGTCAGCTTAAGTCTCAAGCCTTTGTACTCACAGGATAATCAGACCAAGGGCATTAGAACAATTTGAGAGCTTTTCAGAAAACTCTTAGTTCCACTCTAGATGAACTGCACTAGGTTCTATGTTGTAACATGCTCAGGGATAATTTGTATGCATACTGAAGTTTGAGAAGCACTTCTCTAAAACATTAAGAGGAAGTGAAAATACATACTAATCTCATAACAACTTTTCTGTTTTTGCCATTAGCAGAATCATTTCAGAAAAAAAAAATCAAAGTTTAAGATAAACTTATGTGGTTGGAGTACTAATTAGTACAATTGTTTTGACAATTTGGAAATAATATCAGAAATTTTAGAATGAATAAGCATTCAGATCTAATAATATACTAATGGAAATGTATCCTAGTGAAAGAATCCAATGAAATAGTAAAAGCTTTATACACAAAGGTGTCCCCTGTAGCCTTATCTAAAATAGGAAAAAAAAAAAAAAAAAATTAGAAACAAACCATTTGTTCAGCAATAGAAAAAAAAAATCTGGTAATCTACTAGGTAGAGTTTTATTCAACAACCAAAATTGTGTTTTAAAAAGTTTATATTTTAAATATTTCTTTATCCATTTTAATAATGTTACTATTAGTTATCTTTTATATCTAATGCCATTGCTTCAATTACTTTCTTTTTTAGATATCTCTGGCTATTTTTTCCCACCCTTTATTTTCAACAATTCTGTGTCATTTTGTACTAGATGTGTTTTTTGTAAGCAGTTAAATTTTTATTTATCCAATCTGAAATGGCTTTCAATAGGTAAGTTTAACCTATGGGTCTGAAACATTTTCTAAAAAAAAACAAAAAAACCTGTTAGCTCTCTGCCCATACAAAACAGGCTATGAACTTGCCAACACCTGGGTCAAAGTTTAACCCTTTCAAATTAAGTAACTCTAGTTAACATTTCCACATGCTAGACACTATCCTAAAAATCTTACATATAATAATTTAGTAATCCCTAGTAAGAACTATTATTCCCATTATACAGATGAGGAAAGTGAGAGACAGAGACTTGTCCAAGTAGTGATGAAACTAGAATTTGATCCCAGGCTATCAGACTCCAGAATCTACAGCCTTGATCACACAGTATAATATTTCAACTTATAGATTAAAGAATGAAGCATGTATTTTGCCATCTCCCTACTATCTTATTTCACATTTTCTTTTACAATTGATTAGTTCTGTATCAAAAAAGTGCAGTGTTACATCAATTATATGACTTGACAGTGTCAGTTTCCTGAAGATCTGGGAAGCTTGTTACAAGTACCCCGGATTAGAACTCTTTATCATATCACTTTGGTTGCTTGATACAATTATACCCATATAAGTGTTGTGGCTTTCCTCAAATCGGAGCACTTTGGGGCACTTGTTACCCAGTTTCTCAGTCGTGTCCGATTCTCTGTGACCCCAAGGACTGCAGTACACCAGGCTCTCGACTATCCTCCACTGGCCTCCACTATCTCCCAGAGTTCACTCCAATTCATGTTCACTGAATCAGTGATGCTATCTAACCATCTCATCCTCTGCTGCCCCCTTCTCCTTTTACCTTCAATTTTTCAGCTCTGTTTCAGGGAGTTTGTGCTATAAAATCAGTTGCCAACATAAGCTTATTTATTTTCCCCATTCCCACTGAATTATTGTACTTTTTCCTTAATAAGTTCCTTTTTAAAATTATATGTTCAGTTTACCCTTATAATTGGGAAAAGAAAAGAATATTTTAAGCAGAAACCATTTGTTTACTTTCTGTAAGTGATACTTTCTAGAATAGTGAGAGCAATAAACATTCGTGGGATGCACTAAAGCTTAGACAGGGGTTAGAGAAACTGGGCTTCCCTGGTAGTCCAACCGGTAAAGAGTCCGTCTGCAATGCATGAGACCCTGGTTCCAATCCTGGGTCAGGAAGATCCCCTGGAGAAGGAATAGACTACCCACTCCAGTAGTACATTGGGCTACCCTGGTGGTTCAGATGGTAGAGATCCACCTGCAGTGAGGGAGACCTGGATTAGATCTTTGGGTTGGGAAGATCCCCTGGAGGAGGGCATGGCAACCCATTTCAGTATTCTCGCTTGGAGAATCCCCATGGACAGAAGAGCCTGCGGGGCTACAGTCCACAGAGCCGAAGAGTCAGACATGAATGAGTAGCTAAGCTCAGCACAGTTCTATTTTGCTACTGTAACCAACTGCCACAAACTTAGTGGCTTAAAACAACACAAATTTATTATCTCACAGTTGCTTAGTTCAGAAATCAAGTGGATACAGTTGTACCATCTTCTTCAGGTTTTACAAGACTGACGTCAAGGCAGGGTTGTATGTCTTTCTGAAGGCTCAAGGGATAAACCCACTTCCACATTTACTCAGATTGTTGTCAGAATTGTCTCATGTAGTTATAGGACTAAGGTTTTTCTTTACCTTCTGGCCAGTAATTGTGCTCAGCTTCTGGAGTGTGCCTATGTTCCCAGGTCATGCCTCCTATCCCCTCCATCTTCAAAGTAATCAAGTAATCAAGAATTGAGTCTTTTTCATGCTTCAGATCTCTCCTCCACTTCCTTTTCTGAAACCTCCACCCCTCCCTCTTCTGGCCTCCTCTTCAGTTTTTAAGGGCTCAAGTTTACCTTGGATCCACCTTGATAATTTAGAGTAAATCTTCCTATTTTAAGGTTAGTTGATTTGTGACCTTAGTTTCATCTGAAAACTCTGGTCACATCAGTACCTGGATTAGTGTTTGATTAGACAACCAGAAAACAGAAAGGGCATTCTTTGATTTCTGTTTACTAGACTTTCTTTTTCATTTTTCTTTACTTTCCCTCTCTGAATTTCCAATTTGGAAATACAGTCTTTTAAAATATTTATTCTGCCTTTGATATTAAGTTAATTTTCCTGGCAAGAGAGTAACAGAAAACTCACTTGATCTCATTTGTGTTGCTTATCTTAATAAGTCCTTTCCCATCAGATCTTTAACTGCATTTTGAAAGCATGTATTTTCATTTCCCATAGGTTTTTAAAATTTGGGGAAATACAGTTTTAGTTTCATTCTGCTTACTTGGTCAGACCATTATATAAACTTTCCTTTTAATTGAACATACTGTATAATAACATTTTAAATAGGCAACTCTATTTACCTATATTCACACTGCTCTCACATAACCATTTCTGCATATTATTTTGCAATCTTCCATGTTTATATATTTCATGACTGCAAGCACAAGTACATAATGCTTCCTCTTTTCTCCAGTTTTGAAACTATAAATATAACTGATTATTTCATTCTTCTGTGAACTTTTCATTGCCTAGGGAAGGTACATGAGAAAGTAATATTCAACCTTCAAAGTGTAGTTTAAAAAGTTACCGAGACCTGGATCCTGTCAACGTATCCTCCCCAAACATCACTTCTACTCATTTGACCCTCATATATTACATTTCAGCATAATGTAAAATTTGCATTTCTCACCTTTGTCCACACGTCGTCTATCTGACTTCATTTTCTTCTGCTAACTCCTATTTGCCTTTCAAGACTAAACTGATGTGTCACCTCCCTTCAGGAAATTTTCCTCATCCAGTTTAAATGACTCTTTTATGTGTACCCACAAAATTCTTTGCATATTTCTGTCAGAGAATTTTCCATATTCAATTATAATCATTTAATTATTTCTGCAGCTCTCAGGAGGACTTTAAACTCCTTGTAAGCAAAGTCCATCCACTACCAGTCTTTTACTTGGAATGAGTTAGGTTTAGCTTCAGTTAACAAACAATTCTCAAATATCAGTGGATTAAGTCAACACAGGTTTTTGGGTTTTTGTTTGTTTGTTTTTAATTTTTGCAATTAAAATTGTGTTTTAAAATTGTGTTTGTTTCTGCCATACAACACCAATAGGTTTATTTCGTCTTCACACCACACATGCTCAATGAAGCAACTGAAGGCTCTTCTCCATGCACTTTTAGCTAACAAAGCAGCCATCATCTCTAGGATTATCAGCTGCCTAGGTAGAGGATGGGGAAACAGTGGAAACAGTGGCTGACTTTATTTTTCTGGGCTCCAAAATCACTGCAGATGGTGATTGCAGCCATGAAATTAAAAGACGCTTACTCCTTGGAAGGAAAGTTATAACCAACCTAGATAGCATATTAAAAAGCAGAGACATTATTTTGCCGGCAAAGGTCCATCTAGTCAAGGCTGTTATTTTTCCAGTGGTCATGTATGGATGTGAGAGTTGGACTGTGAAGAAAGTGAGTGCTGAACAATTGATGCTTTTGAACTGTGGTGTTGGAGAAGACTCTTGAGAGTCCCTTGGACTGCAAGGAGATCCAACCAGTCCATTCTAAAGGAGATCAGTTCTGGGTGTTCATTGGAAGGACTGATGCTGAAGCTGAAACTCCAATACGCTGGCCACCTCGTGCGAAGAACTGACTCATTGGAAAAGACCCTGATGCTGGGAGGGATTGGGGGCAGGAGGAGAAGGGGTCAACAGAGGATGAGATGGCTGGATGGCATCACCGACTCGATGGGCATGAGTTTGAGTAATCTCAAGGAGTTGGTGATGGACAGAGAGGCCTGGCGTGCTGCGATTCATGGGGTCGCAAAGAGTCAGACACGACTGAGTGACTGAACTGAACTGAACTGAGGCAGAGGAAAAGAGAAAGCATGATGAAGTATATGATGCCTCCTAAAACATCTCCCTAAAATAACATGGTATGTCTGCTCACCTTTCATTGCCAAAGAAAGTCCATGACCATCCCTATCATCAAGAGGAAAGAAGCTGACTCATAAATGCCAGAAGTAGAGAAAGAAATATTTGGTGAATAGCACTGCTGCTGCTGCTGCTGCTAAGTCGCTTCAGTCGGGTCCGACTCTGTGCGACCCCATAGACGGCAGCCCACCAGGCTCCCCCATCCCTGGGATTCTCCAGGCAAGAACACTGGAGTGGGTTGCCATTTCCTTCTCCAATGCATGAAAGTGAAAAGTGAAAGTGAAGTTGCTCAGTCATGTCCGACTCTTCAAGACCCCGTGGACTGCAGCCCACCAGGCTCCTCCGTCCATAGGATTTTCCAGGCAAGAGTACTGGAGCGGGGTGCCATTGCCTTCTTTGGTGAATAGCACTAATAGCAGTCAATAGCCACCATCAGTCTCCCTAACTATGTGGACTAGATTCCTAGCATGCTCATAGCAAACTACCACAGATTGAGTGGTTTAAACAGAAATTTATCGTCTTACAACTCTGTAGCCTAGAAGTCCAAAATAACGGTGTCATTAGGGTTGATTCCCTTCTGAGGGATGTTAAGGGAGAATCTCTTCCAGGTCTCTTTCCTTGACTTGAGGATGATCATTATCTCACTGTGTCTCTTTATATAATCTTCTCTTCATATCATATTGGACTATATGCTATAAGGACACCAGCCATATTGAATTAGGACCTACACTAATTATGAACTTATTTTAACTTGGTTACCTCTGTAAATCTGCAAATGCCATCACATTCTGATGTACTAAAGGGTTAGACTTCAATATATGAATTTAGGAGGGACACAGTTCAATCCGTAACAGCATATAACAATATCACTGACATGTAATAATATCTTCATTGCATTGGTGACTAATTCATGCCTGTTTTCATGTCCATATAACCTTTATAACTATGATGGTAATGGATATGATTTAAGGGATATTTACTTTTCTAGGCAGAGTAAAATAATAATTATCACTGTTTTCTGTCACAGGAAAACCACAGTTAACACTTTCTTCTCAGAGTTTTTTTCTCCCAGTTGATATTTCGTTAGGATAAGGTTCCTACAATGGAATAACTGGTTATACATGAATTTATAAATTCAAATTGTAATACACATTCCAAAATACTCACTGGAGAAAAAAAAATGTCTGCTGATTAAGAATGTCATTGGCAGTGATTAATACAGTAATTGTGGCCAAAATTTTATTGCCATCATTAACTGTAATTCCATATTTACAAAATAGTATCTTAAATTTGCTTTTGAATGGATTTCATTACTACCTAGATGACATTTCCCTATGTGTGTGTGTGTGTGTGTGTGTGTGTGTGTGTGTATTCGCTCTTCCTTCAGTTAATTTCTGACTCCATCATACTGTTCTGCTCAATGTTTTATGCCCAGTCCCTACTAAGATAGACAGTGGGGGACTCATACAGTGGTTAGGAGAACAGTTTATGTAGGAATGAATGCTGACTCTACTACTTAATGTCAGTGAAATCTGAGTAGATTTCTGTGCTTCCTTCCTATGCTTAGTTTCCTCATTTACAGAATAGGAAACATAATATTCTGTACCTCATTGGTTTCCTTTAAAGATTGAGTTAGTGCATATCCAGTATTTAAAGCAAAGCTGATAAGATAGTAAGCACTGAGTAAATGTAGATTTTTATTAAAACTCTTGTCATTCTGTACAATTTAGATATTTGTGGGCTTTTCTATATTTGCATTAAATCTTTTCAGAGTCTAAAATTCAATACTTTCCTCTTCCAATTGTTGCTTGCCATTTCTGAGTGCTTTTAAAAATCAAATTTATCATGGTATGATATATAGACAAAAAACTGCCATTAATTTTAATTGTATATTTTGATGGGTTTTGAAATTATATATACCCAGGTGTACTCAGGTGCTCAGTCGTGAATGACCCTTAGTAACCCCATGGACTGTAGCCAACCTGGCTCCTCTGTATGGGATTTTTCAAGCAAGAATGCTGAAGTGGGTTGTCATTTCCTTTTCTCAGGTATATTCCTGAACCAGGGATCAAACCCACATCTCCTGTGTCTCCTGCATTGTAGGCAAATTCTTAGCCCCTGTGTAAGCCCATTTATCCATGTAATCACCATCAAGCTAGAATCAAGATTGCCAGGAGAAATATCAGCAATCTCAGATATGCAGTACCACTCCAATAGCAGAAAGTGGAGAGGAACTAAAGAGCCTCTTGATGAGGGTGAAAGAGGAGTGTGAAAAATCTGGCTTAAAACTCAACATTCAAAAACTAAGATCATGGCATCTGGTCCCATCTTTCTGTGGCAAATAGATGGAGAGAAAGTGGAAACAGTGACAGATTTTATTTTCTTGGGCTCCAAAATCACTGCAGATGGTGACTGCAGCCATGAAATTAAAAGATCCTTGGAAAGAAAACTATGGCAAATCTAGACAGCATATCAAAAAGCAGAGATATCACTTTGCCTATAAAGCTCCATATAGTCAAAGCTATGGTTTTTCCAGTAGTCATGTACAAAGGTGAGAGTTGGACCATAAAGAAGTCTGAGAGTGAGAGGATTGATGCTTTTGAACTGTGGTGTTGAAGAAGACTTTTGAGAGTCCCTTGGACAGCAAGGAGATGAAACCAGTCAATCCTGAAGGAAATCAACCCTGAGTATTCACTGGAAGGACTAATGCTGAATCTCTAAATACTTTGGCCACTTGATGCAAAGAGGTGACTCATTGGAAAAGACCCTGAAGCCAGGAAAGATTGAAGGCAGGAAGAGAAGGGGGTGACAGGATGAGATGGTTGGATGGCATCACCGACTCAATGGACATGAGTTTGAGCAAACTCCAGGAGACAGTGAGGACAGGGAAAATTGTCATGTTGCAATCAATGGGGTCACAAAGAGTCGGACAGGACTTAGCAACTGAACAACAACAGCAATCACCATCAATATATTGAAAGATACCATTGTTCAGGAATCTGTTCTCTTGTGCTCCTTAGCAAACAATCAACAAATCTGCCCTGCAACTTGCACTGGCCTCCACTTCCCTGTACTTTGATCACCATCTACTCAGTTCTCTGACTCCACTGAAGTTTGGGATTCCTCCCCTCATATTGTATTTGAAAAAGTGCAATTAAGCAGAAATCAGCATATAATAGAACACCTCATTTTTTTCCCTTCTTTCAAGAACAACCCTGAAAATAGAAGTTACATGGATTTTGTCCTATTTCTCTAATTATGATCAAGAGGTTAAGTCTAGTCCTTTAAACCACCATGGCCATAAGTAGAGGTATATAATACTTATTTTAAAAGAATTTGTATTGTAGTTTATGATGTACTTACAAAACTAAAATACTGAGGTACATCCATAAGTACAAGAAAATTCAAAGGCACATCTCTAAACAACCAAACCATGTCACACCCACATTCTGGAAACAGTTTCCTTAGGAATGGAAAAATACTCATTCCCTATGAAAACTGAATGAATTAAAATATTCTGTTCCCCAGTCATTTCCCTTAATGAGCATATTATGCCATCACTGGGTGCAGGGGGAGGGCTTGGACTTTCTTTGCAGCACGGGGCATTACTCTGGGCTGAGGACGGGGCAGGGCTATGTGAGGGTGTGTGGGGGGGGTGGTGAGGGGGTTGGAGGGGCTTGGGGGGGAGGGTGAGTAGGCCGGTGAGGAGACACAGAGGAGAATGACTGGGTCAGGGATGTGGGGAGGCAATGATTGAATTCTGGGCTCATGGGAAGCACAAGATGGCGGAGTAGAAGAACGTGGTGCACTCATCTTCTCCTACAAGAACTCCAAAATTACAGCTCACTGCTGAATAACCATCGACAGGAGATTGTTGGGTCTACTTCTGCTTTATTGACTATGCCAAAGTCTCTGACTATAGATCACAACAAACTGTGGACAATTCTTCAAGTGATGGGAATACCAGGCCACCTTACCTGCCACCTGAGAAATCTGTATGCAGGTCAAGAAGCAACAGTTAGAACTGGACATGGAACAACAGACTGGCTCCAGATCAGGAAAGGAGTACATCAAGGCTGTATATTTTCACCCTGCTTATTTATCTTATATGCAGAGTACATCATGCGAAATGAGTCGGTGATGCAATCCAACCACCTCATCCTCTATGATCCCCTTCCCCTCCTGCCCTCTATCTTTCCCAGCACCAGCATCTTTTCCAGTGAATCTGCTCTTCACATCAGGTGGCCAAAGTATTGGAGTTTCAGCTTCAGCATCAGTCCTTCCAATGAACATTCAATACTGATTTCCTTTAGGATTGACTGGTTTGATCTCCTTGCAGTCCAAGGAACTCTCAAGGGTCTTCTTCAAAAGCATCAATTCTTTGACACTCAGCTTTCTTTATGGTCCAACTCTCACATCCATACATGACTCCTGGGAAAACCATAGCTTTGACTAGACAGACCTTTGTTGGCAAAGAAATCATATCCCGCCCAACAACTTGCGATGTTTGAATACAAACACATGCAATTCAGTTCCCTCAAAATTTACTCAAAACACATGTACATTTGGTATACACTTTCCTATGTTTAGGTGTACTGATAAAAGTATGCACTAAATACTTCTCAGTAAATTACTACCATAAGAAAAAGGAGATAGAAAGTAAAAATAGAAATATGCAAACTTTCAAAATATATATATATAGCAGTATACTCACATTATTATATAAGTGGAATAAAAATGTTTTGTTTTGATTACAGTTTGGGTAATTGATTCGCAGCAATGATTCAAAAGCAAAAAATGGCTAAAGGGCTGTCTTTTAAATTGCAGTATTCATTTTGAAATAAAGAGTTTATAAATGCAGTTAACTCTATTCTTATTCCTTTGGTCCTTGAACAAATTTGATGGGCCCAATAACATATTTCCTTGGTTTTAATTATGCACAGTATGTATTTTTGATGTTGCCATTTCTCCTAAAGAATAGCAAATGTTGCCGTTTACTCAATACCTTTGATTTTGTGCATTACATGCTAAATGTTGTGTTCTTCCTATAACAACTATTAAGCATGTTGACATCCACAATGTCCCAGCATGGCCAGGCATCCCTTAGGATGTTATTACTAAGAAAAACATAATTTTGTGTTCACACTTTAAAAATAATATATAACTTGTCTTAAATAGGAAAATGATGGTGGAAATCTATCTAGGGCTGACATAGAAGTGTCTGTTCCTCTTTAAATCCTGTATTATTTCTTCTCTCTCATTGTTCATTCAAATATACATGGACATGTGTGTATGAGTGTCAGTGTGTCTGTGTTCACGTGTTGCTATGTGTATATGTGCGTGTCACAAAGACATGCTGTTTTACAATGATTCTTGAAGGAGTCTTTTGGGCCTAGAAAAGAGAACTACAGTCTCAAAGGCCCCTTGCTGAATCATCTAACTTCGGAGAAAACAAAGCATAACTTTAGTTCCATCCTGATGCTCCAGGCCAGTTGCATATATCTGAGACTTATCACCCCCTGTCCGGAAACCTTCCACCCCTACACCCACCCAGAAGACTTATCACCCCCTGCCCAACTACAAGTGTCATCTCAACAAAAGAAGACTCAAAATATCCCACCTGATTGACGTTTCCCTTATAGCTTCCACACCTCCCTATAAGTATGAAGCCTCCCTGATCCCTTTTGGTGCTCAGCCTGGTCGTTAGGCCGACTGTCGCCCCTCCTTGCCTGAATAGAGGTAACCTACTTCTGTTGAGGTCATCTTTCTTTTTCTGCCTCGCCTGAACTGTACCTTACAAGTATAGGTATTCAAGACACCATTCTTACAGATGCACTATTCTGCCAAAGGTATGATGATATTGATGTTTGTTGAAATAAATGAGCTGATATACTTATTTGATATATTGGTTTATACTCCTTCACACACACACACAAAAAGGCAAAAGAAAACATTCCCTTCCTCTCTATTCCTTTCTGTCTTGCATAGTCATTCTCAGACAAACTATTAAATGCACACATGAGCTAAACCATTCCATACTTCTAAATACTTTTTTATGCTATCTTCTGAATGATCATTTGTTCCCTTTGCTTTCTGAATAATGGGAGCATTATATGAGCTACATGAAACCCACACAAAGTAGGTATATTTCAAACGAACTATGGTGACCCCTTTTTTTTCAAGTAACATTAAGCATTGCTGAAAAACTCTAGTCAAAGTTTTAAGTTCTCTCTTTAAATGAAACACTTCAACAGTCCTTCTAGAACACTATCTGTAAATGTCAGGGTCAGCTGGGTGAAAATATTTACAAATGGCTTTGTTTCATGTGGAAAGGAGTCAGGAGGAAAAGGTAAGACCTTTACCCAAGTTCTCAAAATGCATGCCAAGTTCAGGCAGAGTCATAACTAAGTGCAAGTTGGCAGGGTGATTCAAACATAAAGTCAAAATTAGCAAGAAGGGAGGGTTGCATATGGATGGATTTGGGATAGACAATTTGTCATTAACATGTGATGGTAGATTGTATATTCACACACACGTGCACACACACATACATATTTACATACACATAAACAAACTCAGAATTATACCCATAGATAGATACATAAATTGGATTAAGTGTTCAGGGTTCAGGGAGGGCAGTACGCTATTTTAATCTGTCTCCAGTTCCTGTTCCTAAGGCTGGTTGAGATGTAGAAGAAGCCTCACTAAGTGACTAATGGTTCACATACAACTAATAATAATTCATTGAGCATAAATATTTGCAAATGCTGTGCAATGTATGTTTTTTCTTTAATCTTTGCAATATTATAGTGAGGGATGTATAACTTTTATCCTGATTGTGCAGATGATGTAACCAAAGTTGGAGAAGAAAAAATATCTTACCCAAGGTTTATACTACAAAGTCAATGACAAAGTCAGGATTTGAACTCAGGCCTCTCTGACTCTGGCCTTTGATGTCTCAACCTCTAGACTTCTACTGTCAAATATGGTCCTCAGTAGTCACCTGTGGTTATTTAAATTTAGATTAATTAAAAGTCAGTAAGAATTAAAATTCAGTTCCTCAGCCTCACTAGTTACATTTCAAATGCTCAGTAGCGACATGGATTTAGAGACAGCCACATTGGCCAAGACAGATATAGATTTCTGTTACTGCAGAAAGTCCCCTGAGACAGTGGTGCAATAGACTACACTGTTATATCAGAAATTATTATTCTCTTACCTGATGGAACAGAGCTTATTTCAAAACCAAATAATTACCAGTCTTCTTCAAAGAGATCACAGTTCAGGTTGACAAATCCTCTTTCCCTAGGCAAGGCTTCTCTGCTTCAGCACTATTGACATTTTGGCTTGAGTGTTATGAGGGGCTGTCTTGTGCATCTTAAGGCATTTAGTAGCCACATCAGTGGCCTCTACTTACTGGATGCTAACAGCATCCTCTCCCAGTTGTGGCATACATACACATTGCCAGATGTCCTCTGGGGAATGGAATTACTCCACTTCATGATGTCACTCATCATAATATGTGAGGAATGAAGCAAGTGCAGTGAAGTCTGAGAAGGAGACCTTTATTTTAAAAGATAACTTTTTATAAAATCTTTGCACTTCATGCACCTGTAGCAACAGGAAGCCAGAGCCAGTGAGGCCACCAGAAAGCTTCCTTTCTTGCCAGCCTTTGTATTAGTAACATTCAGGGCTCCTCTTCTCTCAGCCAGCTTGGTGAGCTGCTGCTGGAGACCCTGAGGATCTCTGAAGTAAGAATACACTGACCAACTAACTTCTGAAAATGAGTCAATGAGTGAAATAACCAAGAAATGCACAAATGTGCCACATGCCAGGACCTGACATTCTATGACCTTCTCACAATGTTACATTCTCGTGGCTTTAATCTTAGTCTGGTTTTACCCCCAAAGCAGACCCTGAAGCAAGCAGGATTTGGATACAAGTAGTTTATTTGGAAGGTGGTCCTAAGGAAAGACCAGAAGTAGAAAGGGTTGGTAAGACAGACAAGGGAACATGAGGAGAAAAGTGTGTGTGTATTATCAATTCAGTTAGCCCAGTGGGTTACTGGAACTCAATTCCACTGAGGAATTCTTAGACTCAATAAGGATGGTGTGTCTCAGAGTTAACCCACACAACCCACACAATAGAACGAGGATGTTAATAGACCAGCATGAGCCAGTCATGGAATAAAGACTTGGAGGAGGTGACAGGTGGTTTTTTAATTCCTCATCACTTCTAGCCTGCCCTGGACAAACAGAGCAATATTCAGCCAAAGAAAGCTCTCTGACCATTACCAGGCCCAGTGTAACAGCTCTGGGAGATGGGGGCAGGACTTAGTCTGCTGGAGCAACCATAGTAAATACAATACATAGACACTAATAAGCCTACTTCTAAACCCCTATCTATTTACCTACCTTTGTATTTAGGTCGTTAACCTAGAAGTTAGTATCTGTGATCATCAAAACTATTAATAGGTGCAAGTCTTTATTCCAGTGCACTCTCCTTGGTGCCTGGCATATATCAAGTCCTCTCTAAGTCCTCATATATCTCCCTCTCTAACTGTGAGGGGAGGTATTCTCAAATAGGAAGGAATCAGCACAGATCATTATCTCCTGATCCTTCCACCTCCTTATCCTTCTGCTCTGACCAAGTTAGGTTCCATCTTTATTATAAATGGCATTTAATTGTCACAATGTCTTGGATGCATGTTCTTGAGGTAGTAATTTTACAGATGAGGAAGTTAAGGCAAAGCATGACTTGTTGGAAATTATACCACTAAAAAAAGTAAACAAATCTAGGAAATCTGACCCCAGGAACCACGCTGTTAATGATTATGCTGTTTGACATATGATAGAACAGATGGATATGTATAGAGAATTGTGCTATTTCTATTAAGAAAATGTCATTGGGCAAACCAGAAGTATAAAATAACTTGGACAAAAGAGGCAACACTGACAGAGAATGTTCATAATCATCCCAGAAAAGAAGGATCTAGTTTCTATCTTTGGACAGAGAAACATATATATGTATAATGGCTCTCAAAATCTGGAAAAGAGGAATGATTAGACTTAAGACAGAGGCTTAAATTTAAGCAAAATTGCTTCATAAATATTTTAAAGCAAGTGACAAGAGGCAATCTTAAAAGCTTGCCTGAAGAGTCAGGAAGCTCTAGAACCCTCAAGATATGGAGGAAGAGAGTGTCTTGCACTCACAGATTTAAGGTACAGAGATTCAGGATGTGACAGTGGACAGCAGACCATCAGTTGAGAATTAAAGAGCCAGAAAATCAATGGGACAATAGAGAGCCTGACCAGGAGAAACTATCACAGTGGGATTGGATATCCAAAAAAATAAAGAATTCTAGGATTCAGCCCCATTTTATCCCCAGGAGCTGCTCTTTAATTCCTCCTCTTATGGAAAAGCACAGACTTTTCTATCTGAAGAGCACAGAAACCCCAGGTTATATATATTTATATGCCCTGTCCTCTGATGTAGAATAGGCATACATGAAGCTCCAGAAACAGTTCCAGAATCCATGGTTATCCTAAGTATGCATGTAAATTAATGCTTAATAATGACCCTCTACTGAATATTTAAATAAAATGTGAATAATATTTAAATGACTTTCAAAAATATAAACTGTTGGCTAAGAAACAGGCAGATCTTTAAGGATTTCTCAGAAATAATCAGTGTGTCCATTTGAGCCACAATATTTTGGCAAATGTCAAAAAAAGTCAAATTTTAGAATATGTGCTGCCAAAGCGAGCACCAAAAAAAGTCAAATTATACTTAAGTATCGCCTGCCCCCTCACCCTTGGCCCCACAGACATCCACTTAACCACCTTCGCTTTTCCCGCTGGCATATTGCCAGGGTTTTTTATTCTAGTTTTGTGAAACTCAGAGTCTCCAAGTACCTTAAGGACTATCGGATTCTCATAATGAGATTAATTTTAGTTCACTTCAATTTAAAAAGCAAATATATGTCAGACTGTACTTTTAGGAGAGAAAATGACACCATGAAATTAAAGGTCTTTGCCTCCTGGCAGGCTGACAGATCTGACCTTGAGCAGAAGTAGATAATACTTTCTCTGGGGCATCTTTCCCACCTCATGCTAGACAGGAGTCCACCTCTCAGGTGTCTCCTGCTATCTGTTAGATTGCTCCCACCTGCAATGAAAAGGAACACAAACTGCATGCTAGTTCCTGCCCTAGGAAATTGATACATCACTGAGCTACATAGAAGCCCTGCAAGTTAGCTGTTGAACTCCTGCTTTACAGATTGGGAAAATCTTTCAGAGAAGTTAACTGTCTGGCTGAAATATCTTGAGTAATAAATGAATTGGCTTGGAATCAAAGATTTCTTTGGCTCCAAATCCCTTCTTAACATGCTAATGAGGAGAGAAAAATTCCTTTTGTTGTTGTTTTTCTTTTCTCTTTAACCTTTGCCCCAAAAGATGTTTAATTATACATTAGAATCCACCTCTAAAGCACTGCAAGGCAGGCTAGTCTTTCTGGAAACACCAAACCAAGATGATGATAAAGTTTTGAAATAAAGATGTCAGGAACAATACAAACTGATAGGGTGAGGGTGGGGTTCCTTTATGGAAACTCCCATAAAGAGACACAGGGCAGATGCAGACCATGGAATTGAATAATCAATAACCTAAAGAGCTATTGTCCAAAAGGTCTTAATAAAAAATCTCATAATAGAATAGAAACAGCAAAGTGGAAGAGCTCTGACTACCAGAGTAAGAGGCAAGCATGCTCAGATAAAGTATCATTAGAGAGATTTAGAAAAAAAATCAAGGGAAAGAAAGCAAGCATAACACCAGCTCTCTTTTACTGACTGCTTACAATGAACCAAGCTCTATGAACCACATTTCACATTCATCATTTCACATAACTATCAATGAGTGAGCAAGAGTCGCTCAGTCATGTCCGACTTTGTGCAACCCCATGGACTATACAGTCCATGGAATTCTCCAGGCCAGAATACTGGAGTGGGTAGCTGGTCCCTTTTCCAGAAGATCTTCCCAATCCAGGGATCGAATCCAGGTTTCCCACATTGCAGGTGGATTCTTTACCAATTGAGCCACCAGCGTTATTAAAACACCCAAAGTTCTCCTGATAGAAGTTGAACCTAGATATATCTGATTCCAGGATATTTCATACCCCCTTGATAATTAGAAACAGAAAAATGTCCCCTAAATGAAATCAGATTTATAAGTGATCAGTTCTTTTATGATTGGTAACATCAAGGATTCAGATAAGTAGTCAGTTCCCTCATCCTATGTAATCATGTTCACAATATTGGAGTCTATATTAAAAATTTTGTGTCATCAAGAAAAGTTTACACTTTGTGTAGCCATCTTCTCTTTGAAAAGCCAGAGGTTCATTTACTGTGTCTGTGATGGTTTTCCATTTTTATTATTGTTTACTTAATTGACTTATTGACACTTCTAAGAATAATCTTCAATCTAGAGGATGAATTCAACTTCGACATTTTTAATCTCACCTGTAGAGGATGCCCTTAATTGTGTCTGAGCAGCATCACTCATAACCTACCTCCTTACTCTTGGTCCATTTTCTCACATTACAAATCCTCCAAATCTTTCCAAAGTACAGATCAGAAAATTCACATTTCAGCCTCTTCTGCAGCTGGATGCACACACATGACCTACTTCTGACAATTAGAAGGACCCACCGTGATGTGGCTTTTCAAGTGAACAACACAAGGAAGGTGCCACACGTGCCACACAGACTCCATCTCCCACAAAGGCAGTGCCCCGGATGACCAGTACTTAATCGCAGATACGTCGCAGCAGTAGCAGCAGATTTTTGCCTGATGAATCCCCCCACCTCTACTTATCTTACTTGTCCAACCCCTTTTCCTTCTGTGGTTTGGCATAAGTCATGGAAACGTAACTTCCTAGCTTGGCTCCAGTCCTCCAGGAAATTCTAACCTGATGATCATATGCTGTCACCTCAGTCATGTCCGGCTCTTTGCAACCCCGGACTGTAGCCCACCAGTCTCCTCTGTCCATGGGATTCTGCAGGCAAGAATACGGGGGTGGGTTGCCATTTCCTTCTCCAGGGGATCTTCCCAGTCCAGGGACTGGACCTGCATCTCCTGTGTCTCCTGTGTTGCAGGCGGATTCTTTACCTGGGGAAGCCCTATAACCTGATATCCGCTGTGTGTTTAGTCCTGTGTGCTCAGTTGCGTCCAACTCTTTGTAACCCCATGGACTGTAGCCCACCAGGCTCCCCTGTCCATGGGGATTCTCCAGGCAAGAATACTGGAGTGGGTTGCCATGCCCTCCTCCGGGGGATCTTCCCAAGCCAGGGATCGAGCCCAGGTCTCCCACATGACAGGTGACTTCTTTACCACCTGAGCCACCAGAAAAAGCTCAAGAATAACTGGAGTGGGTAGCCTATCCCTTCTCCAGGGGAGCTTCCCAACCCCTGAATTGAACCGGGATCTCCTGCATTGCGGGTGGATTCTTTACCAGCTGAGTTCCCAGGGAAGCCCGTAACCTGATATACTTATAAACAAATGCAAGTTGTCAGGTCCCAACCCAGACCTACTTAATCAGTAACTCTGTGGTTATTATCCAGAAGAGAGAGAGGGAGCACCTTATTGAAGTATAACTGACAATAATAATAATAAAAATCAGCCATTCATCTTTAACAAACAAACAACAACAAATATACTTGTGTGCTTGATCTAGCCAGAGTCGAGTCTGCAGTTTACAGAAATCAAAAACAATAGCAAAATACCCTGATGACAACCGAAAGCTAACACCTCCTCATAAAAGAGATGCTATAGAACTAGGTTTTGAAGCCCTGCAATATTAAAGGGTACAGGTTTAGTGGAAATATAAAATATTTTCTGGATACATACATATTGAAGGAAAGTTTGATCTCAAGAGCTTGAAGTCAGAAAGTTCGAGTTTCAGTGGACTCAAATGATGGCCCTAGTTTGCTTGGTCAGATTCCAGGAAGGACCTTACAGAGTTGCAACACGAGCAAGCTCATTCCTTCTCTTTCAGTTGTTTCTATATTCATTATAAAAAAGAGATGGGAAGAACATTTAGGTTAGATACAAGTTCTATTTATAGAGAGCTGCTCACTGTTTTCACATATCCGAAGGTCATTACAACCCCAGGGAGATGATGACACCACCTCTTACCTTGATTGATAGGGAGAATTCTCTTCTGTATCAAAGAGACCACATTGCATTGTGCTTAACAAATGGCTCAGGACCTCTATCAATAATTAATTATATCTCCTTGAGCATGCTATTTCTTAGTCTTTTGCAAGACTTGGTTTCTTTCCTTGTATTTTGGAGCTAAAATATCACTTATAAGGATATTTATGAGTCGCAATTCATGTATAAAGTGCCACATATGAAATAAGCACTTTACAAATGCCAGATACGCTATGAAAATATATGAATACATTTATAACAATCATTTACCTTCTTTTTTTTTTATAACAATAATTTACCTTCTTAAGCAGTTCTGACCTCACATTTCCTTCAGAAATTCTGGTTTCTATGACCTGCTGCCACAGCATCCAGTCCAGTTCAAGCTAGATACAGTGAAAAGGCAGTCTCTAGCTTAGACTACATCCGGAATATTATGTCTTCAGCTGCCTTATTCCCAAACAGAGGTTGAACTGCTAACTCTGTATAAGAAAGTGTATATTTGGGGGTGCAGATGGAGGGGGTGTTTATGGAGGGAAAAACAATGGTGGTTTTTAAATATTACTCATAAAAATTAAAGAAGCCAAAGCACTTAGACCCATCATATGGAAGACGCCACATTGGAAATAAATCTTTAATGTGGCAACAAGAGTAAGTTTCACAAATACACAGCTGTTTGGCTCTACACAGCCAGAATTACCTAACTTTTGATCTGGTTTCCCTGCATATCACATGTTGTTATTCAGTTGCTCAGTCATGTCCAACTCTTTGTGACCCCATGGACTGCAGCATGCCAGGCTTCCCTGTCCTTCACTGTCTCCCAGAGTTTGCTCAAACTCAAGTCCCTTGTGTCGATGATGCCAATCCAACCATCTCATCTTCTGTCACCCCCTTCTCCACCTCCCTCAGTCTTTTCCAGCATCAGGGACTTTTCCAATGAGTCAGCTCTTCGCATTAGGTGGCCAAAGTGTTGGAGCTTCAGCTTCAGCATCAGTCCTTCCAAAGATATTCAGGGCTGATTTCCTTTAGGATTGACTGGTTTGACTCCATATAATCTTAAATATGCTCTAGTGTTTTCTCCCAGTCTATAGACTTCAATGTGAAGCCCTGTTGACGCTGCCTTCTTATGCCAGGGCTTGCTTTATACCTTGCTGACTAAAGATATAGAAAAGAGGAGGTCAGCAAATTTACCAAAGGCAAGCCAATGTTCTTCCCTTTACCTGTTTGTAACCTCCTCTATTATTACAGAGGAATTGCACCAAACCTTTCACAGGTTTATCCTGGACTATTCATATTAGATGGACAATATCTTTTTCTGTCTAATGTTCATAGAGAATAAGATGATGCAGCTTCTCCTAATAGGATACTATGCTTAACAATTTGTATCACTAGCAAGTGGCTAGTATAAATCCCACAGGCAATTTATTAGCAACATTAATGAACTGAACTAAATGTCTAAAAGTTAATTTGAATATATTTTAGTATTGACAAAGTTCATTGTATATATATTTGTTATTCTTGTTGCCCACAACTCTAACCTGTGTATAAATTACAATTCTACTTGCTTGTGATTTGTTCTGAGATTTTTCTGGCATCATCACTTACACTAATGAAATAATGATTTGGTTTGGAAAGGTCTTCCAAAGGCTGAATTTAGGACTGAATTTACAATCAACTTTTTTGACCCATGTCATTTTTCTTTGTTATACTTTAGAATGTGAGCTATCTAATATTATAGTCACATGTAGCTACTTACATTTACATTAATTAAAAATTAAATACCTTAGTTGTGCCAGCCACATTCACGTGTTCAACAGCTAGTGGTTAACTTAATTGGACAATATAGAGAGTATTCCTATCTGCAGGAGAAATTCTGTTTCCCACTGTTCTAAAAGAGATGCTAACAGTTCTGTTAACAATAAAGCAAAGTAGTGGTAATAAATTAATTAAAAATACTCATTATTTGCTAGGCAGTTAAGAAGGGATTGGATACTATTATTATTCTTATTGTAGAGTTTGAAGAGGCTTGATTGGTGGGATATAATTACAAACAATTTAAATTGTGCCTCCCACCATCTTTCAAATGCACTCAATGGGGTGAGTTTTCTTTTGACTCCCATGTGACAATTGAGAGAGTGTGTGACTTTTCTTCCCTCCAAGAAATTTCTCCAATAACCTTTAGTCACAAAACATAGTGTCAATTCAACAATTAGAATTCCTGATCCCATGTAGTTATTAAAGTTGTGAAACTGATTTAAAATTGAGGCTTCTCCACTCCTACAGTCTGGACCCATTGCTGGCGGGAAGGTGTCATGTTATAAGGGAGGTTTGGTTGGCTTCTTTCATGTTTTTGTACCTAGGACATGTTTTCTTCCTCCATCAGCTTGATTATAACAGCTGGTTCTAAGATAACATTTCTACTATGGTCTGATTATTCACAGAACGATCTCTGTCTGTTTCCAAGGCACACCATTCAATATTACAATAATCCAAATGTATGCCCAACCACTAATGCTGAAGAAGCTGAAGTTGAACGGTGCTATGAAGACCAAGCTGGCATCAAGATTGCCAGGAGAGATATCAATAACCCAGAATTCATATGTTGAATCCTAACGTTCAATATGATTACAATAGGAGGCAGGACCTTTGGAAGGTAATTAGATCATGAAGATGGAGCCCTCGTGAATGAGATTTTGTTGTTGTGCAGTTGCTCAGTCCTGTCTGACTCTTTGCAACCCCATGGAATGCAGCACACCAGGCTTCCCTGTCCTTTATCAGCTCTCAGAGCTTGAGCAAAGCTCAGCATCAGGCTTCCAATGAATATTCAGGACTGATTTCCTTTAAGATTGACTAGTTTGATCTCCTTGTTGTCCAAGGGACTCTCAAGCGTCTTCTCCAATACCACAGCTCAAAAGCATCAATTCTTTGGTGCTCAGCCTTCTTTATGGTCCAACTCTCACATCCGTACATGACTACTGGAAAAACAATAGCTTTGACTAGACGGACCTTTGTTGGCAAAGTAAAGTCTCTGCTTTTTAATATGTTCTCTAGGTTTGTCATAGCTTTTCTTCCAAGGATCAGACATCTTTTAATTTCATGGCTGCAGTCACCATCTGCAGTGATTTTGGAGCCAAAGAAAATAAAGTCTCTTACTGTTTCCATTGTTTCCCAGTCTGTTTGCCATGAAGTGATGAGACCAGATGCCATGATCTTAGTTTTTTGAATGTTGAGTTTTAAGCCAGCTTTTTCACTCTCTTCTTTCACCTTCATCAAGAGGCTCTTTAGTCCCTCTTTGCTTTCTTGCCATAAGGATGGTGTCATCTGCATAGTGAAGTTTTTGATAATTCTCCCAGCAGTCTTGATTCCAGCTTGTGCTTCATCCAACCTGGCATTTCACATGATGGTCTCTGCATATAGGTGAAATAAGCAGGAGGACAATATACAGCCTTGACATACTTCTTTCCCAATTTGGAAACTGGGAAATTTCCCAGTCCATTGTTTCAAGTCCGGTTCTAACTGTTGCTTCTTGACCTGCATACAGGCTTTTCAGTACTTGGGTGCAATCTTAGAAATGACAGAATGATTTCTGCTTGTTTCCAAGGAAACCATTCAATATTACAATAATCGAAGTGTACCCCAACCACTAACGCCAAAGAAGCTGAAGTTGAACGGTTCTATGAAGACCAAGCTGGAATCAAGATTGCCAAGAGAAATATCAATAACCTCAGGCATGCAGATGACACCACCCTTATGGCAGAAAGCGAAGAGGAACTAAAGAGTCTCTGGTTTTGGTATCAATATAGTGCATGATCTCATAGGATGATATTATAAGTATTTCCTCCTATTCTGTTCCTTTTTTTAAGTTTATAAAGGAATTGCATTAATTATTCTTTAAATTTTGATAGAGTTTACTAATGAAAATTTTATGTGGGTCTGGATTTTTTGTGGGAAGTTTTTCAAGCTACTAATTTAATCTCTTTGCTTTTTATAAATATATTCACACTGTCTATTTATTCATGAATTGATTTGGATAGTTTATATATGTCTAGAAATTTGTTCATTTCATTCAGACTATCACATTTGCTGGCTTACGGAGTTCATAATATTTACTGATGTTGCTCTATGTTCCTGAAAGATTGGCAGTGATGTTCTCTATAATTCCTGATTTTAGTAATTTGACTCTTTTTTTTTCTTAGTGTGTGTTATAGTTTGTCAATTTTGTTGATCTTTTCAAAGAAATAGCTTTTCATTTTTTTCTCTGTTGTTTTTCTTTTCTCTATTTTCATTTTCACTCTAGTCTTTATTATTTTCTTCCTTCACATTTAATTTTCTTTTCTTTTTCCAATGCCATATGGTGGAACTTTAGGTTATAATTTGAGATGCTTTTTTAACATGATTACTCAGGGTATAAATTTCTCTCAGGAGCACTGCCTTCACTGCATTTCTTAAATTTCATTAGATTGTGTTTTCATTTACCTCAGAGTACTTTCTGGTTTTTCTGGTGTCTTTTTTCCTTGGTGTATTGGTCATTTAGAATTGTATTGTATAATTTTTACACATTTGTGATTTCCCTTTTTTTTCTCTTATTGATTTCTAACATACTTATCTGATTTTATTCCTTTTAAATGTATCTTTGCTGTCTTTTTTCCTTTTTTTGCATAATGCCTTTGAAAGATAATATTCTGCTGTTTCTAGGGAAATAGCATTTTATAGATATTCTATAGATGCCTCTTGGGGCTTCCCTGGTAGCTCAGCTGGTAAAGAATCCACCTGCAGTGCAAGAGACCCTGATTCGATTCCTGGTATGTGAAGATCCCCTGGAGAAGGGGTAGGCTACCCACTCCAGTATTCTTGGGCTTCCCTTGTGGCTCAGATGGTAAAGAATCTGCCTGCAATGCCAGACACCTGGGTTCGATCCCTGGGTCACTTTGCCCGCAAAGGTGTGTATAGTCAAAGCTGTCTGTATAGTGATGCTTTGTATCACTTCATGCAAATAGATGGGGAAACAATGGAATCAGTGGCAGACTTTATTTTGGGGGGCTCCAAAATAACTGCAGATGGTGGCTTCAGCCATGAAATCAAAAGATGCTTGCTTCTTGGAAGAAAAGCTTTGACAAACCTAGACAACATAATAAAATACAGAGACATTACTCTGCTAACAAAGGTCCATCTAGTCAAAGCTATGGTTTTTCCAGTAGTCATGTATGGATGTGAGAGTTGGACTGCAAAGAAGGCTAAGCGCCAAAGAATTGATGCTTTCGAATTGTGGTGCTGGAGAAGACTCTTGAGAATCCTTTGGACAGCAAGGAGATCAAACCAGTCAGTCCTAAAGAAAATCAACCCTGAATATTCATTGGAAGGACTGAGTCTGAAGTCCTTCTGAAGCTGAAGCTCCAATACTTTGACCACCTGATGCAAAGTGCTGACTCATTGGAAAAGACCCTGATGCTGGGAAAGATTGAAAGCAAAAGGAGAAAGGGGGTGGCAAAGACTGAGATAGTTAGATAGTATCATCGACTCCATGGACATGAATCTGATCTAAGTCTGGGAGATAGTGAAGGACAGGGGAGCCTGACATGCTGCTGTCTATGGGTTCGCTGAGTCAAACATGATTTAACAACTGAACACAGTGACAAATATGTGTATGTTTGTGTATATATACAAACAAATGCAAGTTGTATGCTTGTATGAAATTAAGTAAAATTAAGAAAGCTATATCACCAGTGTGTTAGAATCTGTTACCTCAAGGTGACACCTTTCAGGAAGGGAATATCATTACTTTTCACTTTGTGTATTGTTTGACTTGTTGCAAGAAGCAAGCATTACATTTCTGATTTTTAAAATCCAGTATATATTTCTGAAATATTTCTGAAAAATATATTTCAGAGATGTGCAAAAGAAACAGAATATGAGGGCAAAAGAAAAGAGAACAGCAAAAGAAGATGATAGAAGTATCACAAGTAAGTCTGAAATAGAAGTAAAATCAGAACTTTGGGTCCATGAGGACCCTTGGATGAGGAAAAGGGAACACCTGCAGTCTCATTTCTCCACTGTGGGAAGATTTTCTGACCTTATTGAACATCTTTCATTTTTACTCTGCTCATACTTGTCAAATAATACTTCTGCTTTCTGTGGCAAGTGCCATTCTGCATTTTCCCTGCCCTTGAAGAGAGACACTCGTAGTGTCACAGACATCAAATTCCAATCAAGCTTCCTTCTGGAAATGAAACATGAGCATTTGGTTTTAAAATCAGTCTGGAGGATTCCATCAGAGTGGACCATCACTGAAGCTAATTTGGTAGCTAGTCATAAAACCCAATCCCATGAGATAAGTTCATCGCTATAGGTAGTATTTAATAATCATGCAATATTCTGTCTTTATACATAAAAATGGCAGTGCCAGTAAAGGAAAGAAACAAGTGATGGGTTTAGAATGCATTCATTGTCTGTTAAACATCCCTATACCACCCACCGGTTGGCTTATTATTTATGAAAGCAACACACACACATAATGTCCACAAGGAGCAAGCTAGAAAATACACTTCTGCAGATTTGGAGTATAAAGCATAGTGTGTAATTCTAATGTTAAGATTTAGAACCATCTTTATCTGGAAAGTGAATTTAGATACTATACACAGCAAAGAAGACTTTTTCTTTATTATAAATATCAATGCCATCTTTTACAAATATCAACATACAGTGTTGATAAATTTGTTAAAGATAATTTTTATGTTCTGCTTTTCCAAGAAAAGTCCCCAGGAGTTTTTCCCTTTATATATATATATATATATATATATATATATATATATATATATATATATGCATTTTAAAATGCACAGATTGATTTGGACTCAAGAGGTCTGATGCAGGCTAGAAGATGCTGAAAAGCATTTCTAGAAAATTCTATTTGTTTATTATATTACAATTCTCTGTGTTTTAATTTACATATTTGCCAAAGAGTTTTTATTAAATTCATTTTTTTAGAATGCTCTAAAAATGAAAGCAGCAATGGTAGTGTTTAGTGTTCCTCTAATTTTTTTATATGTGTTTTAGTTTCTGAATCCAGTCATCATTATATATTTCAAGGTCTATCTTGTGTCTGTCTTTTACTCCAAGCACTTCTTGTCTGTCCTTCTCAGAGGATTGGTACTGTGATTAAGGGCCATTTCTGTTCTTGGTGGTATCTCTCAGATGATGCCCAAGAGCAGCATTGACTCTTTCCACTCCATTCCTTATTTAAGATAGCATAAATCTGGATGTAATTTCCTCTAAATATATGCTATTTAATGCTTTTGACCCTTCTCCATTTTTACTTAAACATAGTCACAAGTAAACATGTACGTGTGTCTCTAAGTATAACAAATTTAACAAAAGAGCTTCATTAAAATATTGATATTTATATAATTAGATGATGGACTTCCCTAGTGGCTCAGATAGTAAAGAATCTGCCTCCAGTGCAAGAAACCTGGGTTTGACCCCTGGGTCAGGAAGATCCCCTGAAGAAAGGAATGGCAACCCACTCCAGTATTCTTGCCTGAAGAATCCCATGGACAGAGGAGTAGGCTACAGTCCATAGGGTCACAAAGAGTCGGACACAACTGAGATACTAATACACAACAACAACATGATTAGGTGACAGGTTACCTGTAAACTTCATGCAAGATTTCTAAATTAAGACAGCTAGCAAGTAATACAATTATATAGAAAAATATGATCTTCTCAAAGAGAAATCAGCACAAATCGAAATATGTCAGAACCTGCCTGGCTTGTAACTTCCAGTTCATGATTGGTCCATTTCTTTGCCCCATTATCCTGTGCATTTATCTTCTGCTGGTGTATGTTGGTGTACATCGTTAATACCACTGGTTCATGTTTTTTTCATATTTTCCACTAAACACTTGAATGCTTGCTTAGTTCTCTGTCTTTTATTATTTGTGATATTAGTTGTGCTGCTTACTTTAATGAAAAGAGCCCTGGTGGCTCAGACGGTAAGGAATACACCTTCAGTGCAGGAGACCCAGGTTCGATCCCTGGGTTGGAAGGATCCCCTGGAGAAGGCAAAGGCAACCCACTCCAGTATTCTTGCCTAGAGAACTCCATGGGCAGAGGAGCCTGGTGGGCTACAAGACTTTGGGGTCTCAAAGAGTCAGACACGACATGGGCGACTGACACATACCACACACACTTTAATAAAGGAATGATAATAATAACACGTGTTGGGGACCATCCCTGGGCCAGCACACTTCTAAGCACTACATAGATTTTACTTTTTCTTCTTTCCATAAGTAGCTTCTACTTTTGTTTTTATTTCATAGAAAAGAAATCTGAGTTACATAGAGTTTGTACAACTTGACCAAAGTCACAAAGTTAAGCAGCAGAAGACTCTAACTCCAAAGTGTCAATGGTTAATTAGTAACTGAGATCTACCATATAGAGTAGATGTTTGAAATGCAGAGAGTCGAAAATCATGCATATTAGACACCTATTTCTGCATAACATGATACCCAAAAGCCTAGTGGCCTAAATCAATGAAACATATTATGTCACAATTTCTCTGAGTCAGGAAATCTGGAGTGACTTAGTTGGTCTGTCTCAAAGTGAAAGTGTTAGTCGCTCAGTTGTGTCTGACTTTTTGTGACCCCATGGACTGTAGCCTGCCAGGCTCTTCTGTCCATGGGATTCTCTAGGCAAGAATATTGGAGTGAGTAGCCATTTCCTTCTCCAGGGGATCTTCCCAGCCCAGGGATCGAACCCAGGTTTCCCCGCATTGCAGGCAGATACTTTACTATCTGAGCCACCTGAAAAGTCTTAATACCAAGTTGCAAATCCAATGATAAAGTTTGGGGAGTTCATGACTGCCAAGCAGATACACAAAACAGCACCACTTCCATGCAAATTGCTTCAGTACAGAGTATAGACAGAGTTGTCAAAATAGAACACAGTCTCAGGCAGTGTCTGTTATTATGTGTATTTCCCTTCATATCGTCAAGTGAATCATGAAACAATCTCAGGATCAGCAGGAGAAACCCAAGAAGTATATTCAAGTAAAAACATGTTTTTATTAGTTCTGCTTCTGTGATTGGAATTTGCTTGATATTATTATCAATTAAAACATTGCCACTTACATCTGAGAAATCTGACCATTAACTTAGAATCCACATAGCTCCTTTAGCCAACACATGCTCAGTCCTATCCAACTCCCTGAGATGCCATGGACTGTAGCCTGCCAGGCTCCTCTGTCCATCAAATTTTTCAGGCAAGAATACTGGAGTGGGTTGCCATTTCCTACTCCAAGCCAGTCCCTCTGGTTCTGATCTAACACAACAGTGCCATCAAGTTGTCTGCTTGGTCTCAACTGAGAATATGATTGGGGAGAATCCTCTCTAAGCTCTCCCACATGGTGGTTGGCAGGTCTCAGAAGCTCCAAGCCCATCTTAGTGACTATTGGTGGGCTTAAAGTTCTTGATGAATGTTGGCCAGAGGTGATAGTTCCTGTCCATTTGGGTCTCTCTATAGTGTTACTCACAACTAGTAGTAGACTTCCTCAGGAACAGCAAAGAAGAGAACAAGAGACAGTAGGTGGAAGATATAGTCTGTCATTAACCTAATGCTGGAAATGAAGCTTTCACTTTCACCATAAGCTGTTTATTAGGAGTGAGTCACTAGATCCAGCTCACCCAAGAGGAGAAGATTACATGAATACCAAAAAGCAAGGATAATTAGGTGCCATCTTAGATGTAGTCTTCCAATCATGAGACCCCTATTTTGAATCTGGTACGAAACAGTTATGCTTTCAGAAAGTCACAGCCACTAATTTTCTCTTCAAGCTCATGATGTTAATAACCAGTCTGACCAAAGTTGTGGGGCTATTCAAGGAATAAAAGAAAAATTATAGATATGAAAAATTAAGAGCTTGATATAAATATGACTATACTATATTATTTTTCAAAGACAAGGGATTATCACTAACTCACTTTGATTAGATCGTATCTCTTCTCCATTTATTTTCTCATTACACTGCACATCAGTGCTAAATTTCATTTTCTTCTTATATCCACAGATAAGCAAGTAATCACCAAAAGTTGTGAAATGACCAACAGAGAGCAAACTAATATTTGTAAAGCTTGTCTCCTATGTTGATCTCTGTGCTGGGCACTTAATAGGCAAGATCTCATTTAAATCCTCACAATCACTTTCTTAGGGGTTAACCCATTTATTCCTTCTGCCAGATACTGACTCTTGAAGAAATACAGCTAATGATCAGACAGAGTGGCTCTGTTTTTCCTTTCACTTGTCCTCAAAGGCAAGTCCATAATAATATCTTTCATTTTGCCCCTTTCAGAGAGTTTTAGAGATGTAGAAATAGCTTTATTGATATTGATCATTTTTTTTTTACTTCTAAGAAATACCACAGCCCCCAAAATTCCATAGACACCCATCTATCATTTTCTTTAAAGTCTCCAGAGAAAAAAGTCTCCTTGTTTAAGATGTCACGTTACATTGGTTCAGCGCCTGCACTACAGTGGCTCAGGTTCCCTTATGTGTTGCTTCACATTTATACATGCGCGTGTGTGTGTGTGTGTGTGTGTGTGTGTGCATCCTCAAGTTACATCAGAGTTCTTTAAAAATAGAGATAACACTTTTTATAAAGCATAAAATAATGAGTTTCTCACTCTCAGAAATACATACATACTTGCACACAACATACGTAACGTGTATACTCATAGGCATTCACAAACAAATCAATCATTGGATGATTGGCCTCAGTATAGTCTATTTGAAAATTACATGTATCAGTGAAATCTAACTTTGATTTTGACATTTCTAAGGGACCCCTTTTTTATAATTGCCTTCGGGGCTACATTTCCACACTACAAAAGACACAAAATAAGAAATTCAACTTGCTGTTTAAATAAATATAATATTGTTCAGATCTATCGTGTATGTAGTTCATATGCAAAGGCTTTGAATGACCATTTCTAATAATCAATAGCACATTCAATGGAAAAAATGGTCACAAAAATGCCTCAAGTACCCTGAAGAGGAAATCCAAGAGTGTTTGGGGTGCTTTCTGTATCTTGGGGTGTAGTCACACAATTTCTCAATGTGACAGATTTGAAGGTAGTTGCACTCATTAGATACTAGACTCTGATTTGCTAGCTTTCAGAAATGCCTTTCATAATTTCACATTACATCATAGTTAGTCCTATCCTAGAGGACTGTTGTTCTCCACAAGAAATCAAGGCATAAGTAGTTTCATACTATACAAATTAAATGTGTCATTTATGTGTGATTATATTCCATGCTGGTTAAGATAAAATTAATGAAATTACTTGGGTCACATCATTTACTTCTGCATTTCCCATAACCCCTTGCTAATGGCTAGGTACAAAGTTAGTAAATAACATGAGTTTAGGTTAAATTTTTTGGTGAAACTGACTACCAATGAGTTACTCTGGCATTTTCAAATGGTACATTCCAAAAGGTGCCATAATAATCAAGTAATTCCTAGATAAAAATCATTCCCAAATGATATACATTTTAATGCTTCCTTTAAACAATTGCTGAGTTTAGGAAAACATGAGTCTATGTAATGGAAACAGGTTGCTGGCTAGATAATTTGAAAACCACAATTCTGGCTGCAGAATTTCATTTAATGCACTGAGTGCTTTGGTATAGTTGTTTTGCTTTCATATAATTGAGTTTTCCTATTTGAAATCG
Source organism: Muntiacus reevesi (assembly GCF_963930625.1). Taxonomy (NCBI): domain Eukaryota; kingdom Metazoa; phylum Chordata; class Mammalia; order Artiodactyla; family Cervidae; genus Muntiacus; species Muntiacus reevesi. Next base: position 47,267,027 of record NC_089264.1, read on the forward strand.
GGAAACCTAAAATCATAGAATGTAAGTTCTGTAAGCGACTTTGATATCTGGTTAAAACCCCACGTTTTACAGATTGAGATTACATCCATCGAAATGGGCTACATCTTGCCACTGAAACAAATATTCCCTAAATCTCAGGAACATAAAATAGCAAGGGTTTCTGTCTCACTCTTGCAAAGATTACTCAAGGTTTGAGTGACTATCCTGGGCAACTGTATTAACTAATTTAGTAAGGCTATAATTAATCAGGTACTACTAAAATCCCTCACTCCCATAACCAGTTATTAGACTGAACATTTATTACAGTAGACCTTACCAAGGATGACTAGGGGATGTCTGTACAGTCTGCATGTTGGCTAAACTCTCCAGGCAGCTTTAATCTTATGATGCATATATATTAACCTGCTGTAATTGTTAATTGTATGTGTCAATTTAATCAGGTCATACAGTGTCTAGATATTTAGTCAAACCTACTGGTGGGTTCATCAGGATGTTTTTAGATGAGGTTAACATTTGAATCAATAGACTGAGTAAAGAATATTTCCCCTCTTAATGTGGGTAGCCCTCATCTAAACAGGTGAAGACCGGAATATCTGCATAGAACAAAAAGACTGAGGAACAGGGTTCTCCTGTCTTACCACTTGAATTGGAACATTGATTTTTTTTTTCCCCCAGTCTTTGGACTCAGGCTGGAATGGTGGCTTTTTTAGAGTCATGAACCTGCCAACCACACATATTGGGCCTTTTTGGCTTCGAAAATTACTTGAGGCAGTTCTTTATAATCTTTATTCTTTCTCTTTCACTAATATGTGAGATGTATGTACACATGTATATGCATGTATCCTATATCTCATAGTTTCTGGAGACTAATGTAATCAGATTTTGGTACCAAGAGGAATAGAAATTTAAGGGTGAGTTTTATGAATTGCTTCTGAGGCCTCTGGAATTGGCTCTGTAACTTGATTAGATGTAAAGAGAAAGTACTGATAGTCCATGGAGTGATCTGGCTCTAGAGGTTTGCCGAATATTACCACTGGATACTCCTCATCAGCCACAAAGGAGAAGCAAGGATCTTGATGATTCTCTATTAGATACTTTAACTAAGCTACATTATGAGATTGACTAGTTACTCCTTGCTTTGCTGGAGGTTTTACTTTTGTTTCAGGTTTGAAGGATGAGTTAAGAAAAGAAACCACTCATTACACACAAATAAATAATGTCAATATTTATTAGAGGATTATTTAACTTAATTTCAATATGCAATTTTTAAAAGAAAAGAGAAATAGAAACAAGAGAGAAGAGTAACAGCACAAATATCACCAAGTTGGGCTGACCAACACCTAGCCTTAAACAGGGTGCTGAAAGTGCCCAGTGACAGCAACCTGGAGTCCCAGGTGGAAAGAGGTCCTGGGCAGTGTGTCTGCTCCATGGGTGAGACTTCCAGTTGCAGTTTCAGGGGTTCTTGCTTATAATCCCAGGCCACAGACTGATATCATTATCAGTTTGCATGCAAAAATGCAGGTCTGATTTTACTTTAACATTATTTACGATGCTGCTTCTTTTATCTTGGGATTCATAGGATTTCATGAAACCCTAGCCATGTTGGCCAGGCTGCCAGGGGCTCAAGAATTCAAAGATGCACTCTCCTTCTTATCTGAAGTGCTGCCTGACTGGTTGTGCTTGCAGATAGGCATGGAATCCAGGCACTGTCCAGGCAGGTCAGAAGTAAGATCCAGGGCCTGCTTTCCTCCTTCTGAATCCTGAACAAGACTTCCTCCATTTTAATTTCCCTAACACCTCATTTTAGTTGGATAAAGTGGGAGAAATAAGAATGAGCTCAGAGATTTCAATTCTCAACTCAAGTATCATATTCATGACCTGAAAGTTTCTGTATGTGACCTCAAGCAGATCCTTATCTCCTGTAGTTACAGTGCTGAGATGGCTGGAAATTGAACCAAAAAATATCCTGTAGTTTGGTTGAATTACAATTAAAGTTGAATTCCCAGCTTTTCATGGTATCTACTGTTAAAGGCATTAACTGGGAAGAAATGATATGCTAATGTGACCTGAGCTGCCCATCATGAGCTGGGTCTCATGAAGTTGGATGTGCACAGCAGTTCTCCATTATCAAATGGATATCGTTTATGCATATGATTAAACCCAAGCAGGCCCAGAAGGCACAAGTAAGTTACATTAAGAAGTGGTCCAAATGTTCACGGTTCCCACTACTCCTACACTGCCTTCTCCATCCAACTGCACCTCTGACCTCATAGGGCGTTTCCTGTAAGCGGTTGACAGAGGAAGAAAGCAATGTTTGGTTTACAAATGATTCTGCACAATATGCAGGCACTACCTTAACATCCCCCGTATGGTACATCTCTGAATGTCAGTGGTGACAAGAAATCTTACTAGTGATCAGAACTTCAAGTGGTACAGCTGTCATTCACTTGGCATAGAAGGAGAAATTGCCAGAGGCTTGGTTATAATGATTAATGGACTATGACCAATCGGTTGGCTGGATGGATACAGACCTGGAAGGAAAATGACTTGAAAATTGGTGATAAGAAAATTTGGGAAATAGATAGGTCTCTCTGAAAAGGCAAAAAAAATATGGAAGTATGTCTGTCCTTGTTGTTTAGTCACTAAGTCTTGGCTGACACTTTTGCAACCCCATGGACTGTAGCCCACAGACTCCCCTGTCCATGAGATTTCCCAGGCAAGAATACTGGAGTGGGTTGAAAGTTCCTTCTCCAGGAGATCTTCCTGACCCAGGGATCAAACCCACATCGCCTGCTTTGCAGGTGGATTCTTTACTGATGAGCCATCAGGAAGCCTGAGTGTCCTGTGTGAATTTTCACCAAAGGGTGACCTCAGCAGAAATGAAATGAAATGTTAGTTGCTTAGTCATGTCCAACTCTTTGTGACCCCATGGGCTATAGTGTGCCAAGCTCCTCTTTCCATGGAATTCTCCAGGCAAGAAGAATGGAGTGGTTTGCCATTCCCTTCTCCAGGAGATCTTCCCAACCCAGAGATTGAACCTGGGTCTCCTGCATTGCAGGCAGATTCTTTACCATTTGAGCTGAGGGAAGCCTGAATTCAACAGAACCTGAATTCTCAACAGAGGAGAATTTTAATAGTCAAGTTGTTAATATTACCCATTCTGTAACGCCAGTTGGTGTATTTCTTCAGCCACTCCTGTTATTGCTCAATGGGCTCAAGAACAAAGTGTCTATGGTAAGAGGGATGAAGCTTATGCATGGGCTCAGCAATGTGGATTTCCACTCACCAGGGCCAGCTTGGCCTTAGTCATGGCTGAATGCCCAATCTGCCATCAGCAAGACCTAGCACCATTCCTGAAAGCAATCAGCAAGTTACCTGGTGTCAGGTTGATTACATTGGACTACTTCCATCATGGAAGGGACAGTCTCTTGTTCTTGCCTTAATAGATACTTAGTCTGGATGGACATTTACCTTTCCTGAATGCAGTGCTTCTGCCAAAACTCTCATCCATCAATTTACACAATACTTTATCCATCATCATGGTATTCCACTCAGCATTGCTTCTGATCAAGGGATTTACTTCATGACAGAAATGTAGCAATGGGTTCCTGGTCATAGAATTCACTGTTCTTATTGTGTTCCCTTTTGGAAAGGCAGCCTCATGTGTGAAATCTTTCCACCCCCTACTCCGTCATCTGAGAATGGGCCTTGGTCCTGGAACACTTCCTTACCAAGCGATAAAGAGCCCGCACAGCCTGTACCAGACTTAACAACTTGTGTGGGAATATTTTTCTCTGTTTCTATCTCAGTAAGAGTAGCTTTGTTCTACTTGGGCATGTACATCAATGGCCCTCAAGAAGAACCCCATCTTTTAGTTTTCCAGATTCCATGAAGGAGGGGTCAAAGTCCTTCTAATGTAGCGTGAGAGATATACACTCAGACAAATGATCCTTCTTCAGCTGCTTGTTGAAGCAGGATGGAGGATGAGATGGAGCTTGCTAATAATAATGGATGCACCAATGCACACTCCTGAAGCTGATTTTGCTCCATCTCTTCTCTGTGTAAGTAAAGCCCCGTCCCATCCATGGCTTGACTGTATTTTGTTTACTTTCACAATTTTGATATCAAGATACAAGTATTTGGTCTTCTGGCAATGTGATGATCTTTGTTATTCTCCCACATAATTTGAGTCCTCCTTTGCCATTGAGTAAGTGTACAAGATGCTTTGCTGTACATTGTCCACCATCCTGAAGCAGCTGACTTGATAAAAGTGTGAAATGGCATTTTGAAGACTCAGTTACAATGCCAGTTATGTGGCTGTGTCTTGAAGGGCTGGGGAAAGGTTCATTGGAAGACAGTATTTGCTCTGAATCAATATTCAACATATGGTGCTCTTTTCATGATAGCCAGAATTCACAGAAATCGAGACATCAAGAATCAAGGAATGGAAATTCAACTGGCACTGCTATTACTCCTAGTGACGCATAAAAATATGCTTGCGTCTTGTTCCTGTAACCATTATTCTGGGTTTGTCAATGACGATGTTTTTGGTTGGGATTAACATTTTAATCAGTCGACTGAGTAAAACAGATTGGCCTCCTTAATGTGGGTGATTCTCATCCAATCTGTTGATGGACCAAATAGAACAAAAAGACTGAGTATGAGGGAACTTCTCCTGACTGCTTGAGCTGGGACACTGTGGCTTTTTTTTTTTTTTCTCTAGCCTTGGGACTCAGACTGAAACATCAGCTCTTCTTGGGTAGAGTGTGCTATTTTTTAGACTAAAATTTATGCCATGGACTCTCCTGGTTCTCTCTCACATGTATGTGCACGCAAGAGAGAACAGATGTCAGTTATATATATTCTGTTTCTCTGGAGAACCCTAATAAAATGTTAAAGAAGAAAAGATGACACAGTGTGTGCTGGCTCTTAAATGCACCGACCGGGAAGACACATATCATTTCTGCTTATATATCATTGACCAAAGAATTCCTGTGGCCACCTTGACTTCTAGATATATGGAAGTACAGCCCTTCCTTTTCATACTGTTCATGGGGTTGGATGAGATGGTTGGATGGCATCACCGACTTGATGGACATGAGTTTAAGTGAACTTTGAGAGTTGGTGATGGACAGGGAAGCCTGGCATGCTGCAGTCCATGGGGTCACAAAGAGTCAGACATGACTGAACTGAGCAATTGAACTGAACTGAACTGTACTGACAGTCCTTCCTGTACCTGAATGTAGTCAGGAATGCACTTTGGTGATTAATTAATAATGATTAGCACAGTAATTCAATCCATTTATGAAGATACTCTTAATTTATAGTAAAGTTCTTGTCACATTGCTTGTCTATCCTCCAGGCATGTAATGAAGGTCAAAGTCATAATAGAAGATGGAGAATTAAAATAAGTTACAAAAATCAGAAACATACATACAAATTTGAGGGATTTATGAATATTAATACATTGGACCATTTATTAGATAATTTAATATATGTGAAGAGCCTAGAATTGCCCCTGGTATACTGTAAGTTCTCAATTAATATTACCAAGTACTCATTATTGTTATAAAATAGTGCTCTACTGACAAAGTTAGATTATCAAAAGCCCTCTTAAAGATAGCCTCTTTTTGCAAATATCAAGATGATAATAATCCCTAACATACTGTAACTTATTGCCCTATAATACTCTTTTGTGGCATGGATCGCAAAGGTAACAAAAACATTACCATGAAGCAGACATGAAATCATGGGATTTTTTCCCATAAATATTGATTGTGTGTCATTTTTGGAAATAAAGCCCCTTGGACTGAGTATTTCCTTTAAAACATTCTGAATTAAATGAAGGGCCCTTAAAAAAAAAAAAAAATGAAGGACCCTTGAAAGTTAGGAACAAATGGCATACTTGCTTTGATCTGACATAAAGGAGATAGGTACATTTAAATACAGCCCTATTCTAAGTTTCAATCCAGGAAATTCTGAGCAAACTGTCAGTTAAAATCAGCTACACTGAAGACAGATTTTTAGGAGAGAGAACCACATAAGATTAATTAAATGGAGTATACAAACAAGAAAGATGTTTGGAGCCTCTGCTTATGGGCTGCATAAACTAATTAGATCAGCTCTCTGTTGTAATGTGAAGTATTATTTATAGTACATCAGAGCAAAGGTTTTCAAATATGAATGAACTAAATTGGATCCCCCAGCCTCAGTCACTTAATAGCTGTGATATCTCTTCATTATTTAACCTCCTTACCCTTCTTAAGTTTCAGTGTCCTCATCTTACTATGGATAAAATAATCCCCATAATCTGATAACTTCATAAGAAGGTTAGTAGAAAACTTAACTTCCTGAAGTCTCAGCATCCTCTTCTGCGCTACATAGAAAATAATCTCTGTAATGTAATAACTTTATAGGAATATTAAGCAATAATCTTCAGAGATTAAGTGATAACCTTATTAAATGTTTTGAGAATGGTGTCTGGCCAACAGATGAGCACAGTATGATAACAATTATCATTATTAAATCTAGTACTGACGTTCAGCATCTGTTAAATTTGCGAACAGAATACTCATGCTCCAACCATCTATTGCTGGGTAACAAGCATCCTGAAACAAAGTGGTTTAAAATAATAAACTTTTATTAATATCTCACCCAAATTTTGTAGGTCAAGCATGTGTGCCAGGCTCCGGTGGGTGATTCACTGGCTCCATATGGTATCAGCTGTGTTCTCAACCACTCAGGGGTATTCAGTTGTCAGATGAACTGTTCCAAAGGGTCCCAGATGGCTTGACTCTGGTGTCTCAGAGGATATGACTGAAAGTCAGGGCCTGGCTGAGACTGTCACCTACCATGCCTATGTGCCATGAGGCCTCTCTAGCATGGTAGTCGCAGAGTAATGGGACTTCTTAAGGGGCAGTTTCCAGTTTCCATGAAAATACTCCAAGGGACAAGAACTGCCATGATGTTACTCCCACTGTGTCCTACTGATAAAATCAGTCACAAAGTCTGTCCACATTCAAGGAGAGGGAACAAAGACGCAACCTTTCAGGAATAGGAGTGACCATCTCTATAAGGTCACTGTAATAACCATCATTACAAGGTACACTGTGAGTTGTAGTGAAGCAGAATATCACTATGGATATGGATTGTGTAATGTGACATGGGTGTACTTGAGTTAGAGTTTATGGATACGGAGCTCTACATATGGAGCTTAGCAACTCGTGTTCCATCCGGGCGCTTACATACTGCAGTAGCTCCTTTCTCACATGGAATGTGAAATACTATATTTTTCAGAATTGTCACTATACTCATGAAATTGATATTCCAAAAAAGACATCAGAAAGTGTTTTCGGTTAAGGGTCAGAGAGTAAATAGTTTAGGCTTTCTGGGCCATATGTTGTGTCCCTCTTCTTTTTCTTTTGTTTTTAACAACTCTTTAAAGGGTGTAAAAAACAAAACAAAATATCCATGGCACAGAAGGCCATACAAAAACAAGCCAAGGGCCAGATTTGGTCTGAAGGCTATAGCCTGCTGACCCCTAAACAAATGAAGAGCAATATAAATGACTCCAATTCTAAACTATGAAAATGTGGACAAAATAGAAATGAAGATCTTGAAAAATCTAGGATATTCAACCCTAAGTCCTTAGGAGCATTAAGAAAAATAGAGTAAAACAAACAAACAAACAAACAAACTTGTATTAGGAATTTAATTAGTTCCAAGCAGTATTAAGTTCTCTTATGAAATTATCACATTTTACCCACAACAACCTTAAAGGTGACTTGTTGTACCCATTATATAGATTCAATTAAAATATGAACTATTTAAAGGCCAGTATTAGAATCTACTTATGTTCAAAATCTAACACATAGACTGATATAAAATATAATTTAAATACATGTTGGATGAATTTAATTAAATGATGAAATATTGGGATTCAGAGTTATTCATCAAAAATCACAGAGGTCCAGAGTGGAGGCCCTGGAATTCAAAAGTGATTTCTTTATTTTCAATACTTCACCCAACTCTTTCTCACTGTGTTGCCACTTTAACAACTTCTAGCACCAACAATCTGATTTTAAAATAACTTATTATAGCAATATGATTACTGTCCTTAGGAAATTAAGCAGTATTAAGCAGTATTTATCTATAAATTAGGTAATATAAAGTTTTAACTTTTGTTTTATTTTTGCAGAATTGAATTTATGATTTGGGAGAATCTTTGATGTCTATGGTTTATTTATTTAAACCACTCTCTGTCTATGCTCTTAATTATTACAAGCAAGGACAGGACAGAATCAAGTTTTGTAAACTTTACATATTTTGGGTGGCCTTCCTTACGAAAAAGAATATAGAATAAGATACAAAAATAGTACAAAATAAATGTCTATTTAAAAACCACAAATTATAAGAAATTTCACATTTTATAGATCTGACAAATAAAAAAGTATCACAATGTTTCCCCTAAACCCATAACTCCTTAATTAATGGGCTGACATATGTCTATAATACTTCTTTTTTGAAATTTGGTATGACCAAAACTTCTGAAAAAAATGATATATAGACTCAATTTGAAATTAAGGCATATGGAAGTGCAATTGAAATAGATTTTTAAGTGTTTTTGCACTGTCTTAAACTTAATAATTGAATAAATACAACATAGTTTGACATATTGATGAATAGCTTACAGTATGAGTTTGTCACAGAAATATTTGTTTCTTTAGGGTATCTTTATTGCATTGGTGAGTATTTGGTGTGTCATTTCATGTTCAAGTGGCAGACTTTGTCAGTTGATATGTCAGATATGATAACTCCAATACAGTGGGATGTAAGTCACCCAGCTACACACATACTGACTCTGTTTGCAATAATGCTATACATTTGTATTCTCAAATACAGGGATTCTGAGAAGTTTCTGTATTTGTAAAATCTCTGCTAGGAAATTACACACACACACACACACACTCAAAAGAATAGTGTGTATCTTCTGCCTTACTGAGTAATTCCTACAAGAGAGAATATTTGTTTTAAGTAGATGTCAAAGAGAAGCCCATTTTCCATTTGGAACTTTTTATCTAATAATTAGAAGTTTCGGCAGACTTGTTTCTGGCCCCACACACTGAAGCCTTGATTCCACTTCACCGCCCATGGATTTCCAGGAACCCTCACTAAGGGATATTCTATCACTGTACAGAAGCCATGGCTCTGGACCATTGTGCCATCACACAGGGCAATCTGGCACAATGAATGTCAAATTCTTGGGAGCCATTCTGTGCCATGGTTGTTATTAATAGAAATAACTGTGAATGAAAAAGACTTAAATTCATAAAAATGTTCTTAACACACCCAAATTAGATGTATCCTCATCTCAACTTTTCCCTTAACTAGATTCCCCAAATTTCCTGAGGCTCTTTAACACCATTTACACAAGAAGTGTGATAGAGGAAATTGAAGAGAAAGAAAGCAGTGTTAGTAACCTATTGTGCTAAAAATTCCTTCTTGCAAATTTCAAAAACATGTGACTAGGTAGGCATTGTTGCACCCCACCCCCTCACCATAAGGTCTTGGAAGAGGTTGATGCAAGTGACAGACCCTGAATGTTTGAGGCTCATTAGCATCACATTAATTCTGCCCAAGGGAGTAATTCAGAAACAGAGAAAGACAGATGGGGATGCCTAAAGAGTAACTTTTGATGGTTGAGGGCAATATTGGTTTATCAGTTCAGTTCAGTCCAGTCACTCCGTCCTGTCTGACTCTTTGAGACTCCATGGACTGCAGCAGGACAGGTATCCCTGTCCATCACCAACTCCCGGAATTTACTCAAACTCATGTCCCTTGAAGTCGGTGATGTCATCCAGTCATCTCATCCTCTGTCAACCCCTTCTCCTCCTACCTTCAATTTTGCCTAGCATCAGGGTCTTTTCAAATGAGTCAGCTCTTCACATCAGATTGCCAAAGTATTGGAGTTTCAGCTTCAGCATCAGACCTTCCAATAAACATACAGGACTGATTTCTTTTAGGATAGACTGATGAGATCTCCTTGCAGTCCATGGGACTCTCAAGAGTCTTCTCCAACACCACAGTTCAAAAGCATCAATTCTTCAGCATTCAGCATTCTTAATAGTCCAACTCTCACATCCATACATGACTACTGGAAAAGCCACAGCTTTAACTAGATAGGCCTTTGTTGGCAAAGTAATATCTCTGCTTTTTAATATGCTTTCTAGTTTGGTCATAACTTTTCTTACAAGGAGCAAGCGTCTTTTCATTTCATGGTTGAAGTCACCATCTGCAGTGATTTTAGAACCCCCTCAAAATCAAATCTGTTACTGTTTTCACTATTTTCCCATCTATTTGCTGTGAAGTGTGAAGAAAGCTGACACCAAAGAATTGATGCTTTTGAACTGCGTTGTTGGAGAAAACTTGAGAGTCCCTTGGACTGCAAGGAGATCCAACCAGTCCATCCTAAAGGAGATCAGTCCTGAGTGTTCATTGGAAGGACTGATGTTGAAGTTGAAACTCCAGTACTGTGGCTACCTCATGCGAAGAGTTGACTCTTTGGAAAAGACCTCAATGCTGGGAGGGATTGGGGGCAGGAGGAGAGGGGACGACAGAGGATGAGATGTCTGAATGGCATCAGCGACTCATCGGACATGTGTTTGAGTAAACTTCGGGAGTTGGTGATGGACAGGGAGGCCTGGCGTGCTGTGATTCATGGGTTCGCAAAGAGTCGGACACGACTGAGTGACTGAACTGAACTGATGGGGCCAGATACCATGATTTTAGTTTTTTGAATGTTGAGTTTTAAGCCAGCTTTTTCACTCTCCTCTGTCACTTTCATCAAGAGGCTCTTTAGTTCTTTGCTTTCTGCCATAAAGGTGGTGTCATCTGTATATCTGAAGTTACTGATAATTCTCCAAGCAATCTTAATTCTAGCTTGTGCTTCATCCAGTCCAGTGTTTCTCATGATGTATTCTGCATATAAGTTAAATAAGCAGGGTGACAGTGCATAGCCTTGATGTACTTCTTTCCCAATTTGGAACCAGTCTGTTGTTCCATTTCCAGTTCTAACTGTTGCTTCTTGACCTGCGTACAGATTTCTCAAGAGGCAGGTCAGGTGGTCTGGTATTCCCATCTCTTGAAGAATTTTCCACAGTTTGTTGTGATTCATGCGTCAAAGGCTTTGGCATATTCAATAAAGCAGAAGTACATGTTTTTCTGGAACTCTCTTGCTTTTTCAATGATCCAGCAGATGTTGGCAATTTGATCTCTGGTTCCTCTACCTTTTCTAAATCCATCTTGGACATCTGAAAGTTGGATCACAGTTCACGTATTGTTGAAGCATGGCTTGGAGAATTTTGAGCATTACTTTACTAGAGTGTGAGATGAGTGCAGTTGTGCGGTAGTCTGAACATTCTTTGGGATTGCCTTTCTTTGGGATCGGAATGAAAACTGACCTTTTCCAGTCCTGTGGCCACTGCTGAGTTTTCCCAAATTTGCTGGTATATTGAGTGCAGCACTTTCACAGCATCATCTTTCAGGATTTGAAGTAGCTAAACTGGAATTTCATCACCTCCACTAGCTTTGTTCATACTGATGCTTCCTAAGGCCCACTTGACTTCACATTCCAGGATGTCTGGCTCTAGGTAAGTGATCACACCATCGTGATTATCTGGGTCGTGAAGGTCTTTTTTGTAGTTCTGTGTATTCTTGTCACTTCTTAATATCTTCTGCTTCTGTCAGGTCCATACCATTTCTGTCCTTTATTGAGCCCATCTTTGCATGAAACATTCCCTTGGTATCTCTAATTTTCTTGAAGAGATCTCTAGTCTTTCCCATTCTATTGTTTTCCTTTATTTCTTTTCATTGATCACTGAGGAAGGCATTCTTATCTCTCATTGGTATTCTTTGGAAATCTGCATTAAAATAGGTATATCTTTCCTTTTCTCCTTTGCCTTTCACCTCTCTTCTTTTCACAGCTCTTTGTAACGCCACCTCAGACAACTCTTTTGCCTTTTCTCATTTCTTTTTCTTGGTGATGCTCTTAACTCCTGCCTGCTGTAAAATGTCATGAACCTCTGTCCATAGTTCTTCAGGCATTCTTTGTGTATCAGATCTAATCCCTTGAAACTATTTGTCACTTCCACTGCATAATTATAAGGGCTTTGATTTAGGTCAAAACTGAGTTGCCTAATGGTTTTCCCTACTTTCTTCAATTTGCCTGAATTTGGCAATAAGGAGTTCATGATCTGAGCCACAGTCACCTCCCAGTCTTGTTTTTGCTGAATGTATAGAGCTGCTCCATATTTTCTGCGAATATAATCTGATTTGGTGTTGGCTATCTGGTGATGTCCATGTGTAGAGTCTTCTCTTGTGTTTTGGAAGAGGGTGTTTGCTATGACCAGTATGTTCTCTTGGCAAAACTCTGCTAGCCTTTCCCCTGCTTCATTTTGTATTCCAAGGCCAAATTTGCCTGTTACTCCAGGTGTTTCTTGATTTCCTACTTTTGTCATCCAGTCTCCAGTAACGAAAAGGACATCTTTTTTTGGGTGTTAGTTCAAAAGGTCTTGTAGGTCTTCATAGAACCATTCAACTTCAGCTTTATCAGCTTTATTGGCCAGGGCACAGACTTGGATTACAGTTTCCTCAGTCAGTCTCTCTCAACAGGAAGCTTCCATAAGCCTCTTATCCTTCTCCATCAGAGGGCAGACAGCCTGAAAACCACAGTCACAGAAAACTAACCACTCTGATCACATGGACCACACCCTTGTCTAACTCAATGAAACTATCAGCCACGCCATGTGGGGCCACCCAAGATGGACACGTCATGGTGGAGAGCTCTGACAAAATGTGGTCCACTGGAGAAGGGAATGGCAAACCACTTCAGTATTCCTGCCTTGAGCACCCCATGAACAGTATGAAAAGGCAAAAAGATAGGACACTGAAAGATGGACTCCGCAGGTTGGTAGGTCCCCAACATACTACTGGAGATCATCAGAGAAATAACTCCAGAAAGAATGAAGAGACAGAGTCAAAGCAAAAGCAACACCCAGTTGTGGATGTTACTGGTGAGGGAAGTAAAGTCCGATGCTATAAAGAGCAATATTGCATAGGAAACTGGAATGTTAAGTCCATGAATCAAGACAAATTGGAAGTGGTCAAACAGGATATGGCAAGAGTCAACATCAACATTTTAGGAATCAGTGAAGCAAAATGGACTGGAATGGGTGAATTTAACTCAGATGACCATTATATCTACTACTGTGAGCAAGAATCCCTTAGAAGAAATGGAGTAGCCATCATAGTCATTGGTTTATAGACCTTTGCAAAGCATGATTCTATAGGGCAAGATAAAACAGAAACTGAGATGCTACCTTTGTTCCAGTTACACCTTTTTTTAATTGTATTTTTCTCTCATCGTCTCTCATATGTTTTAATTCTGTTTTACAAGAAAGAAGCAAACCTTCCAATTTGTTGATGAAAAAGAGAAGCTTTATATCAAATGTCATTGAAAAGACAAGGATAGGTACAATTTCTTTCCTCCAAACAGACAGACATGATCAAAAACAGAAAGATATAGTAAACCTCTCAGTGCTGAATTCAGATATATACTGTTGATGATATATACTCTTACTAACCCCAGCTGTTAGTTTAATAGTTCATCAAATACTTGATATTTTATTCATTGATTAGCCAAATCAAAAGCTTCTAATTACACCCATATAGTTTTTTTTTTTTTTTAATATAGTCTTTTGGAGACACAACTGAAAATCAGTTACACAGTCAAAACAAGAATTAAAAAGAATAATCATAAATACAAAAGTCAATATTATCTTTCCATCTCACGGTACATCAACAATATTTTATCACAATCCTATTCAAAGTGTTAAAATGCCACACCAGTTATTAAATAAAAAATAAACTAAGTAAAATAAAAAATTAAAAAAATAAACTACAGTGAAATGTGTCTGCTACTGTTGAAAATCACCAGATACAAATTTATAAAGCTTTATGTATATAGCAAATACTTGCCTTGCCACTGGAACTTGTATTTCCACCTGTGACTAAATAGAACAACTGCTGTTTTACAGGGATTATAGTTGAAACCCATATCATCTATTTGGTAGGGCTTTTAACCCAGCTTCACTTCTATAATTCATTAAATAAGTGCTGAAACAGTCACTTAGAACATATTACTGCTTTCAAAGTCAATGTGGGTCTGAAATGTATTGACAGTTTCCAGGTATTGGTCCTAGGTCAGGTTAATAATAATCAGTATAACTGACAGAGTTGAATAGTGATTTCATTTTAGCCATCCCTGTTCCTTTTGGAGGTGAACTTCCACTTCCACTCATGGTTACCCAGACCTAGTCAATGGCATCATCTAGCCACAAGGGGGCCGAGAAGAGTAATCCTATCCTAGGTCCAGAAGTTAGCTAGCAATATTGTATTTGGAGAAAGGTCCCAAGGATTACCATATAAGGATGAGCATATATCACTGAAAAATTCATTGCTGGTAAAGTAGTTAATCAAACTTATCCATCCTAGAAACATTCTACATTTTGTATTTTCTAAATTTTAATGGGTTAAATTTGATTGAGTAATGTTTTATATTACCTCGTATTGGTAATTAACATAAGTGATCTAGTTAGCATAGGTCAACATAGGGAATAAAATTTATAAAGCTAATTCATAATTTTCAACCATACTTAGTACATGTAAGGTCATTTATTTAAGTATTATATTAATACAATCCATTATAAGATATTTTTTCTCCAAACCCTTAATATATTATCTAGGCTTAGAGGTCATTAGTTACAGTAGCATTCGACATATCCTGTCATGATAGTAAAGAAATGCCAAATGTCTCAGGTTCCTGGAAAGGGCATTGGAATGTTCAATTTTACCATAGGTAAAGACAGGGGACAGCCGCAGATGGTCAAAAATAATAGGATATACTGTTTTGACCTATCAAGTGTCTTTCTCCAAAAAACTCACCCAGATTTTGCAAAATACTGTTTTTCTTTCAAGCATAGATATTTGCAAATATATAAAAATTACCGTAAAGTTGGAAAAAATCCATAAATTATCTTGTAAATAAAAAATGCATTTGTCAGTTACAGTATCTGATTAGATATATTTCACATAAATTTTAAATCTATGTTATACTGAATATATTTTGACATTTAAAACTCTAGAAAAACAATCCCTCAATTTGTTCTGTGCTTAAGGTGAAATATTTCTATCAGGTGTCATTTTAAAACAAATACACTACATTTAAACCGGCAAATCACACAGACTATAAACTAATATTTAAGTAAACTCTTAAAATTATTTTCATGAATTTCTTTTTCTCTTAAGTTTTTGTACTAGACTTATGTAAATGCTTAATAGTTATTTAAATAGACAGTATGAATCAACTTAGTTTGGTTCTTAGCTTGTGTTCTGCTACTGATATACTGCATTTTATGGCTTTGCATTACATGATCTCATGATTTAAACGGTACAACTTGTTCTATTTCTTGGCTGGAGACCAATTAAATAACCACTGATGCAAGCAGTTATTACCTGCTTAAAAGGAAATCTGTGGTTTCCTTATTTAAACTGCTGAGTTTTAATGTCCATCGAAAAGTCTGTTATTTCAATGAATAATTTAGCCATTTACGTATACTACACATTTTAACACTACAAGCATGAATTTAAGACTGCAAAAGATTCCTGTAGTTTCTCGCAGTCCCAAGCATCAGAATCATACTTGCTGTAAGTCGGGTTATACTTAATATTTAAAATGACAGAGGTTTAAGGGACAGTCATTTTTTATTATTTAGATAAAGAAAACTAAAGTATCAAGTTTACCAGAAGTAGTTGGAGAAATGATTGATCGTAAAGACCTCAAAAACGTGTTTACATATACATAAGTGGATACAGATGACCGGTTCGAAAAAGATAAAAAGGTCAACGGATTTGGAGATGTAGAGGTGTCATTTCCTCAGTTTGTCCCTTGGTGGCGTTCTTGAGTCACTTTCTCCCTTCCCGTCAAACTGCTTTATATTTCTTTCCAGAACTGGCTATCATATTTACTGTATTTAACCTTTTTTCTTGTATTATCGTAAATACAGCGTCTATAATGAATGAAAGCCCCCCAGAGATCATATCTCTGGCACCTACGTCTTTGTATTTATTCTAACCCATAAACTTTTGTTGTTTTTCCTCTTCCTGTCTTTTCTTAAGGCTTAAACTACAACACGGATCCTGAATGCTATTTTTCAGCTCAGTCATTGAATTTTTTTTTTTTTTTTACTGCAAAGCAGTTTTAAGTAAGCAAGGTTAGTCGATAAATTTAAAAACAAAACCCAAAAAGTACCGAATATTGTAAGATATTGGCATAGAAAAGAAATCGTTGGCCGAGCTTTCATTAAGTGTCTGTTAGAATGGAGTGATATGTCTATAATGAATTGTCCTTTTTAACCTTCGTTTCAAAGGGACATTTCTTTTTCCTGTCCTTTAAAAAACAATTCAACATTCTCTCATACTTTGGTTCATAGAAGGGATGACGTTGTATCTGATCAAGGCGGGTTTTAGGACACTGATCTCGTTTTCTCTAATTCTGGACGCCAAAGCAACAGCAGCGGCAGCGGGCTCTTTAATTTATTGCAGCCGGTTACACTTTCGATTCCATTTCCTTCTGAACCCTTTCCTCTCAGGTCGAGAAGATAAATGCAGCCTCGGGACTGAAGCCCGGGCGGGGTTTGCGGGTGGGAGCGAACCCGGATCTCATCTTCCCTCGGTGAGGTCTTGTACCGCGGGGGATTTAGCCCCCCGGTTGCATTTAATGAAATTGCTGAGCGCTTGTGACACTGGCTCTGAGACTGCGGAAATGGGGCGGGGGTGGGGGAATCGGCTTCTCGCCTCCATTCATCCTTCGCGCCGGCTGGAGGCTGGCGTTGGAGTGCCAGTCCCTAGACGGGGGGCGGAAGAGGACGCGAGCTCCGAGCGCGGCCGGGGCGCTCCGAGAGCTCTCCTCGCCTCGCCCACAGCCCTACCCCGCCCATTCCGCTCGCTTTCCCGGGAACCCAACGCGCGACCCGGCAGATCTGCCAACACTCCTGGGCTGCTCCGGCGGAAAGGTCGGGGCCGGGGACGGTGGGGGAAGGGAGAAGCCAGAAGGCTTCAAGGCCTCGGCAGTCTGGCCGCGCTCTTCTCCATGCCGGGCACGTCGGACCCGTTTCCCACGCCGGTTTGGCCGCGCGGCGGAGTTGGTGGGGATGGGAGTGGGGACGGCGGGCTGGTGACTCGCAATGAGGAAACCACTCCACTGTGAAGGACGCCGCCCCCTCCCCACTCCACCCCACCTCCGGGTCATCTGGAAGGAAATTTCAGCGCTCCAGGGAAAAGCCGCCTACTCTCTTCGCTCCCCCGCTGGTGTGCGCTTAAAGATCGCGCGTCGGAGCGGTGGGCGCACGAGCTTGTTCAAGTTTACAGTCTGGCGAGGCCAGAGGGAATGTACAGTGCCTCTGCCTACGCGGCTGCCCGAAGTTTGCAAAATCTTCGGAAAGGCGGCGAGAGGACTGAGTGTCCTGCCCCATATTGCCGCGTTATGGGAATGCGCGGGCTTCCGCCTTGGACCCTGGAAAAAACGGGACCGGGTGTCTCAGGGAGGCAGCGTTCTGATAAACCAGAGTTTGCTTAATAGAAGGGGAATTCGGCTTTATTGACACTTAGCCTGCTGCTTCTGCGCTGCGGCGCCCGCCCCCGCCCCCCGGCTCGGGACTGCGGCGGTGAGCACTGAGTCTGCGCGCCGAGCAGTTCTCGCTGATGCTGCAGATACAGAGCTGAGAGGCTCCGGTGCTGCGAGGGGTAGGAGGTGGAGGGACCGGGGGTGGGGAGGCGGGTGGAAGGGCCGGATTCCCGGCCTGGCCTCAGAGGAGGAGCCACTACCTCCGGAGCGCTGATGTTTTAGCAGCCTGGAAAATACTCGCCAGCCCCCTGGCACACACCACGATTGCTCCATCCTCCGCACCTCCACGATCCCCCATCGGGAATGCTTGGAAATCTCTGCCGCCTCTCCCCGCATTCCTGCTGGCTGCGCCCGCCTAAATAACCGCGCGCTATGTCTGCTCAAAGACTTTATTGGTGTTTGTCTTTAAATCATTCCGCCGCCTCACAGAGGTATCGTAAAGGCAGAGTACCTACTCTGGACGTATTTCTTTCTCTTTTCTTCTTTTCGCTTTAAATTTTCCTTTAAGTGGAGGACCTTTAATGCCTTTAAATTGAGCAAACCGGCTGAGGACTAACCAAAACCTAGTAGCAGCCCCCGTTCTTTTTTTGAGATGGTAAGAATTCCCTCCAAGTATCTCCTACCCACCTCACCCCCCCCCCCAAAACCTGGCTAGGCCCCCTTGTTTAACTGCCGCTGAAATAAATGAAGAGTAAATGTCTATAGTTCGGAAAACGCGACCAGACTTGAAATCCGATGAGGCGAGCTGCGGTGGCCGAGTCTGAAAACTGGGGAAGCCCTGCGTGGGGCAACACCATCTACGTTCCAGTGGCACAAAGTCAAAAGAAGGAGAGAAAAGGAGCTGGGGACAGTTTGGTACACAAAGTTGACATTAAAGTTTATTTCCCTTTTATCCAGATAGGTGACGCTACACTTTGCCAGTTACTAAAAGCTGCAGGTTTCTGCTCAGAAAATAATATCGAGGCTTCCAACATGTGTTTATTCCCCAGGCGCGCGCACACACGGTCTACCCCGTAAGCAAGCACAGCGACAGGAATGCCAAGCATTTAAACAAAGACAGAGCACCCTCCCCCTCCCCCAAACCCCAGCCCTCCGAACTCTGCGCTCCCAAGAAAGGATCGCTCTCCCACTCTCCCAGGAGTTCGCTGTTCTTTCTTAACGACTGCAGCCCATCATGGGTTCTCAGAACACCCGCGTAGATCCCTGGCCACACGCTGGGTCCCCGAAGCCACAGCTGACCAAGCTTTAACCAAGAAGCTAATTCGCGAAGCAGACAGTGGGTGGGGGGCAGGGATGAAGAACACACTCTGAGAAGGGGAAGGAGAAACGTTTGCTGACACATGTTCTGCGCTCTCACACACGCTCTCGGCCTTAGCCGGAGCGAGAAGGAAATTGACCAGCCTCAGGGAGGGAAAGCAAGTTCCCCCAGAAGGCAGCGGCTGCACTCGCTGGGGAGGGAGAGGGACAAGCTTTGGCTTAAGGGGGACTTGTTAGGATTGCGCAAGCTTGGAGTGGGCCCCGGAGCTGAAGCTGGGCTTTCCGGAGCGGGGCGGTCGGCTAGTGCTCCCTCCCGTCTCCCTCCCCCCCCGCCCTCCTCCCTCCTTTTCTGAGAGTGTGTAGTTTCCACGGCTCCACTGCTACCGCCGCCGCAGTAGCGTCAGGGACAAGCTTGAGCCGCAAGCAAGGCAGAGAGCGCCCAGCAGCAACCATCACTTTGGGCAAACTTGGGGGTTTCCGGCTCGCGGCGGGTGAGCTGGAGCTTCCCACTTGCCATTCAGTGTCTTAGAGCCGCGGCAGCCAAAGGGGCGGCGGGAGCGCGAGCACCAGACTCTCCCAGACACCAGAGGGGACGAGACAACTGCGGAATTCACCCGCCGTGCCAGGGCACTTCCGAGGCAACAACCGACTGGCACTTTTTCTCCCCTTGGCAAACTGTTTTTTTTTTTTTTTTTTTTAAGCTACTTGGCAGCTGTCTCTGACTCCACCTCCCCCCACCCCATGCCTTGTGCTTTTCTTCGGAAATCCGGACAGAATTGGGCATCTTTGTTAATTGCCGTTGGGGGAGCCCGGCTGGGGTCTTTGGCCAGGCCAGCGTCGCCTGCGCACGGAGCCTGGTTTGCTCACCTTTGAACTGCAAAGGGATCAAGTTCAGCTCGAGTTGCCTGTATTGGGACTGGGAGAAAGGAGAGGGAGCCTGAGGGAGAGAGGAGTGGGAGAAGGGGAAAGGGGAAACGGGAGGAGGGAGGAGAGAGGAGGAGGAGAGAGGGAGGGGAGGGATCGAGAGAGAGAGCGAGCGGGGAGAGAGAGAGGCTGCAATCTCCTCCCTGAATCGCGCACAGCGCTGCAGATCCCAGTGCTCTGACACGCGGGCCGAATGCAGGTGAGGAAAGGCACGGACTCTGCGGCTGCGAACCCAAACTTGGGCACCGCGCGCTGCGCACGGCTCAGCCTTCACCCCCGCGGGCGATCGGCTGCTGCGGTTTCAGGCGGCGGCTTCGAGACTAATGACCTTGCGCAGAGTTGTTAAGAAAAAAGAGAAACCCGAGCTCTCTGGGTGAGACGGGACCGACACTCAGGGCGTCTCTGAAGATGGCTCGGGCTGCTTTTCCGCGCACGGGGGGGACCCGGACGCGAACGGCCGTGTGACTCGAGTCGTCTCCACCGCACGGTGCCCGAAGCGACCTGCCGGGATTTTTCATTCCCAATCTGTTGACTGGCTCCCCCGCTGCCTGAGCGGAGACGGAGTTGAGACTGGCTTGTTGCTGGCCCTAGCACCTCTTGCAGGAAGCGACTCACGTTTGCCTGGGCAGCCGGCGCAGAAGCTGGGTCTGGAGTGAGTGGCTGGAACGTGAATTGGACTCAACTCGAGTAGCAGCAAAGACGAGCGGGGTTGGCAGGCGGGGGAGGCTGCAGGCTCGCTCCCGGCCGCTTCCCGGCTCCACCGCCCGCCTGCCGGAGCGGTTCCAGCCCCATCCGACTGAGCGGTGACGGGAGCCCGGGTTCCTCTGCCGGTTGCGGGGATGACTCTGGGGGGGCGCCGAGCCCGCGGCGCGCAGTGTCCCGTGAACTGTGAGTACTGCGACTGAACGGCGGCTGGCTAGCGGGCGATTAGCACCCATTGCATAAATTATGAAACAATAACTTTCGGAAGAAGCAAGAGGAGGAAAAAAAAAAAAAAGAAGGATCTATCGCTGGTCCCCCCTGGCCGACTCTGGACGCCGCTCTTGCCCTCTCCCTACGTTCCCTCTTGCTTCTTCCCTTCCCGGAGAGGGGAGAGGACGGGGCGGAGGGCAGGCCACGGGCCCCAGAGGAGGGGGGCGCCGAGGGGCCGTAATTAGAAGGAGCAATAGCAGCAGCAGCAGGAGAAGATGCTGAGGATGCGGACCATGGGATGGGCGCGCGCCTGGTGTCTGGGCTGCTGTCTCCTCTTTCCGCTCTCGCTTAGCCTAGCGGCGGCCAAGCAACTCCTCCGGTACCGACTGGCGGAGGAGGGCCCAGCAGACGTCCGCATCGGCAACGTCGCCTCGGACTTGGGCATCGTGACCGGCTCCGGTGAGGTGACTTTCAGCCTCGAGTCGGGCTCAGAGTACCTGAAGATCGACAACCTCACCGGCGAGCTGAGTACCAGCGAGCGGCGCATCGACCGCGAGAAACTGCCCCAGTGTCAGATGATCTTCGACGAGAACGAGTGCTTCCTGGACTTCGAGGTGTCGGTGATCGGGCCCTCGCAGAGCTGGGTGGACCTGTTCGAGGGTCGGGTCATCGTGCTCGACATCAACGACAACACGCCCACCTTCCCGTCACCCGTGCTCACGCTCACGGTGGAGGAGAACCGGCCGGTGGGCACTCTCTACCTGCTGCCTACAGCCACCGACCGCGACTTCGGCCGCAACGGCATTGAGCGCTACGAGCTGCTGCAGGAGCCCGGGGGCGGCGGCGGCGGCGGCGGCGGCGGCGAGGGCCGGCGCGCCGGGCCTGCCGACAGCGCCCCCTACCCCGGGGGCGGCGGGAACGGCGGGAGCGGCGGCGGCCCCGGGGGCTCCAAGCGGCGGCTGGACGCGCCAGAAGGCGGCGGCGGGACCAGCCCGGGCGGACGCAGCAGCGTGTTCGAACTGCAGGTGGCCGACACCCCGGATGGCGAAAAGCAGCCGCAGCTGATCGTGAAGGGGGCGCTGGACCGCGAACAGCGCGACTCCTACGAGCTGACCCTGAGGGTGCGCGACGGCGGCGACCCGCCTCGCTCCTCCCAGGCCATCCTGCGGGTGCTCATCACCGACGTGAACGACAACAGCCCCCGCTTCGAGAAGAGCGTGTACGAGGCTGACCTGGCCGAGAACAGCGCCCCGGGGACCCCCATCCTGCAGCTGCGTGCCGCCGACCTGGACGTGGGGGTCAACGGGCAGATCGAGTACGTGTTCGGGGCGGCTACCGAGTCCGTGCGGCGGCTGCTGCGCCTAGACGAGACGTCCGGCTGGCTCAGTGTCCTGCACCGTATAGACCGCGAGGAAGTGAACCAGCTGCGCTTCACGGTCATGGCCCGCGACCGCGGGCAGCCCCCCAAGACAGACAAAGCCACGGTGGTCCTTAATATCAAGGACGAGAACGACAACGTGCCGTCCATTGAAATCCGCAAGATCGGGCGTATCCCACTCAAGGACGGGGTGGCCAGCGTGGCCGAGGACGTTCTGGTGGACACCCCCATCGCGCTGGTACAGGTGTCTGACCGAGACCAAGGCGAGAACGGAGTGGTCACCTGCACCGTGGTGGGCGACGTGCCCTTCCAGCTCAAGCCGGCCAGTGACACGGAGGGCGACCAGAACAAGAAGAAGTACTTTCTGCACACCTCGGCCCCCTTGGACTATGAGAGCACCAAGGAGTTCAACGTGGTCATAGTGGCGGTGGACTCGGGCAGCCCCAGCCTCTCCAGCAACAACTCCCTGATTGTCAAGGTGGGAGACACCAACGACAACCCGCCCGTCTTTGGGCAGTCGGTGGTGGAGGTGTACTTTCCTGAGAACAACATCCCCGGAGAGAGGGTAGCCACGGTGCTGGCTACAGACGCGGACAGTGGGAAAAACGCTGAAATCGCCTACTCGCTGGACTCTTCCGTGATGGGGACCTTTGCCATCGATCCCGATTCTGGGGACATCCTCGTCAATACCGTGCTGGACCGCGAGCAGACTGACAGGTATGAGTTTAAAGTCAACGCCAGAGACAAAGGCGTCCCGGTGCTACAGGGCAGCACCACGGTGATTGTTCAGGTGGCGGACAAGAATGACAACGACCCTAAGTTCATGCAGGACGTCTTTACCTTTTATGTGAAGGAAAATCTACAGCCCAACAGCCCCGTGGGAATGGTCACAGTGATGGATGCTGACAAGGGGCGCAATGCAGAGATGAGCCTGTACATAGAGGAGAACAGTAACATTTTTTCCATTGAAAATGACACGGGGACTATTTACTCCACGATGTCTTTTGACAGAGAACATCAGACCACATACACTTTCAGAGTCAAAGCTGTGGATGGGGGAGAGCCTCCCAGATCTGCAACAGCCACGGTCTCTCTCTTTGTGATGGATGAGAATGACAACGCTCCCACTGTCACCCTTCCCAGAAATATTTCCTACACTTTACTGCCACCTTCGAGTAACGTCAGGACAGTAGTTGCTACAGTGTTGGCAACAGACAGTGATGATGGCATCAATGCAGACCTTAACTACAGCATTGTGGGAGGGAATCCCTTCAAGCTGTTTGAGATTGATTCCACCAGTGGTGTGGTTTCCTTAGTGGGAAAACTCACCCAAAAGCATTATGGTTTGCACAGGTTGGTGGTGCAAGTGAATGACAGCGGGCAGCCTTCCCAGTCTACCACGACTCTGGTGCATGTGTTTGTCAATGAAAGTGTTTCTAATGCAACTGTGATTGACTCCCAGATAGCCAGAAGTTTGCACACCCCCCTCACCCAGGACATAGCTGGTGACCCAAGCTATGAAATTAGCAAACAGAGACTCAGTATTGTCATTGGGGTGGTTGCTGGAATTATGACTGTGATTCTAATCATCCTAATTGTAGTGATGGCGAGATATTGCCGGTCCAAAAATAAAAATGGCTATGAAGCTGGCAAGAAAGATCATGAAGACTTTTTTACACCCCAACAGCATGACAAATCTAAAAAGCCTAAAAAGGACAAGAAAAACAAAAAATCTAAGCAGCCACTCTACAGCAGCATTGTCACTGTAGAAGCTTCTAAACCAAATGGACAGAGGTATGATAGTGTCAATGAGAAGCTGTCAGACAGCCCAAGCATGGGCCGATACAGATCTGTTAATGGTGGGCCTGGCAGTCCTGACCTGGCCAGGCATTACAAATCTAGTTCCCCCTTGCCTACTGTCCAGCTTCACCCCCAGTCACCAACTGCAGGAAAAAAACACCAGGCCGTACAAGATCTCCCACCAGCTAATACATTTGTGGGAGCAGGAGACAACATTTCAATTGGATCAGATCACTGCTCAGAGTACAGCTGTCAAACCAATAACAAATACAGCAAACAGGTAAGATGCATCCCACATGTATCTGAATATCTAAGACAGGGCATCTTCTGCAAAGTCTTGTCTTCTCTCTTAAAGCTATTAGTTAAAATGTTAATAGCAGGAAATTGATGTTGGTGTAATTCTTATACCACTTATTTAGTAGAGGCCATTTACAAAAGGTACACCACTATAGTTTGTACCTTATACCAGAGTTTACTAAGCTATAGAAGAAAACACTGTAAGTGGTGTTTTATGCTTCTCTTGGTATTTGACAATTCTAATTCATCCTACATTTTTTTGTTTCCAGATAAATATGTGTGAATTGTCTGGATGGCTAGTTTTAACCTAAAATTCTTTTCTTTTGTACTACTAAGTGGATAATTTTATCCAAAGGCAAAATTTCTAAAGTTACTACTGTTGTCTATGCAAATTGGACACTAAAAAAGTTTTAGCTACGTTATATATTATGCAGAATTTTACAGATAAGCAGATGCTGATTCATGCAAATGAAGTACCAAGTCTGAGATATTGAAGTGCTGACTACTTTGACAAAAATGCTGACTTAAAAATATTTAATGATATGTAAATGCCATAAAAAACTACATTTTAATATTTCAGTATCTATACAATTAGGTTTTTATGAGGATATGCAGTTGGCATTTGTAGTATATGTATTTGGTATGAAAAGTTCATAAGCAAAAGTAAATTGCATGACTCATGTATTATTTAAGCCAAGTAACAAAAATGTTCATGTTTGGTGTAGTGTGTGTGAGAATATTTTGGTATGCATTGTGATATATTGCGACTATAAAAGTTTTATGGAATATTTGACAGAGTTGTTTCTTAGTGAAATGTGGAAACTAAAAAAAAAGCAAAGTATATTCTGAGGTGAACTTCAGAAAATATATAATTTATTTTTGAAAGTTTTGTTTTGTGTAATGCGTGTGTGAGTGTATAACTCACAAAGTTTACTTTTCTCACCCATCAACATTTGACATACAACAAATGAATACCGTTTGGAAGCTTCTGTATCTAAAGCTGTAGCAACTCTGCTAATAAAATGTCACACATTTCTTACCGCCAAAACATTTCAGGAAACATATCTTTGTCTGTCAAGCAATCTCCGATAAAGAGTGTTCTATTAAATATGTTTTGCATGTGGAATGTGTGATCTTAAAATAATTAAAGCAATGTAAAAAGTTTATTTTATAGCCTCACTGAAGATGTTATTGATGGGCTCATTAAAGGTATAGAAAAGAGATAAATATTAATTTCTTATTGTTTTCTATAATTTAAAAAATAAGCTTTATAAAGAACTGTTTTTGATGTATAGTCCTTTATTGTAGCTATTTGGATAAGGAGAAATAGACAATATGCTTTTATATCCAGTTACCAATGCAATCCAAGAAAACACAGGTTTGAACTACATTGAATTAAATGACTTTTAAAAAGATGTCTTTTTAAGTACCTGAGTCTTATTTCTTTTAAACTGAAATATGCTAAGTGGAAAGTATGTTTGTTATCGCTTTACCTAGAATTAGAGGCAGATTTCTATTTTGTTTTTGGTGCTTTTATCTGTTTTATAAACAAGGAAGATTCCAGTTAAAAGTAACAGCACTTTTATAACATTAGTTATAGAACCCACAAATAGAGATTTGTAGAGATTTCTTTAGAAAATGATAATTTGTTAAGAGAAAACATGTGAAAAGATCTTTATGCAGAATACGTACTTTACTGTCATCTTAAAAGGACTTTGTATCCTGTGGTTGACTAACATTTGCATTCTAAATTATGTAATCTTAAACTTTTGAGTGGACATATCAAGTGGCAGATTTATAGATATTTTATACAACTACCTCCTATGTTCTGTTTGACTCAGCAAATAGGGTTAGCTCTATATTCTTGAATATTTAAAACAGCCAATATCAAGAGTGTGGTGGCATCCTGTCTAAAAGGCAAAGTGATATGCTTATAAATAAACTAATGTATGGTGCTAGTCTCTTAACTGAACAAGGAAGTCCATATATCAGAAGAGAACACCTACAAAGCCATTCAAATAAACCATGCTGTTTGCCAAAAGTAACTTTGAAAAACGTGTATGTTGTTAAGCACTTGAAAGATGTATAAAGTTTTAATCACAATAAACAACTGATCTAAAATGAACTAAAGGCAAATGAAATACATTCCTCTTAATGTAATTAGTGATAGTAATTGATATGCTTCATCTACTCAGTATTGCTGTCAGGAGACAAGGGATCCATTTACAAATTTACATTCTGTTTTGACATCTGGCATAATGAGATCTTTTTTGTTCTCATTTTTGTTTGTGCTGTAGATAGATGATTTTCTATATTTATTTTTAAAAGATATTGCCTTTTTAAACATAACCAAAATGTATTTTCTATGATTAAACCTGAACTTTTTTTTTAATTTAGAAATTTCATTTGGTAGGGATTAATTAAAAAATAGAAGGTTTTATCTGACATAAAACCTTTTTTAATTTATAATTTTCCTGAATTGCCTTATTATAGTTCCTTATTTGTGATACAATGAAAATGATGTCTATTCCAGTGTTATTATCTTCATGAGAATAAGTGTTGCTCTTAAGTTCTCTTAATGGTTAGGTTATAATGAGTTAAACAGCTTTGTAGAAATGAAAGTTTGTGAAAAATGTCCCCTCCTCTTTTTGGTTTGTTTTCATGGGTTCTAGAGACAGTCAAATCAATCTCCTATAGTTACTCTTGGGCAGAATCTGGGAGATAATGTGTTGCAGAGATACTGGATTTATTTCAGAAATCCGCACATTTGATGATGTAGCCAAGGTTTTCAGACCTTTGCAAGTCAAACAAGAGCCCTTGTTCTCAACTAAATAATGTGTCCAATTGAGAAAAATGGGGATCACTGACAGCATTAAGTATCCACCTTTTCATTCCATTCTTCCTTTACTTGGTAAATCTGGCCTTGGTGGTTGTGAAAGTTTTGTGACTGGAAGTTCAACTGTGCTTTTGATTTGTAAAATGAAAGCAGAAGCATTCTGTTTTCTATTCATTTTACTATGTGTTAAGTATTTTTCATTTGTCTTAAAAATAATATAATTTCAAAAGATTAATAGATATTATAAAGCTATAGTTCCTACTTTGCATATTATTTTCAACTCCTGTTGAGCTTATCTTTGCCATGATGTTATTTAGATAATGCACTGGCAAGTAAAAATTTTATTTTATTTAGTAAATGGAAGGTAATGTACTTTATTTTTGGCAAGCAGATAGAGGATACAGCTTGAATAAACATTAACTTAAAACTCTATTTGTAGCTGATCCTGAAATACTCAAGAAAAATTCATATTGACTGCAATGACAGTTTCCTTTGCCTAAAAGAACTGCTGAATATCATCAGAATAATGTTCCCTTTAATTGATCAATTTGTGTTCAATATATCCATTGTATACTTTGTAAAGATATGGCGGAAATTATTTTTTTGATTACTTAGATTTTGGAAGCAAGAAATGACTTGCCATCATCTATTACAGTTCTAAGCATAAGAAACTTGAGTATCGATTTATTTGTGAATGTATATTATGCCATATGTATTATAGTGGAAATGCATTTGCATGGTGATGCCAACCACAGCTTTCTGCTTTAACTCCATAAGCATTCCTTCTACAATATGGTTCTGCAATCTATGACCAAGGACACTTTGAAGAGGCAGAATGAATCTGCATATGGTGGGATTTCTGTTACATATGGCCTGAAATCAAAGACAAGAGGCTAGACAGTGTCTTTAGTCAGGAGCTATCTACTAAACAGTTCTTGGCTTTCTGGATATCTGTGAATCAAGGAAAGTGTCATTCACTGATTTGATCTGCAGTGAATATGCAGTTTTTTTTGAAGTCCAGGTATGACCATTTGAACCTTATCCCAAACTTCTCCTAAGTCAATTAATGACTTTGACTTAAGACCACAAAGTCAATTTAATCATTGTAAGTAAATCATGCAGCTGGACAACTGTAACAAAAGCATTCTTTCTTGTTTTCTTTTATCTTTAAGTAAGTACATATCTCGTGTGGGAAAGCATGCTCCTGTGATAAATATGTATCATAATCCCTCTCTCTCTCTTGCCCTCTCACACACACCCATACAGACACACACACAGATATATTCATGTAAACTAATTATGGTGCCATTAGGCTGTTATTTACTGCGATATTCATACATTGGTATGTAGAAAAAACTTAAACTTTAAACACACACAAAGCTGACATAAAATATATCATAATCAAATGTTTAATGTCAAAATTTCTAGAGATGTCACATTTTACAATTAAAAGATATTAACCAAACCAATCTCATCACTTTGTAGGAGAAACTGAGGCTTAGTTTGAAAGTTAGTTTGACTGAGATCGTAAGATTATCAGGGATATAACGTGGACTAGAGTCCAACTCATGGAATGCAGAGTCCAGGGTTCTTTTTTTTTAAATCATTCTACCAGTAGGAAAAAAAATTAAATTTCTGTAACTTTTTCTGTATATATTTCAATAGTGACAGAAATCTCTTGAGGTTTTCTTATGTAGGTATAACTATATATTTGGCTATCAAAACTGATGTTTTTTTACACTAGTATATAATTCTGCTTTGGGTTCTAGTTTTTGTCTGTAAAATTATTGGGGAAATTGTATTCCAAATTTTATAGATTTTTAACAAATTCATAGTTTTTCCCCCTTAAATAAGATAGCAATTAATGGCATTCATTAAAGTAACTTAACATGGTTTAGAACATATATTCAACAAGTTGACAGAATTTTTCATTTTAGCAAAACAATGACAGTAGACATAAGCTCCTATATAGCATTTAGTATATCCTCAATAAAAACGTATTTGTAATGGAAATGAATAAAGCTTTCTATACATTGTTTATGAAAAAAACTTTCTATGCATTCTAATTGGGATGATCTTTTACTTTTTCCATCAATAGTGATGATTCTTTTGACTTCTACACTGTTTTTCATTTTGCCAACTTTGCAGATGCACTTGACTTGACTAGCGTCCTTAACACACAATTGTGGACTAATTTTTTCCTCTAATTTTTTAAAGAAAGTGCATTTTGTTATTTTTCAATTGAATTGCTTCCTTGGTAGGCAGTTTACCAATCTAGCTTTTTCTATTCTAAATATAAATTATTGGTAAAATATAAATTGGTGAATTTATTAATTTCAAAAGTAGAACCCATACTGTTTTGAAAGCTAAATAAAGTGTAACAAAACCATTGCTTTATCATAGCCACCAATGCTTTCAAATATTTTAACATCATTCCTTTTCCTAGAAGAGGATGGTAGTAGAAGTTATATATAGAAAATTTAGTATAATAATTGTTAAGAGTTTTATGTTTAACTTATATATAACTGAATTCTAAGCTATAGCAAAGCTCATCATCCATTTATTTACATGTATGACTCTATAGAAATAGTAGAATCTTTGTGCATATATAAAAAATATATACACATGTATATATGTGTGTGTGTGTGTGTGTGTATATATATACACACATACATAGAGAGAGAGTCAGCTTTGTTTTTCTATCTTATTTATTTTAAAAGCCCTTAGAATCTTTTCTAAAGCAGCGACTCTGTTTCGGAACATTACACAGTGCTTTATTTAGCATTAGTGTTGTGAGAGAAATCACATTCCAAGAAGAATTGAGCTGAAACCACTAAAACTAATCTTAATTATCACTTCTGGTGAATTAATGTTCTAAAGGCAGATAAAGGGTTATTTTCAGGAATTTAGTGATGTTTGTATTGAACTCTAATGCTGTTTATAAACAAAAACAACTTAAAACGATTACAGCTTCCAAGTAGGATTCATCCAAGTTGACTTTTTCCCACCTGAATGTATTTATTATTTACAAACGCATAATTTGAAAATAAAAATTCTCTGCTCCAAAACCTCCACCACAACATTCCAGTTTTGGGCATAAGCCATTGGGGGAATTCCTTCAGAGTTTTTTCTTTTCTTTTTTTTTTTTTTACCTGCATAAATCTTTATTTTCCTTCTTTCAGATGCGTCTACATCCATACATTACTGTGTTTGGCTGAATTCCACTCAAATATGATGCTCCATTATGCACCATACTCTGATGACCTTGCTACTTCGAAAGCTGCTGGAGCCTGCCCTTGGCCGTGGGGTGTCAGCCAATCACTGCTTGTTCCATTTGTTGTGCATTTGATTTTTAATTTTTTTTTCTCATTTAAGGAAAAATAGTATTGAAATAAATAAACTTATAAAAGAAAGAGTATTAATAAAGAAATCTGCTATTAGTGAGTGTCAGTTACCAGGAACGACATTCGCAGAGAGGTAGTTAGCAGAATTTAATAATGAAATCTTTTAAAAAAAAAATCTAAAAGTGTATTTCAACAATGATTTTAAGACTCTGGCTTTGTGTAAACCAAGGAAAATTAAGTCTATGAAGTCTCTGTCTATAATATATTAAATAATGACTATGAATAAAATCCTAAATTACTCAATAGTTTTAAAGTGTTGCATATTCAAAGCCTTTTCCAGACCAGGGAGATAGTTCTGCTTAGAGTGAAGGATAGTGTCTCTTGCGCATTCTGTGTGTATATTTCTAAATGCCACTGTGTGTGTGTGTGTGTGTGCTCCCACAGGTTATATGCAAAGACTTTGAGCAACATTTATAACAAGTATTTTCTCTAAGACAGATTTGAGAGATTTATTTTGTACTTACCACAGGCACTGCCAATGGGTTGTTTTCTCCCTAATCTTGAAATATTGACCAAAATATCTGTAGAATTTTCATGACTTTGTTGTTGTTGTTAAATTTCTTAAGAAAATTTAGAACCTTTGAGTTAGATTCACAGAAGTCACCGTGATCACATTCAGAAGGAAGTAGTTTTCTTTTATCAGAAGACTATTCTATTTGATGTCAGGTAACATAAGTTCAAGCAGCTTCTGAGAATTCAACATGTTATATATTTTTGAGAAAGCAAGTAGCTGAATTTTAGCTATACAAATAGTAATTTTCTAGATAAGTCAAGAATTCTCTGCATGTTCCCTCTAACTCTCTGTTTATGTATTTATGTCTCTATTTGTCATGTTGTATGTGTTTGTGTGCCTAAAATAAGTGTTCCATATATAAACTTTGATAATTTTGTAATATATTTATCATACCATCTGCCCTATTAAAGTTTCCCCAAGTTTTGAGCTACTGACCAAGAGTTCCAGATTCTTGAGAATTTTTTGGTGAATTATTGTCAATATAAAAGCCTTTTAAGGAAAAAAAAATATTGGGACAGCATAAATATACAGAGTGATAGGAAATGCTTGCTAACAATTACTAATGCATGTATTTCAAGTTGTTTATTTTATTAGCTGTTTATTTAATTTTGCAAAAAGGAAATTTCCAGAAATATCACTGAGACTATAGTGAAATTCTTCAATAAAACCTAATTATCATTAACCTCTCATTTTGTTTTGAGCACAGGACCAGTGTAAGAAACTGGTAAAAAACAAAAACTTCTTACCACTTTCGGCTTCTTGGAAATATTATGTTTTCTCATCCTAAAGTAGTAAACTTCGTTAGATGTATACTTAAAATCCTGGACTGAATCACATCAACTCAAAGACAAGTTACAGACAAACAAAAACAACAACAGAATGTCCAGAATTTTGGGATAAACTAATGTGTAACCACACGGAGGGAATATTTATGAATACCTTCACAAAGAACATTCTGAGGCACAATTTTGCAAACTTGGGTATGTGATTCAATTTGTGAGTTTCTACCACAATCCGAAAGATGCGAAATAAAGCAGAAAAATTTCAAGTAGACCATTCATATAATGAGGCTAAATATTTTCTTGTGCAATCCTTGTTTCAGTTGTGTTTGTATGCCTGCATTAGCCCCTGCTTTTGGTTGCTATGTACAAAATTTGTCTTCTTCTGGAAGTAGCCCAAAAGGAATGAGAACCACCCCTTTAGAATGTTCCAAATGGGAAACAGTGGCTATTTACTGTTATGATTAGAAAACATAATAAATCAAAACAAAAAAGTACTAGCAATCCCAAGGATTTTAGTGTGCTTAAAAGCTGAATCAGAATAATCAACAGCAGCAAGCTATGAGATGTCTGTTATCATCCCTCTGGTGTTTTCTTGTTTTATTTTGTTTTTTCATCTTTGAACATTTTGTCATTGGTTCTTGTCCCTGCACAGACTTCCCCTCTACCCTAACTCCCTGCTCCCAAATGTTCTCTACATCAGATCTCTTGACCACTCTCCTTTTCAGCTACTGGAATTTACCATTTAGGGAGGTACCTATGGACAAATGGAAATAGACTCAGAACAATCCACCACCTTATATCTTTTGGCATTTGGACATTTTATTTTAAATGACAATGCAATACACTGCAATGGAATATGAGGATGTTAGAGACTGATTTAAGTAAAGTTTATTTACTTTAACACATCCAATATCAGCTGATACTGAGTATGCAAAGAAAAATAAGATGTCTTTGTCTTCATGGAATTGATGTATTATAAAGAAGATTACAGAGCAGAAAAATGATAGATTGTGTTTGCCCTATGCTTCTAAAGTTTCAAATCATTGAATGCATGTTTGCTCCTCAGAGCAATCTTTGAGGAAAAGCACCATTATTATTTCTGAGGTAAGGAAACTGGAGTAATGAACAGCTTTTTCAGGACCCTGATGGAACTAGCAAAGAACTTGATCAAGTCTCGGAAGAAATAGCCAATCAGAATTCAAAAGTACTGAAAGCAGTTGGTGGAAGTGGTGAAATTTGTGCTTTTGAATACAGTATATTTTTAGACTTACTTGGGTAAACTCTTCCCAAAAGAATTAGAACAAACCCAGTTTTTCGAACTTTTTCTAGTCACAACCTACACTTTATACTATCAAAAAAACTGTTGTGGGTATAATGTGAAGATCTAATCAATTACCCTATTTTGTAAGCAACAGCCCCATATGAGATTAAAAACAGACAAACCTCAAGAATTAAGTAAGCAACCAAGATTATCATTTATTTTTGAGGCTATCTCTAGAAAAACTACCAATATCCTCCAGAAGTAATTCCACAGTTTGAAATGTCTCTGGGAAGTTCTATCTATAATTTTGCAAAGCACTTATCTTGGTTGTGTATAACTTTTGTAATCCATTTATTTTCTAGAGAATGGGTTGCTTTGCTTTCTGTTTTATACACTATGCAAGGCTTTGTAATTAAAATGATGGCCAAAACAAAACTCTTTAGTGCAAAAATAATACACTACTACTTAAGGCAAGGGATAGGTGAAGCTCAGAGTGCCCCCAAGTTTGTCTTGTCCATCAAGATATTCCCAGTGCCTGCTAGAGTGCTCAGCGTACAGGAGACACCCCTAAATATTTGTGAAACAAACAAAGGATCAAAGGGCCTGGGCTTTAGTGCTAAGTAGCCTGAAAATCCGTCGACATCAGATCACTGAACTGTGGTATGGCCTCTTTGATTTCAAACTCTGAGAACATCCTAGTTGTTATTTTCTTTCCCTGCTGGGTGATGTCTCCAGGATAAAGGATACCTGCCGGGTTGGCTAGAGTCCCTGCCTTCTCTGCAGGATATGTCTCTCTTGTTTCTGTACCAAATGAGCAATTCTCTGATTCCCCCTCCTGGCTTCTTCTTAGTGGTGTTATAAACACCAAACCCTTCAAAAAGATTAAACTAAAGCAAATGTGGGAGGAGGCACTGGTCACACGGTAGACTTCTGATATATTTTGAGGGGCTGTGAAGAGGTGTGTAGACATATGGGTTTTCAGGATTTTTTGGGAGATCCTCATCTGTGAGGAAATATGGATACATGCACACCCATGCACATGCATGGGTCTCTGTATTTGTCAATTTATATATCCCTGCAAGTATTATTCATTCACTGTGCCAACCTATGCTCACTGATAATGTATTATTTCTTTCCTTTTTCGTTCTGACTCTCCCTGGGGAGCAGTTGTTTTTAAAGATGAGAGTCTAGCATATCTGTAAAGAGAAAGATGTACTTGATGTACTCAGGAAAGAAGTCTAGGAGAGGGGATATGTCCTTCCTGTGGACTGATGGGCAGGGAAGCTGAGAAATGCCTTACAACTCCAAAGCACTCCTTAGAAGTCCTGAGATTCTAAGAAGTGCCTCTTTTAAATTGCAAATGACCTCTGAAGGAGTTGATTCTGTCTTTGGCACACCTGGGTGTAAATTGCTCTAAGCGGATAATGAGGTCAGCACCTCCCAAAGATCAATAGTTCTTAAGAAATGGGGATTTTGATGAGGACCCTGAGGAAGGGTGAACAGCCTTCCCCAGTTTAGAAGACTGAGGCTTCCGTTAAGGCACCATGTGTCTGGGACTCCAGCTGGGAGTCAGGAAGTAAGGTGAGATTACAGCCGAAAAGGGTATTCAGTCCCGATAAAAGCAAATGTTTGCGTCCTTGATTTTGTGACCGGAGGGCTGACACTAGATGTCTAGGTTTTCTATGACTGTAAGACTGCTGTTAAAAAGTAGTCAGGGTTTATCTTCTCCCATTTCTACTAGTTGTTTTGTTTGGTTTTGGTTTTCAGCCTGCAGTATCAGGGCTATCTTCATTCATTTTCTACCCCTGTACTTTCGTGAGAAAAAGAGGAACAAAGAAGGAGAAAAGAAGGGGGGGAAAGGCAACCACTGCATGGCTACACACTCACCTTCTCCCTATTATTATTATTAGACTACTGTAATCAAAGTAGTTGCCATATTGTTGCCATGTAGCTGTTGCTTATCCTAATTTAATTAAATTCTCAGAAATTGAGTGCCAGTAGGTCTTTACTGGGGCTTTTGCCTGGAGAATCCCATGGACAGAGGGGCCTGGTGGGCTACAGTTCTTAGGGTCGCAAAGAGTTGGACACGACTGAGCAGCTAACACTTTGACTTTCACTTTCAGGTCTTTACCGAGGGCTTCTCGGGTGGCTCAGTGATAGGGAATCTGCCAGCCAAGCAGGAGACACAGGTTTGATCCCTGGGTTGGGAAGATCCCCTGGAGAAGGCAATGGCAACCCATTCCAGTATTCTTGCCTGGAGAATCCCATGGACAGAGGAGGAGTCTGGTGGGCTACAGTCCATGGGGTCGCAGAGTCGGACAGAACTTAGAAAATAAACAGCAGTGACAAAGGTCTTTACTATGTACCAGAAACCTGACTTTTTAACACTTCCCCCTTCTCAATTCTGACTGCAGAGGGGAGGTCGGGCTACGAAAGACTTGAAGTTTAGAGCCCCTGAAATTCCTCACTTCTGCTTATTGGTTTGGTTTTTGACAGCCTCTGACAAAATAGAAAACGGAAGCCTGATAAGGTGATAGGAAAATCTGCCTTTTGCCCTGACTGTGTCACTGACCGGCCAGTGCACCCTTGTATAAGTCCTTTCAAGTCCTGAAGCTTCTCAAACTCATCTTCTGTCATTTTACATAATAACCCTTGCTCTGATTATGTGACATGGTTTATGCAAGTCGAATGAACTGTTTGGGACTTATAAAACACTACTGTAACTTGAGATAGTATTTCTCCATATCTATGAATTTCTCTAAGCCCTACTTAAAGTGCACTTGCACTTTTGGAGTATTTTCACTATTTATAACATTATATGAAAAGTTTTTTTTTTTTTTTTTTTGTTTCCGTTTCTTGGCGCTTTTTGTTTGCTTTGTCATAATCACTTATTTGAAGCCTCTGATGTTCTCTTATCCTGGTTGATTTCTTTGAAGTAATGTTGATCAAGGTGCACCTAGGGTGTGTACCTATCCATAGACCAGGAGACACTGGGTTTTGTCCAAAGTCATTACAGAGCCTATGACATCTAAGTGGGAAAAGGGGAAAGAAATAGTTTATTGCTGCAAAGCAAGTAGCTTAGGAAAGACTCACAATAGTTTGCATCCATTTTGATACTTTTAAAATAAATTTACTACTTTTTAACAGTCCTTTCCTCTTCCATTCGGTATTTCCTAGAAGTTTTTCTTCCATTCCTCACGTACAGTCTCTAACACTGAATGATCATTTATTGAGCTTTAGTTCTGTGTCAATCACTCTGCAATGGTGTCTATACCACATTATAATATTGACTCCTCCTAACAGTTCCAGGAGACAGGTTCCATTATTTGCTTCTTGTGACACATGGTACCTGGGAAAAAGAAAACCGAAACTCATAGGTCCCATCTTCTCTATTTAAGGCAGGTGCATTCAGCTACTTGCAGTCAACTCTCCTCCAAAATAATTCTCTCTCCAAACCTGAGAGTTATCATTAGCACAGTAGTCCTGATGGATTTTAATCTGTGTGCTTCTTTATTTAGGCTTTTGTGTGCATTTTGTTCTAGTCCACAATACCTGCTGTGTATCCCCAGCAGTCTTACAAGACAGAGTCTGTGTTAGTCTGCAAGGGCTGCCATAACAAAATACCATAGACTATGTGCCTTAAACCACAGTAATTTGTATTTTCACAGTTCCAGAGGCTAGAAGTCCCAGATCAAGGTGCCAGCAGATTCACAGAGAGAGAGAGCTCTAGTGTTCCTTTCTCTTCTTCTAAGGAAACCAGTTCTATCAGATTAAGGCCTTAACCCTTCTGATGTCATTTAACCATAAATTAGCCTCAGAAAGATTCTAATTTCGGGTAAATCACATTGGAGGTCAGGTCTTCAACATAGGAATTTTGGGGGCACACAATTTACTCCGAAACAGAATGTGTTCTTAAAGGATGTGTGTTCATCTTGTCCTGCCAGAACACCAGAGTGTATTCTTGACTGGAGCAGAACACGTTGGACTGGACCACTGTTTCTTCGTGAGCTTGTCGTTAACCACATGCAGTCTGTACTTTGATAGTAAAGAAGTTAAAAGAACTTTCCATTTAAAAAGTTTCCATTTTACAAGAACCTTGTTTTCCTATCAATTTCTGAAAGCAGCTCTATAGATGTTCTTGGCATTGATGAAAAATTCCTATAGCTTTTGTGAAAAAATATGAACGTGTAATGGGTATGCATGTGCATAAAATTTGAAGTTCATTTTTTAGCTCATTATGTCTAACTTTTTATGCTCATCATTGAGTGCTTTTTGCAGTTTTCAGTTTTACAGGGATTTGTGATATTAAATGGGGCTTTCCTGGTGACTCAGATAGTGATATTAAATACCATCTTAGTTATTTTAATTTTGCCAACTGATATGAGTTCATGCAGGTATAGTAATTATGTAAAATCAATATTTGTATAAAATAGTCCAAAAATTGTTCCACAAATGTAACAGAATTTTTTAAAATGATGATGTTAATATTTAGTCTAAAATATCTAGTATATTATTAACATTAAAGTTCAAATAAAAAGTAGTAGGAGTTAAGGGGTGGAGGGAGTCGGTTGAAACAGCAATAATATAGGCTTTATAATCCTTTCAAAGGACAGTTTCAGTGGATTTTCATACATAGTGGCATAATTGGTCTGACAAAGATCCAGTGAGTCTGATTCCCCCTAATATTTGGAGATTGCCAAATGTGTAACCGAGGCCTATCCCACGCTCTGAGTGACTCTTCACAAACTGTTATTATGTGTGCATGCAACACGGTACATCAGTACAAATTCATGGACACATCAAGTTATTTTTTTTACCCCCACTGTGTCTTTTGGTTTTCTTAATAAAATTAAAATTTCATGTGATATGTATATCCATTGGGCTGTATGAAATGGTGATATTTTAGGTATAACACAGGATAAACCCATCAACGTCAGAAAAAGGAAGCTCTTTTCTGTCCTTTAGTCAGAATTTCTAGGCGATGGAGCATAATAGCTGAATAGATCTTTCCTCAGAAGTACAAACTTTCTGAGCTAACTTTAAATTTGACCCCCAATATTAAAAATGGCAAGTTAAACAGTTGTTTTGTTCAGGGAAATGGCAATAAGTGTAGCCTAAATCTGAATTTTTAAAAAATCATGTCTAAATCTGCTTTTCAATGTATTGAACTGTTGAACACAAGGACCAGTTTTAGATACAGAGATGGCATTTCTATAGGGCATTAGGGACAAAAGATGTAATTACCATCTTTTGTAATTACCCAAAAAATTTACTTCATTACAAAAAAGTCTTACTTTTTTTTTAGTATTTTACCTTTCATAAGAAACTACTGTGTGTTTGTATGTATGTATGTATCTGTATGTATGGTATGTATATGCATGAATATGTGCGTGCTAAGTCACTTCAGTCGTGTCCGACTCTTTGCGACCCAATGGACTGCAGCCTGCCAGGCTCCTCTGTCCATGGGATTCTCCTGGCAAGAATACTGGAGTGGGTTGCCCTGCCCTCCTCCAGGGCATCTTCCTGACCCAGGGATTGAACCTGTGTCTCTTACATCTACCTGCATTGGCAGGTGGGCTCTTTACCCCTAGTGCCACCTGGGAAGCCCATGTATATGCATATATACATATAAATATATCCTACAAAAGAAAAGCAATACAGTTAACATTGCAGAGAGAAAATACTTATCTTATGCCAATTAGGTGATTATATGTAGGTACTGTTTTAGGCACTGGAGAAACGGCACTAATGAACATAGACAAACATCCCTTCCCCCACGGAGATTCAATTACAGTGGAAAAATTAAAAAGTAATAGCTAAACTTGCTGTGTTCTACACACTGGTCAACATATTTTACATATATTATCTCATTAAGTAAGTACAACAGCACTACCAAGAACACCTGTAATTGTCTTCATTCTGTAGATGAGGAAAGTGATACACAGAGGGAGCTGAGTAACTTGCTCATCATCCCACAATTTGCAAAGTATTTGAGCTGAAGTTCAAGTGCAGACAGTCTGACTGCAGAGGCCAGATGTGCATATGCCAAGTGCAGGGAACGCATCTATTTTATAGCCAACTAGTTCTGTAGAATGAAATTGACTTCACTGACTTCTCTTAAAGGCTTCAATAATATTTCAGCCTTCCTATTTCAATACCTTTTACTGTGTTCTTGAAATTAGGTCACTCAGCCCAATTTTTTTTAATAGTTCTACCTTAAACCTTAAAGTTCAAATCAAAAAATGGGAAGATAGATATTAGACTAGTCCACACTTCCCACTTTCTCTCTACCCATTGTGTTCTTTGGGGAACACCTCATAAATATATTTTCCCTTTTTTGTTATTTTGTTTTAATGTTCTTTGTTTCATTAAGTATTTCACACATAGTCTGTTCTGTAAGTTATTAATACAACTAGGAAAAAACAAATTTATTAATTTTTGTGAATTGCCATTTGATTAAGATGGGAAATGCCTTTATATGAGAATAAAATTTTATTTAGAAAGAATTAAAAACCTACTTTGTGTTTGTTTTTGTTTTTTAGTCCCTTAGTCATGTCTGCCTCTTTGCGATCCCCATTGACTGTAGCCCGCCAGGCTCCTCTGTTTATGGGATTTTCCAGGCAAGAATACTGGAGTGAATTGCCATTTCCTTGTCTAAGGAATCTTCCTGACTCAGGGATGGAACTTACATCTTCTGCTTTACTGTCAGATTCTTTACCCCTGAGCCACCAGGGAAAGCCCTTTCTTTAAACTAGTACTGATTATTAAACATTCGATTAAAATATGACCTATGTCATTTTCAGGTTTTTTCTCTTAAAACATTTTATCAGTCTATTTCCTTACTTAAATTTCATATATGTTTCTTTATGAGACACATTTTTCTTTTTTCTTTTAAATTTATTTTTTAATTGAAGGGTAATTTCTTTGCAGAATTGGAGACAATTTTAATCACCTAAAATTCAGAGGGGTATCATTGAAGCCCATCTGAAATTGCTTCTTTGTGACAATAATGATGCACCCATTTCTGCTATGACAGTGTCTTCCTAATGTATTGATGATATTGATGATATCCTATATTTATTATAGGATGCTTATTCAACAGGATATGTCTCAAAATATAAATTTTTGTAATATAACTCTGGATTCAGCTATATGTCTCTATACACTTGTGATCTGGATTGATCTTAGTATATGTTTAATATGATTTAAATTTTTTAAGTTTCAGAATTGGTGAATCAAATGTTTGAGGCTGTTATTTTCACACTCCACCTAATAATTAGTAGAATTTTGTTTGTTTAAAAATAAGTATTACAAGTATCGCCATCCTTGCTGTTATTCCCTGCTAATAAGAAGAAAATATGATTCACTGGTAAAGAACCCAATTAATAATCCCAGCCAGACCTCACATGAATTCTTACAGAGCCCAGCAGATCACTTCTTTACCATTTGGTTAAAAGTTGAACTCCCGCTTGGAAACAACTGACTTAAAGCCAAAGAACTCTGGAAATTAATCAGTGTTAGTCATTGGCTTGGGCTTCCCTGGTAGCTCAGCTGGTAAAGAATTCGCCTGCAATGCAGGAGACTTGGGTTCAATCTCTGGGTTGGGAAGATCCCCAGGAAGAGCGCATGGCCACCCACTCCAATATTCTTGCCTGGAGAATTCCCATGGACAGAGGAGCCTGGCAGGAAGGACAGAGGAGCCCTTGGGGTCAAAAAGATTCAGACACAGCTGAGCGACTAGCACAGCACAGTCATTGGCCTCGTAAGTGTGAGCATCACACATACATTTTCACATTAGTGAGTCTTAAGAGTATAGGCAAAGTAGAGGATGGAACCATTTGGTTTGAGTTGGAAAGATCATTCAAATTTAGTGTATGAAGATGGATAGTTAGTGATGAATCTGTAAACTTCAATGTAGATATCGGTGCACTTTCAGAAAAAGGAAGAGAAGAAAAGACAAAGAATGCCGTGTGTTCGGCATAACCAAATTGTAAGGACCTGATGAAATCCACAATTCAGTCTGTATGTGTTGTTGTCAGTCTAGCAAAATGTTTCCTGGATACACCTTGTAGTCTGTGTCTTTTATTTTTTAATCCACTTAGGGAAGGGAATTGTTTTTAGTCCCCAGATATAATAGTGTGAATACCTACCTTTGACAGTAAGCAAGTAATAAAAATACATGCTTATGTGTTCTTGAGAATGCATCTCTATTATTTTTGAACTTTTTGTTTTTTTATAAAGCAAGAACAATTTTTTTCAGAGCACAGGTCAGAAACTCCTAATGGCAAGTAAGTTACAATTGTGTAACTGCTCCGTTTCACCCAAGAAGTGGTTCAGTGAAGAATTTACTTTATTGTATGCTTATGCTTTCAAATATCTATCATACTGTTTACCCATCACTGGATAATGTGAACCTTGAGGGACTTAAAGTGCCTGATATCCCCACTATGTCCTGTCACATTATAGTTAATGGGATAGTATATGCCTATTGTGAAGGAAGGACAGACATGGCTTATAAATATAAAATCAATCCATACACAGCACTTCTGTAATCTTTGTATGTCTGTATACATTTCTCTACATCAGAAATGCTCAGTTCTACATTTTAGGCTACAGAGGTGCCATGCGAAGAAAATGAGAGCGATTTGCATGAAGCCTAAACAAAGGAAATCCAGCCACGCTTCTAGCCTTTAATTAACTGTGTCATACACTCTTGTGCAACTTATCTCGTGTTCAGAGATGACCTGCATGCTGCTCTTTTGATCTCTAGCATCAGTAAGGACTAAAAGAGGACTGCCACTTGAGCTGTGAATTTTGTTTTGATATTTAATAGTATCAGAAAGAAAGAAATTATTCATCATAATCTATTTCATATAAAAAGATGTTGAAATGGAGACAGATGCTCACATCTAAAAGCATGACTTTCCCATATAATATGCCTCCGCATTAGTGAGTACAATCCTGGCTGAGAGGCAGATGCAGCTTTTATAAGGTTTATTTTGGTCTTGATCTCTGAAGTTGAACAGATCACTCAGTTTTTCTTTATCTCATTTTCCCAATGTATTCAAAACTCCATGGGAAATAAGAAACTGTAAAAATCAAACAGTTAAACTTTGGGTATTGATGAATGTCATTTCTATGGTAGTAAACAAGCTATCTTCAAGGAGGGTGGAGGAAGATTAGGCAAAAATGAAGTAATGATGCCAAAGCTGAAGCTACATATTTTCCTAGAAGAGTCAGTTTTTAAAAATAAAGAATTCCTTGTTACCAAAAATAGGTGTTGTCATTTTATTCCTAGCACTCATCTGTGGAGGAGAATTGAAGACGTATTATTTTGTCACTCTGAGTAAAAACAGAAATGTCTTATTGAAGAAAGGAGAAAAAAAAATATGCTTCAGAACCAAAGAGGAAAGTCTCAATTTATAGAAAAAAAAATGCAGGATTTTGTTCAGAGGCCCCAAATATGTTTGGCTTCTTTCTTTTTTTTTTTTTTTTTAATCATTTAAGCTGGTTTCTTGCTGGGCCTTTTTATTGAATAATTGAAAAAAAAGAAAAAAAGGATGGGGGAGGGACTTTTTCAGCAAAGGCAAAAGATAGTAAAAAATAAAAGAACTAAGGGAATACAGGTAGGAAGTTGTATCTTTCTGTACTTTAATGATTGCCTACATTTCCCCCCCAAAATTATAGTTGAAAAGGTCTGAAAAAAATATCAAGCCCCGAGCAAAGTGTTGGAGAATAAAACATAACATCCTATGCACCTTCTACTTCCCATGTTCATGCTCATTTCTACTCTCTCTCTCTCTCTCTCTCTCTCTCTCTCACACACACACACACACACACACACACACACACACACACACACACATGTTCATACTCCCACAAACTTGAATGACATTAAGTTTTAACACAGTCATGCATTTATCTTTGCAACCCCCCTCCCAAACAAATCAGTTTAGGGAACGTTGAAATTTGGGGGCATGCTGGCATTTTTGAAAGCTGCTTTCAGAAAAATGATCATTAATCCTCTCAGTAGATTTCAAGTTGTGGGGGAAGATTGCTGGAATAATGGCTTCAGCAAAGCGGACATTCTGCGCTTGGCAGTCTTCTGCAGGACATCAGGTTGTCGGCAATCTGTTTTTCTCAGACCCGCAGCATCCTCTGCAGCAGCCTCAGTTTGTGATAGTCTGAGGTGCTGCTCTTTTCTTCCCCTGTGGCATTCTGTAAGCTTTTACACTTGCTCTAGCTTCATTT
This sequence comes from Muntiacus reevesi, assembly GCF_963930625.1. NCBI lineage: Eukaryota > Metazoa > Chordata > Mammalia > Artiodactyla > Cervidae > Muntiacus > Muntiacus reevesi. Next base: position 47,310,383 of record NC_089264.1, read on the forward strand.
TTCCCACCAAGCAGACAGAGTTTTCTCACTGTCTCAGAGGAAGTCAGATGTCAGTAAGTACCACGCAGTCAAGTGATAAGAATATTTTAAACACCGAATGTTTTTGACGTTTTCAGGATCCCAGCTGCATTGAGAAAGCTATGAAGGACTATTAGATTTAGGGTTTTCTCTTTTATCAGCAAGTTTCCAATATTCCTCGATCACATAACTAAAAAATAGTATAAGAATAAAGGTAGATCTCGAAGTTTGCCTCAGATGTGTCTCCATCAACCTAATTGAGGAGGGATGTTAAGTAAGATTGCCGGAAGTTACATGCCCAAATGAGTGTTGTTTATTCATCTATCTAACCCCCAATTATTGATGTCTCATGGAAGTAGGCATTTAAAACAGGAGGTCACAGTCTCATGAAAGACAGCCTTGTAAAGATATCATTTTAATATAGTATGGTAATGGCTATCATGGGAGTTATAGGTATTTTGGGAAGGCCTTAACTGATTCCTAGGAAGGTTGATACTGGTTAATGACTTCACACAAGTTATAATGTGGCTTTAATTTCTTTCTTCTGCATCAGCCCTGCATCAGTCTTGCATTGTTGTACATAGGCCTTAACTGTTCTCAGGAGAGCTGAAATGGAACCTCATCCTCCTTTACATTTCAACAGGTGTTTGCTATTTATGCATTTCTAATGAATTTTTTCTTTGTTAAAATTAGAACCAATTCATGAGCAATTCAGTTAGCCTCATTGTTTTGTTATTCTCTGTCCTGTTGGCCAAAAACTAAACTTGCTCACTGTAACTGTTTGCTCTGAATTCTCAAATCAAACTACCTTTAAGTGGGAACTATTACTCTCATCGAAGAGACTGAAAAAAAAGACACATGTGAAGAGCGATTTCCAAGAGAGGAGTCCTATACATGCTTTTAATCAACATTACTGGAATGTTTACACCCTCTTGAGGCAACTTCTTTGAAAAATAGAACAACTCATCTGAATCATAAATTGTGTTTTTCTAAAAACAGCCATGTAATCTTGTATTTTCATACCTTGTATTTATTTATGCCTTGATTATCAAAAGCGTTATAGCCTGGGAGATCCTAAGAAAAACCTTAATGATTTTTTTTCTTAAATTTCTAATTATTTTAGATGCTTTTCATTTCTTCTAGTGTTCTCTTATTTAGCCAGGCACCTTTCATGTGTTCTATTAACACTGGTACTTGTTATCAACTGGCTTCCAGATAATCCTGCTTAAGTGACTGGTTAATGACAGCTTTTAAAATACTGCCTCTCCAAGTTATATTTCTATTCATGGAGGATTCTGGAAGAACAAAAAGCCCTGATGTGAACCTTTCTAACAAAGGGATTTATATAAGGCATTATCCAGAATTCAGAGAAAAACATTTGGAGATAAAACAATCCTAGTTGATCTTTCTCCTATCACACTTGGTCCCTTGATCTCTTAAAGGGGTCACTTCACAAAAGATCTTTAGTTTTTTGTCCAGGTGGCAGAAAGGATTAAGATATTCCTTATTTAGTGCCAATGCCACTCAGCGTCTAATTTCTTAGTTCATTATATATATATGTATATGTATATATATATATATGTATATGGTGGTTTTAGTTGCTAAGTCATGTCTGAGTCTTGCGACCCCAAGGACTGTAGCCTGCCAGGCTCCTCTGTCCATTGGATTCCCAGGCAAGAATACTGGAGTGGGTTGCCATTTCCTTCTCCAGAGGATCTTCCTGACCTAGGAATCGAACCCAGCTCTCTTGCATTGCAGGCAGTTGATTTACTGACTGAGCTATGAGGGAAGTCCTATATAAATATATATGTATGTATATATATGTATGTATACGTAGGAGACACGGGTTTGGTCGCTGGGTCCGGAAGATCCCCTGAAGAAGGAAATGGCAACCCATTCCAGTGTTTTTGCCTGGGAAATCCCATGGACAGAGGAGCCTGGCAGGCTGCAGACCAAAGGGTCGCAAAGAGTTGAATACGATTTACCGACTAAGCATACGTACATATATTCAGTCAGTTCAGTTGCTCAGTTGTGTCCAACTCTTTGCAACCCCAGGGACTGCAGCACGCCAGGCTTCCCTGTCCATCACCAGTTCCCGGAGCCTACTCAAATTCATGTCCATCATAACAATGATGCCATCCAACCATCTCATCCTCTGTTGTCCCCTTCTCCTCCTGCCTTCAATCTTTCTCAGCACCAGGATCTTTTCCAAGGAGTCAGTTCTTCACATCCAGTGGTCAAAGTATTGGAGTTTCAGCTTCAGCATCAGTCCTAAATATTCAGGACTAATTTCCTTTAGGATAGACAGGTTGGATCTCTGCGCAGTCTGAGGGAATCTCAAGAGTCTCCTCCAACACCACACTTCAAAAGCATCATTTCTCCATGCTCAGCTTTCTTTATAGTCCAACTCTCACATTCATACATGACTTCTGGAAAAACCATAGCTTTGACTAGATGGGCCTTTGTTGGCAAAGTAATATCTCTGCTTTTTAATATGCTGTTTAGGTTGGTCATAGCTTTTCCTCCAAGGAACAAGCAACTTTTCATTTCATGGCTGCAGCCATCATATGCAGTGATTTTGGAGCCCCCCAAAATAAAATATCTCACTGTTTCCATTGTTTCCCCATCTATTTTCCATGAAATGATGGGACCAGATGCCATGATCTTAGTTTTCTGAATGTTGAGTTTTAAGCCAACGCTTTCACTCTCTTCTTTCACTTTCCTCAAGAGACTCTTTAGTTCTTTGCTTTAGGCCATAAGGGTGGTGTCATGTGCGTATCTGAGGTTATTGATATTTCTCCTGGGAATCTTGATTCCAGCTTGTGCTTCATCCAGCCTGGTATTTTGCATGATGTGCTCTGCATATAATTTATATAAGCAGGGTGACAATATACAGCCTTGACATACTCCTTTCCCAATTTGAAACCAGACTGTTTTTCCATGTCCAGTTCTAATTGTTGCTTTTTTACCTGCATACAGATTTCTGAGGAGGCAGGCCAGTTGGTTTGGTATTCCCATTTCTTTAAGAATTTTCTACAGATCATGAACTCATTGCCAAATTCAGACTTAAATTGAAGAAAGTAGGGAAAACCAGTAGACCATTCAGTTATGACCTAAATCAAATCCCTCAACGTTTATACAGTGGAAGTGGCAAATATATTCAAGGGATTAGATCTGATAGACAGAGTGCCTGAAAAACTATGGATAGAGGTTTGTGACATTGTTCAAGAACATTGGACGGAGGCAGGAGGCAGGATTCAGGACCATGCCCAAGAAAAAGAAATGCGAAAAGGCAAAATGGTTGTCTGAAGAGGCCTTACAAATAGCTGAGAAAAGAAGACAAAGGAGAAAGCAAAGGCAAAGGAGAAAAGGAAAGGTATATCCATTTGAATGCAGAGTTCCAAAGAATAGCAAGGAGAGATAAGAAAGCCTTCCTCAGTGATCAATGCAATGAAATGGAGAAAAACAATAGAATGGGAAAGATACGAGATCTCTTCAAGAAAATTTGAGATACCAACCGAACACTTCATGCGAAGATGGACACAGTAAAGGACAGAAATGGTATGGACCTAACAGAAGCAGAAGATATTAAGAAGAGGTGGCAAGAATACACAGAAGAGCTATACAAAAAAGATCTTCATGACCCAGATAACCACAATGGTGTGATCACTCACCTAGAACCAGACATACTGGAATGTGAAATCAAGTGGGCCTTAGGAAGCATCACTACGAGCAAAGCTAGTTCCAAAGGTGATGGAATTCCAGATGAGGTATTTCAAATTCTAAAAGATGATGCTGTGAAAGTGCTACACTCAGTATGCCAGCAAATCTGGAAAACTCAGCAGGGGCCACAGGACTGGAATAGGTCAGTTTTCATTCCAGTCCCAAAGAAAGGCAATGCCAAAGAATGTTCAAACTACTGCACAATTGCACTCATCTCACATGCTAGCAAAGTAATGTAGATAAAAGATAACATTATATTTTAAAGTCTGGGGTAAATTTTGGTCTGGAAATCTCTCATCCCCCAGAGATAACAGAAGCTGATAACTCTAATTTAGATGGTAATTTTTTAAAATTAGAAATTCTATTCATATTATTTTTGAAAAATTAAAGAGAAGCAGCACGCAGAAAGGTCACATATTTTAAATGCTCTTGTCGAGCCTTATGGTTAAAAAAAAAAAAACTTGGAAAATGTAACTTTTTGGAAGAACAACTGAATTGATTTTCTAGAAACTGTTCTTGTTGTTCAGTCACTCAGTTGTTTTTGATTCTCTGCAACCTCGTGGATTGCATCATGCCAGGTACAAGGCCTGCAACGTGAAAGGAGAGCAGAGGGCTGGATGCTCTGGAATGAACTTTACTGTGTAATTAGCCTTGTCTGCAATCTTCTCCTTCATATTTTGGCATTTCTGTTTCCTTGTTTTTGTGCTGCCAACTTTTCCAATCTCCTGAGGCCTTATTTTCAACAACTATTCCTGAAACCCACCCCATTCACTTTCTACAGAATTTACAGAATCTCTGTATAATTCTCTCAGGGCAACAGTTTAAGCCTATCCTTAAGTTGGGATATTCTATTGAAAGTATATTTACACTGGTGAATGTTAGTGGTTTGATATGTTAATATCACTAGTACCTGCATGTAGGAACTGGAACTTACCTTAATGCTACAACATTCCAGCTAGCAATGGTTATTTCAACTATCTAAGCCTGGCTAATGTTAAGAGTATTTTTTTTTATTTTTCCTTCATTCTTTTCTCTTTTCCTTTTGTTTTTCTTTTTCAATTTTTTTTTTAATTGAGTAGAGTCTAGTAAACCATAGATAGATTTTTGTTGCAGTAGGCTTTGAGCACTTAGTAATAAAGTTTGCTTTTATCACTGGGTCTTTTATATCATTGGTATCATGGTGAATTACTTCATGAATCAGAATACAGCAGTATAATTAATCATTTGAACAAGATGTATGATGTGTCTTAACACTTTAAGTATTTTAATGCATTTTTGAATTATTCTTCATCATGGCAGTTTACATCATGGTTTTTAAAAAGGTGTTGGCTAAAACCATTTATGTAATGATAAAATGTTTTAATGCACTTTATATAGTTAATGTTGAATCATATCTAAGAAAATGGAGGCATTTCCTACTATACAACCAGAGACTTTAATTTATGTCCTATGGGATGTTGGCTAATGCAACTAATCACCATTTTCCAGGTATTTTCCAGGCCTTATTTTAGTCTTGAATTAGTTTTCTATTGCCTTTGTAACCAATTATTAATAGCATAATAACTTAAACAACAATTATTTATTTCTTATATATCTGATGGTCAGAAGTCAGAAATGGGTCTCCCTAGGCTATTATCAATGTATTGGCTGCCATGTGTTTCTTTTTGGAAGATCAAGGGGGGATCTATTTTCTTGCCTTTTCCAGTTTCTGAAAGCTACCTATATTCTTTATCTCTTGACTCTAGTCCATCTTCAAAGCCAACAGTGGCTGGTAAAGAGTCTTTTTCATATATCACCCTGGCTTTCTTCTGTTTCTCTCTTAATCATTTAAGGCTATTGTGGTTACATTAGACTCACTTGGATGATACAGAAAAATATTCTTATTTTATGATCAATTGATTAAAGTTAATTCCATCTGCATTTTTAATTCCTTGTGCCATGTAGGGTAATGTATTCATAAATTCCAGGGATTAGGATATGGACATCTTGACGGGGAATCATTCTGTTCACTGTGTCTGATAGGCAAGCATTCTAAAAACTTGATAAGCACAGTTTATAAATCACAAAATATTATTTGGGCAGTCTCCAGTCTGCCTTTTCCCCATGAAATCACCAAATAATTATTTCATTATTACTTCTGTATCTTACTTTTCCCTCACAAGAATTTATTTGTATTTGAAAAAGCTTAAGGATAGAAAAAGCTGCAATGATTTTTTCTGTAAGATAAATTTTATGTATAAAGCTGTCAAATGTTTTGAGATGTAATATGATTTAGTGATTTACTCTTAACTTTAATAACCGTTTCTGACTGCACAACTTTTCACACTGTTTATTTATTGAACTTACTAATTAAGTACTAATTAAGTAAAATACTATGATTGTAGTTAGATAGGGTCTGACTGACATGATCAACAAGAGGCAGTAAAGAGGTGAGATCAGCTTTGAAACAGAGTAAATTTGATTCCTCTTTGAGTCTTCGATATCCTCATCTGTAATTTGAGAATAACATTCTGTGCCAAGTAGGGATATTATGAGGGTTAATGGGATAATGGAGCACAGATCCTGGGACATAACAGAAACTCAACAAAGGATAGTGTCTTTACTATCTAGGACTTGGCCTAACAGTGATGCAGCTAGAGGAATGACATGATGTCAGGGCTATCTTGAGGGCAGTAAAAGGTAATTATATCTGGCACTAGACGTAATTCCTCTCTTTCTAACTGCTGTGGCTTATGGTTTGTTTGATTGCAGGAGCCCATACTATGATTGGACTAGTAGTTATCAAAAGAGGAAAAGTTATGCTTTGGTTTAGAAAAGGCTATTCATTCATAGCTTACTGATATGCATTCAGTTTAGTCTCACATGTATTTCCATTGGAGACTATGGAACCAAAATAATGTCCCGCTGGGAAAGAAAAAATAAATGTAGACCCTGGAGAAAAGATACAGTTTCATCAGTTCTCATCAATTAATGTTCCCTTAGATCCTAGTGGAGACATTACCTGCGGCCTCTTTGATTTCTGAACTTTGCAGGACACGTATATGCCAACATCTCTTGGTTCCTTAAAGTCTGATAGCAGTTTGTATCTCTTTGGCCGAATGAGCAAGTTTCAATAGGACTGGGTTTTCTATAAGAGGAGTAGAATGATAGAAGCAGTCCCTAGAAATCTGAAAAGCATTAAACATCTTTCTTACTTTAATGTAAAATGATCAAATACCTAAGCATGCCTGGAATTACTCTATTTTTCTATTGTAATTCTGGTGGGCATTTTTGTAGAAGGAGTTCAGAATATATTATCTTTGAAGAGGATTTCAATTGTCAATACAACATACTTGCAACATTTTTCTTCTAAGGGTTAGAAATATATATAATAGATGACTAACTATATCACTCACATTTAATATAACATCCAGAGAATTCCATCATGACTTTTGCATTTCATAGGAAACTCAATGGCCCTGGTGATGAAACCCTGTAATTTAGGCAAATGATAATATAAGGAAATCTAGTCAATATATGTTTATGAAATGAAATTATGACTTTGATATAGAAACATATTTTACCTATTATTACATTCCGTAGGATTTTTCCCAGTACATGTTTTTTAGTTATTATGAGTTTCACTTGCTCATCTGTGAAGGTAAGTGTTCTAATAATGTCTATTTATAGACTTATGCAGTTCAAATGAGGTTAAATAGGTGAAAGTCATCTATAAATTGTATATTGCTCTAAAAAGATTATTTATATCTATTGGATAGAGGCCAGGAATGTTACTAAACATCATATAGGGCGCAGGGAAGCTACTCATGACATGGAAATATGATGCTTAAAATGTCAACAGTGACAAGGTACCTGTGACAAGTGACCCTGCCCACTGAGTCCCACCTCTCTGCTTCAGGGGAAAAGGAGAGAGAGAAGTTAATAGAATAAGGTAAATATTTAGATAGGGCTGCCCAAACTGGCCTTGGGGACTAGGAGTCAGGGAATAAATACCTGACCTTTATCTTCTCTCTCTTTTTAGTCTGAGTCAAGAATTTCCACTGACTAAACCTGGCTATAAGCCAGAAAGAAAGGGATTCTGGGCATGTAATCTATATTGGCGGTTCGATGCCTGGGCTGGAAAGATCCTGTGGAGAAGGGAATGGCAGCCCACTCTAGTATTCTTGCCTGCAAATTCCATGGACAGAGGAGGCTGGAAGACTACAGTCCATGGGGTCACAAAGAGTTGGATACAACTGAGTGATTAACACACAATCTACACTGGTCAACATCTTGGGTGTAGAGCCTGATCATATGGATAAAGATGAGATTGGCCAGAAGAGTGTGTGTTGGAGGGGTTGGAATATTTAACCCCATTCACAAATCACTCTCTCTAGTTAATATTCAACTCTGTGAGTCCATGAGGAAATGATGTCTGTGGCTTGGTTCACGTATATGCAGAGATAAGAGTCACCCATGGGTACAAATTTGAAGAGAAGGAAAATTCAGAAATCCATCTATATATTAATTCTTCCCAAGATAGTTTGTTCATCATATTAAAACACATTAAAACATTTTCATGTGCTTTGTTCAATGGTATAATGTTGTCTATTTGTGCTTACTCAGTGATTTAATTTACCAAGTTATTGAAATTATGTTGAGTACTAGGTACTGATCCAAGTGCAGAAGACACAAAAAACGAACATAAAATGGCCCACTCTGGAAGCAACTTTGATGTAGTAGGAGAGACAGCTATATAAACAAATTACTAAAGCACTTGGCCTTAGGAAGCATCACTATGAAGAAAGCTAATGGAAGTGATGGAATTCCAATTGACCTATTTCAAATCCTTAAAGATGATGCTGTGATACTAACACATATATATGGAATTTAGAAAGATGGTAACGATAACCCTATATGCAAAACAGAAAAAGAGACACAGAAGTATAGAACAGACTTTTGAACTCTGTGGGAGAAGGTGAGGGTGGGATGTTTCGAAAGAACAGCATGTATATTATCTAGGGTGAAACAGATCACCAGCCCAGGCTGGATGCATGAGACAAGTGCTCGGGCCTGGTGCACTAGGAGGACCCAGAGGAGTCGGGTGGAGAGGGAGGTGGGAGGGGGGATCGGGATGGGGAATACGTGTAACTCTATGGCTGATTCATGTCAATGTATGACAAAACCCACAAAAAAAAAAAAAAAAAATTAAAAAAAAAAAAAGATGATGCTGTGAAAGCACTGCACTCAATATGCCAGCAAATCTGGAAAATGCAGCAGTGGCCACAGGACTGAAAAAGGTCAGCTTTCATTGCAATTCCAAAGAAAGGCAATGCCAAAGAATGTTCAAACTACGGCACAATTGCACTCAGCTCACATGCTAGCAAAGTAATGCTCAAAATTCTCCAACCCAGGCTTTAACAGTACATGAACCATGAAATTCCAGATGTTCAAGCTGGATTTAGAAAAGGTAGAGGAACCAGAGATCAAATTGCCAACATCCACTGGATCATCAAAAAAAGAAAAGAATACCAAAAAAAAAAAAAAAAAAAAATCAGCTTCTGCTTTATTGATTACGCCAAAGTCTTTGACTGTGTCAGTTCAGTTCAGTTCAGTCGCTCAGTCATGTCTGACTCTGCAACCCCATGAACTGCAGCACGCCAGGCCTCCCTGTCCATCACCAACTCCCAGAGTCCACCCAAACCCATGTCCATCGAGTCAGTGATGCCATCCATCCATCTCATCTTCTGTCATCCCCTTCTCCTCCTGCCCTCAATCACAACAAACTGGAAAATTCTTCAAGAGATGGGGATACCAGACCACCTGACCTCCTTCCTTAGAAATCTGTATGCTGGTCAGGAAGTGACAGTTAGAACCAAACATGGAACAACAGATTGATTCCAAATTGGGAAAGGAGTACATCAAGGCTGTATATTGTCACCCTGCTTATTTAATTTAGATTCAGAGTTCAATTCAGTTCAGTTCAGTTCAGTCTCTCAACTCTTTGTGACCCCATGAATTGCAGCACACCAAGCCTTCCTGTCCATCACAAACTCCCAGAGTTTACTCAAACACATGTCCATCGAGTCGATGATGCCATCCAGAGTACATCATTTGAAATGCCGGGCTGAATGAAGCACAAACTGGAATCAAAATTGCTGGGAGAAATATCAGTAACCGCAGATATGCAGGTGACACCTCACTTATGGCAAAAGCGAAGAACTAAAGAGCCTCTTGATGAAAGTGAAAGAGGAGAATGAAAAAGTTGGCTTAAAACTCAACATTCAGTTTCATCCATCTCATTAGAACTGATTCAAATGAATTCTTTTTAACAACTGAATAATATTCCATGGTGTATATGTACCACAGCTTCCTTATCCATTCGTCTGCTGATGGGCATCTAGGTTGCTTCCATGTCCTGGCTATTATAAACAGTGCTGCGATGAACATTGGGGTGCACGTGTCTCTTTCAGATCTGGATTTCTCAGTGTGTATGCCCAGAAGTGGATGAAACTGGAGCCCATTATACAGAGTGAAGTAAGCCAGAAAGATAAAGAACATTACAGTATACTAACACATATATACGGAATTTAGAAAGATGGTAACGATGGCCCTATTTACAGGGCAGGAGAAGAGACACAGAAGTACAGAACAGACTTTTGAACTCTGTGGGAGAAGGTGAGGGTGGGATGTTTCGAAAGAACAGCATGTATATTATCTATGGTGAAACAGACCACCAGCCCAGGTGGGATGCATGAGTCAAGTGCTCAGGCCTGGTGGGCTGGGAAGACCCAGAGGAATCGGGTGGAGAGGGAGGTGGGATGGGGGACCGGGATGGGGAATACATGTAACTCTATGGCTGATTCATATCAATGTATGACAAAACCCACTGAAAAAAAAAAAATTAAAAAAAAAATTAAAAAAAAAAAGAATTAGTATAATAAAGGACCAGGTTATTTACCCCCCCAAAAAAAAAAAAAAAAAGAATACTTGAGTGGGTTGTCATGTGCTCCTTCAAGGGATCTTCCTGACCCAGGGATCGAACCTGAGTCTCTTATGTCTCCTGCATTGGCAAGTAGGTTCTTTACCACTAGTGCCAGCTGGGAAGCCCATAGAGTGTTAGTAGAAAACAATATATTTACTAACTCTTTGAGCTCTTATTATGTGCCAAGTGCTGTAAAAGAGATATGGTATAATTTATTCTATTTTTTGTAACAGCTACATAAGATAGATCTTTAAAATGGTTTTAAAAAGAGAGAATGAGAAAGAATAGAAACAGAGAGATAAAGAGGGGGACAGATGAACTAACCCTGTTTAAGTTCATGCAACAGAAAGTGATAAGGTCAGAATTCAAATTCAAACTAGTAACAAACAGCCTGTTCTCTTACCACCAGGCCACCCTATGTCTTTAGAATACCCAAATGTTTATGTTGAAGACTTCTACATCCTGCTGAAGGTTGTGATTATGTCAGGAAAATTTACTGTAAGAAATTAATCAACACTGTACATGTTACAGACTGTCTAGTTGTACCCTGTTGACCTTTCATATTGTGATACTGAAAGAAACATTAGAAGCAATTTGCTTATAAAATGTACCTATTCCTAAAACAAACAAACAAACAAACAAACAAACAAAAAAACTCAACATTCAAAAAACAAAGATCATGACATCTGGTTCCATCACCTCATAGCAAATAGATGGGGGAACAATGGAAACAGTGACAGAGTTTCTTTTTGGGGACTCTGATCACTGCAGATGGTGACTGCAGCTATGAAATTAAGACACTTGCTACTTGGAAAAAAAGCCATGCCCAACCTAGGCAGCATATTAAAAAGCAGAGACATTACTTTGCCAACAAAGGTCCGTCTAGTCAAAGCTATGGTTTTTCCAATAGTCACGTATGGATGTGAGAGTTGGGCTATAAAGATAGCTGAGTGCCGAAGAATCGGTGCTTTTGAACTGTGGTGCTGGAGAGAACTCTTGAGATTCCCTTGACTGCAAGGACATCCAACCAGCCAATCCTAAAGGAAGTCAACCCTGAATATTCATTGGAAAGACTTGTGCTGAAGCTGAAACTCCAATACTTTGGCCACCTGATGTGAAGAACTGACTCTTTGGAAAAGACCCTGATGCTGGGAGGGATTGAAGGCGGGAGGGGAAGGGGATGATAGAGGATGAGATGGTTGGATGGCATCATCGATGCGATGGACATGAGTTTGAGCAAGCGCCAGGAGTTGGTGATGGACAGGGCAGCCTGGCATGCTGCAGTCCATGGGGTCACAAAGAGTTGGACACGACTGAGCGACTGAACTGAACTGAACTGAAAGCATTCGGACTTCATATGTATGAAGTAGTATGGGAAAGAAAAAAAGATACTAACTTTTCCTGGAATGTAGAAAGGGACCTTCACAGAGCCTTCAAGGTCAAGTAGGTGTTTTCTGGACAGGGAAATAGAAATACTTAGGGCAAGACTTCGAAGTGTCCTTTGTCACAGAGTGGAAATGGTGAGTGATAAAATAAGTGGAGTTCTGGTTTCTAAGGATTTTGTGTGCCATACTAAGATACTGGAACTGGTATTACAAAGTAGCTGAGAATCATTAGCTGTATGGGTAATGCTAGTGCAAACTGACTTAATTTTTTTAAATTTTCTAAACTCGATACCCTTGTATGGTATTAGCCAATCAGAATTTTGTCTTTAAAACCTTTTAAGATATCTTAAACGTGATGCTGTACCAATTCAATTATTTCTGAGTGAGCTTAATATAGTGAAGATTTTACAGAGGCATTTGGAAGTTCAAAAGTGATAGTACTTAATAAATGTCCTTTGCTGGGTTATTCTGATTAAAGTGTTAGAGGATCAAAGATCTCAGAAACATTTTGAGAATAAGAGTCCCTCTTCTGCTTCTCAACTAAAAAATGTTTCTTAAATCCTCACAGGCACACTAGGAAATATTTCTTATATCATTATCTTTTAGAAAGTTGTGAAGTAATCATAGTTGGGGGATAGTTGTATTGAAAGTTTTTCAGCTACATAATTGGAGCTCAAGTTTTATATTATGTAAAAGTGAGAGTGTCAGTTGCTCAGTCTGTGTCCACCTTTCTGTGATCCCATAGAATGTAGCCTGCCGGGCTCCTCTATCCATGGAATTCTCAGGCAAGAGTACTGAAGTGGGTTACCACTGCCCCCTGCAGGGAGTCTTCCCAACTCAGGGATCGAATCTGGGTTTCCTGCATTGCGGGTGGATTCTTTACCATCTTGAGCCACCTGGGAAGTCAGCCCTTACATTATGTGGATGCACTTAAATTTGATACTCTTTGATACTCTTTAAATGGGGTCGCAAAGATGACTAAGCAAGGCAGAGTACAAATATAAATGTATATATTTTTTCTTAACCTCTATAAAATTTATTACTCTTTTTGTTCTCATATTTTCAAACCAAGAGAATAATGCCGGGAGTAGGGGGTATCAGCAGCTACCTGCTGTCTCTTCTCTTTAGTTTTGAACCTGAAGTTTGAAGGAAAATTTCACTATAATTGAGTAATTAGCCTCAATGTTTCCACTTCTTAAAATAATGAATGTCCAAAGCTATCTTTTGGTCTGAATGTGACCAATGTTAACAATGCAAGAAAATATTAGAAGACGCGGGCTCTTCTTCTGCTGACCCTTTCTTAAACCTTCCTAGGTCCTTGTCTTTCACGGAATCTTGGTGGTCACTGGTGGCCACAGAAGCTGGTCCTGGAACTTTGACCCAGATTCTTCTACCCACAGTCTCTTGTGTTTCTCTTCCCTTTAGCATTCTTGTTTTGGGGTGTATATGCCTGAAAATAAATGGGACAAAATTTGTGAATAAAGGTGTTTGACCCCACATACACTGTTACTATTTAAATAAATGGTAATTCAATTTGCAATGGTGTTGTTAAATGATATGTTACTGTAACCCAGTTAAAAATATTAGGCTTCAAAATGGGAGCATTTGAACTTGGTGTCACGGATTTGGGGAAGTTCTGAAAGGAATAAGTGCTTAGATTCCAGGAATCTCTGATTAAATTATATTAATGAAAGTGGAAGAGTTCTCAGTGGGCTGGTATGGAAGATTAAATACCATAAATGTCAGCATCATGCCTGGGCAACTCTTTAAGTCACTATAAACAATCATGGGCACTGTAAAAGACAAGGTCAAAGCCTTTCTCTTAAATTTTTCGTACCAAATCTTTTTGTTCCTGGTACGTATCTCATTTCCCTTCATGTATCTTTAACTGCAAAGAGAGAGATAACCTTTACAACTCTTTTATTGATAAGAAGCAGAATGAAAGTCTCTCAGTTTATATGCAGTTGCTGTAATCTGTGAACAGCATATTTTCCGAGTGATAATGTTAAGTTAGCAGAAATTTCATAAGAAGTATATTTTCACATAAATTACAAATTTTGTTCAGTTGATGTATGAAGATATATTGTCAACAAACTTGAGACACTTCTTGAAGCAGGCCCTGAGCCTTAGGAGACTGCCAAGAGTTCACCATGTAAGGTGGTATTCCGTGTAATCTATGGATTTTTGGCACAGGGCTCAGACTGAGTTTGAGCCTGGCTTTCATGGCTAGGACCTTTTTTAGGCTCTGTTAGAGAACAGATTGATTCTGTTATCACTCAGCAAATATTTATTAAACACCTACATTCTGTTGGGCTCTGTTGTTCTCATGGTGCTTACATTCTCATTTAAAATGAAGCTATAAAAATTGTTATATATGTGATGAATTTTTAAAAATTGCAAAGTAGCCCCTTCCAAGTATTGTTCTCAAAGGAGTAGTTACCAGTACTTTGTAACTTTATTGCACACATAACTAAAGAAAATAAATAGTTATAATTTAAAATATTTGACTACTATGAAATTTACTGTTAAAATCTTCATTTTATTCAAAGTGTTACTGACAATAGAAACCACTAAACAACAGCACAAAATTAAAAGACACTGCTTGGAAGAAAAGCTATGACAAAACTAGACAGCATATTAAAAAGCAGAGACATCACTTTGTGGACAAAGGTCTGTCTAGTCAAAGCTATGGTTTTTCCAGTAGTCATATATACAGATGTGAGAGTTGGACCATAAGAGAAGGCTGAGTGCTGAAGAACTGATGCTTCCAAACTGTGGTGCTAGAGAAGACTCTTGAGAGTCTTTTGGATAGCAGTCAGTCCTAAAGGAAATCAGCTCTGAATTTTCATTGAAAGGACTGATGCTGAAGCTGAAGCTCCAATACTTTGGCTGCCTGGTGTGAAGAGCTGACTGTTTGGAAAAGACCCTGATACTGGCAAAGATAGAGGGCAGGAGGAGAAGAGGGTGGCTGAGGATGAGATGATTGGATGGCATCACTGACTCAATGAACATGCATTTGAGCATACTCTAGGAGATAGTGAAGGACAGGGAAGCCTAGCATGCTTCAGTTCATGGGGTTGCAAAGAGTCAGGCACGACTTAGCAACTGAACAACAAAATATATTTCAGAGTGTGTTTCTGAAGCAGGTCCGACCTCTGGGTCAGAAAGATCCCTTGGATAAGGGACTGGCAACCCACTCCTGTATTCTTGCCTGGCGAATCCTCATGGACAGAAGAGACATCCATAGGGTCACAAAGAGTTGGACATGACTGTAGTGACTTAGCATGCATGCATGTGCTTCTGAAATACATTTTCATAAGATACAGCCCCTTGTGGCTCAACTGGTAAAGAATCCACCTGCAATGCAGGAGACTTGGGTTCAATCCTTGGTTGGGAAGATCCCCTGGAGAAGGGAAAAGCTACCCATTCCAGTATTCTGGCCTGGAGAATTTCATGGACTGTATATCCATGGGGTCGCAAAGAGTTGGATACGACTGAGCGACTTTCACTCCACTTGTCAAAGTGGAGTGAGGTTGGACTGTCAATAATAAATTAAGCCTCCTTTATCAGTTAGCACCGCCATTGTCTTGTCTACTCAGCCATCAAGATATGCTGCAAACCTAGAGGGATGGGGTTGGGAGGGAGTTGGGGGATGGTGGTTCAGGATGTGGGGACACATGTACACCTGTGGTTGATTCATGTCGATGTATGGTGAAAACCACCACGATATTGTAATTAACCTCCAATTAAAATAAAGAAATTAATTTATTAACAACAACAAAAAGATATGCTGCAAACACTCTCTAGGTTTTTCTGGAAGGAACGGGCAGTAGTGGAGTGGTTTACTCTTAGCCTCTCCCATGACTCATTAGAGCATGTTCTGAAATAAGTTCAGTTCCATATCAGGCAAACAGCAAAGTATTCCCAAGCCATTTATCAAGTAAAAAGGAAGGAGGTTGTCATATTCAAACAGCCCTAGTAATATGAGCAAACTGTATTACTTTATTATTTTTCCTTTCTTCTTTAGAAAACATTATATATTGATTTATTTTAGATTGTTTAGGGTCTGAGGTGTTTCAAGTTTGCAACGGTTGTGAATTAAAGGTCTTAAATTGTACAGTGTTAATGGGAATGAAATTCACACCCAATGCAGGAGATATTAGTTGGAAACAATAAATCTTGTCAGGCTCAAGGTACTTTTATTGCTGTACAAAAGTGAAGGTCACAAGATAATACTATTCAAGGAAGTATGTAAGACATTTAAAGAGATTCATCATTTATCATATGACATACAGATACCCTTTTAAAAGATTTCAGTATTTTATCTTCAATTTGATTTGGTATTTAAATATTTTAAGTGAACCCTTGAGAAACCCATATGTATTTTTTTTGACATTATCTAATTGCATAGTTTAACAAGTGGATGGGTGGTCGAGACTTCTGATGAGTTTCCATAGCTATTTGGTGGTGTTCAGATAACTTCAACAATTATATTTATAAGGAGGCTTAAGGACATCCACATTGACAGAGGATCTGTTATATATCAGACACTGTGCAAGGTGTGTTTAGGCTGAATAGGTCATTTCATTCTTACAGTGCTGAAGGATATTGTTTTTGTGTTGGTTTTCTCAGGTAAAGAAACTGAGGCTCAGTCTTGAACAACTTGCCCAAGATTGTATAGTTAATAAGGGATAGAGCTAGACTGAAACCCAAGGCTCTGTGACTTCATGGTTTCAACTTTCTAAGAAGTTGATTTAATAACACTAGGCTCACTTAACATCTCATAATATTCGTGCATTTCTGTAATACTAACTGAGGCAAAAACTCAAATGTGCTTTACCTTAGAAAGTTTTACAACTTAATTGTTCAAAATTGTATGTGCTTCTCTGTTTTAAAATAAATAAGCTGCATGTAAAAATTCATTTTCTAAAATTTTAAAACTACTGCCTGCTTCATCTCTTGGTGGTGGTTTTAAGTGATGCACAGTTCTGGTTCTCATAATTGTTTATATCTAGAGAAGTTTACATGAGAGAAAGTGAAGTCTCTCAGTCGTGTCTGATTCTGCGAACCTGTGGATTGTAGCCTGCCAGGCTCCTCCGTCCATGGGATTTTCCAGGCAAGAATACTGGAGTGGGTTGCCATTTCCCTCTGCTGGGGATCTTTCCAACCCAGAGATCAAAGCTAGGTCTTCCGAATTGCAGGCAGGCTACTTACCACCTGAGCTACCAGGGAAGTTTACAAACACGTTTCTTGTTGGGCCCTGAAATCTTCTACCTCCATGTACTCCTTCCTTGCTGCTGCTCACAATAAAAAGAGAGGCCTTAGGCCTGAACCCTCAAAATATCTTTGTCCTCCTAAGTTATTTTCTCAGCAAGTAAAGTCTTCAGTAGCTTCCCATAGGATAAAGAGAAGACTGATGAGCAGAGGAAAAGTTTTAGCAAGTGAATTAAGTAATCTGTACTTCTTGATTTATTTTCCAAGTATGCTCTGCTCTAGCCACACTGAGCTATTTGTTCCTTGCTCTTTGGAACATTTGCTAAATCAGCTCCATGCTTTTTGTACATTGTTTTTCTTCTGTCTGAAATGTCCTTTGATCCTTCTCCATTACTCAGCAACAGACGTATATTTTATGACTTAGTGTCTCAGCTCAGTGTCACTTCCTATGCAGTGTTTTCCCTAGCTCCCATGTAAATGAGCTATTCTCCTGCTTTTGGTCTTTATTCAACATACAGTAATCACAATGTGTTCTAATTAATTTTTGTATGTCTATTCCAACAACACAAGAAAAGACTCTACCCATGGACATTACCAGATGGTCAATACTGAAATCAGATTGATTATATTCTTTGATTCTTTGCAGCCAAGATGGAGTAGCTCTATACAGTCGGCAAAAACCATACCGGGAGCTGACTGTGGCTCAGATCATGAACTCCTTATTGCCAAATGCAGACTTGAATTGCAGGGAATTCTAGGTAAAACCACTAGATCATTCAGGTATTACCTAATTCAAATCCCTTATACTTATACAGTGGAAGTGACAAATAGATTCAAGGGATTAGATCTGATAGACAGAGTGCCTGAGAACTATGGATGGAGGTTCATGACATGTACAGGAGGCAGTGATCAAGACCATCCCCAAGAAAAAGAAATGCAAAAAAGTAAAATGGTTGTTTGAGGAGGTCTTACAAATAACTGTGAAAAGAAGAGAAGCAAAGGCAAAGGAGAAAAAGAAAGGTAAATCCGTTTGAATGCAGAGATTCAAAGAATAGCAAGGAGAGATAAGAAAGGCTTTTCAGTGATCAATGCAAAGAAATAGAGGAAAACAATAGAATGGGAAAGACTAGAGATCTCTTCAAGAAAATCAGAGATACCAAGGGAAATTTTCATGCAAAGATGAGCACAAGAGAGAACAGAAATGGTATGGGCCTAATAGAAGCAGAAGATATTAAGAAGAGGTGGCAAGAATACACAGAAGGACTATACAAAAAGATCTTCATGACTCAGATAATCACAATGGTGTGATCACTTACCTTGAACCAGACATCCTGGAATGTGAAGTTAAGTGGGCCTTATGAAGCACCACTATGATAAAGCTGCTGGAGGTGACAGAATTCCAGTTGAGCTATTTCAAATCCTTAAATATGATGCTGTGAAAGTGCTGCACTCAATATGCCAGCAAATCTGGAAAACTCAGCAGTGGCCACAGGACTGGAAAAGGTCAGTTTTCATTTCAATCCCAAAGAAAGGCAATGCCAAAGAATGCTCAAACTACCACGCAATTGTACTCATCTCACATGATAGCAAAGTAATGCTCAAAATTCTCCAAGTCAGGCTTCAACAGTACATCAAGCATGAACTTCTAGATGAGGAACCAGAGGTCAAATTGCCAACATCCGTTTGATCATTGAAAAAGCAAGAGAGTTCCAGAAAAACATCTACTTCTGCTTTATTGACCCTGCCAAAGCCTTGGACTGTGTGGATCACAACAAACTGTGGAAAATTCAAGAGATGGGAATACCAGACCATCTGACCTGCCTCCTGAGAAATCTATATGCAGATCAAGAAGCCACAGTTAGAACTGGACATGGAACAACAGACTGGTTCCAAATAGGAAAAGGAGTATGTCAAGGCTGTATATTGTCACCCTGCTTATTTAACTTATATGCAGAGTACATCATGAGAAACGCTGGGCTGGATGAAGTACAAGCTGGAATTAAGATTTCCAGAAGAAATATCTATAACCTCAGATATGCAGATGGCACCACCCTTATGGCAGAAAGTGAAGATGAACTAAAGAGCCTCTTGATGAAAGTGAAAGAGGAGAATGGAAAAGTTGGCTTAAAACTCAACGTTCAGAAAACTAAGATCGTGGCATCCAGTCCCATCACTTCATAGCAAATATATGGGGAAACAGTGGAAAGAGTGTCAGACTTTATATTTTGGGGTTCCAAAATCACTGCAGATGGTGACTGCAGCCATGAAATTAAAAGATGCTTGCTCTTTGGAAGAAAAGCTATGACCAACCTAGACAGCACATTAAAAAGCAGAGACATTACTTTGCCAACAAAGGCCCATCTAGTCAAAACTATGGCTTTTCCTATAGTCATGTATAGATGTGAGAGCTGGACTATAAACAAAGCTGAGCACCAAAGAATTGATGCTTTTGAGCTGCGGTGTTGGAGAAGACTCTTGAGAGTCCCTTGGCCAGCAAGGAGATCCAGTCAGTCCATCCTAAAGGAAATCAGTCCTGAATATTCATTAGAAAGACTTATGCTGAAACTGAAACTCCAATATTTTGTCCACCTAATGTGAAGAACTGACTCATTGGAAAAGACCCTGATGCTGGGAAAGATTGAAGGCAGGAGGAGAAGGGGACGACAGAGGATGAGATGGTTTTATGGCATCACCGACTCAATGGACATGAGTTGAGTAAGCTCCAGGATTTGGTGATGGACAGGGAGGCCTGGTGAGCTGCAGTCCATGAGGTCACACAGTGCCGAACACAACTGACCTCCTGAACTGAACTGATTCCCACAATGATAGGACTTGCTCAGGAAATAAGATTATATCTGATTAATCACTGAATACCTGGTGTCCTATACATAGTAGGCTCTGAATAAAAGCTTATAGAACAGTTTCAGTGGTCAAATTAATGAATGCAAGCAACCAAATTTTATTTAGGACATATTTAATATGTTGTATGTCAGACAGTGCTCCAGTCATTGGGATATGGCAAAGAACAGCATTGACAAAAATCACTGCTATCTCTGCTATCGTATCTGCTGGAGGGATGAAATGGTAATTAATGATATAAGTATGTAAAGTATTATGATTAGATGGTGGCAAGTGCTATGAAAATTATGCTGGGACAAGAGGTGTCAAGGATGCCATCCTTCTTCTTGGACAGATATAACAATCACTCTGTTTATTTTCTGTCCTAATTCCTTGTTGTTTTTATACTTTTTATGGTAAAACAGAGGATATTGAGTTTCCTAGAACTGATTGATCAGCTTTTAGGAAATTCTGGAAGTAAAGGTTCTTTGATAGTCAAAAGAAACCCTATCAAACAGCCAAGTTTATGTTGAGCTGTGTTGTATAGAAAAAGAAAAAACTCCTATTTTCTAGGAAGAGTGAAAAAATGGAGATTGAATACTAAATTATTGGATGCCACAGGTTTGCTGCTGCTGCTAAGTTGCTTCAGTCGTGTCCCCCCATAGACGGCAGCCCACCAGGCTCCGCCATCCCTGGGATTCTCCAGGCAAGAACACTGGAGTGGGTTGCCATTTCCTTCTCCAATGCGTGAAAGTGAAAGTGAAGTCGCTCAGTCGTGTCCGACTCTTAGCGACCCCATGGACTGCAGCCTACCAGGCTCCTCTGTCCATGGGATTTTCTAGGCGAGAGTCTGGAGTGGGGTGCCATTGCCTTCTCCAGCCACAGGTTTATCATTATACAAAAATAAAATAAATTCTAGAAATATTTCTTTATCTTAACTTCAATTTTATTGAAATACAAATAAGTACATTACAATATATACATATATACTGTGTATATTTATATATATGTGGCTTCCCTGGTGGTTCGGACACTAAAGCATCTGCCTGCAATGCCAGAGACCTGGGTTTGATCCCTGGGTCAGGAAGACCCCCTGGAGGAGGTCATGGCAACCCACTCCAGTATCCCTGCTTGGAGAATCACCATGGACAGAATAGCCTGATGGGCTACGTCCATGGGGCCACAAAGAGTCAGACACACCTGAGCCGCTAAGCACTCACTATATATACATGTAATAGGGTCAAAGGATTTTTCTACAATATTATGACCTAATTTAACTGAAATATTTTTAAATAAATTAGGAAATAAATGCTACTTTAAATCAGAAGATACCATCTTTTAATTTTCACACACAAATCTGCATTCTAAGTACAGATCTATCCTACATATTATTTTTTAGTTAAAAACAGATGTGACTCTAAAAGCTAGGGTTATATTTCTCTTTTTATTTCTTTTCATTTGACTTCTACACTTCGTCCACCTTCATCCCCAGTAATGAAACTTAGTCCTATCTTTTCATCAGACTCTTCCTTTAAAATATTGGCATTACCTCTGTAGATTGGAAATAGAGTGTTCATATACACATGCATGCAGTTTTTATTACTGAAAAGAAAAATCAGATTTTAAAGTTTCCAGAAGTATGAGAGTTAAGCTTCAAGTTCCATTATTTTTTCTCAAGGACTGTATTCCCAGTGTTTCTGCATGTTAGTGGGTATTCCCTTGCCAGAATTCCTCCCATGATGTCTGTTTCCTAACTGTTACTGAAGATGTTAAAAGGGAAGAAGAGAGAAATGGGAGAAAAGGGTCTTCTGTTGCTCCAAACACTCCTCAGCATTGGCTTCCTGCCAGCCTTCCTCCTTCCTCCTTCCTCCTCACAGCCTCCTTGGAGTTATGAACTTGCTTTTTTCCCAAAATTCTTATTTCCATGTCCCAATTCTTCTCTCCCTTTCTAGGGCTCTGAGAAGTGTTGGCTACCATTAAGCTATATCACAGAGAATCTGCTAGTTTCTTCTCCTGATCAATGATTGTCTCTTCTTATTGATGGCTGATAGTTCTTTGATAGTATTTGGAAATTAGACTGAAACGTTCTATTTCTAAAGGAATTATTATTTTTCTTTTAGTTATAGGAAAAGTAATCATGTATTTTTTCCCATTTGCATTTTCTTGTATACATTTTGCTTCTACTTCTGCTGCCTGTTATCACTTCTTTGATAGTTCTGTCACATGACAGAATAAAAATGTTCAAATTGAGTAAACAACCAGGAAACTTTTAGTATAATATTATCAGAAAAAAATGGGCCACTTTTTCAGATACAGTTATGCTTATTATATGATTTTATATTAAACGAGTATCATGTATTAATTTTTCTCAATGTAAACTGTCTTTATTCTAAATTTGATTGAATTTATTAAATACCTCACTTTACCGTGATATTCCTCAAAGTACAAATGGCACTGATGAACCCTCCTCAAAGTACATGTGAGAAGCACTCAGTCAGGCGTCCCTTCGTTTCGACTCTTTCCTCCTCCTTCTGAAGCATCTCAACTGTGTGTCTTAGGGAGAGGTGTCCAAAAATGAATCACAGAAGAGTTCCTTCTTCCTCTTCATCCTCTATGTAGTTCTGTCTGCACCCTACATTAAGAAAGACCCACTTGCTTCAACTCCACTTCTACTTCTCAAGTCAGGTGTCTGCGAATTCCCCTTAATCCTGAGGTTGACCACTTGGTTGAGTCAGCCTTCCTAAGGGGAACTGTTAGTGTCTGACTCTTTACAACCCCATGGACTGTAGCCCGCCAGGCTCCTCTGTCCATGGAATTCTCCAGGCAACGATACTGGAGAGGGTAGCCATTCCTTCTCCAGAGTATCTTCCTGATCCAGGGCTCAAACCCGGGTCCCCTGTATTGCAGGCAAGTTCTTTAGCATCTGAGCCACCAGGGAAACCCTCCTAAAGTAACTGCTGGCTTTTTAATTGGCATCTCTTACTTATGTCAAACTATATTCTCACCAGACACTAAGTAGCAATGGGGACTTTCAGGACTTCTAGATAGGACAGGATGAGGCTGGATGCTTGGCAGCATCTAATGTATGCTACCTAGGGAAATGGTTTTAAAATTTTTGCCTACAAAAGTTTCACCAGAGGAGCTTTTAGGAAGTACACTTCTGCTTCTCTTCACCTCAGGCATGGGCAAGATGCCTACATTTTTAAAAAGCACCCTGGGTTATTCTTGTGGAAAATCCTCTAGAGCAGCAATATCTAATAAAATATCAATAGAAGCCATGTATGTAGTTCTACATTTTCTAGTAGGCACAATAATACAGTGAGAAAGAATCCTATAAAATTAATTTTAGTTATATATTTTACTTAACTCCCAGTATCCACAGCATTTTAATTCAATATTTAATCACTGTGTGTGTATTCAGTCACATCAGTTGCTCAGTTGTGTCCAACTCTTTGTGACCCCATGGACTGCAGCCTGCTAGGCTCCTCTTCCCGTGGGATATTCCAGGCAAGAATACGAGTGGGTTGCCATTTCCTCCTCCAGGGGATTTAATCAATATGTAATTATTAATGAGATATTTGCCATTCCTTTCATAAAAATTGTTTGCAGAATGTGGTGTGTGTTTTACAATGACAGGACATCAACTCATTTGGGACTAACCTCACTGCAAGTACTCAGCAGCCATATGGAGCTAGTGACTACCATAGCAGCTTTAGAGAATTGCTTTCAAATTGGTATATAAGCTTTTGATGCTAAGTAAAAGCATGCTTTCTTGTGTGCTTATCATGTGGTTTGCACCAAGCTAAGTTCTTAAAATGCATCATATTAAATCCAAGCAATAATAATAGAAAGCAGGTATGGTATTTTACCTACTTGGTAAGAAAAATACCATGCTCATTTCTCAAACAATTAAATGAGACATGGCTTTCTTTCTAGTTTAAAGTCTTATACATGTTGAGGAATTGTGTCATATAAATATATCATAAAATAGAATGCAGAGGTAACTTATTATATTTATATATCAATCCCTCATGCCACTTAACCTTCCAGAACTGGAATAAGCATCCTTGGCATGAGCTGCTTGGGAGGACTGGACATAAACACTGTTTATTATAAAAATGCCAAAATATCATGAGTCACTTTTTTAAAACAGTTTTATATTTTCTTAAGATTAGTGTTTTCCTCCTCTGAGGCAATAGGAAAAATAACATAAAAATGCCATTTACTGGTGACTATTAATTATCTTAAATATGAATGAATAAATAAAGAAATGCTGATGCTGAAGCTGAAGCTCCAGTACTTTGGCCACCTGATGCAAAGAGCTGACTCATTGGAAAAGACTCTGATGCTGCGAAGGATTGAGGGCAGGAGGAGAAGGGAGCAGCAGAGGGTGAAATGGTTCGATGGCATCACCAGTCAATGGACGTGAGTTTGAATAAACTCCAGCAGATAACGGAGGACAGGAAAGCCTGGCGTGCTGCTGTCCATGGATCACAAAGAGTTGGACATGATTTAGTGACTGAACAACCACAAATAAAGACATAAAGTGGGCCAATATATAATAAAACTATAAAAGCTACAGTTTTTCAAGGGTGAGACTCTCACCATACCATCATTTGTTCAAAGAAGGTTATTTGTCAAAAGTTATTTACTCTTCTTTCCCCTTGCTTCCTGAGCACACGCTATGAACATCTTCATTTGTTTTAATTTTAAGTTGGTTGATTAAAGAAAAACGACTCCCTTTGCTTTTAATATTGCTGAATATTTGAAGATCAATTGCAGCTATTAAATTAAAATAGTTTACCCCTCGAGGACTTTCTAAGACCAAAGAAAATATTATTTTAAATGGAAAACATTCGTCTTCTATTGTTACTATCTTGGACTAGATTGCATTAGATCTTCACATTAAGGCTCCAAGTGCTTTGAAGATGTAAAGCCAGTGGTGCTGTGTAGCATGAAGCATAAAATCAAACAAACATGTTATTTATCTTGGTCTTTGTAAGCAGAATCAACTTGTTGGATTTGTTTTTATCTATCCATAGAATGAATCTGCATACAGTCATAATGTTCTCAACTTGATTGCTCACTCAAATGAGAAGGGCATAGATAAATGGCAAGTTAAATATGTTATGTTTGGCTTAAAATGTGTATATAACTTTTAAATCTTTATTTTTCTGATCCTAAGTGTAAAGTGACGTCAATGAATAAGATTTTTTAGAAACATCCTGATATAAAGTTAAATTAGAGTTAAAAATTTTGTGTAGATGAGTCACCATTGGAATCTCTCGTGTGTAGACATTTCAGTGTAAATTATTTGAATATCAATGGCTCTCTTAAATTGTTTATGTAAAATTATCTACCCATGTATAAGATAAACATCGAGGCTTAGAAACTTCTCTTGATGTAGAGGCTACATTCATTACCAAGTGGGTAAATCACAGTATTACATCAAGTACAGCTGTTTCCTCACGGGAATAGCTGTCTAGTCACAAGGAGGAGATGTAATCCCAGGGTGCTCTGTTAGCCTGGGATTTCAGGATCAGTTTTGTTTTTGATCCCACTATTTCTCAAATCCCTTTTCATTAATGATGAAATAGGGTCTCAATATCCTCAGCTGCCACTTGGAAAGAAAAAAAGGAAGATTATGCTGCTCACATCCTAGTCATTTGGTATCTAAGTTTCTTTTTTGCTTTACTATAAATACTTACTTGCGTTTTGATAAATTTACACATTTTAAGCATAATTCACTGAATAACCTTTTCTATTTGGAATAAAAATGAATCTTAGAAAC
Source organism: Muntiacus reevesi (assembly GCF_963930625.1). Classification (NCBI taxonomy): domain Eukaryota; kingdom Metazoa; phylum Chordata; class Mammalia; order Artiodactyla; family Cervidae; genus Muntiacus; species Muntiacus reevesi. Next base: position 47,336,316 of record NC_089264.1, read on the forward strand.
AGTGAAAAAGAGCACCAAGTAACTAAAAAAAGATGCTCCCAAATGTACTTGGGAAACCTCGCATAAGTCACTGCTAAGTCCCCACTCAGAACCTGGGGCTTCTCATTCATCCAAGATTGTACCAATGTGCTTATTTGCCACTCCTAGTTTAGTTAAAACAGCTGACTAGAATCTAAATGAAGAGTTATTAACACTACATATGTATTCTGATATCAGAGGTATCAAGAAATATTTCTCAAATGTGAGGGAAACATATGTATCTAAGAGAAAATCTTTTTCTGGATCCATAAAGTTACACATACTTCACTGACTTCAGATGACACTAGCTTAGGCAGCCTGATTAGTGTTTATAATGATCTCAGTCTCTTCATGTATCCTTTGTTTAAGAATTCAGGTCATTATGGGACACATTTTGGAAATTTTCCACCCCAAATGATTGAATGTGTGTTTAATGGGTACATTACTATATAGATTTAATTTTCATGAACATAAGTAAACCATATTTGCATCTAATTTTAAGTAATGATTCAAGAATTTCATATCATAAAGTCTTTATAGTTTACAATTGACCCTAAGATGTTTGTCTATGCAACAATGTCCAATCAATTCATAACTGTAGATTTTTTTAAAGACATCAAAGTAAATATTACTGTTAAATTTTTTATATGACATTGAAAGAAATCGAGTATGCCAAAGAAATGTGTTAAAATACTGGCCTTAAATGTCACCAAATCTTCGTTGTTTTGTGAGATGAAGATTGCAGTCCTAATTCTACTAAAATGCACACAATTGACCTGATTAACTGTTTGATCTCTTATCTGTATACTGTATACTTACATACATGATCTGCTTGGGGAATTTCTTTGTAACTAAGAGGCCAGTTAAGGGGAAGGGGAGTAGGTGTGCAGACACTTAGAATGGACTCAGGTACCTGAGTCTAAGTAAGATGGAAAGTCAAGTGACAATTATGTATTAAGGTATCTCATTTCCTGCACATTGTTCCTGAAAACTACGTGGAATGATAAAGCCATGGTATTAGATAGCCAACTTGAAAACCCTTCTATTTTGATATACAAATCCCATTTTACAACCTTAAATCTAAGAGCAAGAAAGGCCTCTTTTCCGTGATATATGGTGGCTTTATATCTAATGATCATAACCTTCTAGCCTGGAATAGAGGCGATAAGTTATCCTCACAGAGATTTTTCTTTATCATTTTTAACACACTAATTTTTTTTCTATGTTTTTACATTCTGGAATGTATCTTTAGTACTTGGTAACTTTAGGTAACTTTAGAATTTCTTCTCCAAGTTTCTGCTTTTTCTGATTTTGCACTTTCATGAGCTTCTTTTATACTTCTAATGGAAACATTGGCATGGACAGATACTCTGTGGACCAAGGGGATAAGTTTTCTTTGTTTTCACGATTGTATTTTCTAGACTTTACAATTATTTAAATTTTAGGATCTGATTGGTAAAACTAGGATGCAAAAAAAAAAGAACTTAAATATGCATATGTGCGCACACACACACACACACACACATATATATATATATTTTTTTTTTTTGACAAATTCTATTTGTTTTGTAAATGCTTTGCTGTTTAAGGAGAATGTGAGGTGTGCAGGTGCCATGGAGGGTGGGAGAGTTTAAAAGCTGGGAGAGTTAAGGAAGGTATCAAAGGGTTTGAGTCAATAATGACTTCAGATATTCAAGTTGATTAATTAGTACTTCCTCTCTTGCCTGTCGTTAGTGGTTTAGTAGGAGGCAGTCAGTTCCGTTTAGACAATGCAGCAGTCAGAAGGGTGGGCCAATTATCCAGCCTGCATATTTATAATTGGGAGGGAGTTGGGAGGAGCCAAACTCCCCTGAGACCGGAAGGGAAGCCAGTGACGCCTGTTTAGGGACACTAGTGGGCTTAGAAAAGACGTCACAGGAAAGAGTGACTCGGGACTCCACACCAGTGGGACCTTTGCCTTTACATGCGGGAAAAAAAGAAAGGAAACTGAAAAGCCCCTCCTTAATTAGTAAATGCTGTGTGTATTGTCAGTTTTGCAAGTAGCAGACATTTTAGAGAATTTTATATACACTTTTTAAAAGGGCAACTAAAATTCAAATTTTGGTTGCTATTTTATTCTTTTGTAATATTTCACTTGCCAAGTGATTTGACCTGATAAGACTTGTGATGTGCTAAGTGATAACATTACATGTTTTGGAATTTAAGTTTTATGATAACTGCTTCATTGTGTCCAGGGAAAACACATGTTTTTAAATTTACTTAACTGAGAAATGGCTGTTTTTACAGATATTATATAATAATGTGTTATTTGTTGAAATATTTATTATATAAAATCTCAAATGTAGAGGACCAATTATATATAAAATAGTAAAACAATGGCTCATTTAGGGGATAAAAAGCCTCTCTTTTGTATTTTATTAATATTTTGTGGTAAAAAATTACCAAAAAGTGATTTTCTAGAATATTATATCTGATTCATTTTTATTATATTCTTGCCATTTTCATTACATTCTCTTCAAATTGCAATAGTTTGGAACTATTCAATCCTATTTTATTTCCATTATAAACAGATGCATAAATATATATTAAGAAGAGATGGTACACCAGGGGAAAAGAAATATCTATAAAAATATTTAATAATCTCAAATATTTTGTTAAATTATTTTTCAACATTTGTTGGGTGAGTTTGACCTATAATACATTGTTATTGACATTTGCCTACATCTGATACATTTTCATAATGTCATATCAAGTTTTTTAAAATTAGTGACAGTGAAAGTCACTGTCCTGTCTGACTGTGACCCCATGGACTGTACAGCCCATGGAATTCTTCAGGCCAGAATACTGGCATGGGTAGCCTTTCCCTTCTCCAGGGGATCTTCCCAACCCAGGGATCGAACCCAGGTCTCCTGAGTTGCAGGCAGATTCTTTACCAGCTGAGCCACCAGGGAAGCCCAAGAATACTGGAGAGGGTAGCCTGTCTCTTCTCCAGCAGATCTTCCCAGCCTAGGAACTGAACCGGGTCTCCTGCATTGCAGGCAGGTTCTTTACCAACTAAGCCACTAGGGAAGCCAAAACATAATTGGTTGTAAATAACTTAGTCCCATTAGTTAAGTTGCTCAGTCGTGTCTGACTCTTTGCGACCCCGTGGATTGTAGCCCACCAGTCTCCTCCATCCATGGGATTCTCCAGGCAAGAACACTGGAGTGGATTGCCATTTCCTTCTCCAGGGGATCCTCCCGACCCAGGGATCGAACCCAGATCTCCCACATTGCAGGCAGACGCTTTAACCTCTGAGCCAGTACAAATCCCCGCAGTATTGGGAATAACACGTGGCTACTGAAACCTTATCAGTATCTCTTTCCTGAGCAGCCAAACTGAGCATGATTTTACATTTAATGATACAATAGTCAGGTATAGATTTGTTAAAATGAAAAATAAGACATATTTCCTGAATATGTTGTGTTTGTTCACTGTGTTGTCAGGTAAGAATTAGCAGTCTGCAGTCATCCACTTTATAAACTATGATCTAATCGGAACTCAAGAGCTAAATAAGAACATGGATGATTAGCCTTTAGTTAGTAGGAACCCCTAGGGAAAACTTCAGTGGAACAGGAAATGATTGCTGATGATTTATCGAGTGGTAGTCTTGCTTCTGAGAAAATACTGAACAGTTAACTTCACAGAACAGGGTAGTATCTGTTGGATATTCCAGCCAATTGGTGACCTTCTGCTAGCAGAAGTCTAAGGTACATTTTTAAAAGAGAAAGAGATCACAGTAAAAACTGTGAAAGTTTATTAGTAAAAACATCTTGGACTCATGAAAATCTTCCTTTCACTGGGACTGTGAATCTTCAGGGCTTCCCAGGTGGTGCTAATGGTAAGGAATCAACACACCAATGCAGTAGGCACAAGAGACACAGTTTCGATCCCTGGGTCAGGAAGATCCCCTGGAGTAGGGAATGGGAACCCACTCCAGTATTCTTGCCTGGAAAATTCCATGGACAGAGGAGCCTGGAAGGCTATAGTCCATGGGGTTGCAAAGAGTTGGACACAACTGCACACACACACACACACACACACACACACACACACACACACACACACATATGTGAATATTTAGTAGCTCAGCTAACAATCAGGAAACCCTTAGTCTCCAAGAGGTACTGAGTAAGAAAACGGTTTTAGAATGTAATAAAACAGCCGTGTCAAATCTTACTGGTAAGGTAGAATTTGGTATTTATCTTGCAACTTTGAACTGGAACCTTGAGAAAATTAAAGTTCTCAGGAAAACCTTTGTATTGCCCATTAATCCTTATTTCTTATTGCACTGAAATGAACAACAGCAGAAGGGAAAATTCAAGCCCTACTACACTAAAACCATTAAAGTAGCTGGCAAAATTTTAATGTAGGTAACTTACCTTCCATCCTACATTGTTATAATTTTATCAGTTGAAAATGATATCCATTTCATTGGAGAAGATTGTTTAACAAGCTTTTAATCATCCTTGTACCTTAACAATATGATACTGAGAATAATTTTTTAAAAATAGTTTTTGTGCTATTTTGGGATAAAAGATTCTTAGTAGATATAAATATAGGGCTGCTATTGCAATAAATCTAATGGAACTTTTAAAGGTCTAGCAATTGTAACTTATTCACTCTCTGAATTTATTAATTCCACAGTTGAGTATATTTTTACTAGATACAGGATATTCTAAGTAGTATGTTTATATCTTCATCTTTCATTAGCTTAATACTGGAAATCTCAGAACTTTAAAAAATAAATAAATTATGTCGTAAAGAGAAAGTCAGGTGAAGAGCTTCAGCTGTGAAACATTTGGTTCCTTTTAGGCTTCCCCAGGAAGCTCCACTTGCAAAGGAGATGTGAACAGGAAGACCTGAGCCTGAATCGAGATTAACTCCCTGCAATTCAGTCATCCTAAAGCAGGAAATTGCACTCAATAAATATCATAATGGAGTGAAAGTTTTAGAGTAGGAAGTTTTCACGTAAGAGAAAAGTTCTTTGTGCAAATGATTTTGCTGTTTATGATGTCAGTAAATTTATTTAACCAGATGCTGATGGGTATATCATACATTTTCCATCTTACTTCTGACTTGATTTCGAGTTTCTCTTATTCTGCTCTTTCCCCTGTGTTTTTAAAATTAACTAGAAACCTCTCTTAGAAGGACTTGTGTTTAGCAACACAACTACGGGCAAATGGGTGATGATATTTGCTGTAAAAATAAATAGAAATAATGCATTATTTTAAAATACATTTCTTAAATTAAGTTTGTTTAAATCAGATTCTTAAATCAGATTTAGGAGATAATGATAGTTTCAGGTAACTTTCAAAAATATAAATTGTTTACAACAAAATCAATCTAATATTGATTAGCAATGATTTTGTTTCCACTTTCATACATTATTTAAAATAATTGAATCTGGTGAGCAACATGGATCAGGGTCAGATGAATGTTTTCATAGCAATTATTGGCAGCCTTTTCCCTTCTAATGTTTCCCCTGAATAGAAGTATAATTTGCTTCTAGTTAAGTATTGATGAGTCCCCTCGTGAGTTTTGTTTTTGCGTATTTTTTGGGACCCCATTCGCGGAGTTGCAGGCTTGTAGGGCCTGGACTTTGTGCACACTGCCCCCGGTGCCAAGCCACATCTGCCTAAGGCCCCCGCGGGCTTGGCTAAGGCACAGCCCCCAGGCCCTGCTGCCAGCTCAGGTGTGGAGATACTGCCGAGCTGTCACTCCGCATGGTTTCCTGCAAGTCAGCTATCTCGTTCCCATCTGTGTTGATATTCTTTCGTGGGCTTTTTTCACTGCCTGCCTGGCATGTATATATTTGTCTGATAAGCCTCAATTTGGCTTTAAGACTTGCCTTCTCAGGTCGTGGCTCAAAATGAAGTTTTTTCCTGGGTATGTTTTCCCTTTAGTTGCACTTCTTACTGTTACATAATTCTTAACTTTGAGATGTTTTTGTCTTAAGGTACACTTTGTTAAGCTTATTAGGGTTCTTTTACATGTTGCCCATCCTGTTTTGAACGTCTTAATCCATGAAGATCTCCCATAGCGTGAGTTTTGTTTGCTTTCAAGTTTAAATAACAGCAAAATGAGATTATTTAATTATATAATGACATTTTTCCCCTCTTCATTTTTATCTTACATAATTCTCTTTAGCCGAGAGATCGTTTTTCAGCAGGAGTTTATTTGGATAGCTTTGATTGTTAGTATTCAGTTGAGCGTCCTTGCAAAGTCAGGGGTAAATTGCATAGTGGATATATTTAGTCCATAAAGGGCTTTCCTATATCTAAAGTTTGATTATTTGTGCTTTGCACCATTAATTGGCAATTTCGGCCATGTTCTTGATTATGCAGCTAAAATTTACTGTGAAGTGTTCAATCCTGTAGGCTTTGTACTTGCAAAACTCCATAGAGTTTATTGAGAGTGGAGTACTCCTGATGGCCGCCAGTGCCGACTTGGTGGTTATTCTGAGTTGAAAATGGAAGGGTAGATAATTTGATTACACCATGCTCTGATTAAAGGGCCATGAACAGCTTCCTCCACTTACAGATTAGCATCATTTTATACATCTGTTCTAAAAGTAGATCCCGCAGATAAGTTGTTAATGCACCAAGTTCCAGTTGCCCTTGCTTGAAATAGCCCATCAGGTTTTCTTTCCCTTCAAGAAATAAATCATTATGGCTTTCATGTCTTTTGGCAGATTTCCTTCCTTATGGGACTGTGGTTTGAAATTGGTTTATAACTTCCTGCTTCTTAACAATAAAAAAAAAAATAGTGTTGAGTATCTTAGCCCTGTTACCCAATGCGTTTGTTATGGAAACTGTTTCAGGTAAGGTAAATGGAAAGATAAATATGAAACTCAGGTGGGAATAGAGTGCTTAGTTATAGCATATACTCTTCTCTTTTTATAGATTCATTCACCCTGTAAGTGCTAATTGAGTGTCTACATCACGCTAACGTCTCTTATAGTATAGAAGTTATAATTAAAGTTATAAACTGTGCTCCAGATGATTAGAATCCCATCAAAATTCCTATTTAAAAAAGTAGGAATAAAATGCAGCTTCCTCACTGAAAAACTGCAAAACTGAATGAAAACTTCATTTAATAATTACCAAAAAAATCTCATTGTTTATTGTTGAGATTATACAATGAGCAACATTGTAAGGGGGAAATATAAATTGTCTTTAACGTGTCTTTAGAAAATGAGTATACACTTCAATGTCTATTATTAAAGGAACCATGTATGCTATAAGCTTATAGGCTTTCTCTATATCACTATTATTTTTGCCACTGAATCCCACTAGTGAGCAGGTGGCTTAGATCTGAGCTATGACAATTTAAAGTATCAGCACTCTAAATATGGGTCTTCTCTGTTCTAGAAAGGATATGTCATTAAACTTCACTCCATTGACAGCTAAGCTTTCACTGACAAAACCAGGTACCTGAATGTCTTAAACAGGACACATTTGATCTATTTATTACTACCAGATGGAAATATTTTCCTGTATTTCTCATACCTAATCTCTTTTTACTTTGAGCAAATTCAGAATGTTGTCCTAACTACGTGGAGCTGACCATATTTGAACAGCCCTACATCTGAAAAATGACTATTGTTAAACCAGGATTATAGTGAAGCCCAAGAGTTTTCCTTTATTGTCAACAAAACAAAACAAACTGTACACATAAGCTCTTGCATTCTGGGACTCCATCCAAAAGCATTTAGCAATTTGGTTGTACGTACCTTCAGAAAACCCATTCTAGGGTCTGGATCCCTGATACACTCAGAGGATCCCAACATTCTCTAAATTGTCAGGGAGGGTTTAGAAGTTGTCAGTTCTGTTTTCCTGGCACCTAAAACCTGCAGTTTCTTACTCTGGCTGTTTGCTGTTCACAGGAGAGAGAAGTGGAAAGCTTCTTGTATACATAAATGTGATTTTTCATTTGACTTTATTTTGCAAGAAGACACCTAGATTAAAAATTTCAAGAAAATATTGTATAGCCTTGAGACTTTAACTAGTTTCATATTTTCTTTAATGATTGCAGCTATCAGGAATCAGAAATAAATAGAAACTATTTTTTGTTTTGAATCGTATAAAATTTTACTTTATAAAATTCTTCATGAAATTTTATCATAGAATCATAGAGCTAACATTAAACCATAGAAACAGAAGGGGATTATGTGTGACCTTTTCTTATACGGCTTTTATAGATTCAGATTTTATACAACTAACTTGGTAATATGTTTCAGTGCTAAAACTAAAACAAATATCTTTATTTAGTTAGCACTCTTTGGTTGCCGGGGCTTCCCTTGTGGATCAGACAGTAAAGAGTCTGTCTGCAATGCAGGAGACCTGGGTTCAATCCCTGGGTCTAGATGATCCCCCAGAGAAGGATGGCTACCCACTCCAGTATTCTTGCTTGGAGAATTCCATGGACAGAAGTGCCTAGTGGGCTACAGTCCCTGGACAGGACTGAGCAACTGACACTTTCACTTTCTTTTCAGTAAGAGAAACCAGCTTAAAATATATCATGCTAAAATAGAAGTACATGGATCTCAATCTTCATAAATGTATTCAAAGTTCAATACCACCAGCATCCACCAGCATCTGTGCTCATGCTCTCTCTCACCCTCTTCCTCTCTTCCCCTCCCTTCCTCCCTACCTCTTTTCTTCTTTCCCTCTCTCCTTTTCTTTCTTTCTCCGTCTGTCTTTTCTGTACATCCACATGTTTCTTCTTTCATTGGAGATGATCCTTTTATATTTTTCTACTCTAGATGATAAACCATGGCTGACAGTTCCATAGTTATTTAATTTGCATGCTACTTGCCCACCAGCCACAAGACTAGTAACTTTTCTGGGTACCAATTCCAAATGCCTGCTAGAGAAACTCTGGCTGTGCCTAGCTTAAGATCTGACTTTTTCAATCAGCCATACCTGAGGGAGAAGGTCATGAGCAAGATAGGCTAGAGAAGATATGAGTAGATTGTATGAAATAATAAGAATGATCATAATAAATAAGCACTTACTCTATGCCAGAAGTGAAGTCGCTCAGTTGTGTCCGACTCTTTGCAACCCCATGGACTGTAGCCTAACAGGCTCCTCCGTCCATGGGATTTTCCAGGCAAGAATACTGGAGTGGGTTGCCATTTCCTTCTCCAGGAGATCTTCCCAACCCAGGGATTGAACCCGGGTCTCCCACGTTGTAGGCAGACACTTTACCGTCTGAGTCACCAGGGAAGTCCATTCTATGCCAGAACCTGTGTCTAAGTGTTTCACTTGCATCATCCCCTGAAAATAGTTATTAGTAAAACACTGTGCATTTAAAGTGTCTTTGCATGCATTATATTAATCCTAAGAATCACTTCATCAATGAAATGTTGTGATTTCCATTTTATACTAAAACACTTTCGCTAAAACTTGAGTTATTATATGACAGAGTCAGAGTTCAAGCCCGTGTCTTCTGATTCCTGCTCTAGAGCCTTTTAAACATAAAAGTTGCCTCCTTTTTACAGGGTGTCAGTGATATAAAATTTTGTGAAAGATGGCAGTCCATCAGATGGAGTTGCAGATTCTTATAGCCTGTATTTGGTGTGTAATCACAGGAGCCCTTATAGCTTATTTTCTTCTTTCTTATTCCCTCCCCGCCTTTGTTGGATAATCCTCTCTGATTTTTCCCTTTAGCAAATACATCACTTAAGATTGCATTTAGCTGCAAGTAATAAATTAATCATGGTTAAGTGAAGGGTTTATTTTCCCCTGTAACAAGTTTCAGGAAGCTGTGGGTCAGCAGTTTTTCCTGAGGAATCATGGTACAGCTGTTCTCCTGTGCCATCATCCTTAGTTTTTATTTTCCTTTTCATATTCCCAAGGTGATTGCTGCTTTTCCTGGCACTCTGCCCCTGTTTCAGATTAGGAGAAGAAAGAGGGGCCAAAAGGAAAAGGGAAAAAGGACAACTTCCTCTGATTCCATTTGCTTTCTCTCCTAAGAATGAGTCCCTCCCCAAGAACTTTGTTCTGTATTTTATTGGCCAACATTTTGTCATCACATGGCTTCCCCTAGAAGAAAGCTAGATGGGAGTGAATATTTTTCTTTCTGGTTCTGATGGTGCAGGAAGATAAGAGAGCGAGCCAAACTACACCCTATGCTTTAAAGGTCCAGGAAGCTGTAACTCAGCTCTGGGTTCCACATGCCTGTGAGTCCTTTCATATTGGTCTACTTCACTTGGGCATTTTCAGCATTTTCTTTGAGCAACTGAATGACTCCAGTTTCTTTTAACTTTCTTAATAGGATCACTTTCCTGCTTTGCTCTGACCTGTAGAACCCCTTTCATTGATTTTTTTTTTTTAATCCATAGCTCTACAAATACCCACGAGTTTACATTCCTACATATTCCCAGGAGGTCACCTGAGAATCATCCTGTTCTCCCTCTGTCCTTCTTTTACATTTTATAGATGAGACTCAGAAGCCTGGGAAGGCAAAGATGCCTGGCAAGTGAGGGAACCTAAAATGCACTCCATGTCCCTGACTCTCAGGCCTGGCTTTTTCCAAGCATTTCTAAATAATGTCTTTGTGTTTTATATGTTCAAATTTAGGAGAAAAGTAAAACTGCTGACTTACAAAGTGTTTGTTACAGGAAAATGAAAATGATCCTGAAATGGCGACTCTAAAATTTCAGTTCAAGTGCTAGAAATTGACCAGTAAAACAGGAGGCATTCTCTAGTCTTTCAAATCAGCAGATGTTTATTTAGTGCCTGTTAGGCCCTAGGCACTAGAGAGGCCAGGGATATGGCAGTGAACGAGAAAGAGGGAGTTTTGCCCTCAGTTAAGTTTATATATCAGATTATATTTAATGTATGCATAGATTTTCATATTCTAATCAAATATTTACTAAAGGTTTACTCCGTGTCTTGGACTTTTCTCAATACAGGCTATACAGCTTATAACAAGAAAGACAAGGTTCTTATTCTTACTGAGCCACTGAAGCCAAAAATTACCCTGTTTCCTAGGGTTACACAATAAAAAACTCAGACCCCATTCTTTCCCTCCGGTTTATTAACTAATTCAGTAAAAGAAACACATGCACACACACACACATTTAACATTTAACTGATAGCATTTCTTAATCTAGGGAATGCAGTAAATTCTAAGCTTCTTTTAATTTCTGATACATATCTTTTGGCTGAGTATGCAATTTAGTTGGGTTTAAAATGGATCTAAATTTAACTGAAAATTTATTGGACTGAATTTGAACAACATTGACTCTCTCTACCTTTATTCCTTTGTTTTATTGAATTTAACTTGAATGAAATCTTCTTTATTTGTCTAAGTCTATTTCTGTCTAGTAAGGAAGTTGAAATTGATCATGCCTTGACTTTGTGGGCCATCAGAGAACCATGACATTCCAGCGTATTGATTTTGTGGTGTTAAAGGGTGACAGATCTAGTGTTAAAGTGCCGAGAGAGAATTGGGTTTCAGATTGTACACCATAAGCAGTCCTGGCTTTTGCTGAGGACTAGCTTTTTAAAGCAATGGAAAGAATTGTAAGTCTTATGTAATTTTTACTGCATAAACTTGGAAAGATTAATTAAGCCAGAAGTGTGTAATCATGCATTCAGGAGACAAAGGTCCACGTGTGATAAACATTTACTCTGCATATCTATATATAGACAATATAAAGTATGTACGTATGTGTGAATAAAGGAAGTATACTCTGTGCTAAGAATATTGAGTAATATTCAAGTCAGTATGACTGAACCTTTTCAAAACATGTTTCATCTCACATTTTGGAAGTCCCTTGCTGATAACAAAAGTTTATTGTCTTTCACACCATTCTTATCATCATTATTTTGCGTATTGTTACGCTGTGCTTTCACATAGTCAGGTACTAGAGGACGTGAATTATGATGCTCACAATTCAGAGAGGCCAGAGGTCTAACAAGTATAATGCTTGAGAATTTTTTGTTAACTTCTGGGACATGGAAGTTTGACAAGAACGTTATAGTAGCTTGATATAGACATGATCTGAGGAAGCGTAACCATGGTCATCTTTCAATGTCCCATTTTCCTCTGTATTTATTCTTTTTCAGTTTAATGACCTTTCATGTGTGCATTGAAAATAACATTTTGATTATATGATTATTGTGTGGAAAAACTCTACTGAGCTAAGTCCAGGTGTATCTCTAGAAGCTAATCAGAAGTGCACCAGATTCATTGACTTTCACTAATCCATCATAGTCATCTTTTAATTTATTTTCACATTTTCTTCCAAGTTTGCATTCTTGAAGAAGACTTTCACCTGCAAAGAAGAATAGAATGTATTTGATAATGTATGTTTGTTCTGTTTTCTACCAACATAAGTATTTTGCTTAAGCAGATTTTCTAGAAAGTGACAGCTTTGAAAAATTGGACACAGGAGCCGCTGGAAGCATTTCAGTTCCAGACAATCTAAATAGTGCAGAAGGGGAAAATGAAATATCACTGTGTTTTAAAGATGACAGTTTTGTCAAAGATTCCCTTTCACTCTTTGGCTTAAAACAAATGGAGTAAATCAGGTATATCTGTTCAAAATATGCATGTGCATTCTCTGAGGAAGCACTCCTTCCTAGCAATGTTCCTTCCGAGACAACCAATTAGAGAATTACTTTAAAAACATGTATCACAGGGTGGGTAGACTATCATTTTCTTTGCTTCATTCTTTGTTAGGCACATTTTGAGGTCATGGGATTTCACAAGTTCATAGTGTGGCTTTATGAAGAAAGGAAAAAAGAAATCTCCTGGCTTAACACCATCTGAGTATAACATTATGTACACCTATTGTATGTTCTTCAGAAATGTAATAAAGTAATTATTATTATGTGTTTGTTTGCATGTCTGTGTGTGTGACAGAAAGAGAGAGTTTTAATAAACCTAAAATCATGTGCTAAACATTTTCTGGTTCTATTAAAAACACAATAATACTCTACCTGAAAAAATGTTGTTGAGTATATTTGAAAAGGTATAGCAAATTTGATAAAACCTGCTTTTCAGCACAATTGTATCACTAGAGAGGCAGTAGAGAGTAGTCAGTTAAAAGCAGAGACACAAAGATGAGACATCTTGGGCTTAAAATTCCAACACTACCATTTTTAGAACTGTGTTTTAAGCAAGTTAATTTCTCTGTTCTTGAGTCCCTTCTTTGTTAAGTGAGGTTAATAATATTATCTACTTCCTAGGGACTGCATGCATTAGCCTGAGCTCTTGTAAACACTCAATAGAGTGTTAGTTATTATTAGCAATTGAAAACACTTATCATATTATGAAGCCAGGGATAGAAGCATATTTTTTTTAAAGTAATTCAGAGGACAAATTAAAAGCTCAAAATTTTTCAGGAAGTCCATAATATATAGATTATGTTTCTTTAAAGACAATAGTAAATGAATAGTGATCACATTTTTTCTTCTAACAAAAGAAGCACTGCTGATTATCCTTTATATCTTACACACATTCTTTAACATACTTTAAGAATTATACTATAAGAACGTCACTGGTAATTTCCATCTTTCAGATTTCATACAATAGTTAGTTAACTGATTTCATGTTCATAGGTTATCTGTTTTTTGTTTTGCTACTGTTAGAGATAGCAGTCTTGTAAATGACTGTATATTTTAACTACAATTTATTCCCACTCAACTGTGGCAAGAGTGGTTATGTTAGTATTGTTCCTCTCTGAAACAACTTTGATTTAATATGCCACATTTGTTAGTTTTCTGTTCACTCACATGCTTAAATTGTCTCTTATCAAAGAGGTACCTGATAATATGCTTTATCTGGATTACCACCTAAATCTGTCCCATGAAAAAGATTGATTCATTATGGCTTCCATAAAAAAAATCTTATAACATGATCTATTTATACATTTTACTTCATTTTAGGGCCTATCAGCTTTTCATATTAATAGGATTGTCATTTTTATGTATGGAAGGATTCTTGGTATGGTTTGGCCCTGAGCCATAATATTACCTATCCTCTTAACTCTTTGAAAACATTGACTTATGTTCATTGCATTAGTGTAGGCTTAATTTTATTTCATGTCCAAGATGACAAAGGTCACTTCATTAGGCACCTCATTTAACTTTTCCTCCCTGTAATTTTCTGGTATCTTATACTAAGTATCATAAAAAAAAAGAATGTTCTGCTCCCATTAAGAAAAAGTGAGAAGAGAACAAAGCCAATTATTTGCAGCACATAAAATCCTTATGATAATTTGGTAGACTTTAATTAAACTAATACATCACACTGCACATATAAGACAAAGGAGCAAAAATGAAGCAAATAATCTTTTTTATGTTAAAAACACCATATTGCTTTTTGATTAAGTTCCTTAAGACTTGTGACCTATTTTAAAGTGTAAGATTTGCAGTCCTTTTCATACAAAGCATATTAAAAAATTCTATGCAATATTGATTGGAACCATCCCCCCAAAAATTTGAAATGAAGCTATAAAGAAGCTTGACTTTAAAGTAATTTTTATTAATTTCTTAAGATTTTTCAAATGTTTCAAAAGAAAAAGAGATTCTGTAACTTAACCCACACAGAAACATTTTTGTTACAAAAAATCTCATTTTCGTATTTATCATATAATTGCCATTGGTTGTTTTTGATGAGCCCACTGACATTATTAGTGCAAAGTCCACTGTAAATTAAAAAGAAGTCTATCCAACTTGTATGTCTTCCCTGCATTTCACAACTGAACTGTCCTGAAATGAGAGCTGCTTGGTCTTTAGATCATCTCATCTCCCAGTTTTACGTTTCTTTGAGATGTAATTCTCATAAATTAAGTGGAAATAAACTACTGATCTGGGAGCAAGAGCATTTAGTTTTAGTCCTACATTTGCAGTGTTACACTAAATGTCTTGTCATCCCCCTGGGACTCATTGTTACCACTGGTAAAGTAAATAATTTGGTAGAGGGTGGTTTCAGGTGAGTTCCTTATCTCTGAGATTATATTTCTGTATTAGTTGCTGATAGAATATCTTTCTATGTCCTAAAGTCATTATGTTAATATGCTCATGTCAGTCCTTAAATCAGTGCCACTTAGTATTTCTGAAAGTACTTGTAAAAAACATTCCTAGAAATTTCTAATGATCAGAGAGCATAGATTTTTTTAGAGCTGATCGACCACAAATCACATTAAAAGAGAAGTGTATTCAACTTAGAAAGCTCCGGGAGTTGGTGATGGACAGGAAAGCCTAGCATGCTGCAGTCCATGGGGTCTCAAAGAGTCAGACACAACCGAGCGACTGAACTGAACTGAACTACAAACACACTCATGGTGCCAGTTCTTACACTTTTAACATCATCTTTCATGAGCAAGAAACTGGTTGGTTGGATTTTGTAATTTTGTCCTGTCGCACATTTACTTTTTCAAGACAGTTAAAACTCATTGGACATTGCCTTCACTTCCCTGGTAGTGGATCAGACTCTTAGTAAGTTTTTTCATTATCTAAAAATACTTCGGCTGCTTTCTACTCCCCTCTGTGAGTGTTTAAGGCTCGCAAAGTAGATCTCAATATTTGCGGCACACAATTGCAAATTCAGTGGCATTTAACAACAGTCGACATTGCTATTCACTTCACCTTTTCGTTAACATCTACTCTCTCTTTCTCCAGCAACTCATTGCTTTGGCACATGAATACTAGCCAGTTCTGCTTTTGTTTCAAAGGTGGTCAATACCATGCTCTGAGGAGGATTATGGTGACACCTTAAGGTAGCATCATTTTGCATTTTATTCTGAACTTTAAGAATGGAGATGCATGAATGGTCAACTTTGACCACATGTAATTGGCACTGTAAGCTAAGGTTCAGTCGTTTCAGTTCAGTTGCTCAGTCGTGTCCGACTCTTTGGCCTGCAACTCCATGGCCTGCAGCACGCCAGGCCTCCCTGTCCATCACCAACTCCCGGAGTTTACTCAAACTCATGTTCATTGAGTTGGTGATGCCATCCAACCATTTAACCCTCTGTTCCCCTTTTCCTCCAGCCTTCAATCTTCCGCAGCATCAGGGTTTTTTCCAATGAGTCAGTTCTTCGCGTGAGGTGGCCAAAGTATTGGAGTTTCAATTTCAGCATCAGTCCTTCCAATGAATATTTAGGACTGGTTTCCTTCAGGATGGACTAGTTGGATCTCCTTGCAGTCCAAGGGACTCTCAAGAGTCTTCTCCAACACCACAGTTCAAAAGCATCAATTCTTCAGCACTCAGCTTTTTTTATAGTCCAACTCTCACATCTTACATGACTATAGGAAAACCAGAGCTTTGACTACACGGACATTTGTTGTCAAAGCAGTGTCTCTGCTTTTTAATAAGCTGTCTAGATTGGTCATAACTTTTCTTCCAAGGAGCAAGCATCTTTTAATTTCATGGCTACAGTCACCATCTGCAGTGATTTTGGAGCCTCAAAAAATAAAGTCTCTCACTATTCCCATTATTTCCCCATTTATTTGCCATGAAGTGATGGGGCTGTATGCCATGATCCTAGTTTTCTGAATGTTTAGTTTTAAGCCAGCTTTTTCACTCTACTCTTTCACTTTCATCAAGAGGCTCTTTAGTTCTTCTTTGCTTTTTGCCATGAGCGTGGTGTGATCTGCTTATCTGAGATTATTGATATTTCTCCCGGCAATCTTGATTTCAGCCTGTGATTCATTCAGCCCAGAGTTTCACATGATGTACTCTGTATAAAAGTTAAATAAGCAGGGTGACAATACACAGCATTGATGTACTCCTTTCCCAATTTGGAACCAGTCTTTTGTTCCATGTCCAGTTCTAACTGTTGCTTCCTGACCTGCATACAGGTTTCTCAGGAGGCAGGTCAGGTGGCCTGGTACTCCCATCTCTTGAAGAACTTTCCACAGTTTGTTGTGGTCCACACAGTCAAAGGCTTTGGCATGGTTAACAAAGCAGAAGCAGATGTTTTTCTGGAACTCTCTTGCTTTTTCGATGATCCAGCGGATGTTGGCGATTTGATCTATGGCTCCTCTACCATCTCTAAGTCCAGCTTGAATATCTGGAAGTTCACAGTTCATGTACTATTGAAGCCTGACTTGGAGAATTTTGAGCATTACTTTACTAGCATGTGAGATGAGTGCAATTGTGTGGTAGTTTGAGCATTCTTTGGCATTGCCTTTCTTTGGGATTGGAATGAAAACTGACCATTTCCAGTCCTGTGGCCACTGCTGAGTTTTCCAAATTTGCTGGCATATTGAGTGCAGCACTTTCACAGCATCATCTTTTAGGATCTGAAATAGCTCAACTGAAATTCCATCACCTTCACTAGCTTTGTTTGTAGTGATGCTTCCTAAGGCCCACTTGACTTCACATTCCAGGATGTCTGGCTCTAGGTGAGTGATCACACCATCGTGATAATCTGGGTCGTGAAGATCTTTTTTGTATTGTTCTTCTATGTATTCTTGCTACCTCTTCTTAACATCTTCTGCTTTTGTTAGGTCCATAATATTCTGTCCTTTATTTTGTCCATCTCTGCATGAAATGTTCCCTTGGTATCTCCAATTTTCTTGAAGAGATCTCTAGTCTTTCCCATTCTATTTCTTTCCTCTATTCCTTTGCATTGATCACTGAGAAAGGCTGTCTCATCTCTCTTTACTATTCTTTGGAACTCTGCATTCAAATGGCTATATCTTTCCTTTTCTCTTTTGCCTTTCTCTTCTCTTCTTTTCATAGCTCTTTGTAAGGCCTCCTCAGACAACCATTTTGCCTTTTTGCATTTCTTTTTCTTGGGGGTGGTCTTTATCCCTGCCTCCTGTACAATGTCATGAACCTCTGTCCATAGTTCTTCAGGCTCTCTGTCTATCAGATCTAATCCCTTGAATCCATTTCTCACTTCCACTGTATAATTGTAAGGGATTTGATTTAGGTCATACCTGAGTGGTCTAGTGGTTTTCCCTACTTTCTTCAATTTAAGTCTGAATTTGGCTATAAGGATTTTATGATCTGAGCCACTGTCAGCTCCCGGTCTTGTTTTTGCTGACTTTATAGAGCTTTTCCATCTTTGGCTTCAAAGAGTATAGTCAATCTGATTTCGGTGTTGACTGTCTGGTGATGTTCATGTGTAGAGTCTTCTCTTGTGTTGTTGGAAGAGGGTGTTTGCTATGACCAGTGCGTTCTCTTCGAAAAACTCTATTAGCCTTTTTCCTGCTTCATTCTGTACTCCAAGGCCAAATTTGCCTGTTACTCCAGGTATTTCCTGAGTTCCTACTTTTGTGCTCCAGTCCCCTATAATGAAAAGGACAACGTTTTGGGTGTTAGTTCTAGAAGGGCTTGTAGATCTTCATAGAACCATTCAACTTCAGCATTACTGGTCAGGGCATAGACTTGGATTACCTTGATATTAAATGGTTTGCCTTGGAAACAAACAGAGATCATTCTGTCATTTTTGAGATTGCATCCAAGTACTGCATTTCGGACTTTTTTGTTAACTATGATGGCTACTCCATTTCTTCTAAAGGATTCTTGCCCACAGTAGTAGATTTAATGATCATCTGAGTTAAATTAACTCATTCCAGTTCATTTTAATTTGCTGATTCCTAAAATGTCAATTTTCACTCTTGCCATCTCCTGTTTGACCACTTCCAATTTGCCTTGATTCATGGACCTAACATTCCAGATTCCTATGCAATATTGCCCTTTACAGCATCAGACTTTACTTCCCTCACCATCACATCCACAATTGAGTGTTGCTTTTGCTTTGGCCCTGTTTCTTCATTCTTTCTGGAGTTATTTCTCCACTGATCTCCAGTAGCATATTGGACACCTACCAACCTGTGGAGTTCATCTTTCAGTGTCCTATCTTTTTGTCTTTTCATGCTGTTCATGGGGTTCTCAAGGCAAGAATACTGAAGTGGTTTGTCATTCCCTGCTCCAGTATTCTTGCCTGGAGAATCCCATGGTCAGAGGCGGGCTCCAGTCCCTTGAGTCGCAAAGAGTTGGATAGGACTGAGCGACTTCACTTTCACTTTCACTCTCTGGTGGAGCACGTTTTGTCAGTAGACTGAAGCTGAGGTTCAGTCTTGTGTTTTTGCTTCCTTAATGCCTAGCAGTCTGTTTGAGGGCTTCCCTGATAGCTCAGTTGGTAAAGAATCTGCCTGCATTGCAGGAGACCGTGGTTCAATTCCTGAGTCAGGAAGATCAGCTGGAGAATGGATAGGCTATCCAGTCCAGTATTCTTTGGCTTCCCTTGTGGCTCAGCTGGTAAAGAATATGCCCTCAATGTGCGAGACCTGGGCTTGACCCCTGTGTTGGGAAGTTCCCTTAAGAAGGGAAATGCTACCTATTCCAGTATTCTGGCCTGGAGAATCCCATGGACTGTATAGTCCCATGGAGTCCCAAAGTGTTGAACAAGACTGACCTACTTTCACTTTCAGCCTGTTTGAATTGATCCCTGTCCCTCCCTTGTTTAGAAAGAGTGTTCCTTTAAAATGGTATTTAGAAATAAAACAAGAAAAAATAAAATTGTGAATTTAGATGTACGCATTTTAACCTTTAGGAATAGGTGGTTCTAGAGCAGGAATCCTCAAATACTTGATTATGTTAGTTTTAACAGTTGATTTTTGCTCTCTCTGACTTTTGACAGTTACTTTAATTTATCTGTGTTTCTAATTTAGGATATTCAGGAGTTTGTTGTCATTGCTTTTAATTATTACATTGCATCCTTTTATATGTAGACTTGATCTAAGTAGAGAAAACAGCTTGGGGTGAGGTTGAATGGAATTACAGAAATCTCTGATTTAGGCAGGGAAATCCACTCACTGCCTCCTGAGTTCACCACCCCTCTCGCTCACAGGTTTCTTCTTGGAATGCAGTTTTCCCTCATTTCCGTGGACGTCAAGCTTATCTGGCTTTTAAGACCCACGAGCCCTCTTTCTCCTCCTCTCACCATACTCTCTTCTCACTCTTCAGAGCTCTCATAGTTTGACCTCCTGGGTCTAGTCTTTTCCTCCTCAAGATTAATCATCAGTTTATGTGTATATATTTGTTACATAAAAGTTTCCTCAGAGGCAGGGCTGTGGCTTCTGTTTCTTTGTATATCCCTCCCACAATGGCGTTCACATGATTCGACTCTGTAACCTTTGGCATTCTTTCTAACACTGAGATTCCATGATTCTGACAGCCAGCCAGTCAATAAATATCGATTTCTTGGCTATCCAACCCAGGGCATTCTTTTGTTAGGGCCCACATCATTCGTATTCTGTAGTGAGAGCAAATTCCCTATGATGTGGAAGTGGTATGACACTATCCAATCCCTTTCCTTCATGGCCAGTTCAGAGGTTGACTCACCATCTAAAAGCCCTCTTTTCCACAGAATGTAGATTAAATAGTGCTAATGAATGGCCTTTGTGTGTGTGTGTGTGTGCGCACTCTTACACATGTAAATGGTTATAAACTTCCCTTTCTTTGATTGGGTGGAATTTGTCTTTTTTATTCCTTTCCTTCCTATTTTTTTTTGTCAGTTTCAACAACCTTCAGATCTGTTGAAGTTGCCTCTTATGTATTCACAAATTTAAGTAATTATGATAGAATCCTGACTCTGATAAATACACAGGCTTCTAGAACTGAGTTTTGTAACACACTCATTTATAATAGTATAGAAAGCTTGCATAGTTTTGTTCCTGAAACAATGACAAAATAGAGACACTTTCAGTTATAACTTAGATGTATATTTTTAAAAGATTCAAAGTCAAATTTAAAAAACAATTATCTAGAAACATAATGCTGAGGAAAAACAATCTTTGATTAATAACCAAATTCTTGGTTTGGGGCCCTGATTCTCCCATTATATATGTGATTTTTATATAAGAAGATTAGGCTCTCTGATCTTTAATTCCCTCATATGTAAAATGAGCAAACTTATAATTGCTACTTCACAAGGACTTTGTGAGGGAAAGTTAAATAATTAAGTGCAATCTTGTAATAAACATCTATGCAGATGATATAGTAACTAATAATTATAATTTATGAGTTTTGGTACCTCATTTGTATGTCAAAATGGAGTAAAACATGATCATATCATTCAGAATTATCCTCATAGTCCTCCATTCACCAAATCCCATGTTAACCGTCTGTCCCACTTTCTATTTCAAATGATTTTCCATTACTTTTTTAAATAATAAACTTTCAGTCTTGATGATGGCTCTCCCTTGACTTAGCTCTGATATTTATTATGCATTTGCTCTAAAATATGAAAATCCACTTTCTGTTCCTAGATTGCAGAAACCACCATCAATTGCATTTCCTGTGTCATGGAATAGACTCTACTTTTTATATGATGCCTTTCACTTTCACCTAGATCTTAACATCAGTCAGAGAAAAAAAATAATGAATATTCATAGAATCCTTTTACATATTGCCAATTATATGCAAACACATTCAACAGACACTTGTACTTAATCTACACCAATTACGTAGATGTGTGACTTAGTTTTGAAGCATGCCTAATAAAAATAAGTATAAAATAGATACATGTTCCTTTCAAAATATATACATTTCCTTGTTTATGATTGGAATTTTTTCAGAATTATTAAGAGAGTGTTTATTCCTTTGTATGAGTGTTCATTGTATTCTTGTACTTAAATCTGAATCTTATTCCTATTCTCTGCATAATTCAGCTTTGTTTTCCAAGCACTAGTCAGGGAGAAGTCCAGAGAAATCTGGAAAAGAAGAACAAAGCTTTTATCATTTAACTTTTTATTGATATTTTTTCAATTAATTTATTTATTTTAATTGGAGGGTAAAATTGCTTTACAATTTAGTGATGGTTTTTGACAATTAATTCCAAGCTTATTTCAGTCTCTTTGATTAGTAAATGAAAACTGAGTGAGATATAGAGATGGCCTGGTAAAACGTGCTCCAGGAATGGCTTGGTTTCATCTTTGTGTGTGTGTGTGTGTGTGTGTGTGTGTGTGTGTGGCTTGTTGCCTGGGTGATAAAAAAAATTGAAGAGAATGGCTGGAAGGGGAAGACAAAAGCTGCGTCTCTACAACTTCAGCAGAATTGGACCTGACTGAAAGATTGGTTTGGTCTGATTTACTGGAGCCTATCTCCTCAGTGGCAGTGATCTGGAAATTGCTTCCAGGGCCATTTTAATTAGCTGATTCAAATCAAAACAAACCAATCCTGGTAACATCCATTTCTACCCTGACCCTCATCAATGACTGTTTGCAGAATGGTGATTCCTAAGTAGTTCTCCATGAGCTCAATAAGTGATTTGAGGTATGCAGTTTTGTTTTTAAACATGAATCTTTAATGGTGAGGAAAGAACCCACTTTCTTGGCTTTAGTGACAGGTAAATATTAGTGCACAGTGGCATTTGTTCAATGCATCAAAGCTTGAAACCACAAATGTGAAACCTGCCCTTCCATAGTTAATTTATGACATGAGAGAGCTCTATTCCTCAGGAATATTTTAATAAGAGGATTTCATTATGTTTCATGGCAATGTGGTAAATGCATTCTGTGTTTTTGGATATGCTCTTAAAAGTATGTCAAGTCTTGAAAATAGAAGATGAAACACTTTGATGCCTCTGATTTCCTATGTTTTTATTGTTTTACTTATTCGTTTATTGAAAACCTTGCAGAACATTTTAAATAGAATATTCCCTTTAAGGAGAGAAAAAAATGACTGTTATATGGAAAAGGTTAAAAAGAGAAAATTAGTGAAATTTTAAATGGACAGGCTAAGTTGAAAAAAATAGAAATAGTGGGTAAAATAAAATGATATTAAAACAAAGAACGTTTACTACAGCTTAAAAATGTCTGTTTCATAATCTATCATATGACAAATAATAGAAAGTCAAAAACATGATTTCAAGATATTAAAATTAGACAAAAGTGATAATATGATGTGACCAATATTGTGATTTGTTTGGCTAGCTATTTCCAACAGGTATTCATTCGTTAGAGCAGTTTTATTGAGAGACAACCAGGTACCAACACTGAGAATAAAGTAGTAAGCAATGGAAATGAGGTTTGTTCTCCTAGACTACATTGTAGCCTTGACAGGATGAGACAGTTAAGTGAATAACTTCACAAAGATAATTGTGTGTGTGTGTGTGTGTGTGTGTGTGTGTGTAGTGTTCCTGCTCAGGCGCTAAGTCATGTTCCTCTCTTTGTGACCCCATGGACTATAGCCCACCAGGCTCCTCTGTCCATGGGATTCTCCAGGCAAAGATATGGACTTCTCAAGTTGCTCAGTGGTGAAGAGGCTGCCTGCCAATATAGGAGTCTCAGAGGATGTGGGTTTGATTCCTGGGTCTGGAAGATCCCCTGGAGGAGGAAATGGCAACCCACTCCAGGATTCTAGCCTGAAGAATCCCATGGACAGAGGAGCCTGGTGGGCTACAGTCCATAGGATCGCAAAGAGTCAGACGTGACTGAGCAATTTAGCACGACCATGATAGGTAGTACCTAATAGGATGATCTAATGTAGTCTAGTTGTGCATTATGGCTACATCATTCTCATTGGTCTGGAAATAAAAAACAATATCTGAAACTTTTAAATATATAGTTTTCATTTTTGAATAAAGCAGTTTTTAAATGACAAGTGTGGTGTATGGTTTGTGTTCTGATTAGATAATCTATGTTCATCTTAGGGCTTCCCAGATAGCACTAGTGGTAAAGAACCTGCCTGCCAATGTAGGAAACATAAGTGATGCAGGTTCAGTCCCTGGGTGGGGAAGATCCTCTGGAGAAGGAAATGGCAACCCACTCCAGTATTCTCGCCTGGAAAATCCAATGGACAGAGGAGCCTGGTGAGTCTACAGTCCATGGGGTTGCAAAGAGTTGGACAGGACTGAAGCAACTTAGCACATGTTCATCTTAAACTTACAGTTTAAATCATGAAAACTCACTTAGCACAGATTCCATGCTAAACTTGTCTTCTGTGTGTTATTGGCCAGAATATCTTAAATTTTATTAGGTTTTAAAACTTGCTAGAGAAAGAAAATATACTCTTTTTATTTCTAAGAAAAGATAAAATTTAACTTAATAAATTAAGGCATTTTAAAGCTGCTTAAATTTATACAGCTAATATGGATAATCTGTAGTCAGAACAATTTTTTAAGCATCTTATGCTCTTGAATATAAGCAATTTTTAAATTAGCCATTACTTTTTTGTTCCATTTACTTTCAAATGTAAGTTAGTTGATTATTCAGTGAAAGAATTCATTTACTTCTTTTCTAACCTTGATTCTCATGTGCTGATGCATTGTGACATTGGAAATTAGGTGCAGTACTAATTTTTTTTTAATTCTTAAAACATTCTAATCCTTTTGGTAGCGAACTGTAGCATTTTTATTTTATGGAAGTGATTTATTATCCTTTTTGACAGTGTTCAAACTCACTAAAGCTTTTACTGACATCAATTGCATCATTACACTAGAAACAATATTCTGTGCATTTTTTGTCAGAGAGCAAAAATCAGACTATTGGTCAGGCTCAAATTCAAAGCAATAAGTATTCAATACTATTTAAAACTCAAATTGGCACCAAAACATTTTAAAGGAGTATTATCATTACTTTCATTTGTAAAAAACAATACCTTCTTATGGTCAGGTTTTTGAAGGGGATAGTTTTAATAATTCATCCTTGACCATAAATCAGTGAACCATTTACTGATGATGTGTAAAATGCTCAGATTTCCATGACTGCATTTAGAGACTAGAGAGCTACTTTGATGGGTGTGAACATTCAGATCAAGCTCACCTCCCGGAGATTTTAGGGACAGTAAATTGTAAAAGAACTGATAACAAAATTACCATTTCATTCTTATTTGTATTTATAGTATAAATAAAGCCAACAACACCTCCTTCCCTGACAGCCCCACTCCTTTAAATACTCAAAGCCTGGAAAACAATAATTCAATGTTTCTTTTACCATGCAAATATCTCTTGTCAAAGACAGAATCCAAGAAATTAGCCAACAGCATTGATCTAGATGCCCTAGGGTTGTTAATTGTAGCTGGAACTGTTTTGTCTCTATGACTTCTAAAAGAGGTTATGGCCACTGCAAATACATCTTAAAGAAGGAAAGAATACTATCAGCCAAAATATGCATCCAGGTTTTGGATCTAGGCTAGCAAAACCCTACTCACATCCCTGTAAAGCAGACATATATTTTTGTATTTTTTGTAGGTGGATACAGTGCAGACCACGAAACCCCCTGGCCACATTGAGGAATCGTGTAAAATGAATGTATGTGCTCGTAAGTGAAATCCATGGAATGTTCCAACTAAAGGTGTTGGATCCTAATAAACCTGGATTAGTCCTGTGTAAAAAGAAATCGATTCCCAAGGGGCAGGACCACTAGCTGAGGAAAATGAAGCTCTGATTTGGAAGAAAACAAAATAAATTCTCGGCAAAAAAGGAATCAAGCTATAATTTGCAAACAGTTGAAAAAGAAAATTAAGCTCTCAGTATAGAATAAAGAAGGGATGTGAGAGAGGTTTTACAGTCTTATCAATTACAATGGAGAAAACGAATCAAATATCATCACATTCAAGAGTATGAAAAGGACAGGAAATCCTTTTCCTTTGGTTTGCACTTGAAAGGACTCAAGCAAAGAGTGGAGAAACATATCCTCTTACTTACTGTTTATAGTTAATAAGATGGAAATTATTATAGATGTGATTTCATTTGCCTTGCTTGAACTAATTGGATGCATTGTGTAGAAATCACCTGAGCCTGTGCTAGATCAACAAAGAAAATGGAAACGTATACCTCAGGACTAAATTCTGAGAAAATTAGATTGTTCCATCCTATTTCACAAGGCTAAGAAGAAATACTACTGCCAATCAGGGAAAATCAGAAACTAATGGACATACGAGAAAATAAAATTTGGGTCAATGGGATACTTGTTGAAACAGAGTTTATTATGGTGTAAAAGCAGAAGATCATGATATATCTCACAGACATTGGATACAATTTCTGATTGAATTTAGGGTAAACCCTGTTAGGTGTTATGGAAATGTACGACCATTATTTAATAGGAAATTGGCCTTTTACATTTGTGGTCCTATGCATTTAGGTATGCAGAGGAGGACTTTTAAGATTTTATTAAAGGTGAATTGCATGTGGGAAGTAACTCTTTGCATTATAGTTACTTGCTCAATTGAAGATACTGTATAAAGTCTAATTTGTGTATGGGCGTGAGTGTATATGTATGCATTTGTGTGTGTGCCTGTATGTATCAATGGGAGAAGGTAAAATTTAACGATTGACATTTGCACTTTGGTTTGTTACCTAGAATGTAAAGAGGTAGAGTAAACCGTCTTAAGCCATTTCCTATGTGTCATGATCATATTAAAGATTATTATTCACAAAAGAGGCAGTTCTGAAGATAGAATGACTACTGCAAAGGCTTTCCAATTAAGTATAATATTTAATGCAATTGAGCCATTTAAATTAAGATAGTACTGATGTCTGAAAATAATGAGAGTAGGCTCCTGTGAAATCAGTTTGAAAACAGTTGGAAAGTCTTACTATATTCCTTAAGATTTTTTTACTCAGCGACAGAGAATGTGAATTATGGATGCTCTTATAGATAAGACTGGGGAAATATTTGTGTTCTAACTTTTAAATATGCCAATAAGTTACATGTGTTTTTTCCCCATTTTTTTTCAGTCTGAATTATACAAGTGACCATGCATTAACATAGATTCTATAGTATTTCAAGCAGATTGACGTATTTTTTGAGGTCACTATGTGCCATAATAATTTTGAAACTATCGTACTCTGGTATTTATGTTCATTTCTCTTTATCTTACTGATTAACTTTAGAGTTGAAATTTTTACCTCTTCTTTCTATGTGACAATCAACTGAAGCTGGTATCCTATCTATACTATTACAGAGATTTTGGGTTTTATGCTATTATAATAAATTATAAGCCTACAAGCTGTATAATTCTATTGTATTGAATATTTTTCTGTGGCCAAAATAATAAAGAAGTCTACTTTATAAAATGTCTGTATTTTTAATAGTCTCTTAAAACAAAATGAAATGTAAAGTGTATTTATGTTGCTGGTTTTAAACTATATTTTCTGCATCTTTACAATTTGAAAGTGAAGAGCTTAACCACTTAAGATAAAGAGAAAAGGTTTGACAGAGAGATATTTGAGAATGTCTGGAGAATAGCACCCTGAACAGGGTCAGGAGTCTTGATGCCAAATTTTATTCTGGTGCTAAATAGCCAGACTTGAGGATACATTTTTTGCATTACCCGGTGCTAAGCTCTCTCACCCATAAATGATGGATTTGGACTGAACTATCGATTTTAAAATTGTTTGCATTCTTAACTCCTGATAAGTTAACTTAATTCTGAGGTTTTGATATCTTAGAAATATTAACACCATGCTATAGAATAGTGATTATATCAATAATCAATAGTGATCATCCTTATTAAGAGAATCACATGCTGTTTTCCACTTAAATTGACCCAAATCTCAACCTATGCCTTAGGACCAAGAAAAAATATGAATTTACAGTTGTTGCTATTCCAGCCTTAGCTTGACTTAACAGAGATATGCAGTGACATACAAATAATCATGTCTGGAATCAATAGTTCCCTCTAAGTTAACTGAACCAAGCGGCACCCAGGTACAAAATCACTCAATTTGTAACAGAGGAAACCTTTTTGTACTTCATTGAGTTGAATGCATTCCCTGGCAGAATGTATTAAAGATCTAGAACCAGTTTTTCTTGCTCTTTACCACTCAAGGATTGATCAACTCAGGAAGGTCTCTGTAACTTCAAAGGCATTTCTGGACTTGGATCATCCTGATTGGTTTCAGAAGAGAAACACTAGCCCCTGATGTTTATTGCCGCAGGCTCTTTCGTCTGATAGTAATTCTCTGTTTAGGAGAAGCAACAAGCAGAGAAGTCTTACAACTGTTCTGATTTCACGATTGTTTATTCACAAAGTGCCTCACACAGAAAAACAGTACTTTTATTTTAGTTTCCTGCTAGTACTCCAACTGAGAAAGGTCAGAGAAACAGTGGGAAGCAAAATGAAAGCATATATATCTTGTGGGTTTTTTTTCATTGCAGCATACTGACTTGCAAAATAGTGTCACTTTCAATATCACAAAGATGGCATGGATAATCTTCAGGGATCCTTACGCAGAGACTGATCACTCTGAATTTTTCTTTTTTCATTTAGGTGAACTAGCCATTTATGGAACTTATATTGATAATAAAATTTAATTTTGTTAATTTAGTCTTTATTTTGCAGGATTAAAAATTTAAATGGGATCTATTAAGCCTCTCCCAAGTCCTAGTATCTCTACTTAAAACTTCTATACTTGTCCTTTGCCTCTATCCATTTGGAAAAACAAGAGAGGAGGGAGAGGAGACTAGACTTGGCTTCAGAGAAATGGCTAAACAGAGTAGTATAATTGTGAATGGGAATTCCACTTGAAAAATTATGTCCAGAATCCATCAGATTGAATACGCATGGATAAAAAACAAATTGGGAATGAAAATTTGTTTTTAGTTATTGCTATTTTGCGGGGGGGGGGGGGGGGGGGCGCTGCTATTATTCTACTTCACTGTTTTGCTATATATAGTCAAACAGATTTTCATATTTCTCTGATAATATTTTAAACTTAAGTTCCCAAGACCCTACTCTGTGCAGTTGATATAGTAATTGCTCTGTTTAATGTTTATATCAACCTCATGAGGTTTGATACTATTATTGCATGAGACCCATTTTACAGATGAGGAAAATGAGGAACAGAGAGTTTTGGTAAATTTGCAAAGCTACAGAATTAGCAGGAGGTAGTGCTGGGCATTGAGCCCTGCCAGTCTGGTTTCAGAGGCCACATTCAATAGGTGGGTCACAGCTTTCATGACAAACACTATTATAGTTAGGAGTTCAAGATAGGTTCTGAAACTATTTGGGGGTGCAGAGATAAATTTTGTGGTTCTCTAGATCACACATTTTTAACCTGTGTGAGGCAGATTCAGAATGTGTGACTTAGATGTGAAAGGTGTTCAGATGTTCTAGTTCACTGAAATATTGGATAAAGATGGAATCTGTGATGAAAGGTCTGCTCTAAACAATGTATAAAGGGAAGAAGAGAAAAGTTTTTCTCTAAGTTACTTGTTTTGCATGCTTGAAGTGTATTAATATAAATATGTACTATTTGCTGCAACTTCTTTTTAAATAAAGACTTTGCTGCTGGAATCTGAGTGGACTGAGGAATATGTCAACTGCATTCTTTGAATAGGGAGAGCTCCCAGTATAATGGGAATTCCAGCCATGCAGGCTGAATGTTACAATGCCATGTGCTAAATGATGGGATATCACAGTGGTTAAGAGTTCAGGGTCTGGAATCTAGGCTGCCTGAGTTTGAAACATGGTTCATGCACATAACTTGAGTGACTTTTGAACAAATAACATCTTTCTACCTCCATTGCTTTGTATGTAATATGGAGTAAAAACAGTATCTACTTCATAATTTAGTTGTGATGATTAAATGAGATTCATCCAGGCAAAGTGAGTGTGGCATAACAAGAACTCAATAAACAATGGTATTATTAATTTTCTTATTGTTTTTATAATTGACATGAATAGAATGAGGTGATTGTTGGCTGAGATGTTCATGGGCCAAAATAAACTCAGTATCACTGGCAAAAGTGAAATAAAAGGCACCTCACAGAAAAGTGTAATGCTAAGCCCTCACTATATTCTGTATGCTATGGTGTGAAACTCAGAAAAATTGTGCAGGTCCAAGTCTCTGGGGGAATGCATCAGTTTCTGATCCACTACTGTTCAAATCTGGGAGTTCTGTGGGCTGTAATTTCTTCAGTCACAGACGAGTGAAAGGAAACTGTGAAAGCTGAAATCAAGCCTGTGTTACATGATGAAAGTTTCCAAAAGGTTAAGAAACAATTTTTGGAGATCACTTTATCCACAATCATAAGGGAATACAATTCTTTCACATTACTAATAGCTTAAAAATTGTGAAACTTAAGGATGGGAAATATATCAGCTTATCATAAAAACTAAGGGTAATGCTGATTATGACAGTCAATCCATAAGCAGGCAGTTGTTGTTCTTTGAAAATATTTACTATCTGTTAAATATGATGAGGGCTTTATTTTCAAAGTCCTTCATTAAGCAGAAGACAGTGCTGCATTTATTGGCTGATAAGATTTGAATGTATGAAATACAAACTGAATACGTGCTGAATTGAACTGGATCATATTTAGTATCGGTGAAGGCAGTAGCTTTCATTTTAAACATAGTAGTTGGTTCAGTAAGCATATTGGAGAGAAGAAAACAAATAAGCATTGAAAATACTCAGTTTTGCCGATTTTAAACTACTTTCTAGATGAAATATATTGAATAACTGTGACTTTGGAAAACGTAGACCTCAGAAGCGGCTCTGTGTTCTTGTAAACTCATAGAATTGCTAGTGAAAACAGGAGAAAGTTATTTTTAAGTTTAGATCACAGTTTAGCAATGGAAAAGAAAAAAAGCCAACTACAGATTTTTATTAAACTATACATTTTATTAATTTCTACAGTTTTTAATGAAAAAGCTGGCTACTGTGTATTTTTGTGGATGCTAATTCCCCTATAATCTATCTTATGCTGCTTTTTGTGAATTTCTGATGAGGAGTTAAGATTAATGTGATTAAAAATGAATATCTTTCTAGGCTCAATCCTTAGATGTTGGAGGGAAAGTGAACACTTCCTGCGTTAAGAGATTGGTGTTCTGAGATCAGGTGCAGCTCAACCTTTTTTTTAAATTGCTATTGCCCAGTTGTGTCAGTGAAAATCTGTCTCTGTAGCAACTGAGGGGGACCTGGGACTCTAATCTTTCTTCTTTCTGTGTCTAGCAGTTAAAAGGTAGGTCAGCAAGGACTTTTTCTCCCCTATGTGTCAGGCTTATGAAAGCAGCAGGCATTTGGTATATGCATTTCATAAAGATCAGAAACCGGCTGCCTCTTGGTAGTAGATTTCAAGTGGGTGTAGCATAATCTAACTATTCTGCTGCATGACTTTTTAAAACCCCTTAATATTTATTAGTTACAAATCTGCCATTTATTTGAACCCCAAATTGAAACTTGGTTGGTAAAGTCATATGATCAAAAAAATAGATGTGTTAAGGAAAAGACTGATAATATTGACGAAGCAATTGATTATATGAGCCTTTTTAGTAAAAATCCTGTGTTAACTTATCAAATGGATGTCTCACTATTTAGATGAACATGTTTGAGCAAATGTTTTTGAGGATATCTTGTTATTAGTGCTGCGTTAGGTTATATTCAAATGAATACCAAGGATCTGTAAACAAAGCATCTTTTCATCTTTCAATAAACCATTTTTAGCACTGGGAAGAAATGCAGTACATGTTTTACATGGGAGCTCCTCAGCAATCATGTGTTACTGCCATCTGAGATTAACATTTGGATTAAAGAGCATGATTAGATGATTCTAAATGAGTGGTTACACAGAAGTTGAAACAGAGTAATACAGCAATCTGCTTCATGCAATATATTTCTTATACCAGTTAATTAGCAGATTAATTGGCATTATGTTTCATGTTGTGACCTAAGCCATTGTACTCCCAGTGGGTCTAATGGAGACAAGGAAAAAAAATGAAAGAGAGCTTTAGAATTGTTGATGGTTTTATCACATGCATGGGGTCACAAAGAATTGGACACGACTGAGCGACTCACACTTTCACTTTTTTTTCCACTTTTCATATCATATGCTACCAGAATTAAAAATAATTCTTCATTTTAAAAGAAGAGAACATACATACACTTTTTTATCTGAATCTAGAACAGATTTTTTTAAGCATTTTTATGGTATGAATCCTTCCACAAATTAAAAGCCTATCTAATAACTATATGTGCAATAGTGTTAAATGAAGTACATTTTAAATTCCAAATGACCACAAGTAAATGTCTAAAGGATACACTTCAGTAAAAGAGAAGTTCTGCTTACAATTTTGAGAGAAAAAACATAAAAGATATGTATTAGGGTGATCATATTTTTGAATGTATAATGTGATTCATAGGATTCTATTAAGGGCCATTGAAATCACTTACAAAGGGCTGCATTTTGGAAAGGCACAATGGAACTCTGCCTTTGGACAGCCTGAGGAAAAAAAATATGCGTCTTAGAAATAATTTATAAAGTAAAAGACATGAAAGGAGTCTCCCACCCCTCCTCCCCTCCCCAATGAGAATGTTTTCAGATTGTGTGTGTTTGTTTTTATTACACAAAATGGAAGTTTCTGCTGAGCCAAAGACAGTCATCTGCCAG
The DNA here is from genome assembly GCF_963930625.1 of Muntiacus reevesi. Classification (NCBI taxonomy): domain Eukaryota; kingdom Metazoa; phylum Chordata; class Mammalia; order Artiodactyla; family Cervidae; genus Muntiacus; species Muntiacus reevesi. Next base: position 47,368,685 of record NC_089264.1, read on the forward strand.
CTGATTGGTTCTGCCTTTTTACAACAGAATGAAGAATGGCTACAGTAGTTATGAATATAGAGGTATAAAATATAGAATCCTTCTGGAGGTGCTTTTTACACTGCTGACAATTCAGAACTTGCAGGGAAATAAAATATTTTAAGGAACTGACTAACATACCTAGATTTTGTCAAGCTTTCTCTCCCAATCAATGAACTCTGCTGGCCACCCCCTCGTGGCTCTATCATTAGGCTATCCATTTCCTTTGACTTTGCATACTATAGAAGGTCCAGAGGACTTTTTTCTCACTTTCAAAAATTATTATGTAGCCTCCTTTGGCAGTTAATGTATGGGTGCCATTTGGAACGTCACTTTTATCATGTTGCTCACAGACACGTTATTGTGCACAGAACTGAGTATTTATGGAAATCTAAAGACAGTGTTAAGCAAAATGTTATAAAGAGAAAAAAAAACACTTAATTTTTTCTTTGACTTTTGTCTAACACATCAGTTCAAATTGCTCCCTTATCATTTAGCATAAATTTTTGGCAAATGGAATAGAAATATATAAAAATTATGAATTTTTAATTATAGTGCATAATCAATTGGAAGTTTTAGTTTCTAAGTAGGCAACAGAGGATGAGATGGTTAGATAGCCTCACTTACCCAGTGGACGTGAATCTGAGCAAACTCCAGGAGATAATGAAGGACAGGGAAGCCTAGCATGCTGCAACCCATGGGGTCACAAAGCATCAGACACGACTTAGTGACTGAACAGAAACAGCAGTTTTCTAAAATAAGGATTAATTTGACCTTGTGGTAAAAAAAAATAATTCAGTAAACATTTTTGCTAGGATGAACATAAAGATAAGTTATTCTTAAGCTTCTTTCTTTTTAATGGTGTTATTATGTCTGTAGATAATCAGAAAGTTGCAATTTAATTTTTAATCTGTTACCTGATAATGATCTGATCTATGAGTGATCTTTCAGTTTAAAAACATTTACTGAACATTTGAATTGTTGTATTTTGTCCTTCTTGGAGTTCCTGTGAAAATATGATTTAAAGGTATATATAATTCATGAATTAAAAATGTAGTGTTTATAGCATTGATTATGGACCCGTCTTTGAGACTTTGGGCAAGTTATTTAACCTGTCATGTATTTAAATGAAGATACTAGTAGTCTACGGTAGCATTAGCAAATGTGCATGCATGCATATGCTGTATAAGCTGTATGTCATATAATGAGTAAGTATAAGTTGATATATAACACTTATGGCCATGCCTGGCATAAAGTGAGAATGTATAAATAACAGCTGTTATTAAAGAAGGGCTCAGAAATGTTACACCAGTCATGTAGCCATTCACTAGTTGAACTAAGATTCCAGAAGCAGTCTGAATGCAGTTCACAATAGTGTCCACCATAATATATGTGTGTCTGAGTACTATTAAAGACAAACAGATTTGTTTTACACCAAAACACTGGTCATGAGTTAGTTTGAGATTCAAACTTCAGATGTGCCTGACTTTAAACTGTGATTTCCTTAAACCCTTACATGAATTTAAACTTGATTTTGGAATTATTTTTTGGTGTAGACTTCATAAACTATAAATAAGCTTGCTGTTCAGTATGTCTCAGAAAGGCATTTGGGGGATAGTGTCGGAAAGATCCCCTGGAGAAGGAAATGGCAGCCCACTCCAGTACTCTTGCCTGGAAAATCCCAAGGACAGAGGAGCCTGGTGGGCTACAGTCCATGGGGTCGCAAAGAGTCGGACATGACTGAGTGACTTGACTTTAGATTATTTCTATGTTTAGCATATAAACATGCTTATAAAACATAGCTATATTTATAAAGGAGATTATAGTAAAATATGATCAATTATTAACATATAGTTTGAACTGTTTCCAGGAATATCTCTTAGCATTTAGAAACTACTGATTGAAACAAACACTGGTGAAATATCTAACAGATTTATTTATTTATTTCAAGTACACCTCAGGAGGGTAATTTGGTGAGATCATATTCTTACCTCCACTTTCTTTGAATATTTGGAATTATATTAATCAAAATAAAGTGATTAATTATGTTAATCACTGTCATGATTATGGGGGCATGTTTTATTTTTTTTTAATTTTTTTATTACTTTTTTTTGTTTTAATTAGTTGGAGGTTAATTACTTCACAACATTGCAGTGGATTTTGTCATGCATTGACATGAATCAGCCATAGAGTTACACGTATTCCCCATCCCGATCCCCCCTCCCACCTCCCTCTCCACCCGACTCCTCAGGGTCCTCCCAGTGCACCAGGCCCGAGCACTTGACTCATGCATCCCACCTGGGCTGGTGGTCTGTTTCACCATAGATAATATACATGCTGTTCTTTCGAAACATCCCACCCTCACCTTCTCCCACAGAGTTTAAAAGTCTGTTCTGTACTTCTGTGTCTCTTTTTCTGTTTTGTATATAGGATTATCGGGGTGCATGTTTTACACTGTGGTATTTTCTTTTTGGCTATTGCTACATCATTTCTGTTGCCATTCAGTTTCGTTTAACTGTGAGGAATGCTTTATTCAGTTTTCTTGAAATAGTTTGCTATAATTTTTCCAGTTAACTTGTTCTAAAATATATGTTGTAGTTAGATCTTTAGATTGATTGCTTTTCACATAGATGTCTCTAGCATCATCCTTCAGTAGTCACCATTACTTTGTGTTTAGTTGAATTAGAAATTGATATGCCCTGATAACTGTTATTGGAAGTTACTTCACTTACTGTGCCATCTAGCAATACAGGATCATAAAAATATGTGTTAAATAATAAATGCTTTCTCTGTTGGCTACTGACAGCTGATCAAGACTGTAAGATAAAATAGATCATGGCTAGGCATGGAAAGCATGCTTGAATTGCTATTAAAGTTGTGTACAAAACATGTATGATATATTCAGATATTACATTGAAGGCTGAAGTATCCCAAACATTGCAAGGACAGAATGACTTGCTTCTTCTTAGGCCATGCTCAGGAACATATAGCGCCTGCTTGTTTCTAATCAATTTCCAGTTTCTTAATTTAGAATCTTATTCCTCTGATTAATCTCCCTCTCAAATTTTTACTTTTCATTCTTCTTTCAATGAACTGTATGCTCCAGTTAAGCCTGGTAACTTTTGAGTGACTTCGCCTGCTTCACACTTACTTACCCGTTTGCCTTAACCTTTACTTTCTTCTCCTCCAACAAATCTCTGTCTTCTTATTTTACATGAGTGAATCCTTCCTTCCTTGATTCTTCTTCTTTTGTTAAACTGTTTCTGATTACCAGATCGTGAGTGCTAACTTTAAGTTACTTTATCTGCATGATTTTATGTTAGCTGGGGCTTCCTACCTTTAATGATGGAGAAGTTTTTGTGCATGTAGGTGACTATATCTATTAAATTTTATTTTATTGTTACATCATAATCTCTTCACAAGAGTGGCCCAAGTCTGATACATATTTGCCATCCCCCCTCAGCTGTGAGCAAAGTGCCTTGCTTATAGTAGCTTGAAGTGTGTGTGCTCAGTCATGTCCTACTATTTAAGACCCCATAGACTGTATCCCCCCAGGCTCTTCTGTCCATGGAATCCTCCAGGTGAAAATACTGGAGTGGGTTGCCATTTCCTTCTCCAGGGGATTTTCCCAACCCAGGGATCGAACCTGTGTCTCTTGCATCTCCTGAATTGACAGGCAGATTCTTAACCACTCTACCACCTGGGAAGCCTGCCGATAGTAGGTTAATAAATTCTAAGTTAGTAAATGCTTATTAAACAGTGATTGAATTCATTTGATGATATAGATGGGAATTTTATATGATTCTAGGTCATTCATTGAAATGTTTAAGTAGTTCCTCAATAAATATTTATTGCATTTCTACAATAGATTAGATGTGGAGGATGTCACATTCCTATAAGGAATTAAATGTTGGGTAACAGTGAAGGTAATACACACCTATTTAGATACATATATATCATAAATCATATAAGCTTTTTTAGAGCTTGTGTTCTGTATTACTCAGGATCTACTCTAGTGCAGAAATCCTGTTATTACAAAGATAACTATGTTAACCAGATGCGATGATTACATGGTGCCAAAAGTAAGGGGTCTGGTGTAATACAAGTAGATGCCAAGGCAGAATGGTCTAAAAGGAAACCAGGAAATAGATCAAGATATAAACAGCATTAGATTTCATGTTAAGGAGATTCAACATGATCCTAAGAGAAATGGGAGTCAGATGGCAGAGGTCTTTAAGTATAGGGGAGTGGAGGCCTTGATTTGTTAGGCCTCCACTTTCAAAGCTTTTAAGAAAAGGAAGAAACAAATATCCTAAAAGGGATCTGGATTGTTCTTTAACAGAGATATTTCTCTTAGACTTGGAATGCTGTGCTATTAGTGACCACACTTCACGTGGAATAGGTAGTAGAGACAGTTGCTCTCTTTGGTCATTTCTTGGTACCATACACTGCTCCTCTCTAGAGACTTATTTCCTTAGTAGAGGACTTAGTACAATAACAAAAGAAATGTTTCTAAAATCAATAGACTTGAAACTATTCTTTGAACTTGGAGTTCAGTTCAACTTAAAATGTTTATGTGTGGTGCTATGGCAAATCTATATGATGTTTGCATATAGATAGAAAGATTCATTTAAATATAAAAATTTTCTCGCTGAAATAATGACTGTCACAAAAGACTTCCCTTGATGTTAAGCTATGATCTCAGGTCAGTCATGCCTCAGAGGCTATCTTGAGGCTGAAGGCTGAAGAATTATCACTCATCAAATCCATGCCATCTCATTTCTACCCCTATCATTGTCTGAGCTCACTGTTCAAGCTATAAGCTGATTAGTATTTCACACTTACCCAAAAGTGTTTTATTTTGACCTTGTAGCATATCATTATTTTCAGTGATTTTTGCTTACTTTCTGTATTTCATGGTTTAGAAAAAAAAGAATTTATGCCACAGATAATGTGGATATGATTTTCACAGTCCTGCCCCTTTTAAGACTTACTGTTTTCTTTTGGGGGAAAAAAAAAGACCAAAAAAACAATTCATAGGATTTCATTTATAGTGAGACTGTTCTGACAGTTCTGTTAACAGTGGAATTTTTAAGGATCATCAATATTGAAGGCACGGCCTGCGAAGTTACTGTTTTTTTCTTTTTCTTTTTTCATCTTTAATTCCAATTAAAAGATACATATTCTATTAGACTAGATGCCTTCTGCCTGGATGTTTTCTGTGTGATCTTTGACTTGCAACCAAGGAAATTCAGCTTCAATCTGTTAGAGCTGAAAGAGCCCACAGCATGCCACGGGCTATCCAGTGTTTCAAGAATTTAGAATCCCTGGTCTGTGAATAATGATTAATATGTATTGCTCATATTGTTAAATTTTCCAACAAAGATGGCCTATAAAGTTATTCTGCATTTCTGATTGTTCTTAATATTCCATATAATGCAGATATTGCACATATCTTATGTATGCAAAATATTTAACTCGTTCTATAGACAAATATCCACATTCTCAGTGGACAATTTTCAAAATGCCTCTTTTATATTTTAGCATAATATTTATGCAAAATCTTGTATAAGTCACATTTTGTGTGCTTTTTAATATAATTTAAAATCAAATGATTGTATTGTTTGAAATTTATATTGGGTTTGATAGGTTTCAGAAGGAATACCATCTTGTCTTTAATGTTACTGTTACCCGTGGAGTGACAATTTACCATATCTTTTCTAATTGAAAGAATTAAATTTTTACTTTTAAAAATTACTTAGAAATCAAAATTGTCTTACTAATATTATTGTGAAATGGTACAATCTCTGATGTATCATATTTTCAGAGTATCTTACCATTGGATATAATTTAGAATTTTCTCAATGCTTGATATGCCAATTCCGAATATAACTTTCCTTGACATCATAAGTAAAGTGTATCAGGAATACTAATGTCAGCGTTGAATCATATACTGACTGCTGAAGCATTAACCAATGGAGCATAAAAGTACATAAATTCTGAATTATTTTGGATGCACATATGTGTTTTGATATATAATAAGTACTTTAAATATTTATTTTCTCCTCATGTATGTATGTTTCACAGATTCATGTATATGTCCATATATTTTTTTAATATATATTCATGTATGTATATATATAAATTTCAAGTTGTATATTTCTATTCTGAAGATCACTAGAGGGAAATAACATAGCTACTCAAAAATAATTATTGAATACCTGCTTTATCCCAGAAACTGTGCTTGAGTCTGGGAATATAAATATTGGAAAGATACTCTCTGTGCTTTCAAGGAGCTCATTACCAAAAGTGTCAAATGTGTGACAGGTTCTACAGGACAACAGAGATAAAGAGAGAAAGTAAAGACTTTTGGGAATAATACAAACAGCTTTTGCATTGAGCCTTATATTAAATGTACTTACACTAAGGAGGGAAGAAAAAGGCATTTTAACTGGAGAAGAAATCATAAGCAAAATAATGAAAGCATCAAAGTTCATCATTTATTTGATAAAAGGCACATCACCAAGTGTGGTTAGAGTAGAGGGAACATGGGAAGAATGACCAGATAGAATTTGAAGAAATGTAGAACTTAAAATCATGTGGTGAAAAACTGGAAAAAAAATGGAAAGCATTTCTGTCCATAGACAATAATAACAATAGCAAAAACTGACTTAACTTTTACTAGGAACTGGACTTTACAATAAAAGTATTATGCAGAAGAGCTCATTTAATCCTAATCATAAAATTTATTTTCAAGCAGTAAAAACCAAGTTTGCAATTTAGTATTTTAAACTGAAGATGGCTTTGGGAACCAAGAGGTGGAGATCGGCTCTTGTGGAAGGTGAACATGTTCAGGAAGGAGAAAGAGCCATTCCAGCTCCAGAGGGTAGAAGTCAATTCAGAGGTCAGTAGTGACTGGTAAACTATTCCTTTCAAGTTCACTGTTCAGACTTTCGAGAGGGAATGTTGAAATATCCTTTTGGGGTTGCTTGTCAGCTTTCTGGTTGACAAGAAGGGGACCACACTTTGAATAACGGTTTTGCCACACTGAATTCAGTGGGTGAAAGTAATTTGCTCAAAGAAACCTGTAGTAGTAATGTAAGTTGCTTCAGCCTGACTCATTGCAACCCTGGTGGACTATCCACCAGGCTCTTCTGTCGGAATTCTCCAGGCAAGAATATTGGAGTAGGTTGCCATTCCCCTCTCTAGGGAATCTTCTTGACCCAGGGATAGAACCCAGGTCTCCTGCATTGCAGGCAGAATCTTTGCCATCTGAACCACCAGGGAAGCCCAGAGGAACCTGGAATATCCTTAAAATTGACCCATGCATCTGCAACTGAAATATGAGGGAACTAAATCCTAGGTAATTTAAATGCCTTTCAAAAATGGGGAGAAACAGTAAATGAATGAATTTGTATTAAAGCCAAACTCCCAGCATTCAGATCAAGAAAATTGAAGAGCCAGAAAAACCTCCTTCTTATAGCATTTCTAATATTTTCATCAGCATGATGGCCAAGTAAGATTTCATCAGGTTGTATGGAATCAGTTTTAAGTAAAAAGACCTATTGAAACCAAGGTCCTTTGCCAAGAATTTTTGCAGAAAAGAAGAGAAAACAGTAATTTGATGGTGGAAAAGGAGGAAAAAAATATATATATTTTTTTTTTAAATAGGGAACTTCAGGTAGGTTTGTGGGTTGAAAGAAGTTTAGGGACTGAACAGAAAATAGAAACCCCATTGATGAAACAGGTCTTGGCAGAGTCAACTAGGAATGGAATGAAAAGGTCAGATGAACAAGAGAATAAAGAGTCTTCTTATCAGATGCAAAATAAAGTCCTTATGAGTAAAAATACTGATAAATTTGGAGACGTAGAGGAGGGAAGCAGAGGGGAGTCACGCCTGATAGCCTCAGTATTCTCAGCAGGAGGAGGTGAGATCATGTTTTGGGGCTTAGGTGGGTGAGGGTGGGAGTGGGAGATCTGAGTAGGGTGTGGTGGGAACAGCTGCTGTGTGGAATGGGAAGACCAGCCAAGTAGGAATGAGTAATAGGACTGCTAAGCAGCTCTGAGAGTTCAGCTGACATCGGAAATCATAAATTTGTAGCAGAGTCAATCAGCGTGGTTATTCAATTTTCTCAGTAACTCTTGGCAGCCCAGGATGAGGAGGAGAGTGAACAGATGGTAGGATTGATTTGGTAGTGGGATTGGCAAGGCAGCTGTGAGAGAAGGTCAAAGAATGGAAGAATCAATTGCACCCATGAAAATGTGTTATCAGGGGGATCAAAATGAAGCAGAGATGACAGTCAAGCCAGGAAGGATTGGAGACAGCTAAAATGTGAAGGAAAAAGCAGTGGAAAGCATTAGCCTTTGACACTGAAGAGGAATTTTGTGGGCATGAGTGGGATAGAGGATGAGAGAAGAGAATTTCACAATTCTAGATAGTACGGTAGAGTGCTTTTGTTTAGAAACAACCCATTTTGTGTCTATGGGTGTGGATTGCCAAAGCTGTGTGGGAGTGTAGGTCGCTGAATATAGGGGCAAAAGAATTTTGAAGCTAAAACAGATGAATGAGTCATCCAAACCATCTAGGATAGCAACAAGCAACAGAAGAAAAAAACAAACAAGGTAAAACAAGCTAACTGCCAAATCGGTGGAGTGAATTGATGAAGTAGTTGTAGATGATAAGGTTTAGAAAACAGTTTGATTGATTGGGTTTTGCAGACATAGGGCTTATTGAACAAAGATGATAGAACAATGTCTCAGAATTGGGAGGGGAAGTTCAAGAGAATGTCCCTCTTTCTCTTTGCCTTGAGATAGGAAGGTGATTACTGTTTTTTTACAGTGTTCTAGCATGTAGTGAAATATATGTGAATAAAACTTAAAAGTCATTGCATACATCTGTGCTCAGACATGTCTGACTCTGCGACCCCATGGACTATAGCCTGCCAGGCTCCTCTGTCCATGGGATTTTCCAGGTAAGAATACTGGAGTGGGTTGCCATTTCCTCCTCCAGGAGATCTTCCTGACCCTGGGATTAAACCCACGTCTTCTGTGTCTCCTCCATTGGCAGGCAGATTCTTTACCCACTTAGCCATCAGGGAAGCCCCCAGGTCCCATGCATGGTAACTTACTTAGTTTGTTTTTAGTCTTAGATATGTTCTAGTGAGTGAATTTCTTTTTCTGTACTAGGCCATGCTAATTTTCATCTAAACATGTGGTAATATAACCTAACGTAAACACAAAGTTCCTAACTACTAAAAAAAAAAAAAGAGCAAGTTCTGTCTTAGCTACCATCTCCAGTGATAGCACCAAGTTTCTGATCTTTACCAAAACCTGTCAATGTCCATATTGTCATTCACCACTTGCTTACACCTTAAGCCTTTTTAATCCACTCCTGTGGGTCTTTTGACCTTTCCGTTCCACTGATATGTCTCTATCAAAGTCACTAGAATTCCTTTTGCTGAATTCAGTGCTCAATTCTGTCTCCTGGTCTGAATCTTGGCTGGTTGTTCACTCCCTCTCCCTGGAGCACTTCTGATCTCTATATTCACTTGGTTTTCCTCCTCCGCTAATCACTGCATCTTCTTAGTCCCCTATGCTGCTTCTACTAGATGTCTAAGGCATGTGGTGCCCCTGGATTTTGTTTTTATGTTTCACCATCCCAGGCTTCTCACCTGGGCTCCATACTCAATACAAGGACCCATTCCGCTTTTCCACAGCTAAACGCAGTATTACACAGTGGTCATGCGGTAGGTTCTGGGAGCAGGTTCTCCTTGACTCTGTCAGCTGGCTGACTAGGGCAAATCTCTCTGTCCTTTAGTTTTCTTATCTCTAAAAGGAGGATGATAATAAGAAGTACTTCATGGACTTCTTGGAAGGATTAAGTAAAAGATATAAATAAATAAAAATATATAAGTGTTTAGAACTATACTTGACACAGAATAAGTGCTCAGTAATTGCTTCTATTAATATTATCACAAACATAAGAGAGTAAAAGTAGAACTATTGATTTTTTCCCCTCATATACCTCAATTTCCCTCTTTGTAAACCTTGCTCATGTGAGTGAATAGTATGGATGTCTACCCACTTTTTTTCAGAGGAAAACCCCTGAGATCATCTTTTACTTTTTTCCTTTATAAGCCACCTTAATCAATCAGCAGTTTCTATTAGCTGTGCATCACAAATGTATACCAAATCTGACCACTTTTCATCACCTTCTCTTCTAAGTCTTAATCCAAGTCACCAACATCTGCTGTTGTCCTGATTCTCCTGCGCTCCCTACAATATCCTTGTAGTGATACTTCTGAAGTGCAAGTGCAAACGTGTCCTTCCCCTGTTTCAAATCTTCCAGTGTCCTTCCATTACAATGAGAATAATATCTAATCTTCCGAAATGGTCTACAAGCATGGCCTGATTGGGTACCAGCTTGCATTTGGGACTTCAATTTCTTTCAATCTCAGCATGATTCACAAAACCAAAGCCACTCTGATCCTTTTTTCTGTTACTGAAACATGCCAAAAGATTTTCTTCTTCAGATCCTTTGAACTTGTTATGCTTGCTCTTTGGAACACTCTTTGTCCCCTCCAGTGTTGGTGTACATGCCTCCTCTTTATCATTTAAATCTCACTTCAGATGTCAAGTCCCCACAGTGGTTGACTTGACTGTCTTCATCATACTTCTCTGTTATATAATTTTTGTAGCACTCATTGAAACTGCAATTTCTGCCCAAATCTTAGTTTGCCCAAATTGATCACACTTAATCTGAGAAAATAAAAGAAGCTATCATAGAGTTTTATTTGATTTACTTGATTGTTTACATTTTGATCACCAGAGTTATCAAGTTTTATTTTTTATATACTTGGTTATTTAAGTAAAGTGATTTTTAGATGGTACGCTGGTGTCTGCTGTGCCTTAGGCGTTTGGAATGTTTTAAGCATCTCTAGTTTTTCTCATCACATTTGTAAAAGTTAACAGAATAGCATTTGTTTTGGATCTGGAGTTCTCTTGGAGAATTACTATTTTTGGAAAATATGTTATTATCCTTTTGATTTTTATACAAGGTTTAAAATCCCAGGTGGCACTGAGGGTAAAGAACCTGCCTTCCTGCCAATGCAGGAGAGTGAAGAGATGAAGGTTTGATCCTGGAGTCAGAAAGTCCCCTGGAGGAGGGCATGGCAACCCACTCCAGTATTTAAACCTTTGCTTGAAATTTAAATACTTTGCTCATTAGTTATTTTTTAAATAGGGTTAACATGTCAGAAGTTTCTAATTGTTATATCAGTCGTTCTCCAAAGTGTAAACAATGAAATACAAACAAAAGCAAGATATTGTTTTCCTTACATTCACTTTCCTTTTGAGGAAAACAATGCAAAACATGCTTCTTATTTTGAAGTAAGAATACATATTTACTTGGGTATCCATGTGTTGTGATTATAAATATCACTTGGGACCGAGACATGACCACGAAGGCGTGTTCATGGATTACTGTTCTAAGGTAGATCTATGAGGATGTCAGCCATGCATGAGCTGCAATCATGGGCTTTCCACTACAAAAATAGAACAGATTCTTATTCATCAAACATAATGCTATGTTTTGCAGTCCCAACTAACTCTTTATAATCACTTAAGATTTGAATATAAAATTAGGCTTTCTACAAGTAGTCTGAAACCACAAATATTACATTTCTGGATTCTGGTTGCATTTTTAAAGATAGGATGGAGCAAGTGTTCTGAGTTAGTAACTAAATATTATTACATTCCTCGGCCTACCCCAGCACGGATGGTAACAGTCATCATTTATTTGTAACAAAGAAAATTTGGTGGTTACTGGCAAACTTTGAAAATTCCGTTTGATGGATGATGAGAGAGGCTTTCTGATGTTAAATATTTTGTAAATCTCAAAGCAAATGTTTAATTAGAGCATACATTTTTGTAGGCTCTCAAGAAAGAGAAGTTTCAACCCAGGTTCCTTTTTCCTGGAAGAGCCAAAGCTTGTGCAGCGACCGTGGTTTCTCTGGGGGTGCCTACAGTAACACGGGCGGCTTCTTTTCTTAGCTGGTGTAGGAGAGAGAGGTGGGCATGTAGACATATCTCTGGTTGGTGTTTGCAGAAGATGAGAGATTCAGACATGTACAAAGACCGTGGGATGGTTGGAAGAGATGCCAGGACTGATTAAAGGAATAAACATTGAAAAGGGATTAAATGCCATTACCAATCATTTATTTTAGAGAATACAATTGATAAACTTCAAATATCAGAGAAATACTACTAAAAATTGCATCTCCTATGATAAAATACTTGGTAGTCTTTCTTACAGATTGATTAAGATGTCTGAATAATAATAATTGTTTTCTGCTTCTTTATTGGCAAGTAAAGCCAGAAAACTTTTTCAGGGCATCTTGTTGAAAATTTTCTCTCTTTTCTTATTCCCACTTCAGAATAACTTCAGTGCAATTCCTAAAAGAACACCATTTGGCCAACTTCCATCTGGCATGCTTCCCTTCACTGAAAAGTGTGGAGTCTAGTTTTTAATGCTATCTCTGAATAAATTCAGCTTTCAACTCAACACCCATACTCCCCCCTTGTTTTTTATATAAGCAGTTACCTCATTTTGTGGGAAAAATAAATATAACTCTGGGCTCTGACTGGATAGAATCAGATAAAAACAAATCATAGAAATATGGATTCACCAATTTCTAGTAATCTTTTGTAGGCTTTAGAGTACAAATGTGTCATGTGAAAAGTTCCGTTTCTGCAGGAGAATTGAGTATTTTACACTCAGATAATTAGAAAATTGTCAAGACATATGTTGCCTTTTACAAATGATTTTGTATTTATTGTTTTGCAGATGAAATAAAAAATTATCATGGTGCTGAATTATGAAAAACCTCTCAACTTAGAGGTCTTCATCAATGACTAATTGCTACTATTCGTAACCCACTTTAAAAGTAAATAAAGCACCCATCTGGTAATTCTATTAATGGTTTCTATATTAAAACAGCTATTGGTCCTCCAAAAGAAAATATGCAATTATGAAATATTCATATTGGTGTCACTATTGAAAAGCTTACAAATGTATCTGGAAAAAATAGAATTTATCATTCTTTTTCTCGTTTTCTATTAAGCCTATAACCTCTTAAAAAATCAGATTGGACTAATGATGTAGCAGCATATACTCAACAAAATGGAAAATGACGTGATTATCTAAATAAATAGAGGCAAAAAAGAAGCATTCATAATTAATAATTTAGGTAGCAGGATCAACTAACTCTCCCTTGCCCCCAACCCTCTATGTTGTCCGCTGGAGAATTTATAAGACTTGAATAACTTGGTCTGTCTGTTCAAAAGAGAGAAAGGGAAACACTAGTCCTTGTCTTGTTTTGAAAACCTTTGACCTGGAACAAAACTTTGAATGTCTCTGAGGCTCCATTTCTGTGGTGGTTAAAAGTGAGAAATGTCTCTGAGAGTCTTTAGTATTGTTATGGAGAATTAATGAAATAAAGAATGTGCAAATGTTTTGTAAAAGTAAGTCCCTGTCAGGAGACAGATAGAGCTATCATCATCTAAGCTCCTGAAATAGGGCAGTCTTTGTTTATCTCTGAGGAAAAATGGTGCATAGAATTGCTTCTGCCCTGCTCCATTCTGATCTTCAACCTCTAAGAGTGAGTATTCACTCACCTTGCATCTCCTGCTGAATGGGGGCCCTATACAGACCTACAGGGAAACAACCATCTTCCTGCTTGTCTTCTGCCTTTGATGACCCCAGAGTCCCTCTCTAGTCTGGCTTACATTATGTATATAACACAGGCTGTATCCCTGATCCCACTGCTCTAGCACGTTTTCTGATTTGATGATGCCATCTCACTCCTGTTTGCATTTGTTCATGCCTGAAATGCCAATTCTCTTTTCCTTATGGTTGCATTTTCCTTGTTCTTCAATGTGTAGCTTAATTCTGTGTGGTATGGTTATAGATGGGCTTCCCTGGTAGCTCAGCTGGTAAAGAATACGCCGGCAAGGCAGAAGACCTTGGTTCAATTCCTAGGTCTGGAAGAGCCCCTGGAGAAGGGTTAGGCGACCCACTCCAGTATTCTAGGGCTTCCCTGGTGGCTCAGATGGAAAAGAATCTGCCTGCAAAAATATTTTGTTCTTTATAATTTATGTTTTTAGCTCTCTTTCATGACTTTTGCCATTTAAAATGCCATTTGAAGATTTCATGAACAAAAACCTGAAGCATCTCCATTGCAAACCAAATCAGGGTCAGTCGCTCTGCTTACCTTTCACTAGCACAAACGTTCACCTCTCCTAATAATTTTCTGAGTGGATAATATTTATAATGGACTGCTTATCTATCTCACTAAACTGAGATCTTCTGTCAACATATTTATATCTACTACAATATCTATAATAGGCATTTATCACATATCAGTTGAATGGATGAACAAATAGTTTATGCATGTAGTTCATTTTAATTTAATAAATAGATATTGGATGATATTAAACAGCTAATAGTTAGATTTGCAGTTAATGCTCCAAGTTCTTAGTTTTATTTTGTGCTTTTATACTCACTGGAAATCAGTGTTGAAAGATAAATTTTATTACAATAACAAATAAATCATAATAAATGAAGTATACTCTTATAAACTATCATTTTTAAGGTTACTTCTCATTCATTCATTTCTTTTCTGTACTATATAAAGTATTTTCATCTTGAGGTCTATGGCTAAACCTTAAGAGTCAAAGAGAGGCATTATGCCAATATGAGAACACAGCTCATTATCATTACAAATGATTTCTAGCTATTTGTGTATTTCAGGTCAGAACTGAGGATCAGACAACTAGATACTTTTCATTGACAATCCAAGCTTCAAACATTCCTCTCATGCGGAAAGTTAGTCCTCTCTATTGGAAGAATATTTTCTCCCAAGTGGCAGTCAGTGGCATCTGATGTGAGTTGGCAAAGATAAGCACAATTTCATTCAATTCGATAGATATTTACTATATGCCAAATAATTTATGAGTCTCTGATATATAAAAGTGCATAAGACTTTGGCCCTTTCTTCGAGGAACTCACAGTAAGTTTTAGGAAGGTAAAATTTAGTCAATAACTGATTTAAAAAAAATGGTGAAAAGGTAACTAGCAACATTAAACAAAATTTCTTAAGGGCTGCTCTTTGCTTGACACAGTGCTGGGTGTTAATAAACACTATGGGAACAAGGCCATGTAGAATCTTTAAACTCTAGCATTGGAGAAGGATCCTGGGATAGAACTGACAGTTCTTTGGGCAGGATAGTTAACAATGCTTCCGATCCACAGTACCTTTTAATGTGGGGCCCATGACAATGTTTCAGTTTCTTTTAAAATCAGAAGAAAAACAAGGACCTTTTCAGTCAAATAAAATGTTTTAATGTATCATATTACTACATCCACCTTTATACCAACACAGTCATTACATATAATGGGTAAGATTTTTTTTTTTCATGATGGACGTGTCTGTTAAGGCAGAGGAGACTAGGGCCCATGGA
Organism: Muntiacus reevesi; assembly: GCF_963930625.1. NCBI lineage: Eukaryota > Metazoa > Chordata > Mammalia > Artiodactyla > Cervidae > Muntiacus > Muntiacus reevesi. Next base: position 47,384,222 of record NC_089264.1, read on the forward strand.
AGGTGTAAGGTGACCCTGACTGAGGGCGGGTGGAAGCTAGATGGCATCAGGAAAGGATTCAGAACACTGGAATCGGGCTCTGAAATACGATACTGTACTGTGTCAGTCACGTCCGACTCCCCCATGGGCTGTAGCCCGCCAGGCTCCTCTGTCCATGCGATTTTCCCAGAAGGAATACTGGAGTGCATTGCCATTTTCTCCTCCAGGGAATCTTCCCTACCCAGGGATCAAATCGAGTCTCAGATTCTTCTACTGCTGAGCCACAGGGAAGTCTTTTGTAATACTAGTACCATTTTACTAGGTAGAGGACAGGAAGGCCTTGTAGAAAGAAAGATTAGTCAAAAGCAAGGCCCAGACCTGTGAAAGCATAGGGTGGAATGATTCAGAAGTGCACAAGATGTGGTCTATAAATTAAAGTTCAGTGAACAGAGACAAATGTATGCAGAGTACCATTCCATAACAGAAGATGTGTGCCTATTCCAAGATTGAGGAGTAAGATACCTGCTTCTAAATCTTTGAAATTCCTAAGAAGTAAAGATTTACAACCAGACAGCTTAAATAAATAAAACTGATTACATAAGTCTACCATTGTAACATTTTCAATTTTCTGAGATGTCTAATATATTTGGGTGTAGGGTAGGTGGTACTATGGCTTTGAGACTATCATTAAGCCCTACGATCTTGATGTAGCAATAATTATGAATTTGTCACTATTTGTTTTATTATTCTCTATATACATTTTGAAAATATTACTAGCAAGATAGCATCTCCAAATTACATTAAAAGGGACAGTCATCTTCTCCCTGAGAAATTCGGTTAGGGTTGAGTACTCTAGTCAAATATGAATCCTTAAGTACATTTTGTACACATGTTCACTGACAAAGCAGTAAAGTTTCTTTCTAGGACAAATTCAAAATCCAGATTTGAGAAGTGAGTCATATTATCATCCATATTGATGAATTCTGTTAAACGACTTTTAAAATTTTAGAGGGTAAAGTAAAACTTCATTCTGGTGTATACTATTTCATTCATTCCACTCCACCTTCAATCAATTTCTTAAAGTATGTGTTCTCTCCCTATTTTCTAAATCCTATTCTCAGTACTATCTTCTTTTCATCCTCCCTCACATAGTGAAGGGAAAACATTATTTATCTAATTTATTTTGAGAGAATAACATTAAGGCTACTTACATTTTTCTTGTTAGTATAATAGCTGTAGTGAAAAGTAGGTGAGCTGATGAATTTAATTTTTCAACTAACTAAACATGCACATATTAAATTCTCTAGCTGTCATAAATATAATCAGGCCTTTAATTAGAAAATGAAGGAAACATAATTCTAAGCATTATGAAGATATATTGAGCTTCTGGTGGTTAACACATTTAGGGAGATGAGGTAACTCAATCAGAATGCCGCACTGTGGCTCTATTCTGAATTGAGCTTTTGCAAATCTATTATACTGAGCATACAGGAGAGCCACTGGAAATAAAAGGGTGTGCCTTTTTAAGGTAGATCATAGCATCATCTTCAAACATAAGGGATACCAGCACCTCCTATATATAAATCCTTGCACTGTTGGATATCATAATCTATATTATTCAATATAGAGGAAAATCTGGCTTTTAAAAGACATGTTTTCATTGTTGCCTATATATTTGAAGCTCTGAAAATATCAAAGGGGAAGTAGATATAGGCATTAGTAAAAATTGAACTGTTCACTTTGGAGTGTGATACACTAGATGGTTTTTGCAAGGATTCCATCATTGTCTGGATCCCTTCAAATAAATGTCATTTATTCATTCAAGAAACCATTGACCTAGCAAAACATCATGCTAATAACGGGACTATAGGACTGAATAAGACGCAATCCATGCATTCAAGAAGTTTATAGTCTAGTGGATGCAACAGAAACACGATGGAAGCAGAGTACAGTATTGCTAATACTGTACCCTGAAGTATAGAGGAAGGGCAGGGAACTCAGCTCGGGGACCTGGGAAGGTGGCCTCATGAAGTAATTCAAGTGAGATACATAGGTTTATCTGTATCTGAAATTATAACGAAATTTTAACCTCTTCTATATATTATTTTTAAATTTTGATTAAACAAATATACTTTATGTCCCAATTTCATATTACCTGTTTCTATATATTTGTATTACATATAAATAATTTATATATGCATATAAAATATGTATATTTTCAGAAAATCCATATATATATGAAAAAAGTGAATATCATTGTAAACATATTTTGGAAGGTTTTTTCATCATGCCTTTCTGAGTGCTTCTGTAGCTTTAACGTGGCTTTGCAGAGCCAGAGTAAACATTTCATTCATCATATGAATATCTATTGTTAGCTACCTTATGTGTGACTTTCTTTATTTTAATCTTTAGTGAGTTATCTGAACTATGTGAAATGCTGCATCAACTCTATTTTATTTATTCTTTCCCCTCTAAACATTATTGTTGTTTATATTTTTCTTCTTGTCCTGGCCTAAAAACATATCTCCTTTAACTTTCTAATTTTCTTTTTATCTGAGGAAACCGCTTTATATTAGCAATCTCTGTTGACTTCTTTTGACCATTCATTTTACTGCTGCTTAAGAGCGGTTCAAAGATCTATGGAAACAAATCACACAGTTACTTTCCCCTTGTGGAAGATGGCTGAGGGTTGAAATCTTGATATATACTTTACATAATTTGTTAAATAAATATATTCTTTAGCTTTGGGAATAAGTTAGTAGCTCTTCACATTTAATTCATAATAAAAGGATGTAAGAGTGGATTAGAGTCCATTTTTCCCATAAATTTTTATTAAAGCAAATGTGTTAATTAAGAGTCATGAATTGAGCATCTGCTTCTCTATATTATGTTTGATGTGATGGGAATGTAAAAAGTATTATAAGACTCTATTCCAGTGCTGGGTGGGTTTAGAGAGTAAAGACAGATGAACTGCACAAGCTTTGAGACAGATTAACAAGCAAAGTTAAATAATATTGTATTAATAAAAAAGAAAATAAAACTAAAACGTAAGTTGTGTGATGGAGAACATAAATGTATACGTTCATTTTTATTTGTGAGTATGGATTGTATATAAGTGTGTGTGTGTGTGTGTGCGCTTAATGGTTCAGCTGTGTCTGATTCTGCAACCCCATGGACTGTAGCCCACTAGACTTCTCTGCCGTGGGATTCTCCAGGCAATAGTACTGGAGTGAGTTGCTGTTTCCTATTCCAGGGGATCTTCCCCCACCCAGATATTAAACCTGCGTCTCTTGTGTCTCCTGCATTGGCTGGTGAATTCTTTAGCACTGTGCCACTTGGTAAGTCAAAATAGGATTAAAAAATCAAAAAGAAGTATACCCAGTATCTCACTACAGATAGAACTTTGAGGAAAGGTATTTGAAACAGTGCAAGTGGATTCATTCAATAAATTGCTGTATGTATCTATAAATTATATAGGGATACTTATCTTGTGAGACTCTTGATCAATCATTAATTTGAAATATTTTGTAGATGAATCAGTGATTTTGTTTATCATATTAAAATATAATTTTATCTTTCTTTTTGGTAAATTCGGAAAAATACATCTAGTTAAATTTGAACAAATTGGCTTTAAATGTATTTTAAAATATATTGCACACATTTAAAGAAATTCAAATGATATCAGGTTTTCTCGAGTTTTTGTATAAAGCTGCTAGCAGTATATTTTGATTTAAGATGTATTTTCAGTTCTAAAATCCCTGAAGTACTTCTCTCCTACAGTGATTGACTTTGTAGAGAAATGTTTAAAGAGGAATTTAAATTTAAAAGGTGCAATTTGAAACACGTTTTCTTGTGTCAAGTTTTGACACTGACCTTTTAAAACATGTAAGCAGGGACTTTCCTCTTTAATTATGTTGCTTCTTTTAAATTAAACCTGTATTTTAATTCTTTACAAAATAAGGTAAAATTTTGGAATGAGATTTATTTTACTTCTCTTAGATTTTAGAAGTTGAAAGTACATTTCTTTTTTTTTTTTACCATAGGGGTTCAGAATGATTTTTGAAACATTTTACTATCTCTTCATTTAGGCATTGAAATGCAAAACCTGTTCTCCACAAAGTGATTGCATATTATACAAAAACATATACTGTCATTTCAAAATAAGTTTTGTTAAGTGGATTTCAATCAAGGTTTCTCTGTGAAGAGTTAATGGAGAAAAAAGATACTGATAGGTGGGGCAGTTATCAGGAAGAACTAGGGAAAAGGGATATTTTAGGAATCTTTCTATTAAAGACATTTTGCTTTCATTCAAATAAAGAAGAACATCAGAAGGATTTATTACGAGTTAGCATTGCATTCTATTCCTATATCACTTTGCAGAAATTTAGTGAACAAACCAATAAAATACAGATCAGTCATATCAAGGGAAGTTATTGATAATACTGACCATTCTTTGATACCGACCAGTGTTTGATTATTTGTGTTCAATCTCTATTTGGAGGAATTGAGATAAAAGAAAATAGCATCTGGAATTAGACACCTGGATCCAAATTGATGCCTGATATTTATTTGCTATGGACCTGGGATAGGTCATCTAACATCTTGAAGCCTCAGTTTTTTCATCGTCCTCTGTTTTATAGGATGTTTTGAGAGCTCAATGAAATATGGTTTCTGATGCTTTTACTCATCAGTTCAGTTCAGTCACTCAGTCATGTCCAACTCTTTGTGACCTCACGCACTGCAGCACGCCAGGCCTCCCTGTCCATCACCAACTCCCGGAGTTTACTCAAACTCCTGTCCATAGAATCAGTGATGCCATCCAACCATCTCACCCTCTGTCGTCCCCTTCTCCTCCTGCCTTCAGTCTTTCCCAGCATCAGGGTCTTTTCTAGTGAGTCTGCTCTTCACATCAGGTGACCAAAGTATTGGAGCTTCAGCTTCAGCATCAGTCCTTCCAATGAATATTCAGGACTGATTTCTTTTAGGATAGACTGGTGGAATCTCCTTGCAGTTCAAGGGACTCTCAAGAGTCTTCTCCAACACCACAGTTCAAAGTCATCAATTCTTCAGCACTCAGCTTTCTTTATAGTCCAACTGTCACATCCATACATGACCACTGGAAAAACCAAAGCTTTGACTAGATGGACCTTTGTTGGCAAAGTAATGTCTCTGCTTTTTGATATGTTGTCTAAGGGGATCATAGCTTTTCTTCCAAGGCACAAGAGTCTTTTAATTTCATGACTGCAGTCACCATCTGCAGTGATTTTGGAGCCCCCCAAAATAAAGTCTCTCATTGTTTTCATTCTTTCCCTATCTATTTGCCATGAAGTGATGGGACCAGATGCCATGATATTAGTTTTCTGAATGTTGAGTTTTAAGACAATTTTTTCACTCTCCTCATAGTGCTCAAAAATTTTACATTTCTTTCTCTTGGTTTCACTGTATTAACTTGTTATATTATCTTAATATTTTAAAATTTAGTTTTTAGGCCTAGTTAATTACTAGTGTGTTGTAACATAAAAAAGCCTGCATTATATATTAAATATTTGGGTTTCAGTTTTTCCTTTTGTTTGCATATATCTGTTCCATAAATTTCATTAAGTAAGTAGGTATAGAAAAATGTCTGTAGGGATGATATAAAGCAAATGAAATATTAGGGATTTATGTAAATTGTTGAAGAACATGCATTTTTTTCATCCTCTCTGGCTTTTCCTGTCCAATATTTATATTCATATCTTGGAAAAATTAACTGGTCAGCAATTGCATTTTTTCAGGACATTGTGGACTTCTGTTTAAGGGCTTTTCTTTTATTGTTTTGTTTTGTTTTGCTTTTATACAGGGGCATGCATGCCTCAGTATTGTTTTGTTTAATTTTCTGCTATCTCTTCTGCATGGCAAAGAGTGTCTAAAAGACTCTTAATTAGTCTCTCTGCTTCTAACCCTGGCCCCTGCAGCAGTCTATTTTTAAAACTATAATCAGAGTAATTCTTGTAAAATATAATTCAAATTACTCCTCTGTTCAGAAGTCTCCAGTGGCTTCCCATCTCACAGAAAGTTAAAGCCAAAATCTTTAAGACTCTGCATAGTCTGATTTCCTCAGATCTCTGAAGACATCTCTAACCATAATCCCTTCACTCCAGCCACACTCATCTCTTCTGTTCAAAGCCAGGTCCACTTCCATCTCAGAATCTTTAAATCTGCCCTGCCTTCTGGGGCATTTCTTTCAGTCTCCACATAGCTCACATTTTTCCTCCTTCTGGTCATCTTAGCAACGAAAACTTCCTGACCATTCTATTTCAAATAGCATCTTCCTCTTAGATCCCAAAGTCTCCGTACTTTTTCCCCCTTTGCCTCAATCCCCTTGAGATATGTATGTAAGTATGTATGCATGTATGTATGTATTGTGTGTGTATAACCTTTACAGATTTATTTGGCTTATTTCTTTTTCACCAGTTAGAATGTAGATTCGGTGATTTGGGGAATTTGTGTCTGTATGTTTTTCTACTGCTGTATCTACTATATGTATTAGAGTGCCTAACCAAGAGAAAATACTCATTAATATGCATTGTGTTAAATGGGGAAATTATTGTACTTAATGTTTCTGAGTCTCCATATATATACAGTCGGCATAAACAAGACCGAGAGCTGACTGTGGCACAGACCATGAACTCCTTGTTGCCAAATTCAGACTTAAATTGAAGAAAGTGGGGAAAACCACTAGACCATTCAGGTATGACCTAAATCAAATCCCTTACGATTATACAGTGGAAGGGACAAATAGATTCAAAGGATTAGATCTGATAGACAGAGGGCCTTAAGAGCTATGGATGGATGAGGTGTCCATAGGTTCGTGGATTTATCTCTGGGCTTTCTATTCTGTTCCATTGATCTATATTTCTGTCTTTGTGCCAGTACCATACTGTCTTGATGACTGTGGCTTTGTAGTAGAGTCTGAAGTCAGGCAGGTTGATTCCTCCAGTTCCTTTCTTCTTTCTCAAGATTACTTTGGCTATTCGAGGTTTTTTGTATTTCCATACAAATTGTGAAATTATTTGTTCTAGTTCTGTGAAAAATACCGTTGGTAGCTTGCTAGGGATTGCATTGGATCTATAGATTGCTTTGGGTAGAATAGCCATTTTGACAATATTGATTCTTCCAATCCATGAACACGGTATGTTTCTCCATCTGTTTGTGTCCTCTTTGATTTCTTTCATCAGTGTTTTATAGTTTTCTATGTATAGGTCTTTTGTTTCTTTAGGTAGATATACTCCTAAGTATTTTATTCTTTTTGTTGCAATGGTGAATGGTATTGTTTCCTTAATTTCTCTTTCTGTTTTTTCATTGTTAGTGTATAGGAATGCAAGGGATTTCTGTGTGTTAATTTTATATCCTGCAACTTTACTATATTCATTGATTAGCTCTAGTAATTTTCTGGAAGAGTCTTTAGGGTTTTCTATGTAGAGGATCATGTCATCTGCAAACAGCGAGAGTTTCACTTCTTCTTTTCCTATCTGGATTCCTTTTATGTCTTTTTCTGCTCTGATTGCTGTGGCCAAAACTTCCAACACTATGTTGAATAGTAGTGGTGAGAGTGGGCATCCTTGTCTTGTTCCTGATTTCAGAGGAAATGCTTTCAATTTTTCACCATTGAGGGTGATGCTTGCTGTGGGTTTGTCATATATAGCTTTTATTATGTTGAGGTATGTTCCTTCTATTCCTGCTTTCTGGAGAGTTTTAATCATAAATGAGTGTTGAATTTTGTCAAAGGCTTTCTCTGCATCTATTGAGATAATCATATGGTTTTTATCTTTCAATTTGTTAATGTGGTGTATTACGTTGATTGATTTGCGGATATTAAAGAATCCTTGCATTCCTGGGATAAAGCCCACTTGGTCATGGTGTATGATTTTTTTAATATGTTGTTGGATTCTGTTTGCTAGAATTTTGTTAAGGATTTTTGCATCTATGTTCATCAGGAGGCAAGGATATACAATGGAAAAAAGACAGTCTCTTTAACAAGTGGTGCTGGGAAAACTGGTCAACCACTTGTAAAAGAATGAAACTAGAACACTTTCTAACACCATACACAAAAATAAACTCAAAATGGATTAAAGATCTAAATGTAAGACCAGAAACTATAAAACTCCTAGAGGAGAACATAGGCAAAACACTCTCCGACATAAATCACAGCAAGATCTTCTATGACCCACCTCCCAGAATATTGGAAATAAAAGCAAAAATAAACAAATGGGACCTAATGAAAATTAAAAGCTTTTGCACAACAAAGGAAACTATAAGTAAGGTGAAAAGACAGCCCTCAGATTGGGAGAAAATAATAACAAATGAGGAAACAGACAAAGGATTAATCTCAAAAATATACAAGCAACTCCTGAAGCTCAATTCCAGAAAAATAAATGACCCAATCAAAAAATGGGCCAAAGAACTAAACAGACATTTCTCCAAAGAAGACATACAGATGGCTAACAAACACATGAAAAGATGCTCAACATCACTCATCATCAGAGAAATGCAAATCAAAACCACAATGAGGTACCATTACACGCCAGTCAGGATGGCTGCTATCCAAAAGTCTACAAGCAATAAATGCTGGAGAGGGTGTGGAGAAAAGGGAACCCTCTTACACTGTTGGTGGGAATGCAAACTAGTACAGCCACTATGGAAAACAGTGTGGAGATTTCTTAAAAAACTGGAAATAGAACTGCCATATGACCCAGCAATACCACTTCTAGGCATACACACTGAGGAATCCAGATCTGAAAGAGACACATGCACCCCAATGTTCATCGCAGCACTGTTTATAATAGCCAGGACATGGAAGCGACCTAGATGCCCATCAACAGATGAATGGATAAGGAAGCTGTGGTACATATACACCATGGAATATTACTCAGCCGTTAAAAAGAATTCATTTGAATCAGTTCTAATGAGATGGATGAAACTGGAGCCCATTATACAGAGTGAAGTAAGCCAGAAAGATAAAGAACATTACAGTATACTAACACATATATACGGAATTTAGATAGATGGTGGCGATAACCCTATATGCAAAACAGAAAAAGAGACACAGAAGTACAGAACAGACTTTTGAACTCTGGGGGAGAACGTGAGGGTGGGATGTTTTGAAAGAACAGCATGTATACTATCTATGGTGAAACGGACCACCAGCCCAGGTGGGATGCATGAATCAGGTGCTCTTGCCTGGTGCACTGGGAGGACCCTGAGGAGTCGGGTGGGGAGGGAGGTGGGAGGGGGGATCGGGATGGGGAATACGTGTAACTATATGGCTGATTCATGTCAATGTATGACAAAACCCACTGAAATGTTGTAAAGTGATTGGCCTCCAACTAATAAAATAATATTTAAAAAAAAAAAAAAAAAAAAAAAAGAGCTATGGATGGAGATTTGTGACTTTGTACAGGAAGCAAAGATCAAGGTCATTCCCAACAAAAAGAAATGCAAAAAGGTAAAATGGTTGTCTGAGGAAGCCTTACAAATAGCTGTGGAAACAAGACAAGCAAAAGGCAAAGGAGAAAAGGAAAGATATACCCATTTGAATGCAGAGTTCCAAAGAATAGCAAGGAGAGATAAGAACTCCCTCAGTGATCAATGCAAATATATAGAGGAAAACAATAGCATGGGAAAGACTAGAGATATCTTCAGGAAAATTAGAGATACCAAGGGAACATTTCATGCAAAGATGGGCACAAAAAAGGACAGAAATCGTATGGACTTAACAAAAGCAGAAGATAGTAAGAAGAGGTGGCAAGAAACACAGAAGAGCTGTACAAAAAAGATCTTCACGACCCAGATAATCACGATGGTGTGATCACTCACCTAGGGCCAGAAATCCTGGAATGTGAAGTCAAGTGGGCCTTAGGAAGCGTCACTATGAACAAAGCTAGTGCAGGTGATGGAATTTCAGTTGAGCTATTTCAAATTCTAAAAGATGATGCTGTGAAAGTGCTGCACTCAATATGTCAGCAAGTTTGGAAAACTCAGCAGTGGCCACAGGACTGGGAAGTGTCTGCTTTTACTCAAATCCCAAAGACAGGCAATGCCAAAGAATGGTCAAACTACCTCACAATTGCACTCATCTCACACACTAGCAAAGTAATGCCCAAAATTCTACAAACCAGGCTTCAACAGTATGTGAACCATGAACTTCCAGATGTTCAAGCTGGATTTAGAAAAAGCAGAGGAACCAGAGATCAAATTGCCAACATCCACTGGATCATCAAAAAAGCAAGAGAGTTCTAGAAAATCATCTACTTCTGCTTTATTGACTATGCCAAAGCCTTTGACCATGTGGGCCACAACAAACTGTGGAAAATTCTTCAAGAGATGGGGATACCAGACCACTTGACCTGCCTCTTGAGAAACCTGTATGCAGGTCAGGAAGTAACAGTTAGAACTGGACATGGAACAACAGACTGGTTCCAAATCGGGAAGGGAGTATGTCAAGGCTGTATATTGTCACCCTGCTTATTAAACTTATATGCAGAGTACATAACGAGAAACCCTGGGCTGGATGAAGCACAAGCTGGAATCAAGATTGCCGGGAGAAATATCAATAACCTCAGATATGCAGTTGGCACCACCCTTATGGCAGAGAGTGAAGAAGAACTAAAGAGCCTCTTGATGAAAGTAAAAGAGGAGAGTGAAAAAGTTGGATTAAAACTCAGCATTCATAAAACTAAGATCATGACATCTGGCCCCATCACTTCATGGGAAATAGATGGGGAAATAGTGGAAACAGTGACAGACTTTTCTGGAGGGGCTCCAAAGTCACTGAAGTTGGTGACTGCAGCAATGACATGAAAAGACATTTGCTCCTTGGAAGAAAAGTTATGACCAAACTTGGTAGCATATTAAAAAGCAGACATTACTTTGACAACAAAGGTCTATCTAGTCAAAGCTGTGGTTTTTCCAATAGTCATGTATGGATGTGAGAGTTGGACCATAAAGAAAGCTGAGTGCCGAAGAATTGATGCTTTTGAACTGTGGTGTTGGAGAAGACTCTTTAGATTCCCTTGGACTGCAAGGAGATCCGACCAATTCATCCTAAGTGAAATCAATCTTGAGCATTCATTGAAGGAACTGATCCTGAGTCTGAAACTCCAATACTTTGGTCACCTGATGGGAAGAACTGACTCATTTGAAAAGACCCTGATGCTGGGAAAGATTGAGGGCAAGAGGAGAAGTGGACAACAGAGGATGAGATCGTTGGATGTCATCAATGGCTTGATGGACATGAGTTTGAGCAAGGTTTGGGAGTTGGTGATGGACAGTGAGGCCTGGCGTGCTGCAGTCCATTGGGTTGCAAAGAGTCAGACACAACTGAGTGACTGAACTGAACTGAACTGAGTTTCCATATCTTCACTTTCCATATCAGCTCAAAGGAAGCTTTGGGATCCACAAAGTAAGCCTTTAATTTTTTCCCATAATATGGGACTAGCTCTTGTTAAGACCTAAATACCAGGTTATTTCTTTTTGCAATGAATACCAGTCCTTTCCCTTTGCTTAGAGCCCAGGGATTCTCATCATTGTAATAATTTCCATATGTCCGTATATGTAACCAGATAACCATAGTAACCTGACACTTGCTCCACAGAACTGGAAAATCAGGACTTCTTTATTGATAAAAACTTGAGGAAGCATCTCTCTAATGCCCCTGTTTCAGACTCATCCACTCTTCCTGGGAGAGTTTGAATTAGAATCTTTAACACCAGGTTCCCAGGGCAATTTTCTTTTCAAAATATTCAGCGTAATGATCCTAGGAAACCAACCCTGAAGGAACAACATGCGTAACAAATAATCATGACAAGACCTGGAAAATAAAGAATTATTTGCAGAAAAGATTTCAAAATAAAGCCTAACATTAAGATTCATAATCTTTTCTCTTTCCCCTATACCTACAGTTCTAAAACTTAATTTTATTGATTTCACTGTAATTATTCCAATTCTAGCCATTTCTGGTTTCCATCTCCTGATTCGGAAGGGTAGAGTAAGTCTTCCTGTTTCACAGGATGAGACAGAGGTGTCTTGAACTGTGGTCTACAGAACAGAACACTGATGAGTGTTTTTTTTCTTAAGGTAATGTTTTTCCTTGTCCTCTGTTGAGGCTATAGCAGCCATGCCTATATGAGCTCATTTAGAAATTTCCCATCTCTGTACTAAGACCAGCAATGTAAACTGTGTCTTCTAGGGAAGAAAATCAGTATCAACAGGATAAGAAGTTTTGATGGGAACTTATATCTGGCTGTACTCCACTCTTGAAATAAAAGATTTCACTAGTTGGGCAGAACAATGGCACTTTATCTAGAGCATTTAGATGTGCCCTGATCTAAAGGTATTATGTGAAGACTCTATTTAATTCTACATATATAAAAGTATGTATATATACATACATACATATATATATATATATATATATACACTCTTGGGATTTTATAATCTTTGGGTGGATTGTGTGATTCAGTTCAGTTCAGTTCAGTTCAGTCGCTCAGTCGTGTCTGACTCTTTGCGACCTCATGAATTGCAGCATGCCAGGCCTCCCTGTCCATTACCAATTCCTGGAGTTTACTCAAACTCATGCCCATCGAGTCAGTGATGCCATCCAGCCATCTCATCCTCTGTCGTCCCCTTCTCCTCCTGCCCCCAATCCCTCCCAGCATGAGGGTCTTTTCCAATGGCCACCTCTTCACATGAGGTGGCCAAAGTATTGGAGTTGGATTGTGTGATTAATTAACTGCAAATGGCTGTATCCTTGTACTGGGATTTACCTTGTTATGGGGAAATTGAATAGATAAAGTAAAAATAGACTCTGTTGCTGTTTTGCTAAGGACAAGTTAAATGATTCATCTTCAGGTTGTCTATCCCTTTGTTGAGGGTGTTATATTATGACAGTTTCTTGAATAATTAAGTTCAAGTTAGTTATGAAATAATTTGTTTGGAACATTTTGCTCTGATAATTTTCAATATGTAGAACTTTTCTCCAGCAAGCTATGATAAATAAATTCCTGTAATTAGACTTGACCAAAGAGCTCATCTATTTTTTTTGGAAAGTAAATTCTCTAGAAAATTATTTTAAAAGTTTCTGGAAGGGGTTGGGGTCTAATGTAAGTAGAGGGGTGTCCTCTGTCATGAAGAGAACCTAGTGGTGATAGCTCCTCATAAACAAGTTCCGAATATAGCCTGGATGAAGTCACATAGAGTAAATATGAAACATGCTCTGTCTTCTAAATGTGCTCCAAAAATATTAATAGCATCTTTAATTGTCAAAACCAATGATCAGAATGATTAAGAGAGTAGAAGAGTTCTAATATAGATCAAGATTTAACATTTCAGGTAATACCTTGTACTTTCTTCAGTTAAACTTTTTAGACAGCTGGATGATAGGAAAATAGTTTTGCTATTTAAAAAAAAATCACAGAATGCAGAAAAAGGGAGAAACTAATATGAACACTTTTATAACAGGTCCAAAGTTGCAAAAGAAATAATAAATTAAAATAATTTTTTTGTTTGTGAAGATGTCTGTATGTATATAAAGCCCCAGAAAAGTTGTGAGTCCCTAGTTTATCTTTGTTTTCACACCTTTGATACAGGCATTTAAAAAAATGAAAATAGTACTTTTTGCACTCCCTAGGAATATGTAAAAAGTGGCATATTAATCTAAAGGAGTAGTATATTTGATCAGTATTTGTCTGTGATGAACCATATGGGCAGCAACGTGTAGTGTAAAAAATGATAGATAATATTCAAGTGGATTTAAAAATAGTAATATATTATTCTGATATTATTATTCTGATAAGAAACTGAGCATATTATTGTACAGAGGGAAAAAATGTACATTAATTAAACACTATGACTGAAGCGACTTAGCAGCAGCAGCAGCTGTTTTTTAAGGAATAAAGAAATTCTGAGAATATGTAGGTTACAGCCAACACACCAAAACATCTTATATAAAAATGACTCTGAGAATATAAAATACACAGTTCATCTAGGAGTGAATAGGGTTGAGGGTAGTGACAGATTTTAATATGAGCGTACCACATTTCTTGAGCATGTATCATAAGCCAAGCCATTGGTCTAAGGACTTTGAATTACCACAATGACTTTGTGAGATAAGTGCTGTCGTCTAACCCATTTTACAGATGAAGAGGGCTTCCCAGGTGGCGCTAGTGATAAAGAACCCTCCTGCCGATGCAGGAGACATAAGAGATGCTGGTTCAATCCCTGGGTCCCTAAGATCCTCGGAGGAAGGCATGGCAACCCACTCCAGTATTCTTACCTAGAGAATCCCATGAACAGAGGAGCCTGGAGGACTGCAGTCCTTGGGGTCATAAAGAGTCAGATATCCCTGAAGCGACTTAGCATACACAAAGAGAGAAACTGAGGCTTACACAGATTAAATGACCCGCTGTGTGGTCTTGCAGCTGGTAAATGGTGGTGATGGATTCAAAGTTTGGGCAATCTTTACTTCCCTGTCTGCGTCACCTCTGCAGATGTAGTCTTTGCCAAGTACTGGTGCAAAACATGAGTTCCATCCATTTCTTGCATTTGAGGGCTTCCAGAAGAACTGATATCAAGCAGAGGAAAGAGCTCAGCCCCTTTCAGATATGGAGGAAAAGGGGATGTGAAGTTCCAGTGTTGATTTAAGTATATGTGGTGTGTCTCTAGCTTGGCACCATGTCCAGAAAATAAACATTTTCTGGCTAAACCGGTTCTGGGATTAAAGCAAGGGACTGTGGCCTTCTCAAGGGTCTCAGATGCTGGGCTGAGATCGCCCTGTCCACTCAAGTTTTCCCACGACTTAGGCCAAACTGAAATAAACATAAGGGACATTCCTCTGCTGCAAATGCTCTTGCCTTCTTAAACTGAAACAGCGATACCTTTGTTCCTTCCTGGATTTCTCTCATAATCTCCAGTGACAAATGGCCCGTGTTCACAGAGGCGCAGGATCTCCCTGCACGGGTTCTGTCCGTCTGTAGGAATTGCCAGCATTTGAAACTTTTAATTTAAACTCAGACCCATCCTTCTGCATACAATTGCATTGTGTCTAGGAATATTCAGTTGAAATGGCTTCTGCATACTGATGTAACCAGAATAGAAACAGTGGGAAGGATAAAATGTGTATCCCAGAGGCACTATTCAGAACCTTCTGAGCTATGTTCCCTGATGCTCAGTTTTTATTAACGGTTAAATTAAGAGGTGGATAAATTGAGTTAAGCCCCATCATAGAGCAGCACGGTAACCGGTGAGAGCAAACGATCAGTATCTCAGACGCTGGGTGATAACATAGATAAAGTTCTTAAAGGACAGGCAGGAAACACTAACATTCCTTCCATCTCCCAGCCCTGATTAATTAAACTTCTTGGTAGTGAGGTCATGGAAGCACCCCCAGCCCACCTCCAACCTAAGCAAATAGTTTCAAAGTGCACCTATTTTTAATTTGTTTTCAAGAATCTTCTATTATTTCATTTCATTTTTACTCAAAATAATGAATAGACTTGAAGCCATACCTAATGGAAGGCTGGGTGCTGTAAATGTTTTACAGTGCAGGCCAGTGCAGGCTAGGTGTGGAATGTCACATGCCACATCCAAAAATGTTCTCTCATTGTCACGTTGCATTAAACAGCCACGACCTGGCCCAGACTAAGAGTGGGCTGTGTAAATGGTTAGGTGTTCTGTTTTCATCTTTTGTTTGTGTTATTTTCCTGGCTGATAAATGGTGCTATAAGCCTTAAATAGCTACTTTGCATTCCTATGGGGATATTGTGTGCATCTTTATGCATCCATTTTGGTTTACTTATATTGTGATTCCACCTCTTTATATTAAAAATTTATATTTTTCTGTTAGATGTTTCAAGTATGCAGCTTTTAAGCATCAGTACTTGTGGTCATTGTACAAGGAATGTCCTTCATTACAGAATGCAACTATGGGGAATGTTGGTGAGCAAAGGACAAGCTGCATCAGGTTTTAGGACCCTGGCCTTATTCCCAGTCTAGCTCCCAGTTTTCAAGAGAACCCTTTTGACCTTCAGTCTTCCGGAGGTAACAGAAGCCTTTAGAAATCATGTGAAGAATTCATTCCCTTTAAAAAGCAACGGGACCTTTTCCATGCATTATCTTTCCCTTCATTTGCAGAGTTCTGCATTTTATATTTGAGTAAGAAGAAAAGAGAACAGTGAGCATTAAATAGCAAAGATAAAAGCCTTAGAGCTTGGATGTAGTAGCAGATGACAATATAGGCATTTCTAAAGATAAAATGAGCTTTGGGCTGATAATAATATAGTGATGAGTTTGGTTACAGTGTGTGATACTTATCATAAATTAAAACATGGAGATTGTCCAAGGCAAGCTTTTTGGCACACTTTTATTTCCTAGATTTGATAACATGGTTCACCTAACTCTCAGCTGATAAAAATATGGAGGCACAAGCGGATATTCTGATTTATCTCTCTGTGTTGTTGTTGCTCTCTTCTTATCCCTTCCACTCCAGTGCTCCTGTCCTTTGGTGTATTTCATAGCCTGACATGCAGCTGTAATGGTTCTATTAGCTGCCACAGATGTGCTGAGCTTGCTTTTTGAAGCGAGCATGTCGTCATCGGCACTTTTTTGCAGTTCCTTATTAGTATGTGCCCTTTACTGACTCTGCAGGAGCCATCACCTAGAATTAAACTTTTTCTGCTAGACCTGTCCTTCCTCTGTGCAGAATGATTATAGTCCGTTATGCCACCTTCTTGCTGACAACCAGATAATGCTGAGATTACAATGAAGTCTCTGCAAATTTAAAATAGGATGCTTCCTGGGTGTACGGGGCTTTGATAATAAGAACCATTTGACAAAATGCCTTCCAGAGAACAGAATGTGATAGAGGCTCCTTGAAATCATATTATGGAAACTCCTGATTCTTATTAGACTGATAACATCAGGAGCTAGCATCTTGGTGTTTAGAGTAGTTGAAAATCTACCATCCTTAAATGATCTCAGAATGGGACAGGTTAACTCAGAGCAGGTTTGGGAGTGCTGCCTCTGCAGAATGAAAAACACCCAACCCAAAATGAGAATTTCCAGTTTCTCTAATTTTAGGGTTACAATTTACATCTCACTCTAAAAGTGCATTTTTCTCATTCTGCTCAGCAAAAGCAGTTTCCTTTTATTCTTCAGCAAATTTGAAGTAAGGAACCCAGAATCTCAAAAGAGGCCAGTAAGTCAGGAAAATTTAGAGAACTATCAGTCATAGCAAAGGCAGCACCTCTCCTGATGTCTGTCTGTCTGATAGTATGTAATTAAAACAAGATTTTTCTTTTATTTCTTCCTTTTTATACGTGCTTCTTCCTCCACCATCTGAGAAATATTTGTCATTTAGCTCTTCTTCATGATAGCTTTAGAAATTTTCATTATCTTCTAAGTCATTGCCCATCAGGTATGACCCTTATGCACTGTACCTCCATCCTAAAGAGCAAACAAGATGACACTCCATGCTCTGAAATCTGATTTGGCAAACTTCAGATGTGTGATTGTGGTATTTTTCTGACAGGACAGTGAAGAAAATTTAAAGACATTTTTCCTTAAAAAAAAAATGAATAAACTAATACTGAACACCTTCCACATATGGATGGTATACCTTGACTTTGCAATTCAAAGATGAAGCTCCCACAATCTGTCATAGCCAGTTAATAGAGATATATGCCAGAAATTACTGAAGGACAGAGAAGTGAGATACTGCCTTGCCTTGCATGAAGGGTCTGCTTCAGAGAAGAGTGGGTATTTGACCATGACTATGAGTAAAATTGTATTAGGCAGAGAAGGAGGAAACAACACAAGCAGAGTTTAAGAACAGGGAAATGGTTTTGAGCTGTGAATATTCTGTTGTGGTTGAGGAAGCAGAAGCCTAGGACTGAATATTACTCCACAGGGAAAGATAACCAGGATGTGACAGGTAGCCTGGAGCCAGCTGGATACCATGAAAAGGTGTTCCAAATTTATCCTTTAGGAAATAGGAAGTCATCAGTAGTTTATAAAGAGTAATTATTTGATATTTGTATTATAGGAAAACAATTCTGAGAGCAGATCGGTTGGGAAGACAAGAGTCTGTGGCAGAGTGACTGAAGAAGGGTCTAGGAGACAGAAGATGAATAACCGAGCAAATCAGGTGACAGCGGTCAAGGAAGGCCAGGGAGAGGCACACAAGGCCTGTGTAGGATGCATACAGCTTGCTGAATAGGTGTGGATGGGCTGTGTTCATGAAGATGAGGCATAAAGATTACTTTGTGGTCCGTGTCTTATACAACGGGGCAGATGGCAATGCCAGTAAATGAGGGACCTCACAGAACACTAGGAAATGTCATGAGTGTGACTGGTGACACCAGATATTACTTTCCCCCTCTACAGCTTCAGCCTTGTTGATCCGTGTCTTGGTTTATGGACAAAGTATGCTACATCAATATTTTTCAGTGTCGACCTTGAGAATCTGTAACAGGAACCAAAAGATTATCACTGATATTACGTTTGGGTGTAACACAGTACCATTTCTGATTTGCACTTTACAGAATGTGTTTAGATAACTAAACTTTCATTTTCTTTTCAGCTGTTAGCTGTCTTTCCTTAGTGTACTGCCCGTGAACCTTTAGGAATCCTGAGATAGATCAATGCCACATTAAAATTTAAGGAACGACTTCATGAAAACCACATGCTTCAT
This sequence comes from Muntiacus reevesi, assembly GCF_963930625.1. Classification (NCBI taxonomy): domain Eukaryota; kingdom Metazoa; phylum Chordata; class Mammalia; order Artiodactyla; family Cervidae; genus Muntiacus; species Muntiacus reevesi. The sequence goes on from NC_089264.1 coordinate 47,402,925, forward strand.
TTCCGGAGGATTGTCAGCAAGCCAAGGAAAAGAAAACATGCCAGCTCTGTATTGTTATTGGTGCTTCTAGCTTAACTGCCGCCTTGCCACTATAGTGGTCCTTAGTAGCTGCTTCTCTGTAAAGGCACGAAGAATGCATGCGGCCAAGACAAGGAAAGTCTAAACTTCATTAGGGAGATTTGAGAAAGAGCTGCCGTGGCTTAGGTGCTTAAGCCTTTGGATCATTTTCAATATATCAGAAGATATTAATATGCTTTTGTATGGCTATTTTTCCCTTTTTAAAAATTCTAAAATGGCAGGTCAGACTAGGCCAAGCATTGACTGGCTCTTTAGATTCATGTTTAAAAAGATGGAGTGGCTGCCAGTACCTTAAAAAAGTCAGGAACATGACTTGGATAGATGTAGAATTTTCTTGTAAATTTGGCTTTTGGTTTGTATCTGGCTAGAAAAGTTTTTTGGTTTTTTTTTCTCCTTCTTCTTCCTTCCTTTCTTCTTTATGCCCTCTCTTCCTCCCTTCTCCCTTTCTTCTTTCCTTCTTTTCCTTCAAGAATTAGTGTCTTTCTTATTATTCATGGCTCAAAGAAGGCTTCTCTCTTAGCTAACCATTCTTTAAAACCTAATGGCAAATCTTAAGCTCTTCTCCATTTGATAACCTCATTAAAACCAGGGAAGCACTATAACGTATTTCTTTATTTATTTCAAGGACCTGTACTGAGTTTAGAATCATCAATATTCATTGCGAATTTTGTGGGAGGGAAGAGTGACTGAAAGAAACTCAGTGTATTGTGTCTTATTGTGGTTAGGATTCTCTGGGACAAGGATAATATATGTAAATAAAACAAATGCACTGAACATTGAGACAAACTTAGAACAGACCCTTGTAAAAGCAAACATATGCTTTTGAAAAATGAAAAACAGAAATGCAGTTTGTCAATAATCCATCATTAGTGCAACTGAGCCTCTGGGGTATCTGGTATATTAAAAGCCATTCTGGGGCTTTTTCCCAGCATGCTCTACTTTAGGGAATGTTGACTTATAGTGTCCCACTAGGAAATATGAACCAGGAAGTTTTGTTTTTTGGACCTGTACCCAGAAAATGATATACCTCACCTAAGAACATCTGGAGATTTCTAAATCACCAAATGTTGCAGACCATGACACTTAGAAGAGGCTGTCATCTGAGAATTATTAGAGATACTGTTATTTGGCTATTGATTATTCTCAATAGCCAAACTTTAATTTTCAACTTAACTTCCCAGTGCTATTCTAGATTTTACTTTTAAGAACCCCACTTCTTATTGTCAATTTGTATATAAATTATGTAAATACACTTCTACTTCAGGATTAGAAAGATAAAAATGCCAAAGAATATCCATGTATCGAACCCAAATAAAGTCAGGGCTAAACTTCATTTATATGTTTATTGGTCTTTCATTTTACCTGACTTCCTTGGAGAAAGTCTGAAAAACAATTTTTACCCTCACTGTACTATGCTTACTTTGGACCCACTATTATTATTTTTTTTTATGTAGTCCCATTTGAAAGCTAAGGCAACTGAGGCTCATGGAGGTTAACTAAATTTGTCTAGATCTTATAGGTAGTACTACCCACAGTTGTAGAATTGGGGCACAAACCCAAATCTGTAAAGACTGAATTTCTCATTGTTTTTAAGAAGTAAACATTTGTGTATTCAGGACTGTCAGGGCATTTTTAAAAGAAGAGTTTTGGGAATGATAAGTGCAGAAAGAGAGGTCATTGGATGTGTATCTGGGTGTCATCTACTCAGAAATAAAAAATGAAAGGGTAATTAAACTGGATGGGTATTTGTGTCTTGAAGCATAAAATATTCAATGCATATCTGTTAAATTTTTAAAGTTAAAACGTTATCACTTACATTATCCTCACAAGGCCATTAATCTATGCAGGCATGCATGCAGCTACTGCACATTCACTGCGTGCACATCAGTGCAGAAGTGGCCTGCAAGAGAAGACTGTAAGACAGAGTTTGCTGTGTATTTTCAAGAAGCCTGCAGTCTGGTGTGTGTAGAGATATAAATTCTGGAAAGTTCTTGGAGGAGTGTTAAGGATTAAGTTGTTGAAGGAACAATCCATGCACATTTTTTGTGAAGTGTCAGGGCCCCATTGTTAAGAATGCAGGTTTTCCTCTAGGTGGGAAGTTTGAAGAATGGCCACGTGAACATGGCTGAGTCTCTTGACTATTCACCTGAAACTGCCACAACAGTTAGTCAGCTATACCCTAATACAAAATTAAAAAATGCTAAAAAGCATAGATAAATAAATACAAGGGAAAAAAGAATGCAGGCTTTGATGTTAAACTGCTGGTATTTGAAGTCCAGCTCCATCACTTACTAGCTCTTGATCCCAGGGAGCTCCTTAATCAGCCTCTGCTTCAATTTCTTCATATGTAAAATGAAAATAACAAATACAACCTATTTCATGGGACTGTTTGGTAAAACACTTATGTAGTACTTTCTATGTACTGGGCAGGGACCTAAACATTTTGGAAGTAGTAAATTATTGAATTCTCGACAGAATTAGGTAGGTACTGTTATTGCTGGTATTGAGAGAATAAAAAGATTTGGTACATACAAAGTATTTAGAGCAATGACTGGCACATAGTAAATATGTATGCAGTAAATGTAACTTAATAAATATTATCCTGAGCAAAGAAGCAGGGAAATATATTGGAAGCAGGAAAATAGGTGCATAATCTTTAGAGGTAAGAGCAAATACATAATACATGCTTGCTGAAGTCACAAGCCTAAATTTGGTTCTGGTGATCAATAGACATTCTCCAGTGGAAGGGGGCACTACGAACTTCTTAATTTCCATTGTCAGCTTATGAGATATGCCCAGTTATTCACATTTTAGTGGCTTAAAAGTAGTGCCAATTATTTCATTAATATTTTTCTCTTTAGTTGAGTAGGCAGTCTGCATAGTGAGAATACATATATTTATCACAGTTTTATTACAGGGATATAATAAAATGTAATGAAAAAAATGTAAAAACTGTGGTTCATAAATAAACATACCCTTTTTTTTTTTTTTGGAATTGCCTCTTGTGAGAAAAAAAACAAGAAACAAAGCTGGTGACCACAGTCCAGGACGTGGTTCTCTGGTTACAGTGATTCTCCTTTAAAGCAGTGGTTTGCTTTTATCTACTCAACATGCACATTCGTTGTGGGATGTGTGTACAACTGTGAATGCCCAGATGTTTTCTGGTTTGCCATCCTGTGGACTCTATGAGCAGTGTACCTTTTCCTTGACCGTGAGTTGTTGTTGCTGTTTTTTAACCGTAGATATTACTAAATAACGTTTAATCAGTACATTTCTTACTCATTCATAATAGTCATTCGACAGTTTTGTAAGTGCTTCTGATGGTCTCTAAGCCCTGGAGAGCACTTTCTAAATGTTGCTGCTGTGGCTTGTTTTTCTTTAAGTAAATTAACCTGGACATGAAGGTAGATGCTTGAGTTTAATCTGGATTCTAGCTCATGCGCAGCTGCCCATGTGTCTGCACTTTGTTACTTTATCTTTCTGAGCTGGAGCGGTCCATCCAGATGCCATTGTGTTCTATGTTTGGTTCCAGAGGGGAAGGAGATATTGAGGAACTGATATGGGGGTTTGTGTGTGATAAAACAGAGAGGGGACTCTACCCAGGAATCATGTGATAAGTAGGAAGAATGAATGGTTCTAGTTATATTATCCAGCACTTCATTCCACACACATAAATGTTATACATAAATTACATACATACAAATACAGAAAGATAGATAATTGTCCCTTTATTTTTCTAGTTACCCAACAGTAAAATCCATATGTGTATAATAACAAATTAAGAAAGCAAATTATATGGATTAACAGAGAGGAAGTTGAGGGACAGTTTTAGAAATTTCCCAAATGAAATTTTCCAAACCTGGAGAGTAAAATCTCTATTAATAAATCAGATTTTGTGCTTCAGAAGCAAAATGGTTGGTGGATAGGATATCAATATATCAGTATTTAGAAGCAACAGCCTAAGTCCACAGCTACAGTTCTGTTTCTTGAAGCAACTGTCAACAGTAACTAATTGATGTCCATAAAGTACTTCTGCAAATGCCAATTGTTAACAAATAATCTCAGAACTCTCTTAACAGCAATAAAGGGAAATTCTTCTCCCACCAGGTGTCTGGATAGAAACCTTATCACATATTACTGTTTTAAATACATAAGAATTTTGCAATGCAATCTATTCTGGCTTTCAATAAACTGGTCCAGTGGGGAGAACCAAATAATTTGCATGGTGCATAATTTTTAGAAATATGGCTACTAAAATGTAGGAAGCTTTATCATCTTATTGCACACAGTTTGCTCTAAAATAGAAGGGGAATGGAAACACAGTGATGATATATTGTCATGTGGACCACTTTATGGCTTGCATTCTTTATGATACAACAGTTGCTCCATTGACACCAAGTTATTTATTGAATAGTAGGGCACATAGACCAGTAAATCATGGTTTCACTTCTAGCCAATCAGAATCAATCCTGGTTTTGTGGAGTGCTAATTTTTTAAGCTTATTTATTCTGCTTGCTTTCATTTTTCTCTTTATTAGTTTCTATTTTACAACAATCTTTTCTTTAATAGACTTTAATCTGGAGACATTTTAAAATGTGCCACATGTCAAATCCAATTCAGCTAAGATACTTAAAGGCATACTATTTAAATTAAATATGAATGCTTTTAAAAATGTATACTTGTATCATAATTGCTTAAAACTGCATTCCCACATTATGTATGTTATAGATTTGAATCTTTTCAATATAGTCAAGAACCAAAGTTAGGTTAAAAAGAAACAGAAAATAAATTATTCACATCACATACATCTATACATCTGATAGTGTAATTAGCAATCAAAAGTACTACATATAGTGATGTAATAGAAGCATTATAATTTTGTACATCCTGCTGTTGATGGATTTAGGTACCACATTTTGCACATTTTCTATTTCATTATTTTTGACTAAAAAAGATAAAAATAACATAACATGTTTTCTTTATTTTAGTCTAACCTTTTTAAATCATCCTTCACGCTTCTTTTACTTTCCTTCCGTGTCTGGCCCTCACTTCCCCAGTTTAGATAGGACTTGTTTTTCTTCATTTATCTTTACTCTTTCCTGCTCTGTAGTGCTAACACTTGTAATAACAATAGAAATCTTGTATCTAAATCTGGGGGATTTTAGAGGTCATTGAGGTTACTTCTCTGCTTTTAGTTAGCTTTCTAGCCATTCCAGAAAAAAATTATCTGTGCTCTTCTCAGTATCACCATAATAAATTTCTTGCATTTCCTAAAAGTTTTATGTATCCTAACATTGATAGTTATAGTTAAAATATTACCTCTCCTTATTTCCTCATAAGGGCTACACATTTTCACTACTTTCTTTTGTGAAGTCTCTCAGTCGTGTTTGGAGTCTTTGTGACCCTGTGGACTGTACCCTGCTAGGCTCCTCTGTCCATGGGATTTTCCAGGCAAGAATACTGGAGTGGGTTGCCATTTCCTTCTCCAGGGGATCTTCTCCACTTTTCCACATTGTAGGCGGACTCCTTACCATCTACCTCAACATATTTCACTCTTTTTTTTTTTCTCTTTACTAACCTGTTTGACTGATCTCTGTTAGATATATCAAAAGTTTAATCACTTTTAGTAAAGTGGGGGTACTTTATCAAAATATTTTTCTGAGAGTGTGTATACTCAGGCATCTCACTATTTAGACATTTCCCACCAGTGGCTTTATGTTAGTGTTTATACTTTTCTACATCCTCCTGTGAACTTGAGCTAGCTCTCCCCTGCATTCCTCCTGTTATCTGTGATATTTCAGCTTCCTCTCCAACTGACCGCATCGTATCCCTCATAATCTTCATTCGTTTATGCCTGGGCAATTAAAAAGGCAAACACAATCATAATTGAATTTTATTCATATGAGATATTTCTGTTGTTTGCTACCATCTTGAGAACTACTCTAGAAAAGACAAAAAGTATGGCTTTGATAAACTATGGATCTGGGCTCACACCTTGATACTGGCTTTGACTAGGAATGTAACAGAAATCTCATTTGTAAAATGAGTATAAGAACTGTCCATAGATTAATACAAGTTTTAACCTGAATGAGACAACATTTGTAAAGTTCTTGGCACAATTTGCTAGTGATTGGTCATGGTCATTGGTCATGACCAATGATGAGGTCATGGATATGAGTATGCTGGCAGATTAAATAAAAACATTTTTTCTTCTATTATTTAAATATTTGATGAAACTTTTCTTAATTGATTGACTAAACCAGAAACAGAACTAAAAACAAATATAAAAGGAAGAAGGAACCCCTACTCATTTTGCATGCTCCCCCCTCCCCCATCAGCTGCTAGTTCCAAACCAAGAAGAGATACACTGGAGGTGAACTTAGCCATTGTTCAACCAGTTCTGGAAGGCTTGTTATCCTTCCTAGCTATGGAGACAAAGTAACATCTGTAAAATGGGCATGAACTACCTTCTCATAGGGTTATTATTTCTGTGGATACAATCATCAATAGAACTTCCTTGTCATGCTCTGCTAGGCAAGTGTTCTTTCTGCTAATAAATTCTGTTCCTAAAATTAAAATTATTATAGATGGTTCATATTTCAGATGTCTTATATTTTCATGAATCTATCTTTTTTAGTGCATGCCCTTTTATTGAGATCTAGCCATATATGAATCTGTCCTTCAGTGATTTGTCGTTTTAGTAAACCCCTAAAAGTGGCAATTTAAAATAGCACAGTAACTCACACATGGCTAAATGGGATTTGTTAAATTTCTTTTGAAAAAAGTACAAATTTATTCACATCTAGACGTGAACTCCACATCACAAGCTGAAACAGAATGGTGAGCTTTTTCTTGCTGTGAGTGAATAAAACTGGGTTTCAGCTAGAAAAGATACAACCTATGATAACATAAAAATAGATTCTGTGACTCCACTATTGAAGAATTTTATCTCACCTATCCATCACATGCACAGGAATGGTGTCTTTTAGGCTCTTGAAGAGTTTTTTAACTATCTTTTATGCTACTGGATATATTCTGTGAACCCTGAAACTACTTGTTAGCAATTCTTGGTTAATGCGGTTTTACAGTAACTGAGAGCCATGAAACCTGTTGCTCTTTCATTGGTCAGCGTTTAAACTGGGGTTAGAAAGCTCTAAGGATTCATAGTCACAAGCCTGGATTTCTGAATTAGAAATCCATTTCTAACTAATATCTACATTTCCAACTAATTCTTACTATCCATTTCCAACTAATATCACTAAGTAATATAGTGCTTATCTCATAACTTTGTTACTAGAGTGAATAAAACAGAAGTATAAATTTACCCCAGTGTGTGTGTGTGTTTGTGTGTGTGCGTGCACATGTGCATGCTTAAAGAATTTTCCCATTCATTAATTTAAATCAAGAAAAATCAAGAAATATTAATGGATCTGCCATATGTCATGCACTATCATGTCATGGATATGGAGATATGAATAAGGACACAGTCACTGTCCTGCAGGCCGTCCCTGTCTAGTGAATAAGACAGATAGGTATATTAACTATCAGCTAATGTAATCAACACAATAATAGAGGAGTCAATTCAGTGCAATGAAATACTATGAAGGGTTGAAATTCTCTGTCTAAGTCAAAGAGGGCAGGCTCTTTGCATTTCTACTGAAATATCTTTTTAGCCGAAGGTGAGAGCTCCATTGTGGAGTGACTTCAAACAAGAATAAGGCTGCCTTTGTGAGAGTTATTTACTCGACATTAGGAACAGCAATGTTCAAAAGTTTATCTGGAATGAGTGTGTTTGAGTGCGTGTGTGTGTATTCACACACACACTGGCACACACATCACACACCTATATATAACTGTGTACTCTCCTATTGCTGCTGTAACAATTTCCCAAATTGAGTGTCTTAAATCATCGCAAGTTTGTTATCTTACAATTCTGGAGCTCAGAAGCCTGCAATGAGTCTCAGTGGGCTAAATCAAGGCGCCAACAGGGTTGCATACTGTTCTGGAGGCTCTCGGGGAGAATCTGTTTTTGCCTTTCCCAGCAGTAAGAGCCTGGCTAGATTTCTTGGCTCATAGTACCATCTTCCATGTTCAGTCAGCAGTGACCAGTAGAGGAATTCGCAAATGTGATTACATAGATCTACTTGGTTCATCTAGGATAATCTATCTTATCATCAGCTGATTGACAAGCATAATCCCATCTCCAACCTTAGCATCACCCACCCACCACTTCCAACTGACATGACACATTCATGGGTTCCAGGGATTAGGATGGGAACATCTTTGAGGGGGGCCTTTGTTTTGGTACCACAGAAGTGTATATTTTTTCCAGTTAAGAATTGGATATTAGAGAGAAAATGTAAAAAGAAACAAACAATAAACTAAAAGTCTTGTCCCATCTGCACATTAAAGAGAAGACCAGGACTTGAATCTTTTGTTAAAGAACTTTCCGGTTTCATATACCATGTACCACATTGAGACAAAAACTATAGAGGTAAACAAATGGAAAGTACCATATGAATGCTATATGTCTCTATATATAAAGGATAGAACTCACATTTTGCATTTTTTCTGTGAAGGAAAGGTGGAAGAATATGATCTCTGTGAAATGAAGAAGAGGTGGTGCTTTTTGATGTTGTTGTTGTTTAGTTATGAAGTCATGTCTGATTCTTTGCAACCCCAAAGACTGTAGCCCACCAGGCTTCTCTGTCCATGGACTTCTCCAGGCAAGAATATGGGAGAGGGTTGCCATGATCTCCTCCAGGGCATCTTCCCAAGCCAGGGACCAAACCTGTGTCTCTTCCATGTGTCACCTGCATTGCAGGCAGATTCTACCCACTGAGCCACCAGGGAAGCCTGCATTTTGGTAATGGACCCCAAATGCAGAGCAGATGCAAAGAACATTGCTACAAACTTGAGATTTTATTCAAAACTGAGATCTAGGCAGCATCTAAAAAAACTGCCATTTTCCTTTATATTTCTTCCACTTTAAGTGAAATTGTAAACTCTATAATAATAATCAGTTCAGTTCAGTCGCTCAGTCATGTCTGACTCTTTGCGACCTCATGGACGACTGCAAACCAGCCTTCCGTATCCATCACCAACTCCCGGAGCTTGCTCAAACTCATGTCCATTGAGTTGGTGATGCCATCCAACCATCTCATCTTCTGTCATCCCCTTCTCCTCCCTCCTTCAATCTTTCCCAGCATCAGGGTCTTTTCCAATGAGTCAGTTCTTCACATCAGGTGGCCAAAGTATTGCAGTTTCAGCTTCAGCATCAGTTCTTCCAGTGAACCCTCAGGACTGATCTCCTTTAGGATGGGCTGGTTGGATCTCTTTGCAGTCCAAGGGACTCTCAAGAGTCTTCTCCAACACCACAGTTCAAAAGCATCAATTCTTCAGAGCTCAGCTTCCTTTATAGTCCAACTCTCATATGCATACATGACTACTGGAAAAACCATAGCTTTGACTAGATAGGCCTTTGTTGGCAAAATAATGTCTCTGCTTTTTAATATGCTGTCTAGGTTGGTCATAGCTTTTCTTTCAAGGAACAACTGTCTTAATTTCATGGCTGCAGTCATCTGAAATGATTTTGGAGCCCAAGAAAATAAAGTCTGTCACTGTTTCCATTGTTTCCCCGTCTATTTACCATGAGGTGATGGGACCGATTCCATGATCTTTGTTTTTTGAATGTTGAGTTTTAAGCCGGCTTTTTCACTCTCCTCTTTCATTTTCATCAAGAGGCTCTTTAGTTCTTCTTTGCTTTCATAAGGGTGGTGCCATCTGCATATCTGAGGTTATTGATATTTCTCCTGGCAATCTTGATTCCAGCTTGTGCTATAATAAAATAATAAACTAACACTATTAGTACATGACACCACTTACTATGTGCCAAGCACTCTTCAAATTGCTTTATATATAGTAATCATTTGTTTATCACCAGAACTGTCTTCTTGAGCATCAGTCGATCCACTTACACAGTCCCTACTCAAAGAAGCCCCTCCTGCACCCTCACCCCCACACCTAGTTTAATCCTGTGTGGTCAGTCTGTTGAAGTTTTTGACTATTTTAAAATGAGTGGGGCCTACATTTGATCATAGGCCCTGTACGCCTGTAGTTGGTTGTGCTCATTACACTAAAGCTATACGCTAAATAGAATTATTACCAGAATTTTGTAGAAGAGAAAATGAGATAGAGAAGGGTTAACTTGTTAAGGTCACCCTGATGGCCTGAAGGAGAGCCAGGACTTGAACCTGGGGAAAATGAGCCCTGAGGCATACCTGCCTCCAACTTCTTGGAAGGCCGAGATAATGTCTTCTTCTCAACTGTGCTCCACTCTCTGCTACATGGTTAACTTTGCTAAGTTCTTGGTGAACTAAATCATATTTGATGGTCTTAGGTAAAAATATTCACTTCATTTTTCAACTAAGAGAGATGAAAGTAAAAGAAAATAATTCTGAATCTTTTCCAAGACATTTGTTCAAGCAGACCAAAATTGGCTTTTTTCCCTTCACTAAGTCACATGCCTAAGGATATTCAGTTCAGCTGCTCCGTCATGTCCAACTCTTTGTGACCCTATGGACTGCAGCATGCCAGGCTTCCCTGTCCTTCACTCTCTCCCGGAGTTTGCTCAGATTCATATCCACTGAGCTGGTGATGCTATGGAATCATCTCATCCTCTGCAGCCCTTTTTTGCCTTCAGTTCTTCTCAGCATCAGGGTCTTTTCCAGTGAGTCAGTTCTTCACATCAGGTGGCCAAATTATTGGAGCTTCAGCTTAAGTTTAGGAATATTACCTTGTTCAAAAGTCCATTATTTAGTATTTATTAGTTAGATTGATATTAGTTATTAGTTAATAACTAGTTAGGTTCATATTAGCAAAATATTCTGGAGAGATCTGATAAAACTACACAAAGCAATCTTATACCTTCATCCTAATTTATTCTTAAAAATCTTAAATTTTAGAAACAATGGTTTTATATATTTCCATTGATAGAATTACTCTAAGAAGTATAATTTCATGTAGAATGAGAATAGAAAAGCCAGATATAATAATAAACCATTAGGATGGGAAGAGCAATTGAGAGGGCTTGTTGGTTATTAGGCTTCAAATTAATTTAATATGCATTTTCTTGGATTTGCTATGTGCTAATGCTAAGCTGCATGAGGGAAATTTTAGTAATAATTTTATTAATTAACAATAAAAAGTCATCCTCAGGGAGCCCAGAGTCCCACGGGCTGAGAGATCCAATTATTTGAGAGTCTCATCAGAAAAACTCTATGGCAAGGACTGGAAACGATGCATAGTAAGACCGTGAGGCCAGCATTTAGACATTTTAATGTTTATTTTACCAACAGATATCATGTGTAACTTTGGGCAGCTCACAGTCCAAATACAATCAGTATCTCCATTTCACCCTCTGAGGACTGGCACTAATATTATCTTTTCTACCTACTTCATGATGTGATGTAAGTACTAAATGGATCTATGAATGTGAAGACATCTTAATTTTTTTTTTTTTTAAAGGAAGGAGGAGGAGGAAGGTATTAAACTAGGTGTTTTTCTTGCACTAAATAGTTTCAAACAAGACATAGGCCATAAATCACAAAGTATAAAAAAAGAAGCCTTATTTCATATTAAGTACAGCTACATTACTTTAATCTCTATTTTACTACCTTACTTTAGCCATGTTCACTTGACTTAGATGGTTATTGGACCAAAACAAAAAAATTGAAGATGTTAGCAGTGCTAATTTACTCTAATCCTTAATTCACAATCCTATATTTATAATTCATATTTGGTTGACTCAGTTAATAGAGAAGCCAAAACATGAAACTAACTTGTTTTATTCATTTAATCATGTTATTGGGCATTTATTATTTATAGGGTGTTGCGCATAATATAGTGGAGAAGGAAATGCAACCCACTCCAGTGTTCTTGCCTGGAGAATCCCAGGGACAGAGGAGCCTGGTGGGCTGCCGTCTATGGGGTCACACAGAGTCGGACACGACTGAAGCGACTTAGCAGTAGCACATAATATGGAGATAAAGGAGATAAATAAGATATAATCTGGACTTTCATAGAAAGCATGGTTTCCTAGTGATAATAGGGATAAAATGCATGCAACAGGGCCAGATGCACAAGTTCTATGGAATGACTGTGAAGATTCTTAGAAGGAAATGAGCATAGGAAATAAAAAACTATATAACTAACCACCTGGATTTATATGTATATATATTTTGTGTGTTTGTCTAAGAAAAAAACAGTTAAAATCAAGCATTGTGGGAGAAGTAGGAAGTGTAGGGGAAGGTATTATTATTTGACTGAAAACCCCTGCTATTTTATAAGGACGAACCAAAGCTGCCTGGGAGACTGTACATGTTGGTGAAGTTTTTCATAGCAACTTTTATTGTGGCTTATGAAAATTTAAATTTCTCTCCTGAAAGGTTTATTGTGAGGGGTAATAGTTTTGCAAACATGATCAGTAGATCGAGGAATAAATTAATTTTATAATAAAACCTGTAGCCTGGAGGTTATGATAATGGGGAGAAAAAGTGTCTGGCTCTAACTGGTTCAGATCATTTCAAACGATGTTATTACAGTATCTGCAGGTTTCAAATACTAGAGGTAAAGTCTCCTGAAGAATACACCCATTCTGTGTGTATAAAAATTTCCACTATTGGGACTTTGAATGGTTGTCACGTTCACTCACTGTTGAACTTCACTCAGTGAGATGAGTGTCATAGAGTTCATTACAGCTGACTCACTTTAAGCCAAACAGGCTAGCGCAGTAGGGCATTCCGGGCCCCTCCTTGAAACACAAAACATTTTACAACAGGAAGTTAGTTTTTGGCTGCCACCGTTTTCAAAAATAAAGTAGCAAGTGACAGACGCACCAAGTCTAGAGTGGCTTGGAATATAAGAACTATTTTTTTTTTTAAATGCTAGATCAGCAATTGTATGGTAAGTAGTCTAACAGGAATTTCAGGAACAAACATGCTCCAAAGCACTAGATTAGACTTGAGCAAAAATTATTAAGATTACTCAGGGTCAAAGGCTTTGTTCCTGTGGACACCCGCAGTGTGTAGTAATGCCCTTTTCAGGTTCTATCAAGGCCCCTGCCTGGACTGTCTGACTTGACACTGGACGCTACTAAAAGGAGACAAGCGTGCAGAGAGAGTGATTAATGTAAGCCCTTCTGCAACTAGCCAGAGGCCTAAGGAATTCTTTTCTGCAACATTCCAGAGATAATTGCCCACCATTTTATCTCGGAGAGTGTTAAGTCATTAAAAAAATATGGCATACTGTGACATGCAAGGGGGGGGGGTGTTACTCAAAGAATGAAATAAACAGCAAAATGGAAAATTGAGGCTAAAAAAGAAAAATGTGAGTCTGTAGAGTCTTTAAGTGAGGTTAGGGTTCATTTTACCAATGTATATCAGTTCTTTAGATTGATAAACTCAGGAGGATTTACACAATTTCTCTTTTACAATCTGATAAGCTTCATGACTTCCCTGAAATTGTCCTATTTTTATAAGTAGAATCAAATATACTTGCCAATTGAAAACTTACTTTCTCCCATTTCTATATATTAATTCTCTATTGTTAATGACTCTACAAATGAAACTAAACAAAGTACATGCTTTAAAAATAATTGATTAGAAATATGTATAACATTATTATGTTTGAATCCATTACTGTCCTATATGAGATCAATTCTGTTCCAATTTGGCATCCACAATCCACAAGAGCGTCTTCGGTTCCAAAATATTTTAGCCAAATATCCTCCTCATCATGCTGGGGCTGGGGGCTAGGGGAGATAATGGACTTCAGTTGTGTTCAGAACGCCCGTGCGCGCCATATGGCCTACTTTCCATTGGCAAGTTAGTCCTTAAAATCTTCGGGGATTCCACAACATATGCATAAGTATTATAAATTAATGTTCTAATGTGCTTTGAGGCCCTTGCTGAATGAATGACAGGCTGAATAAAAAGAAAAAAGAAAAACATTTTTTTTTTTTTTTTGAAAAAAACATAGGTGTGTGGTTCTCCCCAGGCACTGGAGTTAGGAGCTTGAAGAGAGTCAAGGATTTGATCCTTCCTTTTCTTGAATTAACTCCTGGAAGATACACAGAAATGAGGCAGTTTTTTGATACTTCAGCTTTCAGATATGGCTGTAATCATTCCAGTCAAACTCCTTACATCATCTTAGCCTATTGCCATTTTTTCAAACATATTTTAAAGGTCTTCTTTTCTTTGCAGTTTTAAATAAAAACAGAAAATACATTTAACCGTATGGAAGTGATCAATCAGCAGGTTCATTTGGAAAAAATCCCTCATTTCATAAACGAGTCCCTGGCTTTGGTAAAGCAGTGCACAAATTCTCTTTTCTCTTTCCTTCCTTCCTGCATCCCTGTCTTCCTACCTTCCTTCCTTTTCTCTTTTAATGAAAATTCAAATTCCTTCTCTCTATATGCTTCCTGGAACTGTAAAGCACTGCGGATCTTATTTTCTATTGCAGAACAGTGATTTACAGGAAAAATAATTCCACCAAGGACCACCAAATAAACAAAATGTAGCACTCAGGATTTTACTCTCAAAACAGGGACCAAACTTCTTGCAAATCAATTCACCACTCACACATTCTGAAATCTGATAGTAATTTGTGGACTGTGGGAACAGAGTATCACTGCCTTCTCTCTTTCATTCCGTTTTTCCATCCTTCCTTTCTTTAGGATGTTTGTTTTCGATTAATAGACTGATGGCTTCCCTGGTGGTTCAGATGGTAAAGAGTCTGCTTGCAATGCAGAAGACCTGGGTTTGAGCCACACTAATAGACACAGACTGAATAAAATCAAGTAACAATGGAATACTAGTGCTGAATGGCATTGAATTCACAGTAATATATAACCAATTAATAATTTTTATGTACATGCTATGTATATGTGTAATAACTGCTGTGTATTATATAGTATGGGCTTCCCTGGTAGCTAAGTGGTAAAGAACCCACCTGCCTTTGCAGGAGATGCAGGTTCGATCCCTGGGTTAGGAAGATTCCCTGGGGAAGGAAATGGCAACCCACTCCAGTATTCTTGCCTTAGAAATTCAATGGACAGAGGAGACTGGCAGGCTATAGTCCATAAGGTCGCAAAAGAGTCAGACACAACTCAGTGACTGAACAACAACACCACCAAAATTATATAGTATTATAAGTGCTATATATAAAATATGACAAATTAATTACTAAATATTTTAACTTTAATTATCATTGTTCATTAGCAGAGATCAGGTCATGTACAGGAAAGAAAAGGGAAATTTCGGTCAAGCTGATATAAGTTCAAGTGCTCTCACTTCTTGGGCCTCATTTCTTCTTCTGTAAAATGAAATTAACTATTCATAGTTTACATGGCTATTGTGTATATTAAAAGTCACAAAATATGCTATGTACCTAAAATAGTGTTTGGCACATGTACTTGCTTAATAAACAGCAGGTAGTATTATTATTTCATATTATGCAAGTTAAATACTTTCTGGTCTCCTTGGACCATCCTTGGTGGGTGGACAGGCAGTCGAGTAATTTTTATTTTCTACCATAGAAACTACAATAAGGGAAATGTAACACTTACTCAAGGTCACCCAATAAGTCACTCTCTGTCATTAGGACTTAAGGGTTTTCAGCTTCGCTGTCTGATTTCAGTCCATTAGGCCACAAAGTCATCAAAACAAACCAGAAAAGAGCACCATCAAAAAGCAAAAGTAATAAAATCAAAGGATCCTGGAGGAGTATTGTACTAAAAGCCATCTGCTATCTAAGTCCACATTCTCAACCCTCTTGAAATGTTATTTGTAAAGCTTTAAAAGGTTTGACTGGAAACCTTCATGTCTTTTTAAAGATACAGTATATCTATTGCTGACTCATGCATGCTGAATTGAGTTGTAATATAGATTTTTGAATATACATCAGAGAAATGCCAATACTTTTTACATTGCCAAAGCCCTTAGGCTTTGCTGTTGAGAAAGATTTGTGATTAGCTAAGCAAATGACTCTTGCTATAGCAGTAATGGTGAGATGAATTTGTGTGTGTGTGTATTTGTGTACATACTATAAGTGTGTTTGGAGAATGGAGATAGTTGCAACATTTAAATGATAAATACTAGTATGCATGAGCTTCCCAAGTGGCTCAGAGGGTAAGGAATCCATCTGCAATGTAGGAGACATGGGTTCAACCCCTGGGTGAGGAAGATTCCCTGGAGGAGGGCATGGTAACTCACTCCAGTATTCTTGCCTGGAGATTCTCATGGACAGAGTAGCCTGGTGGGCTACAGTCCATGGGGTCACAAAGAGTTGGACACGACTAAAGCGACCGAGCATGCACAATGCACTGTATGCATATTTTTTTAGTTTTTTTTTTTTTTTTTTTTTTTTTTTTTTTTTACTATCCAGTATTCTTACCAGCCTACTAGAATTTCTGTGCCATAATCAGGTGAAAAAAAAAAAGATCCATAACTGCTGTCTTAGTGTTTCCACTTGACTTTGGTACCTTGTCTTCCTGCCTCGCTCTGTCAAATGCCCTTATTCTTCCCACTCCTTTTTTCATTTGGGCTTGGCAGGCACACTTTTGCTTAGTGCCAGAGTGGTAACCTTAAACTTGCTTACTTAAGTGGCTGATCTCATATCTTCCTTTATGTGGTTTGTGGGATTTTTTTCCCACTCTTTGGCTTATTATTTCCTTCTACCACCTTGTAGATTCGCCTCTCTCATTGCACTTCTGTTATTGTGTTATCTTTTACAAATAAAATAATGAATATTTAAAACATAAAGCCTTTTTATAGAGGCAAATATTTTTATGTGAACAATAATGAGGAGGAAAAATGGATTTCTCCAAGCTTATAAAGCCCCAACAAGGCAGAGAGCAAATTCTCAAGTTACAGGATTTTACTTGTCCTATTTCTAAGGAGCAGAGCAAAAAAATTTTTTTGCAGATATTTTAAGAGATGGCAAAACAGGGAATCAAACCAAAGTCATCACAAAAGGCTCCCAGTGTAGACCCAGCCATCTGCATATAGTTCACAGAACTCTTCTGTTTATTTATGAGTCGTGGAATGTGTAAAGCCAACTTCTAGCTGTAAAAGGACATACAGTTGCTCTCATGTAATTTCTTTGGGCCTTTTTATCTGCAAAATCAGGAGTTTGCTTTCTCATATACAGAGAAACACTGCCATGCATAAGGATCCAGTTTTTGGAAATTCAAATTCCTTTGCTAAAGCATTTAAAATGACAGCTAAAAAAGTATATTTAAAACATAAGTGTATAGTATTTAAATAAATGCAACTGATCTTGATATGTATACACTGAAGTTCTGTACCTGTCAAGAATACTTTAGAATACCTCTAATATACTCCAAAAAGGATAAAATTAAATCAGAGACAGAGATATTAATTTTCTGGATAAAATTTGGTTCTTTTCAAGATAATAATCTTCAAATGATAGGCACAAATGAAGACAATAAAAGAAGTCATATATTTTACTTTAAGACTTCACAACTTTCTTCATAGCAAGATTTTTTTTCCAGAAGCTTACATAAGGAAAAATTATTTCTCAAATTTCATCATGATATAATGAATTCAGAGCGCTAAATTGTTTATACATGAAAAAATTAAATGTCTCTGCCATTCTTGTTCTGCAGCTCTGGGCTCTATCTTCCTAGTTAAAAAGAACATTATGTTTTGCAGGCCAGCAACTTTCTTGATATGATGTTTTAGTTTAATCTATCCAAAACATTACCCTCCAGCCATTCTAAGAAAGTTGTTTTTCTGACATGATGTGATTTTATGATCTTATTGAAACATTTTCAGCCTTAAGCATTAGACACAAATAAATGGAAATGGGTGAGAGCTTGAGTGTTTGACCTCTAAATGTGTGTTTGGAGTTACCTCCTAAATAGGTGAAAATGTAAAATGATACATATACCCAGAAATATAAAAATATAAACAAATTCCACACTAGGCCTGGTCAGAGTTATCTAACTCTGACTTGTCTTTGTCTCCTTATAATTTTCAGTGGATCTTGCCTAACATCTGGGGATAAATAGAGCACATACAAAGGAGATGTTACTACCCACAAAAAAGGATGCAACAAGTGTAAAATTCTCTAGAGTTTTCTATTGCCAGACAGAAAATCTTCCTATCTGTATATTTAAGACCTTTACCATAGGGGAGGTGTCAGCAAGTAAATGTCTTTTTTTTTTTTTTTTTTTTTTTTAAGTGTGCAAAGCCTGAGATCAGAATTTCATAAGCTTGGAGGGAAAAAGACAAAGGCCATTGGTCATATGAATTGGAGTGAGGATGAGAGGAGAGTTAGATATGAAAAATAAACTTAGCAACAATAAAAACGGAGGGGTTTTTTCCTCTGCTTTTGCAATAATCTCAGCTATCTAAAATAGGTTAGGAGGAGATATAGACCCATTGAAAATAATTCTTGTATCATTTGTAATTTTATATGCATTTATGCTAAGTCCCTTCCATCATGTCCAACTCTGCAACCCTGTGGGCTGTAGCCCTCCAGGTTTTTCTGTCCATGGGATTCTCCAGGCAAGAATCCCAGAGTGGGTTGCCAGGCCCCCCTCCAGGGGATTTTCCTGACCCAGGAATCGAACCCACGTTTCTTATGTCTCCTGCATTGGGATGCAGGTGCTTTACCACTAGCGCCACCTGGGAAGCCAATATAGAGTGAAAGTGAAGTCGCGCAGTCGTGTCCGACTCTTTGCGACCCCGTGGACTGTAGCCCACCAGGCTCCTCCATCCATGGGATTCTCCAGGCAAGAATACTGGAGTGGGTTGCCATTTCCTTCTCCATTGGAAACCCAGAAATAACCTGCCCTTGAGGAGTGCAAAAGTTTACTGAACACATAAAAACACCTAATTAAAACATATACGTATGGCTGATTCATGTTAATGTATGACAAAACCCACTGAAATGTTGTGAAGTAATTGGCCTCCAACTAATAAAATAAAAAATTAAAAAATTTAAAAAAAAAACATATAAAGATACATGCCAATAGGTGCTCAATTGTCATTTCTTCTGAGAATCATATCCCTTTTTACTAATTCTGATGATATCATGTTCTTCTCTTTTGAAACACTTTTCACATTTGCAATTGGTAGTTTCTTTGTGGGATCTGTTTTCCATACCAGAATTTAGAGCTTATAAGGAAGGGGCCATGGATATTGATTTGTATAAACAGCACATACAGGTGTCCCAGTGATTATCTTCTTGAATGGGTGGATGTATGAATGGATAAATGAAAGTGATGTACAATGTGACATGGTACGCTTTGCACGGAATGTGAGGTTGGAAGGGGAAGGGGTGAGGAAGACAGGTTTTGAGGATCTGAAATACCATAGATGTTAGACTATGTCCTATAGGAGGTAATTAAAGAATTTTAGCAGGAATGTGACACAATAAAATTGATGATTTAGCAGGTGATTGTGAAGGTTATGTAGAGGATGAATCATGAGAGAGAGGGCAGCATGGAGACATTGTAAGTGTACCTCTAGTAATTACCATAGTACTTCATTTTTTTATTTTCTCAGTACTCACTTCTCCCTGATAATTTGCTTACTTATACATTTATTATCTATCACATCCTGCTTATCCTTTTGTGAGAGAAGAGATGATGTCATGTTAAATACTGGCATAAGTTAGGGATTCAATTAATGTTTACTGAATAAATAAGTGAATAGATTTTTGTTTTTTAAAGAACTTGAACAAAGCAAACACTTTGTAAATGTCTGCTTCGCTATATACTGCATCTTATTTCTACCTACCCTTTTAAAAGTGAAAATGAAAGTCACTCAGTTGTTTT
This sequence comes from Muntiacus reevesi, assembly GCF_963930625.1. Classification (NCBI taxonomy): domain Eukaryota; kingdom Metazoa; phylum Chordata; class Mammalia; order Artiodactyla; family Cervidae; genus Muntiacus; species Muntiacus reevesi. Next base: position 47,422,867 of record NC_089264.1, read on the forward strand.
CAATTCTTTTGAGAGTCTCCGGGGCAGAATACTGGAGTGGGTAGCCATTCCCTTCTCCAGGGAATCTTCCCAACCCAGGGATTGAATCCAGGTCTCCTACATTGCAGGCGGATTCTTCACTAACTGAGTCACAAGGGAACCCAAACCCACGGTTCATTATGAGAGGACTGGAGACTTTAAATAAACTAGACATAATTCTTCCAATTGAGGATGTAGCAATCATTTTCAAAGACTGTCAGGTTTTCTGATTTGTATCTTCACTTTTTTTTTATCCTGTGTTCTGTTAGAAATGAGGCAAACAAACAAAGGAAAACCTACTCAAGCTAATTTTAACACATAATCTAAAGAGGCTTGCTTCTGCAGCCCCTTAGATTTTCTTCTTTAGAGATTTGTGGTTTATTTGGGCTGAGATTGCAATTTACCTTTTCATCAAGATTAGAATAGCCTCTTATCAGCACAAGAATCCATTTAAATAAGTTTACCACTGCATTTTCTCTTAGTGGAAAAAAAAAAACAAAACAAAACTCTGTGCTTAAGCATTTAAAATTCTTTCAAAACCTCAGGCAGAAATTCACAGTGATAATTTTCTTGCAGGTGTCTGTTATAAAAGAAAACATAGTGTCCAGAAGCAAATAAATAACCTTGACAACCAAATTCTATTTTCCACTAAAATATGGTTCTCTTGTTTTCAATGTCCAGGAATTTTCTCAGCTGAAAAGTTGGGAAAATCAGTTTATTTACATATGTGGCTCATTCTGAGTCTACATTGTGGATGGTTCCCAAGCACTGGAGTTTTATAGGTAGGATGTGAGCATGTTTATTCACTCTTACTAAATAAACACATATAAATTAAGCATGAACAATATGTTCTGAAAAATTAACAATTTGTATAGAGTTTTCCAAAGTCTTATAGTATTACCCAAAACTGAAAAACTTACCTTATCATTGCTAAATTGTTGCTATAGGACTAAATAAAAATATGATCAGTAATTTAATTCTTTTCATATATACTTAGCTATAATTACCAGAATAATAAGCTTTTCAAATAGTTACATTCTAATCAACCATCTATGAACTCTGTAGGTTCAGATATGTAAGTGTGGACTTTTATTGCCTCTTTTCTATTTCTTATTTGGCCTTTCCTAACATTTTTAGAGCCTTTCATAGTTGTTCTAAGGTAGATGTTGAATTAAAGTATTTGGAAAGAAAATCAAGTATTCACAGAAATTGTATAATCTATAATATGTGTGTAATATTGTTTCAAAAAGAATTTGAGCACATGTCAATTTACATATTAACAAAATAAGCAAACTAGTTCTGGGATGTGGTGGGGAATATTGAAAAAAAGTGCAAATTAATATATCTAATGACTAAGATATAGTCATTCAAATTGTGTTGCATATAATTAAAGTCAGGTGGGACTAGTCAAGGCACCCTTTTTCTACACTTTGAGGGGAATTGAGGGGAAAGACACAGCAGATATCCTAAAGTACATCTTAGGAAGTGTAATATCCACGCCATACCCCCAACCATCTTTTCACCTACCATGGGCATCAGTACGACTAATCTTCAGGGGAGTTTTGTAGATAGTCATTACTTTATCAGTGAAGTCCTTCTAAAGAGCTTAAATACTTAAGTGATTTCCCTTGGAGCAGTAATAGTAAATTATGTGGTGCTCTAATTGTGCTATTAGTTTATCTAAGCTAAAATGCAATCTACTTAATTTGAGGGTTTTATTACACATTGGTCTCAAAAGGTGAAACACATTAAAAGTGTATTGGTTCTTTTAACAGGAGGTTAAGCCTTTTCAGATGGATGAAAATATTGTGTCTTACATTTACTTTGAATGTTAGTGTAAGATGTTTATTTTGATGCAGAAATGTAACTTCAAAAATTGGTAGGATACTTGTTTAATGTTTATTAATTTGTTATCATTTGTGGAGTTGAAGTTACTGTTCTTTCAGTAAACCCTATTCTAGTCTTACAATGCGTTGAATCAATATACAAATTCATTATGAAACTATACCACTTACTTTGTGATGTGTTTAAAAGTTAAAAACACAGGAAATAATTACAAATAGGTAGAGCAGAGAGGATTTTTAGTGCAATGAAACTAGTCTTTGTGATATTTTGATGATGAATATGCTATTATAAATTTGTCCAAACCCATGGAATATATAACATCAAGAGTAAACATTAAGGTAACCTATTGATTCTAGTAATAATGATGTGTTAATGTATGGTCATTGATTGTAACAAAAGTACCACTCTGGTGGGGGATGTTGATAGTGGGGAAGGTGTGTGTGAGTGTGTGCACATGTGCGTATATGCACAACACGTGTGTTTGTGTGTAGGACTCAAGGTACATGGAAAATCTCTGTAATTTATGTTCAGTTTTTTTTTCAATTTTTCTGTTCAGTGAACCAAATACTGCTCTAAAAATCTATTTTTTAAAGGGAAAAACCAGTTCTGCATAAAGTTAAAGTGGACTGGGATGATTTACCATCTATTCTTATTTGAATACTATAAAATGGGCAATTGACTCCATGCTATAAAAAGTGCTTTAGAAATGCTGTATTTTTTAAAATGAATTTTCATCTTAGAATTATCCTTAATTTGCAGATATAACATTTATCAACACACTAAATTTTTACTTAAATAGTGATAGCTACATGTCTGTATGTATAGCTATATAGTCATGTATGGATGTGAGAGTTGGACTATAAAGGAAGCTGAGCCCTGAAGAATTGATGCTTTTGAACTCTGGTGTTGGAGAAGACTCTTGAGAGTCCCTTGGACTGCAAGGAGATCCAACCAGTCCATCCTAAAGGAGATCAGTCCTGAATATTCATTGAAGGACTGATGCTGAAGCTGAAACTCCAATATTTTGGCCACCTGATGTGAAGAACTGACTCATTGGAAAAGACCCTGATGCTAGGAAAGACTGAAGGTGGGTGGAGAAGGGGACGACAGAGGATGAGATGGTTGAATGGCATCACCGATGCGATGAACATGAGTTTGAGTAGGCTCCAAGGGTTGGTGATGGACTCCGAGAAGCCTGGCGTGCTGCAGTCCATGGGGTCGCAGAGTCGGACACGACTGAGCAACTGACCTGAACTGAACTGAACATGTCTGATTATATCTAGAAAAGGGTTTTTTAGCTTTGGCACCATTGTCATTTTGGACCAGATAATTCGTTTGCGGGTGACTGTCTTGTGCACTGTAGGATGTTTAGTAGCATCCTTGCTCCACATCCATTAGATGCCAATAGTACCACTCAAGTTGTGAAAATTAAAAATACTTCCAGATTTTGCCAAATATCACCTGAGGAGAAATGCCTTTTGTCAAGAACTTTTTTTTTTTTTTGTAAGAAAATATGCACAACTCTATTTTATTATTCAAAATATGTGGGATGAGTGTGTGTGCGTTTAACCTCCCAGTTCTTTGTGTAGAGATCAGGTTTTAAAAAGACAAGAATGCAGAGGCAAATGAATATTATTTAAGCTTGTTGACAATTTACACTGCTACCATCAGACTGTGCTTTTGCCTCCCTTTTCCGTGTGGTAGATTGGCAAGTGATGTATGTAGCCTTTTAACCTCTTGCGCAAAGAGCGAGCCGGAGTGAGAACTTGTTACCAGTACACTGAGCTCTCCTTTCTGCATTAGGGGCTGCTTCCAACTAGCTGTGCTGCAGGCCTCCCTGTGCTTCACACCAGAAGGCTCTAGAATAAACATTTGGCGGAAACATCTTTATGGGATGCATCCAGCTGTCCTGTGAAGGAACTATTGCCCACACCCATGTGCATTAATGTATGACTTTCCAAAATGTTTTGTTTGTCTGCACATAGACAAAGACACAATGCAAATGTGAACAGTATGCTGTTAAATGATCAATCCTTCAGCCAACCCAGTGACCTTGGAATGTGTCCGTATATATCATAGATGGTTTAGTGAACCTTTTTCTAATGTATGAGGGAAATTATTAGCTGAAATTTTAGATGAAAATAATTTAGAACTATTATTTCTAATCATAACAATTAATATATTTTATTATATATTATAATATATTCATTATATTGGACTTCTGAAGTGGTGCAGGGATAAAGAATCCACTTGCCAATGCAGGAGACATAAGAGATGTGGGTTCAATCCCTGGGTCGGTAAGATCTCCTGGAGAAAGTAATGGCAACCTGCTCCTGTTTTCTACCCTGGAAAATCTCAAGGACAGAGGACCCTGGTGGGTCGCAAAGAGTAAGACACGACTGAGCTACTGGGCACACATACTCACGCACATTCATTATATTTATTATGTCATATTGCAAAATAAGAAATTATAGTAATTATATAATACATAATAATAATATTAGAAATTACTAGATGGAAATAATTATTGCTGCGTATCATGAATCTAAGTTGCTCTTATAGTGGATTTTAATGCTACAGTGGAGTTTTGCAATTAATTATAGTACATTTTTATTTCATTTTGGAGAATGACATTATATATTTTACAGTTTTTCCATTTTAACCCTGACTCCTTACTCAAACTTCTCTTCCACCTTTCCTGTATTACTTTGTTCATATTTTCTACTACTATTGCATCTCTAAATTGAGTAAAATATCAATGGGAGCATGAGATTCAGAGTCGACACCAACAAAAGTACCACATTACTTTAAAACAATTTTCAAGAGAAAAATGCAACCCTCTTTCCATTTTGCTACCATTAATATGTATTTAATAAAGTACCTTGCCTTATGCCTGCTCTGTCTTTAATGAGCAATATTATCTTCACTCTCATAAAATGTGCATCTAGTTAATTGTATATAAATGGATTATATACATACACTGTAAACGTGAAGTTGTGCAGTCGTGCCGTCATATTTCCTTCTCACATCAACTGCTTTCTAAAATAGTTACAGTGAGGGTAGCAGTGGCAATCTGAAATTTTACTTAAACATAAAACTTTGCAGGTAGCATCTCTTAATATACTTTAAAATTTGAAGTGTTTTGTATAAATGACCATGTGATCCAAAAAATACAGTACAGTACAGATACTATATCATCAGTAATCCTCTGCATAATTATGTTTTTAATGTGCATTTATCATAGTTCTGGCTTATTTAATGGTGATTTTTAGGCATTTTGTAAAATTTCTGTAGCAAAGTTAATTCCTTCTTTTTTCATTTTTTCTTCTTTCAGATGAGGACGGATGCAATGAGAGCTGTGTGCCTAAATGAATACTTGTACTCTTGACTAAATTAGCTTGGCATAAACACAGCACTGCTAGCTCTCAGTACGATTGAAAATAAGAGCTGTGGTTCAGAGGTCTTTCTTTTCAGAGTTCTGCTAAATCATGCTTAAAGTTCAGTTTATGTTTCAATAGTAGCATTTAAGACAGCATAGTTAAGAATCTCTTAACATTTCCATTTACAACTTCTCTCCCTTCTAACATTTTCTTTATTGATTTTAGGATATTTCTTGGTAACAGCTTATCAGTGGTTATACCCAATGACCTAAACATGCAATTAAAATTGTCCTATTTTAGCTCGGTGACAAACTGGCCCTCACTATGTTGCTTTGGGAATGCTATTTTCTTTCCTCAAGATTTCTTCTTATTACTAATTATAAAATGGAAAAGCACATTGCTGAAATCAGACTCTTTGGAGAAACCATGTTAAGTTCTATATAGATTCAAAAAATGAAGCTGCTTAAACATTATTTTGCCTTGTCAATAATACTTACTGGGGTTTAACATTCAGTCCCAACTGAAACCGTTCATTTATTTATAGTTTGTGAATGCAGAAAAATAGCATGCGGATTCCTATGTTTTTATAATTAAGTGGTCACATGGGAACTGCCATCCAAAAGAACCTGGTGTTACGTGAAACTTGGCCTTTTGGCAGTGATGTGTGTGTGGTCCCCTCTCCCCAACCACGGGAAAAATCATAGGCTGTGATGATGAAAACTCATTGTAGCTCAACTTCCTTATTGTAATGATGAGACAATTTTCTTCAAATCACCTGAATAATGACATACCAGTCACAAAATGGGTTTCCTGACTCTCAGTATAGGTAGATGCCAGTAATTTAGGGCTTTTGTCCATTTCATGTTATTTCCAGACTTCTTTTCTCTGATGACTCAAGGTATCAGAGGCCAGATTCTCAGCAGTTTAGAGGGTTCTGTTTTACTAATGGTAATAACTCACCTATACTATAATATGTGTGTGTGCGTGTGTGTGTGTGCATGTGGATAAGGCTAGTTACAGATAAGATTCAACTTCTGCTCATTCACATGAACTAGCTGCGCCATTTTCTTAACTTATTTTGCCTTCTAGGACTTCATTTTCTTTGTCTGTAAAATCCAAATATACCCCTGCTGATTGTTCTGAGAGCCTAATTCACTAAATTCAAAGCCTTTATTGTTTTCCTTCACTCCCCACCCTCTTCCACATTGGCCTCCTCTTCTTCAAGCTCCACATTCTTGGGGTCCCTGTTCTCCCTTTCTGTTTCTTCTTTAACCTCTGCTTCTTGAATCCCAGGCAGAGAAGTTTCTCCTTCTTCTGTGAATACTCATGTGTCTCTGTTAGTCTGAAACCTAGGTCTATACTTAATTTGTTCTATGGAAAGTTAAAATTCTATGAGGGGCCTGGACTTTGTAACATGCCTCTGCCTGTAGCATAATCTCCTTTATTCTGCAAAGGAACCAGTCTCCTCCGCTTCCTTTGGGCTTCATCTGCCTTCCTAGATCCTTTATTCTTTTCTTACCTTTGTCTTCATACAACTCCACAGCGTCTTTCTCCACAGACACAAGCTATTTTATCTTCTAATCTCATCCTATGTTATTACAAATTCATTTAATTACAATTTTTTGTGAAGAATTCAACTGAGAAGTTATTCTTGATATGTACACATATCATCTGTGGTTGGAGGGCCTGATTTTTCCGGATCTCCATGTCTGTGCTCAGCCTTCATTGAAGAAATGGGAAGGACTTTTAAACTACAATCTGATGGCTAAGCATTGAGTCTACATTGTTATTGATTTTCCCTTCACTCTATTGTCAATTTTAAGAACTACTCTTTTCATTCCTTTGACCAAGCCATAGACTGTTTGTGCTGGAAATAGCTTTGAGGTAATTTAGTCTCATCCCATATTATATGTGAGAAAACTGAGATTCAGAGACCTGAATGATTTGTGCTGAATCCTCTCAGAGTCAGGTCCAGAAACCAGGCTTCTGTGGTTTTGTTGCCAGAATATCTCTGCATCCTTGCCTTGTAACTAGTTGTTTAACGAGGTTGCCACCTTTGGTATCCATGCTTGAGGCATGACTTTTCTCTTTCTAAGCTTCTGAGGGACTGAGAACCCACGTCATGGCCCTACCCCAGGGCTCGGGCCCTACGCCACCACCAGACCCCAGACTAGCCTCAAGCTTACAGTCTTCTTACCCCTAGTACCCGGCCTTTGCCTCCTCGATTGACTCATCGCTTGGTAATTCTGTGTGGGTTCCATGAGGCCAGCTTGGTTTTCTCCTGATATCACCTGCCAACGTGCTTTGTATTAAATTTAATTTTCTGCGTTTTCTTCAGTTGTCTGCCTGAGAGCAGCATTATGTTTGGTTGCTATTTTTGACTTATCATTAGTTCTGACTGATGGAGATACTGAAGGAGGCCAGTTTCCCTGGAGATTTTTATAAAGTGACCCAAAGATTGCTTTTTGAAGTGTGAAGCCTTGTTTAGGGTGAGGAACATATTCTTCATGTCTTTGCAGCTTTCCTTCAGTTGTTATGAAACAGAAAATAAATGTATATGTCTTTCTACTGGAGTACCACACAAGTGATAAAAAAAAAAAAAGCATGATGTAATTGGAGGGATTCCTTTGAAGAGGTTGTTACAGTGGGTTATGTTTGGTCCTGGGAATCAGATTCACCTCATTTGGAACCCAGTTCTTTCAATTACTTGGAAAAAAATTATATGTTAAGTGCCAGAGTTGGAATTCAAACACAGCTTTACCAAGCTCTAAATACCTATGTATTTCTCACACCATGATGTAAGACATACTCTGCTTGGGAACATTCATTTAACACAACTGAAGAAAAGACTACTCATGAATTTTTGCCGTTAGCATGAAGGGCAAATGGACTTTGACTTGTGCATGCTAAGTTGCTTCAGTTGTGTCCAGTTGTTTGCGATCCTGTGGACTGTAGCCTGCCAGACTCCTCTGTCCATGGGATTCTCCAGGCAAGAATACTGGAGTGGATTGTCATTTCCTCCTCCAGGGGATCTGCCCTATTCAGGGATTAAGCTGGCATCTCTTGCATCTCCTGTGTTGGCGGGTGGGTTCTTTACCACTAGCACCAACTGAACAATTGGCCAAATTATTGAACATCTGTGAGCCTCAGTTGCTTCAGTTTATTCAATTATTATTCTACCTTCTCTCCATTCGAAGAAATTGAGTAGGGTACAGCTTTTCTTTTAAGTAATGATTATGACTTAGTCTGTTTGGGCTACTATAACAAAATACCACAGACTAGATAACTTATACACAGCAGAAATTTGCTGATCACTGTTCTGGAAGCTGAAAGTCTGAGAACGTGGTGCTAGCATGAAGGCCCTCTTCTGGGTCACAGACTTCTCATTGATCCTCACGTGGCACAAGGGGAAGGAAGCTCTGTGAGGTTTTATATACAAGAGCACTAATCCCGTTCATGATGGTGCAACCCGCTGACTTAATCACTTCTAATACCGTCATTTTGCATGTTAGCATTTGAACAGGTGAATTTGGGGGGATGGGACACAAGCATTCAGGCCATAGCAAACAATCATTAATTTGACTTTCAAGTATATTGTTTAGACAGTAAATTTGGTAGCCACTGTTGTCAAATACTTCACTAATGAGATAAATAGGAATGATAATTTCTGATAATTTACTCCTGAAAACTAATGCACACATCCACAAGAGAATCAGCTTATATGTAATGGCTACATGAAAGTGGTGAAATTTAGTGTTTTTCCCTAAAAGAAACCCTAAAATATAACCTAGGAAAAGAGATTTGTTGAAGGAAAGCAATAGAAAATATATACAGAAGTTGTCATTTAATACTCTGTTATTTTATGGTATTTACTTCAACAAAGCACCTAAGAATAGTGTTTTCCTATTTTAAAAAAGTTGTGATGTAAGCATTTCTGTTTCTGGCTAGGGAGTTGAGTCTCTTTGTGTCATTTTAATATTTTATATTTAAAAGGCTATGTCAAAATATATAATACCATGTTAAAGCACTGGTTACCAAGTTACAGAGTCACATCAGACTCAATAAAGGCCATTTGTTTGTCTTCCCAGGTGGCTCAGTGGTAGAGAATCCACCTGCCAATGCAAGAGATGGAGGAGATGCATGTTCAATCCCTGAGTTGGAATGATCCCCTGGAGGAGGAAATGGCAACCTACTCCAGTGTTCTTGCTTGGAAAATCCCAAGGACACAGGAGCCTGGTGGTCTATAATTCATAGGGTCCTAAAGAGTCAGATGCAGATTCATGTAGCATACAATTTAGCAATTGCATTAGAGTCAGGTAAGGAGAAGGCATGGATACAGGGGTGAAGGAGAATAGAGAATAGGGGAAATTATTATTCTAGACCTAGGCAGTAGCCCAAGCTACTGAGGGCTTCAGATGTGTCAGAGGAGAATTTGTCCTTCAGCACTACTACTTCATCTAATCAGCCAGAATCCTAAACTATCTCTTGAGACTCCTTGAAGTAATCTCAAGTTATTAATATGTTAACCAAAATGATGGTAGAGTAGAAAACCTCTTGCTGATCAAATCAAATAGCACTACTTGACAATTTTTATTGAATCATAATAGTTCTTCTGAAAAATCCTTGAAGGAGGAAAGACTTTAAAACTTTGCATGTGAAACTTAATAATATTGAGCCCTCCAAATTTCAACACTTTCATCCCAGAATTCAGGTGCTCTGGTCTAAGGTAGTGGGAGTAAGATGAAGAAATTCATAGAAATTGATGTGAAACTATCAGAATCAGAACTCAAGTGCACCAACCTCATGTCTTCCCAGGTGGCTCAGAGTAAAGAATCTGCCTGCCAATGCAGGAGACACAGGAGAGGAGGGTTTGATCCCTGGGTCAGGAAGATCCCCTGGAGGAGGAAACGACAACTTATTCCAGCATTCTTGCCTCAAAAACCCCTTGGACAGAGGAGCCTGGCAGGCTACAGTCCATGGGGTCGCAAAGAGTAGGGCAGGACTGAGCGTCTGAGCGAGCACACACTCATGCACCACCAATCTTAAGGGGAAAATTTCTGTTTGACCATGTTGACCAACCTCAGTGAACAACAGCATCCCTTACTCCTGCTTTTAGTGTTTATCAGGGATGGCAAATGGATTTCATTCAACCTGTTGCTTTATAAGGATTAATTGGTAATGGCTTGCTGGAGTGCTATGTTTAGAAGGACTTTATGGAAAGTGAAAAGTGTTAGTTGCTCAGCTGTGTCTGACTCTCTGCTATCCCGTGGGCTGTAGCTTGCTAGGCTCCTCTGTCCTTGGAATTCTCCAGGCAAGAATACTGGAGTGGCTTGCCATTCTCTTCTCAGGGGATCTTCCTAACCCAGGAATCAAACCCCGGTCTCCTGCACTGCAGGTAGATTCTTTACCATCTGAGCCACCAGGGAAAGTGACATTATTGATTAGAGAGATTTGCCTTGGAATGGGATGGAGAGGATTCTTGCTAATACTTACCATATCTAGGCTGAAATAAAACATCTAGGAGTGCTTGGTGAGAATTAAGTATTTAAGCAATGTTATTTATCTTCCATTTATTATTAACCTCTTCTTCTAGCTGTAGCCAGAAAGAACTTTACAATGGGCTCAGTACTGCCCATCTGGAGAGCCCTAGAAGGCAGGGTGGCAAGATAAGCTAGGTGCAGGAAGTGATTCTATGTAAGGCACCATGCTGGCTCCTAAGATGAATCATTCAAGTTTTATATATTTATATGTATTTTAATTAAATACATTAGGATATTCATAAAAGGTAGGTAGCATATTTTCTGAGTAGGGGAAATAAGCTGAAGCTATATTTTCTCTTCTATTTATCACCATTTTATAGTATGCCTAAGACATTTGAGAAGATAACCAGAGTAAATGAGGATATATTTTCTCTTAGCACCCCTTATTTTTTATATTTAAAGTTAAATGTGACTTTAATATAAAAGTATGACTACCACATCAGCCTGGAAGTTTTTATACCATTGTGTACTCAAAAGCCTATTTTCTTTCTGAATAACTATGGAAGAATGGGCTCCTGAGAGACTAGATTAATCAAATTTAAAAGCAAATGTAAATTTAAATCAACCATGGAACCCTGCTGTATAGCAATTAACATTTCAAGGTAAAATGAAATGTGATGATAGTAAATACCAGTTGCATGCAGAATTGGAAGCATATTCTGTTTCATGGTGTATTTGGGCAGAGAATGGAAATTTGAAAGGAAAGCCATTATTAATACCCTAGGTTTGACATTTCAAATATAATTTAAACTTGATTACAATTTCTATTAATTTTTTTTCAATTTTCCTACCTCATAATTCTAGATATGTTTCTCAGTCTTGGCATTGTAGACATTTTGGACTGTATAATTCTTTCTTTAGGGACTGTGCTTTGTATTGCAGGACATTAACAGAACCCTTAGCTTCTGCATACTAGAAGCCAGTGGCAACTTGCCCCCTCCCGTCCTTAGCAGTTGTGATACAAAAGATGTCTCGAGATGCTCAGCATGGATTGGGGAATTAAGAGAACTGGGTTACCACTGACTAGCTCTCATACTCACCAACAGTGTAAGCTTTGTGTGGCACCCTATGCTCCCTAGACCAGATTTCATTTAATTAAGTGAGGTTTTTGCATAGTCTTATTCAGTTCTAAAATGCTTTAGTTTGTTCTTTCTATTACTTTCTTCAAGGAAAAAAAACAATATTCCAGAGACAGAAAGTCCTTGAGGATGATCCTTGGAAATTAAGCTGAAAGGAATGTTAAGCATGGGTTAAATTTGGCACAGCAAAAGCAAAATTACTGGAGTCATGCATATGCTTTATGAATGTCACCCAGGAGTCTGAATTTTCATAGTTGTTCTTGGTTACCATGGAAATCTATGTGAAGGAATTGAGAGCGGTGGAAGGGAAGGCTGGAAGGCTGTGGGGGATAGGTGAGGGGCCATAAATTTGAGAGGCATTCAAGAAGTAAAGGATTATCTTTGATGTAATACTCACAACTTTAGAAGCTATTTTCTGATAAAATGTATTATTATTTATACATTTCTGATTAATATCTCTGTGGTTCTAAGTGACTCAACTAAAATCATGATCTAGTTATTACCCTGGTTCAAGAATTTTCTTTTTTTTTTTTTTGCTCAAGGAGTGGAGGTCAAGCATTCGCCTTCTGAAGCCAGAAAGTTCACTGTTAATTTTTAATGTCCACAAAATCTGCTGTTGTGGTGTTTCTGGGTCTGCTGACAAGGACAGGAAGCTCCACATTGGTGAAGTGCCTATGTATGGGCAGAACTACCGATGGATAATGGAGATTCTAATTTAATCAGCCTGAGTTAAGGAGAGCAACATAAATTAAAGCTCTCTAAAGATGTTTGATTTGCCATGCTTAGAACAAAGCATCAAGGCACACCTGCTTCTTCCTCGTTTACGGTTGTGCTTTGTTATATTTCTTACCACTTGCCCTTTCCTAAGACAGCAGTGAGCCAACCTCGCCATCATGACTGCAGCAGGCACAGTTGGTGTGACTCTTTGGCTGGCCAGTAGGCACTGTTTCTCTTTGCAGCAAACATATCTCCCCCCTCTCCCTGCCTTCCTAATGAGAAATCATTTTTACTGGAAGTTATCCTTAATCACCAGTCAAATGAGCCTCTCTTGAAATCTGGCTTCACGTTAACCTGCTGCTACCACCTTACCGTAATGGCATCAGAGTCATATATCAATGCAAGTTAATTTCTTAAAATCTGTTAGATAGGGTGATCTTTTGCTCTGTGGCATGCAGATTATGTTGGTAAACTTGGTAATGCATGGGAGTTAACCCAGAAATTGTACAGTTCTGCTTTTTCTTGTTGCAGAGCCAGGGGACAGGCAATTTATTATACTCCTATTCACCCTGAATAGGTCAGAACCGTGAAATTTGAGAATCCTTTATTTGAGGCTATCAAGTCATTGGGGAGATTAAATCTACATTGTTGTTTAATCTGCAGGCTGGCCGCTGCCATCCGTAAAACATCGGATCTGTCCACATGGTTAATGTAGGGGCACTGTCTGCGTGATCATCAGCTGAATGTGGTGACAAGTAATTTTATTGAAGGATCAAGTGAGAACTTAACCCTCTTGATTTTTTTCCCTTGAACCCATTTTCTTACTTTTGGATGGAATGAGGACATTTTTAGAAAATACAGTGACTTCTACGGTGGTTTTACACAGAATGTTGCTCACCCTTACATCTAAATCTAGTTTATCTGAGAGGTTATGCCAAAAGGAATGAACACATTGCCAAAAAATAAAAACAAAGAAAAAATGTAATTTTGTAAGAATTAAAGAACTCTATTTTTCTAGCTTGTGCTAAGTCACTATTTTATAGTAATCTTTTGGAGTACTTACTTTTCATTTTTTCATGGACAAGGTTTCTTCCCTCTCTGTGGATGTACAGGAATTGTATTAATGCTTAATATTGCTTGAACCTACTTTTCATACTAGAATATGTTCTCTTTTAGACTAGAATTTAGGCAGGCAAAACAGGAAATATAGATTAACAATAGATTAACCTTAGAGCTTCTTAAATAATTCAAGATTATAAGATTCCTAAAGCTTAGAAGTCAGATAGCAAAAATAGAACCCATATTCTGCAGTTTCATATACCATTATAAGCTTGATCACAGAGTTTTATATTTATAAAATAAGAAATAACAATTTTACACACGTGTGTGTATATATCCTGTTAATGTTTAGGGGAGTATGCGTGCATAAGTGGCTTCAGTCGTGTCCAGTTCTTTGCCACCCAATGGACTGAAGACTGCCACGCTCCTCTGTCCATGGCATTTACATTGATTTATAATTTTTTCACATATAAGATTAAAAAGAGGTGTATATATGTTACCTACTGAAAATATGAGTTCAATTACTTTCAAAATCCACATTTTACTGCAAAAAGGGTAAATAATTAGATTTACTTTCTGAAAACCAAATTCTATAATATTTGACTGTGAGATTGTACATCTAACTCTTCGAAAAATGGGGAAGCTTTTTTTCTTCCTTTTTAATCTTCAAATGACTCCACTTTGTCAGATTTTTAGTTAAGGAACAGCGGTGGTGGTGGTGAGTCAATGTGAAGGTTGAAATAGAGCGGTAATAAAATACATCTGAAATTAGAAAACAAGGTTAATGGTGATGTTTGAATGAAACCTTTTCAAACCCACTGTCAAAACACAACTTCTTTCCGCTCTTGTTTGATTCTCATGGCAGCCTTGCTACCTTTTACAGCGACTTCCCTTCTGGGGTGTGTTTTCTGAATGCCTTTCATTTAATAGGCATATTTTAGAAATCTAATTTCACTGTCTGCTTCAGATCAGCGATGCTGTAGAAACCTAACCATTTCAGACTGTCTGGATGCTGTTTTCATCAAGTCATTAACATTATTATTGAGGGTGACAAGGAAGTTATCTCCCCTCGCTCAGAGCATCTTATTTGTTAAAGAACACAACCCCTTAACCTTTTTAAAGGATGTGGTTTCACCAAGCTAACTTTTTATGTAGAGCTGTTTTCCATTTTAATTTCAGTTTATATCTGTCTGCAGTGCTTCCTGCAAAACGTACAAGGCTTTTTCATGTCAGGAAAGCGTGGCTGGGTTATGTATAGGTGTTCTCAGGGTCTTAGAGTTCTCAGGGTCTCAGGCACATTAGAGTTGAGCCCAGACTCCTCATTTTCAAGACGAAGGAGCTGAAAACTCAGGTTGTCCTGCCGAGCAGCATCAACGTGATGAGTTCTATTATGATATCCTGACACTTCATCAGATGTGTTTTCCCTCTTCTACATCCTGCCCTTTTGCACCAGGCTTACCTTTGTTAGAATATTTTGAGACTCTGAATACCAAGTAATTTATATTAGCCTTTTTGTTCTGGATCATTTCTCCTTCATTTTTGTTAAACCACAGCACAGATTCGAGCCTTTTGCTTTATGCCGTAATTTATTTGGGCCAAACTCTAACATGAACTGAAATGCAGTTTGTTATGAAAGGAGTATCATTGCTTTTATAAAAGTAATATATACTTGGGCACAAATTTAAAATAATACTGGTATAAATAAATAACATATTAAAAATAAACAGAAATTACACCAGTCACTCAAACCCATGTTTAATATTTTGGCAAACATACTGACAGTCATATATTTGTGCAAATATTTATTATTAATATATGTATGAAATTTTGCCTGCATTGATTCATACCATGATTCAGCACCAATAATGCCTGAGGCTGCCATTTCCTTTAACATGGCTAACACAGATCCTCGCCAATTTTTAAAATGTCTACCATTCTGAACTCATGAAAAACAATTCTTTTATTTTTCTAGCTCATATGAAGCCTTTAAATCACCTTTTCATGTATTTTGCTCTTATTTGTATGCATACAACCACATGCTTTTAGTTTAACTGATTTGTTAAATTTCTCTGTTTGGCCATTTACTTTTTATATATGATACTTTGCAAATAGTTTTCTCAGTTTAAAAAAATGTTCCAACTTGTTATATCGTCTTTTGTTTTTGTTTGTTGTTTTCTGATGTTTGCTACCATGTTTTCCTTCATAGTAAGGATACATTTATTTTTCTAAACCATGCAAGTAATTAAATACAAGAATTATAATCAGAGGTAGGCCTATAGACAAGCATGTTAATAGTTACTAGCACCATAAATTATTTTATAATATCTTATGTGTAAGTAAATAATGTTGATAACATCTCTGTGGCAACGAGAGGGTCTTTTATTAGGCAAGAGTAATAAATGCCCAAGTATATGTAACGAAGCTAATTAGCTGTTTACTGATTTCCTACCATTGTGTTTGTATCCCTTGGGCCTTTAGTTCTTCATCTTGTTATTGTCTTGATACTCCACATGAAGCATGATATATATATATATATTTACCTTGTGTATCCTGTGTGAGAGTAGTTTCTAAGCTGAATATATTAAATTTCTGCCTTGAATTTTTCCATATGCTATTTTCCCATTGAATATAGGAAATAAGATCATTTGCTTGGAAGAATTCTGTGTTGTCTGAAGACTTGTTGCCACAGATCTATTTGGTCAACAGAGTTAATGATCTCTGTCTCTCATGTTGGGCCCCACAGCTTATGATCTGACACTTACTTTCTACAGATGATTATTGTCCTTCTGTTCTTTTACTTTATTTTTGTTCTTTCCTGTCGCTGCTTTTGCTGTAGTCAAGTTGTTCATTTTGTTTTTAATACAGTGCCTTCTCTTTTTTAGGATTTTCCATTTGCCTCATCAAAGTTCTGTTGTTTTCTTCCTGGGCACTTTCAGACACCAATGAAGTCAAGTTGAATGCTAGATAACAAAGACATGGTCAATGTGTAAGGACAAGTCAGCATTTAAGGATTTTATCACCTTTTGAGTTACAATTAGGAGATCACATTGACATCAAATAAAGCCTATCAGTCTTCCCTAATGCTTGTATACTGCCCTCTTTTCATGCCATGGTTTTTTTTTTTTTTCATGCCATGTTTTTTAAAATAAAAACTATTAATTTTGTTCCCTTGTATATGCAGTGGTGAGGGCTCTGTTATTTTTGCAGAGCAAAATCATTCCAGGTTAGAAAAGAAGAGAATTGAGATGACTGAAGGATATTAATAGTCACAAATATTTTGCTTCTGGCAGTTATAGGAAAGTATAGACTGGGTAAATCTCACTGAGAAGAACAAGAAAGAAGTCTCTTGATGAGTTGATGCTTGGAACAACTAGTTCAGAGGGAAAACAGTAAAAAGAAAACTTTTAAACCAAAATGTGACTGAAGCTGGTAATCTCTTACATTTTGGGGGAGGGTAAATACTAAAATTCAAGGGAAATTGGAAGTGGTCAAACAAGAGATTGCAAGTGTGAACATTGACATTCTAGGAATCAGAGAACTAAGATGGACTGGAATGGGTGAATTTAACTCAGATGACTCAGATGACCATTATATCTACTACTGTGGGCAGGAATCCCTTAGAAGAAATAGAGTAGCCATAATAGTCAACAAAAGAATCCGAAATGCAGTACTTGGATGCAATCTCAAAAACGACAGAATGATCTCTGTTCATTTCCAAGGCAAACTATTCAATATCATGGTAATCCAAGTCTATGCCCTGACCAGTAATGCTGAAGAAGCTGAAGTTGAGCAGTTCTGTGAAGACCTACAGGACCTTTTAGAACTAACACCCAAAAAGATGTCCTTTTCTTTATAGGGGACTGGAATGCAAAAGTAGGAAGTCAAGAACACCTGGAGTAACAGGCAAATTTGGCCTTGGAGTACAGAATAAAGCAGGGCAAAGGCTAATAGAGTTTTGCCAAGAGAAAGCACTCGTCAAAGCAAACACCCTCTCCCAACAACACAAGAGAAGACTCTACACATGAACATCACCAGATGGTAGACACTGACATCAGATTGATTATATCCTTTGCAGCCAAAGATGGAGACGCTCTATACAGTCAGAAAAACAAGAGCAGAAGCTGACTGTGGCTCAGATCATGAACTCCTTATTGCCAAATTCAGACTTAAACTGAAGAAAGTGGGGAAAACCACTAGACCATTCAGGTATGATCTAAATTAAATCCCTTATGTATATACAATGGAAGTGAGAAATAGATTTAAGGGACTAGATCTGATAGAGTGCCTGAGGAACTATGGATGGAAGTTCATGACATTGTACAAGAGATAGGGATCAAGATCATCTCTAAGAAAAAGAAATGCAAAAAAGCAAAATGGCTGTCAGAAGAGGCCTTACAAAAAGGTGTGAGAAGAAGAGAAGCGAAAAGCAAAGGAGAAAAGGAAAGATATACCCCGTTGAATGCAGAGTTCCAAAGGACAGCAAGGGGAGATAAGACAGCCTTCCTCAGTGATCAATGCAAAGAAATAGAGGAAAACAACAGAATGGAAAAGACTAGAAATCTCCTTAAGAAAATTAGAGGTACCAAGGGAATATTTCATGCAGATGGGCTCAATAAAGGATAGAAATGGTATGAACCTAACAGAAGCAGAAAATATTAAGAAAAGGTGGCAAGAATACACAGAAGAACTGTACAAAAAAGATCTTCACGACCCAGATAGTCACAGTGGTGTGATCACTCACCTAGAGCCAGACATCCTGGATTGAAGTCAAGTGGGCCTTAGGAAGCGTCACTACAAACAAAGCTAGTGGAGGTAATGAAATTCCAATTGAGCTATTTCAAATCCTAAAAGATGATGCTGTGAAAGTGCTACACTAAATATGTCAGCAAATTTGGAAAACTCAGCAGTGGCCACAGGACTGGAAAAGGTCAGTTTTCATTCCAATCCTAAAGAAAGGCAATCCCAAAGAATGCTCAAACTACTGCACAATTGCACTCAACTCACACGCTAATAAAGTAATGTTCAAAATTCTCCAAGCTAGGCTTCAGCAATTAATGAACTGTGAACTTACAGATGCTCAAGCTGGATTTAGAAAAGGCAGAGGAACCAGATATCAAATTTCCAACATCCGCTGGATCATCAAAAGAGCAAGAGAGTTCCAGAAAAACATCTATTTCTGCTTTATTGACTATGCGAAAGACTTTGACTGTGTGGATCACAATAAACTGTGGAAAATTGTGAAAGAGATGGGAATACCAGACCACCTGACCTGCCTCTTGAGAAACCTGTATGCAGGTCAGGAAGCAACAGTTAAAACTGGACATGGAACAACAAACTTGTTACAAATAGGAAAAGGAGCACGCCAAGGCTATATATTGTCACCCTACTTATTTAACTTATATGCAGAGTACATCATGAGAAACGCCGGGCTGGATGAAGCACAAGTTAGAATCAAGATTGCCAGGAGAAATATCAATAAACTCAGCTATGGAGATGACACCACCCTTATGGCAGAAAGCGAAGAATAACTAAAGAGCCTCTTGATGAAAGTGAAAGAGAAGAGTGAAAAAGTTGGCTTAAAGCTCAACATTCAGAAAACTAAGATCATGGCATCTGGTCCCATCACTTCATGGCAAATAGATGGGGAAACAGTGGCTGACTTTATTTTTCTGGGCTCCAAAATCACTGCAGATGGTGATTGCAGCCATGAAATTAAAAGATGCTTATTCCTTGGAAGGAAAGTTATGACCAACCTAGATAGCATATTAAAAAGTAGAGGCATTACTTTACCAACAAAGGTCTGTCTAGTCAAAACTGTGGTTTTCCCAGGAGTCTTGGATGGATGTGAGAGTTGGACTATAAAGAAAGCTGAGCACAGAAGAATTGATGCTTTTGAACTCTGGTGTTGGAGAAGACTCTTGAGAGTCCCTTGGACTGCAAGGAGATCCAACCAGTCCATCCTAAAGCAGATGGGTCCTGGGTGTTCATTGGTAGGACTGATGCTGAAGCTGAAACTCCAAATCTTTGGCCACCTGATGTGAAGAGCTGACTCATTTGAAAAGACCCTGATGCTGGGAAAGATTGAGGGCAGGAGGAGAAGAGGACAACAGAGGATGAGATGGTTGGATGGCATTACCAACTCAATGAACATGGGTTTGGGTGGACTCTGGGATTTGGTGATGGACAGGGAATGCTGGCTGTGGTTCATGGGGTCGCAAAGAGTTGGACACGACTGAGTGACTGAAGTGAACTGCAATACTAAAATTAGTGAACAAAATGAGAATTAGCATTTGTCGATCACCTACTAACAGACATCAATAAGGCACTGGATTCTCTATATAAAGATGGCTTTCACTAATCCCATCTTACAGGTGGGAAAGCTGAAGTCAAAACCCGGGTCAAAGAGGTCAAACAATGTGCAGTGTTTTTAGCTAATAGTTGAGCCCCAAATCTCTTTGGTTTCAAGGGCATGATATTTCTGTCTCCCCTCAGGGTCTTAGAAGGGAAATCTCGATGGAAGCCAACTCTGGTTTGGTGAGAGTTTGGTGAACTCTCAGATTGTCAAAAAACACACTATTGAGCAGAAGAAAGAATAATCTTTTTGTGCTACCCTGAAAAAGCATATTGGTAGGTGTTGGAGATATAAATGAATGGCTACTTAGTGTTTTCTTTTTCATGTCTTTGTTCTAGTATCATCTATATTTTCAAGTTGGAAGATTTCAGGTTATATTCTCCAACTATGGTTTGTCTCAAATTGAAAGTCACTCAGTTTTGTCTGACTCTTTGTGACTCAATGGACTATACAGTCCATTAAATTCTCCAGGTCAGAATACTGGAGTGAGTAGCCTTTTCCCTCTCCAGGAGAATCTTCCGAACCCAGGGATTGGACCCAGGTCTCGCACATTGCAGGCGAATTACCAGCTAAGCCACAAGGGAAGCCCAAGCATACTAGAGTGGGTAGCCTATCCCTTCTCCAGCAGATCTTCCCAACCTAGGAATCGAACTGGGGTCTCCTGCATTGCAGGCAGAATCTTTACCAACTGAGCTATCAGGGATTTTATGGCTTGTCTATTTATTATAATTTTCAGGTCATGCATCATTCCTTATACACGTTGGGAGTCTATGTAAACAAGCATGTACTGTTCTCAGCTGTTCTGTTTGTCTGCTCAGAATCTTCTCTTCTCAAGAGATACCTTCCCACTCAATCTGCCGTAGGCCTCAACTAGTATTGTTTGTTCTTTTTTAGTGTTCAAATTTTGAAGTTATTGAATCTATTTAAAATTTTATGCAAAAGTAAGTGTGAATATATGAAGATTCTTTTTTAATCTTTCAAAATATAACATGTGACTCTTTCACTGTACAAATGCAGGCTAATTTCAGTTTTGCTCATTAGAATCTAGGTTATTGGAGGAAATAAAACATTTCTTCACTTGTCTGAATCTAGCATCTAGTACGTTTGTACCTGCTTTTGAATTCAATTGTTTTGATGCTATTTAGGTAGAACATTTTTCTGTATCAAAATCATTAAAAGGAAACATTGTGAACTACATATTTTCAGTTCAGTTCAGTTCAGTTTAGTCGCTCAGTCATGTCCGACTCTTTGTGATCCCATGGACTGTAGCGTGCAAGGCTACCCTGTCCATCGCCAATTCCCAGAGCCTACTCAAACTCATGTCCATCGCGTTGGTGGTGCCATCCAACCATCTCATCCTCTGTCATTCCCTTCTCTTCCTGCCTTAAATCTTTTCCAGCATCAGGGTCTTTGCCAGTGAGTTGGTTCTTTGAATCAGGTGGCCAAAGTATTGGAGTGTCAGCTTCAGCATCAGTCCTTCCAATGAACACCCAGGACTGATCTCCTTTAGGATGGAAAGGATGGATCTCCTTGCAGTCCAAGGGACTCTCAAGAGTCTTCTCCAACACCACAGCTCAAAAGCATCAATTCTTCTGTGCTCAGCTTTCTTTACAGTCCAACTCTCACATCCATACATGACTACTGGAAAAAACCATAGTTTTGACTAGACGGACCTTTGTTGGTAAAGTAGTGTCTCTGCTTTTTAATATGCTATCTAGGTTGATCATAGCTTTTCTTCCAAGGAGCAAGCATCTTTTAATTTCATGGCTGAAGTCACCATCTGCAGTGTTTTGGAGTCCCCCAAAATAAAGCTTGTCACTGTTTCCCTGTTTCCCCATCTATTTGCCATGAAGTGATGGGACCAGATGCCATGATCTTAGTTTTCCAAATGTTGAGCTTTAAGACAACTTTTTCACTCTCCTCTTTCACTTTCATCAAGAGGCTCTTTAGTTCTTTGCTTTCTGCCATAAGGGTGATGTCATCTGCATTTCTTAGGTTATTAATATTTCTCCCAGCAATCTTGATTCCAGCTTGTGCTTCATCCAGCCCAGCTAGATATGTTCTCTACATATAAGTTAAATAAGCAGGATGAAAATATACAGCCTTGACATACTTCTTTCCTGATTTTGGAACCAGTCTGTTGTTCCATGTTCAGTTCTAACTGTTGCTTCTTGATCTGAATACAGATTTCTCAGGAGGGTAGTAAGGTGGTCTGGTAGTCTCTTCTCTTCAAGAATTTTCCACAGTTTATTGTGATCCACACAGTCAGAGTCTTTCGCATAATCAATAAAGCAGAAGTAGATGTTTTTCTGGAACTCTCTTGCTTTTTCGATGATCCAGGGAATGTTGGCAATTTGATATTTGGTTCTTCTGCCTTTTCTAAATCCAGTTTGAACATCTAGAAGTTCATGGTTCAGGTACTGTTGAAGCCTGGTTTGGAGAATTTTGAGCCTTACTGTGTAAACATGTGAGATGAATGCAATTGTGCGGTAGTTTGAACATTCTTTGGCATTCCCTTTCTTTGGGATTGGAATAAAAACAGACCTTTTCCAGTTCTGTGGCCACTGCTGAATTTTCCAGATTTTCTGGCATATTGAGTGCAGAAAGTGAGTGCAGCACTTTCACACCATCATATTTTAGGATTTGAAATAGCTTAACTGGAATTCCATCACCTCCGCTAGCTTTGTTCATAGTGATGTTTCCAAAGGCCCTCTTGACTTCCTATACTAGCATGTCTGTCTCTAGGTGAGTGATCACACATTCACGGTTACCTGGGTCATGAAGTTCTTTTTTGTTTAGTTCTTCTGTATATTCTTGCCACCTCTTCTTAATATCTTCTGTTTCTGTTAGGTCCATACCATGACTGTCCTTTATTGTGTTCCTCTTTGCATGAAATGTTCCCTTGGTATCTCTAATTTTCTTGATGAGATGGCTAGTCTTTTTGATTCTATTGTTTTGCTCTATTTCTTTGCATTGATCACTGAGGAAGGCTTTCCTATCTCTCCTTGCTATTCTTTGGAACTCTGTATTCAGGTGAGTATATCTTTTCCTTTCCTTTTGTTTGTCTTCTTTTCTCAGCTATTTGTAAGGCCTCCTCAGACAACCGTTTCGCCTTTTTGCCTCTCTTTTTTTGGGGATGGTCTTGATCACTGCCTCCTGTACAATATCATGTACCTCAGTCCATAACTCTTCAGGCACTCTGTCTATCAGATCTAACCCACTTAATCTATTTCTCACTTCCACTGTATAATTCTAAGGAATTTAAGTCATATCTGAATGGTCTAGTGATTTTCCCTACTTTCTTCAATTTAAGTCTGAGTTTGGCAATAAGGAGTTCATGATCTGAGCCACAGTCAGCTCCCAGTCTTGTTTTTGCTGACTGTATAGAGCTTCTCCATCTTTGGCTGCAATGACTATAATCAATGTGATTTCGGTATTGACCATCTGGTGATGTCCATGTGTAGAGTCTTCTCTTGTGTTGTTCAAAGAGGGTGTTTGCTATTACCAATACATTCTCTTGACTATATTAAACTTATTGGCTTTGGATAGACCTTTGGAGTTTGTGGCTAGACCTTATTTCCTGATTATCAAGTAAATGTGGTTGTAGAGCAACAAAAGAGAGAGAGAGATTCATGAGTTTTCTACGGAATCTGTTGTATTATCTTATCCATTTAAAGTTCTGTTCTTTGAATGAGAGGATGACGCCTCTAATGAGTCAACATCAGCATTACACGATCTTGAGTTGTTTTTTTGGTGGAGGTAATTACGGTTCTCTGATTCACCCCCACTCTCTTGATTCTGATTCCCTAGTGATAGGCTACTTGTACCTATAACCTGACTGGCTAGGTGATTGTTAAATTATCTTAACAATGGTCTGAGCAATAGTGCATGTTTTTTTTTTTTTTTGTCTCCACATGATGTTATAAAAACCACTTGAGCAAAATTGCTATATGTACATGTTATGTTTATAAAGGAACTAAATGACAAAGTAGACAATGAAAAATATTTCTATTTTCTGCTGTGTAGCCCTTATTTCATTTCATGTCCATTGGAAGGATTTAGGTTAGATGATTTTTTGGCTATTCTCCAGTTCTGAAAACTTATGGTTTATAAATTCAATATAGTTAAACAAAACATCTCCACGCATTAATTCCTCACATTGTGCTATATTATTTAATAGTTTTAGGAACATTGTTTTCATTGTTTATATTTAGAAAATAAGCAAAATATTATTATCTTCAGATAATGTACATATCAAAATAACATAATGCAGACTATTTATAGTTAGTATATCTTCACTGTACCAAGATTATAATCATTTTTTAGTCTGCTGTGTGTTATGTCTGAGTAACATAGAAGTAGAGTATTCTGGCTTTTTGCATTTGACTTTTTTTTTGTAGTTAAACTTCTGATTCTCTTTGGTCCTTATTAGTTTCAAATTATAAGCTGTGTATAAATTCTAAGCATGCAAAGATATAATCCTATTAAGGGCACATAAAGGAGTCTGGTGTATCTTGTAGGAAAACTGAAAAGGTCCATAGAAATGACAGCTGGTAAGACCTTACTTTATGGTTGAACAAACAGGTCAAAACAATGTTGTGCCTCTATTTAGCTTCCAGGGTTCCCTGAGTTTCTAACCCTTAGTTTTCCAGCTTATCCATGATACATTCTTAAACTGGAAAATAGTTAGGAATAAGGTGATGATGATTAGTGTATAAACCCAGTGGAAATTCCTAGAGGTGATTCAGGCCAAAAATTGTTCTGTGTTCTCCAGAAATTTCAGCGAGAAGTGCCAATGGTGTGCAATTCTCTGTAGCTTTTCATATTTCCTTTATAGGACCCAAAATTGTCAGACTCATGTTACTCTCTTCACAGAAAACTTTCTTGTCATTAGTAGTCTCTATCTCACAATGTATAAAATGCTGAGGAATTGGGTAACCCTTATTCATATGAGGAGAGAAGAGCTTTGCATCCTAATGCCTTGGCCATGTGGAATATAGAAATTAGTCAATGAAATAGTCCTCTTTGAAATACACATATGGTGAGATATAACAGAATTATGTTTCAGAATTGATAGTGTATTTTGCACATTGTTTATACCAAGATAATATCATATGCCAATTATAAATATCCTTCCAGTGTTTCATGTCTCTGCTGAGTCTTTAGTTACTACAGGTTTAAAATAAACATACTGAGAAAAATCTTGCTTTTTATTCTTTTCTCAGTAGTATTTCTCACCTAAACAGCAAAAGGGTCAGAAGTCAGATCAGGTGGTGATCACTTGATTTCACTTGAAATGAAAATATTTGTTCTCATACATTCTGATGTCTGCACCACTACATTTTTTAAGTACCATGAGGTCGATTTAGTATAGCTCCAAAACCCATGCTTTTGGAAGCAAAATTCTGATCATAAAGAATTATTGCCCAAAGTGAGTTAAAGAAATAAAAAAGTAAGTAAATAAATGATTTTCTGGTCATATACAAGAGAGATACACTAAAGAGAAATAAATTCTTTCATGATTATTAAGACCAGTTAAGGGAGATGTTTTGACCTGAAAGCTTTAACATTGCCAATAAATGTCTCCCTTTTGCAATTTTTAAAGCTTTCTTCAGGTTCATTTGTGTTCTGGCATTAGGGTGCAACAAGGGAAACTGGACTTTTGCACCATGGTTAAGGAATAACTTTCCCTTGCTCCAAAATTTAATGGGATGAAGAAGATACTACATTGGTTTCTTTCCCAAAAAATGCTTCTTCATTCTGTGATTAAGCAGTTAGCTATTCTCCATTTTTGGTAACCCTGAACTGCCAGATGTGTCTCTAATATGGTGGTTCTCAACCAGGGGTTATTTGACGCCCAGAACATTTGGCGTTGTCTGGAGACATTTTAGTTTGTCATTGCCCGGGTGGTACTCTTGATATCAAGTCAGTAGAAGGCATGGATGCTGCTCAACGGTCTACAGTGCACGAGCCAGTTTCTCGCAGTAAAGAATGTCCCAGCTCCAAATGTCAGAAGGGCCCAAGCAGAGAACCCTTGCCTAATGTTTATCACATTGTATCATCATCATTTGTTTACTTGTATCTCATCTTTACTGGCTTATATGATTTTTACTGGTCAAGGACTAGTCTTCTGCCTCCTAAAGTATTCTCAACATGAATGAGAATATTGAATGTTGAATGACTGTCAAATATAAGTCTAATGGTGATTTCTATCTATTAATAATTATACTTTTCTCTCTATTAACAATTATACTTATGCAATTGATGAGGTTCAGAAATCATTGCTTTTATTTTGTAATGATGTTTGGGACAAAAAAAATGTACAAACTTTAAATGCATTGGTCAGTAAGGCATCAGAAAATGAGCACATTAATATAACTACCTCATAGATTAACAAATAAATTTGGCCAGCCTGCAATAAACTGTGTGTTTTCCAAACATCATTTCCTACCACCATTTCAATAGTAACTACTATCTTGACTTCCAGCATTTTCTTGTTTTAAAATTGTTTTCTGGTTCAAAATCACAGAATATTTAAGAGATTCATCCAAGTTCTGTATAGCTGTAAGTTGTCCATTTTTATTGTTGAATAGTATTTCATTGGATTGATATAGTATATTTTTTATTCATTTAATTATTGGTGGATACTTTGGTCATTTCCAGTGTCAAGCCACTATTGTTAATAAGACTATAAATATTCTTATGCATCTATGTTGGTGTGTGTATACACACATTTTTGTTTAGTATATACTAAAAATGAAATTAATGGATCATAGGGGAGTGTATATGTTCAACTTGAAATATAAAAGACACAATCATAGGAAAGATAAGCAAAATAATTATTTTTCCTACTGCTGCATAGGTACAGTTTATAAAGAATTTGTTGTATTAAAAATAACCTTTAACATCAGTGGCTGAGGCAGAAATTTAATTGCATGAGAACCTTGAGTTTTTGTTTTATTATCTTCATTGTCTCCTATCATTTTAAGCCTTTCTGATTCTGCTATAATATAGGCTTAGTCACTATGACTTGATTTTACAACAGCTCGTGTTAAATATGGAGAAGGTAATGGCAACCCACTCCAGTACTCTTGCCTGGAGAATCCCATGGTCGGAGGAGCCTGGTAGGCTGCAGTCCATGGGGTCGCTAAGAGTGGGACATGACTGAGCAACTTCACTTTCACTCTTCACTTTCCTGCATTGGAGAAGGAAATGGCAACCCACTCCAGTGTTCTTGCCTGGAGAATCCCAGGGACAGCGGAGCCTGGTGGGCTGCCGTCTATGGGATCGCACAGAGTCAGACACGACTGAAGCCACTTAGCAGCAGCAGTGTTAAATAAGGTATATTTATGACTTGACTTAAGTCAACCACCGTCCCCACAATACACACATCTCCACTATGTTCCACTTACCTACTGACCCTTTATTTATTTTTTTTTCTTATCATTTTTCTTTCTTTCTTTCTTTCTTTTTTTTTTTTATTATTTTATTAGTTGGAGGCCAATCACTTCACAACATTTCAGTGGGTCTTGTCATACATTGACATGAATCAGCCATATAGTTACACGTATTTCCCATCCCAATCCCCCCTCCCACCTCCCTCTCCACCCGACTCCTCAGGGTCCTCCCAGTGCACCAGGCCCGAGCACTTGACTCATGCATCCCACCTGGGCTGGTGATCTGTTTCACTATAGATAATATACATGCTGTTCTTTCGAAACATCCCACCCTCACCTTCTCCCACAGAGTTCAAAAGTCTGCTCTGTACTTCTGTGTCTCTTTTTCTGTTTTGCATATAGGGTTATCGCTACCATCTATCTAAATTCCGTATATATGTGTTAGTATACTGTAATGGTCTTTATCTTTCTGGCTTACTTCACTCTGTATAATGGGCTCCAGTTTCATCCATCTCATTAGAACTGATTCAAATGAATTCTTTTTAACGGCTGAGTAATATTCCATGGTGTATATGTACCACAGCTTCCTTATCCTTTCATCTGCTGATGGGCATCTAGGTTGCTTCCATGTCCTGGCTATTATAAACAGTGCTGCGATGAACATTGGGGTGCACGTGTCTCTTTCAGATCTGGATTCCTCAGTGTGTATGCCCAGGAGTGGGATTGCTGGGTCATATGGCAGTTCTATTTCCAGTTTTTTAAGAAATCTCCACACTGTTTTCCATAGTGGCTGTACTAGTTTGCATTCCCACCAACAGTGTAAGAGGGTTCCCTTTTCTCCACACCCTCTTACACTGTTGGTGGGAATGACCCTTTATTTTGAACCTTTTGTCCACATGTGTATCTGCTGCATTTTTCCTCTTTTATTTTCCTTATTCATAACATCTTTATTCCATTTCATCATGATAAATTTTCCTCCAATTGAATTCCATGCTTCTACAGCCATATATTAATCACATGTGATATCTATTTGGGCACTTTGAGAGGAATTATATTTAACATGCTGTGTGTAATTTCATAGTGATTACTTAAAACATTAAAATCGTATAATGTGTTAAGCTTATAGTATTTTAAGCCTTTAAAAAACTTATGAATTATTTAGTACAAGACTCTAATTTTACTTTTGAAACTCATGGGAAAATTTAAAGTGACTTGTTGAAAAGAAAAATGGCTACTTGGTAGTAGGACTGGGGCTGCTCTGGGACTTTGGGATTTAGACTCATTGTCATAGGCTCCTTCCAGTAAAGAATTATGTGCTCAGTAAAAAGAGATGGAAATGGCATAAGGGAATTACTCAAATTTTTTAGAGGACACTATAGATGACTATAATCTTTAGTAGGCAGAAAAAACTTGTCATAGGAAATGTGCCTTTTTCATACAGAAACTTATAAATAGATACTCTTAACTGTTTTGAGCAACTATTGGTGCAAAATATATTCAGGTTTAAAGAACACATGCACAATTTATTGGTACCAAAGAAAGAAATTCTTACAGAGAAATAGAAGTGATTTTTCTATTTGGGAAAGTGTGTGTGTGTGTGTGTGTGTGTGTGTGTGTGTGTGTGTGTGTGTGTGTAGGGGAATGGTACTGGAGTTGGTAAAGTACACTAGGATGATATAATGAGAGGTTTTTTTTTAATGAGTGATGTTGACACATATCTATTCAAACAAATTAGAACCCCATTGTGATGAAGTCTCTAATGGAAACCATTAAAATCAAATTCAAATAGAAAAGTGAGAGGAAGCACAAAAAGGAGAGAAGTAGAAAAAGCATTTACAAATTTCCCGTACTGTGAGTACTAGCATTTTTTTTTGAATAGCAGTTCCGCTAACAATTTAATGTTTGCTGCTTCTTATAGTCTAGAAGAGAGTTAGAAAATAAGTTTATTCACCAATGCCAGCTTCCTTCGCTTCATGGTTGTTACAGGGAACACTATTTTGGGAAGATTTCTGAGGCCAACTGCAGATTTATTAAGGAGTGACAGCAAACATGCCAAGTATGTGCCATCTTGCCGGAGACTAAAGAGGCTAGTGTTCCAGTTTCGTTCTTACCATCTCTGCGCGGATTTCTCATAGGCATCTCAAACTGAGCAGATTCCTAAAGGAGCCCCTGATCTTTTTCCCTAGGCTGCTTTGCCAACATATTTTTCATTTCAGTATATGGAACCATTGTTAATGCCAGTGACTTGGAGTCATCGCTGCCAGCTCTTCTTTTCTCATCTCACCTCTAAATAATCAAGTCCTACAGAGCCTACCTCTCAAAAGGATCCTGAAATCATCTCTTTCTCTCCATGTTTTGCAGCACCAGCCTCCATTACCTCCAAGCTGCTCTGCTATAGTATCCGACACAATTTTCTATGGTTACATTTTCTTTCCCAATTCAATTCTTAATCCAAAAAATGAGCCTAAACGATCTTAAAATACAAATCTGATTATATGTCTCTCCTATGTAAAGCCCTCAGAAAGTTCCATTGCCCGTAGGATAAAGGTGGAAATCTGTATTATGGTCTATAAAACTGTGCGTAGCCTGATCTCCAGCTATTTTCCTAGCATTGCCTTAGGCCTCTTCTTCACAAGATTGCTTTGCATCATCTACCGTGGCTATTCAGGCTTTAAGCAATACCAGCTTTCTTCTCTCCTCAGATTATTCATACATACTATTCTCTGTTCCTACAAATCTCTTCCTTTTTCATTTCACTTTATTTGAAATCTCTTCCTTCTCCGAAATCTCAGCTTAAATTTCAGAGAAGCTGTTCCTAACACCTCAATTTAGGTAAGTTTTCACAAGTACATACGCATAACATTTTCTAAAAATTTTTATTCAATGTTATACAATTGCAATTAAAATCTAATCTGATTGGTTAATTTTTGAAGGTCTGTCTTAGTCTCCTATTGCTGCTATAAAAGAAAAAACTACTGCAAACATAGTGGCTCAGAGCAACACAAATTGATATTTTACAACTCTCCAGATCAGATGTTCTAAACATGTCTCTTGAGGTTGAAATCAAGGTGCCAGGAAGGTCTACATTTCTTTCTGGAGACTCTAGGAGAGAATACACTTTATGCCTTTCCTGCTTCTAGAGGCTGCCTCCATTTCTTGTTGTGGCCCCCTCTTTCTTCTCCAGAGCCAGAGATGGCCAGTCAATTCTTCTTCCTGATGCCATCTCTCTGGTTCTGATTCTTCTGCCACCTAATTCCCCACATAACAACCCATGTGATTACACTGGACTCACCTAGATAATCCAGGATCATCTACCTCTATTGAAGTCAGCTGGTTAGCAATGTTACTTCCATATGAAACCTCAATTCTTTTTTGACATGTAACATAACATAGTTACAGGTGAGATCAGGGTGTGGATATCTTTGTGGGACATTCTTGCCCAACACAAGTTCTCTCTCAATAAATGCATTTTAAGTTCCTTAAGGGCAGGAACCATATTTATGCTTTGCCTGACACTTGATCTCCAAGGCCAGCTACATTGCCCAGTTCACTGTAGCATTTCATAAATATTTTTTAGATGAAAGAATGAATTCATAAAGCACAATTATTATCAGTTATCAATGGTAATAGAGACAGGTAGCTAGTTTCAAGGAGGGAAATAGACTGCATACTAATTATGATTCATCAAGCTACTGTGGAAAGATACAGGTCAATTGTTTGAACTTCTTTTTTTGGATTTCAATTGTTTGAAATCATCTCATCTACTTTGAGACTTAGA
Organism: Muntiacus reevesi; assembly: GCF_963930625.1. Taxonomy (NCBI): domain Eukaryota; kingdom Metazoa; phylum Chordata; class Mammalia; order Artiodactyla; family Cervidae; genus Muntiacus; species Muntiacus reevesi. The sequence goes on from NC_089264.1 coordinate 47,454,032, forward strand.
AAGCAAACTTAACATTTTGTTTTGAAATGCTTGTTGGTTTTCTCCAGCCCTCACCAGAATGAATTTCATAATTATGTATTCTGTACAGAAATATCAACATAAATGTTCTTTCCTGAAGCATGCAGCTGCTATCACTGAAGCTGACTGTTACTCAGACATATGCTGGGTGGCAGCAGATAAGTTCAGAATTAGTTGTGATAGGTAATCCACAAAATAGCTAGACTGCATGCCAGTAATCAAGAATTCACTGTAATTACTTTAATCTGTAATCGGCTCAGCACAGTGCACAAAAGACTGGCAGACAAATTCTGCAACTAGGGAGAAAGTTTGGTTAATTATTCCAAGACCATCTCTTTGTTACCATATTGATTTTGAATTGTGTGACCTTTTCATTCATTCATTAATATATTTATTCATTCAGTGGAATGTGTTAATTACAGCAGGAGCGTATTAATTACATTTGAAACAAAAACCAATAAAAACATGCCCCTCACTTCACAGGACATCCAGACTTATTGTGAGAGACAGACATGTAAATAAACCCATAAGTGCAATATTAACTCTTTTCCTTTCTTATAAAAATAGGAAATTGTAGACTCAAAGTTAGCAAGCAATTACTATGAGAAAGTCCTTTAACTTTTATATTAGAACGATAAGTTATTGGAAAACATACACATACATAAGCATACATCATGTTGTTTTCAAGGGAGCCAGTTTAGTTTACTAAGGAAAAAAAATTTTTTTCATTCCTGAATCTGCAGGCTATAGATTCTATATTATACTTAAGTGGATGACAGCCTGTTTATTGTACAATAAAGTCCATACAAATTAGGTTCTTTTGTACTCTCTTCATGACAGTCATCTTATACGGTGAATGAAAAAGTGTGTGTGTTCAAAGTTCAGCTGAGGAAACTCCTGATGCTGTCTGACATTCCTGGTTACCAGGATACCAAGGCTTGGTTCAATGTGTAAACATCTCAAAGTGAACAAATGCAAAAGGTTCCTACAGGCTGGATAAAGGATGGGGTCTTACAAGATTCTATTTCATTCAGATAATACAAACTTTTTTAAAAGGTAATGTCAAATAAAGAATGAGGGGGCTTACACTTTGAGAGCAACACATGTGAAAAAATCTTCAGGAATTGCATGTCATTATAAGTTTAACATAAGTTAGCACTGAGTGTAGCTCTTGCAACAAATGAGCCCATGTGATTTTAGAGTGCTTGATTAAGATTATAGCATATGAGAAATAGAAGTAGAGAGGGCCCCACACTGATCAGACCCTGCTAGTTTTATTGTGGTTGGCGAAGGTCACCGAGAGGATAAGACTTCTGATTGACCTGATAGCTGGACCCAGCCAATCACAGGCTCCCCAGCCCCACCTTCATCCTTGGAATCTACTGAAATGTGGAAATCCACCATTTCCACAGCAGGCTTTATTTTCAAGAATGCGGTCTTGAGGGAGCGAGGTGTTGAGACATCTGGGCAGCATCTGTGCCTGAACCCATAAAGGTCTCTATACAGACTTCTAAGATTCTGGCAAGTGGCCATGGAGATCTACTCATAGGTAGAAACCTCATAGGTAAGATCCCTTGCATCTTAAACTCATCTCCTTCTAATCTAAGGTGAAATGAGTTCCCTCTTCCTTTAGTGTCTCCTTGCTCTCTGTGTACAGAGTCCAGTTTCAGATTTTACCTGGAAAGTGCTGAAAATCTCAAACCAAAAATTGTACTTCTTTTAGGCATCTCAGGTAGGGACAAAAAGCTCTAAAATAACTGGAACCATTTTTAAGAGGTAGGAAGTCAGGATGGTGAGAAGGTCATGTAAAGAAAGGTTGACAATATTCATAACATTTGACTTGAATGTTTATAAGGCTTCATTTTAAAACTTAAAATCTTTGCAGATTTCTCATGTTCAGGAAAAATTAAGATGTAGTAAAGAAAAGTAAAGTAAAGGACAGTAAAGAAAAGTTACAGACGTGGTAGCTTCTGAGCAATATTAGAACACTCAAGTGGACATGTCCAGAAATAAAGTGAAAACCTGGGAAGCAGTGAATGCCCTGCCTTCTATGACCCTAAACAGGGCCATCATTTGGTAGATGCTTCTATGTCTCACAGAGGGGGTCTGAGCAATGCTTACTTTAACCATGCTAAACATCAACTTCTCATCTTGTAGCTGTGACAGTTAGGTCATGAGGCAATCATTGAAAGTAAATGATCACTTATACATATTCTTAGTGATTTATAGCGGCATATTTTGAGTTGAATGACCTTAGAAAACCTCATACAAAAGAACAGATAAAAGATGTACATACCTTGTATCTTTCCAGCACAGCCATTATTTTCTCTGGTGATGACTAATTGACTCTTCAGTTAGGTACCAGCCAAAGTAATTGGCATACTAGTAGAATATGTTGTAGGAAAGCTATGTGTTATTTGACCCTTGAATCACACTTGGCAGAGAAAGATCCTTACATGCTGAGATCCATTCCTATCATCTCACATCTGGGGGCATATATTCATGGAGTGGAAAATTGGACACAATTTTGTACACAGTCTGGTCTCCCTCTGTTGTTTTATTTTTTTTCCCCTGAAGCCACATAGTTAAATTCTCTTTTGTTAAGTGAACATGATATGAGTCCACTCTTGCTTTTTTAAAGCTCTGTTATTCACTGATCATCTTGAGCTCAGAAATAGCTCAGTGTCACACTGCGCCTTCCAGTTCCTTTTTTACCCTCGTTGTTTTACTTGGTAACATAAATGAAGCTGATATTTTCACACTAAAGTAACGTATCAGGACATTTAACTTCATTATACACAGGTAATTAGAGGTGGCTAGAAAAGTTAGCCTTCACATTACCTAAGAAGTTCACTTTTGTACAACAAAGCTATACAATTTCATTAAATTCTCTAAACTTCTCCAAGAAAGTATTATTGTTGCTATTGTCATTATACTATTACTGTTATTATTGACATTGTAAATGTAAAGGTCATAGACTGAAACAGAAAAAGCTTGAGATCAGGTTGACCCCAAAATCCACTTGCTTTTCTGTCATACATTGCTGCCTCACTTACTTGACTCAGACATTTTTAATAGAGGCATTTTTGGGCCAGCAGGCTATAACGTTAGATCAGATTTACTCCAATTTCTAACTTTTCTGTTCAGTTTTTCAGGTTGCATTTCTGCAAAATGAACTGAATGACTATTTTGCTTGGACAGCTTTGCTGAGTAATCATTTGTTTTCTATCTATGACCATAAATGGAAAATGCTTTCCACAAATAGTGTCTTGGGCCAAAAAGAAGTATTGTTCTTTTTGATGAGTTTTTAACTCCTCTGAAATCCTTACATGGTAAACTGGAATAAGACAATGGTTTATAGAGAAATAGGGCTTTAAAAGGAAAGAGGAAACCCTGCAACAGCTAATAAAGAAGTTTCCGAATGTGGCTCTCATTTGAAAGGGCAGCAAACCTGCAATACTTTTTTTTTCCCCCCCTCCGGAACATAGAGTAAGATAGAAAGGGGACCAGGAAATATAGCACTATCTTTAAGTGTTAAGTTAAAACTAAGATTCATGGGCTAGAAAGGGCAAATGTCTTTCTAACATCCTCACTTGCTGCTATCTAGAGTTAGAGATGCTGTTTGCTTAGGGTGATGAGATCAAATAAATATGTCAGCCCAGGTTTTCTGTAGGGGTCCATAGATCAGAGCTCTCTGTGGCTTTTCAGAAACACGAACCACAGATTGAGAATTATTGCTTGTTTGAACTTTCAGTTCTGATTTGATTTAGTTATTCCATGTAGAATTAGCCTCTGTATGTGAAGGTAAGGGAAAGGTGGGGCTGGAGGTGAGGGGCTAATTTAGTAATTTCCCAAAGGGCCTCCCTCCAGGAAAATGTTTGATTTTTAAAGGATGTACTCCAAGCAGGAAGAAAATGCATATGGTTTGTGATGTGCAGTGTGATAAGTTAGAACATTTGTCATGCGCTTCAGGGCACTTAATAATAAAATAATTGATGAGCAAAGAAAGACAATGAAAATAACCTCTTTTGAGATGGGACATGACATACCCAATAACTTTTACATTCATATTTTCATGTTTTTCTCCTGTGTCTCATCAGCAAAGTCGTCAGCTTCTTGGAGAAAAGAAAAGCAAGGTTTTATACATTTGAGGCTCCATCTGAGAGCCTGGCACAGTGCCTGTTACTTGGGAGCGGCCCACAGAAGTTTTGGTAATTCACTGGTTTTGCCATTTTCCTTGTGAGAAAGGGGGAGACAGACTTCAGCGGTGATGTGGAATATGCCTGTTTTGCCCTGTCGCCCGTATGGATCAACTGAGGGGAAAATAGCATTCATTATTCAGTCTGATGGTAGAGCTATTCAAAAGAACTCTTTGAATATTATCGTTGATGAAATTCTTATTTTGCGAAACTAACATATAGTGTCAGATTAAGATGCCCTCTAAAAGTCTCATGGTATTTTTAATATATATTAACACTTAGGTCTGTCAATCATGGTGTTTCTATAAGAGAATGCCACAAAACCTTTCCCTAAAAAAGGCCTAAATTTGAAGCCACATTAGTTATTATTAATAGTTATTATCCATCATTACATGTCTTGTATAATCCATCATTTTCACTACTTTGCTGTAGTGCTGTCAGAAATGTATTCTGACAGAAATAAAAATTCATGCATGACAAACTAGGACTTCAGTTAATGATACCAACTGTTATGAATACTCACTTTTTCAAGATACCATTTCTGGCGAAATTCCTATATGCCAGGCATGGTGCTAAGTGTTTTACATACATCACCTCGTTTAATCCCTATTATAATGCTATTTTAAAGAGGAAGAAATGGTGATTTAGGTTCATTTGCATGCTAGGATCATACAAAGTGGTACAGCTTGCAGAACTCCAATTTTAAGCATTGCACTGTTGACTTCAGTTCCTTGCTGAATTGTCTCTGCCTTTTTCTGAGCACTTAGGAACAGGCATTATATATTTTCTGATGTAGCTACTTTGTCAAGGAATCTTCAGTGCTTTCCATTTGATGATGCTTATCTCAAGACTTCTGTTTGTGTAACAGCAATTCCAAGTGCTTAATTTTTTTTTTCTATTTTTTGTTCCCTGGGTGCCTTTATATCATATAACTAAATGATAAAGCCCTGATGGAGAAAAGAAAGATCTATGTTTATGTAAGTGTGACTGATGAAAGCCAGGATCTAGTATCAAAAATTCTTGGTCCCTAGGATAGGCCTATTGTTTGAGAACCCAAGGAAACAAAAACAATTTGTTCTTTTACTCAAGAGCACATCCAGTGCAAAGCTGTCAAACCCAAAAGTATTACGATGCATCTGCATTGCCATATGTTGACAGATGTTTCTGTCTGTAACTCTAGCTTTCTGATGTACAGTGTGACTTGCACTCCAAGATTTTTTACTTTACTTCATGAATTTTCATCTGCAGAAGTAGTTCACCCCTATAAAAAAGAGTTGGTAAAACGAAAAAGAGTGAATTAAAATATATAAAATCAAAAGGAAGCCAAAGATGTTACCAACCTTTATTTTTACCCCAGCTAGTGATAGAGAACAAGATAATCTTGAATTCCTTCTGTCAGATAGCACAGAAATATTACACAGGGGAGCACCAGTTCCAAGATGGTGGCATAGTCACCGATGGTATAGCAGCGTGCAGTTGCAGGAGGATAAACCTGCAGTCTCTTTGGGACTTATTGTAAAAAAGGAGGTTTGCAATCACATGCAAGGGAGATATTAATGAAAATCAACTAGCAATTCAAAGTTTAGCTTATGCAAATTCAGAAAAAAATCAAGTAAGCAAAAAAAAGAAAGAAGTTAAAAAAAAAGAAAGGAAAATCATATAGTGCATCATTTGGAAACTTTTGCATTTAATGTCTCATCTTCCTTTACTCGGCAGATAAATGTTCTTTTGAGTCATAGACAGCCTCCATGGAGTGCAGGTTTCAAGACCCATCTCTGACAAACAGTGTTCTGTACATATGTTATCCCATTCAGAAAGTGCAAAAATAGCGCAAATTGATTTGCCACTGCACCCGCAGAAAGATCACGTTGTGGCATCAGTTGGAAACCATCGTTCACAGAAAGGAGAGTTTGTGACTCATGTATTCTCACCTCTTGTCTCTCGTTTTGCTTCAAGCTTAGGCTTAGTATGTATCACACTGATTTTTTGGCTGTGTTTCTTTCCTGGATATCCCCAACTAGGTCTTATTGCTAGATCGTATACTTCCTGGTACCCATAAACATCGTCTGTGGCCAAAATTTTGAGAGTTTACACCTTTGTTCACCATGGAGCTGTAGTCTGGATGTTCTTTTGCCAAAATTTCATATGACTCTCTGTGGCCTTTATACTGATGGCTAGTGTTGCTTGAATTTGGGCTAATATATCTTTGAACTTTACATCAGTGATGTCCTTTTCCATTTGGTTTTTAGGGTCCTCATAATATAACACCTCTGAGGAGTTCAAATTTCAGAGAAGTGAGAAACTTGATTTTTTGTTTTAATAGTTCATGAAACTGGTGTAATATTAGCTGGTTTAACATATAAAAACATTGCAAGGGCTTCACCTAATACAGATTTACTTTGTGCTGACATAGGGATCAGTTGGGAGGGTTTTATTCCATGCATATTTCCAAAGCCTGGGCCCCTTCCACCTTGGGGTTTCACCACCCCTCAAACTTTTGAGTCTCTACATCCAGCTTTAAGAACACAGACTGCTTCCTTAGTCACGTTGGTTATTATACTTCTGGTGACATTCTATTGATGAGTACAAGTCTCATGACCCTGACTAAAGTCAGTGGGGGCAGGGAAATGTTTCCCCGACTGAATGGATGCCTCCCAGTTATAAGTCTACTAAAGAAAAGCAAATTGTTCATGGTCAGCTGGTAACCTGTGATACACTATTCAAAGTCATTAATTTCTTGCTGCCCTGTGTCTCTGCATACCCCGAAGGGTACTATAGTCATTTCCCATGGCTGCCAGAAGGAAGTGCCACAAAAATGGCTGTACCAAGCAACAGAAATTTATCACCTTATAGTTCAGGAGGCTGAAAGTCTGGAATCAAGGTGTCAGCAGAACCATGAGCCCTCTCTGAGACTCTGCTTGCGATCTTGCCCTGCCTTCTCCTGGCTTCTGGTGGTGGCCACCAGTCTTTGCCACCCTTTGGCTTGTAGCTGCATTTTCCTAGTCTCTCCCTTCATCATCACATGATGTTCTCTTTCTACGCCTCAGTCTTCCCTGCTGTTTTCCTCTTCTTATGAGGACAGCTGTCGTATTGGATTGTGGTACATACTAACAACCTCATTTCAACTTGATTTCATCTGCACAGACCCTATCCTCCAGTGTCACATTCATGGTACCAGAGATCAAGACTTTTGGACATCTACTTGGGAGAAACAGTTCAGCCCATAACAGGAATTTGGGGTTCCTTTGTTTTCTTAAATGTCTTTAGCTATTTTTGCTTATTAGTAAAGTGGCAACTATAACCATAACAAAGTTCTTGTCATTCTTCTAGGAATCTCAGCTAGGGACATCCTAGACCAGAGCTCAGCAAACATTTTTTGTAAAGGCCCAGACAATGAATCATTTCTGTTTTGTGGGCCATATGGTCTCTGTCATGATTTCTCTACTCTGCCCCATAGCAGAAAAACAGCCACAGTCAATAGCAAATGAATGAACCAGGCTTGTATAAGCTCCAATAAAACTTTATTTACAAGAGCTGATAGCAGGCTGGATTTGGCCTAGAGGCAGTAGTTTTCAAATGGCTGTGCAAAACCGTAGCCCATTATAACCTGGATGTGAACACTGGAAAATGGACCCCAGCTGTGGATTCAGACATGCATAAATTCAAATTCCAGCCATGGATGAGTAGCAGTGACCTTGAACAGCTTAGCCTTGCTAAGTGCTAGTCCCTCATCACAGAATGATTTACATTTCACGTAAATCATCCACATAGTGCTTAGCTCATTGGAGGCATTCAAATGAGGCTTTCTATATATGTCTCTTTTGCAGAGGCAGTGTAGCAAAACGGGTCTAAGCAAAAACTATGAAGCCAGAATACCCCTTGCTAGTGTTTGATCTTGGGTAGGTTCTTTTGTTGATCAGTATGCTTCATGTTTCTCGTCATTAAAATAGATACAAGGATAGTCTAGCTTTTAGCTTGCTTAGGAGTTAATATGTGTAAAGGAATTAGACAGTGCCTAGCACTTATTAAGCACTCAGTAAGTGTAGCCTTACTTGTATTGGTCATCATTGTTATAATTGGCTTTCCTTGTTACTCAACACAATAGCATGCTTTACTGAAATTTATTTTTGCTGAATTTATGTCAAAGAGAGAACTAAACAAATACCTGGTGATTATTCAGGTCTAAGTAATTTCTAATTTTTCAAATTTTGGATTTGTTGGTTATATTATATTGAGGTGAAGGGTGGTTCCTCTTTTATTCTCTATATTATTTCTGCTCAAGAAAGGATGACAAAACTACCAGAGCATTCAGACAATCACTCTGTCCTCCAGTCATACTACTCCTGAAGTTTTTCATGTATGTTGCAATGTGAATTTAAAGGAAATTGAAATATAATAATTGGAATATTTCTTTAGCACCAACTTTGGTATAAAATATTTACTTATTATATCTGATGATTTGAATCCTATTTAAAAATTCTTTCAATTGAGGAATACATGAAATTGGATGTTTTGCTAATGAATAGTTGAGTTTTCTTAGATCCGCAGCAGAGGAGAACTACATGGCTGATGTATTTTTTCTTGGTTATATTAACTTAATAATTTTTCAGAAACTTGCCTTGTTCTATAAAAAAACAAATAAGGATGATGAATTTTCAGAAGAAATAGTGTATCAATATACAATTAGAATCAGAATAGTGAAACAGAAAATTGCAAACTAAAATACTTTTATTGCCATGCCTAGTGGCTTGTGGGAACTTAGTTCCCTGACGAGGGATTGAACCAATGTCCCCTGTAGTGAAAGCACAGATTCTTAACCACTGGACCACCAGGGAAGGCCCACAAATTAAAATACTTAAACTTTTGTTGTTAGTAACTTAAACATGTAAATTTAATTCATAAATGTGTATTTCTAAATAATGAGAACTCCTTGCAGAGAACCTGTAATGATGATCATTTAGCTAGTTTCTCACTTTCCTTAGGAAATATGGGTCATATTGTGCAATTCATTGTTTAGCAGTATATTCATGGGGTCATATGCTTCAGTTTAAAATTGCAATTTCTATTTCTATATGTTCACATACGGTTGAAGCCTGGCTTGGAGAATTTTGAGCATTACTTTGCTAGCATGTGAGATGAGTGTAATTGTGCAGTAGTTTGAACAATCTTTGGCATTACCTTTCTTTGGATTGGAATGAAAACTGACCTTTTCCAGTCCCATGGCCACTGCTGAGTTTTCCAGATTTGCTGGCATATTGAGTGCAGCACTTTCACAGCATCATCTTTTAGGATTTTAGAAATAGCTCCACTGGAATTCCATTATCTCCACTATCTTTGTTTGTAGTGATGCTTCCTAAGGCCTACTTGACTTCACATATCAGGATGTCTGGCTCTAGGTCAGTAATCACACCATAGTGGTTATCTGGGTCATGAAAATCTCTTTTGTTGAGTTCTTCTTCTTTTTTTCTTTTTTCTTTTTTTTTTTTTTAATTTATTTTTTTATTTTTCAGTGGGTTTTGTCATACATTGATGTGAATCAGCCATAGAGTTACACGAATTCCCCATCCCCGTCTCCCATCCCACCTCCCTCTCCACCCGATTCCTCTGGATCCCCCCAGCCCAACAGGCCCGAGCACTTGACTCATGCCTCCCACCTGGGCTGGTGGTCTGTTGAGTTCTTCTGTGTATTCTTGCCACCTCTTCTTAGTATCTTCCATTAGGTAAGATATCTGTTAGATATCTTAGTATCTTTCTGTTAGGTCCATACAATCTCTGTCTTTTATTGTGCCCATCTTTGTATGAAATGTTCCCTTCATATCTCTAATTTTCTTGGAGAGATCTCTAGTCTTTCCCATTCTATTGTTTTCCTCTATTTCTTTTGATTGATCACTGAAGAAAGATTCCTTATCTCTCTTTGCTCATCTTTGGAAATCTGCATTCAACTGGGTATATCTTCCCTTTTCTCCTTTACCTTTCACTTCTCTTCTTTTCTCAGCTACTTGTAAGTTCTCCTCAGACAACTATTTTGCCTTTTTGCCTCTCTTTTTCTTGGGGATGATCTTGGTCATTGCCTCCTGAACAATGTCACGAACCTCCGTCCACAGTTCTTCAGGCACTCTGTCTATTAGATCTAACCCATTTAATCTATTTCTCACTTCCACTGTATAATTCTAAGGAATTTGATTTAAGTCATACCTGAATGGTCTAGTGGTTTTCCCTACTTTCTTTAATTTAAGTCTGAATTTTGCAATACTCAAAATTCTCCAAACCAGGCTTCAAAAGTACATGAACTGTGAACTGCCAATGTTCAAGATGGATTTAGAAAAGATAGAGAAACCAGAGATCAAATCACCAACATGCGTTGGATCATCAAAAAAGAAAGAGAGTTCCAGAAAGCATCTACTTCTGCTTTAATAACTACTCCAAAGGCTTTGACTGTGTAGATCACAATAAACTATGGAAAATTCTTAAAGAGATCTGAATACCAGACCACCTTACCTGCCCCCTGAGAAATCTGAATGCAGGTCAAGAAGCCACAGTTAGAATTGGACCTGAAAAACAGACTGGTTCCAAAACGGGAAAAGAGTATGTCAAGGCTATATATTTTCACCCTGCTTATTTAACGTATATGTAGAGTACATCATGCAAAGTGCCGGGCTGGATGAAGCACAAGCTGGAATCAAGATTGCTGGGAGAAATATCAATAATCTCAGGTGTGCAGATGACACCACCCTTAAAAGAAAGCAAAGAAGAACTAAAGAGCCTCCTGATGAAAGTGAAAGAGAAGAGTGAAAAGTTGGCTTAAAACTCAACATTCAGAAAACTAAGATCATGGCATTCAGTCCCATCACTTCATGGCAAATAGATGAGGAAACAATGGAAACAATGACAGACTTTATTTTTTTGGACTCCAAAATCACGGCAGATGGTGATTGGAGTCATGAAATTAAAAGACAGGTGCTCCTTGGAAGGAAAGCCATGACCAAACTAGACAGCATGCTAAAAAGCAAAAACGTTACTTTGCCAACAAAATTCTGTCTACTTCAAGGCTATGGTTTATCCAGTAGTCATGTATGGATATGAGAGTTGGACTATTAAGAAAGCTGAGGGCTGAAAAATTGATGCTTTTGAACTATGATATTAGAGAATATTCTTGAGAGTCCCTTGGACTGCAAGGAGATCAAACCAGTCAATCCTAAAGGTTATCAGTCCAGGGTGTTCATTGGAAGGACTGATGCTGAAGCTGAAACTCCAATACTTTGGCCACCTGATGCAAAAAACTAACTCATTTGGAATGATCCTGATACTGGGAAAGATTGAAGGCAAGAGGAGAAGAGGACGACAGAGGATGAGATGCTTGGATAGCATCACTGACTCAATGGACAAGAGTTTGAGCAAGCTCCAGGAATTGGTGATGGACAGGAAAGCCTGGCATGCTGCAGTCCATGAGGTCACACAGAGTCAGACATGACAGAGGGACTGAACTGAACTAATTTCTGTATGTTGAATATGTCATGTGATATGCCTCTATGTTCATACTGTAAATACCACATTACATGGGTTTGGATAAATTCAGATCTATAGAAATATGGTTTTGTGTTTTTGTTATTTATATTTGGAGACTTCTTAAATTTTTAAGAATATAAATGGGAATCATTTTACTAGTATTTTGAAGCTATTTAATTTAGTGGTCCAGAAAATTCTTATTTGTTTCAGTTGAACTGTATTAAATAGTGAACTTGGAAAAAAGATGCCATTATCGTTTATGTCATGTTAAGACATTGTGAATCTTTAGCCATATTCTCATGTTGATTCTTTTGTTCTTCCCTTTCCATTTTCTACCATGTGCAAGTTGTTCAGTTGTGTCTGGCTCCTACGGCCCCATGAATCATAGTCCACCAGGCTTCTTTGTTCATGGAATACTCTAGGCAAGAATACTGGAGTGGGTTCAGTTCAGTTCAGTTTAGTCGCTCAGTCATGTCCGACTCTTTGTGACCCCATTAATCGCAGCATGCCAGGCCTCCCTGTCCATCACCAAGTCCCAGAGTTTACTCAAACTCATGTCCATCGAGTCGGTGACGCCATCCAGCCATCTCCTCCTCTGTCATCTCCTTCTCCTCCTGCCCCCAATCTCTCCCAGCATCAGGGTCGTTTCCAATGAGTCAACTCGTCGCATCAGGTGGCCAAAGTATTCGAGTTTCAGCTTCAGCATCAGTTCTTCCAATGAACACCCTGGACTGATAACCTTTAGGATGGACTGGTTGGATCTCTTTGCAGTCCAAGGGACTCTCAAGAGTCTTCTCCAACATCACAATTCAAAAGCATCAATTTTCCGGCACTCAGCTTTCTTAACAGTCCAACTCTCACATCCATACATGACCACTGGGAAAACCATAGCCTTGACTAGACAGACCTTTGTTGGCAATTTAATGTCTCTGCTTTTTAATATGCTATCTAGGTTGGTCATAACTTTCCTTCCAAGGAGTAAGCGTCTTTTCATTTCACTGGAGTGGGTAGCCTTCCCTTCTCCAGGGAGTTTTCCCAACCCAGGGATCCAGCCTGGGTCTCCAGCACAGGCGGATCCTTCACCACCTGAGCCCCAGGGAAGCCCCATTTTCTACCATAACAGGTCCATTCCTTGGCTACTTTGGCTTCACTAAAAGCATTTAGCATTTCCTACTCAGCTATAGCCTTCAAAGATTTTTATAAATAAAATATTATTCTTTCTTCCTCTTTTTTAACTATATCTCCTGAATATATACTGCTGCATTTGCTTGCTCTTAGACTTAATATGTACTTCCCTGGTGGCTTAGATGTGGAATCTGCACACAATTTGGAAGACCCAGGTTGGATCACTATAGGACCTAAACTACAGAGATGGATTCTGTCAAAGTTTAAGAGGCTAGAAGTCCACATTCAAGAGTTAGTTCCTTCTGAGGGCCATGAGTGGAGGACTTGTTCCAGGCATTTCTCCTTGACTTGTACGGTCATCTTCCTGTGGGTGTGGTAGTTTCCCTGTATGTATAGCTCTCTGTGTTCAAATTTCCCTTTTTTATATAAGGACACTAGTCATACTGAAAAGGGTCTATGTTTATGTACTTCCTTTAACTTGATTACCCCTGTAAAGATCTTATCTCCAAATATGGTTGCTGAGGGTTAGGACTTCAACATACAGATTTTAGGGAGATAATTGAATTCATAACACAGGCTTTTAAAAGAAAGGCTGAAGAGGCTAAGTGACTAGTCTAAACTTATCCACTCCCTTTGTAGCAGAATCTCAATAATGATTCTAATTTCTCTTCTACTTTCCAGAGTGATCAGTTGCCCTTCTGTCTACTACATTAATGCATAAATCTATTCTACACAAATAGACTGAAAGCTTCTCAGCATTGGACTCACTCAGGTTTTCTTTGAATTTATGGGGAAGTGATGGAGGGTCACCTGAATCTATACATGTTTTGTTGTTTCTTTTATTAAGGTTTTTACTTAAAGATGAATTTGTTCATTAAATTTTCTATGTATCTGGTACACATAGTTCTCATTTATTCATTCAGCAAACATTTATTAAGGAGCCTTATAGTCCTGCAGCTGGCTAGACCTGAGACTGTTAATTTTAACAGGACCTGCAAATGTTCTCTTCTGTCCTATGAGGGAGGGTGAAAATTAGTTTCCCTACTTTTTAGAAGTATGCTGTCTAACAGTTATGTAAGTAGTTTCTGAGGTCTATTGTTCTCCCAGGAGCATTTGTGACTTCCAACCAAGTATATCTATAACATTCATGAGTACTGATGGTGCTCCCATGATGCCAGTGAAGAGTATCAGTCCTAGGAAATTTCAATTACCTTCCCTCCACTTCACCTTGGGCCACTCACACATGTATCAGCCAGTGAAGGTAATAGATTGCAGTATGCATTAACATCATCCTATAGTGTTAAGAGTCTTACCTTTTTTTTTTTATCCACATAATAGAAAGTACATCAGAGTGAAATATTTATAAGCAAAGTTGCAATAAACATGCACCAAGTATGTGATATATTAAATTTATATTTATTTTGAGTTTAATGTGCATAGGATCTGAGAAGTTAAAACAACTGTTCTTATTATTACCTTTTTGTATTGAAGATCCAAAATGTTTTAAGGTAAAGCTTGTGTAGATCGAATTGTATATACAGAATGCTTAACACATTCTGGGATACTTAATTACAATACTGTACATTTGCATTGTAATATTCCAATCAAATTTTGAGGTACCATTTGTTAAGAGCTTTAGTTTAAAATTAAATTTTAGTTTAAACCCCACAAAGCATATATATGCTTGAAAAACAAGTTGTAAGTCTTTTACCCCCGACGTATATTTTATAATACATTCTACCCCTGCCCTGGCAGATATTAGAATGTCCTTGTTTTCATCTTTTTTTATTTTTTCCTCCATCAAGTTTCCTAAGTAACAATTGAGGGGCATTATTAAAGTTTTAAGAAATGTTTTGTGAGGATAATAATGAATATTAAATTAAAAATAAAAGGCTACTTAGGATGAAAGCACAAAATTAGACCAGGGCATGTTGCTTTTTGGGGAGGGTGGTAGGAATAAAGCCCACCAGAAAAGCTTGATAGGCTAGGGCTGAGCAAAAGGAGTTGGACCAAGGAGTGGAGAGCAAACGCCTGTTAGTGAGAACGAGAACTCTCTCTCTCGTGTCAAAATCAGAAAATAATTAGGGAAGAAATGTGAAAAGTGTCAGGAAGTGGTGAGAGTCTTATAAAAAGGAAATTACTCTGGCACCTCATTGTGTATTGATTAGTGAGAGATGAGTGGTAGGAAGAGGAAGTTGTAGCTATCAAAGAAGAACATGCCTAAGGCAAGAATGCTTGTGCTTAATAAAAATAAAATAAAATAAAATAAGAAGATTGACCTGAAAGAAACTAGGCAGCAAGCCAATGATAAAGGCAAATCAGCCATCCCTCTGCCTTCTTCGGAGATTCGTCTCTCCCCCCCATTCTAGCTCCCACACACAAATTACATCTCCAACATGTTGCTTTCAACTCTACCCTATTATCTTTTACATAATCTATTTTCCTTAATACTTCATTCTTATTTTTATGCTGCTTGCTACATGGTATTCAGTGGAAATTTTAGTACATTTGGTTTTAAGCAAAGATTTCTGTTCTCAGACAATTTACGTTGGAATCCATAGATAGAAATGGAAAGGTGTCATAGCCGATTCTTTCCTGGTTATGGAAATTTGGTTTGTTAGATATGTAAAAGTTTTGGAGACAGTTATTTGTGATTTTTTTTTTTTTTTTGTAATGGGAACTCTAAATTTCCATGGTCCCTTCATTTATTTTGCTTGTAACAAATAACCCAATATGAAAAAAATGTGGATGAAAGGAACTTACGTTTTATTGGAAGAAAAGTGGGAGGAAGAGCAGAAAGTATTGTACTGATGCAACAGTTAGGATTTAGGCTCAGTTGCTGTGACATAAATTTGTTTACACAACATTTACTTAAAAGTAGAATGCTGCTTCTCACATAAACCCATTTACTTTCTGATGTTAGGTATTTGCTCATGTGCTCAGTCATGTCCAACTCTTTGGGACCCGATAGACTGTAGCCTGCCAGGCTCCTCTGTCCATTGAATTTTCCAGACAGGAATAATGGAGTGGGTTGCCATTTCCTATTCCAGGGGGTCTTCTCAACCCAGAGATGGAACCCACATCTCTTTTGTCTGCTACATTGGCAGGTGGATTCTTTACGAGTGTGCCACCTGGGAAGTCCTGTGTTAGGTATAGACTTCTGTGTTTTCATCCTTCACCACCCTCATTGGATTGCTATGGCTCTCCAAGATGTCTGGAAGAAAGTAAAAGGCAAGGGAAGTCACCTCTGGTCCTTTAAAAGCATAATCCAAGTTTTGTATAACACTTTTGTGCACATGCATTTGCCTGTAAATTAATCAAATAATCTTACCTACCTGCAAGATAGCTTGGGAAATGTGGTCTTTCTGACATTCCATGAGGTTCATGTAATGGGAAATAGATGGCTAGAATGGATATTGAGGGGTAGCCAGAGGCCCTGAACAAAACTGAGTTTTTGGATAGTGTGACAAAAGAAGACGGGAAGATACTGGGCATCCCAGTAACCATCTGAAGAAGGGGTCACTGCCAGCTTGGATCCCTTACCTTTAGACCTTGATTTAAAAGAAACAGATTTCTGACATTTTAAGGTGCCCTGCTTTTTTGTTTTGCTTTTGATCTCTTTGTTTCAGCTGCCTATCTACCAGTCTCCTAACTAATGTAGCTAGTTGAGGGCAAATATCAAAAGTAGATCCTTTAACAGTAATCGGTAAAATATATTTGAATATTATAAGAAAATAAAGAAATGGAGTACAATTAAAGAAACTGAATTTAAAGGGAGATGTGAATTTCTCTGCACATATGCAGTTAATGTAAAAAATGCTGTTTCGTCGTTATTCCCACCCTTCTCCCTTCTTCCCTCCTTCCTGCTGTCTTAGTTCCTTTCTCCTTCAGTAAATGACTTGAAACTGTGATCTAACCCTAATTTCTAGATATAAAAGCACCAAGAGCGATTATTCTCAAGGATTAACATAATTGAATGTCCATTAAGAGGAAAATCTTTATATAAAATAAACTTCAGAACTGTGATCACATAAGTCATTCTAGTGTATTTTTGAAACATTTTATACTTGAGCACTGAATTCTTACCATTTATTTGATGGTATTCTTGAAAGTTTATTAATTTGCCTTTAATGTTCAGGTTTGTCTGTACTGAGCTTAATTGTGATATCATGGACATACGCTTCTTGCATTTAATTCTTACTTGGGTTACGTCTCCTGGCAGGGACCCTGACCACTGAACAATAAAGCAATTATTACTGTGATGATATGCAACATTGAACAGATTATGTCATGGCTAACTTTGCATATTCATAACTCTACCACCTGCAGATGCTAACATTGTACTAAAGCTGGTTTTCAACAAAATAAATAGAAAATGGAAATTCTGCGAACATTTACCCTCGATTTTGCCTTTAAAAGATCAAAATCCCTCTGCTTACTCCTGCTTAATAACATTTTTTTTTTTTTTTTGCATTATAGATCTTTTCCAGAATTTGGAAAGGGCTGGGATCTTTTCCCTGAGGAAAAATATACTCAGATGTGTATTTCTGAAATATTTTTCATACAACTTCAGTGGTCAACAGTTTTCCAAAAGCCGTTCATAGTTTCTATTTCAGAACCTAATGTTTGGAACCCACAATCTTAATATATTAGATTGACTCATAAAATATTGAATGGAATGTCGTTAAGCATATTATAGTTTAGGATAACTTTTAACTTCTTAGCAAGATGTAATACCTAGGAATAGTTGAAGAAATCTAAGAATTTTAACTAACTTCAACAAAATAGCCAGTAAAGAAGAGATGGTATGTACTGTTTCCTGGGATGGTCTGTACTGTGGAAGTTGTCTTCAACCACAGTCATATAGAAAAACTACTACACAAGAAAGAGAAAGAAATTAAACTTTTAAGTTTTTTGTACAATGTTTACGTTGCAAAGCACTTTTCATAAAAACAGCTTGATTAAAATAGTCTCAGTAACCAGATCTTCATGCAGTTTTAAAGCAACATGTAGAACATATGTAACTGTTACAGGACACAGAGGTATCATAGTTGTGATTCATTGAAAAACAGTGAAATCACTATTAGAATAGCTCAATAGGAACATCTCTGCATAGAATTTCTAACAAAGTTCTTTATCCACTGAAGTAGCATCTGCTTTGTGCCATACAAAAAAAATATACATGAACAGGAGTTTTATCTCCTTAAAAGTTTATTTTTTCTTATTTATTTCAACATTTGTTTAATATATATTTTTAAATATTTTTAGGAAAAATAAATACTCCCCATTTATTTAAATTACCTAAAGCCTCATAGGCCTACCTCTCTCTTTCTCCTTTTTTTTTTTTTAAATTAGAAAAAATGCAAGCAAATGGTTTCCTTTTTGGATAACAAAAAAAATTGTACAAAATACCAATGATCAGAAGAGGGAAGAGTGAATTTGTGTAAAACAAACGGTGCAAAATTGAACTGGTTGACAAACTCAGCTGGAAGTCCAGAGGCATTGTCTTGCCAACACTTATGGCTGGGTCTGGGAATGCAAACAGTAACATCAAGATTTGGTTGCTTCTTTATATCTTTACTCTCCTCTGTACGAAATCACTGTCCGTCTTCCATGGAGGTCTCCATAAACTCAGATTTACACCTTCTTAACTGCAAGACTGAGCTTACTAGGCAGCACCAGTGGTAAAAAACCCACCCACCAATGCAGCAGACAGAGAGACACGGGTCCCGTCCGTGGGTTGAGAAGATCCCCTGGAGGAGGGCATGGCAGCCCACTCCAGTATTCTTGCCTGGAGAATCCCACGGACAGAGGAGCCTGGTGGGCTACAGTCCCTAGGGTCACACAGAGTTGGATATCACTGAAGCGACTTAGTAGGCACGGACAACCTCAAGACCATCAGATTAGCTCTCCGTGAACCAATTCAGATCACATAACTTTTCTGATTCAGTTTCCTTGAGCAGGATCAGTATAGATTAGCCAGATATTCTTTCAAAGTGGACCAATCACTGTGGTAAGACAGATGGGAGAAAAGCCTTGACCAGGTTCTACTACCCTCCTGGAGTACTTGCTGGGATCAGTAAAGCATGACCACAAGTCCAGGGAGTAGGAAAGAGTGAGTGCCCTCAGAAACCATAGTTCTTATCCCAGAAGAAGAAAGATCTATGTGTGCAAGTCAAGGGAACAACTACCCAAGTCTCCACACATGCTCAAAAACAAGCATATGGGGCTTACCGCATCCAGAGATCATTGAAGGACTTAGCTTTCATACAACTTAGGAGACAATTTTGCTGAGTTATAGTGTCTTCCACCACCATTTCTAGTTGGTGACTAAAGTAGGTCTCTGAACAGCTTTGGAAGGGGAGTTTTGTGTGCCTAAAGGAGTCCTTTCATTTAAGAAATTACTTTGCCTAGAAAATTGAAAAATGCTTTCAATAAGTCATACCATCTGCTGCTGTCATATTAACTTAAAACTGGCCAAAACTGAATCTTCATTAATGTGACTTGTAGGTTCCACCCTCACTTTTTTTTTTAAGTAGTGTTATTTGAAACTAACCCTCCAAAATAGTATTTACATGAATGGTATTAGGATTTTGTGCATTATTTTGCCTATTTATCTATTATATTTTGGTAAAATATGGGTTATACATAAAGTAACAAATGCAAAACTTTTTAAACGTTTGTAATATAACTAGCCAGAAAGCAGAGGGGCTTACAGGCCACCACATGGGGACACACATCTTATTCTGGATGCCACATTTTGAGGCCAGCAACTCTGAGAATGCTTATTTTCTACTGCTTCAGAGGATGTTTGCTAGAAACCTTTTTTTTTTTCATTTTTTGTAACAGTTGGTAAAATAAATAAAATATACAGTCAGTGAATCTACCATCTCTGAGCTTTGGTCATGCGGGGAAATAAATCTTTCATTGCGTGCCTTGCTCTTTGAAGAGCTGAAAGAAGATAAAAACAAAGTAAAACTTTTGCTTATGGAAGTCACTGCCTTAGCAATAGCTGCAATTACTGAGGATTGAACCCATGCCAGAGGTTAGTAGGCAATGCTTAGCTGGCACACCAAATATCTCTCTGCATCTGCAGAAACTACCTCATTGCTCAAACACTTCATATTTTCCATTTTATCACCCATTTTATTGTCCACAAACCCAGCGAGGTGATAGGAAGAGCCTGTGATCTCAGAAGCCATGATTTCTTTCTCGTTGTGTCACATACTTGGCCTTGTTATCTCACACTTTGCCATTCTTTTTGTTAGCATGGGTTTCTTCCTATTAAGCAAACACACACATGCATGCACACACTGTCACACCCAAACACACCTTTTCCTCACCTATGTCTCTAAATCACTACACTGAATTCTGCCTAAATAGCTCAGAGTCCCACAGGGGTGATTCGAGAGAAGGAATTGTTATCTTCTTTTTTATAGAGCAAAAACCCAAGGAACATAAAATTTAATTGATGTATCAACCCACTCACTTGTTAGTGATGATATAACCATCAAGCCAAATTCTCCTAGGACTCTGGAATGTGAGACAGAGCAGAGACTGTACACTATCTATATGCATCTATGTGTGTGTGTATGTCTGTGTGTGGTGTGTTTACATATTTTGATTTTTTTTTCTTTTTCTTGAGGTGCTCTAAGAATATGTGTAGGTCCAAGCATTATTGGATTATGACTCTAGTAGTTCAAGTATCAATAAATATTGTGTTGGCCAGAAAGTTCATTTGGGTTTTTCCATAACATCTTAACAGAAAATACAAAGGAACTTTTTGGCCAACCCAGTATTTGTTTGGCTATTACACTAATATGAGGAATGTTTCATGGTTCTGTGCGTTTCTAAATTTTTTGACCATTCCAGGCATTAAGAAATACATTTCTACAGCAACTCAGTGAACCCATGGATAAACACATGCACATATAACTGCAATACTTTCACCAAATAGTATTGGCTTTCACTCCATATGATGTACACTAATATTCCCTGGTCACAATCTACTAAAAATGTGTGATGACTCTTTAAACTCTATCATGACCTACAGCGAAAAGCACTGGTAAAGTGGGAAAATGACGTCAAGGAGTCATGGTTTCAAATTTCCTGATTTTGCCTTTTATTGTGTTAATTTGAGTAGTCATGTAGATTCGGCTTTCATGACTGTAGGGTGGGAATAAGAACACTTTTCTTTTGATTTGAAGTGAGTATTAGGTAAGGTTAACTAGGAGAGTAACAGATGCTCTTTAATCTTCCTTGACAAATTGGTTTATTTCACATTTTATAGCTTTTCATTTCTGTGGGAGACATGAGAAAAAATAGTTTCCTCTGATCACTTCATTATCTACTAATGTTAATATTATATTAGTAGATATGGCGTATCCCCTTGTTCAGAACAAAATACAAACGCCATTGCCTTTGTTTTGGGCATATAATGATGAAATAATAGCTAACATTTTGAGCACATTACTACTTGCCAGACATTGTGCATACCCATTTTCATGAATCCTTTCAGAATTCGCGTGAAGTGGGTACTGTGGATCTTCACCTTTTACAGAGGAGGCATAAAGCACGTTGCACAAGGTCATGAGCCAGAACCCAACTCAAGCAACTTGACTCCAGTCCAGATAACACACTTAGCTCCTTCTCCCTTGTTTCTCCTCCACTTGCTTTGATTAAGAGGCAGTCGCCATCCAGGTGACTGCTGCGTAGTCACACAGCCCAGTGTGATTCTTGACTCTTTGTGAGACATCAGACGAGTTGCTGAAACTGTTCTCTCGGATATAGTCATTTGTATTATGACTTGTGTTGAGTCAGTTAAATGAGTTAATAGGTGCAAGAGCAGCACATGCCACGTGAGAAGAAATATGCAAATGTTAGTATCATTTCCTCAGTCCCTTTCAAAAATCCCTACCCTCTTTTAAGATAGCTCTCTGTGTATCTGTGTCTGTGGGTGTCTGTATGTGTGTTTGCGTGTGTGTGATTTAAGATCTGTGAATAGGGTCAAAATCGTAATCTTGGCAAATAAAGCAGTGTGATGCTAAGGCACCTATGTCTAGATAATTCTCTACTGATAGTAAAGATATCAGATTTCTTGAAATTATCCTTGTCTTTTTTCAACTTGAATTTTTAAAGCTGAGGTCGATATAAGCATGCTTATATCATAATAAGATTATAGCAGACACCATCTATGTGTATGTATCTCTCTTCCATATCATGCTGAGTTATACTGAATACTTCTCAAGTCCCTGGAGTCCAGAACACTAGAATACAGGGAATACTCAATAAATGAGTGTGCTGCTTTTAATACAGTGAACCACATTGTTAAGTGCCAAATGCATTTTAGGGCTATAGCAAAAGGTAAACTGCATCCACTGTCTAAACACACATTCATTATATAAAGTACACAAAGTTTAGCCATGAAATGCAAGAGCCATGCTTTTCTTTTTCTAGAACTTATTTTTTTCATAAGACATTACAAAAGCTATTAAAATTTGATCTAATATAATTGCATTAATCTTTTTTTTTTGCATTAATCTTTTTTTTTTTTTTTTTTGCATTAATCTTATATTAAATAGTTTAGGTATGTTTCAAACAAAACATGAAATTCAATCTTACATGTGAAGGATTGTATGCTAGACCGTGTAGGCAAATTAACTTGCCGTCAATGAAATGTGTAAGTTTGTATCCAAGGGGCATTTATCTGATTTTCATAATAGAAGCAAGTGAGCCTTTTCTTTTATAAATGGATTCGTATAATGGATCCATCATAATTTTAAAATGCAAACATTGAAAATACTTTGGGCACCTTCTGTGAAGCAGTCTTATAAAACACAAAGGATATGATAAACCTACATATAACCATAAGGTAGAAGTGACACGTTGAACTTGACCACAAGAATGGAGTCAGTAAAATCCAAACTGAGATAATGCAGTAGCCAATAAATAAATAAATATTCTCCTTGTCAACCAGTAAGTGGTAAGACAAAAACAGTGATATAAAATACTTATAGATTAAGAGAGGCATGGCTTCCTATGTGGTGCAGTGGAAAAGAATCCACCTGCCCATGCAGGAGATGCAAGAGACCCAGATTCAGTCCATGAGTCAGGAAGATCCTCTGGAGCAGGAAATGGCAACTAGCTCCAATATTCTTGCCAGGAAAATTCCACAGACAGAGGAACCTGGTGGGCTACAGTCTGCGGGGTCGCAAAGCGTTGGACATGGCTGAACACACACACATGTGCATGTGTGCATGTGAACACACACACACATACATGAGAGACAGCAATTTAGTTACCATGCTATCATCTATGGAAATCATTTTGATCCTACTTTAAAAACATAAAAAATGCAATTAGGCATGTAAACTCTCACTGGATATTTGATAGTACTAAGGTATTAATATTAATTATTTAAGGGTGATAATGGGTTAGTAACTTGGTTAAGATAGTCCACATTTTATAGATACAAATACTAAAATATGAATGAGGAATTCTGTCTGAAATTTTCTTACTTGCATTTGGAAAGGGAGGAAAGAGGACAGAAGAGTGGTTTGGGCAGTTGTGCTCTTGGGATGACAGTTGTAAGGGCTGACTGATTATACATGGCAATTCATATTATTTTGTTGAATTTTATGTATGTTTTAAAGTATCCATAGTAAAACAAGTTTGAGACTTGTGGATTTGCCTTAGTTCTATCCATTAAATTAGATTGAATTAATACATTTAAAAGAGGAGGTACTTAATCAAACATTTATAAAGTATTTTAAAAGTAACCAAGTGATAATATTAGAAATGATTTGCCATATATAAAGGCAATATATTTCACTACTGGCTTCTTTGCAAAGCTACAGCAAATTGACCTTAGGCTATATAGCATAATATTTAGAGTCTAAAACACTAAGTGCTTTTGTAGTGATGTTCCATAGCATGAGACTTGAAGATAATATAATAAATTTCACAGTACTACAAAAGAAATGTTCTGTGCTCAACAACAGAGACATTTAGCCCTCACTAAATGAAAATTCTTAGTAGGCAGATAAATACATAAATATAGAATTGCAAAACAACAGAATAAATACAGTACTAGAGGTGTGTATTGAACATGGAAAGATGGTGATCAGTTCAGCTTGAGCATCAACATGTGCATGTATGCGTGCTAAGTTGCTTCAGTTGTGTTGGGCATCAGTACTGACGTCAAAGAAAATGTAGTTATGTTTTTTTGTTGTGATACATGCTGTGTTCCCTTGTGGTGATTTAAATTACAGACCAAGAAGATATTGTTTGCAGACTTTCAGGAATAAAACCTTTGGAGTAAAATTTGCCATTGACCAGTGTATCTAAGGATCTCTTCTAAAATAGAGAAAACGAAAATCACTGTCAGAGAATTATAATTTATATGCCAAGTGTGTCTGATTTTCATTTAATGCAATTCATATTTGTTTAAATTGAAGAATTCTGAAGCTGAGATGGTAGGAAAAAAATGTCTTACACACTTAGTATACTTTCATTTTAATTGCATGTTTAACATAAATACCTTAGACTAATACATGATTTTATTTACAGTTCACTTTGTTTGATGTGTCTGCTAAAAGATGGAATTACATTAGATATCATTTGTTATTTTTTGATCATTGTGTATTCAATATCAACTGTTGAGTATTAAATTTTTTGAAAACTAGCATATCTAAATGTATGTTCAACTTCTTTTTTATGCAGTTTGAGAATTTTTCCGAAGAGTTAATCTGTTTTGATGCACTGTTAATGGGAGTTCAAGCCACTAGTTTATCTTAATAGTCTTCAAGGTCAGAGGGAAAAATCAATAATCTGATAGATTTCTTGGGATAAAAGCATGTATGGTATACCTATGTAGAGGTGCATTGTACCAATATTCTTTTGAAAAGAAATCATGTCATTTATAATGGTATCTTATACATACCTAGTGTAATAAATGATACCAGTGATGTTTTAATAATATACAAAGTGAACTAACATTACTCAAAAAGGCAATGTTTTCTTTACAAGTAGTGTGGCAACTCAATTAAATGGACTTTCTTTGTTATTAGTCATAGGGAAGGTACATAGACAGAAAGTTCCCCAAGGTTAGGCACAAGCTCACAGTAGGTGCTCCATAAATGCTTGATGAAAGCTCAAAGCTCTCATTATGGTCATGTAAGGTTTTGTTTCGTGCATTCTCTACCTGCATTTTAAAAAGATCACATTCTCTAGGGACTTCCCTGGTGGTCCAGTGGTGAAGACTCCACCCTGTCAATGCAGGGGACACAAGTTCCATCCCTGATCAGGGACCTCAGATCCCCTCATGCCATGAGGCATGGACAAAAAAAAAATCATCTTTAACTGTTTAAATGAGGGAAGCGGTCTATAATTACCAACTGTCATTTTGAATCATCTGTTCACCCCTCTCCAGTCATTAAAATAGTTAATTGGGTTTCCAAGTTCATTTAATCTCATGATACAGTGAACAATTATATCTGTCTTACCAGAGATAGAATACATTGATTATATTTTGGAGGTACATTAACTATTTGAGTCACTCAGGGAATGAGAGTAAGCTCTTTACTAAATGGACTGAAAGCGTTGCTTTCCTCCGGAAATTATCTGGATTCTGGTGCTGTAATTTCAGTTTTTTGCTTTTTAACATGAAGTGCAATATAGAAATATTAAGTTTGATTTTCACCTAACCCAGAGAGCCATTTATATATGCGTATACATATGTGGGCTTCCCTGGTGGCTAAGCTGGTAAAGAATCCGCCTGCAATGCAGGAGACCTAGGTTCAGTCCCGGGTTGGGAAGATCCCCTGGAGAAGGGAAAGGCTATCTACTCCAGTATTCTGGTCTGGAGAATTCCATGGACTATAGAGACCAAAAGGTCGCAAAGAGTTGGACATGACTGAGCTACTTTCACTTCACATACTTATGTGGAATAACATATAATTAGAGCACCAAGTTAGATGTGGATTAAGTGCCTGGGTTAGGACCTAGGTACCCATAGAACTTCCCTGTAGCTCAAATGGTAAAGAATCTGCCTGCGAGGCAGGAGACCAAGGTTCGAGCCCCTGTTTGGGAAGTTCCTCTGGAGAAGGGAATGGCGTCCACTCCACTGTTCTTGCCTGGAGAATTCCGTGGACAGAGAAGCCTGGTGGGCTACAGTCCATGGGGTCGCAAAGAGTCGGCCACGACTGAGTGACTAACACACACACACACGTAAAGATTTCCTCTTCTTGCTGAGGAAATGATTACTCCCTGTGAGTGACTATATTATTGTGTCTGATCCAAATCCATTCTTTTAAAACTTTAGCTAAATACAATAGCAGCAGCTACAAATTCCATTAGAGAAGGAGGAAAGATGACCAAAAATGACTTACTGACTAATATAAAGCTCTTAATTGCATGTTGCAACCAGCTAGTTTATTGTGTGTGTGTATTTTTGTTTGGTTGGTTTTCTTCGGTTTTCAGTTGGCTATTTTATTCTATTCAGAGTTAAATTGCACTTCCCAGAGTTTGCAGTATATAAATTACTTCAGAAAACACTACAGTGACATCATTTTTCACTTATGTGACCCATCAGACATTCTACTGATTTGAAAGGGGAACATTTTCCCAAGAATTTACATGAACTTATATTAATTTAACATAGGATAGTTAGGAAAAGAGGGATATTCTGTCAAAAATGTATGACTGAATGAAAGTAAGTGAATAGTTTTTTTTTTTTTTTTTTTTTATGGTATCACCCTAAATCTTTACTAGGTAAGATATGGAAGAAAATTGGTAGATATTATTATCTGTTAGTTATAAAGTATACTATGTGGAGAGACAGACTTTCTAAACAGCATATACCATATGTATATGAAAAGGGAAGAAAAATAAGAAGAACGATTCCATATTCAGCTATTCCCAAATTAATTGAGAAGGTATTAAAACTCACTGGAATATTTCACAGTGAATTAAAAACTGAATCAAATAATACCAGCAGAGAAAAATAGTTATTCTGAACAGAATTCTAAATTGGAGCCTTTTTATATAATATATTGTACTGCATAGATATGTGAGAATCATGTATGTTAAGTACACCAGGTGCTTTTTCTCTGGTGGATTTAAATAGTGAATCATTGCTAAATGAAGATACTTTTTTGTGAGATGAATAATCACATCCTAATACGTTATTCATATGACTTTTCTCTTTCTGTATTGAATATAATGTATGTAAAAAATAAAAGAACAAAGCAAGCATGTGTATGTATGTATGTATTATTGTATTCTGTTTCCCAAAATGAAAATATATCTGATGAGCCTTTCCATGGAATAGGATCTTGGACAATTGTCAAATAGGTAGTATTACTGACTTCTCTCACCAATTAATATTCCTGTTTACCTAGATCACTTTTTCTTGTCACAATTAAAAAGGTCATAATTCTTTCTACAACTAATCCCTCTAACTCATTATGGAAGCTGCATCCTTATCATGTCTGACAATTATGTCGAAGTGTGATTACTATTTTTCAAAATTTATATGAGTATTATAGAGCCATTTTTCTCAATAAATTTTTGTGTTTTTCATAAGAAATTACTATCACACTCTGCATATTTTGTGTCACATACTATATAATCTTAAAAATGGAAATTTCAAATAGATTGTTTTCCATGACAAAAGAAACAGAGAATAAGTTATCTAAGTATTAAAATGAAACTATTTTAAATAATTAAAATTAAAATACTATTGTGATTATTTTTCATAGTCAGTGGTAACTTAATAAGAGTAGGTTTAATTTTACTTTCTGGAGCATATCTAACCTAAATTAAACATCTGTAAATTAGCATTCCTCTTGAATTACTATTACATTTCAAAATACCATATGTAAGTATTCAGTGGACTGCAATGAAAGTAGCAAGTCTGTCTTCCTATTTCTGGACATACTTATGGCTATTTCCACTTTTGGATTTAAACTCAGCAATTTAGTACATATTCAAGTTTGCAGAGATGTGAGCTAATAACCATGCAGTAGTGTAACTGTGCTATATTTAATCTGGAAGGTTCATCTCCTGGCGATAAGGTTCATTTAGTTGAATATGAGTATCTGGCCAAAAACATTATCATGTTTTCAGAAACTACCATCCTACTTGTGAATTAAACCAGAGGTGGATTTCATTTGCAACAAAATGTACTGTTTATTACACTAATTGCTCCTTAATACATTATTTCTCACTGAAGGACCAAATACTTTTCATATGAAAAATGGTCTCTGCTGCTAACATACACATACCTGCATGTATCACCATGGTTGAGTATACCAGATTAAGTGTCTCAGTTCAGTTCAGTTCAGTCACTCAGTTGTGTCCGACTCTTTGCGACCCCATGAATCGCAGCACACCAGGCCTCCCTGTCCATCACCAACTCCCAAAGTTTACTCAAACTCATGTCCATCGAGTCGGTGATGCGATCCAGCCATCTCCTCCTCTGTCATCCCCTTCTCTTCCTGCCCCCAATCCCTCCCAGCATCAGGGACTTTTCCAATGAGTCAACTCTTTGCATGAGGTGGCCAAAGTATTGGAGTTTCAGCTTCAGCATCAGTCCTTCCAATGAACACCCAGGACTGATCTCCTTGAGGATGGACTGGCTGGATCTCCTTGCAGTCCAAGGGACTCTCAAGAGTCTTTTCCAACACCACAGTTCAAAAGCATCAATTCTTTGGTGCTCAGCTTTCTTTATGGTCCAACTCTCACATCCATACATGACTACTGGAAAAACCATAGCCTTGACTAGACGGACCTTTGTTGGCAAAGTAATGTCTCTGCTTTTTAATATGCTGTCAAGATTGGTCATAACTTCCTTCCAAGGAGTAAGTGTCTAGGGAGCAGTAAATTTCAGGTCATTGCCACTAAGCAGCTGTGTAATAAATATGGTAGAAGGAGGCCACTAAAGACTGAAGTCAGTCATACTCCTTCAGGTGACAGTGCAGGATACCAGACAGACACCTGTATGCTTTCTGGGAAAATTGGATATAGAATCTTTCAGTCTTGATAATGACCTATTCACTGCCTGGGCTATTTTGTTTTGCTTTTAAGAAATTATCCCTATAGAAAAAGGAGCCTAACATTCTAGAGAATCAGCTTCAGAGAAAATTATGGAATCTCAGATGTTTAAGATTTGCTTTACACCCAGGCTTTCATTGCCATCAAACCAAACAGCAACCTAAAGTGAACCTCTGAACTTTTCCTCAAGAGCAAGTGTGCTGGATTAATGTCCTGTCAGGTGAGTTGTAGGGAGAACAAGTTTTTAGTGTCTGTGGCAAAGTATGCACTAGTGAATGATGTTTTTCAGTCTCACTGGAAATTTAGCTTCCCTGACAAACACTGTTGATGAACATGTGGTATGAATGATGCCAAAGCCATGATCTGGAGACCAGTTACCCTTGGCAAAAGAAGGGTCTATGGTACACACACACATATGGATACATATTACTGAAGTACAGTTGACTTGCAATATTATCCCTACAGCTTATTTATTTTTTACATAGTAGTTTGTAACTGTGCGTCTTAACCCCTTTCCTCTATCATGCCCTTCCTTCCTCCCCCCAAGTTGTTTTCTGTATCTCGAGTCTTCTGTTTAGTTTTATTCCTTCTTCATTTTATTATTTTTAGATTCCACATACAGTCATAATGCACAGTATTTATCTTTCTCTGATTTATTTCACTAAGAATAATATCCTCCAGGTCCATTCATATTGTTGCAGATGGCAAAATTTCATTCCTCTTACAGCTGAATAATATTCCATTGTATATATATCATATCTTCTTTATCTATTCACATGTTGATGGATACTTACATTGTTTCCATATCTTTTCTATTGTAAATAATGCTGCTGTGAACATTGGGTGTGTGTATCTTTTCAAATTATTGTTTTGGGATTTCTTTAGACATGCAGGAGTGAAACTGCTAGATCATATGGTCTTCTATCTTAGTATTTCAGGGAACTTCCATACTATTTTCCATAGTGTCTTCACCAGTTTGCATTCCCATCAATAGTGTACCATGGCCCCTTTTCTCCACGTCCCTGCCAACATTTGATATTTGTAGACATTTGATTACAACCTTTCTGACAGGTGTGAGGTGATATCTCACTGTGGTGTCGATTTACACTGATCTGCTGATTAGCTATATTGAGCATCTTTTCTTGTACAGTCAGCCATCTGTATATTTTTTTGAAAAATGTCTGTTCAGGTCTTCCACTCATTTTTAAACTGGGTTATGTGTTTTTTTTATATTGAGTTGTATGAGCTGTCCATATACATATTTTATATATTAACCCCTTATCAGTAATAAAATTAGTAAATATTTTCTCCCATTCTATAGGCTGTCTTTTTTATTTTATTGATGATTTCCTTTGCTGTGCAAAAGCCTTTAAGCTTAATTGGGTCCCTTTTTTTTTATTTTTGCTTCTGTTTCCTTTGCCTTAAGAGGTAGATCCAAAAAAATATTGCTAGGATTTATGTCAAAAAGTGTTTTGCCAATGCCTTCTTCTAGAAGTTGTGTGGTTTTTCATCTTATATTTAGGCCTTTGATCCATTTTGAATCTATTTTTGTATATGGTGTGAAGATTCTGTGTTTTGAGGTCATAAATTTATTTTATCCAGTATATAATCTTGACGGTATAAGCATTGGTCACAAGCAATATTTAATGAAAAAATACAGATGCTGTAATATGGATCCTGCACAGCTATTAAAAAGCAACTTTACAAGCAGAGTTATCCAGACCTGGCATTGCATTTTGGCTCTATGCCTTTGTGTTTGAGTGTTGGAAGGTTACTCAACCTCCCTGAAACTCAGCTTCATCCTCTGTAAAATGGAGGTAATAATTCATATGCCATATGGTTTTTGTGAGAAATAAATGAAGCAACATATGTAAAACCTCTAGCATTATACTTAGCAAGTTGGTAGGTGCTAAATAAACTACACTTATTTTTATTACATTGTTATTTTATTTTTATTACAGTATTATGTCATGCATCAGTTTCATCTTTTTATACCAAGGATATATATAGCCTTCCTCTTTACAGAGAATGTTAAATCAATATATATTTTTTTTATTTTTAAACAGTTCCATTTTCGATATGAACATGATAATTTCAGCAAAAATAACAAGTACCCACTTTATACCATAGCTGTGGAAATGGCAAAGAAAGATAAAATCTAGTGTCCTGGGGAATCTTTCAGTCTATTTAGAAAGATATTCAGTGCATAGCTGGAATAGGAAAGGGCAACCCATTCCAGTATTCTTGCCTGGAAAATCCCAAGAACAGAGGAGACTAGCTGGCTACAGTCCATGGGGTTGCAAAGAGTTGGACACCACTGAGCGACTGAACATGTGAGCGTGTGCATTGCATAATCCATACAAGTTTTAGCGCGTTTTACCATACCTTTTCATGCATTTAGTATTCTGCAGTATTCATCTACAGTGTTCATTACATCAGATATGTTGATCAATAGGAGAACTTATGTATCCTATGTAAAATAACCAGAAAATGCAAGTGATGTTTAAAAATTGAACACTTTGCAAACATTTTGAGAACAGAAACATATGATATATTTCTAATGTGAAGTAGCATATAGCTGTCTTACAATAGTGTCTATCTCACTCTTTTCCCCTGCTCTCCTACTATGAAAGTTATTTTCCTCTATTTATCTTATTCCCAAAAGGAGACAGAATAACACTTCTCTTTTCAGATAGCCAGTGGTAAAAGTTTGAGGAAGTCATTTCCTACTTTGCTACTAGCAGACTATCCACGGTTATGGAAAATGCATCTCACTTAAAAAAAATAAATGTAAGAACACTAATGCCAGTTGCCCTGGAGGACTTGACTTTGTCCTGGTCTAGTGTCTGACAGGCTTCTCATTTAATGTCACCTTACTCAGCCTGAATTTATATGACAAATAAATCCAAATGACAGTAAACCCATACAAAGTGAAGCTCAGCACATGGAGCGATGGGCCATGGAGATATCTGCCTGGTGCAATGAACGTATCAATAATTCAAACCTCTTTATCGATGCCTGATTTTTTCTGTTTCATCTAGTGCACCAGACAGAGAACTCTGGTTCAAAGTCAAGGCTATTCAAAGAGTTCCATGCACTCTTACAAACAAGAACGCTTTTCACTACCTAAGTGATGATGTGTTGCAGAGGTTTTTGTTTCTTTCTGAACTTTGCAACATAACTAAATATTCCACTGACATTTTTCTCGTCTACTTTTCCTCACGTCATAAAAACTTCTGGCTCAGTCCAGTTATATTTGCATTTTGGACTGCAAATTTGATCTGTCTAAAGTACATTTAATTTACAATTTAGTTATATGGATTTGAACAGGCACTAAATTCTTGCTGTGAAGTTGGCAACTAAACAAAATATAAAATATTATGTGTTGAAATTTGTATTTATTCCAATGCCACTTAATTGCTTTTGTGGATTTGGACAGCTATTCTGATTCCGAATTGATTCTCAATTGTTTGTTTCTATAAATGCTGCCCCTGCCCCGGACTCTAACCCACCATGATGATTAAAAGCAATAAAGCTCTATTGTTATAAATGTTATGAACTATCTAATACTTTGAATATATAGCACAAACCTCATCATGGGAGCAAGGAATTATTGTTTTTCCTTTTTAGTCTTACAGATGATCAGTTATTTAGACAGCAATCAGACTAACTCTGTGGTAAATTTAATGAAGAAGTGAAAAATTTGATAAAGAAGTTTTAAATGCAGGTTTTTTTCCTTCAAAATATTTACTATATCTTATACTAATAACTAATTGTGCCATGATAGTAACTTCATATACCACTTTTTGAAGCAGAAACATGTAAACTATTTGCAGTTTATCCTTGTCTTTGCAAACACATCAGCCTACTTCTGAAACATTAGCCAAGCACTTCCCTGTTTTCCTCTGCCCTCTGTCAATCTTTTTGTTTTTAACTCTAAATTACCTTGTGCTAAACTGTTTCAATCATGTCCAACTCTGCAACCCTATGGATGGTGGCCCATTAGGTCCTCTGTCCATGGGATTTTCCAAGCAAGACCGGACTGGGTTGCCATTTCCTTCTCCAGGAATTCCTTCTTAAGAGATAATGCAAATATTTAGAGGACTTGAAGATACACAATTTTAAAATAATTTCTTCCATTCATAACAATATTTCATAAATGTTATAGCTCACTAAATCATAACAGCAGTTCGATAACTTGAGATATTTTCTGTATCCCGGCCAAAGTATTTATGAAAGTTTTTTAAGGTTATTTGAAGGGAATTCCCAATGTAAAATATTTCTTAAGCTGCATGGTTATCTCCTTTAATTATTAGTATAAAATAAGTGATTAGTGGCATGTTTTAGTAAGATCATACAAAGGTATTTAATATGGATATTAGTTGGATATATTTCGATTGATTACAAACTTTTAAAAGAGGGGTAGACTTCTGTGATTCTTAAATTCCATGACAGAAGCTATGTGAATTATTCATTTTGTTCTTGATGATAGAGAATAAACATAATGAGACATTGTAGGCAGATTCTTTACCATCTGAGTCACCAGGGAAGCCCATAATCAGGCTGGCTAAGCTAATTAAAACACATAATAGTTGTTTATCTTTCTGAAATAAATCATATATGTCAATACTGTACACAAATAAAACGTGTTGTATTTGCATTTCTGTGATGATACCATGTGACTGATAGCAAAATTGTTTTTCATTTTATTGAGAAATCGTTTCAAATTTTAGCCGATTTGTACGATATATAAGCTTCTCCCCAGGTGGTGCTAATGATAAGGAACTTGTCTGCCACTGCAGGAGACCTAAGAGTTGTAGGTTCGATCCCTGTGTCAGCAAGATCCCCTGGAGGAGGGCATGACAACCCCTTTCAGTATTCTTGCCTGGAGAAACCCATGGACAGAAGAGCCTGGCGGACTATAGTCCATGCATAGGGTCGCACAGAATCGAGCATGACTGAAGTGACTTAGCACACACGCATCACATTCTTAGGTAATAATAGGAAATATTTTTACAACTTGGTACAATCAGCTCTCAACCCTGTAATGGTCTTCTTTACTGATGTAATTCCAGAGTATATTATAAATGCTCTCTCTTTCCTCCCAAAGGTACATAAGTAGTTTAACACTAATAAGAAAATTGAAAAACTAAGTTTTGCAATTTGCAGTAAGATATTTATGCATTAAAAGTAGAGTTCAGTCAAATTGGTTTAATGTGTTCCTATTTTCTAACCATAAAAGTAGCCTCAAGGGGGAAAAACTCTGCATGACATAAACTGTAAATTGCATTTAAGTTTTTTGTTGTTTTGCTTTGGTTTTTTGGTTCTTCTTGAGTTGAACTGTGAGATCTATACAAAACATGAAAGGATTTAAAAGCAGGGAAATCTGAAGATGGTTGTGAATTGATGTCTGGCATTAGGGCCTCAGTTTATTCATCCGTTCAGTTTGGTTCTAGGCATGCCGTTGAGTCAGGTTTATTGTCAGCTTCAGTTCAGGAGTTTAGTAGAGGAGAAGCAGGCAGGAGCAGGAAGGTAGAAGAGATCAGGGAAGGTGAGATCAGCTATATCTGAAGGCAGTTTTAACGCTAGAGACCACTATTTTGGGAGATCAGAATCACCCAAAGTCCTGATGCCCACCCCTAGAACTATTAAATGCACATCTTGGGGTGAAGGTAGAACTATAATCTTCATTTTTAACAAATGCCATTTTTTTTTCTCATACTGTAATTAAAACCCAGTAGTGAGGCATAAAATTAACTGAGTGGATCTTAATGAACAGTTTTAAATTAAACAAGAGAATGAAATGAGATGGAACATATATATATAGTATATTAAAAAAATATATATAAATATGTATAATATATATCAAAATATGTTGCACGCAGTGAAGAAAAGCATTTTTTTATCATCTTTCCCTTTGTGTGTGTGTATGTGTGTATATGTTTATACACACATACGGAACAGGAATGCAAAATTTATTTCTTACTATTGCTAGTGACTTAAGAAAAACAACTTTGAAGGTGACTACCCCAGAAATATCTTACTTGATAGATATTAGTTGATAGATTGGAAATGACCAATAACCCTAACCCTATCTTACTTGATAGATTTGGAAAATGACTACCTAGAGCAATGAAAATTCTAAGATGCTCCTATCCCTTCCAATCTGAACATAGATAAACTCACTTTGTTAAGGAGAAGTCCTTGGGGTATAGTAGTATTTCAGATTCTAAAGAATAAAAATTGCCCTTACTTTGAATTTCCTAGTGTCAAATTGTGTTGCTTCTGTTTAAATAATCTCCCCTCGCCTAATTGTCCATGCCTGTCTTATCTCCAGGCCGTTAGGGTCTCTCTCATCTGCCACTGCCCTCTGTTAGGCCTTCCAGCCAATGGGGGAAGTAGGAGCAGAGCTGCCAGGACAAAATTGTCATCTGGAAGTTTCCAAGATGTCCTTTTTTTGGATTTCCCTCTTCTATTGCTTGCATCTTACAAAATGTGTCCTTAACCCTTCCTGGAATCTTTCTAGAATAGAACCTAATTGATTACGACTCTACCCTGCCATCTTTCAACAGTTCTTCACCACATGCATTGGTTTATATATGAGGTTGGGAAAAGCAATGAATGACCGACATTCTTGATATTGATTCCTGTGGTTGTTCAGTTGCTAAGTTGTAGCTGACTCTTTGCAACCCCATGGACTACAGCTAGCCAGGCTCCTCTGTCCTCCACTATCTCCTGGAGTCTGCTCAAATTCATATCCATTGAGTTGGTGATGCTATCTAACCATCTCATCCTCTGCCACCGGTTTCTCCTTTTGCCTTCAATCTTTCTCAGCATCAGGATCTTTTCCAATGAGTTGGCCTTTGACATCAGGTGGCCAAAGTATTGGGGTTTCAGCTTCAGCGTCAGTCCTTCCATTGAATATTCAAGATTGATATCTAAATCTGATAACTGGTGAGTCTGACTGCCACTTTATTGCCTGCTATAAGGAGCATCACCATGTTAGCTGTTAAAATAATGAGAGTGGCGACAATTGTAATATTGATAAAGGAAATAATGTGCTCAGGGCTTTACATGGTTTATACCAGCAATTCTCAAAATTTAGTGTGCATCACAATAATGTCTTTTTTTTTTTTTTTTTTGCTCAGCAAAGATTTTCTGAATGTGGGGCTAGAGGGCTTTTGAGTACTGAACAATTTTTCAGATAATTTCCAAGCACTCTGGAGATTAGGATTCATGGATTGTGTAACCTAAATACTAGTTATACTATAATGTAAAGCACTCACACTTTCCCCCATATTAGAGATTAGGAAATTGAAGCTTATGGGAATTAAGTGTTTTGCCTTAACTCATGGAGTTTGTGAGTAGTAAAGCTCACATGAGGAAAGTTAAGAATCCAAGAAATATTTTTGAAATGCTCTGATATGAGAAATCTTAGGTATCAACTTCAAGCCCAGTGTTTTTTCTAGTTGAAGGAAGAATGGGTAAAATACTTACCACTTTAGGAGTTTAATCTACTTCCTCAAATTTCTCTTAATCCTTTTGGTATGAAATTCTTAAAATTTACATCACTCATGGAAGATTTTCTTAAGACACCAAATATTTTAATCAGTGTTACTATGTTATCTGAGGGAGCAACACATTGTCTAGAAGGCAAAACATAAAAACTCTGGCTCTCATTACCATGAATATCCATAAATCAATGCACAGAAGTCACAGGACAGACAAGACAATTTGTCATGGACGATTGATGCAATATTGTTAGGAGAATGACATATTTAGGAGAAAAAGAAAAGGAAAAACTATGGTGCAACAAATGTTAAAAGGAGAAGGTGATACTAAAGATGATTTTAAAAGTGCCTGATAATGTTGTCATTAATGGCATTATATCTGAGAATTTCCTACTCTTGAAAAACTAGCAAACTATTGTATAGAAATAAAGTCATGAATAACAATACACATCTATAATGATAAAAAGTAGAGTAATCACTAGTTATAGAAAACTAATCATTAATTGAGGAGCAAAATAGGTCATACATGTCTTATGATGGGCATTAGATAAATAACTTCATGGAGATGAATGTTCTAGTGTTTTTCATGGCATGTTGATCATTCCCGTGCCTATGCAGGCTAGGGACGTGCTCAGTCACGTTCATCTCTTTGTGACCCGGTGGACTGTAGCCTGCCAGGCTCCTCTATCCATAGAATTTTCTGGGCAAGGATACTGGAGTGGGTAGCCATTTCCTACCCCAGAGAATTGATCATTCCCATACTAATTAATAAATAACTCTCTTAGTCTTCTTGTTTTTGAACAAAACCCCAAGTATGCTGATTTTAATTACAAATTACTTTCTCTAGAATGTGTTACAGCTTTTAGAAAAATAACACCCAAGTCATTTGTTTTCCCAAAGTAAAGTGAATGATAAGAAATGCTCATTTTAAGTTTTTTGTAATCATCTTCAAAATGTAGGCCATCTGCTCCCAAAAGGATTTGGGATATTTTATGATAAAACAAATTTATAATGAGATGTTAAAATAGAAATAATACCTCAGAAACCACACAGAAGAATAAGGAAATGTACCTACCCTGCTTGGGCTTATAAATAGATGATGATTGATTGCTGAGATTCCTCGTAGCCAAAGCACATAGAAATTTAGAATGATTTTTCCATTTTATTTCAGGATTAGAGTGGATTTTCAACCCTGCTGACATAGATGCTGAGCTCTATCCCAAAATAATTTTAGCATATGTTCCAAGTATCAGTACTCTTTAGGTGGGAGTATTGAATTACCCTTTGCTACTGCTAAGTCACTTCAGTCGTGTCCGACTCTGTGCGACCCCGTCCCTGGGATTCTCCAGGCAAGAACACTGGAGTGGGTTGCCATGTCCTTCTCCAATGCATAAAAGTGAAAAGTGAAAGTGAAGTCAGTCGCTCAGTCCTGGTCGACTCTTCGCTACCCCATGGACTGCAGCCTACCAGGCTCCTCCGGCCGTGGGATTTTCCAGGCAAGAGGACTGGAGTGGGGTGCCATTGCCTTCTCCAAATTACCCTTTAGGTGAGGGTAATTCAAATATGTAAGCTGAGCAGGAAACAGCTGACTTGTGTAAAACAAAGCTGAAAGGTTTATTAGACTTTAAGAAAATTACTTAAGTCCCACATGATAGAAAGTGAAGTATGTGCCTTTTCTTTATACTTGGCTTAAGTGTAACAACAAACTACACAGAATCTCCAATAGAATTCAAATCTGAATGTCTGATTTTCAGCCTAAGGAACCCCTATGAGAAGTGGCTGAGATAATCAACTTTTTTCTCCTGAGCACTTGTTTTCTTATGTCCAGGTTCTATCATCCTTTTAAGTAGGCTGATCTGTGCTAGAATACGATTTCACTAAGCCAGTACTCTTGTGACTATATGAGCAAGCCTCAATGTCTGTTTATCAATTTCTCGGGGTTTAATCAAGGCGAAGCTATTGCTTGGTGAGCAAGAGCCAAACTATGGATCATTTAGCCACTATGTGACAGGCAGGTTACTTCCATGGGTACTGGCTTCTGCATTTACCTCATAGTGCTATTGTGAAAATTAAATAAGCTTTGAATGGACACATGGTAAGAAATCAATGAGTGTTAGGGGATATCATTATGCATTTTAAATGCAGACATGTTATCAGCTATATCATTAAGGAGGCTTTGCCTTCTTCCAGTGTGTTCTGGGAAATGTCTGCTACCAATTACTGATTGTCCCCCTAGAAAGATTTCTCTTTGCATTATACAGTTGCAATATGTAAGTTTCTTGCTCAGTAAAGTATCTCTGACTTACTTCAGGGCTTTCTGTCAAACTAGGTGAAGATAATACATGTTATCTCTAGTTAATTCACAACCTGCCAATATGAGCAGTTGTTAGAAAAACTGAGCTTAAATATTAAAAAAAAAAAGTTTCTCCTAGAATACAAGAGGTAACTTAATGTGGTTTATTATTAGTTTTATTTCTTGATACACAGAATGTAATGAACTTCCCAAACTATGAGTGCCAGAGGGTTATAATTTTAGCACTTTTAAAGTGAAAATTAAGATATCAGGGAAGCAACGTGTACAAAATGTCAATGTATATGAAGTGTGAAAAAATAAAAAGATCAGAGACTTGGAAAAGGTCATAAGGTAAAAACAGAAAGGAATAAAATATTTGTCTTTAGATATGGTGCCCCATGTATCTTCTAAATATGAAATGAAAACAGACTTAGTCAAATAGGAATACTAGTAATAAAATATGATGGTCCTATGATGTCATGGCCTTATGGACTTGTTTTTCCCTCACGCTTAAAAATGTGCATTTGCTAGCAGCTTAAGAATTTGACCATTTTTCTCGAGGAGGTGGTAATTGAAATAAGTTGTTCTTGTGGCATTTAATATTGAAATAATATATGGCAAAGTTTGGATAATCTTGATTATATTTTCAAATTACGGCTGAAAATTAAACTCCAGTCAATATTTCAGACTATCTGCCGTACTGTATAATTATCACACTTTTTAAATTTAGTTTTTTAATTAGAGAAAAATTGCCTTACAATGTCATGCTGGTTTCTGCCATGCAACAATACAAATCAGCCATAGTTATACATATATCATGTCCCTCTTGAGTCTCCTTCCCCTCCCCCCATCCTACCCCTCTAGATCATTACAGAGTGCCAAGCTGGGGCCGCTGTATTATACACCAACTTCTCACCAGCCATCTATTTTACATGGTAGTGCATATATGTCTATGCTACTTTCTCCATTCAACCCACTCTCTCCTTCCCCCACTGTGTCCTTGGAGTCCCCATGTTAGAGTCAAGTAACAAGTATCCTCTTTTCCCTAAAGAACCATGGAATACCAACATGCTTACTTATTATTTATTTGTTGAATTTATTTTCCACTTTCCTTCTGAAAAGTTAAAGTTGTAATAGAAAGAATTCATCTTCCTAGAAAGTTTTTTCAATACACAAGTGTAAAACAAAGAAGTAAGAAAGTAGTAGACAACAGACAATATCTACAAATATGGTAACTCCAATTAGGCACCTTCAGTATTTATTAACTCTCTCCAGTGTAGATGAAGCTATTCTCAAAAATCAAGACATTCACTATCTTTCTTTATGCTAGCATAGTGGGGAAAATATGTTTCTTCCAAGTTTATGGAATTTTTAAAAAATATCTTTTATCAGCTCCATACATTTTTGGCTTATGGACAAAATTTGAGCTCAATTTACCATTATAATGTATAGGACACTCTACAGTGTACTGTCAGATTGGATTTCCATTGTATCCTTTAAATGGAGAGATTATCATTTATATTTACAGAAGTTGAATCCCAGCTCAGAAGAATTAAGTCAATAGCCCAAACCTGTTCAAATTCTAGTTGACATCAGGAAAATAAATTCTGATTTCTTGACTTGGAAGTCTGTGGATTTCTTCAAATACAGTATTAGTAATCTGATAAGAAAAGACTGAAATGCAAATTTGAAGTAGTTCTCCATGAATGGTGGACAGAGACCTAATCCTTTCAATTTGGTTTTATTTGGTACTAGAACTTTCACTGTATTAAAGGAATAATAAATGTGAAAATAAGGCTATAAAGATTATTTTCAACATTTTTACAGTTTCTAGACCTTTTCAAC
Organism: Muntiacus reevesi; assembly: GCF_963930625.1. Lineage (NCBI taxonomy): Eukaryota > Metazoa > Chordata > Mammalia > Artiodactyla > Cervidae > Muntiacus > Muntiacus reevesi. Next base: position 47,494,582 of record NC_089264.1, read on the forward strand.
ATAAAATACATAACAATATATTTGAATACTTTATAAAATAAGTACAGTTATTAGAATCACATGCTGGTTCTCTATGCTTTACAAGTGGAGTGATATAGGAATGGAATACCAAATAAAATTATGACTAAGTTCTTTTATCAATGTGAAATATAGGCCCAACTGCTTTACTTCTCTTTTTTTCCCATCATACTTCAGGCTCCATGGCCCACTACATGTTTCTTATTGCTGCTATAACAAATTACTAAAATTTAATGGTTTAAAATTATAGCAATTTTTGATGACAGAAATTCAAAATAGGTCTCTCTGGGCTAAAGTCAAAGTGAGACAGTGTTTATGCTGGAGTTTTAGAGGAAAATATGCTCCCTTCCTTACCTTTAATATCTTCTAGAGGCCACCAGCATTCCTTGACTTGTGGCCCCTTCCTCTGTCTTCAAAATTTGATAAGGTAAGTATAGATCTTACACTACATAGCTGTGACTTCCTTTTCCACCTTCCCCTTCTCCTTTCAAGGAAGATTAGATTCATTAGAACCATCTTCTAGACTCCATATATATACATTTATGTATATATACATGTTAATATATGGTATTTATTTTTTCTCTTTCTGACTTACTTCACTCTATAATAGGCTCCAGGTTCATCCACCTCATTAGAACTGACTGAAATGCTTTCCTTTCTATGGCTGAGTAATGTTCCACTATATATATATATATATGTATACACTACACCTTTATCTATTCATCTGTCAGTGGACATCTAGGTTGCTTCCATGTTCTAGCTATTATTGTAAATAGTGCTTCAGTGAACACTGGAGTACATGTGTTTTTTTCAACTATGGTTCCCTCAGGATATATGCCCCATAGTGGGATTATTGGGTCATATTGTAATTTTATTCCTAGTTTTTCAAGGAATCTCCATACTGTTGTCCATAGTGGGTATGTCAATTTACATTCCCAACAACAGTGCAAGAAGGCTCCCTTTTCTCCGCACCCTCTCCAGCATTTATTGTCTGTAGATTAGTAGGGCAGCAATGAAGACACAAACATAGAGAACAGACTTATGGGCACAGTGAGGGAAGGGAGGGTGGGACAGATGGAGAGAGTAGCATGAAAGCATTTATACTACCATAGGTGCATAGATAACCAAAGGGGATTTGCTGAATGACTCAGGGAGCTCAAACCAGTATTCTGTAGCCACCCAGAGGGGTGGGATGAGATGGGGTGGGAAGCGGGAAGGAGGTTCAAGAGGGAGGGGGAGTATGTATGCCTATGGCTGACTTATGATGTATGGTAGAAACCAATGCAACCTTGTAAAATAAGTATCCTTCAATTAAAAATGTGAAAGTGAAAGTTGCTCAGTCGTGTCCGACTCCTTTCAATCCCATGAACTATACAATCCGTGGAATTCTCTAGGCCAGAATACTAGAGTGGGGAGCCTTTCTTTTCTCCAGGGGATCTTCCGAATCCAGGGATTGAACCCAGGTCTCTTGCATTGAAGGCGATTCTTTACCAGCTGAGCCACCAGGGAAGCCCTCAATTAAAAATAAATAAAAAAAAAAAGAAAAGAAACCTGTGATTACATTGGGCCCACCTAGATAATCTAAAATAATATCCCTATTTTAACATCAGTTGATTAGTGAACTTAATCTATCTGCAATCTTAAATTCCCCTTTTGCATGTACATTCACCAATTCACAGGTTCCAAGGATTAGGATGTATGTATCATCAGAGTCCACTTTTCTGCCTTCAAAGTCCACTTGCACTCATTTTTCTGGAGTTATTTGAATTCTAATAAGGAATGAAAACAAGCATATCTGGACATTGAATACATTTTTCCTTAGGGACCCTTGTAAATTTTCTTTTAAACAAAATGCAAATAGATGGGGAAACAATGGAAACAGTGGCTGGCTTTATTTTTCTGGGCTTCAAAATCACTGCAGATGGTGATTGCAGCCATGAAATTAAAAGACACTTACTCCTTGGAAGGAAAGTTATGACCAACCTAGACAGCATTTTAAAAAGCAGAGATATTACTTTGTCAACAAAGGTCCGTCTAGTCAAGTCTATGGTTTTTCCAGTAGTCATGTATGGATGTGAGAGTTGGACTATAAAGAAAGCTGAATGCCAAAGAATTGATGCTTTTGAACTGTGGTGTTGGAGAAGACTCTTGAGAGTCCCTTGGACTGCAAGGAGATCCAACCAGTCCATCCTAAAGGAGATCAGTCCTGGGTGTTCACTGGAAGGACTGATGCTGAAGCTGAAACTCCAATACTTTGGCTACCTGATGCAAAGAGCTGACTCATGTGAAAAGACCCTGATGCTGGGAGAGATTGAGGGCAGGAGGAGAAGGTGATGACAGAGGATGAGATGGTTGGACGGCATCACCGACTCAATGGACATGGGTTTGGGTGGACTCTGGGAGTTGATGATGAACAATGAGGCCTGGCGTGCTGTGGTTCATGGGGTCACAAAGAGTCAGACTCGACTGAGTGACTGAACTGAACTGAACTGAACAGAGGAAATAAAACAAGTAAACCAGCAGAGATGGCAGAGGTATGTGTTCATGTGGGTAGCAGGAGTTTCATGTGGGTAGCAGAAGATTCGGCTTGACTTAGGTTTGAACTCAGTTCACTAATTAAATGCTTAAGTAAAACTTCAGAGCCTTATTCCATTTGTCTATCTTGATTTCCGTCAGACACTTTAATCCATTCAGACCAGGAAAAGCTACTTAAGGACACAGACCTCCATTCTGTACAATATGAAAACATAATGTTTTTAAAATCTATGTAGCTTCCCAAACAAGTTTTACCAGGTGCAGTTTCAATGTAATGTCTAAGATAGAAAAGGAAAAAAAAGAGAAAAAAAATATGGAGCATCTGTTTGAGTGGATCCTAAAATGCAAGTTTCATTTTCATTCATTTTCGGATGAGAGAAATGATTCAGGTGTTTATGAGGCAGGCTCCTGTCTGTGCTTCTAAACTTCTATGCATTTTGTGTGTTTGACTGTCAAGTCACTTCAGTTGTGTCCAACTCTTTGTGACCTTATGAACTGTAGCCTGCCAGTCTTCTCTGTCCATGGAATTCTCCAAGTAAAAATACTGGATTGGGTTGCCATGCCATCCTCCAGGGGATCTTCTCCACCCAGGGATCAAACCCACATCTACATCTCCTGAATTGCAGGTGAATTCTTTACCACTACCGCCACCTGGAAAAGCCCCTATGTATTTTAGGAGGTAGCTTTTAAAAGGTTGTTTTTTTCTTTCCCCTTGTTGCTGTTGTTTATTTGTTCAGTGTTAGTATTTTAGTAGTTGGAAACCTGGGCAGTTCTTTTTTTTTTTTTTTTTTATTTTTTTTATTTTTCATTGGGTTTTGTCATACATTGATGTGAATCAGCCATAGAGTTACACGAATTCCCCATCCCGGTCTCCCATCCCACCTCCCTCTCCACCCGATTCCCCTGGATCTTCCCAGCCCAACAGGCCTGAGCACTTGACTCATGCCTCCCACCTGGGCTGGTGGTCTGTTTCACCACAGATAATATACATGCTGTTCTTTCGAAACATCCCACCCTCCCCTTCTCCCACAGAGTCCAAAAGTCTGTTCTGTTCTTCTGCGTCTCTTCTTCTGCCCTGCGTATAGGGCCATCGTTACCATCTTTCTAAATTCCGTATATATGTGTTAGTATGCTGTAATGCTCTTTATCTTTCTGGCTCACCTCACTCTGTATAATGGGCTCCAAGACAAGGATGCCCACTCTCACCATTACTATTCAACATAGTGTTGGAAGTTTTGGCCACAGCAATCAGAGCAGAAAAAGACGTAAAAGGAATCCAGATAGGAAAAGAAGAAGTGAAACTCTCGCTGTTTGCAGATGACATGATCCTCTACATAGAAAACCCTAAAGACTTTTCCAGAAAATTACTAGAGCTAATCAATGAATATAGTAAAGTTGCAGGATATAAAATTAACACACAGAAATCCCTTGCATTCCTATATACTAACAATGAAAAAACAGAAAGAGAAATTAAGGAAACAATACCATTCACCATTGCAACAAAAAGAATAAAATACTTAGGAGTATATCTACCTGGGCAGTTCTTTAGGAGTTCCAGTTGGTTTCTCAGCATTGCTCTCTTGAACTGCTGCAGCCTAACTCCAACTGTGTAGTTTAAGACACAGGTTTTTATCAACCTCATTCAGCACTTGTGGAACTCCATGGGTATGTAGAATAGTCATGCAAAGCAACTGAGAGGTTTGTGAACTGAGCTTTTGATGGTTATCACAATAGCAAAAAGGAAAAAGAAACCTTTGCTTGTATTCTGTGAGTGCTTTTGTATGATTATTCTACACTTTCCCAGCTGAGCTTAATGCCTAAATTTGCAGCATGGAGATTTTTCGGCGCAGTGGCAGGCACAAAGCAAGTGCTTAATAAGCTTTTGTTGAATTGAGTATCATTGCAAAGATAGTCTTTTTCTCATTAGCTGCCTGTCAATATTCTCTTTTCCTAAATAGGACTCCCTCTGCCTTCCTGTTTCTCTGTACATGTAAACATAGAAACTTACAAGGAACTGTGTAGGGTCTCAAAGGAATTGGGAGGTGAAATCCAATCAACAGCCCAGCATGTTTTCACCACTCAATTTCATACCAACCTTGCTAACCTCTGCTATTCAAAGCATGCCTTTAAGAGATGAATGAGATCTCACAGTCTCTAGAACCCAGTAGGAACTCAAGTTTTTTTTTTTTTTTTCACTTGAACATTTTTTGGGGGGTGAGTCAAAGAAGAACTCACAGAAGAGGTGGTTTCAGAGGATAAAGAACATTCAGACAAGCTTATTTCATGGAGCTGACATTCCAGAGAATGTCTTTACTTTTCAAAAACACCTTTCACAAAGATGTTAAGACATTTTTGTAGCTGTTCATTAAGATAATTGACTAAATGTTTTGTTATTATACATGTGTTTGTTCATGATTCTCGCTTCATGAGTAAACACATTCCAAGTTGCTTTAATGTTTTGAAGACCATGCCGTGTGCTAAGGAATTTCTTAAAGGGTGATAAAGAGTAGTTTAAAATCACACATTTCAGCCATTTATTGACTTATTGAACAAACCTATCTTCTTATAGTTTCAAAGAATTAAGGAACTAGAAAGGATGTTAAATATCATTTGTTAAAACTCTTTCCTTTTAAAGTTGAAGACGCTAAAACTGAAAGATTAATCTTTCCACCAGATTTTACACTTAGTATCAGAGCAAGTACTGGACTCCATGTCTGCTGATTCTCTACTTCAGAGTTATATGCGAAAAAGACAATAAATATTAAAACAAGCTAACAAAAGACAATTGATTATAAACTATTTTCAAGACACTGTCATTGAAACAGATATAATTGATACACCATTTATGAAGACTTTACTCACTGGTTGAAAAATACACAGTAATTTGTAAAATGTTAATACAACAGAAAAATTATATTTTTTACATTTCAATATGATTAAAAATTTAAAAACAGCATTTTATGAATCAGGAAAATTATATGAAATTCAATTTCCTGTTTTAATCAGTAAAGTATTATTGGAACCTAGCCATTCTTATTCATTTATGTATCTTCAATGGTTGTTTTTTCAGGACAATGTCAGAATGAGTAGTTGTGACAAAGACCCATGACCTACAAAGCCTAAAATATTTATTTTCTGTCCCTTCATAGAGAAAATTTGCCAAATTCTCAACTAGGCTCTATGGAAGTCAGCAAAAAGAATAAATAGATCAAACAATGTGTCCATAATACAAAGGACCTACAATTTGTGTTTTAGAGCACAGTATCTTATATAGAAGTTTTCAGAAAATAATATTTGCCTACTAAACTTTTAGGCTTTTCCTCTCTTTTTCTGGTATTTTTCACTGAAAAAACATGAGACAAACTTGTATTTTTAGCTTAGAGTAGTTCTTGCTGTAGTTTGAATATTAAGTTCATTATTTTTTTCTCATTTTCAAAATCAGAATATCAGTATGACCCACACATGAGGAAAAGTGACAACACAAGTGAAATGAATAGCTACTATTTTTCATATTATCATTATTGTTCTTTTGCAATATTGTGGAGAAGGAGATGGCAACCCACTCCAGTATTCTTCCCTGGAGAATCACATGGACAGAATAGCCTGGCAAGCCCCAGTCCATGATTTCGCAGAGTTGGACATGACTGAGCAAAGAACACATCACGCTTGTGATCTAGTGGACTAAGAGCTATTAAGTATAACCTGCATTTTTAGTTTCTGCAGAACAAATATATACAACAATGTCAAATATGTAACTGCACGCAAGTCAGAAGAAATACAATTATTTAACTTCTCCTTCCCCAAATGAGTATTTTAATTAACCAATCCAAATGTCTCAACATGTTTCTTTTTAATACCCTTTCATCTGCTATTGACTTGAAAGAAAGAAAAGTGATTTGAAGTACAGAAGAAGCTTAAGATGTTAGCAAAGGAAGATGCCCCTAAAAAGTTAAAAGACCTCATTAAAGTTTGTTTGAAGATTCTGCCAGACATATTTCAGCTAATGCACTGTGGAATCTTAGATATGTTTGTTCAGTAGCCACTGACACTTGTTGAAAATGTTTGCAGATAATCAAGTACCTGTTCATTTGCAAGGAAAGATCTCACAGTTTTAGTTCCTTTTAAAATAAAAAGCAAAAGCAGTACTCTTTTTAATTTAGCAATGCCCTGCTCCATGACTGTTTCAGTACTTAATGACTGACAAAGAGAGTCATTAGAAGTCTGTTTGATGGACATAACTAAGTGAATTGGAAAAAATAGAAAAGTCTTTTCAGCCCATTCAGAAATAATTGATGTGACTGAGACAGCTGTATGTGAGTTCCAGATAAGAAGACGATTTATGGAGAAACTATTGAAACTAAAAAGGAAGGTACAGATTTAAAGTTCCCAATAAAGTTGTCTGTAAGACACAGGACAGCATCCAACAGGGAAAGAGATTTAACCTGTAGTTCTTTCCAGCGTCATTTTTTGGGTTCTATCCTCTTGCAAATGAAATCCCCAAAAAGGTCCTGTCACTAGGTTGATGGACTCCAAGGGTAAAGTTTCTCCATTGTTAACCTGATGCTGTGTTTTCTTTTTTATTTTAAACATTATGTATAATAGGATATTCCTAAAGTTCAACTCTTTTCTTTCCCTTTTCAAAAATTAGCCACTGTCCTATTAGAGAACACAATCCATTATTGTTGTGCAGACTGAAACTTAGAGGATTTTGTTAATGCAAGTGGAAGGTCAATATTTTTAACCATGTCTGATTATGAGACTTAATATTTATTTATGGTGTAATGGTTATGTTTTAAACAATTTAACAATTAATAATGGATAAAAATAAATTTCTATTATTTTCATATTTTTGTGAATATGCATCTGCTCTTTATTGCTTTCCTAAGAAACTATAAATGAACTCTGTGACAAAGATTTTTTTTAAAATAATCTGGAGATGTAATGCCAATGACTGAATTCTGAAAACAGAGTAACATATTACTGTTAATTTCAGAATGAATTTCCTCAAAAGTGCAGATTATTTATAGTGTATGCTATTATGTCAGTACTTTCAAAAAAGGAGGGCAGTTTTATGGTTCTCTAAAATTAAAAAAAAATTAAAATGAATCTGCAAGATAGAAAAATAAGACAGTTGGACAATTTGACATCAACTTTCTAGGCTTCCCTGGTGACTCAGATGGTAGAGAATCCTCCTGCAGTGCTTGAGACCCTGGTTCAATCTCTGGGTCTGGAGGATCTCCTAGAGAGGGGATGGCTACCCTCTCCAGTATTCTTGCCTAGAGAATGCCATGGACAGAGGAGTCTTGTGGGCTACAGTCTGTGGGGTCACAAAAAGTTGGACATGACTGAATGACTAATACTTACGCTTTCTAGATATTAAAAAAAAAAAAAAAGCATTTTAGAAAATTGTCCCAGTCCTCTAATGAATTTGAAATGGATGAACTTAACTTTCTCGGAACTCTCTGAATAAAGCAGGATGAGACTTGGCTTCTACTCCATATGTGAAGTAAAGTAGGGATTGTGATAACTTCTTATGTGACCTCCAGAAACCTGCTGGATTGCCTAGGTTTATATTTACTGTTTGGTAATTCACATTTGCAATTGTGGAGATGAAATTTTACAAAAAAGAAGGATGAATCAAATGTTCATCACCTTTTCCTGTCATGAATGCCTCACACCTTGCGATACTGTCATTAGAATGCAAGCCTTATTTGTCATCCACACATATCCTAAATCCTCTTCTCATCTAAGCAAGGTATCTTTTTCTTGATACCAAGTTTACCTATATACCAGTTTAACTACTGTTCATGTTTTTCTAACTTAAAAAAATCCAAAATATTAATAGGCAAATGCATGTACTAAATATGTTACAGTGTGTATCCCCCCAGCACCCAACCTTATCCTTATTTGCTATTTTTGTCCTTTCAGGTTTATTTGTTGTTGTTCAGTCACTCAGCTGTATTCCACTCTTTGCAGTCCCATGGACTGCCGCAAGCCAGCCTTCCCTGTCCTTTACTGACACCAAGAGTTTGCTCAAACTCATGCCCACTGAGTCAGTGATGCCATCCCTCATGCCCACTGAGTCAGTGATGCCATCCAACCATCTCGATCTCTGCTGTCCCCTTCTTCTCCTGCCTTCTGTCTTTCCTGGCATCAGGGTCTTTTCTAGTGAGCTGGCTCTTCACATCAGACGGCCAATGTATTGGAGCTTCAGCTAGGTTAATTTTATTTGTGGAAATGATCATGGCAATTACATGTCCCTCATCTTGGGTGTATCAGAATTCCCGCTGAGGAGAGGAGGGTGAGAAAGGACAGCCATATTTATCTACTCCACAACATGAGGGCAAGGATAGAAGGGAGAGGAGCTCTCCTTTCATGCCTGTGTCCACTTCCCACGTGGCCTCTAGATTTCAAAATAGCAAGGGAGTAAAATTATATAAAGAATGGATAAGGATAATATGAAAAACAGACTGATTCCCAGTCTATAGTTCAGTTCAGTCGCTCAGTCGTGTCCGACTCTTTGCAACCCCATGAATCGCAGCACGCCAGGCATCCCTGTCCATCACCAACTCCCAGAGTTTACTCAAACTCATGTCCATCGGGTCGGTGATGCCATCCAGCCATCTCATCCTCTGTCGTCCCCTTCTCCTCCTGCCCCCAATCCCTCCCAGCATCAGGGTCTTTTCCAATGAGTCAACTCTTCACCAGTCTATAGTAGTTTAAAGCAAAGTCAATTTTAATCCATTTCCATCAGTTGGGGCCTGGCATGAGTATCAAAGTACATCCCCTGCCCCAGGGATTGGATATTACCCAAAGTAACCTTTTAAGAAAGTTGTTTATTTATTTATTTTTGACTGTGCTTGGTCTTTATTGCAGTGCAGGCTTTTTCTTTAGCTGTGACAGGCAGGTACTACTGTCTAGTAGCCATGGGTGGGCTTCCCACTGGGGTGGCTTCTCTTGTTGCAGAGCCTGGGCCCTGGCACACGCAGGCTTCAGGGGCTGTGGCTCGGTCCTCTAGAGCGTGGGCTCTATAGTGGTGGTGCCCGGGCTTGGCCGCTTTGCAGCATGTGGCATCTCCCTGTATCAGGACGAACCCATGTTTCTGCATTGGCAGGCGGATTCTTTACTACTAAGCTGTCAGGGAAGCCCCAGAGTTACCTTTGAATATATGTGTGTCTTCAAGTGAAAGTCTCCACTATGTCATAATGGAAACAAAAATTAATTCATGAATGTCACTCTTAAATAATTAAACTACTAGATGTTCATACTCAGTAAATGATTGGATTCAAATATTTTTTGAAAAATTTGGGTGTTATCTGTGTGCCTATTTGTTTCACAAATAACCTGCATTTAGAAAAAAATCAGTGTATGAACAGGAGACTTAAGTTTGAGATTTCACATGGATTTTTTAAAATTATATTTAGAAACTTTGTAAATTATTGGACTAGCTCTTTATTTTCTGGGGGGGAGAAAAAAAAAAAAACTTAAAACATAACGGGAGATAGTTCTCATTATATAGCTGTGGCCTGAGGTATAATACCTTTTATAGTATATGTCTTTGAGGGAGCTTAAGGCTCTTTGTAGAAACTATCTCATTATTTCTCAGACACTTTAAGTTAGTAAGGGATAGGTATTATTTTCTGCATTTTACAGACCCTGAGCCTAAGGCACAAGAGCCAGAGGTCAGTCAACTTTTCTGAGGTCAATAGGGAATCCATAAGGTTGCTTGTAATAGAATCTTTTTATTTTTCTGTTGTTTCTAACATATATATATATATTTTTTTTTTCCCCTCATTAAACACACACACATGGACCATGCATGCAATTCCCCAACAAGTTTTACTGTTTGTCTTGCCTTTGTGATTTTATTTCTCTATTAATCCTAGTTAATTTGCTTATAGTCTCTGATTTCTTTTGTTTTGGACAACTTTATATTATTAGACATATTTTTTACTTGCCATTTTTGCTGGCATCTTCAACTACTTACCCTGAAGCACTTTTTTCCCCCCAATAACAAGAAAGACAACAAAATAGATAAAGGTTTTACATAAATCTTATTCCTTTTAACTGCCACCCGATATCTCTCTTATACCATACCATTTTAAAAATTAGAAGCCTACATTCTCTTTCTCCATGGCTCCTTATGTTTACAAGTAGGTCTTTTACTTCCACTGGCTTAATCTCCTAGAATTGTTCCCCAGGGTTTAGAGATTTTATAACAAAAATGACCTCCTAATGGATGAATCCAATGGACTTATAGTAATCAATATCCTTCTCACCATCTCTGATGCCTTTGATCACATAAGATTTTATTTGCTTTCCAGAAATTACCAGCTTCCTTGATTTCTGAGTCTCAAAAATGATTTGGCTTTCTTATTAGTCCTATATTTTATTCTTTGCCCTTGTTTTCAAATTTGAAGTCTATAATCAGTCCTCAAATATATATTATCTATCAAAATTATTTCAGAGATCTCAACCCAGAAACCCCTTCTTTGCAATGCCTGCCTGAATTCGTAAGCAAGTTTCATGGAATTTTGAGGGGGGGGGAGGGTGCCTTTACATTGTTGGAATTCTTATTGCTGTTTCCCCATTCTTTTTTCATTCTTTTTAAAAACTTTTATTGGAGTATAGTTACTTTACAATGTTTTGTTAGTTTCTACAGTACATCAAAGTGAATCAGCTTTCCATATACATAGACCCCCTCTATTTTGGACTTACTTTCCAATTAGGTCACCACAGAGGGACCTAATTAAACTTAAAAGCTTTCGCACAGCAAAAGAAACCATAACCAAGACAAAAAGAAAATCCCCTCTCTTTTTTAGCATAATCCTCTGCCTTCAACCTTTCTTCCTCCTACTCTTTTGTAGGGAATGGTCAGACCATGTCTTTAATCTCACCCCTTTAATTAGGTCATTTATTTGCCTAATAAAAATCTTTGATTTCCACCCCCTCTTGTTTATAATTCTCACACACATACCACTCACAAGTTTTGGAAAAACTTTCTTGGAGACTTCATCTTTTAAGATTTTTTTTTTTCCAATGTGGACCATTTTTAAAGTCTTTATTGAATTTGTTACAATATTGCTTTTTTGTTTTTGTATTTTAGCAATACTTTTTTAAAAATTAATTAATTTATTTATTTTACTTTACAACATTGTATTGGTTTTGCCATACATTGACTTGAATCCTCCATGGGTGTACCTGTGCTTTTGTTTTATGTTCTGTCTTTTTGGCCACGAGGCATGTGGGATCTTAGCACCCTGACCAGGGATCAAACCCGAAGCCCCTGAGTTGGAAGGCAAAGTCTTAACCCCTGGACTGCCAGGGAAGTCTCTTCCAGACTTCTTTCTTGCATTACTTACTTAGTTTTCAAGCACATCTTCATTGTTTCAAAAAGCTGGGAAACTGACATGTTTCCTCAAGCCCTTCTGCTTTTTCCTGTTTGCATAGAAAATGAGTTTGGCTTTGCAAGACATGTCATTTGTCACCCTAGACAGAAAAGTCAAAAGCTCAAACACCTCAGGTCACTAGATATCTTCAAACCATACTTTTGTGTCTCAAGATGGAACCATGCTTCTGTGACTTTCCAGGGAAAGTCTATGAATACTTAGAGGACCATCTGGCTTCCTGAAGCAGTTTGACTTTCTGACCAAATATTTAACTGTAGGATTTCACCTTCCTCTCTGTGCCTCTCATCACCCTGAGAAATATTGGAAATTACTGATACTCAGTTCCACCCTGAATGTTGACTCATTGGGTTTAAGTTGAAGCCAGATATTGGCACTGTATTTTCTCACAAGTATTCTGGATGTTTCTAAGACACATCTAAATTTAGGAGTCACCACTTAAGCCACTCTGCTTCAGAGTATTAGTCATTACAAAATTCATTCTCTCTGTCACAGTTAACACAATGCTTATATTTCTGCTTTATTCAATATATCTCTGGTATGTAAATATTATATATTCTGTGGCATGACTTCTGCCATAAAGCCTATCTTCTCAATAGACCCAACCCATGGTGAAGGATGGTGTGTAAATACTTGTCTGTCTCCCTAACTGTCTGCCTATCTGTCTACTTTGTTATCTAAATCTGTAATACATGTCTGATTTATTACTGGAATTAAAACTTAGTTCTTGCATTAATAGGTTCTTTTTCAGAATTCAGAATTCTGTATTAATTTGGTTCACATTACCAACAAACAGTTTTCCACAGATTTTTATTTATTCAAAATTATCAAAGTAGAATTTGAGAGATAGTAATGTAGTATTTATATTGTATGTAGAATTCTATTGGAATTTTTTTAAATGCAGATAAATGATAGGGCATTTTATGATCCATTGGGTAATATTTTTTATTTCAGATTTTATTATGTCATTTTTCCATTCATTTAGATATGATTTTAAATGAAAAAACTTTTTATGCAAAAAGGAAGTATTAATGGATCTGAGCATTTTCTAGTGTATATATTGATCTTAGTATTTTAAAATTACAGCACTTTCATTCTATCATTAAACTTAATATGTAACCTACAGTAATTCATGGGGATTAAAATATTCACAGTTAAAGTAGGGTATAGAATCTAGAAAGTAAAATGCACAGATTCATAGAAGTTATTATATAATGCATGATAGAAAAAAGTTTCTGGACTTTTTTCTTGTAAATATAGCCTATCTCCTGTCTGTGATATTTTAGTATTACTTTTAGTAGAACCAGCATTTAAGCACAGATTATGAGATTAACACCTTCATTCAAACATCACTTTCTTTTTTATATAATAATGAACTGTTTTCTCTCATAATTTCTTATTTCTCTTTGTCAATCTATTAGCATAAGTTACTTATTTCTGTATTCATTTTGAACTTTCTCCTTGTATTAGTGGACTGATTCTAAAAGATTTGAGAATCATTAAAATAGAATTAAAAAGCCTTTGACCCTCTTTTATTTTTAAAGTGATTTTCTTAATCCATTGCTATGTCTTGAAGTGATAATATGTTTTCATGACCCATAGCATTATTTTCTAAATTCAGCATTGTCATTAAAATTTTATTGTTCAATATTATTTGCTAAGTGGCTTCTATGTGCAAAGCAATGTGGTTTTAGGGGACTGTCATTGATTCCATTTCTGAGGTGATACTGAACATAATTCACAGAGGGTTTGCAGTCAGTTGGGAGTGATAAATGGGAAAAAAAGAAAGAAAAATATGCACACATAAGATAAAGCATGCTAAATACAAATTGATTTCATATTTATTAATAAGTAAGGTAAAATATCACAATTATACTACTCTAAAGCAATGTGAGAATTAATAGTGAAAAAAGGAAAATGGTTCTAGAGACTTTGTTGCTAGTAAATTTTGGCCCATGGTGTGTGTGATGTTTATCCTAGTAATATTTTGTAATTATTTTAAAATACTGCAGTCCCAATTCAGGGAACCATTATAAAGAAGAGAACATCCTTTAAATATTTCCAACAGAATAACAGAATTCAGAATGTCTTAAAGTTTGATTTTGAATTAAATGGAAAAGTAGATTTTATAAAGACTATACACTCTAATAAGTACATTGAAGGAGAGGTACTTGGTTAGAAATATGAACAATAGACAATATTCCTGGCCAGTCCTCTCTCTGAGACAAAATAAAGGGAAGTTTTGTGGAAGTATGTGTTTGTCTCTAGTAAGACCAATTTATAAATTTTGGGAGAAATGTCACAGTTCTTAGCTTTCCCATTAATAGCCTATGATATGTAGATTAGACTTAACGTTTTAAAAAGTCTACTGGTTCCAGTTGTGATGGGTGATTTGTACCACTAACATGCAAATGTAAAAGTGCAGAAAAGGTTCTTTACCTTTCTCACTATTCTGGCAATATTAGTTTTATCTTTACATTAGAAAAAAAAAATCTGAGTTATAGGTTCAAAAATCTGTACATTTATGCCACTTTCAAGTCATATAAGATGTTAATGAATACAATGTTGCCAAGAATAATATGAAAGAGATATTATAGAACCTTTTATATTGGTTCTACCCCAAAATATTATGTGTACATATATCCCTGACAATGTATGGTGTTAATTTATTCCCTTAATGAGCCTAAAATGTTTCTGTTTTATTATGTAGTTACAATAACCTTTAAATTCCATGTATAGTAAGTATTCTATTAAGCCAACATTAGTAACATATTATATTGTGATGTACAATGGGTCATATTTGCAGTACTTTAAATACTACTTAAAGATGGTGTATGATGTTACTTTTTTGAGCAAATTGTGAATTAGTTGTAGTAAAAACACATAGAATTGAACTTTTTTAGTTTATTTTCAATTCCCTGATTAATGAAACTCTTGTCTATTATTTCAATACTACCCTTACACTTTTAGGGTCAATTTTAGGTAATATTTTTAATATGAATGAAGTGAGAAATGTATTCCAATCTGTTAGCACTTCATCTGAATTCTTATTTATCAGCTGTACTTTTAATAGTTGAAGTCAACTCCCAGAACACTTGATTTTAAAGCATCTCCTGTAAGGACAAAGTATTTAAAAATGGTCTTCTTATGATGGATTAGTTCTATATTTACTGCTTTCCAAAATCACTGACCCTTGTTTTTATGAGTCTGATGGTGAAAAATATGCTTGAAGCGAAGACTTCGGAGTAGAGAAGTGGTGACCGTGTGGAAGTACCATAGCAAATTTCAATGTGTGTTTCAGTACCACTGCTGTTTTCTGATCTCTGTTACAGAAAGGAATATTCAGCTTTTCCATAATAAAAGCTAAGCTCTCTGTGTTGCCTCAGAAAACAGAGTTAAGCTAGTACATTTCCACGTGTCACATCAACCATTCTGTATTGAATTAGTAGTCCGTCGGCCTTACTGTATGCAATTGATGTGTTTGTAAGATGAGACCATTTGCCACCTGCTACCTTAGTGACATTCAGAATCTCTTCTCTTGCAGCCGTTTCGTAGAGTGACGTTTTCTGTTGTGAGTCAGCCCCAGGACCCGCATCAGGGGTCCCTGCAGAGCTGCTATGACAGCGGGCTGGAGGAGTCGGAAACCCCAAGCAGTAAGAGCTCCTCGGGGCCGAGGCTGGGCGCCCTTCCACTCCCAGAGGACCACTATGAGAGGACCACGCCGGACGGCAGTGTTGGTGAGGCAGAGCATATGGAAAATGGTAGGGGCAAACACAGCATCCACACAGCTCACGCTAGCCAGCCGCGATAAGCAGGCTCTGGAAGGTCAGTCTAGAAGCAAGAGCCAGGAGCCGCCACCACACCTGTTTTCTCTGAAACAATCAATATTTGCTAAAGTATAGAAATGCCAAATAAAGGGACATAATTCTCCAGATTAAATTCACTGAACTTGCTCCATCATTTTAAACCAGACTGTCAGAAATAAACAGCTTGACAAATAAATCAGAGTAGTACCTGTTATGGGAAAAACTAAACTAGTATAATACCTAAACTATAGCCACGGAGAAAGGTCTTGTGCCACTGTTTTTTTTCTCTTCATTTTTGTCATGCAACTATTTCTTCAATTGTAACTGTCCAGTCTTGGGAAAAGGGAATGACAATAAACACACCTGGTTCTGTTCTTTCTTCTCCTAGGTATTAGAAAAGCACTTTCAAACCTCTCCTTTTCAAGCAATAACAGAAATGGAGTCAAAGGAGGGGAACAGTATCATATTATTTTCCAAAATACACTGTAAATGCTATTAGAACTCCCCTTTCATTTAATTATAAAGTTGTTTTCTCTCTCTCTCTCTCTCTCTTTTTTTTTTTTTTGCAAGGGAAAGGGAGGAAGGAGGATTACAGCACCCTATATTCTTATTCTATTGTGAGATGGTTCTCATAATTACCACAATTGGCCTGTGTACACTTTCCTTTCAGTTACAATGTTAGATCGCAAGCAGTACCTTTGACACTTTTCACATTTGTTTCTGTTCCCAAAGGTTGTAAGTAAATGCCTGAAGAATAGATTTATGTCAAATAATGGAGTGGTAAAGTTCTTGCTAACTTTATTATTTCATATGTAAGAAGAAACTTGGTTATATGCAGAGAGAGGAAAAGGAATCACACACATTTTTATCTCTAATGAAACCTTGAAGTGAATTTATGTCTTTCAATATACCATCCCCCAAGTGAAATCAGAAATTTTAACTTTTTGTTATATACCAGTTTCTTGAGTGACAATATGTAAATAGAACCTATTACTTTGTGAGAAAGTCTTTTTTTCTGGAAGTTTACATAGGAATATTAAAATCCAGCATTAGAGAGTAATGTATCATACATAACTCCAAATCAAATTATTGTTAAACTAAATCATGTAAAATAGTTATTTTTCCACATTGTTATCTGGCTAAGTAGATAATGATATCAGGGTCTGCTGATTGAAATCCTTCTTGATTAATTATCCAGATATTAAATGGCATTTGCCTTATGGCTATAAAGGCACGCTTATCTGTGTGTATGGTGGTGTGTGCTTATGTGGATGGGAGGTCGGTGTGGTTTTTTAAGAATTCCCTTTTTTATTTTTTTAGATTTTTTAAAATGCAATTTAAAATATAATTTTGATATATATGAATTGCAATGCTGATGAATGTATATTTAAGGCAAAATTTTTCAAAATCTTTGTAGAAAAATAAAAATTAAAGCAAAAATGCCACAAAATGTTTTATATATACACACACATACACCCACACACTCTAGGAAGGCAGGATTCATTTACTTTAAGGGCTTTACTATATCTGTATTACTTTTTTATGATATCGTATAGTTTTATATGTATTTTTAAAAGTACTTTCTCACTATAAACAACATACAGTATAATTAAATCTTTATTTTGGGGGTGTCAACTATCATTAACTTTATAATCATATTTTAATGTCAGTTTCTCTTTTCTGAGTTTAGGGAATTCAGTGCCATTAAAATAAGAAAGAAATAATGAATAATAAACATATTATATATGACAAATACACAGTGGTTACTTTTTAGGAAACATACATATCTTGGAAAACTTAAAAAGATGAGCTTGTTAAGAGGCTAGCAAGTTGACTGAGAAGCATTTCTCAAAGACTTTTAGTTATTATTTATGTTTTCAGTCTTGTCAACAGCCAAGGAACATAATCATGTAACTGATTTTTCCTGATTTTATGTGACTGACACTTGAAATTTGGAGTTTATATAACCGCTTGTCATCTGCTCAGTGTGATTCATGTTAGCCCTGATCTATAGGTAATGACAGAGGAGATGTGATTCACTTTGCGTGATCCAAATGTAGCAGTTGACATTTAAGAGTTCCGTTTGTGTTCATTTTCAGACTATTATCTAGTCGTAAAGTGTAGTTGTATTGCTTGAATTCTGGTAGTTTCATCTCCAATATTAATGGATCATTCTGACATAAATAGAATTGGAATTGAAACCTGTCAAATATTCATTTGTCACATTTAATTGGAATCCAGGTAATCTGCAGTGTTTTGCTTGGTTAGGTTTTAATCAGGATTTGTATTGGATTTTACATGAAAATGCCATTTTGGATGTTGTCCTAGTTCCTAACTATTATTACCTCAAATATTTTGAATTTTGAATTTTAACCTATAAGAATTTTAATCTATTAGAAACAATGCTCTTATAACTAATTCCTTGGATTAACTTTCATTGTAAAGTTTAGGAGATAATTTCCAGTGCAGTAACTTTATAATATTCCAGTGTGATGATGGAAACTGGGTATAAGTTGGTACAGCTAATGATAAAAATAGTCACAGATGCTGTAGTAAGGAAATAACCAAAATAGAGGAAAATTTCAGTACATGGATAGTGAAATGCACTCATGTTTTACAAAAGCTTTTATCTCTGCCTTCTATACTTTAGCATAACAAAATTTTATTAAGGGCTTATGGGTTAGTTCTCTTTTTAACAAGCTTTACACTATATTCCAAACCACATTAGTGCCAAATGATGAAGCTTTATTTTCTTATTAACTTAGGTAAAATAATCCAGTGTAAAAATAAACATAATTTCTTGAAAACAGAATTTATTCATTAAAATAAAACCCACCATTTTGATAATTTCAAACCTGAGGAAACATGAGTTTCTGGAAAGGAATAATGAAAGTTATACATAAAAATATTTTTTAAGAAAACCATCATGAATTATGCATTAATGAATGACAAATATCACTAACATATTTTTTAACTTAATATTATTATTTTTATTTCAAGCTGGTCTTTTGATAAGATTGGAGAAATTGGTTGTTATTTCATTAAAATGTGCTTATTGGAATCACATATTTTAAAATATAGAATCCATGGTAGGAAGTTAAGTAACGATGAACATTATTGATAAAATAATTTAATAAGTCAAGTGAAAACCAGATATTAGGCCTAAAAGCACAATCACATTCAAGGCAACCATTGATTATGCAAAGGTTTGCTCTTCTCTTAATTAGTAGTAGCCTTCAGACTTTCTCTTAGAATGGGGCTAATGAATTTAAGTCTGCTGTAAGTATTTATTTTGACCCCTGCCTTTGTGCCAAGGTCAACTTATTCTTTCAAAAGTCCTCCTGAATCATATTTTCAAGGCTAGTTTAGCTATGTATCACTGATCACATGATGAGTTTAACAACTCAGATATGGAAAACATCCAACTTAACCTCTAGTCATGATTTCCGTTTAGGATTGGGTAGGTCATTTACTTCTTTAGGATCTGTTTCTATCATCTGTAAGGCAAATAGCTAAATTAACTGTAAAATCATACACAGATCCAATAAACTGCAATTATTTTCTTACATCCAATTTTTCTTATATATTTTATTCTCCTGGACAGAAAGAGAACTTTGGATCTTTTAGTGGGATGGTGAGTGAATTTGATAATATGTAGTATAATATTGGTCAATCAGAAGTAATTCTAGGGCCTTCCTCACAACCCATATAACACATGTGCATTGTAGTAGTAGATAATGAATGTATTACATAAATCAAATAAATGAAAAGGGTCAAATGGCATGATTTCTGGCCAGGTACATGAAAAAGTTGGCCCAATAGTATGTCAATATGGGAGACAATTTTGGAGTCTCCCCAAATTGCTCTATCCAAGAGGCATTTATAGGCTCTGATCTGTCTCTGAGTACAGTGCCTCCAAAACCATTAATTTTGACTAAGTGATCTCATAATAGAATAGGCACATTTACTTTCTTACCTGACAGTGTAAACTTCGGTCAGAGTAAGAGTGAACAAAAGGTACAAAACAGTATGTGTTTTCCTCTAGTTAAACTTTCAGATAGTATAACATAGAAATAAATCAAAGTAAGAAAATAGCTGTTGATCCATAAGTCAGATTTTTAAAAGTTAAATGGTCTGAAATTTGCCCATCCTAACTGCCTAATTAATTTTATGACTCTTGATTCTCTCAAATATTTAAAGATAATTTTGGTTTTTAATATATTAATTTTTTAAATTTCCCACTTCCACACTCTTTATAGTCTATGTATAAGTTAGGCATAATTGTTTTATTCATTCTCCTCACTCCACATGCTTTAGTGTTTAGGGCACATTGTTCTTGAGGGTTGAAGCATGGTGCTTTCACTGTGAACCATTTCTGTATCTGACTTGGACTTTTCACATTGATTTCAGAACTAAATAACAGTATATCTGAAATGTCATTTGGGAATGAAGCACCATAGTTTTATGACCGAGGTCAACGAGAATAGACACTAAACTCATACCCTTGTGTGAGTTAAAGGACCCTCTACTTTCCACTTTTCTTTTACCTACCCAATTTTCAGCACTCATCGGTAAGATACTGTACTCTAGAAATTGTTGATTTTTGCTGTTTTCATTTAGATTGAATTAACAATGCTGTCTCTTCCAGTCTCCCAAAGACACTCATATTCTTGTTAATAACATATTCATAATACCACAAAACAAATGCCCTGCAATTTGTGTGTGTGTGTGTGTGTGTGTGTGGGAAAGAAACTAATATACCTTGGAAAGGATTCATTTTCTTGGTTTAGCATTTCACCCTGTCTAGTTACTAATGTCTGACTGTATTTTTTACATTTCTAGCCATCAGTAAAATTCTTTACCTCCCAAGGATCCCCAAGTCCACAGCCTTTCACTTCTGGAGGGTCCTATTTACTCCTCCTTCTTCATAGTAATTAGGGAAAGTGATAATAGAGATTATCTCTATGCAGTCTCAGCCAGTCAAGATGTATGCTGCAGCAGCCTTCTAGCTTTCCAGTAATGAGCAACACAATCTAAAAGAATCTAAAGAAGACATTGTCCTATAGACAATGTCCTACATTATGTATGTAATGTAGTAGACAGAACGTACTGGCTTAAAAAACAGGTTTGAAATCTAGGGACAATTAACATTAACAATGTTAATTAAATGACATTGATCTATTTGTTGTTGCTCAATCATTCAGTTGTGCCTGACTCTTTGCAACCCCGTGGACTGCAGCCTGCCAGACTGTCCTTACCTTCACTGTCTCTGCGGGTTTGCTCAAACTCCTGTTCATTGAGTCGGTGATGCCATCTAACCATCTCATCCTCTGTCACCTCCTTTTCCTCCTGACCTCAATCCTTCCTAGCATCAGGGTCTTTTCCAATGAGTCAGATCTTCGCATCAGATGGCCAAAGTATTAGTCTAATTAACATTGGTTTAAATCCTGATTTCCCGTTTTACTGTGTAATTTTCTGACATCTCATAGCCCCACTTTCTCCAATAATAAATCATAGGGAAGTGGAAGACACTAAGTGACATAGTAGCACTGAATAATGTATAAATAAATAATGAGTGCCAATAATTTTACTATATTAGTGATTGGACTATTTAGTACTATTATTTAAATAGTAGTAATAAAATAATTATGGTTATTATTAACTTTAGGTAGATTTGACATGACACAAAGGCTTGATCATGAAAGCATCAAAAATACTTACTCTCACAAAGATAGCATTCTGAAATGACTGGTAAGAATGATATTCTCATCTTTAATACTTCCCAGGTAATTTCTAATTTTTGTGGGATACCAAGGGATGACACCCAGGAGCACTAGCATTTAAACATATGAAGGATCTTAAAAGAGGGGAAAGAAAGTCTATCCTTTGGTATCAAATCAATCCAATTTTTTGTGCTCTCTGTCAATCAAGGTGAGAAGTCATTATCTCCCTGTATTCTCTAATCTCTTTTTTAATGTTTTTACATTTTGAAATGTAAAACAACCAGTTTTCCAGTTGAATGCATTATTCTGCAGGTATATACTTCCTTTTGAACTGCTTCAAAATATTCAAATTGACAGAGAAAATGAACAGAAAAGTGTCCAATTAGTATGCTTACCGAACTTCAACCCTTTCTTTTTAATCTCAGTATTAATAATTAACACTGATAAAATGTGTGGCTATATTACCCTTTTTATTCTAATTTTGTCTTTTAAAACTGGATCACTCTGCTGAACCTTTATGACATTTGAGGAGGGAATGAGCTCTCATCAAATCTCAAAGTGACTTTGGAGGTCAGTGGGCTCGTTGCCTCCAGACTCAAAGCATTTGCTTATCTGAATTTCAGCACACTTGTTAGATAATGAATTCTGGGTTTAGTTCCTTATTAAGTTAAGAAATAACCCCATATTTCTTGTATTCGTCTTTGTTTATACATTGTGTATATTTCTGTTTTTCCTATGATTTTTTTTCCCCTTGAGTTATGTATAAAATACTTGTTGCTGAAATGTCATGACACTTTAAGCATCCACTGTGTGATTAAAGGTACTATGGAACCTGGCTCTTAAAAGTATAGTTAGCTCTTAACCTCAGAGGTCAGTCCACTTATTGAGACTTTGTTTCATCTCTTATTCCTCTGTTAGGTTAAAGAAGTCACTATTGTTACTTCTATTGCAGGTTTTAATTTTTTTTTTTTTTTTTGGTAAGAAAAGCATTCTCTTATTAAGTAAAGTAAAACAGAGTAATATCCTCCTTGTCTCTTGTCTTTTAGTGGGTTAATTATATAGTGACAAAGCTGTGGTTATACATTTTGATCCAACAAACATGTACAAAAAGTAAAACATGGCCAAGACTTTCTAAGAAAGTAAAAGTGAATGACAATTTCTGCTTTTGTGGCGGGCATCTTTAGGTTGGGGATTTACAACCCTGATTTCAGTAGCTTCACTATGATGTGAAAGGAGAAAGCTCAGAGAAGCTCAGAGTGGTGTGAAGCAGAGAATGGAGTAGAAAATTATTCAGATGAAACAATTATAAATGCACTTACTGAAATTTTTACATTTTATAAATAATATTTTGGACTGGAAGAAGGCCAAAATTTATTTGCATTGTACCCTCTCTTTTTACCTACCTGTCTTCTACATAATTTAAAAATAAATACTTTATTGGCCCGGAAGCTTCATGTCAAGTCATGTGAAGTTAAACTCTCCATAATTAGTTCCAAAACTCTAGAATTTATCATTGATAGAAATTATCAGCATATGGTAAATCTAGATCTCATCTACAGAACAAATTACTCTTATGTCTCTTTTCTTTCCCTACTCATAAATGTGGACAGTTACTAAAAATATGTGTACTTTAAATAAAGCTTTTCAAACTTAATAAGATCCTGTAAATAATCTTTTGAAGTTCTTGGGATGTTTTTTCAGAAAACAAATTGTATTACTCAAATCAGATGATTACATTAGAGTAGACTGATTAGATTAGGCTTATTTTTTTGAAAACCAGATTCATTCCTTGAGTTGTGGCTGCCTATTGTTTGTGTAATTGCTATCTCAAGGTTCCAGTTAAGTATTTGGATGTTTGTCTTTATGTCACATTCACTTTCTATCTGAAATATAGATAATAGGCTGCCTTGATTTAAAATCTTGTTTCTGATTAAATTTTACTTAATTTATGCAGATGTATATTTTTTTGACATCAGTCTTATTATTTTGTATGCCTTCTGATCACTGAACCAGAAAGAATAAGTTCATTACAAAGTGAAAATAAAATGAAATACATGCACTTTTAAATTTAAATCCTTCAAAACAGATAGCTGCTAAAATGTGATAATCACAAGAGAAACTAAGTTTTGATATAGTATATTTAAAACAAATCTGCAAGGAGTGAAAAAAAATGTTTTGTTAATAAAAAAATAGAACAGTAGCCTATTGTTTGAAAATCATCTACTCATTCATTTTCATTGAGAAATACATCTTCTATGACTTTATTTCTGCTCTGAAATGCTCAGCATTTCCATTGTTGAGGTCATTGGTAGACCCACATATAATCTGACTGGTCTGCCTCTCTGAGGTTGCATTCCTGGGAGCCATAGCGCCCTATACTGAATTATGCACATTGTTTCTATTCAGGATGAAGTTGCATTTCACCAACCCAGTTTTTGCAGTAAAAGGTCATACAGCCATAGCTGAAATTTTATACAATGAACAGGGAATTTAGAGTATTATGAGAATTCAAGTTCAATAATTATTTCTTGAACATTTACTCTAATGCAAATTCCCATGAAAGATTCAAAGGTGAATGAGACATTCTCTTTGCCTTCTATGTGTCAAATATTGTGATGGAGAATTGTATGTACAGAGTATATTTTTAAAAGTAAAGTCATGAGAAGCTCTAGGTGAAAGGACTAAATGTTACCAGAATTAGAGGAGGGTATGAACTGGGGATATGAAAAACTTTAGCCAAGCTTTAAAGGATGGGTGAGCAGGAATTTGATAAATGGCAATATGAGTAAGGTTATAGGGAATAGTAAGTGACACCAAGGATATATCCTGAGATTGTGGGAAAACAGGGGTGCTATTTCCCAAGTTGGGAAAAATGGAAGAAATGGCACCTTTCCGGGAGGACAAGCTTGATTAAGACATGTTGGATTTAAGGTACCTTTGAAAAATTCAAATGATATCTAGCAGCCTATTGAAAATGTACTCCAGAAACTTGGGAGTAGAAATCAAGAGCAGAAATGCAACTTTAAGAGTCATTGGCACCCTGATGGTTATGAAACTTGGGGAATAGAAGTGACCATCAAGTAACTGACACCAGATAAGAGAGATCATACCCAGAATCTGAAAAAAGACTGAAATATAAGAGTATAATAGATAAGTAAGTTTCAGTAAAGGTGACTGAGGATACTTTAAAATAAATAAGTAAAACCAAACAGAGCACAGCAAACTAAGGAGAAATTTAGAATTAGGGTTGTACATCTAGAACCCTACACATAGATGTTTAAAAACTTTGTTGAATTTTGTTATATGGACTTGGAGCCCAGTGTTGCTGATAGAGATTCAGCAGAAGTGAGACAGCTGAGATAGCCAACGACCAGGAGATGTCGTGTAAGAGCACATTCGGCAATTATTTCCCCAGGTCAACAAGTCCATTATAAAGTCTTTGTCAGAGACAGGGGCATGGTTGCATCCTTCTATATCAATCTTAATAAATGTTTAACCAACTTATAATTTATGCCATGTTCATAATTTTTGTTGCTGTTTCTACAAAATTTTCCGAAAGTACAACAGAGTCTGAAATTTCTGTAATGATAGCTTTTGTTATCTTTCCTTGAGATCTAATAATTACTCTCTTAAGTGAATTTCGGCCTCTCATATAACTTCCATGCTTTATTTTATACTAGGTCACCATTTGTCCATCTCACTGGCTTGAAATTCAAATAATATCTAATTGCATTTTTGGTGAGATCCAATAATTGGTATCAAACATTTTTAGTCACCATCAAACACTTTTACTTATGATTATAGAATTCCTGACACTGTAATAGTGCTATCAGTTGCTAGTGGGCTTACACAAATAGATAAGCTTCAAAACAGAAAATAATGAAATAGAATTTGCACAAGGAATAAATTCAAATTGTATAGTAAAGGACTGTTCAGTTCCAGTCACAGAAATCCCATGTCAAAGATGCTTACCGCAGCTAGTACATCATGCAAGGGAAGAACAGCCTTCAAATGTATTATGTGTGAAAACTTACTAACAATGATTTGCTAGGCAGGTGTCACTTTTGATGTTGTTTTTTGTCTAAGAAAGGACAACTATCAATGTCACATAAATGTATTCTCCTTTCTCTGTGTTCATCATTGCTTTGTAGGAATTATACATAGGGACTACATTAATAAAACTAGTCTTCCATGCCAAGATCATCTAAGTAATTGCTGCTTAATAATTTCCCAATAAAAATTCAGCATCTATTTAACCATGCATACATTTATTTAGCTCATCAAAAACCTCTAGAAGTGTGCATTTGGGGGCCTGGCATATGTGCTCCCCATTGTCCTGTAGCATTGAATAGAATGTATGAAAGTGTAGTGTGTGTCGAGAGAAGATGACCTGTCTGGTGACTGAGTGGTCTCCACGTGGCACCTGGAAGATTTTTTCTAGATCCAAGTTTCGGTTTTACTTTTGTGCAGAATTGAACAGAGCCAAGGCAAATGCCAAACATTGTTGCAAGATCTTAATGTCAAACTGGTGTATTAGTTTATTAAATTTTGAACAGGAAAATATCCCATTGAAGAAATTGGAAAGGTCCCACTTCGTCTCCAAGCCAATATTCTTTATCTCTAAGGTGACCCAAGGAAAATCAGTGTACCTCTTAAAAGATTGCCTGGCGAGGATGGAATCAGAAGAGGAACTTTTTCGTCCAAACCCAGTGAGGCGGATGAGGTGTGTTGTAACCTGTCTGCAGTTGACTGAGATCTCCTGAGAAAAAAATTGCTTTGGTGCCCTAGATTCAGGGACTCTTTTAGAATATAAGGCACTAACTGCAATTCTGTGTCTCTAACTCGTAGTTGTTTTTGTTGTTGTTGTTGTTTTTCTCTTCTCTTTAGGGCTATTTCTTAGGGAAAAATTCTATTTAAAATATGCAAATGATTTTCTCAATATCAGCTATAGGCATGATTAAATGGCCAGACTTTGCTTCCCTCCTTTCTTCTGGTCCATTCTGTAAGATATCTTTGCATTATCCAAGCATTCAATTAATTATCCATCAATTTCATTGATGGATACTGGGCAGAGTTACTTGCTGTTCTCTTTAAGTAATACCTGATTCTCAACAAACTGTGTCATAAACATCTCACAGACTGATATGTAATTTTTGAAATTATTACTTATGTAGTCACAATTTCTCAGATAATTCTTGCCTAAAATAAACTCAATTTTCAATTATATAAGTATTTGAGAAAATTGAATTTAGGGCTCAATCTTTATTCTTTCCCTGCACTTTGGTCAAGGCAATGTTAATCATGCAATATCTTTGAGCAAGTGATTAGAAAGCAACATGTTCACATAGAACCATGTGTTATCAGAGTTTTTTCTTTTCCTCTTAAGCTTACTACCCTTTATTCAGTGTGGTCAGTTGTGCTCAGCCTTTACGAATTCAATTTTAAGAGGCACTTCTAGTTTCCTGGACAACATTGGTTCATCTCTTTTTCCTAGAATAATGAAGATCTAAAATCTAATTCTTGCCTATCTCAGCCCCAGTCTGTTTTTATCCTCTTTTGTGAAATCAAACCCATATGTTTTTCCTTTGCAGCCCATGTCTGAGTATTATCTATGTCCCCAGAATCAAGTAGCTATTAAATTAGTTCTATCAATTGTCTCTGGGCTTAGCAGTTCCCATGTGTGTTTTTCTCAAGTAGCCACATTTTATTTCAGGGCACAAAGTACGACTTCTGACTTGATTACTTAGCCTCTGGTTTTTATGTTTTAAGTTTTTGAAAATAGCAGGGAAAATGCATTACTCTTCTTTACCTTAATGAAAAGTTCTGAGCTCCTCTGACACTCATTTCATTTCTGAAGGAGGACTAGAGGACTGTCCCAGAGACTGACTCTGAGATTTTAATATTTTTCTTTATTTTATCCTTCTAATAGCCTTACTCCTTTGCCTCTCCCAACCACACCATCCTATGCACACGTTCTCCCTTCTAATATCTTACCTGTGACATTTTTGAGGATCAAATAATTCATTTTCTCTACCAAATGGCATTATTTGAGTCATTTCAGACTATCAAGGGGATGCTTTTTGGAAGCATCTGTTCCATAAATTTTCAGTTTTAAAATGTCCTTTTTAAACTTAGTTCTGCTGTGTTGTGGTATGCAGTACAATAGGTACATTTGCAAGGAATTGTTGCCAGAAGTTTAGGTCCTAGTTCAACCTCCATCATATTTTCAAGAAGGGAATCGAGACCAGTTCATATAATATCTCCTTCCCTTATAAAATGGAAACAACAATTATAATAATTATGGCCCTATCTTAAAGAGTTATTGTGCAGATATACATAAACATCTGTTTAGGCAGTTAGCATTTAATAAAATTCTAACAGATTACTGCTTCACTATGTTGATTTTTTAAAACATACCTTAAAATTTATTTCTAGTCTTATAGTCCTTTTTTTCTCCAAATCAAATCAGATCCACAGTATTTATATTTGTTAAATACATGATGTTTTCTTGCTTACAAAAATGTTCACTGGCCTCACTGGTATTTTGCCATTAAGGCAAGTAGTTTCCTGGCCCCTCTTGAATTCCTTATTCGTTTCCAAGGCTAGGAACACATGTCTCTCTATCCACTGTGAACAAATACCAGTGTTTATAACAAATAAAATTCTGTAAAATCATAGACAGAGAAAGCATATTAATAGTTTCACATTTATTTTCTTTGGCTATGTGACTTCTGTCTTTAAGAGACCTGCATATATTTTCCTGGATTTACTGTTAAGGAGAAGTAAATAACAGAAACCAGTAACTCACAGAGAAGTCATCAAATAATTATTAAAAATCATTCAGTGCCCAGTAGCAAAGTGGTTCCTAAAAGACTGAGATTACAGTCAATTCTCAAAAATTCATGGCAGTGAGATAAGCCTTGTAAAAATGATTGCCGGTCACAGAATGTAGATAGACTCTGCCAATTAGGTAGCAATTCATAACACTCATCCACATCTCATTTTAAACTGCTAATTAAACCAAATACATTTATAAATGTAGAAATCAACTTTTATGGGTATTTGGAGATAATTTTCAGATCACAGTATGAAACATCCCAGTTACAATACAGCTCAAACATAAAGGGCTGAAGGGACTTTAACGGGGCCAAGTCATCACAAAGTATGTCTAATGTCAGAGACAAATGAATTATAGATTCATTCGCTCCCTGTCACACTTACACACACACAGGGAGAAGCGCCAGAAAAGAGCAAATATAGCGTAAAGAGGACAATCTATCCATCAAGAAGAATGATGAACTCATATCTTTATTAAGTATCTAAAAATAAATGATAATAAGGGTGAGGAAAAATTGAAATAATAAATGAATACTTTTGCAGTAGACAGTTGCCCACCAGTCTCCGCCGTCCCTGGGGAGCCTGGCGGGCTGCCGTCTATGGGGTCGCACAGAGCCAGACACGACGGAAGCGACTTAGCAGCAGCAGCTGCAGTCATAACCTGAGGATTCTCTATATTCATTTGCTCCATAGAATTATCCTGAGGAAGGTAATATATGCATTTTATAAATGATGTAACTGAGATCTAAAATTATGGTTAATACCTGATAATACTAGGTGTTTAATATACACAGTAACTGTTATCATTTATTATTCTTGCTTTGTTACTATTAGCCCCATTCAAAGCTCAGGAAAACCTCTTGTAGCCATTAGAATTATTTCTATTTTAAAACATATTTAAGAAGGAAAAATTTAGGTTTCATTTTATACATATATGATATAAGCATTGCTGTATTATGCAGCTTTGACCAAATCACTGATCTTGTCATCTGAAGCAACCAGTAATTCATGGACTACCTACTTTTCAGGGACATTAAGGGGTTTCCCCTTTGTATTTACATGAATTATAAAAAACTGCACTTTTGTAATTATGTAATCACAGGGCATAAAAGTAGTATTATATGCCATATGCCATCTTCAGTACTACTCTACATTGTGACTTGGCATAAATGTTGATACCTAGGATCATAAGTGAAATAGTCATGTTCATATCACAAAAAT
The DNA here is from genome assembly GCF_963930625.1 of Muntiacus reevesi. Classification (NCBI taxonomy): domain Eukaryota; kingdom Metazoa; phylum Chordata; class Mammalia; order Artiodactyla; family Cervidae; genus Muntiacus; species Muntiacus reevesi. The sequence continues at coordinate 47,524,129 of NC_089264.1, forward strand.
TAAGATGTTAATACATTTTCCCCTTCAAAATACTAAGATAATAGATTCAATATAATGAGTTACTTGAAGAAATACAGTCTGTCCAAAATAGGGTGGGAATTAATACCAGGTGCTTTACTCACTGAGTAAACTAGAGAGTTATATTCTTTATGCCTGTATTTCGTTGGTAGTTCATTCTATACACACACACACACTTGTCTCCATTGGATCCTTCTGCCTAGGTAGGGAAGGTAATTCACTGAGTAGAATAATGCGTGTGTATAAGAAAGTACAACACTAAAAGCCTGCTTCTGGAGTTGGTCCCTTGACTCCCTAAGATTGTGGGAACAGAGCAATTAACTTTTTAATTATGCACACCATTCAATAAAGCAAGCATTAAAAAGATACTTAAAGTTTATTTAATACTTTAATGTTGTCTAAGTAATGTTGGAATTTTCAAAATAAGCAAAAAGCAAGCTAAATTTGTAAACTCTTAGAGAAATTTTCTTTCAAATATTCTTCGTTGTAGGGTAAATATAGGATAAACGCTTATATACCTATATCACTACATTCAGAACAACTAGACTGTGTTAATGGAGAAGGCAATGGCAACCCACTCCAGTACTCTTCCCTGGAAAATCCCATAGAAGGAGGAGCCTGGTGGGCTGCAGTCCATGGTGTCTCCAAGAGTCGGACATGACTGAGTGACTTCACTTTCACTTTTCACTCTCACGTGTTAGAGAAGGAAATGGCAACCCACTCCAGTGCTCTTGCCGGGAGAATCCCAGGGACGGCGGAGCCTGGTGGGCTGCCGTCTATGGGGACGCACAGAGTCTGATGTGACTGAAGCGACTTGGCAGCAGCAGCAGCAGACTCTGTTAAATAATAGAATTTTTATAGTACATAATTGAATTAGAAAATAGCTATTTCAGGACTGGGGCACACTTTAACTGCAACTTAAACCCCTGCCTCTCTAGGGATATTTATTTTGATTATGCCTATCAGCTGATCTAAATGATTGAATTTGCTCAAAGTACTTAAGAATAAGAAGCTTCCTTAGACACAGTAGCAAATTAAAATAAATTGAAAAATAATTTCAAAACCACTGTCATAAATAATAGGACATATATATCATCTGTACAAAAGATTTTTCAAGTCCCTTTTTCTCCAGTAGTATAGTTTATTAATTTTTTTTTTTTTTTAGTATTCAGGAGAAGACATGCCTTACAAACATAGATTGATAACACAATTGGTGCTAGCATTTAAGCTTTTGTAATTTTATTTTCATATTGAAAAGGAATATTGCTTTTTTATTTGACATATAGAATCACTTCATGTATTTAGGAACATGCAGAAAAGATAATGCATATTTCAGTGTGGGATTAAATGAAAATAATGTTTTCACTGAGAAGCTGGCATGTTTAGTTTGCTGATAATTGACCTAGTCATAAAGTAACTGAAAACCCCCATCTGCGCCTGCTGCTCATTTGTATTTATTATATATATTTTAGCATCAGTGCTAAGGCCTTCATTTCCTTTCCTGGGATGAAGGTAGGGCATTTCTGAAGTGGTTAAGGCAGTTCTGCCTAAATAGGGAAGAAAAGAACAGAAAATGTAATATAGCTAAATGGAGAGATGCCTGCCTCTGAGATCTTCTCGTTTTAGCAGCTTGAGAAATATTGGTACATGTTATTGCTCAGACACACGTTCTTTCTAAACAAAGGTTATTGCCATTGATTCCAAAGAGTAAAAGGATCCATTATAATATTTTTTGCACTTCATTTAGCTAGTGTCCTTATTGATTGGGCTTTATGAACTATCTACTTGTATACCTGATATGCCTTCCTAAACAATTTTGAAGACAGATATTTTATTTGGTGGCACAACATGTGGAGAATTTGACTTAGTTACTGTAATTTTTGGAAACTCATTCTGAAATTTATGAGCAAATTTTAAGAAGACTCAGCATTGCTCACCAAGGAAACAGATGCGCTCACACACACACACATGCATGACGCACCATCCTTGATAGGTTGGGCTAAGAAGCCTAAAGCACTTCTTGGAAATAATTTGAATAATAAACTATGCCTCCATAAAGACTCTATTTTGGAACTGTTCTATTAAAGTCAATAGTTTCATCATTTGCAAATTTGACAGCCTCCTACCATATAAGACTTTGATTATAAAAATAAGCAATACTCCTGTATTGAAGTAAGTTTATTAAATTGCAAATAGAAAACATGTAGAACAAGTGCCTTTACAATTTGTAATTGGAATATTTTCTCTGATTATTTAACATGGGAATTTTAAATTCAATATAATCCTTTAGGTAAAAACCAACAAAAGACTATAAGTTTAACTTAAGGCTATAGTTTTCTAATACCTTCTACTGCTTCCCACTGCCCCTGAATTACCCCCTTCCCCCACCAAGAATAAGATGTATACTTGTGTTTTTATAATATATGCTTAGGGAATTGTGCTGATTAAGTTAAAAGAGCTGCATTAAAGTATTTTAGAGTATTTCAGAGTTAGAGTATTTTAAAATATCGCTTTAAAGTAATTTCATTGGACCAAATATTTCATCATTTCAAAATATTTTTTACACCTTAAAGTCTAATTTTCCTTACAAGGAATTTTGTTTTATGATATAAACATAAAAATCCTTTGGGAGTACTTAGGCCTGACTCTGCCCATGCACAACAGGTCTCAACAAGAAGCTCTGCGCCCAGAGATAGATACTGACAGAGTTGGCATTTGACATTTCTGTTGGAAATATATGATAATCCGATGTAAATGTACCAGTCATTTATAATAACAATTTCAATATTGTGGTATATTAGGCTTCTCAAGCTCTTTCCCTCTTCACTGGAACCCAGCCATAACTCTGTCCTTGGCTTTTTCAGTGCTTGCTATAATAAAGTCCTTCTGACACTACTCATAATAAACCTTCATAGAGGCAGTCCAAGATAGACCCTACTGATAACTGAATTCTCTTTACTAGTGCATTGTATTCTTGTGAGATTCCATTCCTTTAGAGTTAAGGGTTTTTGCTGAAATAGTGTTTATTTATTTATATCACTGAACAGTCTCACTGCTATGACTAAGAAAATTGCTCCATAAAGTACTTGGTAATGTAAATGTGAGAATGAAAGTTATATATCTGGTGATTTATTAAATTTATGGCTTGTAGGAACACGACTGTCTCTATAAAGGAATCTAATATACACATTGGGGAATATTCTAGTAATGCCTTGTAAAAAAGGGATGGTGTTATAATTTGAAGTCTCAAAAGAATGAACCACTATAAAGGTTTGCTTTCAGCATTTGTAATCATATAGGGCCTGGCTTTGCAAATCTACATTTGATGGAGGAAAATTTAGAATACATAGTATCTTATTGCTCTTACACAGGATATAACTTTCTATGTACCTGTCTACTCTCAATGTATTTCCTTACCTGTTTCTTTTACTGACAGGAAATGGAAAGGTCCTTTGAGTTGGAAGTTTAATTGAGTTTGTGTTAGAGGAAAATTAGATCAGGGTTGATAAGCTCATGCCTAGAGTTTGAGGCCAGTGTTAACCCCAGAATGAAGAATTCTGGTGTGCAGGCAAGAGGGACTCAGGATTATAACCAGTTCTCTGAATCTGCATTTAGCATATTAAAATATGTTCAAACTATTTCTTCATCTCCCAGGAATTAAACTTAGTAGTTTTGGTCCACACTTTAAAAAGTGAATATTTCTTTTGTCTTGAACTTTCAGAAAACTTTTATCATCGTACTTTCTGAACTGCTTTTGACTGAAACTCTATTGAGAAATTCAGTGTATTTTGTCAGTAAAATTTTAACTTAAAAAATGGTGATTTCACTTTCTTCTTATAATGAGCTTCTATTAATTGACTGAATATTTTAAAGACTTGAGAAATTTAAGCAGAGAATATAAAAATTTTAAAGATTTTATTTCTATAAATGGAAAAGTATCTGACATATTTTGTGCATTATGTACATCTAGAGAAGGACACTAAGACAAAGATTTCAAAGATTTGGTTTCTTTTTACACAATACTCTTAAACTTAGCCAGGAAAAGTATCACTTAATTGAAAGATAAAAGAGCATATATGTGGCAGGGGAGAGAAAGAACAGGTTCTTCTCATACATTATCAGGTCCATATGCTGTTTATTAAATTTAATGCTGTGCAACTAATTCAGACAGCTGACTCAAATAAGAAATCAGCAACTTTGTGGAAATGCGAAAACATGTGCACATGCACCATTCTAATGCAGTTTTATCAGCTGTCAGATTTATCAAGAAGAAACCATATTTTATAGGCTTGAAATAAAACATTGTGAATTAATACATCCATAATGAAATAATATATATGCTTCGAGGGAATAGCGTTGCCCAAAGTTGCCATTTAAGTTCATGTAATTTAAATGACAGTATTGAAAAAAGGTGTTCTCATGTATTCACTGAATTCCAGCTTAGAACGTGTTGCCTACCTCTCAGGTTGTACACAAGTATGCTGAGAAGAAAATAATACACAGAAAAAGTTTTACTAAGCATCTGAGATGTTTTATAGTCAAAGAACAAGTTGTGTTTTAAAAATAAATTAAAATACATTAACTGTGCAGTGGGCAAAGTATTCCAAATGAAGGATAGAGTGAACAGACTGTTTTACTTTCCTTCCATTCCACAGATCTATGAATAATCATTCCTTGAGGTTTAAAATTATAAATAACAGTGCAGAATGGAGTTATTTCAACTTTACAAAGGAAATCATCCATTTTGTTTTCATTTTCATTTAGGTAAACTCAAAATGACTTAGCGTAGCTTCTGCTAAACTTATTCAAGACTAAAGCATTCTTGATCAAGAAAAAAAAAGTTTCTCAATTGTGAGTAGGTAACTACATTTATATGGCTAAATTCACACAGAATTGACAACTGTTGTTTGACTTGACAAAGTTAGAATATAGTAGTTGATACCAAGAGAGGGGAGGTAGTGAATAAAAAGTAAAGAAAAGAGAAATTTCAATGAAGAAACTGTATGCAAATAGTGCTATAGGGGAGAATGGTTAAATAGGGATATTTTGTCAGGGATATTTTATACCAAAGTTATCATCATCAGATGATTATGCTTATGTCCTACCTTCACATACATGCACATGAGACCTGAAAATGAAGATTAAAATTTATCATGTATATTTAATTTCAGCCATTAGTACAGTCATTTGTAAGTCCTGGATGATGAGTGCTTACTTACATGGAGTTAGACACCTATCTTTTTGGACATAGAGCTTTACTATCCATATTTACAAAGTCAGAATGTGAAAAGTTATAAAGTGAAGAGCTTGGTCTCATTTTTACAGTATATGTTTTTTACAACAAAATTCTCCTGAAAATAATTTTTAGAATTATTTGTATGTGCACTGAGTGTAATAAAATGTTGTATTTACTTATTTATAAAATATCCTACCTACTTGTGCTTCCAGAGGATTGAGATTATGTTTTTATGCTCTTTTTATCTCAGGCTACTAAGGCAGTGCCTGACAAAGACTAAATGTTTGCTGAATGAATTAAAGAATATATTAATATTCTCTGAGTCCAAGTCCAACCATAATTACCATTATTAGTTAGTTAGTTCAGTCACTCAGTCATGTCCGACTCTTTGTGACCCCATGAATTGCAGCATACCAGGTCTCCCTGTCTATCACCAACTACCGGAGTTTATTCAAACTCACATCCATCGAGTCGGTGATCCATCCAGCCATCTCATCCTCTGTCGTCCCCTTCTCCTCCTGCCCCCAATCCCTCCCAGCATCAGGGTCTTTTCCAATGAGTCAACTCTTCGCATCAGATGGCCAAAGTATTGGAGTTTCAGCTTCAGCATCAGTCCTTCCAATGAACACCCAGGATGATCTCCTTTAGGATGGACTTTCAGTCCAAGGGACTCTCAAGAGTCTTCTCCAACACCATAGTTCAAGAGCATTAATTCTTCGGCTCTCAGCTTTCTTCACAGTCCAACTCTCACATCCATACATGACCACTGGAAAAACCATAGCCTTGATCAGAAGGACCTTTGTTGGCAAAGTAATGTCTCTGCTTTTTAATATGCTATCTAGGTTGATCATAACTTTCCTTCCAAGGAGTAAGCATCTTTCAATTTCATGGCTGCAATCACCATCTGCAGTGATTTTGGAGCCCCCCACAAAAATAAAGTCTAACACTGTTTCCACTGTTTCCCCATCTATTTGCCATGAAGTGATGGGACCAGATGCCATGATCTTAGTTTTCTTAATGTTGAGCTTTAAGCCAACTTTTTCACTCTCCTCTCTCACTTTCATCAAGAGGCTTTTTAGTTCCTCTTCACTCTCTGCCTTAAGGGTGGTGTCATCTGCATATCTGAGGTTATTGATATTTCCCCCAGCAATGTTGATTCCAGCTTGTGCTTCCTCCAGCCCAGCATTTCTCATGATGTACTCTGCATATAAGTTAAATAAGCAGGGTGACAATATACAGCCTTGACGTACTCCTTTTCCTATTTGGAACCAGTCTGTTGTTCCATGTCCAGTTCTAACTTTTGCTTCCTGACCTGCATATGGGTTTTTCAAGCGGCAGGTCAGGTGGTCTGGTATTCCCATCTCTTTCAGAATTTTCCACAGTTTATTGTGATCCACACAGCCAAAGGCTTTGGCATAGTCAGTAAAGCAGAAATACATGTTTTTCTGGAACTCTCTTGATTTTTACCACTATTACCTTGGTTTTAATGCTTTATTTTCTTTAATCTCTCTTCTGATAAGTTAGGCTGGGTTTAATTGTGGTAGTGAAGAAATCAGACAAAATGATGTGTTAATGTAAAAGATACTTTGTAGAAAGAAGGAATAGTCTTGTTCTAAACTCTTTATAGATTATTGCAAATGTTCTCATCTAAAACTCACATTGTTCTTACCTGTCATTGGCATATTACTACAACCAGTGCCTGTACAATGAGCCAGGATATTGATTGTGTTTTGTAAAATTCTAAACCTGGACCTTGATGAAGAGTTTATTTTACATTTTAAAACTGTGCTTCTCTACTAAGTATATTTTTTTTCTTCTGTGCCATAATTGTCAGAACTAAGATGCATCAGCAGAAAATATTTTGCTGTTGGGAAAGAGTTTTTAACATTCTATCGATGTAGTCTTGAAGATCAAAGATAGCGTCTGGATGGTACATACCAGCATGGGGAAAAGTCATAACATTATCTGTGTACCACACTCTACCACACTCAACTTTTCTAGAAAAGTTGAAATCAATATGCAGACTTTATGAGTCTCCTAATTTTCAGTTCCAAGTTGAGAACATCACAGTTGTGAGTTCAGATTCTTAATACATTATTCATATGGCTTTAAATATACTTTTATTTATATATCCACTCATTCATTCATTGCTAAGATTAATTGAAATCTAATTTCATAGAGACATGGAAGATTCAGGTCAACTAAACTTCTGTAAGCGGCAAAGTGGTTGGTTAAATTTGTCTTAAGATTTTTATCATCCATTTTATTTTTTACATATTCATTCTATATTTACGATGATACTGGAGTAATTCATTTTTCTAAAACCCAAGTTTGTTCATTTGTATGCATTCTTGGGAATGGATAGGAGGGCATTAAGTGGAAATTGAAATTTTCTATGGGATTGCTAAGGCCTGTGTGAGAAGTGATTCTCATTGGAGTTTCCAAGGTAGTTCATTTCATATTACTGGGTTTCTTTTTTTAAGTCACTCATACCCACCTTTAACCTCCACACCAGCTCTTCTTTTCTGCTGTCCTTTTCACTCTTGTTTATAACTTCCATTCTCCCCGCTACATCTCATAGTATTTTATGCTCTCAGCATGATAACCAATTCACTGTCCTTAAATATGCAACAAAACACATTAAATTACTGAGTTCCAATTAACTGCCACATGTGAAAATATTTTCATTTTTCATCTCAATTCTCATGACGTTCTTAATCTGTAGGTTCACAAGAGAGCAAAGAGAGGCTCACAGACCTTAGGTGATTTACTCAAAGCCATATGGCCAAAATAGTTGAGATGGAGTTTGAGGAAGCTTTGTCAAACAAACAAACAAAAAAAATCAGTGTGCTTTCTATTACAACATGCTCTGTTTAACCTTGCCCTTCTTTCACCAGAATGGTCTTAACCTCTTTCAGCATGTTTCCATCCAGCCAGTCAAGTCTTTCTTTAAAGTTTACTTCAAGTATCACCTCTTAAGTGGAGCCCAAACTGACCCTATCCAGCTTTGCTCTTTTCCTATCACAATCTATATTAGAACACATCATAATGCCACTCTTCTAGCTTATTTTTGGTTTTATAGAGTATGGTAATCATTTTTCATAAAAATATTTTATTTTGAAAAGAAATGACTCTATTATGACTGTTTTCAAATGCATTTACAATTAATTTTTAAAATGTCAATTTTATTTTTGACTATACTGACTTCCAATGATGTATCTCACATGGAAACAAAAGCACTTTTGGGTCATTTACAGTTTTTAAGAGGCTAGAGGAGTCCTGAAATCCAGATGTTTAAGTACTACTGATTAAAGCAGTGTCTAGCACAGATTGACCACTCTTTAAATATTTGATGAACAAACCTAAATAATCAAATTGATATGACAACTTTTAGTTGCAGAGACTAAAAATGTTGTATGTGAGAATTTAAGATTTCCATAGTTTTATAAATTTACTCAAACAATTCTGTGTCAAGAAAAAAAAAAGAGCAAAATCCTCATTAAAATATATTTTGTAGGGAAAACTAAATTTAGAATATTAATTATATTGAGTGAATCACATATTAATTAAAATTCTAAGTGAATATTATTGATATCTTAGATACTAGGGTAGCTGATTTGTTAGTTTGTCTGAAGGACATAGTGGGTTATGCTATTATAGCTATAAACCGAGAACTTCCTAGCAGACTGGTAAAACATTAGGAATTTGAAATAATAAAGTGGAATATTATAGATTTGCTAGAAGATTTATAAAATATTTTCAGTGCAACAAAATCTTGAAATTTTAGTGAAATTGTCAGTAAAATGGATTACAGGTAGAGATCTGTATGGCAATACTCTAATTGTCATCATGAAAATTTATTGTTAGGATGTACTGTGTAGTGTTTAATTTATTTCATTAAATAAAAATAATGAACATTTTCAGTTAAAGAGAAAAAAAGACCAAAAAAAAAATAAGCTTTTATTGAATTAAGAAATTTTAAAAATATACCAGGGTACCAACTAACTCCACCCTGCAGAAGCTAGCAGCAACAACCAAGCTGAACTCTTCATGCTCCAGCCCTGCCTAGAAACACCATTGTTGTTAGTCGCTAAGTCATATCCTACTCTTTTACAACTTCATGGACTGTAGCCTGCCAGGCTCCTCTGTCCATGGGATTCCCCAGGAAAGAATACTGGAGTGGGTTGCCATTTCCTTCTTCAGGGGATCTTCTGGACCTAGCGATCAAACCCACATCTCCTGTATGACTGACAGATTCTTTACCACTGAGCCTTGGGGGAAGCCCAGACACACCCAGCATTAAGATGAATAAAATTTCCTTTTGATAACTATCCAGTCACTCTTAGCAAGAAGGAGAATGAGGGAAAATTGCACTGTTCATTGGAATATGGTAGACTATTCCTGTTCAGGCTACAGTTCATGGGGTCTCAAAGAATCAGACAGGATGGAAGTGACTTAGCACGCATGAATATGAGACTCAGGGAAAATTTTAGGGTCAGAACCGGAGCTAAAATATCAATTTTCTAACTCTTAGAGAAAATGTATTTTTAAGATAGACCTCACAAATAGGATAAGGATAACAATACTGTTACCAGGAATGTTTACGCTGTATGGTAATGGCCTTTCCTCATATATCCTTGTACCAGACAAGCAATGTTTTGATGAAGGTTTAAGGTCATCAAGCAGAGAACAGCAGTCTCATTGCCTAATTAAGCTCTCACTTTACGTGTTGTTTGATGTGTCTCTTCTGCTTATCAAGGTGTGTTGGTTCCCAACCATATTATATGGTCCCACCATATAACCCGCCTGGTTTGACTGACTTCTGTTTAGCCAACACTAACCAACCTTCTTCTCACCACCTTACATTAGGCTCTGTCAGTTTACTTTTCAACAAACTGTTTTCTTTCTTTTATCCTTTTCCCATATCCGACACAGTCTTGAAGAAGTAGCTCTGTGTCTCTTTCTCAAAGTTCATCCCTTTATGTCTTTGCTTTTAGCTTCCAAACACTGAGAAATTTGGCCTTATTTTTGTTCCCCACGTAATGATTATACTTTTTTGAGGATGTGAAGCAAGTCTTGTGCCTTATTCTTGGGCCCTACAGCTTGACATTGTGTTCTCTGTATCAATATGTTAGTATCGGTATTTCTACTTTTATCATACATTTTTCTAAGAACAGAACCACAGACAACTGAACCATAGCTTTCTCTATGATATTCTCATTTTATCTACATGACTGAATTCCTGTCCTTTTGGAAAATCTCTTTACAAATTCTCGATTGCCAATTCTACTCAGTAAGATCACAAATCATTTTTCTATCTACTTTTAATTTTCATGCATCATATTGTATATTTTCCCTTTTCTAGCCAGGTAAAAATCTAGCTCATAGGATTGTCTATAAGCATATTCCTAAGGAATACCCCGTTAGTACCAGGGATGATTTTGTTATCCTGGCTCCTACCTCTTAAATAGGAAAAAAATAGCTTTCATTTTTATTTCCCTTAATCCATGAAGCTCTGTTCTCCACTCTATGAATTTATGACTCAAAAATTTCTGTTTAATCTTTTTGATTGCCATTCTAAGTTGTTTTAGTTATTTATAAACTCAGATATCTATAAAATCATTTTATATTACTTGTTACACCTTGATAAGTTGTACTGTGAGCATTCATCTCTGTTTTGTGTGTGTATATTTATTTTCCAAAGTTTCTCATAGGTACACCTTTGGTTATTTTTGTATCTTTCACAGTGTGGTGCAAATTTCCAAATACATTACCTCATGATAATCTACCCTTCCTAAGATCAAAGGAAGAACTTAGTGTATATAAAATCCTATGGTATTAGGGATTCATGTACAAAAACTGCTGTGTTTCATGCTAGACTCAAGTTTTTTGCCATAAATTAAGAACATGTGAGCCCCTTTTATATTCTGCCTTGGAAGATTCACACTTGGAAGATTCTTCCAAAGATAAAAAGCTGATCCCCAAATAATCAATCAGGAATATTTAAATGTAGGAATAATTAATTATAACTTTGTTACTTTGATATTACTGGAATATGTGGTTTTTAATTTTGGAGGGGAGCTTAAATTTTAAAATATGTGTGATGGCAATTAATATTTTTAAAATTAAATACAAAATTAAAATTTATAAGAAAAAAGCAAAGCTATAAAAATTATGTTCAATCATATCAAAATAAATTTAAGTTTACTACTTTGAGTTTATTTATTTTAATTCAACAGGCTTAGATAATGAATGTGCCTTCAGAATTCTTTGATGCCAATCTATCTGATAACCAATTAGTTTCCAAATTTCTCAGTTCAAGGCTGACTAATACTATTACCTAAGTATTAGATGGATATGTTATTTTAAACAGAGATGATGCCTAATAGTAAGCAGTGTGTCAGAGACCAAAAGAGTTGAGAAACTGGAAAGTTTTGAGACATCCTGTCTAAATAGGATTAAGGCAAGACCAAAAGGATTATCATGTTGCAAACCTCAAAGATCTTTGTGATAGCTGCTCTCCTAAACACTTAGATTAATGGTCAGAATTGCATTCAGAAGCAAGAATGCAAAGGTATTCACATAAATCCCTGTCTTTAGAGAAAAACTGAAGAATATCCCAGCCCTTCTGTAGATATCACATTAAGAAATGTATGAGTGTGAGGAGTCAAAACCATTTTTTTTAAACCCAAAAAATTAATTCTATCCTATCTTTTACGTTACAATCCTTAAGGCTTTTTTAAAAACAGTTTAGGTTCACAAAAACACTGAGAGGATGGTACAGAAATTTCCCATACACTCCCTGCCTCTACACATGCATAAATGTCTCCATTACTAATAACCCCAAGTGGATGACCTCTTCTTTTCTTCAAAAATATACATATTTTTAATAAGTTTATCTCCAGGATGTATAAAAGCTTCCCTAAATCTTGTAAAATGTCATTTCTCATATGAAATTTATGTTTCAATATAAACATAAAAAGGCAAAGATTTCTCTGAAAACAAATTTCAAGAGCAAAATATGTAGCAGTATGTGTTTTTCAGGTGGTATTGTCTTTTATATTGATTCATTAAATCAGTTGATCACTACTAAAATTCAAAGAGTTTAGTATTATCATCAATGTTTTATGAAAGTTTTTCATTGTACTTCTTTTCATATAACTCTATTTGCTTTAAAAAATTACATATAGTTCAGATTAAACCATGTCTACAAAAATAAAATTAAAACATAAACCTTTTTACAACTTTTACTAGTTTGGTCTCTTGCAGTATATAGGGATTCTACTAAATCTGATTCTTTTTTGTTAAAATAACAAGTTGAAGTTGTTTTGATATCAAAACTACACACCCTTAGGGGAATATAATAAGGAAGATGTGTTGTGAGCATTTAGATGTATGGCAATTAGATGGAGGCAGAACAAGTAAATGGTAATAATCCTACTGTGTGTTGGGGGGAAATATATATACCCATTTGGTACTATTTATGCTGCAGTTTTTTCCTTAAATCTGTTGTAAAAAAGAAAAACAAAAAAGAAACAAAACAAAACACTATACCCACATATCAAAGTCCTGCCTAGTCCTGCCTAAAGTACCGTGTCTAGTCAAAAAGTGAAAATAAGATGGTAGCTCATTACATGTAGCAGCCCCCATGTCCCAGACTCAGAAGAGGATAGTTGATAATTGGAGAGTGATGAGATGAACGCCATTCAGAATACCTAATTTGTTTAAATTACCTTTGAAATTTATCTAGATTTTTTAAAAAAGAAAGAAACAAGCTCAGGGTTTTCGGAAGTTGTTTCATTGGCAAGGCTATGGATGACACCGTGGTGTAGGGGCTGCTGATTTTCCCTTTACATATTTCCCCATCTCCCTTCCCCAGGTGTTGCTGCCATCACTACCTTTCCCTTCCTCCCCTTTCCTCATGGCAAGACGCATGGAAGAAGAGTTCTGTTAAGGCCTCTCCATTAACCAACAGGTATGGTGGTCCTCACGAAGCGGTGCAGCTGCCCCTCTTCTGCATTCTCTGTTAATAGTCTATCTCATTTATGTCGAGAAAACTCATGCACCCACTACATAGAGCCTACTGATACAGGAGAATTACACAACTTGAGTGAATCTTTAGCTATTTCAGCATGCTATTTCAGAATTCCCTGCACAGTTGTACATGATTTTTTTTTTAAATGTAAAAGATAACATAAAAACAACCTGTATCATTTTCAGAGAAAGGTGACATGCAGTTTCCTCAACTGATTGTATAGAAAAAAAAAATGGACTTCTCAATGTTTTACAAAGACTTTTTATATGACATATCTTTGGAAATTGTAAAATGAGAATATTTTGTGAGTTTTAACTCAAAACTCAATTATTTTAGCATTTGAACTTTCAAAAGCATCACAGAAAACTGTATGTACTTTAATTATAATGCTTATTCATCTGGTTATAGAAAATTAGGTATGAGCCATTTCAGTTAAATCTAAACACTCCACAAATCAAGGTCGTCCAGATGTGGGAGCTGAGTGTAGGCTAATGGATTTTTTGCAAAGTCTTTTGTCAGCTCAGCTGGTGGCATTTGAGGGAGGTGGGGGAGGGCCTTGGTCCTCCAGCCAGCTCAAGTTTACCTCTTTCAGGGTGATAATTTTGAAAGGAGCTAAGCCCTCAGGGTTCAAACTCCAGCAGAGTCTTAACCTATAAAAACACAAACTGTAAGTCATTATGGGAAACGCCTACCTTCTTGATTTCCTTTTTCACCAGGGGAACTGGTCCTCCTTGCTCCTGCAGGGGCTTGTTTTGAGGGCATGTTGGGCTTTGCATTACATCTTTGTGACTCTATTAAGATCTTTGAGGCAAGGAACTAGAACACTGCCTTTGGGCTGGGAAGATTATTGGTAAATGTCTTTAAAGAAAAACAGTGAGTGTGTCTATAGGTGTGCCTGTGTGTGGCAACACTACTTATGGTATTCCTTAGAATAGTAGCCAAAGTAAGACTTGTTTGTGTATATAAATGAAGCAAATTCTTTACAGGAATTTTCACTGATGTAACCATTGACCATTAAAGGCTGGACCATAAATCTTCGTTCACGAATGCAGTCTCTTATCCCTAAAAGCTCTGAAATCATTGGTTGGCCTTCTTGATCTCAATTCTACCTACATTTCTAGTCCTTACTTTATGCCCTTACCCTGGATGTACACTGTTCTGGCCTACCCCATCTTTCCGAACGGCTAGGCTATAATCTTCCTTGCCCATAGACCTTTGCAATGTTGGGTCCTTCCGTCTGGAGAGCTGTTTCCCCAGGTCTGCTTGGAAAATTCACACCAAAAGCAGTAGTAGGAAATGTGTGGAGGGTTTTCTGTGCATCCAGCACAGTGTAAGTAAACTTAATAACCCCTATTTTCTTAATTCATTCCACACAAAGGAACACAGTTGAAAATTGTTAATATTCATATTTAAACGATAAACAGTGAGACTTGGAGAAACCTAAAGTGGCCAAGATTACTCAGAATTGACTAAAATGCACTGTGTCTTTTGCAGAGTCTCCTGTTTCCTCCCCAGCGAAGCTGGGCTTCTCATTCATGTTCAACTCTTAAGTTTCTATGATTTCATCTTATCCTTTATGAACTCTGTCCACAGTGTTTGCTACTCACTAAAGGTTGGACAGGTGAATGAATTTTTTTGAACAGTCATTCTTCTTTTCACTTTTGTAGGGACCCTTTTCATCCACGCTTACCTCTACCCTCTTTATTTCCCTTCATTTGTAGCTCTTGACTGTTATTAGCTTCACAGATGACTTAATAAATTTTATTATAAAAAATAAATCATTTTTCTCCCTAAGTTTAGGACCTACAATTAAAAACCAAGTAAGTATAATTGAAAACATAGACAAAAAGATCATTTAAATTTTATAAAATGTATCAAATCTAGTAGTAAGAAATGAAGCATAGATATCCTTATATCTCACATGGAATGCAGACAGTTCAACCAAAATATTTTGAAGTTTTGAGGAAAGGTTGTCAGATAAACTTTTTTTGTTGTTGCTATTTTATAGATAAATAAAAGAAATATGCACCACACAGCTAGAGTCTTAACAGGTTACATACAAGAAAAGAAAGAAATGGGGGAGTAAAATTAGATGAGAAAAAGAAGGTAAACTGAAAAAGAAAAGAAAAAATCTTCGAGAATTTAGAAATAAAAAGATTTGGGGAAAGTGAATACACTGAAAAGCAATAAAAAATTGAAGGAAACAGATCACTGAAAACCACAGACACTGAGAGGACTTTAAAAAAATATGAAAGAAAACTTGCAGGGGAAAAAAAAATCAGTGCAAGTAGAGAAAAAGGACTTTATTTATGAGTTCATGTTGCCTTTATTCTTAGAAAAGCCTTTGAGGTAAAATGGGTGAAAAAAGAAAGGGGAGCTAAGATACATTGCTTTGTGTACACTGTATTTTTCTAGGATTTTTTCTGTGGAAACAGTGCTTTTGATAGCAAGATAAGGGCTTAAGCATTAACTTGGAGCTTTGTACTTAGAACTAAAAAGGTTATGCCTAGAGGGCACAATTGAGGCAGGGATTAATGGAAAATTAGGGTACAAATCAAAATACCCTTTCTTAGACTTTCAACCAATAAGATCTAGAATTAACCAATTCATTAGCTCTGTGAATATAAGGATCAGTTTATTTCTATTTTTATGTGAGTGCCTGGAGCATGGAATGAATGTTTGCTGAATTAATCATGGAATTTTAAGAGTTGGTAAAGAGATTATCACCAGTCAATCTGGTTTTAGATTATTCATGCATCCCTCAACACCATCATAAGAATCACTAATCTTTGCTTGAATGATTCTGGTGACAAAAAATCTAGAGGTAGCTCACTCTATTTGGGGACATCTTTAACTTAACTTTTCAGCTTTTTCTTATATTGAGCCAAAATTTGCCTTCCCAGAACTTGACTCCATTTATCCTGAATTTTTCCTTTGGGAAAACACAAAATTTAAGTACTATTCCTTCTCCAAATGTACTCCAAAAGTACTTCCAGCAACGTAAATTCAGGTAGACACTCCATCATAATGGCTAGTTATATAACGTCTCTATTTCTCTTTTTTCTAGTTTATAGCCCCAGTCTTTCAAATTGTTCTGTTAGTTGGTTGCAAATCATTTTAGCATTCTGGTTATTCTCATTGAGTACAAAATACTTTGTCAAAAAAAAGATGGAATTCAGGATGGTCTCCTTCAGTTTACATGTCTATATTTGTGCAGTATGAAGAACCAAAAAATCTGTTTAAATAATTTCAGGAAACAAAAAGAGGTACAATTTAAAGCTGCATATATTAATACCTTTTATCTGAATTATATAGAATAAATGTATGATTTGGCTAGTATATAGTATAATATATAAGTAAAATTAATACAAACATACATAAAAATGAATGAAAAAATATAGAAAAAAATGAAATAAAAAACAATATTTGATGAAAGTAAAAGAATTTATATGTCTCAGTGATAAAGAACCCACCTACCAATTCAGGAGATTTAAGAGATGTATGTTCAATCCCTGGTCTGGGAAGATCCCCTGGAGAGGGCATGGCAGCCTATTCCAGCATTCTTGTCTGGAGAATCCCGTGGGCAGAGGAACCCTGAGGTCTCAAAGAGTCAGACATGACTGAAGCAACTAAGCACATACACAGAAGTCTCTACTTTTTATTTCTTAATTGATTAAATATTTTGGTTTGAGTTGGTGCCTGAAATGAGTTTTCCTTTAAGATGCTCATTCATCATTCTAACATTTTTGACACTAAACAATACATAGCTTTATATGGGTAATATCAGTGGAAATAAAAGACAAACAGAAAAGCAGAAGAAAGCAAAAACTATTTTCTCAATGCAAATTATTGACTTTAATGACTAAATGTGGGCTCACACATAGACGTCAAACTAGAGCACAAGAAGTTTGAAAGATGTGCAAAGGATGCCTTGTCAGATATGGAGTTTCCTCAGTAAAAGCTAATGTAAAGTAAATTCTCTATGCGTGTGAACTCTTTGTTAATGCCAAATTGCTGTCAGTGTCCTTTGGTAAGTCCTATTTATGAGTAGATTACAGCACTGTCTCAGAAGCACTGCACATCTGCCTTTCTATGAGTGTCTATACAGAATATATGGCCTTTTCTAGAACTGGGAGATTTAATTAATTTGCTGGCAGAGAATACTTTTTATGCTACATGACTTTTCCCTGACCCTACCCAAGATTTCAATTTTCAATGTGCTTCATATATTATAAACCTACATATTCTTAATGAATGTCTTCCACATGGTAATTACAGTGCTTGGCTTTATATTTTCAAAAGCTCTAGTGCCTACATAAATTCTTACTCTATCATACTCAACGTTGCTCTGTATGACCAAAGGAAATTCTCAGAAAAGTTCTGCTTTTCTTAGATTCAATTCCCAAAATAATACCCTTTTGATATTTGGTTACACACGAGTCTTAGGCAAAATTCTTAAAACAACCTTTGCTTTAAGGTTGCTCTGTCTATCACTGCTGTTGAAGATGTTTGCTATGTGCATATATGTAATTTAATATTTTAAAATTTCTTTTAATATTTTAGAAAGAGAGTAGTGAAATATAGGAAATACATGCTAACCATTTAACCTTTCAAGACCTCACTTATTTCACCAAAATAAGGAATTTAGCTAACTGATCTTTAAAGTATCTTTCAAATTTTTACAGAATATGAAAGACTAGGAATTTTTGAAATTGGGATTTTGGTTTTGGTTTACCAGTTGACCGTGTTTAACCTCGTGGAGAGCATGGTTTCCTCCTCTGTAAAATATGAAAACCAAGGTAGATGAGGGATGTAATCTTTAGTGATAGCATGTGTTGACCTATTTTTCTTTCTGGAGCTTTCTCTTGAAAAGGATTCTGAGAATTTGCATTGACTCTGTGGCATGGTTGCTATGATCATGTGATCAATTAAAATTCATGTTACAGGCTTCTTAATTTCTAAGAAGGCTTCTAATTTAAAAAGAGTTTGGTGATTGTTATCACTTAAGTTTTTATACTTTTTCCCTTTTGCATGTATATACAGGTACTTTTTGTGCTTTTAAAAATATGGAATCCAAGGAAATGTTTGATGTACTGAGGAAGACAGGTTGAGGAGATGACAGTCATTTAAAAGATATCTGGAACACTTTAATGCAGAAGAGAGACAAAGGATTTAACTTAGTGATTCCTGAAGGCAAGAACAAATGCTAGTAGGTGTAAATGGTAGAAAATTAATTCCTTCTAAGGAGAAAATGTATTATCTTAAGAAATGCTCAACAAACTCTGTTCCATAGAATAGTCAGTATTCTGAAATCTTTGTCATTGAATGTATTAGGGCTAAGATTCCATGATAATTTCCCAAAATCATTATTAAAGGATTTCATTCATAAGATTACAAATTAGACAACACAGATTCCAACACTCATGCTCTATGATTCTATGATAATCATGAGATGTAATAACAATACTTCTGTGCTAGAATCTGGATAACATAATTCTCAAAGATTTCATTGGATTAAGAATTTTAACATAAGTCATCTAATTTTCAGCCAGAGCTACAGTGTTCTGGTGACACGCTTTTATCTTGTTAAAGCTACCCTTTGAAGACAAAGTTACTAATTTTCATTTTGGAACCATCACTTCTTTTGTTTCTGAAGATATGTCTGTCCTCGTTTTGAATGCTGTTTATCTATTATAGTGAAACTTACTATAACGGAATTGTAATAACTTGCAAAAGTAATTTAATATTTGATGGTCTTCAACTTATTAAGGTATGGAATATAAAACATTCACTTCGAATCATAAATTATTTTCTCTGGAAGAAATTATTTTGTCTGAAAAGTCCTCATTTTGAAATCTAGTTAGTAAAAAGAAGTAATTTTTCAAGGTCATTGAGTTAGTGAGAGAGCTGTGATCCAGACTTTTGAATCCCAGTTGGGGGTTACCAAATTTATTGAAGTATCTTGCTTAAAAGTAGAGATCTGGGTGAGTTGAAGTTGACACTTCCTTTTATGTCCTTGGATGCACTGTTTATCTGGAATCAGCAGGATGAAATAGGAAAGCAAACAATTTTATTCATAAGAAACAGAAAAACACTCGGTAGTGTAGCCTGCTGTGCTCTCGGAGAGGCACGGAAGTTGGCATCCTTTTGCAAAGCTTGACTTTACAAACATTCTTTGTATTCAACTAATAGTTTTTGCCAGAAGTGAAACCATTCAAAGATACACTCCAACTTAAAGCCAGGAGCTGCCTAATAGGAACCATTCACCACCATTTGTGGCTGGGGACACCACACTTTGCAGCCGCCCCAGAGTTTACAGCAAATAGAGCAAGTTACCATAGATTCCAGTCAGAAGCCTTAACCAGACTCAACCATCATTATTTAAGCTTGCCTGTCCACTCTCATCAGTACAACAGGCATCAATTAAATAAATAGAATATCCTATTATAAAGAGAATTGTTAACACAGGCACATTAGCTGCTTGTAATAGGATATTAACTAATTGACGGGGGAGAAATGTCCTTAGACACCATAATGCATATTGCTCAGGATTTTAATTCTTTGTGATCTTTCTTGAGTATAATACCATGTTAACCCAATGTGTTTAAGTAATGAAGAAAATGCAGGAAAATATTTTTAAAACAAAGAAATGTAGATTTAATTTAGAAGCTGTGCCACTTTTGTGAGGCTAATGGAAAATGGCCACAGTGCTAAGGGTTTACTGGTTTCTGAATTTATAATTCAGAATTAAAAAATGAGATTGGAAAGACTGGTGGTTTTCCAAAGGTGTTTTGAATCACCTATTTTAATATTTATTTATTTATTTTTTCTGATAAGCGCCATACTATTAATGACATTTTTCTTATTTCTGAGCTGCTTATCAATAAGACATTGTATATTATATGTCTTTAAATATGTAAATTAAATAAGTTTTGCATAGTGAGTATCTTTTAGTATATATCCATAACACCTTTTCTTATAGGGAGCGAAATTTCTAATCTTATCATGAAAATCAATGGAAAGGTAACTTTCAGCTTAATCCATTAATTTGCTTTACTGAAAACTCTGCTGGATCACATTAGGTTACGGGAAAATATCCAAATAGTTTACACTTCAATAGGAATGAGGAATCAAATCATTTGGTGATGTTTTGTCATGCTTGAACTTAAGAATTCAGTGTGGTTTTGACTCAGAGACTGAGAATATATCCTGAACTGTGATGAGTAGACAGTTGTTCTAGAAGAAAGTAAAGACAAGGCAGACAAAACTAGGCAGAGCAAAGTACACGTGCGTGGAAAGTATAAGTGAAGTAGGGGGTGACGGTTTTTAAATGTGTTTATCTTTTAGTTAGCTTGTTGTGTGACAAGACAAGCAGGTGGACTGGGAATGCGGGAAAGTAAGTGAGGGAGGAAGGAAGTTCATAACATCCTGCCAGGCCTGCTCAAGAGGCTCACCTTTTGGGTGTTTCATATGGTTAACTGGATCTATAACCTCTTCTTATATTTCCAGAATACATGTCAGGGATATATGAGTGTTATGTAAATAAAGCAACATATAAAAAAAAAAATCAAAGAATACAGAATCTGTATATGACCAATCAGGATGCCTTAATAGTGGTATCAGGCTATTATATATCACAGAAGAAATACATTTTTGAATGAGTAAATTTGTAATTCATTGCTTTTGGATTTAAAGAATAACTTTAGAAAACGAAATATATTTTATGTAATAAGATTCTCCTTTTGACAAACCTCTTTTAGTTTTAAGGAGTTTTGTGTAAGTTATGAGGAAAAAAATCTTTATGTATTTTTGTCCAAGCACTTTAAGTCAAAATTATAAATATTTATAATTTTCATGAGAGGTTCTTTAAATTCCTTAGTGCTTTGCAAGTTTCCAAAGTTCCACATGCAAGATGTCATATAATCCCATAATAACATCTTATTATTCTCCTACTCCTATATTTTTCCTTGTATATACTCCTGTAATTTGAGAGGATTTTAATATTTATCTAATTTAATCAATAAAAGTTAGACCAATAATTTCACATAATAAAGCATTGGTATAATTAAAATAGTGACTAGCAAAAGCCAAAATTCAGATCATCTCCTTACCTATTTTAAGAATAATTCTTTTAAGGAAAGAAAAAGTACCTTACAGATAAACATAAAAGTATTTTACTAAGTATGTAATAATATATTTTTCCAAATGTGTATATTTGTTAGCTATTTTATGTTAATGTAACCAATAAATAAATCTAACAGTAGTTAAAGAATGTATCAATTGTTTAAAGTTTGCCGCACTTTATAATGGGATCGTGCTGCTTATTGTCTCAATAGTGTGAGACTCGAAGCACTAGGTTAGCAAAATTAGATGGTTGAGAAAATTTAAGAAAGTAATGAATCATTTATGACTTTATATAAGCAACACTGTCACTTTCCAAAAATGTCATTTATTAGACATTGCAGTGATGCTATAATATATGTTTAGCGTTTATCTCCAATTGTAGTTTATTTATGAGATTCAACAATGAAAATGACAGTGTTTTAAAACTTTGCTCATAAATTGAGAGTCACTAAAAGCAGCATTTTAGCAATATAAAGGTTTTTTAAGCCAAGGATTTATTATAAATAACTGTGAGATTTCAGAGTAGTTTACTCTAAGGAAATTTGTTGTATAAAAGCACCATTACTAATTAAAATGATTAACTATTTTCAGGACTCTCATAAAGTCCAAATGTCAAAGATACAAATTATTGGTCTTATTAGACAAGTTATATATTTTTAGGAAAAAATTGTATTAAACATCAAATTGTTCCTTGCTGAGGATTTGGGGGGAAAGAAAAGCATAAATGATATTTATTAACTGTTGTGGAGTATACTTTGGCCTGGCTATAGTGTATATGAAAGAATGTTTTTTGTAGTTGCATGAAAATTATATTTATAGTAAAATGCATATATTACATATTCTTCCAGAAGTCTTAAGGCATTAAATCTGTTTTCAAGTGTTTGTGGGTTACTTGCCATGCCTAGTACCCTGGCACATAAGGACTTTGTTGGCAATGAAACGTTTAGATACTTAAACTGCAAATGAAAGATCCTTTTTTTCTGAGATAGTTTACAGTGCAAAAAAATGTATGCCTTCATCTACTTTAATAAGTGGTACAGTGCAAAAAATTATGTCTTCTTCTATTTTAGTGAGTTGTTAATATTTCTCCCTTTTACTTTAAATCTATTTTAGTGAAGTTATTTTGTTATTTACTTATTTCTCCCTTTTATTTTGAATCAAGAATTGAGAGCTTCCATTTTATTTAGCACAGTCCTAACTGACAGGGAACAGAGATTTAATGAGTGATTGACTGGCAGAGCAAAGTACTTACACTGAATTGTCATCTATTAAATTTTGATATTCAGTCTAACCACTCTTTGTTCTATTTTCTCACCTGTAAGATGATAACATAGTAACATACATCAAGCTCCCAATAGCTTTTGTAGGCATTATATTCTACTGATGCTTTCAAACAGAAAGGGAGGGGTAAAGGAGGAAGGCAAGAAACATTTTCTGCTGTCTTATAAAAGGGTCAGTGCCTCACTGCATGTGAAGATGCTGCATCCCAGCAGAGAGGGCATTAGCGTTGTTTTTGTTGTTTAGTGACTAAGTCGTGTCTGATTCTTTGCAGCCCCATGGACTGTAGCCCACTAGGCTCTTCTGTTCATGGAATTTCCCAGGCAAGAATAGTGGAGTGGGTTGCCATTTCCTTCTCCGGGGATCTTCCCAAACCTGGGACTGAGCCCTCATCTCCTGCTTGGCAGCAGATTCCTTACCACTGAGTCATCTGGCAAGCCCCAGAGAAAGCATAGAGTATGGATATAAAATAGCACTTCACGGTAAAAAATGAATTTAAATGTCGATAGACTTAAAGAAATTCTCTTAGGAATGAAATGGAAAATGAGAATTGGCTGCAGCTAAGAAATGAAACAGGAACCATGCAGAGACTAGGAAGCCATGCAGTTTATTAATGAGCAGAATGCTCCCTGTAGCTCTACTTCCTATCGCTAACTGTAGGTGGATCTCCTTAGACAGAGCCACTTTGGGGCATAATCTTCTAGAAAATTCTTACACGGGTGGTCACAGTAAAAATATGGTGAAGAAATGTTAAGCTTCATGCCAAATGTTAGAGGAACAATCCTTGCACGTATGATTGTTTGTTGAAGGATAAAAGAAGATGAATCAAGTGTAGAAAAGGTTGGGCTACAAAAAATTTGCAAATAGAGATGAACAGACAAAATATTATGAGACTGAAAATTAGGTGAGAACTCTTCATTCTGGAATAAGAGTTAATTAAAGTTTCATTTATCTTTCTGTGCATTTTATTTTCTGTCCCAGAATTTTCTAGTTGTTATTGTTGAAAATCAATTTTGGATGCTAATGGGGCCTCCTCATTTTTCATGTGAATTTCAGTTATAGTCACATGATTTTTACACAATGTAAAATGAGAAAATAATAAGTAGGACCATATATGAGACCAAAAACATCTCTACTGATTTGAAAAAGGAAAGTATTTTTAAATGTTTTAATCTGAGTAAACTGAGTTAGATCTCATTTTGAATATGGAAAAATTTAATTACAGTTGATTCTGTTAAAGAGTCTAGATGACTAAAATATATGAATTAAGAAAAGAAGAAGGCATAGTTGTTATTTTACATTGAAATGAAAATATATAGGTTTATAGATGTTGTAGGTGGACTATTTTCTCTCAAAGGTCTTTGCTTACCATATAAATACAGTCACTTATCATTTCTTGGGAACATTTATAAGATGTTGACTATATTCTTAATAACACTTTTAAGTTAATGCATTTGTATTCACATTTTATCCTTCAAAAATGATTTAAAGTGGCTTGTAAAATGCATTATAAAGCCTTGACAACTTGTCATAGTTTTATTATGACCTTATTATGATTGAAACATATCTAAGCCTACCAAAACCACAGCTCCCTTAACCTCCTCCACCTATTGTTCTTGTTATTTGAAAATGTCATCTTGGTGACTGCTCATCTCACATGAGTGTTGTCAACTGACATGAACCATACTGGCATGAAACTTATCTGTTGGTGCCTTGACCTGGTACCATCTCATTGTTTTTACTGCCATCCTCCTACCACAAAGAGAACCAAACCAACTAACTCATCTGTCTCGCGGATATGAAGAAGCTGTCTGCTGCTGCTTTGTTCAAACAGAACATGCCCATAGAGTGTTGTTATTTTACATTTCATTTTAATAACTTCAGAGCATTTCCTGTGACCTAACTAATCTCTCTCACTCACCTCTCTAACCACAGAGTAATGTTGGCAATCTACATTTTCCTTTTCTTAATCAATACTCCACATTTATTCAGTGCACCTCTTCTGAACTTTATATTGAAAGTGAAAGTGTCAGTTGCTCTATTGTGTCTGACTCTATGACCTCATGGACTGTAGCCTGCCAAGCTCCTCTATCCATGTGATTTTCTAGGCAAGAATTTTGGAGTGGGTTGCCATTCCCTTCTCCAGGGGATATTCCTGACCCACTGATCAAACCTGGGTCTCCCACATTGCGGACAGATTCTTTACCATCTGAGCCACTCCTCTTCTGAGCTTTATTTTCAGTTCAGTTGCTCAGTCATGCACACCAGGCTTCCCTGTCCATCACCAATTCCCAGAGTTTACTCAAACTCATATCCATTGAGCTGGTGATGCCATCCAACCATCTCATCCTCTGTTGTCCCCTTCTCCTCCCACCTTCAATCTTTCCCAGCATCAGGGTCTTTTCTAATGAGTCAGTTCTTCCCATCATGTGGCCAAAGTATTGGAGTTTCACTATGGGTCCTTCCAATGAATATTCAGGATTGATTTGTTTTGGGATTGACTGGTTGGATCTCCTTGCAGTCCAAGGGACTCTCAAGAGTTTTCTCCAACACCATAGTTCAAAACCATCAGTTCTTTGTCGCTCAGCTTTCTTTATGGTCCAGCTCTCACCATCCATACATGACTACTGAAAAAAACATAGTTTGGACTATACAGACCTTTGTCAGGAAAAGAATGGCATGGTAATTTGGTAAATGATCAGTTCAGCTCAGTTCAGTCAGTCATGTCCAACTCTTTGCAACCCCATGGACTGCAGCACACCAGGCCTACCTGTCCATCATCAACTCCTGGAGCTTACTGAAACTCATGTCCATTGAGTCAGTGATGCCATCCAACCATCTCATCCTCTGTCATCCCCTTCTCTTCCTGTCTTTAATCTTTCCTAGCATCAGGGTCTTTTCCAATGAGTCAATTCTTTACATCATGTGGCCAAAATATTGGAGCTTCAGCATCAGTCCCTCCAATGAATATTCATGACCAATTTCCTTTAGCATTGACTGGTTTGAGCTTTTTATTAGGAACAACAAAATACCATTGAACAAATGCACATTGTTCATGAACAAATGGAGTTGGTCTTGGAGGAAACAGACTATTTGAGGTAAATTCATTCTTATATATGAAAGATTATCAAGATCCTAAAACAGGGATATTTGCAGCTTTAAAAACATTTAATAAGCAGATGTGTCTGTAATTGATTGAAATTCAGGATGCATGAAAAAATGTTGGGGAAATTTTCTGACATTGTAATAACAGAGTTATACAGTACCAAAGATAGCAGCTACTCTTGTTCAGGTTGGATAGCCTAAGTCATTATGTTCTTAAAATATTAACCCCCCAAATGTTAAAAAGCTGTGTGTATGTGTGTTTGTGTGTGTGCATGTGTTTGTGTACTTACACATGTATGTTTCCAATTTAGGTAGAAAAGTGGTCAGTTAAGTGTAGTCATTATATGTAAATCATTCATTCAAGAGCTCTGAGATTGCTCTAAGAATCTTGGCTTAATATTAGCATCTGTCTCTTTATTTCTGCTGAAGTGCTAACAGCTCAGCTGGGCTTCCACCATGAAAGCAATAAGCCTGCAGACCAAGTTGTATTATCATCTGTGTTCTAATCAGCCAAGGTACTCTTACCACTAACATTTCATGTGTTTCCTATTATAGGAAGTATTACAGCTGTTGTCAGGGTGAGAAATGCAGAAGAGAGGTGGTTTGCTCCACTGTTGAAACTTTCATATGAAAATCAAACCTTGGCTAATGGTGGCTATAATCAGGAAGATCTGATAAGGACTGACTCACTGATTCCTTTGGCTTTTGGCCTAAATCTCGTCAATCAAAAATAAGGTTTCCAAGTATAAAATAGCATGCCATATGTTGACTAAGCATATGTTTTGAGGTTTAAAAGTCATGGGAGATTTCATATTCCTTTCTAACTTTGGTAAGTTGCTTTATCTGGATAATATTTTCTGTTTTTGTATATGTGCTTCCTCGATATTGGAGATCTCTAAATGATGAAATTGTCCCAATTCTTGGTGATTGTTTAAAGCCAAGTAATACATTTGCACTTACAGTATAACCATATGTGCTTTTATAAAAATAGCGGCAATTATTTTCATCTAATAAGAATGATATAGAATACCTTCTCTGTGCCCAACCCTGTGCTAGGTGCTGTATTGAATTTATAGAATTTAATCTGTTACTTATATTGTTTTTCTCCCTTTTTTCTATTTCATTTTAAATTGAGTACTTGGGTATTTCTGCATTTTTCACACTTCACAGACAGTAAAGTGATGTATAAATATGCAGTGCTTTTTAGAATTTATGATACCTGGCAAATCTGAATGGAATATCAGAAAGGAGAAAAAAAAACCCCAGCAGAACCAAACAAGCCACTCCTTTTTCTCATCTCCAAAATAATTTTTTTTCAGATCTTGGGGAATTTTGACATGAGTTACAGCATTTCTCAGCTTTGTGAACCAGGCTTCATCCAGAAGATCACCCTGAGTCTTATGGATCATGATAATATCAGAGAAGCCATATATTTACATGGATAAATCATTCCAAGATAAATTCTATAGCATATTAGGTACAAACACATTATCTTTCAATTTCAAACACTTATATTTTATCTTGCTCCCTTGATGTATCTTCAACAAATTTATGCATTTTGGCTTTATAAGAAATACTCCATTTTGAACTAACGTTAAATTAAGTGCACATTATCTTATCCCAATAATGTTATTAAACAGAGTCTAGATTGTGCCCCGGAGGTCACTTTCTTTGGAGAACATCTCATTCACAGCTTTAGTTTGCCATAGGGGAAATGATAGGCTGAATTAAGCTCCTTTGGTGGCAATAGTTATATTTATTTGAGAACTTACTGCATTTCACTTTTTATATGTTTGCATATGAGAATCTCAAATAGCCTTCTTTTCCTAACTCCCTGGGTAGGCAGAAATAGCAGAGACTTTCAGAGCTGTGGGCAACGCAGGGGCAGTACTGAGAGACCCAGCACATAGGAGACCAAAGTGAAATTGTTCTACATGCATTTTCCCTCACTCAGGCAGTTCACGCACAGACTAGAAAGTTTTCCCACTTTCCCACATTTTTGGGTGAACTGCTTAGTTTTTATTTGTTTTTTAATGCTATTCCCAATTGTAGAGAGTAAAGGGATGCTTTCCATCCTTTGCCTAAAATTCCCTTTCAAGGAACGTGAGAGATATTTAGAGTTATTGCTGTAAGTTTTGCTTGAGTGCTTATTTTTTAATTCATAATTATATGCTTTCACACAAAGGACTCCAGGCATTCCTTGGAGTCCCTAAGAAATAATATATGTTTTCTGAGTGGCACTAGTGTAAAGAACCCACATGCCAAGGCAGGAGACATAAGAGATGCGGGTTCAAATCCCCGGGTTAGGAAGATCCCCAGGAGGAGGGCATGGCAACCTCCTCCAGTATCTTGCCTGGAGAAGCCTAAGAACCAAGGAGCCTGGTGGGCTACAGTCCATAGAGTCACAAAGAGTTGGTCACAACCAAAGTGACTTAGCACACACACATGTGTTTATTAGTTTACATCAAGTTATTTTAAATTCAATAACTCTTAGTTTCTATAGGTTTGTATTGTAATGTGATTTACAATACTTATGTGGTATATATGGTAGATGGTCTTTAAGATGCAGTTATCTATAAATTTTAATTATATGTAAGTCTATGTAGAATAAAATATGATAGGTATTTTCTGCAATGTAAACTTATGTTTGATGATCCTGACTCACAACTGGGAAATGAAGCAATTTGGATCAGCCAATGCATTAAGATACATCAATTGTTAAATAGTTCATATTTCAATAATTCTAATTTATAAGATAACACCTTTAAAATTATTGGCTAATTTTTTTGGAAAACATTAAATTTTTCAGCCTTTTAGTGTGCACTGAATCACTGTTATCAAAATAATTTTGCTTTAAATATATTTGACTCAAATATTTTATCAAACTTCTGCTTTTCCCTGAAACTATTCCCTTTGTATATCACATGATAATATATCAAATCACCTTTCATCAGTCATGCAAAGCAGATCTTCAGAATTCTAAGCATTTATCTCTCATGAGAGATGTTACGTCACGCTATTGAATCTTTCCATACGAATTAGGTTTATTCCTAGTTATACATCAACACTGAAAGAAATTAAAGAAAAGAAAGTAAAAATCTTGCCAGCTAGAAATGGTTGTGTTAAATATTTTGCCCTCTTGTGTTCTTGCATCTGTATCCTTCCATCAAAAACAAAATAATCTTTTTGTGAAACTTCAAGAAGAAAAATTTTAAAGGAGAAAAAAAGAAAAAGTAATGTTTCCCTAAATTTAGAAGCAGCTACAGCCAGATTATTATGGATAATTTTCATGCACTATCTAGACAGGATGACCATTTTCATCCAAAAGTATTTCTGTGCAGTGAAAGAACATTTTTCTCTTGGAATCTTTCATGGTAATTAATTTTCAGTTCACACAGGTGATTTAGGTAGATAACCTGGCCCTGTTAACCATGTATGCTGTTTCTGACCATCAACGTTATAACTCATCAGACTTTCCAAAGCAAGAGCTGTTTAAATCAAAGGATTTTCATTGCAGATCCCTGACTGCTGCTGGCTACATGTCAGAGCTTGGAAGATACACTCTAAGTAATTGTAAAGTACTGTTATCCAATCAGCATACATTATTGCTAAGCAAGAACTACACTGTCAGAATTTCTACTGAAGTTTTAACTCAGTCATTTGAACTGTGCATCATATATACTTAAATGTCTCTACTGGATTAAAGGCATGTTACCTTCTTCCCTTTATACAATGATGTTCAGAACAAAATACACTCTTTTGAGTTCTCGAATTATACACTGAGGATAACTGTCATTGTTTTTGCAACAGGATTTAAAATCCATAAAGTGTTTCATGTTAGCTGAGTATATAACTCAAAGGACACTGGAAATTGTGAACCTTTGGGTCTGAGCATAAAGGAAGAGAAATACATTTAATAGTTTGGTTTGGTTTAGTCTTTTGTTTATGATTATTTTTTAGAAGAGTGGGAGATGAATTAAGGGAGGTATATATTAATACATATACATTTTTGCCTCCAACTTTTAAGAGTAGATGTAAGAAATCACTTATAAAATCTTCAACTTTTACATAAAGCTTTTTTGTAGGATTTGTAGCTAAAAAAGAAGAAAAAGCACCTGTGCTGAGATGCTATGTTACAAATAGGGAGTAAAAGGTCCTCCAAGACTATGCATCATATTACTGTTAAGCTGAAGTGAAAGTTGAGGTTATCAAAATTGCTTTTAAGGACAAAATTCTATTATTCTTGTGAGGGAACATATTTCAGTTTGAAAAGCATGACAATCAAGAACTTTCATTTAAACACTTCTTGGGAAATAAACCAGATAATCTGCTAGCCTCTTTATCCCTTAATTTCCATATTGTGAAATTATGGAATTAGGCTAAAGATTTTTAAAATTCCATCTAGTTTTGAATTTAATTTTTTCTATGTGCTGGATATTTAAAAATTAATAAAATATCAATGCAAAATTAATAAAATCAATATCAATATAAATAACAGATATTTCAAGTAAAAACAGTTTATCATAAAAATTATAATAATTTTAAAACTATTTGAAAGTCATATAAAGATTGTGGCTGAAGAAGAATGTTGAATTCATGATGGGAAAGCTATGATTGACCTTATAAAAAGAAAAAAATTGAAGGCATAAGCACAATTCATTTTTATCCTGTTGCTAGTTTGGTTTTTATTTGAATTGTACTTTTAAAATGCATCGTAAAAGAGCCTAAAGGTTAACAATAGATATTTTCTAAAATTGGGCCAAATATAATTTCCTGCACATTTATAATCAAACAATTCTTTTAGATCACATTGTTCTGTTTGGTGGACAGTCTACAATATTATGTCTTTCTGACTTTTCTCTGTTAAAAATGATAGTTTATGATTTTGCAAGAAGACTACACAGTCTTTGATTGACAGAAAATATAGACAATCATACAAACCAGAGTATACTAATGGGATCACTGACTCAATGGAGTTGAATGTTTGAGCAAATCCTGGGAGACAGTGAAGGACAGGGAAGCCTGGTGTGCTGCAGTTCATGGGGTTGCAAGGAGTCGGATATGACTGAGTAACTCAACAACAGCAATACTTTAAACAGTAGAAACACCAAGTCGTATAGAAACTCCTAAGATCTGAGAGGTATTCTTATATAATATATATATAAGAATACCTCTCAGATATTTTTTTTATTCCTCTGATGTATATACATATATATGCAAATATATATGTGAGAGACAAGAAAATATATAAATATAAGTATGTATTTATATAAGATAAGCACTGATTGATTATACTTGTTCAAACTGAGCCATTGTACAATGACATAAAAAATAAATACATTAATAAATAATAGTCTTCAGAACCAAGTGCTTTGAATAGCATTCCCCAAAACACAAGACTCAAAAGAATTTTGGAAATGAAGCATCCATGCCCTCTGCATCCAGAACTTTATCTTCCATCCGATAGTCCTTTCCCCAGTGAAAGGCCGCCATTGAGACTTCTGTCCTGGAATCCAGTAGAGTGAACTGGCCCGGCTGCGTGTTACACAACTCCTGGCAGAGCCCGTATCACAGCACAGAGGAGCCTGAGGCTGGGCGGCGGACTCTTGCACTAGACTGAGCCCTATGACAGTCCTGTGAGTAAAGGACAGTGACTGCGTCTGCTTCACTCACAACTCTGTGTCTCGTCTTTAGAAGGTCCAAATATACATTCGTAGAATAGCGATAGTTCCTTGATTTTATCAAAATTTGCCCTTAGACGCCAAATAACAGACACAAGAACTCTATTCTCTCTAAATCTCCATTGTTCCTCTTTGTTTATTTTCCAAGTATTTGTTGAGTGGACACTGCATTCCAAGTATCATTTAGCTTTCAGGAAGGAAAAAAGATTAGCCATTTGGAATCCTTGTCCTGGACAAATTCAGGATTCAGTGGAAAGAACATAAACATTGATAACAGAAAAAATGTGATCAAGAATGTGTAGGGAGACCTATGGCAGAGTGAAAAAGAGATAGGGCACCCCATTTTCAGCTCAGGGTTAGAGACTTTGATGGAGGAAACACATGAGCAGGATTTTTTTTGCTTCTTTTCTGCTTTAGTCTCCTAAAATAACCTATAAACCCATGCTGCTCACACTTTACCTTCTGCTCACAAAATTGTGCAGGTGTTTTTTTAACAACAACTTTTTTTTTTAATGACGGATTTTGTAAAGATAGTTGATTTTACTTGACAGTTATTTTGAATCTAGCTTTAATAAAGAACTGCCTAACAATGATTCGTTTTCATGCCTCATTGTGAACATGTATGTTACCTGAACATTAAAATAATTCTTATTAAATGTAAAACTGATAATGGCTCATAATAGTTTATAGTGACATCAGATAACTCCAAGTTTCTCAAGCTTGCATGTGCCTGTATACTGAGTTTCCATTGCCTTATTATAGTTTTTCTTTCTTTTCTTCCTGGACAGCCCTGATCCATGCATTAATGTTCGCATGTATTACTTCTTTCCATGAATTTATGTCACAGCTTTAGGATCCTGCATGAAATGATCATCTCTCCTTCCCTTTATAACATTTGGTATGTATCTCGGTCAGAGAATATTTACTGAGTGCCTGTTTTGTTTAAAGCACTGTGCCGGGAACAAAGAGTCATTTCAGCTTCACAGACAGAGCTGTTTTAGGCCAGAATGCAGAGCTCACTCGCTGGTTATTTACAGCCACTGTCCATTCTGTAAGACTCATGCCCTTGCTTTACCAGTGGTTAAATATTTTGAATGCTGCTCCTATGCAACACATAAAGAACGCCTGGGCATTTAAGATGTGCCATTTGTGTTTCTTTCCTTGAAGCTTCACTGTTGTACCTGTGTGGCAAATTCCTCAGTAAGAAAGAAGTTTGGTTTTGTTTCACATTTTTCTCAGAGGTTCCCCAGGGGAGCGTTAATTCCTCTCCTATGAATCCTTCAGGAACTGAAGGAAAACATCAGAAAAACAATTTAGGAAACATGTTGACAAACTCAAATGAAGCAGAGAGTTTTGTTCTTACACCTACAGGACCAGGAAAGTGAAAAAAAAAGAAATGATGCAGGAGGTTGTGCACATTTGCAAGCTATTTCTTAAGCCTCATCTTTAAACATCTAGATATTTGTGATTTTTGAGTCTCATAGATCCAAGACTGCTTGGGAAGAAAGAAAGGAAATTAGACTAAGAGAGGAGAAGAAATAAAAAGAGAGTGCCTGCAACTGAAAATTCAGATAGAAATACATGATTATAAGGTATCTTATCTCTCATCAAAATGTGTAGAACAACATTTGAAGCTTTATTCTCTGATTTTCAGTAACAACAGTGATTAAAATTATGAATGTCAATGTCAAAATGGACTCATATTCAGATCTCATCTTTACTTAGAAGTTGAGTATTGCAGACACTTTCATGACTTTACTGAAGATCTCCTTCTACAGATCATTTTTGCACGAATTAAACAGATAACTAGTTTGATGATCAATCACTTCCTGTGCACTAGACGTTCCTCTCTGAATTGTGTTAATTAATTAAAAAATAACAATTCTATTGTCCTCATTTTACACATGAGGAAACTGAGACATAGAGTTAGTTACTCATTTTGCCTCATTCACCCAGCAGATATGTTCACCCCGGGGATCAGACCAGAGTCTGAACACCATGAACTGTACATACCGCTGTGTCTCACCTGCTTCCTGCATGCCATGCCTGGCATGTAGTAAGCGCTATATAAATAGTGTTTTATTAATAACAATTTTGAAATAGACCTATTATGCTCCCAGTATTTTATTGTAAATTACTACAGCATAGAAGTGTGACAAAGTGGTAGTTTCTTTCTTTCTAGCACATATAATATTTCATATGAGTTGAATGATACCTTTTAAATATCAGACTTCTTTTTTTCCCTCCTATTCCTTTTTGGAAGACAGAAAAGGAAAACATTGTTTTCTTTGCTTCATCT
Source organism: Muntiacus reevesi (assembly GCF_963930625.1). Classification (NCBI taxonomy): domain Eukaryota; kingdom Metazoa; phylum Chordata; class Mammalia; order Artiodactyla; family Cervidae; genus Muntiacus; species Muntiacus reevesi. The sequence goes on from NC_089264.1 coordinate 47,557,905, forward strand.
ATGTAACCTAGGCAATCAATACTGGTTTACAGAAGATATTGCTAACTATTTAATAGATTTGTCAGATGGAAGAGGGGTTTCTTATATTTTCTGCAGCTGCAGAGAAATATGTAAAATGGTGTTATTGTAGTATAAAGTATTTAAGAGCCCAGGTTTTCAGAATCTGTTCTATGACTTGATGAAAATCTCTTCATCTGCCTAAGCTTCGGGCTCCTCATATGTTTGGTGTAAGCTCAGATACAAATGACACATGGCTCTAAGATCAATGATACTGTAATTTTGTAGCTAAAGTTCTAGGAAGGAATATTGCATACACTTCAATAGGATAATTCAGGTTATCCAAATATGGAGCCATTTACCTTTTAAAGTAATCAGGTCCACATCATTATAAATATGCAAAAGAATTCCCTCCCAGAGGTGATTTAAAAGTTACAAACTGTTAGGTTGAAAGTTAAACTATGTTAGTTCGTAAAGTTTGTTTCTGACCCCAAGTTTCTTAACTTGACTGTATAAACTAAACGTATGTATAGTTAGAGAAACCTTAAGAAAGGGCAAACAGAGTTTATAATCGGGTTTTTTAATCTCCAGGAAAAATAGGACAAAACAAAACAGCATCTCTAAGTAGACTGAAACCAGGGCTCCAATTACTCTCTGAATTCTGGCAGCAAAGCAATAAGAAAATAAACCCAAACACCTGCTGTGTGTTTATGTAAATCAAGTTTAGGCAGGATTATTTCTCTAAAATGTCCCAGGTAATTGTGGCTCAGTAATTCCAGCTTTATTGGTAGCTACTGTAAATTTTATCAGCATTTCTTAAAATGTAGTTCTCAACCCATCTGTATTAGAATCACCCTATTAAAACTGCAGATCCCCAGGCCTCCCAAAATTTTGAATCAGGATTAGAATCTGTCTCTGTTTGTAAACAAGCTTTCCTGTCAGTGATTTTCAAACATTTTTGACCAAAGTGCATAATGAATGATATATATGTCAGTGTTTCCTTTTAACAAATTGCTTGTGTTAGTAGCCACACTAACCAGAAAAGGTCATATGTGACTAAGCAAAAGCTACAAAGATCATAAGAACAACAACAAAAAATTAAGATGACTCTATTTATAATTTGCTTAACATTTATAGAAAATCTAAGAAGTTCTAGTCTTTGTGATAATGAATGTTAGTCATATCACTTTTTTAAGATGAAAAGGAAAATCTTTTTATAATTAAAATAATTCTCTCTTCAATTGTCAGAATTATTATTATGGAAATGAAAAGTGTTCCAATTTTCCTTACTCTGGACACCAATATTTCATTTGCAGTTGCTAAAATTTGTAGGCTATTATGGTAATTTAACACAATGTTTCTTTTGATATGAGTCAGTGGGCTGACTTGTTAGATTACTTGTGTGTGTAGATTTTTTTTCCCCCAGAGGTTATTTCAATTCCAAGTGGTCCCACAGTAAGATGGAGATTATGAGAGGTAAATAGGAGAGGCTACTACCATATAGGAAATAAAGGACTTTAGTAACATGACCCATCAAAGTCCCTTCCAACTTGAAAATTCAGTCATTTTCTGATGTAGGTGCATTCAACAGGTCCACAATGAGTGCACCACTCTCACAGGGTGAGGTAATCAGGGCCATTAAAATGCCCAACCTATTTTTTATGTAATTGTCCTCTACAGTATAAACAAATTATCTCCAAAACTCAATTACACTTCACAGATCTTATTTTGCTCTTGAAATCACTGGCCTCACCCACATCATCCCACATTCTAGGCTAAGATCATTCCACCTAAGATGACATAAAATTGCTTATATAAAATCAGGCCTGGTCCAACCCGACCTCACCCCATAGAGATAGACTCATTATCTTGACAACACAGACTCATTTGACAACATAAACTCACTTTTATCCGCAAATGAAAAAATTCTAAAATATATTCCTCACCATCTTTTGTGTTATCATGTTTCTTTCCTTCTAGTTTAGACAGCTTAATTCTTACAAATATTTCTAGAAAACTTGCTAAATGAGAAATAAATATTATTAAGGGATATGAAGAAATGATAGATTACTTTGCTGACCTCTGAAAAAAATGACATGATTGTGAAATTAAGATATCCAGAAACAACTCCCTAAAATATATGGGACTGTGGTGTTGCACACAGATTGAATGCTTAAAAAATTTGCTCTTACGTAAAGGTACTCAGAAAGAGTGAGGATGCAGCATGAGCAGGGATTGAGAAATGCCATGACATGTTTGGGGACAAGAGAGGAGATTGGTTTGGAGAAAGTATTATGTGGGAAGATGAATTTGGGTAGACCAGTTAGACTTAAATTATGGATTCATGTTTACCAGATCAAGTGGTTTAAGTTTGACTGTGATAGTGTTAGTAGCTTCTGTCATATCTGAGCCTTTGTGACCCAGTGGACAGTAGCCCACCAGACTCATCTGTTCATGAAATTTTCCAGGCAAGAATACTGGAGTGAGTGGTCATTCCCGTCTCCAGGGGATCTTCTCCACCCAGGGATTGAACCAGGTCTCTCAGAATACAGGCAAATTCTTTATCATCTGAGCCACCAGGGAAGCCCTTGAGTGTGATAAGGGATTGCCTACAGATCTTGAACAACAAACTACATTACTGGAATTTAGGAAAGATGTTCTAGTAACATTCCAAAAGAAAAAGTGATAACTGAGGTCTTCCTGAGAATGGGGACTAAAGTCAAGCATTTCTGCATGGTTGAATGCATTCAATATTGGTGGTAATAGCAGAAGGATAGTGGGTGAAATGAGATGAATGTGGGGGTAAAACTGCACTGAGCAAGATATGCCAGGATTGCTGTGCTATTAAGGTTCAAATCACCAGATTTTTTTATAGTTTAGTTCAGATCCCATTGTATCCAATTTGTTGTTAAGGGTGGAAATTTTATTACTTCCTCTTGTAATAACTCTCAAATTTCCCTTAACAAATTACTCAAATGGATTGAGTTAATTTACTTCTTAAAAAAGTATAACCCGAAATTTGCTGGAAAATGTTTGTTGAATTTTATGTGAATTTATTTTCTGTCACTGAGGGAAAGCAAGTCTAGTTTAATTGCTAGCAAAACAGCAAAGGCAAGAAGGAAGATCTACAGGAGTAGGAGCGTAGATTTCGGGCAGATATCCCTACATCTAGCCCAAGTGTCTTCTAGAATTCCACTAAAGAACAAATATTGCTAGAAGCCTTCCTGTTTCTCAAGACAAGTCCTAAGTTCTGGTGTCAGTAGATTAATTCCAATCAGAGCAATGTTTTTTTCTCCCTCCCTTCCTTCCTCCCTTTGTTCCTGCCTTCCTTTCATTCTTAAATGTAAATTTCTCTCTTTGATTACTAGTTATAATGCTTTGGGTGACCTAGAGAGGAAAACAAAACAGAAATTCTTTACAACGACTTAATGATTTCCTACTAAAATATAAAAGTTCTTTCTTTTTTTTCTTTTTAATTCAAGCATCCTTCATTTCATAACCAGAAGTCAGATGCTTAATGAACTAAATTAGCTAATAGAGACTTTCGCTGGGTAAGCCTCCCATTTTTCTTGATAATGATAATGATAAGAAATAGTGGAAGCTATCTTGAGAGTTGACTAACTGGAAATTACCAGTTGTGTGTTGGGTACTTAAAAAGATTAATCTTTCCCTCAAGCTAATTTCTGATAATTAACCAAAATATCCAGGAGTGCCAAGACATATTAAGCATGTAAGGTAGTATTTTATAACCTCCTTTGGAAAGAATAACCCAACTCAGGAGTCCCTATTGTGTGGCCATATTTAATGACCATGGTAACCATTTAAAAAATGCTGGCATATCACTCTGCTGTTTTTGTTGTTCACTCGCTAAGTCATGTCTGACTTTTTGTGACCTCATGGACTGTAGCTCACCAGGCTTCCCTGTCCTCCACTATTGCCGGGAGTTTCCTCAAATCCAGGTCCATTGAGCCAGTGATGCTGTGTAACCATCACACCCTCAGCCACCCTCTTCTTTTGCCTTCTAGTCACTCTATTTAAAGTATATATTTTATGAGGTCTACTTTGAAGAAAATAGAGTTGGATGGGGGATGGGAATCAGTAACAACAATAGAGGAAAGACACCCTTTATTTAGTTGGCTTGTATTTCTCTTATTCTGTCTCACTTTTACTAGCCTAATTTAAGTACACGGGTCATATCTCTTTGGAACTACCAGTATGTAGTTCTCTGGCCAGTGACTGATTTTGGAGCTGGCAGCTGGCTGACAATCAGCAGAGAGAGTCCAGGGAGCAGATAACCCCGTAGAAAAATAGAGCCAAAGCAGAACTTTATAAATCTACTCTGCTTCCCTTTCATTTCTCAGGTGTGTGTGGGTGTGTGTCTGTGTGCGCATGTGCATGCGTGCGTGCATGCGTGTGTGCATGCGTGCGTGCATGCGTGTGTGCATACGTGCGTGTTGGGTTCTCTACCAGGAACTGGGAAAAGTTGAAGTTTCACTGAACTTTGATTCAAAACGCTCATAGGTTGGCTTATAAAACAGCCATGAAACAGATTTCCAAAGAAGACATATCACTCTGGCATGTTCTAAAAATGTGTAATATCATATCTCCAAAATCATTACAATTCTCTTTTTTCTCCCTCATTATTTAAATAATACAGGGTGTCCCACACTCACACAGGGAAAATCGTTATATAAGAATAGTTTTACTTACATTAAAAACCCTGACATTCTTAGTGTTTTTTTTTTAATATCCGAATAAGACTACTAAATATTCAAGCAACGGGCATTTCCCAGAGATAATATTACCTGTGCCCGTTTTGTTTTATGTTTTTAAAGTACTTCTACTTCACAAAGCAAGATGATGCCAGTTTACCCAGCTTTACTTGTCACATTTATTTGTTTATTCATTCATCTATTCATTTTTAGCTCCTGAACACCTTTTGTACTCTGAAAGCATCTTAGAATTGAGTCACTTTTCATGTTACACTAGTGAAAAAATGCTCTTTGACCTGAAGTTACAATTACTTTAAGATTTATCAATGCCTATTATCTCTGAATGTTGAAGCTGGCCTCCCTCCCACAAAACTTTGTAAGTATTTAAACCAAACAGGAACTTGAGTGCTCCCCAGGCAGTCCATCACCAAATCTGGGAGCTTGCTCAAATCATGTCCATTGTGCCAGTAATGCCATCCAACCATCATATCCTCTGTTGTCTCCTCCTCCTCCTGCCTTCAATCTTTCCCAGCATCAGGGTCTTTTCCAATGAGTCAGTTCTTCGCATCAGGTGGCCAAAGTATTGGAGCTTCAGCTTCAAAATCAGTCCTTCCAATAAATACTCAGGACTGATTTCCTTTAGGATTGACTGATTGGATCTCCTTGCAGTCCAAGGGACTCTCAAGAGTCTTCTCCAACACCACAGTTCAAAAGCATCAATTCTTTGGCATTCAGCATTCTTTATGGTCCAACTCTCATATCAGTAGATGACTACTGGAAAAACCACAGCTTTGACTAGATGGACCTTTGTCAGCAAAGTAATGTCTCTGCTTTTTAATATGCCTTCTAGGTTGGTCATAGCTTTTCTTCCAAGAGCAAGTGTCTTTTCATTTCATGACTTTCATTATTTGTGAATAGTTGCCACCAATGAAAATATGTGGTTATTTTTTTAATCTGAATAACTTTTAATTTTAAAGACTTCAATCCATTTTACACATGTAATACTGATAAGCAGGTATTTAGAGTATCATCCTTCAAAAGCTTTCTATGTACAACAGATATGAAAAAAAAACAGTAATATTTAGATCAGTTTTCTTATTTGGAAGAGTTAGAACTACTACCTAGGTAGGTAGCACTGGATTCTTTTCTCTGTGGCACCTTTCTATTTGTCCTCAATCTTCTCAGCCCCTCTCATTTTTTTTCTGTCTCTAACATTGTTTCCCAGATAATTTGTCCCATTTCTGTCTATGAGGGCTCAATAAGGTGTCTTGTAGTCAAAGAACTGCTTTTTCCAATAGTTTCTCTTGGAGCCAATATACGATTTTTCTTCTGCTCCCGCTTCTCTTTGCTGTCTGTCTCTGGAGGACTTCTATGGAAGCAAAGTTTGCAGTGTGATAGAATGCTAAGAGATATCACCAAATGCAAATCTGCAAGCATGATTTTGTTCGCAGAAATTATCTGAATTGCATTTCAGGATTCATATTACTCTTCCCACCTTTCCCTCATACTCTCAGAGGCATGGAAATTTCACGTGACTTGTTATTGTGAGTGAAAGTGTGAAAGTGTTAGTCGCTTCACTCGTGGCCAATTCTTGCGACCCCATAGTCTGTAGACCACCAGGCTCCTCTGTCCATGGGGATTCTCCAGGCAAGAATACTGGAGTGGGTTGCCATGCCCTCCTCCAGGGGATCTTCCCGACCCAGGTCTCCTGCCATGCTGGCAGATTCTTTGCCATTCTGAGCCACATATTACGAAGCCTAAATCTCAGGCTTCTTCTCTCCCCAGCCCTCTTCTCCTCTGGCCAATCATGCCCTCTGAGCTACCAGGAAAGCCCAGTCATCTCTGATCTGGTGCTTTTAAATGTGTTAAGGACTCTGACAATTATCTTTTCCCCTCTCAAACACCATTTTGAAATAAAAATTGTTTGGTACTTAAATAACATGGTGGAGACTGTTGCACTTTTGTTGATGCATATATCCTGATGTAAAGATGTACATGCCCTGTCTTCAAGCAAATCTAAGACTTACCAGCTGATTACTTTTTCTTGCATACTCTGAACTTTCTTTGTTGTTTGGCCATATTTCATGAATATAGTTTAAAAGGCCATTATAATGTGCAATGAACTAGATATTATGCATATATATGGCCCAGTCTAAGTTCATAGGGGCCTGATTCTTATCCTACGGTTATTGATGCATAAGAAAATATACATTAGTCAGGATCTATCAATAGCCAAGAGAACTGGTTTTCCATCCTGACTCTGCCTCCAGCACGCTGTGTGACGTTGGGTACCTTCTATCCCTAAGGTACAGAGCCTTGTACCTTTCTGATCTTTGATTTTCTTGTCTGTAAAATAGAACGATTATATGTCACTAAGTATTTTTCAAGTACTTTTTCCATGGTAAGAATTGCATTTAATGGTAAGAATTATTTCTGAGTCTCACCATTGAACTAGATTTTTCAGTAGTGAATATACAGTCCTCATAAATTGCTTCCTATGTTACATTCCAGCACGTTTTTCTTCACAGAGGTCAGTTTGATGGTATTTATTTTCCTATACACTGATATGGCATCGTGGCCTCCACCCTGAGAATACGTTAGAACATTACTATTAAAGACAGTTTTTGTCATAGTTATATTTATTAAAGTCTCAACAACTGTACTTCTTGTTTCTTTTCCATTCTTTGAACTATTAGAACAACAATATTGTTAGTTTTGGGAAATAAAGGGCCTCTTGCTTTCTTTTTTTTTTTTTCCACTGCATAGAAGCTAAAGATGCTTCTGCTTTAAGATAATTACAAAAAAAAAAGTTAATGATAAAGGTGTGTGCATGCTCAGTTGTGTCTGACTCTTGGTGATCCCATGGACTGTAACCCACCAGCCTCTTCTTTCCATGGAATTCTCCAGGCAATAGTACTAGAGTGAGTTGCCATTTCCTACTCCATGGGATCTTCCTGACCCTAGGATCAAATCTTCACCTCTTGAGTCTCCTACATTGGCAGGCAGATTCTTTACCACTAAGCCACCTGGGAAGCCTGTGGGGTATCAATATTCACTCTACATCTTACCAGTCTCATATAATATAGCCCTATATGCAAAACAGAAAAAGAGACACAGGTGTACAGAACAGATTTTTAGACTCTGTGGGAGAAGGCGAGGGTGGGATGTTCAGAGAGAACAGCATTGAAACAAGTATACTATCAAGGGTGAAACAGATCACCAGCCCAGGTTGGATGCATGAGATGGGTGCTCAGGGCTGGTGCACTGGGAAGACCCAGAGGGATGGGATGCAGAGGGAGGTGGAAGGGGGGATCGGGATGGGGAACACATGTGAATCCATGGCTGATTCATGTCAATGTATGGCCAAAACCACTACAATATTGTAAAGTAATTAGCCTCCAACTAATAAAAATAAATGGAAAAAAAAACTCTAAAAAAAATAAAATAAATGGAGTATAAGCTATAAAAAAAAATAACATTGGGCATAGAAGAACTCAAGAGAACTGTTTATTTTATAGCTTTCTGGTAACAAAAACACACTTTTCCATAAGTATCAGATTAATAATTCAGAGTCATAATAATCTGGAACTCACAAGATCATTATCTAGCACTAAGATGTTACGAACTATTTTTTTCCTCTGAAGAGCATATTTAACTACTAGCGCAAGCACAGGATTGCCTTTTATACCTAGCAGAATTTAATCTTGCCCGCAAAGTACTGACAGACAGAATGAAGCCAAACATGGACATTAAGAACTTCACAATTCATATTTTTTTCTCTAATGGATTCTGAAGAGAAGAAAACACAGGGCTTGTAAAGAAATAAATGAATGGGATATCATGATCAATCAGAAACAGGTGATTCATTCATATTGGACAAGGGGGAAACACACGTCTAGTGATTATAATTAAATTGTTAATTTTTTAATTCTAAGAAGTTTCAAATATTTCAATAATTCTTAAATTCTTAAAAATGGAATCAGGTTTGATTTATTTTGTGTAAACAAAATATAAAATTTATCAGAATATTTATTTACCTTTGGTTCTGTTTGCATATTTATTTATGATCATGAAAGATTAAAAGAAAAGTATAGCTCCAATGATTGGGATATGGTAATCCCTCCCATGCCTCATTTTCCTATTTGTATATTCTATTAATATCATTATCAAAAATCAAGATCAATAATTTATGTGTGAAGAATTTAAAAACCACCAGAAAGTGTTGTAGCATTTGAAGTCTTATTAAGTTGATATTGACAGTAGATTATTGTTGAGAAACACATTTCATTTTTGGATGCCTAGATTTATGACAGATTTAGTTACAAGGGACATGAATTTGATGTATAACACTGGAGTCTTTGAACTGCATGGGAAAATATCACAATTTTTCATAATATTAATGTCCTACATTGAGCTATCTGCTGCCTTGCTGCCCAAGGTTGAAGCAAATATTTTATTAGAAATCAATTTCAGACAAAAAAAGCCCATATTCCATCACTGAGTAAAGTACAAGCTCTTCACAGTTGTTCTTTTAAATTAATAGGGTGTATCAGTTCATGTATTAGTATATAGCATCCAGGAATAATAAAGGATTAAATTTTCGCCCTTCTTCTTAACCTTGCTCTTTTTTGTGGAGTCCACTGTTGCCAGTGTTGACTGATATGAAAATGCTTTGTGCTCTATGTCACTGAGTTTATTTTTTTTTTTAATGTTGTTCTTCTTCTTCTTCTTTTTTTTTTTTTTGCCCAGTATAGAGATAGTCAGAATTCATATTTTTTACAGTTTCGAGTAATAGTCACTCCCCTTTGTGGGCAGGTTTTGTTCTGACTCTATTGCTGGTGCATGGACTCTATTAGAATGGAGAATTGCAGTGGTGGAGCAGAGGAGGGCAGGAAGGGAGAAGAGGGAACACTGGATACACGTGTCATTCTCTAGTTCTTTTCCCTTCTCACGTGCCACTCTCCTTAGGAGCGTTCCCAAATCTTTCCAGCAAACTCTCGCATCTCCAGCTTCTTTCCTAGTTTTTACTGCTTCTCTTCTCCATTCCTGGGCTTCCCTGGTGGCTCAGATGGTAAAGAATCTGCCTGCAATGTGGGAGATCTGGGTTCGAACCCTGGGTTAGGAAGATCCCCTGGAGAAGAGAATGGTTACCCAGTCCAGTTTTCTTGCCTGGAGAATTCCATGGACAGAAGAGCCTGGCAGGCTATAGTCCATTGGATTCCCGAGTCAGACACAACTGAGTGGTTAACACTTTCTCTTTCTCCTCCACCCACTTTGCCTGGTGGATCTATCCATGCTCTGGCTTTTTCTTTCAAGATAACCTCCACTATTTTCTCACCCATAGGAGATAAAATCATGGTGCCTCTCAAGCCTGACACCCACGTTTGTTTTGATCATCAGAACAAAGCTAGCATTTCTACCCAAATCCCTAACTTGAGAATCCCTTTTCAAATTTCCTCCTTTTTAAATTAATTAATAAAATAAGCCTTTACCCTTTTCATATTATGTGTGGACTGCTACGTTATGTGTTAAATGCCATCGAGGGTTCTTTTCAGCTACTTTACTGATCTCCTTCACATTTAACAGTAACTTCTCTGTCCACTCTGCTTTTGAGTGTCATTTCTTGTTACTGTCCTTCATATCTACAAGATAGGAGGGGCACTTGAGTCTAGGTCTGATGGCACCTAGAACATTCCTGCAGAATTAAAGAGGAATTTAGAGATTTTTTGAATTATTGATTTTTGAGGAGTTAAAGATTTGAAGAAAAATACTTCAGTGGTTTATACATTAAACATTAATTGCAGTTGGGATCTGCCAGATACATAACCTGTTCTTCTCACAAAACTCAATTTATCATGTATAAGAAGTCATTAGCAACATGCCTCTACATTTGTCCAGATATCTCTTGCCTCTTCCTGAAATCAAGGAAGTAATGCACAGGGTCCCTTGTGTAGTTTACTTTGCTCTCTGAGTACACCTATGCAAGAAATCAAACTGATACTACATTGGTCAAAGAATTTGGAAAATATTGTTGTTATTATATACACATACATCTATATTTATACGTATACATGTATCTTCATCTATCTAATCTATACTGTAATTTTCTTTTTAATAGAAAATGGAAAATATATCAACTTTGTTTTAAACCATTCTTAGTATGAATCAAAGGATTTCTGGTATTTATTGGACAAAGATGAAAATCAATCTCCCATAATATAAGAGAGAATAGTAATTTGTTTTAAAGTCAATACATGGGTTACTAACTTTCAAATCAATGACGCTGTTTGTTTAACAGAGAGCTAACTTGAGAAGTCCAAAAAGCCGTCTGCTTTCTCTAATTATCCCAAAATTCTCACTGAATTTACATTTTCCAAAATAAAAGCAAAGCAAACTTACCAGGATTGGATCATTTATATACAACTGGAAATATTTCATACTCAGAAAAATACTATCATTATACACTTGCATCAGCATTGATAGTTTTGTTTTTCATCAGATTTTATTGCAGGCAGTGTAGGAGAGATTTCTTAACCCTAAAATGTTAACACATTTTGTTTCTAAATGTATGTGTCCTAGTATAAATCAAGTGCCCATATCAGTATGCATTTCTTGTAGAATGGAAGCATAAGTGACATTTTGAAATATTTTAATTGCATGTTCGGAAGTGCTAGTGGATATGCCAAAGTGAGAATACGATCCTGAAACTAATTAATGTGGCTTCATTGATCAAGAGCACTAGAGCTCTTATAAATACTAATAATAGCATTTGTCTGCTGACATTCTGTGCTGTAACAGTGCCTCACACCATTGAGTCAAAGAAAGTCTCTGTGTGGATTTAACAAAAAGCATTCCACACTGTTGTAGTAAATTCATAAGACTGCCTACACTTCTAAGACTTCTTAGACCAGGTAGTGATCTTACACTAGTGTCTATAGTCCTGAGATTGATGGACTTGAAAAAACAACTATTTCATTGTTTACAGAGCTGGAGAAATAAAGGAATCAGTAAAATGCATTCTGCATTCAAATGCATTAATTTTTAAAAAATATATGAAATACAAAAAACAATCACATGGCTCATCTGTGCAGGAAGTAAAGGCGAGCTGAGGGGAGCGATCAATGTGGAGGGGTTAGTTTTAATATAAGATTTTGCTTCATAAATAGCACTACAATGAAACAGAAAAGTCTGTTTAAAACGGCACTCTTGGTAATGGTCAGCCTTCATTTCTCATCATTAAATATCTAGGAGTCTTGGCTAGGGGAGTGTTTGTCTATCACTGCAGCTGTGTTTGAATGGAAAGAGTACTGGATTAGGAATTCTAGATTTTTTTTTTTTTTTAATCATAGGTTTTTTTTCTTTTCTTTTTAGTTGGAGGATTTATTGTTTCAAAATGTGTTCGTTTCTGCTGCACAACAGTGTGAATCAATTGTAACTGTACATACATCTCCTCCCTCTTGAGCATCCCTTCCAACTCACCCATCCCACCCCCTACGTCATCATAGAGCGCCATGCTGAGCTTCTTACCTTGGACAGCAGCATCCCCCTGTCTATGTGTTCTATACGTGGTAGTGTATCCATGCCAACAGTACTCTCAATTTGGCCCGCCTTCTCCTTATGCCACTGTGTCCGTAAATCCTTTCTCTACATCCGTATCACTATTACTGACTGGCAGATAGGTTCATCAGTACTAGATGTGGTCTTGGATCTTCTCTTATTTGGAAATTTTTTTTCATCCAACTTTATTTCTCAGGTCTTCATTTTCTTCATACATAAACATAAGGAAGTTGAAGTCACAAATGTCTAAGGCCTTTTCAATAAATTCTAAAAGACTGTGATTTTGGAATCATTAATATAGGTTTCCCAAATAAAGAATACAATGGTAGCAAAGTTAATTGAATTATAGCCAAGAGAAAAAAATGCCTGTCAATGTGTAATTCAAAAATTATTTGTGGATCCTTTAAAGGCATCTGAAGGCAACCAGCTTACTCCTTTCTATGGCAATGAAATTTCTAAGTACAGAGATCTCCATGGGCAATAAAATAATCCAAGTAAAATGTGGCAAAGGTGTGTTAAATTCAAACAAAACTCTCATATTGGAAAAGGAAAGAAAAACAGCCATTAGGAAGCTAAATATGTATGAAAAGAAATTCCGCTCAAACTTGAACTAGATTAGTCATTTGGGGCAAAGGCTAGGTTAGTAACACCATTCAAGGAAAGTAAGGCCACATTTCTGCATTGTTCTCTTGCTAAAAAGTTTCATTTGTCTTTGTTTTGAGTCTCAAGTACAGCTAAGTATTTATTGAATTTATATTTGATTCCTCTTCAGGAAGCTTATAAATCATCACCTTCATTATTTCAGCAAATATTATTCTATATTAGTTTGGTTATAGAACTGGCCATCAATGTTAGTTATTTTAATGTGTAAACTGGGATAGGAAAGAGGAACACTTTGGAATTTAGTGGTAACTATGCAATTAACTTACAAGCTTGTGACCTTGGACAATTTACTTAGTCTCTTAGATATTCAGTATTCTCATTAAAAAAAAAATTAATAAAATCCATAACCTCCTGAATTAGGGTGAGATGAAAACAATGTATATGAAGGATGTATCATAGTGCCTATCATAGAGCAGATCTTCATCAATTCTCAGTTGATCTTCCTTTGAATTACTCATTCTCATATTGAAATAAGCACATTTCTTAATTTTTGAAATTTGTAAATCAGTGATTTGCTCCTGGATTTGCTGTCAGTTGTGGGACCTTGCACAGACTACTGTCCTTTTGCACTCCAGTGTTCTTATCTGTAAAAGACGATCTGAACTATATAATTTTAAGTACTTCACTACCCTTTCATTTAATTTTATTTCCTTTGGTCTTTGTAGTTTTAAATGAATGACAACAAAAAATAGATGAACTACCATTTCCTGATTATGCAATAAAGTAGAATAGTTTCCTATGCAACATGTCATAATCCAAGAGTATATTATACTAATTGTTGTAACTTTCTTAAATGCTTACCAGAAATAGCTAAGAGACTTGAAATAGGTATTTTTAATCTTTCTTAAAAACAAGGAAAATTTAATCCACATGCTTCTTAAGTTGAAATTTTCCTCCCATTAATAATTTCTATTGAGTCATACATATCTAGGTTTACGTTTCTTTTGGTCTGCAGATGATTTTGCCTTGTCTTCTAAATGATAGCTACTGATTACATTAATATTCAGATCTCTGTCCTGTCTTCCCAAAAGGTCACTTTGTTCTCTTTTTAAAAAATTAAGCTCTTGTATTCCTGAGAAGAGAATTATTATTTCCCATGAAAATAGACTTTAGTTAGAAGGGCCTTTCTAAAAGCATGCAAATGAACAAAATACTGTATCCACATTAGATTATCAAATGATTTGCTTTTATGCAGATGTTATATCAAATCTGCAAAGCAAAATCTGTGAGAAATGCACAGACAATCCCTATTTCACATGATCCCTGCCTGCCCCCCCCGAAAAATGACGATAGTATCATTATGAAGAAATGGTTGAACAATGACAAACATGATCTTTGTACAACTCAAATTTTTTTTTTACCTAAAGTTTAAAAGTACTCTAATATATTTAGAATGTATTTGAAAATATCTTTGGGCATAATATCCCATAGCATATTGTGATACCATCACACATACATGGAAATTACAATTTCATAGGTTATACATTACAAAGAATGACTTTTTCATCAGTCTGTTCCTTTATGATGGGGAAGCTAACCAGTGTTACTCTTGTACCATACTCCAAAATCTTCTGCTTTTCCAACTCACAGGGTAAAGCGAACAAAAAACAGCAGCAACAAAACTTAATCCAGGGACAAGAATTCTTTAACTAATAAGTAAATGCAAAACTTGTCAATTTACCTGCTCACCTTTATCTGAATATCATGTAATTAACCACTTGAAATTTAGAAGTTAGGTGAAGGTAATAAACTATATCTATTTCCTCCCAAGTTTTCACTTTAAAATGCTTTATTTTTCTTGTTTATCTGTTCCTGATATGTCTTTTCTGTAAGGGCACCTGGCTAATAACTTAAAAGTTTCCAAGTATAGCTAGCTATCAGATTAGCTCCATGAAGCCCATTTAGTACTTATAAAATGTTGTGGATACTACTTACAATATCTCTGGGAAATTTTGTCACTAGTATTTCTCAAATTAGATCACATTGTTTAAAATCATGAGAATGGCTCATAAAATAGCATTTTATTTCTTTTCCAGGTAGGCATATAAGATAAAATAGTCTGAATACATTAAATTTTTCTATATTTTGGAAATATCTGAAAGCATGGTAGTACCATAGAAACATGTTTTAGTTTAAACATTAGTTGGAATAGGAAACAAAAAATAAAATATCAGTGCAGAGTTACCTACTAATGACTTAGGAAGCCCTTATAACAGGCAGGCTGGGCCTATGTTGCCAGGGAGGAAGGAGAATAATGCCCCAGGTACATTAGGGACTATTTAATATTCAGGGAGTCCATTATATTGCAAACAGTGGTCATTCACTAGGTCTCTGTTAGGAGGAGACTGAGCTAAAGCAGAAATACCAATTATTTTAAAGGCCTGACTTGCTGCTTTGAAAACATTATCTGCCCCTACCCCTCCCTGAGAAGCACATACTTGTGGTTACATGAAAATATCCACTCATAAAAACAGTGTGTTTCTCCCAATTTGGCCATATGAATCACCACGGGAGAAAGGGCTATTAAAACATTAATCATTGTGATAAGCAGATGGAAACTTCATGATAATAGCAGGTGATTAAAAAAAGGAAAATATTTCTTAGAAGTCAAGGTATTTTGTCATGTTTATGCCCACCAGTGTATAAAAGCCACTACATTTTCTTACATGGTAAAATATTGGTAATAATTAGATTTAGAATAATGTATTATGCTAGATGGATAGATAATAGAATTTTCACTTACATACTCTGAGTTATAAACAGCTGTAAACACTACAGTCTGAATGAAATTTAAACAGAATTCTCAGAATATGAGAAACCCAACATTTTCCATATGCACTGTCATATTCCATTCTTTTTCTAATATTCATATTTCATTAGCATTTAGTACACAGGCCTTGGGATTTTTTAAAAAGAAATATAAATATATTCTAGTTTGGTATTTGTGAACTATTTATCATTTAATTTACCATCAAGGCCTACTTAATTTTGTTTAAGACACTAAATTAATTTAAATCCCACCTCTTTTACTTTTGATATGCAAATATTTTTACTTTGATGTTGTAGCAGTACAAATTGAATTTTGCAACATGAACCACTAATGCTAATTTGATTACTTCTGTATTAGTGTTGAGTGCTGCTAAAATAGCAAGAGATTGTTTAAAAAATGAAACTGGGAATGGAAGAACTCTTTCTCTGCAGGCCCTCTGCAATGATGGTAGTATTAATGCATGTACATTAATGCTTGATGATTCTCATACAGCCATGAATATTAATTTTAAAGACAAACAATTTAGAATTTTTAAAAAAACCTGACAGCTTGATTTTTTAAAAAATTGAGTTCATCAGAAAGTCCTGACTGAACTTTTTAATAGCTCAGAGAGTTTGAATCCATTTAAGATATTTATTGCAGACTATTTAGACTATGATTTCTTTTTAACAGTAAAGATGTTCATCAAATATAGTGAAGACAAGATGCCTAAATTATGAATTCAGTACTTTTTGGATGGAAGTGAATCAGGCTTTTTTAAAAAAGAAAGAATGAACCTTTTTAAAAAGATCTATTTTATTGACTTATCTGATAAAGTTGAGATTTCTAATGACCTGTAACAAAAAGGATGACATAAACATCTGATTACAACTCGAGATAAGACAAGAATACCCGACAACTGTTGAAAAATGATTTTTCTTTTTTTAAAAATAGTACTTGTAAGTATTATCTCACAGGGAAAAAAAACAAAACGCATTTATACACACGATCTACAAGATCGTCCAATGGTGGAGCTGCAGTAATATCTGCCACCTGTAGCGTGCCTGCAGCGTGCATGTTGCTTGTCTGTTTATCAATGAAATGTCTGTGTATGTCTGTCTGTAATTTGCATTATGCCTGAAAGTCTCTATGCTCATTAACCTTTTACAGGTGCCGCACCATTCCAAGGAACTGCAGGTACTAAAACAATGGCAGTATTCTTGAAGGCACAGCACACTTTGAGCTCCACCTTCTCCTCCCGCCTACCCTCAGGCAATGTTTTGGAGGCCTTTCAATGAGTTAGAAATTTGTGGTCAAGCTAAGGAAGTAAAAGAGTAGCTAGTGACTGAATGAGGGCACTGTATATTTTCCACATATTACCCATCATCTGACTATAAAAAGAAAGGTTTGATATAAAAAAAGAGATGGAGAGAGATTGAGAGAGATGGAACAATCATTACTTTATCAAATCATCAAGAGTTTTTCTTCAGGATGTGATTAGAAAAAATATTTTAGAATGTATGCACATACTGTCAGTTTCCTTAAAAGTTTCTCAATAGTGTATGTGCTATGTGAACATATAATGCAGTGATTAACTAGGTTAGAATGTTGATAAATAGAGATTACTAGGCTGATGATTATACCATTAATTATACTGAGAATAAATATTAAACACTACTAGGTTGATTCTTTTTAAACCTAGACTTTTTTATGTAATGTAGTTTTAAATAAGATCAAGTATTCTGCTGTTCCACACCTGTGGACATTCACAACTTGTATACTTAAGGAGGAAAAGATATGGTTTTGCATAAATATTCTTAACCTCCATGTATGAAAGAAAAAGATTCTGATTCTTTCCAATCAGTGCCTCTGAAAAATCAATTTTCTTTTTTCAAATTAATCACAAATTTCTTTTGTGAAACTTCTTTTGTGAATGTGTTCTTTATATGCAATGCAAAGTTTCAAAAGAATTAAGTCAATTTACCATGGGCAAACCCTTATCAAATAGGCATTAAATAGACAAGCAAACCACTAATAAATTCCAACAGCCTTAAAAAAGTTGGTGAATGCTACCGTGATTGTGAAGATCATTATTGCTATTAAAAATGATGATGCCATTGATACTAGTCTTTATCACTGAAACTATTTTCAAGGGCTAAAAATGGGGGAAAGCATAAATTGAGCCCACTTCTTAATGAGTTCACAATTGAAATTACCGTCTTGTTCAACCTCCCATTTTGAAAATGTAAACTCGTTTATAAGTCACTTAAAGAAATTGTTAAACATAATAGCCCATTTCCTTGTTTTCATAATGATTATAGAAAACTATATAAAATTCTTTATATATATAATGAAAATAATCAGGGTTGACTATTGTTGACGACAATTTATTTTCCTTACTTTAAAATGAGATTTTATTGATATAAATGTTCAGTGCTTGTTCATCACTTCATCTCTATCTCACTCACATTATTTCTTTCTGTTCAAAGTCATGCTTTTCAAAAAAAAAAATGTTTTAGAATACTTCCTCTTCCTGGTAGCCCTCAAGTCATCAGTGAACTGTGTCTTCTTAAATTGTTATCTCCTGAAATATACCATTGGCTCAGGCTAAAAGAAAACTGAGCCCTACCTCTCACTCTCAAGTCTTCATGTCAGTTCTTATTTTGCCTGTCTTCATTTTCATTTAAGCAGACCACTTGTCCAGTGGATCCTGTTAAAGATAATGTGAAAATCACAAACAGTTTGTCTCATTCAGAGTGCAGAGTTGTGAGAGGGGGAAAGAGAACAGTGACTACAAAAGGGGAAAGAATTCGTGTAGAACATCCTTGATAAAAACATGTTCATCATTAGTTCCATTTAGATTGGTACTCATGTGACAGGAACTAGTTTTTTAAAATTTTATTTAATCCTTATTTAAATTTCAATAGACACATTTTGCTAGTGGTTACCATGTTGCTCAGAGCAGATTTAGATACTCATTCTCATTTCATTTTAAAAGACAAAGACTAAATGTTTTCAATTTAGCCTTTGAAATAGATTCCAAAGAATAAAACTAGTCATCATTCTTTTGAAGATTCATTGCTCCTTTTGTTAATATCAGATGACTTATCTTAGTTTCTGTGCTTTTAATCTCCTTCTTCATTGAATACAATTAAAATATATCTTTCAAATTAGGATTACACACATGTATATATATGCATAAGCATGTATGTGTGTATATATATATATATATATATAATATAAAATTTCATTAGTGGAATTTCAATAAACACATATAAAATTTTATGGATATTAGCCATAGAGTTGTCCTTAAAGCTTCTCTACTGCGATTGTTAAGGTCATGACTTTGGAGTCAAATAGACATGGGATCAAATTCTAGTTCTGTGACTACCTGAGTGACTTTGAGAAATAACTAATCTTCTTAAGTCCTTATTTGCTTCTGTGGGAAGAAATAATAAACCTTCATATTGTACATTATAGAAATGTGGTGAAGATTAAATGAGCCAGTACTACAAAGCATGTAGCATTGAACATCTCTCTCCTGTTCTGTAAATGTTAGCATGTCAGCCAGTATCATTCTAAATGCTGTGTAAGGGATCTTCTGAGTACAGTGTATCCTTAGAAGGATTTGTATCCTTAAAAGGATTTTTTTTTCCTTTTCTGCTGCATGGCTAATAATGGATAATTCCCAACCCACATGAATATAAATAGGGTCTGTGGGTTTTAGCATTTTCTCCTCCACTAGCCACATAAGGGTATGTGGTGATCTTACAGAGTGCCTCAGCATAGCAACAATCTTACACAGTTTGGAGAAAATGATACTGTTTTCAAGTGCTTAAAGAATTGTCCCAAGGAAGGAGGAATACATTTTATTCTTAAACTTCTAGTTTTTGCTTTAGTAGTAAAACTGTGGAACTATGTACCTGGTGGCTGAGGACCAATTCAACTGGGGCCAATTTCCTAATTTCAGCCAAACTTAGGGAATAGTCTTTGCCATTTGAGAAGCTTTCGATCTGTGATCTTATAAATAACAACATCAGCTGAAAGAGAAAGAGCTGACATTACAAACTGGAATGGAAAAAATTGACTAGCACTAAAATACACATATCAATAGTAAGTTCTCTCTCCCCCAACTGCGTCATAATGTCAATATGCAATGAAGGCTATCTCCTACTCTTTTTGGCAAACAATTCCCAGGAATTGTCTGCCACTCAGACCTTCCTTGGATAAGGCAATGGCAACCTGCTGCAGTACTCTCGCCTGGAAACTCCCATGGACCGAGGAGCCTAGTAGGCTCCGTGGGGTCGCTAAGAGTCGGACACGACTGAACGGCTTCACTTTCACTTTTCACTTTCCTGCATGGAGAAGAAATGGCAACCCACTCCAGTGTTCTTGCCTGGAGAATCCCAGGGACGGGGGAGCCTGGTGGGCTGCCGTCTATGGGGTCGCACAGAGTCGGACACGACTGAAGCGACTGAGCAGCAGACCTCCCTAAGATGTTCACTTCTTGTCACTTCTGCCGTATGTAAAGTTGGAGGAGCTGAGATGCTTGCCACCCTATGTTTCTTCTGAGCCTAGTTTCTCGTTTTCCATTAGAAGGTCCTCCATGGGTAAATACTGCGGTTGACACGTTTTCTGGAGTAAATCTAAGGAGCAAGGTGTTCATATACTTTGAAATCGGGTTGTTGTGTTTTCCTTTTCCAAAGTGAGTCATGGTGCCTGTGGGGCTAATGCATCTACAACCTAGACTGAATTAAAATAGAGAGTGAAGGGGCCATCGGAGTGGCAAGATGCTATGGAGACTGATAATGATGAATAACTTCATTCATAAAGTGCAAGGCTTTGCTAATTCCTAATATAAGTATTAGACAATTGTCAAAAATAGCATACCCATATCTGGGCATCAGCTAGACTGTACTAGGTTTTGTTACAGCCTTAGAGGAAAGGTAAATTAAAGCCAGGAAAGGTGGGGGGGAAAAGTGGGAGTTTTATTTTTATAATGTACAATAAATAAAATATTTTAAGAGCTTTGAAGAACACCATCAATTTAAGGGTTTGTTTTTTTTTTTTGCCAATAGTGACTATCCTTTAAAAAAAAGTCTCAAGTTGGAAGATTTAGCTCTTTATAAATTAAACAGAAGATTGGGATAAAGTTAAACTAAAAACAACAACAACAACAACAAAAAACCCACTACAGTGCCCACCAAATATTCAGAAGAGGGTGTTTCTGTATGGGCATATGTTCAGTTTATAATATCCCTAAATATGTAAGTTAGGAAACTAGAAAGGGAAAAAGAAATATGCTAGGCCGATAGCTATTTAGATAGAATGTATATGTAGACAGTGAAAAGGACTGCATTCCTTGTTGAGATTTTCAAATATCAGTATAGTTACTTAAAATTCTGGTTGAAGTGTCAGCTCTATTTAGGAAAACAAGAATAATGGGGGAAAAATCCTGCTACCTGCTTAAGTTGAAATAAAAACCTTCAGGATTATTGATTCCCATAATCTACACTTGCTTATATTTCTGTGAAATGTCTATTTAAAATGCTTATTTAAATCATATTAAGAATAAACTATGCAGTTTATCTTTGTATAGATTATCCCAAATTATAAGCAATTGGAATCCTGTAGAATTTAACCACAGCTGGAAAAAGATCTTCTGATATACCTGTGTTTTCACCTGTAATACTTTGGCTATTTCAGCTTCCTATTTCTGAGCAGACACCATGACCCATGATAGCTTTGCGGCAGCTGTGCTGTGATATGAATAAGCAGCTACTCAGGGTAGATGTAAAGAAGCAAACTCATTTTATTTTAGTTTGTTTTGCACTAAACATTTTATGCCTCACTTGTAAGAATAAAAATAGAATAGGTAGAAAGAAATTCAAATTGGAAAAATAGATGATAAAATCCAAATTTATATGTGACTCAAAGATCAGCTTTCCAACATGCCAACCTAAATTTTTGAATGGTATTTAAATATTCTACTTACTTATTTTAAAAGAATTCATAGATTGATATGGTCTTGTCATCATTTACATTTTTTTGTTTATGTTTAGTGTCTTGATTAAGTCAAAATTTTTGCCCTGTAAAACATATAAAGAAATCACTATTCTTTATTAAAAACAGATACAAATTCATATTATAGTTTTTTAACCACATAAGTATATTCAAAGCTATCACCAAAATTGACTTCAGAAACTAAAACGTCTTAATATTTAGATTTATATTGCCCAATACAGCAGCTACTAGCCAGTTGTGATAATTGAGCAATTATTATGTGATTAGTCCAAAGTGAGATGTGCTATAACACACACATCAGATTTACAAGACTTCATGCCAATAAAAAGAATGCAAAATATCTCAATAATTGCGTGTTGATTACATATAGATATGATACATTCTTGTATATTTGAGGTTGAATAAAACATGCTATTAGAATTAATGCCACTTGTTTC
This sequence comes from Muntiacus reevesi, assembly GCF_963930625.1. NCBI lineage: Eukaryota > Metazoa > Chordata > Mammalia > Artiodactyla > Cervidae > Muntiacus > Muntiacus reevesi. Next base: position 47,580,044 of record NC_089264.1, read on the forward strand.
CTTTTATTTTTTAAACAGAGACACAAGGAATCTTTACAGAGACACAAGGAATCTTTGCATTATATTTATGACTCTTATATGTGATTTGAGTTATATTTGTGCATTGGCATTGACGTGGATGGTGTTTCTCTTTAAACACAAAAGAGAAATTCTCTAATTTAAAGATAAAACAATGAGGCGAGTGTATGTACATGTATGTTTATTTTCTATTGTTGCTTGAACTAGTTTTACCACAAACTTAGTGGTACAAAACAACACAAATTTAGTATCTTACAGTTCTAGAGGTCAGAAGTCAACAGTGGATCTTGCTGGACTAAAATTAAAGTATTAATATTAGGAAGACTGCATTCCTTTGATAGGTTCTAGGGTAGAATTCTTTTTCTTGCCTTTTTCAGCTTCTAGAGGCTACCATTTCACATTTTGCGAGTGGCCCTATTCTTCCGTCTTTAAAGCATCACAGGGAAAGTACTTCTAAGGCTATCATCCCTCCAGTTCTCCCTCTGCCTCCCTCATTCTTCTACTTGTAAGGACCCTATGACTATGGATAATTCAGGATAATCTCCCCATCTCAACGTCAAGTGGTCTGCCACTTTAAACCTCCCTTTGCCCTTAACCTAAAAGGATCACAAGTTCCTAGGATTTGGACATAGACATCTTTGGGCAGCCATTCTGCCTATCACAATGTGTATACATATATTTATATTTAGCCTAGCAGATAAATATGGGGTTTCCTAGGTGGTGCTAGTGGTAAGTAACCTGGTAAGTGGTAACCTGCCAATGTAGGAGATGCAAGAGAGGTGGGTTTATTCCCTGGGTCGGGAAGACCCTCTGGAGGAGGAAATGGCAACCCACTCCAATATTGTTGAATGGGAAATCCCATGGACAGCTACAGTTCATGGTGTTGCAAAGAATCAGACATGACTGAGCGCAATAGATAAATATATAAAATCTTCCTTCTTTCCTCCTTCCCTCTCCCTCTCCTCTCCATTTCACACCAAAAAAGTCCATACTTTCCTCAGATGTTTTCCAATGTTTTCCTTTTGGCACTACTTCTTCTTATCATTTAAAGTCTCGGAAAAGCTTAGGATAATTTTTGTGTCACCCAAACACTCATAGCTAAAGACCAAGTTCTAATTAGGGAGGAAGCTGGCAGAATGTGGAACTGTTTGCTAGGATCCTCAGGTAGGATAGTAATTGGCACAGCAGCCCTATGAGAAGGAAGGGAATGTGAATTCCAGCAGACAAGCCTATTTTTCAACACGGGCAGACTGAGTAGAACTTTCACGAAAATGAAAAGGCTTTGAAACAAAGCCAAATAAAGTAAAGAGACAAAACACTTCCCTGTCTCTCTGGGAGACTTTGTTAGTTCAGCACACCCGCTCAGACCTTTCGAGCTTATCCTGGGACATGCTTCTGTGAATTGACAAGTGGCTTCCTCAAGAAATTGTAGAAACTTGGCAGGGACTTGGTAACATCTCTTCACCTAGTCAGATAACTGGGAAAAATCAATCTTATTTGTAAAGTATAGCTGATTATAGACAGTTTCATCATGGCTTGTATAATACTGGGGGATAACAAAACTTACTTATAATTGATGAGGATAGAGTAGTCCTTAGAAGTCCGAAGTTGGCCCCAGCCTTTTTATTTTTTTTAACAAAATGATTCAAAGGCTTTTCCAAAGGTGATAATCCATGGTTTTAAATGAAATTCATCTTTCAAGATATTATACTCCCTATTGCAATATTCAAATTGCTTTCTTATCAGTAATGAAAATGATTTAATTATACTCAGAAAACTCTCAATTTATCCTGTTTATTCGGCAAAGCTAAACTGGCCACCAGTTGCCACAGAAGTATAACAGTAAAATCAGTGAATTCTAAACATGATGATTTAAGCATATGCTGGATATTTTTGTTGTTGTTGTTCATACCAAAGCAATTAAAATCAATCAATCAATCTGAAAGCTTTACCTTATTTCCATGTAGGTAATTTACGGGGAAAGGTACCAGCTAAAGATACACATGGTAAAATTAAGTGCTTGAGAAGAACAAAATGCATTTACTTTGTAATTCTGAAATTTATAACATTGTCTTTTCCAGTATATAGCAAACTATTTTTTAATTATATAATAATATTAGTAATAAGTTGTGTCATGGAAGGAAAGGATTTGGGCTGTACATTTAGTCCTTAATAATTTCAGTATCAGTTTGGATGGAGCTTTTGTTGGGTTTTAAAATGCATTTAGTATAAGAGATAATGCTTTGATGGAATTAGAATTTATGTCTGTGTTTAGAAAGCATAAGTGTGGAAGGTAGTAAATTTCAAATATTCATGACAGGTGAGATCCTTAATACTGATGATGAAGATAGGCCAAATCCTCAGGAATTTATTAAGATAAAGTCCGTGTATATTTGAAGACAAAGACATAAATCACACAAAAATAACTGTCTATTGATTTAGACATTTGTATATCAGAGACACATGCCTACACAAGTTGTTTTTCTAAATTCATGCAGATAATGTTGAACTCTTTCCTCAGTATGGCTCTGCATTAACAAGCATGTTGGAGGTGATAATATATGCTGAATGATATATTTATAATCAAGTCATTTTAAAATAATACTTAATGAAGGAAAGTCAGCAGGCCAAACAAGTTGTCTGTTTCTCTTAATTTGTAATGGGGGATGGGAAACATTGAAGATATTTAAATTTTTTTTTAGTGGAAAATTTGGCTCGTAAAAATAAACCCCCAAAAGGGATCAAAAGTGATAATTAAATATAATGTAGTGAAAAATTCAACTGAGTTAGTACTAAGCATAATGTGAAATCGCCGTAGGACATTATGAACTTTGCTAGGAGGCGTTTGACTATATTTAACACAAAAAATATGATCTTTGAAAAAAACTTTGAAAGTTCAATTGGAGTTGGACAGATTGAGATTAAGATGAGCCTTTTATGCAAGGGAGACATCCTGAAAAAACAGAAGAATGTGGTAGGTGAAAACTGTAAGGTGAAAGTGATTACCTTGCTTTCTGGTCAGTAGAATACCATTGGAGAGATTCAAAAAATATTAGTTGGGTAATTTTATCTGATTTGTGTTTTCACTTATTAAAATTGTCCAGGATAGACAGAAGATGGGAATGAGAAAGGCAATGGTTGATAATTTTTTGTGGTTTTCTGGTCAAGATTTGAGGAGAGCCTGGCACAAGGAGTTGACAAGAATGAAAGGATGCACTAGACTAATTTCTCTCAAAATATGGTCCTCTGATCAGATGCATTGACATCATCTGGAGATTTGCAAAGAATGCCAATTGTCTGGGGCTCCATCCAAGACCTATTGGATGAAAACCTCTGATGCAGGGTCCAGCAACCATTTTTGCTTTAATTAGGATATAATTCATATATGAAAAACTGCATATGTTTAATGTATAGATCTTGCTAAGTTTGGACATAACAGCATCACCAGAACCAAGGTGGTAAGCATTTGTGACCTCCAGCTAGCTATGTTTTAACAAGTTCACCGAAGAATCTGAAGCACACTCATATTTGAAGACAACTTCCCTAAAGATAGATTTCTAGAGTTGAAATAGAATTGAGGAATTCTTTAGGTTTGGGGTAAGGAAGATGGAAGAATCAGGAAGAGCTAAAATTTATATTGTATAAACTAAGTAATGAGTGATGCCATTAAATGAGATAGGATATATGAGAGGAGAGTCGGGTTAGTTCAAAAGGTACTTTCAAAAATATTTAATTGTCCAGGAAGCTGTCATTACAAAAAAGCATAGGTCTATGGTCAAATATAAGGAATTGATTTTGATTAAACCAATCTTGGTCTTCATTGAACCAGAGAATGTTAGTAATTTGTTTATAGTTTTGCTTTAGAGAGAAAAAGCCTGGCTAGGGGCAAAAACACCATTAAAATCTATGGTATAGAGGAAAACATTTTGGACTTGGAATCAGAGGCCCTGAAATATGGCCATGACCTGGAACATCTGTAACACTACTTGGATGTGAACAATAGCTCTGTTACCTATGGAAAGTCACAACTTCTCAGAGCTCTAGGTTTTTATTTGTTTGCTTCTATTTTTCATTTTTTCCCACTAGGAAATATTGCCTATATTTCATAATTATTGTGAAAAATAATGTGTGCAAGAAAGTGTTGTTCATTGTTCAGTTGCTGTCGTGTTCCACTCTTTGTGTCCCCATGAACTGCAGCACACCAGGCTTCCCTGTCCTTCACCATCTCCCAGAGCTCAAACTCATGTCCATTGAGTTGATGATGTCATCCAACCATCTCATCCTTGGTCACCCCCTTCTCCTCCCATACTCACTTTTTCCCAGCATCAGGATCTTTTCCAATGAGTCAGCTCTTCACATTAGGTGGCCAAAGTATTGGAGCTTCAGCTTCAGTATCAGTCCTAATGAATTTCAGGGTTGATTTCTTTTAGGGTTGACAGGTTTGACCTTTTGCTGTCCAAGGGAATGTCGAGTCTTCTCCAGCACCATAGTTTGAAAACATCAATTCTTTGGCACTCTGTCTTCTTTGTGGTCCAAATGCCGTATCCATACATGACTACTAAAAACTCATAGCTTTGACTCTATGGACTTTTTTTGGCAAGACATGACATAGAATAAATGATAGATTCCTTATTTCCTTCTCAGCTTCTTACTGATTACATACTTTTTTTTCTTTACAATACTCAAAAATGTGACTGAGAATTAGTGAATCATGAGGATGAAGATGGAAGAGAGAGAAAAATATTTTTCAGAGTATTCTGGAACATAAAGAAGACCAAATAGTCACCTGGAAATTTACCACATCCCATATATAGCCTTGCATAGTTTCCTAGAGAAAATTCTTCAGCAATACATCTGAAAATATTTACTAAGGCATTGCAGAAAACTGGCTAAGGTTCCTTCAGAGAGACATGAGACTAAAAGACATATTGCATTTTAAATATAAAATAGCAGTGCATTGTAATGTTTTGCTATCAGCTATACCAATTAATGCAGATGATGCTAATTAAAAGCAAATTTAGAGAGTGATTAGGTTCTTTCACCATTGTTAGGGAGAATTGATTCTTCTATAGATCTAATATGTTAAAGTAAAAGTTAATGATATATTGATGTATTTTAAATCACCTAATTTAGATTATAATTCTGAGGGAAACATTTGTGTTAATACCAAATATTAAATGACAAACTCTTTCCCTTGGAAAAGAAATGGCACCATTTGTGTAACCCTAGAGCAAGGCACATGTTGATGTTTCAAATAAATTATTGTGTATGGCCATATAATCTCAATTTTAGTCTTATAAAACTTATAGTACAAAAATTCTGTTGCACATGTGCTCATTTATATGGCAGTATACAGCTGTGTGTGGCATAATAACTTTATTGAACAAAATTATGTGCTGTAGAACTTGCTGCAAAAATTTCATGGTCCCATCTGGGCTAGCTTTGCAACTGAGTAGGCTGAAGTGGGCAAAGATTTTTACAGAATTACAGAAAACAGCAGTAGCTTTCTGCTGTCAATTTCAACATTTAGAAAATAATGTCAGTAGGTGTTCAAACTAGGAGGGTATTTTTTTCAGACTCAAAAAGTGTTTTCAATTTGGAACAAAGGCACTCTCACTATCTGAAAGCCCTTATATAAAGATAGACATCTGGCTCATACCTAAATGTATTGGCCTTCACTTACAGTATTCTTAAAGTCTTATATCTTAAATGCATCAAACCTGTTGATTCTTATATTTCATCAAGATAGGCAGTTAAAATAACTATGATCCTGGAAAATTATTTTCTGAGGTCTTAAATTTGGCTCACGTCATGTAAAACTTAGCTACCCAGTCTCTTTTTAATGGGGAAAGGGCTCAATTAAGTCTGAGGTAGATTAAATGGCAGAAGGCAGCATTCATTTACTTTTATGAATATCTTCCATCTTTCTTTCCCTCTCCTTCTCCTTGCCTGTCTTCCTTCCTTCATTGCAAACAAAACACATGACAAAAAGAATGAAAGAGAAAAAGAAAAGAAAAGAAGTGGCAGCATAAGGTTCATCTACATAAAATCTAGTAAAACTGAGTTTGGAAAAAAAAAATGGTGTAGTCAAAAAAAAAAGCTCTTGTATCTATTAAAATGGTAACAAAATGGAAGTGCTATTATCATTGTCTTCAGTGTTAACTAATGATGGTATATCTTATGTATTTTGGAGTCTATGTATGCACCATATACACACTTGTATAAAGATGGGGAAACTTCAGGAAATGCATTAATTAGATGGTGAAACTAGGACTGTGAGTGGTAGCATTGAAGATGAAAGCAAATTGATGATAAAAATGCCCAATGTAAGTGAAACCCAACATAAGTTATTACTTTCAAAAATTATAGCCACACTTAACAAAAGACTCTGGGCAAATAAAAAGTCCATGAAATATCACACAGACTGTCTCCTATGTTCTCATTAAAACTAGGCAAAACCAGATAATATATTTTGTCTCTAAAAACAGAAAAAATAAGACAAATATTGCCTATTTGTCCATATGAGTTCAAAATTTTCTTTAGCATATATTTTAAAATTCATTTACATGTTCATTTCATAATACAATGTTAATCATATGCTTTTACATATGTAGTGAATAAGATTAACAGAACATATTTTATGTTTGAGGAGATAGGAAGAGGGCACTGCAACACACTCCACTATTCTTGCCTGGAGAATCCATGGACAGAAGAGCCTGATGGGCTACAGTCCATGGAGTCGCAGAGCAACTAAGAATAGCACAGCGTATTATTTATAATCATTGTACAAATTACAGTCATATGAGGAGTTCTTTCACTTAGATGTAAAATTTTGTAAAGAATGTAAATGTCTTTATGCATATAGTTATATATCTGATGTGTTTGATGATCATATATATATATATATTTTTAATATCTGTATGGACATACAAACTTCTATTCAATGAAACACAGCTCGCACACACATTTACCAGCATGGATTTACATTTTAAAAGGAAGTTAAAAAGGACGCCTACTAACCCAGCCATTAAATCGTGAGGTGAAGAAGCGTGAACTGAAATCTGATTATAGAGAAGCTGTTTGGACCAGTACCTTTCAGTGTTATTTTTTATTGTTGGGAGTAGTTACATAAATGAAAGGAAAAATCCAATAATATGTTCATATTTGATGTTGGGAACAAAAATATTTACCCTTTCTTCTACGATTAACACAATATTTTCTTAACAAGTATACTACTGAAGTCCAATTAAAGAATTATATACAACAACCAAACAACAAAACATCATTTGGACTGTACTACTTTAATTATAAACTCTTGAGAAAAAAAAACAGGGCTGCTGAGTCAATATGATAGAACATAGCTTCTTCTAATATGTAGAGAAAGCTGCTTTGCTTTAATAAACAACTGTAGCAAATAATACCTTCTCCAGCCTTACAAATTCTGTTCATCTAGCTTTTTTCACTTTAATGGAGAATCACCAGCATACTTATAAAGGCACATACTTGAAAAATATTAAGTGAAAAATAGAGAATCTTTATTTAACTTATAGGGGCAAAGGAGGACAGGCATGATTAGAGTCAAAATTTAACTCTAGGTATATATTAGTGTCTCAGGGGAATAAAATGATAAGCATTCTGGCACCACGCACATTTTACCCCAGCACATGTTCACACACTTCCAAATCAGACTATTGCTCTTTGAAGCAATGTGCACTATTTAATACTGTTAATAGCCCAGCAGTTTCACCACACCATTGAAAGTGCTCTGATATTTAATGTAGACTGTCTTGTTTAAAGTAAATTGGCATAAAAATAAACAAACAAACAAAAAAAACTTGCTAGAATTTTAGGCTCTATTTAGATGGGTTTAGAGAATAGAGGCCAGGATTTTTGCAATGATGCTAATCCAATTAGTTTCTGATCCATGATTTAAATAGGAATAGAGATATAATCTGAGAAAACGAAAAAATGCACTAGAAGTCAATAACAAAATGTCACTAAAGTAGGATGTTTCTTTAAATAAAACTGCTTTACTGATTAATGCAAATTTTCCTGCAATTTTGACATGAAATAATTATTCTTTGAGGTATTCTCAGCTCAACTTAATAGAAAAATCAAAGGGGAGAATGATGCTTGTGTCTGTTATATTGATTCTGTCTATAGTTATAGCCCCAAATATTTTGACATGTGCATTCCTGTAATATCTGAAGCTCTGTTCCATTTATAATAATAATTCTCCTGCTGAGAGCATGGCTTGTGCTGATGCCAGCCTGTGCCTCTCTCCTTGAGGTCAGAAGAGAAGTAATTTATATATTTTAATTAGTCTAAACTTTAGCTCTGAGTCGATGACTTTATCTTAAATCATAACACATCCATAGATAGACGCATCTCTTTGAGAAAAAATGCTGCTTCCATGTTATTATTCATTCACATGCAGCTTTTTGAAAAGGCACAGTTGGTTTGGAAAAAAATAAATCATGCTTGTTTATAATTTCTTTTAAAATAACTTACCAAGTGTTTATATGTTTAAGCCTCCTGATCACCTCACAACCTTCCTGCCAGAAGCAAACTTTCATTTAAATGTGTTTATTTTCGGTACTTTCTTCTTTGCTGACTTTTCAACTGAAAGGTTTTAAATAAAGGACAATGAATATAAAAAAATGAATCTTAAGTAGTAGTAGTGGTAACTTACTCACCAATAATTTTTTTCCCCTGTCAGAAGCTTCCACACTATTAACATTTTACAGGGGAAAAAATGTTAAAGAAAAATTTCTTTAGAAATTGCAACTGTCCTCAATGGGTTCCAACCTCCCCCCCCCATTTTTTTTTTCCTTGCTCATGAAATATATTGAATAGGTTTCTTCACTTTAAGCAACATTAAATGAAATAGGTTTTCTTTCCTTTTGCATAGATCAGCACTAGCCTATCAGGTTGTATTGGTAAAATAAAGCCATTTTCCTGAAACTCATTTGAATCCCAGAAGGGTGAAGGCAATTCCACTAAGGTTTCGAAGAAGATGAACTTCTTTTTTGTCCTTAGAGATTTACTTCACAGCTACTGGGGCCACATTTCACGTAACCTAGTGGTTGGGGAAAATCTTTCCTGTCTATAGAAAACTGGAACATTGGAGCGAGACATTTAATTTCATTCCATATACAATCTATGTTTATAGCTTATATGCTGCTGCTGCTAAGTCGCTTCAGCCCATGTCCAACTCTGTGCGACTCCATAGACGGCAGCCCACCAGACTCATCCGTTCGTGGGATTTTCCAGGCAAGGATACTGGAGTGGGTTGCCATCTCCTTCTCCAAGATTATATGCCACATTACAGTAAGTTATGTAGGGGAAGGAGAGAGAGAGATAAATATGGGATAGAGACCTGGCCTGAAAAAAAGACTGAACGAAGAAGCCATACACACCTTCTATAACTAATTCCCAATGCAAGGAAGAATATCCTTTGTTTACTAGACTATGAAGTATGGGCAATACTAAAATAAGGAGTAAGACTAATTCATAAGAATAGTAAACTAATGATAGTATACAATATTTATTGAACGTTTACTATATACCAAATGCTGTTTGATATACTTTCTATTATCGAAATCTTTTCAGTAATTTCAAGATCTATATCATTCCCATTTTAAAGATGAAAAAAAAGTGATTAATTAATTTTGCTAACATCACACAGTTAAGTGGCCAGAACAGCTCTAAAAACAGGTATCTGTTTTCAGAGCACATAGCATGACTTATTATAAGGAGAGGGCAAAATGAGATTCCAAACAGCAATATAAAACAAACATCCCCCAAATCTTCATTGGTGACTTCACTGTATGAAATAATAATTCTATGAAAACTGGGCAAGTCAAATTTCTGAGTTTAGCCTTTTCTTTCAAAAGTGTGTGATTAATTGTGTTTGGCCAAAGCTTGTAGGATTTCTTGAATTTCAAATGGCTTATCTTGTAAAAGTACTTGGTAAAATTGCTCTGCAGATGTTAGTGTTTTTATCTGTTATTGAAATTTCCTGTTCCTTTTTTTTTTTTTTTCCCCAATGAGGAACTAAGTGTTGCTTGAAATATTTCTAACAGGAAGTTTGGGGAAGCTGGGAGACACACTTCTTTGCATTTATTTTCTATGAATGTCTTCTAATCACAGGGTTTAATACTGAAAATGATATGAAAGAAGGAAATGAACTTGAATGGAGGTGCTATGATCAGAGCCACTTCTGTAAGGAAGTCGTAGCTGTCTGCCCTGCCCTTGTGAAGAAGCTTCCTTCATGACTGAATTGAACTGAATACAAATTCAGTATCACTGGCCTTTCTTCACATAGGCGTCAACTTTGAAAGGGAAAAAAACAAGTTCAAAATAGGTTCCATAGTAAGTTAAATTAAGGAAGCAATGATTTACAAGGACTTTCTTCCCAGTAACATATTCTGTTGGGTGAGCAGGATAATACGATTTCAAAGATATAAGATTTTTAAAGAAGATATAAGATTTTCCTCACTGTGCTTATTAACATAATTTTTTTGAAAATCTGATAAAAGACTCTCACCATTTTACATATAGAAGCAGAAACAGGCCCAACATATATATACATATATTATATATATAAATATATATATATATAATTTATCTCTCTCTATGATTTCTATAAATATATATATATTTTGAACTTTTTATTTTGTATTGGGATATAGCTGATTGACAATGTGGTGATAGTTTCAGTGAACAGTGAAGGGATTCAGCCATACACATATATACACATACAGGCCCAACATAGATATTTTCATAAAATAAACCATTGCAACTATCAGGCAGTATAGCTGTCCTGCCCAGCATAGTAACCATTAGCTCATGTATGGCTATTATTTTAAATTAATTAAAATTAAAAATGCACTTCCTCAGTCACACTAGCCACTATTTTATAGCATACTTTATTTTGCAGAATGTTCTATTGATAATGCCAGTGTGCAGTTGTGGCTAACAGATCAAGCTGGACTGTAGATTCCTGTGTTTCAGTCTGGCTTCATTTGCTAGAAGTGTGAGCTAGGTCAAGTTTATGTTGCGTTTCATTCTTCATTTGCAAAATGAGGATGGTACGGATACCTATCTCATATAGTTGTCATGAGTACTAAATGAGATAATATATGTAAAATATTTAGATCAGTATCTTGTGCAAACAGAGGACTTAATAAAAGTTGGCTATTATTATTAGAGGTTAGCCATTAAATCAAGTATCATTCATTGGTTAGAAAACAATTGATTGCACATTTCAAGATTAAAATCAATATGCTAATAGGAGCCTATAAAGTTTAAAAGTAACATATTTCACTTCCATATATTCATATATGTTTGCTTATTTTCAGAATGGATTTGAGGCTATTAACTAAATTTTTAAAGGACAAATACAACAGAACTGAAAATGATTAACCTAATTTTAGAAAGACAAATCCAAAATTGATGATGAGGGTGGGAATTTATAGAAGACCATGGTTAAAAGAAGCTATTGCAATTGAACAGTAGCAAATATTAGCTGAGGCACAGGCTTAGAATTTTTTTCTTAATTTAGATTAAATCCAAATAGATACAAGAAATGTTTCAAAGTTGCATTCAGATACAATGTGACTCTAACTCAACCTCATAAAATTGGTAGAAAATATCCTGTTACATATATTTATTTTAATAGCCAACTATTATTTGTAGATTTTTAAAAAATATATATATAATCAATACACCCTGCTAATTATTTAGGAGAAAACTATCGGAAATTAGCTAAGTGTATGTGAAATGCCAGGTTAGAAGTAGAATACTGGTATAGCATAGTGGTTACAGCAAAGAAAGTAAAGTCTGACTGCTTAGACCTCATCTCTCGACTACATTTCAAGCTGAATAACTTGGAAAACTACTTAATCCCCCTGTGTCTCATTTTCCCATCTGTAAAATGGAGATGATAATTGTAACACTCTCATGGGTTTTTTTAAGACAATAAAATTGCTGGTGCTTATCAAGTAGACTGCCTGACACTTAGTGCATATATAATACAAGCAGTGTTGGATGTTAGTCAACAACATGGAATGGCTAACTGTGATTTTGGAGAAGTCTCCTAATTCCCCTCTTCCTTCATTTGCCTCCTGAAAATCTGGTACAGAAGCAGGCTTGTCAATTGTATTGCAAAGATGATCTCAGTATAAAATAATGCACTATAAAATTGTAGTATAAAATATAATAAATTTAATTTTCATATTTTCCTAAAAAATGCTATTCAGTATTTTCATGTATTCTGATCCTTCTAGAAGGTATAGTTTTGTGTCCTTTTGTGCTGTTGTTATCATCTTGTTTCTTTTTTAAAAATATTTGAGCACTCTCTGGGGTAATTGTCTAAAGAGATTTTCAACTTTAGGGGAAAAATAAGAGCAAGAATATATGCTAATGGAAATTACTTAGAGAAACCTGAGTAAATCTAGTAATTGTGTGCCATCTGTGGTAAGGAAATTAAATAGTGCACTTAACATGATTCAATAATTAAATATGTATTTATTAAATCATTTGTAATAGCTTTAGTGTATGACCTCAGGTCTCAAAGGCAACCACAGAGTGATTACCCTTGAAGCTTCACTGAGAAGTGAATTACAGAATCAGCTTTCTTTTCTTTTGCTGCCTGAACATGCTTTACCTTGAAATCTCATTGTAAAAAACTTCTGGTTACTCACAACTTTTGTACGGGACTTCATCACTGCAGGCCAATATGGGGTGGGAGTTGCAGGGGGAGAGGAGCAGAATGTCATGAAAAGTTGACAATAAATAGAAACAGTCAGAAAATTACCTGTGGGAGATGGCAGATGATCAGAGATCCTGAGACAGAAGGCAAGCGCTCTGCACAGCAGCTGGAGAAGAGAAAAGGTGCATTAGTTAAATGGATTAGGAAAAAAATGAAATTAAATTCCAGAGAAGTGCTGCCATTTTCTTAGTATTGTTAGGTTTTTTCAGACTTTGAGATATATTCTTTAGTTGCCCCTCTCCTTTTTCACCAATGTATTACTTAGGGAGAAATTTTTGAATTTTAGCATTTGGAGAATATAGAACTTAAATCATCAACTTAGGAAATGCCATGTTTCATGGAACTTAAATGATTTGAACTTGGTGAGCTTGATTGATTTATTTTTTAAAAATCACATTTTCATAGGTCATTTCCAAATTTGTTTTATAAATCCATGAATTAAAACATTCAGAAGGCATTTTCTTACTTCTTAAACTAGATTTCCTGCGCAATATGGTGAAAATAAAAGTACCACAAAATTTTTAAATGCATGTTAGTGTTCCTCTTCCTGATTTTCTCTTGCTAATTTACAAGATTTCCTGTCAAGGAATAACAGTGGTAAAATATCCTTTGAAACTCCAATTTAACCTCTTTGTCCTATTTCCTGAAACCAGGTGAATGTTTTATGATTCTAACTCCTGCCCTCACAGATTGCCATGCTATTTTATGCATCTATATTTTTTACAGTTCAGTAAAGTTTGTATTAAGAGAAATCCTTTCAAAAAGTAATTTTGAGTAAAAAGTTTCCCTTAAGCTAACATAGTTCTTATTTCTTCTATTTCCAGCTTCAACTCTTAACTCCTTTCCACGGTATTCTCAAATTTGCAGAGTTATGTAATTTTAGATAAGTCCTATGCCCATTACTTACTGTTGCCACACTTTACATTCCATCAAATAATGTACCAAATCACTTTGCACCTATGACACAGTTCAATCTGGGTGCTTTGATGGTCAAAATAAAGAGGTATTTTGGAAAATCAGTGACATATAAGTGAGAGTCATTGAAAACAAATCCAATTTTTATAATACTCTGTGTAATTAAAACAGAAAATAATATTACCATTGAAAGAGTGTGTCATTTCTAATAGCTTGTAAATTTAAAACGACAGATTAGCTTTACTCAAGTAATCAATTGTGAGACTTCACTTTAACAGGATAATGTTTATTTTAATACATTTGTCAACCTACTTCGTGTTTTGGCACTGGAAAACCTCTCCATTTAACGGAAATAGTGAAGAAGTTGTTTGCACTATCAATAGAGAAGTATTTTTATTTTTTGTTGAAAGCAACTAACTGACTCAGATGCAAGTTGAAAGTGCACACACATACATACACACACTGTATATTTTGTTGGTATCAAAACCCCACAATTTCTGCATAAAACATGCTAAGGAGTTACAGCTGAAACCACTTTCAATGTGGGAGAAAGTTCTGGCACCTTTAATTGAGCAAAATTGAAGTCACTGAATTGGATATATTCTGAGAATTAGGGATTTGTCATTAATTTTCATTTAATTACATTGCTATCAGAAAGTATATTTTTATGTCTGAATATATTCACCATCCCTACCCCCACTCTGAACAGCAGTTTTGTACGGGGATATTTTCAGAAAATTAATTTGGGCTGATTTCCCTATTAGCTAGTCATAAAGATTTTCCCTATGCTGAAACAAACTCCATCTTTGGTTTTGCCTGAAGTATATTGCTGCAGGTGATAAAGACGGAATTGAATAGTTGATATTCATTGACTGCTGAGGTAAAGATGAATTTTCTGGTAAAAACTCCAGGGAGCAATTCTTTGGAGTTAAAACTTTTTTTTTTTTTAATTGACGTAAGGCCAAAGGTGAATGTTTGGGGGAGTTTAGATAAAATGAGCTTTGCCACTTTTGAATTATATGCTAGAAAGGAGGGAGAAAATGTGTTCCCTACTGGACCATAAGACTCCAACAGTTTCTTTTGCCTACAAAATTCAAAAATGCCTTGTGGTATAAACCTCAAACTCAGAATATTGTCCTCCTCATTGTATTGAGAAAAATGCATTGAGAGCAAAAGCAATCCAAATTCACATTTACAAAGCTGAGAGAGTTTTGAAATCCACGCCTGGAAAAGCATCATATAAGCATTTTTCTGGCTTCTCAAACTGACGTTTCCTTTTTACTGTTAGACTGTATTAAAAATGAGAAACTTAAGGGAAATCAAAGGTTTAAATGTAAAGAACATATTTGTACAAACCCTCTTTTGTTTAGGCTTAACAGACTTTTATTTGTTTACTTGTTCTGTGCTTTTTGTAAATCTTTACCTTTTTCTTCTTTATTTTTCAAAGTTAAAATAGGTCATTTAAAGCAACATTTACTTAATGATTAGATCGGACCTAAATAAAATGGAAAATGTGAGATTAGTTGAGGAACATTAATAAGAATCAACTTATCTTGATCTGATTCTCTACTGCTGGACACTGTGAATTAGAAGTCAAAATTACATTTTTAGAAGTGCTCTAACTCAGAGATTGTTCTTTACATTAAAAGTATATTTGCATTTCACCTAAAGTAAAAGCAAGAACATTTGGCCATATAATAACTTTTGATGTTTAATTCTTGTCACATAATTTAAATAGATATAGTAGTTTCATAGAAAAGGCATCTAGATGAATGTTTAATCAGTCATGCATATATAGGCTTCTCAGTTGGTGCTAGTGGTAAAAACCTGCCTGCCAACGTAGGAGATGTGAGACTTGAGTTCAAACCCTGCAGGACATGGAAACCCACTCCAGTATTCTTGCCTGTGGAACCTCATGGAGAGAGGAGCCTGGTGGGTTACAGTCCATGGGGTTGCAGAGTCGGACACGACTGAAGCAACTTAGGTCACATACACACAAATATAGAAGAACTAAGGAAAACTGTGGCAAAAGGAACTTGATAATTTTGAGCCTTATTTTTCTCACCCGTTTTAAATAAGTAAATAAGTATTTAAATTTAATATTTAAATAAGTAAAATACTTAAATAAGTAGATTTAAATAAGCAAAACAATTAGGATGATAATTCTAACCTTTAGAGCAGTTTAGAAACAAACATATTACAGTATGAATATGATAGATAATAAATGTCAATCTTTTTCTCGTCTCCTGATAAATATGCTAAAATATATATTTTTTCTCATTCAAATAGCTGGCCTCTACTTCTGGATCTACACAGAAAATCAAGCCCATATCACTTTATGGGTTTTTATATCTCTTTTTTAATAATTGTGGTCAAAATAAGTCAAGGTAAATAGCAGACAATAGGTTTCATTGACAAGGGCAACCATAAGGTCACAGTTTTGTAGAAGATGTGGAATGTATTGATAGATTATTCATCAAAGGAATCAAATAGTAAGATAAAAATGCATTAAGTCATTTTACAAGAAAGTATTAAAGAACTATGGTGCTATAAGAAAGTGAATCAAATTGCTTTTTTATTCAGTATGCCAATTGAAATATGGACACTATTCTTGGAACTTAGTCTGTTTGTAAAATTCAACAGGGATCTTTATTCTTGATATTTGGCTCCTTTCCAAACCTGTTAAGTGCCTGGTGAAGTATCTTAAATTACAAGCTAATAAATGATACTTTTAATACAGTTCTAGGCTTTGGGACCATCTCTTTTCCTCCTTCTCTTCTTTCCTTCTTTTCTCCCTTCCACACATTTAATATACTTTATAATATTTGTATATATTTATTTTGTTATTGAAATATAGTTGACATACAATATCATGTTAGCTTCAAGTGTTCAATTTAATGATCTCCCAATCAAATACATTATGAAAAGATCACATATCCAGTAAATATCTGTCACCATGCAAAGTTATTACATTATTATTGACTATTTTCCTTATGCTGTGTATTATATTCCTGCATTATTGTATAACTGGTATTTTGTATCTCTTATTTTCCTTTCCCCATTTCACTCAACTCTTTGCATCTATAAATTTGTTTCTGTTTTGTACTGTTGGTTTTGTATTTTATATTCCACATATAACTGAAATCAGTATTCATTTTATATCAGAAACTAACTGAGGTTGGAATTATGATGTGATAATCACAAGGACCAGGAGTATAAATGGATTATTTGATTTAAAAAAAAAAGAATAATTAGGTACAATTTAGTTAAGACCCAGCTAGCTATCAAATAACTACCATGTTTCAAAATTTTAGACATAATTTATTTACTTATAATGTTTGAGAGTACAGTAGTAAAAAAATTTACAAATCCATGTGCAAAATGGAATAAAAAAGATTTTGAAAACAGTAACTCTAGTATATAATGATTTCTTAAATTCTTTTCCTCCCGACAATGTTATTTAAATTAATGCAAAACAAATATTATTTTTATTTTAACATTTTTGCTTTTTAGTCAAGCATTTTAATCATATACACAGTTATTAAAAATAACTTGCTATTTATTCATTCATGCATCAAGTGAATAACCAAAATTTCAGTTATCACCAAGCCATCATTTTAGAAACAAATAGATGCAGTTTAAATATCAAAGTTTTCATTTAACGTTCTGGTAAGTGGATTAAAAGCTGAAAAACATAGTCTTAGGTAAGAGAGACTTTTCTTTGTGATATATGTATATTGTTGTTGCTGTTTAGTTGCTAACTTGTGTCCAACTCTTGCAATCCTATGGACTGTAACTTTCCAGGCTCCTCTGTCCTTTGGATTTCCCAGACAAGCATAGTGGAGTGGCTTGCCATTTCCTTCACCAGGGGATCTTCCTGATACAGGGATCAAACTCACATCTCCTACATTGACAGGCGAATTATTTATCACTGAGCCACTTGGGAAGTCCGAAGTGGTCCCAATTGTATATATGTGCGTATGTATACAGTCATGCCACGCTCTTTCTCTGGAAAAAGAGACTGGCCCTAATATACATAGAGAGCTATTATGATTTATTTGTTATTTGTGACATAAATTTTATATGTTTACTGGGCTTGCTTGGTGGCTCAGATGGTACAGAATCTGCCTGCAATGCAGGAGACCTGGGTTCGATCCCTGGGGTGGGAAGATCCCCTGGAGGAGGGCATGGCAACCCACTCCAGGATTCTTGCTTGGAGAATCACATGGACAGAGGAGCCTGGTGGGCTACAGTCCATGAGGTCACAAAAAGTCAGACACGACTGAGTGACTAAGCACACAGCACTCCTTAGTTCACATTTACATTCACCAGTGGTATATGATGGGCTTCCCTTGTGGCTCAGCTGGTAAAGAATCCACGTACAATGTTGGAGACCTGGGTTGGGAAGATCCCTGGAGATGGGAAAGCCCTTAAACAGTAAAGACGGCCCTGTCTTGGAGAAAATGATTAAATAATTCTGGAATTTAATGATTTACACGGACAATAAGTAAGATATCTTGTAATTTTCCTGTCACATAGAATTCCATTCAATACATTAACATTCATGTTGTTTATCACCCCTTGTAAGTGGAATTTTTTTTTTGGGGCAATTTCAAGTTAGGCTGCAATTTGCATGTAATTATCTCAGGAGTTTGGGCTAATCTTCATAAAGGAGTAACATAGCAAATAAAAACTTATAAAGACTTTTGAAAAAATATTTTTAATTATGATTTGGGTAATAGTAAGATTGCTTTTAGTTTAAAGCACATAACGTAGTGTAAACTCATTTAAAATCTTGATTTCCAAGAAGTGTGTATTGCTATAGAAGAGAGGAAGTGGCCTATTTAAATTTTATAGCAAAAATCTAGCCAGAGGTGGAAAAAGAGGAAAATAAAACATAATTATAAAAATGCTTGAAGTGGTACTATTATGGTGTAAAATATGTATAGATATGCTTAACTTTAGAATCATAAAAATTGAGACATTTTATAATATTATCTGCTGGATTCTTACTCAGAAAGTTACCTAAAATCATCCCTGTACCACTTCCCAAAAAAAGGCTTATATCAGTGTGTTTTGGAATTATTTATTTCTATAGCTAATATATTACAAGTAGCTTGTATTACACATAATGAGGTTTCAGATAGAAAAATAAAAGAAATAGAAAAAATACACAAAAAATACAAAAGAAGAGAAATAAAGAGAAAGGGGGAAAGGAGGAATTGAAATGACTGACAGAAAAAGAAGGGATCAGAAAGGGAAATATAATAGTATATAAGCTAGTTGAAGAAGCACACAATTCTTTTGCAATTCTACATTAATTTTATCTTAACAAGAATTGTTATGGCCAAAATATTAAATAAGAATACATTTTTTTTCACTTCCCAAAGATGCATAGAACATAAAACTTGATATATATAATGAATTTCCTTAAAAGCTAGTAATAGACTTTCCTTAAATGATATCACAGAAAAATAACCTGTTAGGACTGTAATATCACTTAGTTTGCAGTAAATGTCGCTTTAAAGAAGTCTCTTTGGCCCCCTGTTCATTTTGTGTCTTGTCACACTAGTTTAATTTCCTGCACTGGATTTATCAATACCTGATAAGTACTTGTTTGTTTATTTGTTTCTTATGAGTGTCCTACTACTGCATGTAAACTAATGAGAAGGGAGATTGTCTTGCCTAGACTATGGAAGACAATCAACATTTACTGAATGAGTGAAAAAAATAAATCAATGTATATTTTTAAAATTTGACCAAGTCCTTTGTCAGTGAAGGTGTAATTTGCCATGGCACCATATCTGTACTTGAATATGCATTGATGGCTGAACTCTCCAGATGTGCAGTAAGAAAGTTCTTTTAGGTTTCATTATTCTTTTTCATAATGGCACCAGCTCCATTTCATGCCCTTTTTCTATCAGAAAATCAGAATGCATAAATTCAGCAAATTACCAGTTTCTTTACAGCACACAATTACAACTGGATATTATGGTTTCAAATCAGCACTTTATGATAAAATGCCAAGTCCATGACAATTGTATAATGCACCTTTACAAAGATGTATTGTGAATACTCAGGTAGTATTTTACAGATTATTGACAAAAGTGATATGTCTGTCAAATGGAAAAAGTAACACAAACCATACAATACTTTGTCACTATCAATCAAGAATTGCCTTCCCAATATGTATTTAATAATATATTTTTCAAACATAACATGGAATATCCTTGTGCATTCATTAATTCTACATCTGCTATTAATTCTTCTGAAATCTTTCACTACCCAGAATCTAACTCTCAACTCACACAAAAGTCTTTATTCATGTCTGCATTCTTTCACTTAACGCATTCTTTTCTAATAGAGTAAAACTATTAGTATGTGAGTAGTCAATAAAGCTAGTCCCCTCTCCTATATTACAAATATTCAATATTCAAAAATAATGACAGCATTTGTTTTATCTTTACCTTTCTCAAGCTACCCAGTATGATGCCTCATCCATAGGAAGATCTTTAGAAATAATTAATTATAGATCATATGTGTAAGAACAGACTTTAGTTAATACATAAAGTGTCAAAATCTAACTTAAATTTATTTTAGAATCAAATCTATTAGTTATACTCATACATGCATTCATTAATTTTCACAGATTAATTTTGTGATGTGGTTACACTTACCAAGATACATAGCTTCTGGCAACAAAAAGAATGGGCCTAGAATGGTGGGTGTAATATAATCTATTATATTTTAGGCAATTAAACTACTCAAGACCAGCATTCCACCTGCCAAGTGTAATGAATTGGTTTCTAAATGTCCAAGAATATTAAAGTATCATCTATTAAAGGCTGATGTTCAGGGTTTTTTTTTTTTCTTTTTATAGTTTCTAGTTAACGTGCAAAGCATGTTTAAATTCTCAAATGACCCAATGAAAATATATGCTTTGTGTATCTGTAATTGGCAATGCAATACTACACATTCACTGATATTAGATTACATGGTAATATGAGTATTTAAAACCACTTTAAAGAGAGAATGCTTTGAGTAAGAAACAGGTTTGAAACATTCTTTGAGTTTTTTTTAAATGTTTTTTTCTGAAAGTTGACTCTTGGTATTTTTACAAACACATGATTTACTATAGAAGCTTGCAAAGCAAGTAACTGGAAAGACAGATTTTGCTGACAAAAAGGCACTATTGGTTTTATTAGTCAGGAGAGCAGAAAAAGTAATCATTTAAACCTACATCTCTGCTACGGCTTGTACATTAAATAACCTCAAGGGCGCCATTCACATGAACTACAATGGACAGAGTGCCATCGGATCCATGCAATGTAAAGGCTTTGGTAGGGGGCAGCTATCATGAATATTGTCATTGTAAGATGTGGAGGATTTGTTGAGGAAATTAATATTTTGTGGTTTGTTTGTATAAAATTAAATTTTTAAAAACAACTTTTCCTAGGATAATTTAGTTGATGCAACTCTCACATGAACTATCCTAATACAATATCTCATGGTGAATAGTTGAATATAAGGTTGTTTTGTAGTGTGTGGGGAGAGGTGTGTGTGTGTATTTGTCTGTGTTTAAGTTTTGTATTCCTTTTATTTACAATCTTGTGGTCTTATGGACCATGTATGGCTAATAACTTCACTTAGTTAATGTGAGAGTTCATTTAGAGAAATGTGGACATGTGGTGTGAAAGAACAGGCCTAGTTGCTGAACAGACTGTAAAAGCTATCCAAGAAGGAGTTCTCGTGTACCTACTCCTTCCAGGTGTAGTCTGGATCCTGCTATCTTCCAAAATTCTACTTTTAATTCTATCTTTTGGATTAAATTTGACATGAGAGATAATTTATATGACTAATGAAAAATTGAATTAACTGCTAGTTATTATTTTTAAATGATTTAAATGCATTTTGATCATAGACTTGTAAGAGCTAAAATTTAAGCTCAGTGATGGCAAGGACTTTGTTAGCTGTGTTCATTCCCATATAGCAGGTAACATATATATGGAAACATATAAAAGATTCCAAGCACATACTACATAATGGGCACTCACTTTCAATTATTAACTGAATGAAGATGCAAGAGAATAAATGGGTAATCTTTACTTTCCTGAAACCTATGGTAAAAATATTCACTTAGCATATATATATATATTTATAATATACACACATGAACACATATGTGTGCCTCTGTATATATGTATATGTATGTCCATGTAGATAGATAAATGAATAGGTAGACAGGTAGGTAGATAGACTCGGTTAGCCATGGTGAAGGATGTCTATGTAAATGCATCCCAGCAGATACCGTAGTGTGAACTCATACATACATACACACACATAAAGTGTATATAAATGTATTCACTAAAATTCAATATGATACACACACACACCGTCACCATCAGCACCACCAAACAACAATAGCTATACAGTTAAAACAAGGCTTCCCAGGTAGCTCAGTGGAAAAGAATCAACCTTTCATTGCAGGAGATGTGGGTACGATCTCTGGGTCAGGTAGATCCCTTGAAGTAGGAAATGGCACCCCACTCCAGTATTATTGCCTAGAAAATTCCGTGGATGGAGTAGTATGGCCAGCTATAATCCACGGGATGGCAAGGAGTCGGATACGACTGAGCAATTGAGCAAACACACACAATCAGATAAAGCAGTGTGGTTTTTTTGATTAGTTGCTGTACTGAAAGCAATATAGAGAGGAGAAAATTAAAATAGTGCTTAGTTGAAACTGGGAACAAATAAGGAACTCTTACAGAGTTGAGAATACTTTGATTTCATCCTTGAGTAGAAGGTAGAGTTTTGAAGAATATATGACTTGCAATGATGGCAGTACGAAGTGTAATTACTAACACAAGACACTTTTTATTTCTTACTTCAAATAAATACAATAACCCTTTTACCCAATAATATTACAGCAATACAACTTTCCATTTAACTTAGTAACTTAAAGTCAATTCAAACCTTGTTTTAATTAGAAATTAGACAGTTTTAATAATTCCCTGACTTATAAGATCAAAGCATGGAACTTTATTTTTTTAAACCTTTGGCATTTATGAATATTTGGAAATCTTAATTAACTTGGTGAAAAGACTGGATAAGAAGATTATCAGCATGTGATGACTGACAGGATAATGAAAATTTTCTTCTGCAAAATTCTGATATATTTAGCCTGACTTGAGTTTCTTCCCATATCATCAGTTATCTCAGTTTTATTTTTAGTTTAGCTGAATGAATAAAAGTAAAATAGTCATCAATGTAGTTTAAAAAATAGTTCAGTAAGAAAACAAAGGTCACTGAACCTAGACAGAATTACAAGTGTTCAAAGAAAACTTTGACAAACTCACGATTCTTTTCAACATTTTTTTCTCCCCTGTACCAATGTTTTCTTCACTATCCATCAGTTGCATCTTCACTGTCATTCACCTTTCTCCATAAAATTACACCATCCTTGCAATTTTAAATTTAAAACTTAAATATGATATCTAGCCTTGTCTTTCCTTGTTTTAGCCATTTACAGTTTGACAAATACAAGCAAAGCCTTGAGGTTGTCACACATTATATTCTGCATTCCTATGAGAGTTACTTAGAAGGAAAGTTACTTAGAAGGAAAGTTACTTAGAAGGAAACTAGACAGCATATTAAAAAGCAGGGACATTACTTTGCCAACAACGTTCCATCTAGTCAAGGCTATGGTTTTCCAGTGGTCATGTATGGATGTGAGAGTTGGACTATAAACAAAGCTAAGTGCCAAAGAATTGATGCTTTTGAACTATAGTCTTGGAGAAGATGCTTGAGAGTCCCTTGGACTGCAAGGAAATCCAAAAAGTCCATCCTAAAGGAGATAACTCCTGGGTGTTCATTGGAAGGACTGTTGTTGAAGCTGAAACTCCAATACTTTGGCCACCTGATATGAAGAACTGACTCATTGCAAAAGACCCTGATTCTGGGAAAGATTGAGGGCAGAAGGAGAAGGGGACAACAGAGGATGAGATGGTTGGATGGCATCGCTGACTCAATGGACATGAGTTTGGGTAAACTCCGGGAACTGGTGATGGACAGGGCAGCCTGGTGTGCTGCAGTCCATGGGGTAGCAAAGAGTCAGACACTATGAGTGACTGTACTGAACTGAACTTATGAGATTTAAGATAGAGGTTTTGCAAATTATGTGTATTTTGGTAGAATTAGAAATTTGAACCAAAATCTGCAATCACCTGGGATCCTGACATGAAGGTTCTAAATCCACTGAGAACTTCCAGCATTTCATCTATAGCACCTGACACACATTGAGGCAATTGTTTCCTCAGAAATTTAATTTTACAACTCATTTCTCCATGATTTTTTATATCTCCTACCCAGTTTATAAAATGATCAAGATATATTTTGAAGTTAAATCCTTGTTTTAAAAAATACACCCGAAAAAGGCCAACAGTTATGGAAAAATCTATAGATTTCTGAATATCTCTAGATTTTTCTCCTACATGACTTGTAAATATCTTCTCCAACATCACAGTTCAAAGCATCAATTCTTCAGCACTCAGCTTTTTTTATAGTCCAACTCTCACATTCATTCATGACTACTGGAAAACCATAGCTTTGACTAGACAGACCTTTTTGGGAAAGTAATGTCTCTGATTTTTAATATGCTGTCTAGGTTGGTCATAATTTCCTTCCCTCACTTTTGTAAAGGTGAAAATATAGGCTTAGTGCCCACTTATGACAAAACAGAGGAGAAATATTTAGTGAGACTATATAGATCTATATTATATTATATTATAGGGGACTGGAATGCAAAAGTACAAACTCAAGAAACACCAGGAGTAACAATCAAACTTGGTGTTGGAGTACAGAATGAAGTAGGGCAAAGACTAATAGAGTTTTGCCAAGAGAATGCACTGGTTATAACAAAAACCCTCTTCCAACAAGAAAAGTCTCTACACGTGGACATCACCAGATTGTCAACAACAAAATCAGATTGATTATATTCTTTGCAGCCAAAGATGGACGAGCTATATACAGGCAACAAAAACAAGACTGGGAGCTGACTCTGACTCAGATCATGAACTCCTTATTGCCAAATTCAGACTTAAATTGAAGACAGTAGGGAAAGCCAGTAGACCATTCAGAAACGACCTAAAGGAAAACCTTTACTATTATACAGTGGAAGTGACAAATAGATTCAAGGTATTGCATCTGATAGAGTGCCTGAAGAACTATGGACAGAGGTTTACGACATTGTACAGGAGGCAGTGATCAAGAAGATCCCCAAGAAAAAGAAATGGAAAAAGGCCAAATGGCTGAGGAGACCTTACAAATAGCTGTGAAGAGAAGTGAAGCAAAAAGCAAAGGAGAAAATGAAAGATATAGCCATTTGAATGCAGAGTTCCAAACAATAGCAAGGAGAGATAAGAAGGTCTTACTCAGTGATTAATGCAAAGAAACAGCAGAAAACCACAGAAGTGGAAAAACTAGAGATCCCTTCAAGGAAATTAGAGATATTAAGGGAACATTTCATGCAAAGATATGAACAATAAAGGTCAGAGTGGTATGAACCTTACAGAAGCAGAAGATATTAAAAAGAGATGGCAAGAATACACAGAAGATCTATGCAAAAAAGAACTTCAGGACCCAGATAATCACGATCACTCGCCTAGAGCCAGACACCCTTGAATGCAAAGTCAAGTGGCCCTTAGGAAGCATCACTGTGAAACAAAGCTAGTGGAGGTGATGAAATTCCAGTTGAGCTATTTCAAATCCTAACAGATGAGGCTGTGAAAGTGCTGCACTCAATATGCCACCAAATTTGGAAAACTCAACAGTAGCCACAGGACTGAAAAATGTCAGGCTTCATTCCAATCCCAAAGAAAGGCAATGCCAAATAATGCTCAAACTACTGCACTCATCTCATATGCTAGCAAGCTAATGCTCAAAATTCTCCAAGCCAGCTTTTACAGTTCATGAACCATGAACTTCCAGATGTTCAAGCTGGATTTAGGAAAGACAGAGGAACCAGAGATCAAATTGCCAACATCCATCAGGTCATCAAAAAAGCAAGAGAGTTCCAGAAAAACATCTACTTGTGCTTTATTGACTATGCCAAAGCCTTTGACTGTGTGGATCACAACAAAATGTGGAAAATTCTTAGAGATGGGAATACCTGACCACCTTACCTACATCCTGAGAAATCTGTATGCGGGTCAAGAAGCAACAGTTAGAACTGGACATGGAGTAAAAGACTTGTTCCAAATTGAGAAAGGAGTATGTCAAGGCTGTACATTGTCACTCTATTTAAATTATGTACAGAATACATTGTGAGAAATTCTAAGCTTGATGCCAAGATTGCCAGGAGAAATATCAATAACCTCAGATATGACACCACACTTATGGCAGAAAGTGAAGAGGAACTAAAGAACCTCTTGATGAAAGTGAAAGAGGAGAGTGCAAAAGTTGGCTTAAAGCTCAATATTCAAAAAACTAAGATCATGGCATCTGGTCCCATCACTTCATGGAAAATAGATGGGGAAACAATGGAAACAATGACAGACTTTATTTTTTTGGGCTCCAAAATCATTGCAGATGGTGACAGCAGCCATGAAATTAAAAGATGCTTGCTCCTTGGAAGAGAAGTTATGACCAAGCTAGACAGCTTATTAAAAAGCAGAAACTTTACTTTGCCAGCAAAGTCCGTCTAATCAAAGCTATGGTTTCTCTAATAGTCATGTATGGATGTGAGAGTTGGACTATAAAGAAAGCTGAGCACTGAAGAATTGATGCTTTTGAACTGTGTTGTTGGAGAAGATACTTGAGAGTCTCTTAGACAACGAGGAGATCCAAGCAGTCCAGCCTATAAGGAGATTAGTCCTGCATATTCATGGGAAGGAGTGATGCTGAAGCTGAAACTCCAATAATTTGGCCACCTGATGTGAAGAACTGACTCATTTGAAAAGACCCTGATGCTGAGAAAGATTGAAGGTGGGAGAAGAAGGGGACAACGGAGGATGAGATGGTTGGATGGCATTACCAACTCTGTGGACATGAGTGAGTAAGCTCGGGGAATTGGTGATGGACAGGGAAGGTGACAGGCTGCAGTCTGTGGGGTTGCAAAGATTCGTTCATATACGACTGAGCGACTGAACTGATTATATACAACCTTTTAAGTGATAGTTCAAAAATATGTAACACAGATATTTATGACTAATGCCCCAATATTCCAGCTTGGGTTATTTATCCAAAGAAGGAGATAAGTGCCCAAATATATGGGTGCTTAGTCACTTCAGTCATGGCCAACTCCTTGGGACGCTATGGACTCTAGTCCACCATGCTTCTCTGTCCATGGGATTATCCAGGCAAGAATACTGATGTGGGTTTCCATGCCCTCTTCCAGGGGATCTTCCCGACCCAGCCATCAAACCCACCTCTCCTGCATCTCCTGCATTGCAGGCTGATTTTTTTACCACTGAACCACCAGGGAAGCCCCAAATATATATACTAGACTGGTATCCATTACACTGCCATGAGAAGCTGAAAAAGAGAGAGAGAAAAATGCCTGCATGGAAGCATTGTTAAAGGAATTGTACCCAAAACATGAAATACATAATCTTAAATTTTGCTAGAGCTGTATTTATTGACAGAAGGTTTAAATGATTTTAAAAAAGCACGATCACATTTTATTCATGTAATCTATAAAAATGTTTATTGAATTATACTTTGTATGTGAAGCCATATAGTCCATGCTAGAGGATAAAGAGAGATTTCCTGCCTTCGTGGAGTGCACAGTAAATGGAGGAAAC
Organism: Muntiacus reevesi; assembly: GCF_963930625.1. Taxonomy (NCBI): domain Eukaryota; kingdom Metazoa; phylum Chordata; class Mammalia; order Artiodactyla; family Cervidae; genus Muntiacus; species Muntiacus reevesi. Next base: position 47,607,554 of record NC_089264.1, read on the forward strand.
ATTTATTGAGCGCACACACACACACACACACACACACACACTTACATAAGGGTGAAACTCTGGGAGACCCTGGAAGAATAGTACATAGCGTGTGGTATGCTCTGCTGGGCGCCAGGAGCTGGAGGTCCCCATGAGAGAAGGAAAGAAGATGTGAACAGCAGGAGGAATTTTGGAAGGATATTCATCTAGATTCATCTAGATTTTAATAGTAACTCTCTCTAGGCAGTAGGATTTCTGGCAATTATCTCTCTTGAAAATATGTTCAGTAGTTTTAGGAATTTCTATCATGAACACATATTATATTTATTCAGTTTTTCATCTTATAGACACTTTGACAAACAAAACGAAGTCACTTATTAATAAATTCAGAAATAGCTGCAGCTGTGTGTTAATTTTTTTAAAGAAAGAAACTTTTTTTAAGTGTAAAATTATATAAATAGATTGCCCAAGCCCCACTGATACAAACAAAAATAACCTAATTTCTAATCTACATTTCCATTTCAACATTGTAAAAACTGACCAGAGATCATTGTGAACAATGTACAATCCTCAGAAGATCCAAACACACGTTGAAATGAATGGAATCTCTTACTGAGGATTCTATCATGCAGTGACTGCAAATTTTTTAAAAATAGGGCATTTTTTTTTTTGCATTCCAAGATGATTTTTAATAGAATGTCAGAGTAATAAATATTATCTTTGCAAAAATGTAGCAGGTTAATTCCAGCAAATCCTCCTAAATTAAGACATTTTTATTATTTGAATTCTGGTTTCAAAATGTATGATTCTGTGTGTTTGTCTGATATGAATAGTTTAGAGACAGTAGGTATTGAAGCAACCTTTAACATATAATGGGCAAATCAAGCTCCCCTTTAGCAGTAAACCTGGGAATCACTGCAGTTGTTTAATAAGACCTCTTAAGCTCTTTCTAGCATCCAGTGCTGTCTTTCAGAGCAAAGAAAACAATGAAAGGACAGGAAAATACTCCACCATAGGCTGACAAAAAAGTCGTGGATTCAGAAACTAAATTATTGGCTCTAAAGTGGCATAAATTTTAACACCCAGCAGTTTTGGTTTAGTAAATTATCTGTAGGATCCTGTCTGCTTCAATATAAACTCAATCCAGGCCTCATTACAATTGTTCACAGTAATACTAACCATTTGTTTGAGTAGTATAAGGCTATATGTATTCCCACTGTGTAATCTAGGTTTGACTAAGATTTGCATTGATTTCTACCCACTGATTATGTGCAAATTCTCATCCAAATTGATTGCTTTTCCCCCCTCCTCTCTTTTTTATTTTGTGTTCTGAATGGTAGAACTCAAAAGAAGATATTTGCATTCTTTGGAAAACATTGTTTTTCTAGACCATATTTCAAAGTAAAGGACCTGTTCAGAAAGTGTTGTGAGGAGTGTTGGGAACAACAGATATTTCATGCATATTTAATCACACTATATGATGAAATCATGCATGATAAAAGAAAAAAATCTCTATGGAAATTGGCTAGTTTTGTTTGGCAAGTAATGGGCATGACTAAGGGACCTTCAATGGCAAAAACTAGGGAATTAGATGTATGACCTCTAATTCATTAAGACACTTTCAATTGTTTTCCTAAGTGAGCTCATGCAGCCCCTAGGGGTTAGAATAACTAACATACCCTAGACCCATCACAATTCAGACAAAGACTTAATTTCCTTCTCCCTTCAGACAGTCTGAGGGATCTCATTAAAATGGCTACAAGAAAAACCTTAATCAAGTTAAAAGAACTATATACTTGTAAAAGGGCTTCCCAGGTGGAGCAGTGGTAAAGAATCTGCCTGCCACTGCAGGAGGTGCAAGAGACACAGGTTCGATCCCTGGGTTGGGAAGATCTCCTGGAGAAGGCGATGGCTACCTACTCCAGTATTCATGCCTGGAAAATTCCATAGACCGAGGAGCCTGGTGAGATACAGTCCATAGGATCATGAAGGGCTGGACATGACTGAGCACACATATACTTTTGAAAAGGTATTTCTGAAGTTTTATTGGTTGACATAGGCTAACTGTTGTAATAAACAATCCCAGAATGTTAGTGATTTAACTCAATAGACCCTGATGTTTTGCTTATATAATAGATTGGCGATGTTCTGGTGGTGACTTTCCATTGGATTCAGAGACGCAGTTTCTTTCCATCTTGCAGTTCCAGTTTCCCCTAAGACCTTGGCATGCTTTCAATTCCTCAAAAAGATAAGGAAAGGAAAATAAACAGCACTATTAAAAAATATGAATTAGTTCTGGAAATGGCAGGTATCTCTAGGCCTCACATCACATTAGCCAGATGGTCACATGCCTATGTTTAATTTCAAGGGAGGTGGGGAAGTGTGGTCTAGTCTGGAGCCCTGGAAGAGGAAAAAAAATGTTGGATGAACATAATCAGCTTCTCTCACTAAGAAACTTCATTGAGAAAGTTATCTATTTTCTTAACAAGCACAAAACAAAAGCAAAACAGCACCTTTTATCTTTGTCAAATATATCCTCAGTTGTTTTGAAATGATAAAATGCACATGCCTTGGATTAAAATTTACACATCTTATTTTGCATAAGTGATATTTAGTGAAATCACTCAGTCGTGTCCGACTCTTTGTGACCCCATGGACAGTAGCCTGCACCAGGGTCCTCCGTCCATGGGATTTTCGAGGTAGGAGTACTGGAGTGGGTTGCCATTTCCTTCTCCAGGGAATCTTCCTGACCCAGGGATTGAACCCAGGTCTCCTGCATTAATAGACAGACGCTTTACCGTTTGAGCCACCAGGGAAGAGGAGACTTATTTTCATATAAAGATATGAATGACCTGTTTTGAAGTGAGTGTTTAAACTGCACAGACTCCTTATTAGTTAATAGTAATAGCCTTTTGATTTCTGTAGCGACAGATTCTGCTTTCAGCTGATTGTGTGCAGGTGCCCTTTGTGTATTAATAATGATTTTTAAAAATCTCATGTGTTGCACATGCAAAACAATTCCTAGGTTTACTGATAAAGGTATTCTTGGCTGTACAGAGATTTTTGTGATTTTGCATAGTTGATGTCTGATTATTTCTAATGGCAGAGTACGTAATGACTTTAAAAATTCACACTATAAGCTCTGAAATTCCTAGTGTTTAGTTTTATTGTATGTAATTTTGCTTACTGTATCATTAAATCTATTCAGGTAATGAGACAAAACATTTTCTGAAGCATGGTGGGGAAGTAGAAGAATATATTAAGAATAATGCATGATTAAATATTCTGTATGTTTCTTATTTATCTATTTAATAAAAAATATACTCTTGGATCAAAGATATACTGCCCAGATGTTTAAAGTGATTTCAACCTAGATATTTAAACTGTAAATTGTATTTATCATCTTTAGTGATAAGTGTAAATTAAAGTTCTCTCTCATTCCTGGAATTAGTTTTTCCATGGAATGTAATATGTAAATACTTGATGTATCTCTATTTTGATGAGTATTGATTACAAACTCTTATGTGTAAGCCATCACTTTAGGCCTCAAGACAATGTGATTTTGTAGGTATGATCATAAGAAAAATGAAGCTAAAAGTTCAGGAATTAAGATTAAGGAAAAGAATGGAGAAGATAAAGGAAAAACATTTGAGAGGAAATGTGAGTTTGAGATGACAGAAATGGAAGTAAAGTCATCAGGAAAATGATGTCAATTATTTTTGCTTAGAACAAGAGGCTTGAGTTAGTAAGGTAAAGCAAATGAGAAAAGGAAACTGGAAAACATTTTCAGAGACATTGGAATGAGACTTAGGGAAATGTTAGCATGTCAGTTCTGACATTAAGGAGGTGATGGGCTGGCAGGTGAGATCAAAGTCCAACAGCAGAGAATGAATTCTCAAGGATGATATAGTTGGAAATAGTCGTCTTTGACTTCCACACTCATACTTGATCGTTGGCAAGGCCAGAGCTGCTATTTGTCTGGAAGCAGACCACAGCCTGAAATGTGCTGGAGGCTATAAAAGCAGACCCTGGAACTCAGATGAGGCTCTGCACATATTTTCTGTTTCATTTTCCCTATTCTTATCCTGACATCCAAGCCTCCCTCTTCTAGGAGAATTAGCTGGAGGAACGAAAGTTTTAGAGTCACACCAGGATCACATTCCAGCTCCATCACAAATTAGCAGTATAATTTCAACATTTCTTTGTTCTCAACCTGAAATTGCTATTAAATAAAACTGAGAATTCCTAATTTGCAAGCCTATTGTTAGGAGTAAGTGAAATAATATATGTGTGTGCAGGTAAGAACCAAAAACAATATAAGCACAAAGGAAGTCTGGCATAATGACTCATTCCCTTGTTCCCTACTTTCATGTAAAGATCAGTTTTTTCCTTCTTTTCTTTCTTCCTTCCTTTTATTTGAAATTACAGACAAAGAGTTATGTATAAAATACATGGCACAATTTTTCTGCCTTACATTACAATATAGCAAGAAAGACTGTGAGTCTATAATAAAGCTTCCAGGAATAGTATTTAGGATTTAGGAGGAGTTGGGTAGAAAAGAATGCTCAGAGATAACAAAGAGATAAATTTCTTAGCCCAAGAAGGACAATGTCATAGAAATCAAGGTCAGGGAATTCAATGAGGCATGGCTTAGGAGAACCATGGATAGAAGCTTTGCAACTTTGATATCCATTTGGGTGGAAGCATGAATTGATGCTTAGGAAAAAGGGCATTAATACTTTGAAATGTTAATTTCTGCAGTGTATATTGATGGCCATTTGATTGAAGAGTTCTGTGTTTCAAGAAAAATATTTTCCAGAAAAGTGAGGTGAGGTGGAGAACTATGGAAAATAATATTTGAAGAGTATGCACTTTTTTTCCCCAGATCTCTGTACTTGTCATTGAATAAAACAGGGTTTTCTTTAATATTTGAAAACACTTGCAAGGTAGATATTATTTATATTTTCATTTCCTTTTTCCCCCCGAGCCTCAGTTTCTACATCTGTTAAAAACTAGGATTATGATACCTATGTAACAGGATTATTGATGGAAAAAAAGAGAGTTGATGACACAGAGCACCTTATTCAGTGTCTGAAATATATTAGGTTCTCTTCCACATAGGTAGCTCTTATCATTATTCTTGCTATTTAAGAAATACAGACTCTGAGGATCAGGAGGATTTCTTAATCTAAGATCATGGCATAAATAAAACTCAATCAGTACCAGAATTTAAATCTGTTTGATTATATCTATACACTTGCCATTTACTTTTCACTTTTCTCAAAGCATTTATTCCTTGAAACTGTTATACAGTATAGCTTCCCTGGTGGCTCAGAGAGTAAAGTGTCTGCCTGCAATGTGGGAGACCTGGGTTTGCTCCCCGGGTCAGGAAGATCCCCTGGCGAAGAAAATGGCAACCCACTCCAGTACTCTTGCCTTGAAAATTCCATGGACGGAGGAGCCTGGTAGGCGACAGTCAATGAGACTGCAAAGAGTCACACACGACTGAGCAATTTCACTTCTCCTATACACTATAGCGATAATACTCAGAAAAAGAATTTTTACTTAATTCATAGTTATTTTTTAAAAATCTAATAGTCCATTAACTTTCTGTGATTTTATAACTCAAGTTACATAACAAATAAATTTACTAAGAAATGTTAATCCTATTCATGACTGGTAATAGCTTGTTCTTTGGGGGCAGTTTATTGAAAAGCACAATTTTGTGTCATTTTTCTCCCAAGAGATAGCCAAGAAAGGAAAAGGTTAACAAAAATTTCACAGATTTTTCAGAGAAATTGCCTCGCATATAGGACACATTGCATTTAACATCTTGCATAGCATCTGCCCTTAATTTTCAGCGTTGAAAAGCTAAATGAAATGGCTATTAGTGTACAAACAGCATTAGGAGAGTGACTTGTTTCTTAATGCAGTTCTAATAAGAGTTGGAAGAAATCCCAACTCTGGCATAGAGTATAAGGATTTGGAAGAATTTCTGTTTGCTTGTCATTTGACTGAAATGTTTTGAACCCACTTAGCTAGGATTCACAGTGTTGTATTGTTCTTTAAGTACCAAGCAAATCTATGAGATTTGTTTTGAAGTGGATAATTTATTTCCTAATTATTGTAGGTAGTTGCAGATGAATGAAAGTAGAAATATTTCCATTTGCCTATTATTTAATAGGAAATTTCTCTAAAATGCCTATTTGTACAATATACAGCCCAACTATGTTTTAAGTTGTTCTTTCTCAAATGTGTCAAGGTCCAGTTTCTCCATTATTTCATAGATTCTAAGTCTAGTGAATTTTAATTAAGGTTGTATTTTGGAAGTTAAGTGTTTGTAAAGTTTTGTAAAGCTTAATAGGATATGCTTTATTGCACCCACTGAAAATGTCAGTATTACAAACATCTGTACTAAAATCTTTGTGGAAAATGTTGGAAGTTTTCTGGATATACAGACTGAAAAAGTAATGATGTTTAGCACGTGAGATACTAATATTTGTAGGAAACATTTATGAGGTAAACATGTTTGGAATTTCATACAATGATCATTCCTATTACATATCAAGTGATTTATCAATAACAGTTTTGCGGCATGTCTTTGCTGCCATTAACTGAAATGACAGGCAGCACTGAAGTTTCATTGACTTTGGAGTAACCACAATGCTTTTTAGGATTAGACTTGTATTAATGGCTCATTAATCCCCTTGGACTTTCCCCCTTTGTGCCCAGTCATATATGGGATTTTTCCTGAGTTCCTTCCAATTCTAGAAATGCTATTTGAATTGTCTAAGTACGGTTTTATTTCCCTCTCCTTTTGTACCACACGTTGTACCTTTGATGTATTTACATTTAAACTTCTCGTTTTGATGTGGAAGTGAAGGAACAGGAATTCCTGAGGCTATGATCTGAAAGACAGCAGCCAGGCTAGCAGCAAAAGAAGGTGAGATAACAACAGTGGGCATACCAAAATGAGCATGCTGTGAAGACACGTGTTCCTAGTTTTATGAACATATTATGGAGCTCACAGATGCTATGATAAATTTGTATAAAGACATTGTCTGCAGCATAATTTTTATGTATTCCCTTTAAAGCTGTAAGTGTGTGTGTCTGTGAGCAAATATGTATTAGCATACATGCCGTTCTGCCTGCCTCGTTTACTTTCTTTGGGATACAACATTCTGCCACCTTGGCAATCCACAGAATTAGAAGTTTCTACACATCGCTGATATTTGTAACACCTCTTATTTTCACCATAGAAAAAATATGTTGCATTGTTTGGCTTTCCTTTGGAGGAAAAATGTAACACACACACAAACACGCACACACACCTGTGTTTTTAGATCTTGGCCTAATGTTGAATGTCTACAACATTAAGATAAATATATTCAGTGATATCACAGAGCCGAATGGCTTAGTTGGTTTGTAATTTGATTAACTAATAAAAGTAATTTGTTCGATAGTCTTCTCAAAAGGGTTTCCGATGCCTGCATTTTAAATAAACGTTAGAGTAAGCAGCTAACGACTATTTCCAAGCTTTCTTACAAAGCTAATCTAATGCAATTATTGCACGAGAATCTTCTGCCCGAGTCCCACAGAATGTTCATGACTTGCCATAAGGAAACCCAGCCCAGGCTTTGCTGACTGTTAAGATAAATTTATCTTTTCCATACTCCACTCAGTGCTTCTCTGCTAAGTCTTGATGAAGAAGCTAAATTAATCCCTCCAAGGACTCTTTAAATTGCCAGCTGAGCTTCCTTGGAACCTTCTCACAAACAGGCATTATGTTCTGTGTGAAGAAAATTCTGTTTTGCATTTGATCAAAAACACCTTAGTTATTTGAGTGTTGATATAGTATCCTACCCTATTCTTTACTGTATTCTATTAATATGCTATTATTTTCCAAATTCTGGAAAAACCCTAGATTTACATTTATATATTTGTATGTGTATATGTTTGTTTATATATGAACAATACTCACATATATGTATGTATGTAAGTATATATATATTTATTGAATTGTGTTACTAAGGGAAATATGGCTCTGTGAACTCATTGAAATTGTAGTATATAATCTTTTACAATGTGAGCAAACCTGCTTTGTGTCATTCCTGCCTATTTTTTACTAGCATTTTATCAACTTGATTCAATTTAACTGCAGAAATACTTGGATTTCCTGTGGAAATTAAATTAGCCAATTGAATTTTAGATTTAGCAACTTTTTATATATTAATAGCTATGATCATTTAATGCTTTTTATGACTTTTAGCTGTAATTTAAGTTTTTTTCTTTTAAAATATAAGAGAAGTTATCTAAGAAGTTTTCTTAGTAGAGAGAAATTATTTATTTAATATGATACTGACTTTGAACAGCTAAATATTATACCCACTAACAAGGTTTTAGTACATTAGGATATATTAAAAATTGATATGTTATTAGTTTTATAAACATAAGGATATTCTTAGAATAAAACTATTTAAATTTGATCTTTAATAACTTCATTTGTTTCCTGTTTTGATGCTTATGCAATAAAGCTAGCTCAAATTTGATTATTTAAATATGATAATCTTCTTTAAAACAGAAGAGAACAACATTATCCAAAAATCAAGATTAATATTGCAGCTATTTAACTAGGTGTTTTAATTTTAGCTTTACTTAAACTGCAGTTATGATGGATAACCTAGGAGATTAAAAGCATTGAACAATGTACTAATCTTGTAAAAAGAAAGTACACATATTGTAGAATAATCTGAAGATTTGGGAAGTGTAACAAGTATGGAAAAAGTTAAGCAAATTCTTACATTACAAACATAACTACCCCAGTAGTCAAAAGCAGCCCCAACTGACTGTGTGGCTTTGATTTATATTGATAGGTGACTATGCTCAGAACAGCTAATAAAGCAGGTCTAGAAATGTTGTCAATTGGTGCAAGTGGCAGTATTTTTTTTATAGATGATTACAAAATTTTATTTCCTATCCCCTGGAGGATAGCAAATATTAAGCATATATTTGACTTTGGAGGGCTGGTTAATTCATCTTCCTGTAATCACTGGTGTGGTTATGTAACCAGAAAGAAAAAAAAAAAATACTAGCGCATATTAATGCATCATCAGCAAATTTATCCACATTTAAAGCATATAAATCTATTTTTTTTGTGTGTGTAGAGATATATTATGCCTATTTTGATTAACGTAAGACTAACTAATCATAATGTGAAAATGGTAGCTGTCTTCTGAAGTTCGTGTGTCTTGAATATGAAAACAGAATCAGAAATGTCCTAGATATCCAGATATCTTGATAGGTCTCGGCAGATGGTGACAATGGAATCTAGAGCAATGTTTTTTGGGGTATATCCTGAGTAAAGCATGAAGACATGATATCTCCAAGCATTGCAGAGAGCCTTAAGGGAATGTTCTCCAGCCTTACTGGGGAAGTTAGCAGTACCTGGGTGTCGCAAGCCTGGTCTCCTGGTTCTAGGAAGGAAATTTACAGAGAACTTTGAGTTCAGACATATTTGAGTTTGCAAGGTAGATCTGCCACTCTTAATTTATATTATATCCCAGATGATGTGGTTCAGAAATCCAACAAGTGACTAGAATGCTGGGATGAGCAACCTGAGTAAAATGTGGAAATGCCAAGCAGGCAGATAGGCCTTGTCATGAAGGTCAGATATCAAATAATAGAACCCTAAGCACTAGGGTGGCGTTCAAATTTAAGAATTTAGTCCTTAAAGGTCATATATTAATAGAGGCAGACCTTGGTGTCCAGGTAGTTTATGAGAATAAAGAAAGAGAAACAAACGCTAATGCAAAAGTAGTTTTAAAAATGAAACAGACCAAAAACTCATTACCCAGAGGGCTATGTTCTAAGTCTTGAAAGAATGTCCGGTTGTCTAATGATGAATGGATCAGCTCCCTTAAGAACCCAGTGCTGAGCTGCCACCTGTGAAGTCAGCACCTCTGACTATGATTGAGAGGATAAGCTGTCTGGGTTGTGTGTGTGTGTGTGTGTGTGTGTGTGTGTGTGTGTGATGGGTGGTCAATGTTGCTGATATTATTTGATTGTCCTGTAGGTCCCACTTTGTCACATCATCTCAGCCATCCTTCATGTATCCTCAAATTGCATTGCCTTCCTTAGGGCCTCATCCTGGAGCTAGAGAACCTGGGCGTACTCATCCTTCACTTGTGTCAATTTTAAGACGAAGGGGGCTAAAAGTATCTCTCCTCCAGTCCACTTCATTTGTTTCAAAGACTTTCCTGACCATTGATTTTCCACTTGATTCAAAATTTCTTTCATTCTGGTTGTCTTCCCTTTTAGACTTCAATTATCAGTCCAGTTCTAGGATGTTCTGCTTCCTCACAAATAATAGAACTAGATGTGTAGTTATTTGCTCTCCTACTTATAATAACACAAAGTTTTATAGTTAGGAATCCTATCCAAACACTAACCAGGCTTGACACAGACTTGGAAAGAAAAAAGAGAGAAAGACAGAAAAAAAAAAGAAAAACATTGGAAGTTTGTTATTTTAATTATCTGTCTTCAGGCTGAGAGGCAAGTTACATTTTTAATTCATATATTAAAAAAAAAAATCATAAGCAGCGTAATTTCATCTTATTTTAAATTGTTGATGCTTAGAAAAGAACAACTAGGAAAAAGTGACTGTGAAAGTTTCAGTGAATTCCAATTACTTAGGGCTTAGCAGCAGTAATTGAAAAGCTAATTTGTTTAGTAATGAACTTTATCTGCAGAGAGAAAAAAACAAGACCGTTACTGAATTCAACAGCAAAGACTTACTCTCAAATTTTAAGCAATAAAAGGGAATGGAACGTGCCTGTATCATCCTTCAGATTGATTAATATTAATCATGTTTTGCTTTTTCAAAATATATAGTACATATAGAACAGTGATGTGGAGGCTAAGAACATGCTGATGATGGTAATAGTGACTGTTATATACAAATATCAGACACTATCTGAGCAAATAAGAGGTATATCTTGGGATAAAGCTCTCTTGGAGACACCAGGGAAGAAAATGCATGATCCCAGTATTAAACTAGATTTCATAATGATGCAGGCAAGCATTGAGCACAAATACTTATAATAAGAAAGAGTGGGTTGTTTGAATATAATACAAACAACTACTAGTTACAGTAGTAGTATAAGGAGGCTACAAAAATTATATTTGATCTACATCTGAAAGGTGAATGATGGTTAAGATTTAATCAAGTATGTATGAAGAGATTAAACAGTGATTTTTAATAGGAGGCAGTTTTAACTTACATCCCCTTCTCCCCACTCCCTGGAGATATGCAGCAATGTCTGGAGACATTTTTATTTGTCACAATTCTGAAAATGAAACTGGTGCTTGGTGAGTAGAGACGATGCTGGTAAACATCCTATAATCCATAAAACCCATAAGAGAAATACACTAAAAGGCTGCTGGAAGAGTGTAGTAGGGAGAACATATTCATTTCGCTATTTATTCATCAGCTCTTTTCCCTGGGTGAATAAAATCATGTTTTTGATAAATTGACGTTGTTTTCTAAAGTTGTTAAGTTCTTGTAGGAAGATGTTCCCCCAATCTAAGCGTGTGTGCTTACTCAGTCGTGTCTAGCTCTTTGTGACCCCACGGGTGATAGCCCGCCAGGCTCCTTAGTCCTTGGGGATTCTCCAGCAAGACTACTGGAGTCCGTTGCCAGGCCCTCCGGCAGGGAATCTTCCCAACCCAGGGATTGAACCCAGGTCTCCCGCACTGAAGGCAGGATCTTTACCATCTGAATCACCAGGGAAGCCCAATCTAAGTATAAGTAAGAAAAACTAAAGATATCTCTTTTAAATTAGAATTCTCAAGAATAAACTTTGTTAACGGAAAATGAAAAACAAAAAGCTGACCATGATCCCAAAAACTAAGGGATAAAGAGTTAAGAGAGAAGAAATCTAGAAGAGTTAAGAGGGCAGACACAAGAAACCCAAAGGTTATGAGCTTGGGAGTGATGAGGCGGTTTCTGCTGCCTTGTCTAATGGATATAATTCTGAGGCACCAGCCTTTCTGAATAGTTAGCAGCATTCTTGGATGACTCTAGGGAACCTAGAGAAGATGGACAAATTGCAACAATTTTAGGACCTTAGAACATGGAGAATTTATTATTTGTATTATTTTATTTTTAATAAATTGGTTTCTTGTATGAATTTATGAATAAATGCTATAAACACACACACACAAATACACTGTTGTGTAATGTTGAAGCGATACAGGCTTTGTGTCAGAAATCTAATTACACCTCCTGAAACTGTTCCCAGAATCACTGGTGGCAACTCATGCCTGTTCAGTCAAATGGGATGAGCATAATCTAATAAGTATCTGAGGACTGGCCACAATCCTTAGAAAGTGATGGCCATATGGAATTCAGTTTCTTCTGGGGGGATCATTCTCTCATCTTTCTGCTTTTCCAGATATTAGAGTGGCTGCCACAGAGCTAAATTGTTGTGTAATCCCCAGATGTGGCCCCTCATTGTCTGCTTAATTCTTCATGTGTTTTTCTCTCTGAGAAAATATGTGTGTATAGCTCACATTCTGCAATTAATACTTTGTAGTTTTATAGATTTCAAACTAAAAATACTGTTGAAGTGGGTTTAAAAATTAAAACCAAAGAAATCTATTATCAGTACAATTATGAAAATAGAAATTGTTGTAGGAATAAAGAGGGGAAAAAAAAAAGACAACCAGCCACAAGAATGATCCAATCCAAACTGTCAATATTGCCCAAGTTGAAAAACCTTGGAATAAAGAATATTCCAACTAGAAGGATGAATACTCACAAAAGCAAGTCTTGGGACCTTTGATAAATTCTATTGGACTCAGTTGCTTGAAGTATCATATAGATTTCATGAAGGAGTGTAAAACAAGTGAAGGCTGGAGAAAGTTTATGACAAACTCAATGCTGGTTAAAGCATTTCAACTTCTTAATTGGGTTTCCTGATATCTCCTAATAAAATATTTCACATCTGATATCATAGAATGTAAGAATATCTTTGATTATTTAAATAATATTATTTCAAATATTCAATAAGCTTCATTCTTCTCAAAATATTTCTCCCTTTCTTAGTGTAAGGGATTAGCAGGGCATTTGGAAGCAGTCAAATAACTCCTTGGAAAAATGTTCTTATCATGTGCCAGGTTCCTTCAAACTTTTTGCAAAGAATAAAGGATAGTTTCCTCAGATAAGTTCTAAAATTGTAATTTAAGCCTCATGATTCTGGCATGGCTTTCATCCATTACATATTTAATTATTTTCATGGCATTTTCATGATTATTTTAATTACATATAAGTAGAGTGTAATATCTGTACAGGGCTTACTAGTTTTGTTGCTCAACCTCAAGAATCAAGATAAAATGTGTAGCCACTTATTTCGTTTTCAATTAACTTTTTAAAAAGCTTTACTATATCTGCTTTAGTAAAATTATTTGTTTATAATTACCTGTATATGTCAAGTTATGATAAAATACTTCTTAAGATTAGAGAAGTTTTTTTTATCAGATGATACACCCTTCTTAAATGGTTTAGCCTCTAATTACAGAATTACATACAAGTATATTATAGGTAACATCATATATATGTAAGAATGCTCATATAACCTATTCCCTTTCAAAAACCGAGATAACTTTTCTCAAGATACAAATATGATTTGGTTTAGGAAAAATACATATAATTTTGAACATTTGATATTTATACATAATGTAAATCCAAAATAAATTATTTTAAAACTGAATTTCAAATACTAAAATAATCCACTTTTCATAAGAGGTTAAAAGATCTGAATTCTGCCATAGAATGATGTTTTACCGTAATATCTAGTTAATGGATAGTAACAAATCTTAATAAATTTTATGAGATAGCTGTTTCTTATCTTCAAGACTATGTCTGTTTTGTTTTTTTTTTTTGTATTTAGTGGCATAATAGTGCTTATCACTTTCTTTTGTAATTCCTCTCTTCTGTCTTCCATTGAAGGTTACTCAGGAGTAGGTATCCTGGTTAACTCAATACCCAGTGAAGCATTCAGAAAATGTTTATAGAATGAGTAATTTTAAAGTAATCTTATGTGCTTTTTTTCAAAAGATAGCTTCCCCAAAATACAAAACATAAACATAAAATGTGAAATAAGAATGATATTTAAGTGTCATTAGTCCACTCTGTTATTTTTTTTAATACTGTGCAAAGCCAATAGAAATGTGTTTCCAAGAGTCCATTAGCGGTGGGCCTCACTGATGATAACTTGCAACAACATACACCACTTAGATCCATCAGACTACCTGCAGGACTTAAGAAAACTAGAAAATATTGTTTGGAATTATGTCCTTTCCAGTGTTGCTGAGAAAAAGACACTAAGATTGAGAATTCTTTACTCACTTAATAAAGATAGCATTTCAGCATATTTTGTGGGGAAAAAAGAAAAAAAACAGAAATGTATCAAAAATGAATACAGGATGAGGAGAGGCATCAGAGAGGATAATTTTTATTGTAGAATTTGCCTCTAGATTTTCCAATCCCATCATGTTATACAGTTGGATTCTACATTGGCTTTAAAAACTCAATTCAAGGATTCAGATAAATTTTCTACATTTTGAAAAAATTTAGACGTAATCCCTTACTTATATTGCCAATTTAATACAGGAAATAATTTTCACCAGTTTCATATGTTTTCTATCCAATTAGTTCCCACTTCCTCTGCTTCCCAAAGATCCTGCCTGCTTTTTAATATTCAATCTTCGGTTGTTAGCTTTTCTGTAGCTTTTTATGTTGAAACCTTTCTAGATGAATCCAGTTAGGTAAAAGCCCAACTGAACACTATCTTGCCCTCACTGTCCTCACCCTGATCAATTTTTCATGCTCCAGACACAGACTGTTAAATCTCTTCTACATTTCAGTTGGGTTTTCAAGGCTCCTGCTTAGAACTTTTTGAATGTTCTTTCCTTTTTGGTAAGTGACACCTTCATAATTTAAGGAAATACTTCTTTCTCTTTCATCAGTTGCTCATTTACCATGACGGTCTGTCACCTTCCTTTTTTCATCTCTCTTCCCCTACGACACACCAACTTGAACCCAGGCTCCAAAGGCACTACATTAAAACACTTCTGTTCACATAAAATTACCTTGTCTCATTTAATTAAAAATGAAAATAATTGTTCATTACTCAGAATACATTTTAACCATCATTATCATGTAAACAGCAATTGTATGCATTAAAATATTTAGGTATTTGATTTTCACATTTCATCATACATATTAGCAAGAGTGATGCTGCCTATCTTAAAAATACATGTTAGAATGAAAACAACTGAAGCCTAGCTGCTCAGTGCCTTTTCAAAAATTTGTATAAACATCTAAATTTAGAAATTGCCATTATCTAAGTGTCATTTACCTACAGGTAATGCAATTTCAGAACTTTTAGAGTTGTAAAAATCTATCATCATTTCCCTCCCCACTGCTTCCACATTCATTCTATAATCTTGCCATCTGCTTCACTGAAATGGCAGACCCAGAGGGCAGGGAGCCTATCTTATCTGTGCAACGCTGTATGTAAGTGTGGATTCTCTGTCAGCATTTAAGAAATAATAGAACTTCAAATAGGGTTGATTTAAGTCTCCCTAGTCAGCAGTTAGTTTTGGTGACATGAATCACTCTTTCAAATGGTAATTTACACCTGTTGCCTTCATCCACAGGTTGGAAAATGCTTACACCTTAATTAATTACACCCTTGCCAAGTGGGAGATTGTATCCTCAACTCTGAGATAGGGGGACTGCGGCATAGAGAATCAACAGCTTTTCTGAAATTTCAAAGTAGATTTTGGAGAAGCAAATTAGAATTCAGGTCACTTTTCACTGAGTGACAGGTGAAATTCTTTAGGAATCTGTGTCTTTTGTGGCATATAACATGGTGATGGCATCCCTTCCAGTAAGGGATGTAGTTGTTCTTAGCTTATTCTGCAGCATCAATTCAGTATGACCTCAGAGAAGATCTGTGCTACTTAATAGCACATTCCCTCTCTGCATTTGCAGTGGCTGATGTCATCCATGGAACCAACCAAGCAGGTGGCATGTAAATTACTTTTAGGTGAACATGGCATTAAAATATAATTCCCCAAATGGTGGTGCCACCATGTAATTAAACTATAGCTAAGTGAGGAGTATCTGACATCAGATAATCATTTAATAGAGGAAAATAGGAGGCAGTTCATTATTTTAAAATGTGCTTTCTTTAAAGTTCCTTAAGGTTGTGGAAGGATTTTCTTGGCATTCAAGTGATCTTAAAATGTTTGTGTATAATTTTTGGCACATTTAATGAAATATTTATGATAGTGATAAATGTTTTCTTGGTATGTACCGTTCAATGTTCAAAAGAGCTGTAAGTTGACTTCCACCTTTGATTTCTCACTCTCAGAAAATATGTTGTCTGGATTTATATGCATTTTATTCCTTGAAAAAAATTAGGAAATACTAAGATAGACACTTGATAAGATATTACAGATGCCTTTGGATAAATATGTGCTGTGTGTTTTTATTACTTTAATTAATATAATTGTTTACTCAGTATTTAACTCAGTATTATTTGATCTTTTCAACTGAAGATAGAAGCTAAGAATTTACAGTTTTGGATATGTAACAATAATAGATTCCATCTCCAAAAAACTCTGAAACCAACATTTTACAATATATTTGAGGTCAACATTGTGAAATTGTGGACAAAATTAAGTTAGAGAATAATCCATGTGGTAATTGTTCTCTCGTAGAAAATATGTCTTCATAATCTATTACATGCAAGGCACTCTACTGCACTACTAACTCTAAATTATTAAAACTAAAATTTCCATACCTCATTATCACATTTACCTCTCCATCATGCCCTTCATTTTTGAATTAACTTCATGTAATCCTTAATTTTATAACTTAATTTTCTTCATCATCACAACTCCATCTCTGCCTCATTCCCAGACCTATTCTCCATCATTGAAGACTCTTATCAGATCTGAATTTCAGTTTCTGCAACTGGGTGTGGGACTAACAATGTAACCTAGCAATTGTTTGAGAATTAAATTATACTTGGAAATCATTTCATTTAATTATTGGCAAATACAAGTTAAACAGTAATAATGTGTTAACTTTATTGCTAATGATTGATTTTATTCAAGATTTAGCTTAGATATCACAAGCTCTCCTAGAATGGAGTTCTTCTAGTCCTACTGTACTGTACTTACTATTGCGATTTGAGGCAAGTTCTACACTTTTTCCCATACAATAATTAGTGAGCACATTGAGGATACTGGCCAATGGTTCTTAATTTCTATATTTTTAGTGTTTAAAACATTCAAAAATCTCAAAACACATTGGTCAACTAAACAATTGAAGAAATGTTCTGAAAAAAATATACCCATAGTAGACATTAGTGGTGAATATTTCACCTTCTTATGATGAATGCAATCATCTTTCCTACCTATTGCTTCTTTTCTAGAAGACCGAAGTGTGCACTCTAGAGAGTATCTAAGTGACTCTTATTTCATCCATCACTTTCCTGCTATGGGGCCACCAGCATTTGCAGTGTGGGTTTTGCTTTAAATGGTGAAAACCAAATTATAATATCACAAAAGTATGTTGATAGAAGGAGACAATGGCTTAATCAGACAACAGGTAGATGACAGGTGATGTGTGTATTTCCTGGCAGTAGGTTAGAATTTATCAACAAAGGAAGATGGAAACAAGCAATTTTCAGACTTTTAGGCAGGTAAGTAAATGGATTCAATAATGTCTGGAAGTAGATGGTTGGGGCCGAGGCCAAGACTTCTGAGAGCAAGGCTGACCTACAATTCTGGATGTATGGTCACAGCAGAGACCTACATGTAGAAGATAAATTACAAGATATGGAAGAGTATTCTCAATGATATTCCCAACCTACTTGAGCCTGGGGGAAATTTTAGAGTAAGCTGATGTCTAGTAAGTCAGTCCAAATCAGGCTTCGACTGACATTTATCAGTAGCAAAGGAACTTAGCACACATACTTTAACACATTGTTCTATATGTTTAGGCCTAAACATTTATTAAAATATACTGTTAGAATCATAAGGTAGGAGATGAAAACACATGTAATTTCTTCCTTAGTGGTAAAAAGCTTAAACATAAGCAAGTTAAACACGAAAGTAACTGTAGAACGATTTGAGAGAGAATAAGAAATTATAGAAAAGGAATGTTTTATTAATATTTATTTTCTTTATGATTTTAATAACTAGGTATGTATGCCCTCCAAAAACATATTGCTTTATGTTTTCCATTTATGAGTTGTATATAAATATTGTGTGTGTGTGCATGTGTGTGTGTGTGCTCGCTCAGTCATTCAGTCATGTTTGACTCTCTGTGACCCCATGGACTGTAGCCTGCTAGGCTCCTTTGTCCATAGGATTTTTCAGGCAAGAATACTGGAATGGGTTGCCATGCCCTCCTCCAGGGGATCTTCCTGACTCATGAATGGAAACCTCATCTCCTGTGGCTCCCGCATGGGCAGGTGGATTCTTTACCACTGAGCCACCATATAAATGTTACTGTAATTTATATATTCTTCTGTGACTTATGCATCAGAAATTTTGTTTGTGAGATTAATCCATGTTGATGTGGGAAGCTGTGGTTTGCTGATTTTCATCATTGTATATAGTATATTATTGAAGTCTTGTAACAGAGTTTAGCTATCACTTCTTCTATTGATAGACTGTAAAATTATTTCAAGTTCTTTGCTGTAAAGACCAATAATTCTATGTAGGCACATATGCAGTATTCTATGGCACATGTGCTCACTCGCCTCAGTCACGTGCGACTCTTTGCACCCAATTAACTGTACCTGCCAGGCTCCTCTGGCCATGGGGCTTCTCCAGGCAAGAATACGGGAATCGGTTGCCATGCCTTCCTCCCGGGGATCTTCCTGACTCTGGGATCAAAACCACATCTCGTGTTTCCTGCATTGGCCAGCCGGTTCTTTATCACTAGTGCTACCTGGGAAGCCCATTCTATGGCATATGTATTTTAAAATCCAAGTGCCCCTACAAATCTGTTAAACTTGAGAAAGTTACCTAATTTCTTGAGTTAGATATTTCTTATAAGCAATGTAGGAATGATCATACTAACTTACTATATAGTGTTTGCAAAGAGAAAATATTAGATGATACATACCATGTGTTTAGAAAAGCACCTGCCCATAAGTGCAAAAGAGATATGAACTATCATTATTAGTATCATCCCAAAGCAGTGAAATCATTTCCATGTTGATTGTTGACCCTAAAGATCGGAAGGTCTGAGCTTTCTTAGTCCATAGAGTAAGAAGATCCACACTTTCTTCCAAAGTGTGGTTTGGAACATCAAAATCATAGATTCAATTTGATATTTATCTGTAGTATTTTAGAATTCACTATACTTTTGTGGAGGTATGAGGATATTTACATGAGAGTCATATATTGCATATAAATTTTCAGTAATAATGTTCATCACAACTTGCTCCACCATCATTTGTGACCACTAGAACCACTAAGGCTGAAAGCCAAGTGAAGGCACTTCTCAAGAGGAGGGGACGTGTTTTGAAGTAGGATAGTCTGCTATCTACAGTTTATGATTTTGGAGTCTCTTTTTTTATAGACCAAAAATTTCCTCCTAATGTTCTCTGTTTCTTGCCCTTTATTCTTATCTCTGGAATAACATAAAAGTATCCCTTGACTCTGTACATTTTAACTTTGTTAGAAGAGCAATTAAAAGGTTTATTTTATCCAAACATATTTTTTGGTGAGTGTTTATGTAAGCACACTTTATAATTGAAAAAACTCAGCCACATTTCCTTGTAAGCAAAGAGAATAAATTAGAATCAACAGCCGGATGATTATATACTCAAAGCAAGATAGATAGATTTCATTAATGCCAAGCCAACAGACAGAGCTGCTAGGGATTGCAGAATAAGGTCATGCTTCCCTAACCTAGAGTCTGCACTCAGTTCAAAAAAATCATAAGCTTAGATAGAAGCAGAGTTTCTGAAAGGGATTCTAGATAATTTAGTGTTGCCTTCTTTATATCAGAGGAGTAAATGACCAGGGCTGAATGTTCATTTTTTAAATAAATTAGCTTTACTGAGATATACTTTGAATAATTAACATACAGTGAAATGTCAGATTGTTTTTCAATGTATATTTCAGTGAGTTTTGACACTTATGTACATGGATAAATCCATCACCCCCCCATAAAGATATGAAATATTCTTATCACCTCCAGAAATTTCCTTGTGCTCCTTTTCAGTTTTCCCTCTACTCCTCCCACATCTTAACCCATCTTAACAATCATTGTTGAGATTTGTATTGCTATTTGTTGTACCTGTTCTAGAACTCCATGTAAATGGACACACACTGTTGTAAACTTTTGTATCTGGTTATTTTTTTCCTCAACAATTTGGAGGACATTCATAAGAGGAAAGAATGCCTTTAATTTATTTTTTGCTATAAAATTATATTCACTTAAAATGTGTACATTTATTGTGATTTAAATCACTTTAGTTCAAATCACTCTAGTATGTTGAATTAGTTACAATAAATGATGAAGGCATTCATTTGAGTGCATAGAACATATCTATCATGAATCAGAAACTAGAAACATTTTTTGCTTTTAGGTTAGGTTAGCCAAACCAAGATGGGGAAAATTTGTCTTTGAGCAATCTATTAGGTAGGTTTTTACTCATTGTATGCTCAACTGTCCTCAAAATTTAGTAATATTCTAATAATTTAGATCATTTCAGCTAAAACTGATGACATTCTTTACTGTCATTAAAGATTCAAATCGACCAGATAAACGGTCTCTTGTATTTTTTTTTTTTTTTTTTTTTTGGGTTTGGAGACTGAAAGGCAGACTAAGAAAAACTAAGTCATATGCAACTTGGTAATGAAGTGCTTTCTTCCCAAATGTCTATTTACCTGACATGCGTGATGAGAAAATACGTGGACTGGGAAAGCATGTGGGGGTACAGAGTTGGGAAGAGAGAGTGAAACAATTTTCTCAACTTTCTGAGAAAGAGCATGTTCAAGTGAGTTTTGATACTACTGATTTCCATTTGACAAGGTTTGCGTTGTAATACGCATTATTAATCTTAGAAAATTCCATAATGCTAAACAAATTTTGAACAACAACTCTTCAGAGATTCACACCTAGGATGAAATTCTACAACTGAGTAAGAAAAAAAGAGAGCAGTATGCATTTTCTTCTGGAAAATGTTTCTTCACAAGGGAATTACCTAGTGCTTGGTTTCTACCTACTCTTAGAATTGTTTGCTTGCTTATTCTTCGAGGCATGCTTTATGAGATACGGAAGTGGTTTAGTGGAGCACTGACTTACTGTTCAGATGACGGTATTTTATTTCCCACCTCTCTTCCACTCAGTACATTTTATTTTATTTTATTTTTTTCACTCAGTACATTTTAAAGAGCAAGCTCCTTGTTTAACATGTTGAAATCTGGTCACTGCTAATATTTATGCCTGCAGTTTCCAACTTCACAAGTGAAAATCAAATCATGGACCCTTGCATGCCAGAAGCTATGCAATTCTGGGAAAATCCCTCAAGGAGCATAGCATGCAAGTTAAAGTCCAGCCAGCACTGGCATTGAGCGGTTCTAGAGATGGGAATTTCCTCCCAGCAGAGCAAGCTTCAGTTGGCATTGCTCTGCTAGTTATTTGCATTTTCATTAGGGCAGGGCAATTCCCCCCAAACAAACTATTCCCATTTGCTTATGTGTGTTTTTTTTTTTTAGCCCAATCAGTGTGCTTCTTCCTATTGAAGAAGATGTAGAAATGCCACTGATTTATTTTTTCAAAAGGTGATTTTGCTTTAAAAAGCACATTTTCATATTTCAAGGAAGAAATAAATGCTAAGGGACATAAAAAAAAGAATTTTTATAAAGTTTTCTGTTTATGGAACTGAGTACCTTTTCTTTCAAAAGAGTTGTGTGCAACAGGGGACAAGTGATAGAAATGGGAGTAGGAAAGTTAATCAAAAAGGTAATCATGTGAATCGAGGCAGCATTTCCTCCAAGACTAGACCCCAGTGTTCCTGACTGACAGAGTGCTCGGTGACTCAGGGCACTAGGGTTTCTACCAAATGAGTGTAGACTCTCTCAGTTATGGGAAATGCAGAGCACTCAGTCATTCATATCATTTGAATATGCACAAGTGTTTCAGGCTTAATGTCTATGCATATGCTTGTTTGAGTGATTGTCATTTTCTTTCTACCTTTTTTTTTTTAATAGGTAAGAATTTAATTTTATAGGTAAGAATATAAGTGAAAGTGAAAGCCACTCAGTCCTCTCCGACTCTGCAAGACCCCGTGGACTTTACGGTCCATGAAATTCTCCTGGGCAGAATACTGGAGTGGGATCTCCAGGATCTCCAGGGGATCATCCCAATCCAGCAATCAAACCCAGGTCTCCTGCATTGCGGGCGGATTCCTTACCAGATGGGCCACAAGGGAAGGCCGGGAATACTGGAGTGGGCAGCCTAGCCCTTCTCCAGGGGATCTTCCTGATCCAGGAATCAAACCGGGGTCTCCTGCATTACAGGAGGATTCTTCACCAACTGATCTATCAGGGAAGCCACATAGGTAAGAGCAGAGAATAGCAAAGCCTAGCAATGCTTTCCTTGGTAATCAAATCACTAAAAGCAATGAGTCAGATATTTTCTTCACAAAGACTCTTCTCTACAGGAGTGTCTCATCTCTTTCTGATCTTTGTATGTTGCACTGATAATTGTTAATTACAATGACATGGAAAATATTTGATGAATAGTAGGCTCCGAATCTGCCTACAATGCAGGAAACCCGGGTTTGATCCCCTGGAGAAGAGAGTGACAACCCACTTCAATTTTCTTTCCTGGAGAATCCCATGGACAGAGGAGCCTTATGCGCTACAGTCCATGGGGCCGCAAAGAGTTAGACATGACTGAGCGACTAACCCTTTCCACTTTGTTTCCACTGTAGTAATTCACTAAAACCACCATATGTATGTGCGTATGAAAGTGCATACATATGTATGTGTGTATCATATTTATGAATAGTCGATGCAGGTGGTCTCAAGTAAACAGATTTGTAAATTGACTCCTAGAATAGTTTCTTTGAAGCATTATGACAAGCCCTGAGAAAGGAGTGCGTATGGATGTTCATTTTAAAGATTGTACTCTATTGGGGGAGAAAACTACACAAGAATGCATATAATGTTCAACAAAGTGTAATAACTGCCATAAGAAAAATACAGTTAATATTCAGTGATTGATAACAGAAAAAAGAGATTGCTTTCAGCAAAATAATACACACAAAGAACTTAGTGCAAATGTTTGACTTAAAGCAGTGTTAGCTCCTGGTACTGCCTTTATGGCAGAGGATTAAGCAGACATTTAGAGAGTAAGTGACATTCAGAGGGGAAAAAAGAGAGAATTTGGGTATGTGAATGTTGAGAAAAGGCATTCCAATAGGCAAGAATAGCTTCAAAAGATGAACAAAGGTGAAAACACTAAACTTGTGTCAACTAATATACAATTGCATGATCATAGGGCACACAAAATATTGGAAAAAAGCAAAATGGGGCCAGATTATATAAGGATTTATATGCCAGTTTAAAAAAAAAACAGACTTTAACTTATGCACCATGGCAGGTTATTGTACATTTTTCAGCTTTAGAAAGACTAATCTGACAGCAACAGACATTCTGTCTATTGTGAAGAAAGACAGAAAGAGGAAGGCTATTTAGAGGACTGTTACAATATTTCCATTAGAAATGCACAAAGACTATGAAACAAGGTGGTAGCAGAAGTTATAAGTCATAAACGTAATAAAGAAAATGTATAAACCATGATAACAGATTTGATGAGAAGACAAAAGAAAGGGAGGTGTACAAGAAAATTCTTGGAGATTTGAAGGCCATTTAAAACATTTAAGGAGTAGAAAATAGAGGAACGTTTTATGAAACATGAGTGTATTGAATTGTTACAATAATATTTGAGGTACTTAAAATATTGTAAACATAGAAAGATGACCAGGAAAATAAGGAGATTGAGAGAATAAAGAATTAGAATCTAAGACAAAGATAAATTTAGTGATATACAAATCATCTTTATGGTAGTGATGTTTTAAATCTATAGTATTGCTGAAACAGCTTTTATAGAGAGGAACAGAAAAATGTTATGGAGAACAATTAAGCTTAAGGGATGCGTGGGGGTGGGCGGAGGTTAAGGTCTGACACAACAGGAGAATTCATAGAAGGGAAATCAAAGAAGTATGAAGTTACAAAGGCCAAGGAGTGTTCAGCTGGCTCAGTATTTTCAGGTGATTAAGAGGCCTGTGCAGGCTATTGAGTTTGTAAAGTAGATCCTTGTAAACCTTTACGAGAACAGCTTTGATGGGGTAAAGACATAGGTCAAAATGTGAGAAGCTTAAAATTGAATGGGAGAGAGAAAATGGAGATTGCTGGATGTAGTTTAGCTTTCTCTAAGTATATATAATCATAAGAGAAAAGAGAGAGGATGGAAGCTTCAAATGGAATGGACGCTTCAAATGCTCCTTTGCTGAAAGTAGCAACCTTCTTAACAGAATTTCTGTCTGTTTAAAGAAATAATTAGATAAATAAGTTAATTAATGATAGAAGCACCTTCCATTAAGACAAAATAATGAGAGGATTCATGGAATATAACAGATTCCACATTTTAGCAGGTGGGAGGAAATCTGCAGTTTGTACAGAAGGCCAAGTGTTCTCAGCATTAACCAAGTGGATTCCAGAATATTTGTTCAAGTTTGTGCAGAGAAGAACCAGACAGTATAATACTATTGGAACACATTTTAAAGCCATACCTTTTTTTTTGCATTAATATATTGTAGTTTTATATCCCATATTTCTATGATGACAGTGATTCTGACAAAAAAATATATTAGGCATCCTTTGCTCTTCTTTTCTTTCTTATCAACAGTATGTACACATAAAACAGACCAGCAAGACACATCTTTATATTTTGTTAATTGATGTTTCTGTTTCTTCATGCTTAACGGCCAAAGATTCAGAATCTTATATATTTTATATGAATTAAAAAAAAAATAATGATCAATTGCTATAGGATAATAAATTGCTACCATATTTGTAAACTACTAATTACTACTATTAATACTAAAGGGTGAAACAACAAAAATATGTTAGTTATCTTAGCAACATAATTAGGTTTTAACAAACAATTAAAAAAGACTCTCCAAGTTAATTAATTGATTATTTTCAAAAAACTTAGTTTCTTGGGAAAATAGTTATAAGATCCATTGTAGTTTCCTTTCTTTTTGTAAGATTAACTTCTTATATATATTTGTCAGTTTTCCAGAGCTGAAACACAAATGAAGAAAGTAATTGCAATGGCATTTTTAACTCTCAGTGTTAATATCCAGCTACCAAAGTTTGGAGGTATATCACCCCTATGCATATAATTTTATTTTTTATTTTTCTTCTTATCTCTCTTATGGCCTACATCAAATCTGAATAATCAGCTATATTTTTCAGAAAGTAAGGTAGTCTGTAAATGAATTACTTGTAATTTCCAAGTATTTTATGAATTTGTTCTAACACAGGTGACACATAAGAATTACTTTGATTTTAAGAAAGAAAATCCATTAATGCATTTAACTCTCTTCTTGCTTTCCTATTTTTCGATTAAGAAGATTTTCAAATGGAATCCCTGAATTGCTGTCCTTTTGATTAAACTCAGACTACTCTTCTTTTGGTCTTCTCTTTGTTTGGCACGTTTTTTAAGATCACACTGAAGTTGTTTCATGAGTATTTGTATTGTGATGGCAAACCCTCTATGATGTTAAACTTAAGGAAGGCATGTATGTTGTGTGTCTGTCTGTGTGTGTGTGTGTGTGTGTGTGGCAGTGTATTGGTGTATCTGTGTGTGTGTGTGTGTACAGGGGACAACATAGAGAGCCGGAGGACACTCTCCTTTCTAGGAGCAGAGAGGTTCTAGATCAGAGAACTAAGCCAAGATTACCATGAAGCATTCAGACTGACTATTATATTCTTTCTGTTAGAAGTCATGGCATTATTTTTTATTTATTTATTTGTTTTAACTGGAGGCTGATTACTTTACAATACTGTGGCGGTTTTTGCTATGCATTCACATGAATCAGCCTGGGTGCACATGTGTTCCCCATCCTGAACCCCCCTCCCACCTCCCTACCCTTCCCATCCCTCAGGGTCATCCCAGTGCACCAGCCCTGAGCGAAGTCATGGCATTATAAGCAGAATGGTAAGCTAACGCAAATTTAGCATACTTAGAATCTTCTGTTGAATACAATTCTGAATTTATTATAGTTTAGTATGGATACATATTCATAAAACATTTTTTAGTTTAAATCCTCAGTACCAAGCCATAAAACTCTCTCTGTATTCAATTATTGACACATCTCTTTCCTATAGTTATGGAAACCTAAACTATGCTAGTTCTGTATTGTTGCATGAATTTTCATTGTATTACAAAGGCTACTTTTTGAGGAAAAGTTTGAGGAATCAATGTGAATAGTTCTTTCATTGCATTACATTTTCTTAAAATCATAAAAATAAAAGGCATTGACTCCAGGATATGGAAAAGATCAATTTACCTGCAAAATTCTTAGGTAACTGGTGTCAAATTTTAATAGCATCCTCAAGAGGGCACTGTCACCTGTTTTATATAGTTTATAATTTGTGTCTTTTACTGATAAGACTCCTTGCAATACTTGAAGAGTGATTTTGATCTCTATTTATCTGAAATGCAATGTTGCATCCTTTATATCATACACAATCCTGCTGTTTATAGCAACCTCCAGCTGTCTATTGTTACAGAGCTTGGGTTAACTCATATGTCAATAAGTTAGCAACTTTTGACTGGCTTTGCACCACTAAGTGTGTTTACCATACCATGCATATGTCTGTAGCATTTTATAGATTGTTCCACTTACCAAGATAATTAAGGCTATTTAAATCCTAGATATCAATTAATAAAAAGTGTTTTTTGAGCACCTCCTTGTGCTTATTATTTGTGCAGTTGATATGGGTTGGTAAATTTTGGCTGAAATTAAATGTGAGACTTGGCTGAGATAATAATCCCGTGTAGACCTGCTTAATAATGCACTTTGGAACATCTTCATTTAACATTGAGTCTTTCCACTTTTCTATTAAGTTATAGCTTATAAATGATTTTACTTTCAATAATATGTATACACACACCAAGGTTGACACTGGACATTGGACTTCTTGAGTTTAAATAGCAGCTCTATTACTTAGAGAATGTGAATCTGGACAAATGACTTCTCCTTAGGTTGTTATGAAGGTAATATATCTATGTAGGTAAATAGATAATATTAAGTTAATTTTATTAATATTGCACATTTTCAGAGTTCTTCATTGCACTTGCCATGACTCAAATAATCTAATCTATAGTTTGTGTAATGTGTAGTTGGTCTCTGATGTTTCAAAATGTTTAATTAATTATTTGAAAGTGTATATAATGCTTTTAGTTACTTAGGCAAAGAGTTAAAATATCTTCAAGTTTTAAGGACATTTTATACACACACACATCGTTTTGTGGAAATTCTATTCTAAAGTAACTTAGATTGAATTATTCAAAGACGTATGAATTAAGTATTCGTACCTTAATTCAAATTCAAGAATTTTGAATTAAGTATACCAGAAATGAATTAACCATTTGAAATAAATTATTTTTGTTTGAATGGTACTTATGTCTATTAAAGTATTTCCTTTTCAAGTGTTGTATAAAAGGAAAAAACCTGGCATGATTTTTAATTTTGCACAGAAATAGTTGTAAATTTATGTTATAAGTCCAACACAAGAATTTGTAAGCACAGATATGAATTGTTTACTTCAATATTTGTTTAAAGGGATGAAAGAGAATGAAAAGGCCACAGTTGCTACTCTATCTTTCTATAACAATGGTGCTTATTTATATTGTTTGATAATATGTGGGCAGTTACATTTTGTTTCGAGTTAAAATATAATTTTAAAAAATAGACTTAATTTTGAAACTTTCTTGATCCTCTGGATATACAAATACCTTATAACAGCAGTTTAAAAAACAGATAAGATGGAGTCAAAATATTCTTGAAGATTAAACTAATGAGTAACTTCATGTGGATTTCTTCTCTATTTTTGAGGGCAAATATTCAAGAATAAATCCCCCTCCATTTGTACCCCATCCTATAACATGATTGTCCATTCATAAGCTTCAAAGTGCAAACCAATGCCCTCAAACTTTGTCATCCTTTTCATTTAAATTTTTTAAAATGTTATATTAGAGTATATTTTATTAACAATATTGTGTTAGTTTCAGGTGTATAGCAAAGTGAATCCATTATACATATACATGTATCTATTCTTTTTCAACTTATGTTCCCCTGTAAGTTATTACAGAATACTGAGAAGAGTTTCTAGTGCTGCACAATAGGTCCTTGTTGATTATCTATTTTAATATAAGTATGTGTACACTTTTTTTAATCACAAGATTGTAAGCAGTGGAGCATGTGCAGCTGCATCTTTTGGACAAATGCTCACTGTAATAGAGTCACTGTCTCTGCCTTTCCCTGGTTATCTAATTACTATTACTCCATAAAAGTCAAACAATTGCCATTTCTCCCTTCTCGAAAAGTACTCCTCAAAATGTATTGTATTGAGAAATACATCTGTGTTGAAAGAGAAATACAGTAGGGGTGAAGAAAGAGACTGTTCAGTTAATTTATTGATTGATTGAATGGCTGATTGATTTCAGAGCTTCTTTTATGAGTTCATCATTTCTACATTTCAAAACCAATGATGCTCTATCAAGTTCTAATGACCTTACTTAATTAGATGTCTCTCATAATTGCAAAGGCAAATATGTCAGATGTCTTTACATATACTTCATTCATTTTGATCATTTCCTTCCTTGAGGCTAGTTTTCATTTCTGTTCTGAGAGCTAACTTGAGACATAGAAAAGTGGTTAAGTTCCTATCTGATGGCAAATCTGTTTGATTTAATCTGTATAGTGACTCTTTCAATTAACACTTTTTTTAAACTCTAATTTTTTAAAAATACTTCACAGTTTTAATTCTGGTCCATATTTTACATTTCAACAATCAGTTACATCTTAGAATATTGTAAAGGAGTGACATTACAATTGCATGTTTATTTTACATTTTCTTCCAGGTATTCTAAAATCTTAGGACCATACAACACCTTGAAGGAAAGGAAAATAATACTTTGTCTTTTTCTGCTTCTAGACATTCTCCTTTGCTTATTGGAGTTTCTTTCCGCTTGTCTGATTAAAACTATTCCATCATACCCAATGTGATAGGAAACACCACTCAATTTTATCTCATTAAAAAGCATTCAGATGACCTCCATTCCCCTTCCAGGTCTATTGGGGTAAAATTGATAAAGTTGCATGATTTTTAAGCTATTTCAGTTATCATTTTTAAAAGTCTGCACATAACTTGTACCTTGGAATATATTTTAACAATGATTAATATATATTATAGTTGCATAGTATTTGCACTGTTGTAAACTTTAAGCAATTATTGCACAAGTATTAGTAGAACATGAATTCCATAAGGAAAGGGGTCTATTCTTCCTCTTTCACGTAATTATGTTTCTACTATTCAGTTCAGGTTTAATGAAGTGATGGATACTCAAGAAACACTTTCTTGAATAAATCTATAACGTAAAGCTACCACTAATATGAAAACTATTAAATGACAGGTACAGGATAAGAACATCTCAGAAGTTTTGAAAACTGAGTGATTAATGGGAGATATTTCTTATGACTATGAATATAGTGTCTCCAGACAAGAAAGTGTGTGTGTATATATATAAATATATAAAGTCCAAAATCTTGTTAATAGTCAGAGTATCAAATTATTAGGTAAGGCACAGATATTTGATTTTGAATAAAGATTACATTTTACAAAGGAATATAAATGTTGACCCTTTCTGATCCATGGTGATATAATTATTGCTAGTCCTTAGGCTCAATGCCAGTTAGAATCTTTCCACGTCAGTAGAATCCAAGACTAATTTGCTCTGATTAGCAGAGAATTACTTTGCAGACTTTCTGTTCATTTATGCAAGGACAGTCCTGTTAATTCCATCCCAGTGAATTTGTATGGGATGCCCACAGAAATCCTCAAAAGCCTCAAGCTTTTATTCCAAATAGTTGATTTTTCCATATGCTGGATACTCAGATTTTCAGAAGAAAGCATCCAAACGGTGCTATTAAAAAGAGAGGGAAGGGAAAGCTTAATTCCTTAAGTGAGGTTGCTGTTTCAGCTCAACAAAGGAAATGCACTTAACCCAGTGCAGTGTAAGGTCTTTCTTCTGAAGGACCCAGTAAGAACATCACATCAGAATGTTATCCTAACAGGGCTCCACAATGTAAAAGGACAAAATACCCTTGGAGAATAAAAGTACAAGTGAGGAAAAAGACAGCTATGATGATTTGGTGTAATTGAACTATAACCCAGAAACAGGAAAGCATGCTGTGGGTATAATTTTTAAAAAGTGCATTTTTATTTCCCACTTGAAAGGGCCTTAACAGTAGATAAAAGCTAAAATGAGAATAGGGTAACTGTGAGCATCAGGTCACATAAAGACTACTTAGTATGGATAAGCATAACCCATCCCTTACAAAGTAAGTCAGTGTGTGACGTAGAGATGAAGGGTATATAGGTTGGTATGAGCCAAGTATAGACATGTCAGAGAAACTCAGGCCAGGAAGCGTAGCCAGGAAAGCAGTAAGCAAAAAATAAGATACACTTTTTTTCTTGCTAGTAACAGGGAGAGGGCATAAATCGTTAATATTGATTGTATCTGTTAATTACATTGCAAGTGACAGGAAACTTAACCCAAATTAGCCTTAATCACAGAGAAGTTCATCAGCTTCGGGATCTGAAAATTTTGGACTCTGACCTGACATGACTGTATACAAGGTCAAAGATAGTCACTAAAGCCCTGTTTGACTCTTCCCACTTCTTGACCCCCTTTTCCATCCTCAGATAATCATTCCCTCTTTGACTAGAATATAGAGTCTTTTGGCCATTTCAACACAGTCTCAGGTCTCCAAGGGCATCACATGGACATATCAAAACCAACCATGTGGATGGGACAAAGTGGTATTCTGATTGGTTTAGGTCTGTATCATGTGTCTACATAATACTAGAGATAGAACTAGCTTTATGGAAACAGCATGAGCCAAAAGCTGAAAGGGGATAGTTTTTCAAAAGGAAATAGTGTATTTGCACTAGCAATAGGGAAGTTGGATACTGGTGTCAAAAATACAACAAATGTCTACTACACTGGCCAGTGTATCAATAGTTTCAGAGGGTCCATCGCTGACCATGACAGAAGGTGCTCAACACTTCCTAGGTGTGAAACTTTCTGCCTTCAGTCTAGAACTTGACTTCAAATATGCTTCAGGAAGATGTAGGCTGAGAAGAATGCCCTCAAGCAGCAGCAGCTGCTGCTGCTGCTGCTGAGTCGCTTCAGTCGTGTCAACTCTGTGCGACCCCATAGACGGCAGCCCACCAGGCTCCCCCGTCCCTGGGATTCTCCAGGCAAGAACACTGGAGTGGGTTGTCATTTCCTTCTCCAATGCATGAAAGTGAAAAGTGAAATTGAAGTCGCTCAGCTGTGTCTGACTCTTAGCGAACCCATGGACCGCAGCCTACCAGGCTCCCCCCTCCATGGGATTTTCCAGGCAAGAGTACTGGAGTGGGGTGCCATTGCCTTCTCCAAAATAGCTTATGAGTGTATTCTTATTTTGGATTGGAAGTGCACTCTTCTGGATAGACTATGACATTACTATTTGTTATGCTGACTATATGTGGATGTAGGTAAATATGAAAAATATTTCCACATCACATAATAACTGTACTTGCATGAGCTCAGAAATAAAATTGGGAGGAAATTAAAATATATATACTCTGAAATTGGAGGGACAATTGTTCAGGTGCTATTTGGTTGTAAATGACATCTCTTAAATATGATCCATGCTTTATCATGGATGCCCTTGTTCAAGAGTTAATATGTTTCATAGGAATTAAAGACAATATGTATTATGAAGAGACTTTACTGTATGTTCCTCATATTTTACTGAAATACAGTTTATATTAAAAAGAAATATGAAGTTTGCTTCTTGGCCTTGCCATTTCTAAGTATGTTTTTATAATTAAGTGACCTCTATTTCTATACTCACTGGACAAAAATAGGTATAATCAAGTAAATAACAATTGTAAGATGATTTAAAACATACAGAAGAGATTTATATAACTTCTTTAACAATCCTTTGAATTTATTTTTAAAACCTATACTTTGCAGATTGAAATTGGGGCTACATAAATTTTCCAGGGTCGCTTCACTGTCTTGCATTTATGGCCAGGCCCTCTGCCTCACATCATCTGTTCTCTGTTCCACTGATGTCTTTCCAGCTGAGGGTTATTTCTGAGTAGTACCTGAATCTTGTCACTTAGCTCACTTAGCTAGTTATCATTTTCTTTCATTGATTTCTACAAAACCTGCCTTGGAAACTCCAATTCTTTCTTTAAAATATTGTTCACAAGCCACTTTCTGTTTAAGACCTTGAATCCCCAAGCAAATATGCCTTGTCTATCATCATAGTCCCATTGTACAGGCATCTGTTAGCACATCTCACTCTGTTGTAATGATCTGTTTACACAACTGTAGACCCAACTGGACAGTGAGTTTTTGAAGATGGAGATTATGTTTCATGGATCTGTGTGTCCCCAGTCATTAGTGCTCTAAAAGCATCTGAGTTAAGCAATCAGTGTTTGATGAATGAATGAATGAACCACAAATACTGAATACACAGTATTCAGTTGCAGAGCTGTATGGATAGAATGCTTTGCTAGAACATGTTGAAGTTAGAGAGAAGTAATTTACTGCCATGGTGTAATATATTTGAATTTTACGTAGGTTTTTTTTTTTTTTCTTCTTTTTTTATCATATATTTAAGTTGCCATCTTAGAATTACAATAGAGTTTAATTCAACTTCTTAATCTATATATTAAAATACTTCAATAATGCCCTTTGTTTTAATAGTAGTTCTTAACAAGGGCAATAAAACAGCACTAACTCACATGCTTTTCATGGGTTGCAGCAGAACTTAAACCTTCCCAGAATAAAAACAGCAATCTTGAGTTGACACTTCACAGGTATGCAGTCTTCTGAAGAAAAATCTTATACTTTGTCTTAAAGAGGAGCAGACTTGATCTTTTTAAATTTAGCATATTTGTGTGTGTGTGTGTGTGTGTGTGTGTGTGTGTGTGTGTGTGTGTGTAGAGTGGAGTGGTTCATGACATTTCAATCATTTCATATAGCTTTATCAGGAAATAGATGACCATTAGTTCTGTGATGTTGATATTTGAATTTTATGGCACTAATTTGCTTATCTTTACCAATTCAGTGGCATTCTAATAAGTTATTTTGTCCATTGTTTCAGAAGAAAAAAAATGATAGTTAATTTGGCAATTATCTGAACTAAATATTAAGATTATTTCTTTATATACCAACAAAAGTCTATTGGAATTTTATGTGTCTTGGTACTGAATATAGCTGCTGGCTTTGTGTATAAGATAGGTGTAGGGATAGGTTCAGTTGATGAAGAAATGGGATCTTATGCCAACTGCCTATCAACCTTGGTTTAACCTAGAATATGCTCTCTATATAATGATCTCAGGACCAATGTTTTGAATTTTTATTGACCTAACACAAAATTTTGTAAGTACTGTCTAAGTGGTAATATCCTCACCATTAAGCATTTTAAAACCACAGAAAGGATTTTATCATTGTTATACTGAACATCAAGAACATATAGACTCATGGAGTTTACAATGTGTTTGAGGATGTTTTATTCAATTTTATTGAGAGGTAGTAAGCAATAATGCAATGATTTCAATCCAAAGATCATTTTGTGAAGAAAAGATTTAAAATATATCTTTTCTCAAGGGACATTAGAGTTCCAGTTATCTAGACTTTGCCCTCAGGTCACTCTTTAGTAAGTAAAAATGTAATAAGTGACCAGGAATCAGCAAATTCTAACAAGCACGAGTGATTCTATAAAGTTTATCTGCATATGCAATTATGAAAGGACCTTTGTTTCTGATACACTGTAAGTGTTGTTGAATATGAAGCTGATGCTTCCAGCATCTAATCACATGGCTTATCTTAGTAATCACTTATGTTAGGTTGAATTTCAGATTCATCTAAGGAAAAGAACAAATGAAAATAATATCATCAAATCACATCCCTTCAGAATAAACATAGATTTCATAGTTTTTTTTTTACTTAGTGATTTTTCCTCTCTTCCCCCTCAACTTTTTTTGCTTTTAAGTAGTTAAATGTTATGTTGTGACTGCTATCTCTCCTTCAGGAACTGAATTACTTTTTTAGCAGAGCTTTGATGGCTTTTTTTGAGAAACCATTTTCCAGATCGCTCTCTTTACAACAGTTAGGATACCTTTTCTGTTGGCAGTTTATGTGTTTCTTATAGATGCTAAAAAGCAGATATGACTTATAAAAGCAAAAAGTGAAGCTACGTACTCCCCTTTATTTTCACTCCCCTCGTTGTTGGCATGAAATCTGTCAGTCTCCCCAGCTGTTCTCTCTGCTTCCCTTCCTTCTCATTTCCACAATTCAGCATACCTATCACCAGGCTAAGCCTGTGAAAACACCGTTTCAGTAATGCCACCATCCTCATTCAAAGTTCTTCACCCCCAGCCCTACCCAAAATTCTAATCTCATTCAGACTTTTTTCAACCTGTCTTTCCAAACTTTACATCGTGTCCCCCAAACAGAACAAATTTCTCTTGCTTCCATACATTTGGCCTTTCTATTTCCTCCGTCTACATCATCCTTCTCACAAGGCCACTAACTTGCTTCCTTTTCACATGTCACAGCTCAATTTGATTTCTTAATCATTCGGTGAGTCTTCCCAGCACTTCTCATGCTACTGTATTCTTTTTGTTGTAACTTTATGACACTTGGTACTTAACACTGAATTGCTCTTTGTCACCTAAAACTGTTCCTGTCAAGGATGCACACTCTGTCTGGTCAGCTACATTTTACTTTGTAGGAGTTAGAGATGTATTTTATAATTCTTTTGATTTTTCCCATGCCATTAAACAAAGTGTATTTAAAAAACTGATCGCTGAGGAAGGCTTTCTTATCTCTCCTTGCTATTCTTTGGAACTCTACATTCAAATGGGTATATCTTTCCTTTTCTTCTTTGCCTTTTGCATCTTTTCTTTTCTCAGCTATTTGTAAGGTCTCCTCAGACAACCATTTTGCCTTTTTGCCTCTCTTTTTCTCAGGGATGGTCTTGATCCCTGCCTCTTGTACAATGTCAAGAACCTCCACCCATAGTTCTTCAGGCACTCTGTATCTCTTGAATCTATCTGTCACTTCCACTGTATAATAGTAAGGGTTTTCCTTTAGTTCATACCTGAATGGTCTAGTGGTTTTCCCTACTTTCTTCTAAGTCTGAATTTGGCAATAAGGAGCTCATGATCTGAGCCACAGCCAGCTCTTAGTCTTGTTTATGCTGACTGTATGGAGCTTCTGCATCTTTGGCTGCAAAGAATATAATGAATCTGATTTTGGTGTTGACCACCATGGTATTGACATTCTATGGTGATGTCCATGTGTGGAGGCTTTTTTTGTGTTGTCGGAAGAGGGTATTTGCTATGACCAGTGTGTTCTCTTAGCAAAACTCTTAATATTTGACCTGCTTTATTTTGTACTCCAAGGCCAAGTTTGCCTATTACTCCAGGTATCTCTTGATTTCCAGTATTTGCATTCCAGTCCCCTATAATGAAAAGGATATAGAATGGGAAAGACTAGAGATCTCTTCAAGAAAATTAGAGATACCAAGGGAATATTTCATGCAAAGATGGGCACAATAAAGGACAGAAATGGTATGGACCTAACAGAAGAAGAAGATACTAAGAAGAGATGGTAAGAATACACAGAAGAACTGTAAAAAAAGATCCTCATGACCCAGATAACCACGATGGTGTGATCACTCACCTAGAGCCAGATATCCTGGGATACGAAGTCAAGTGGGCCTCAGAAAGCATCCCTACAAACAAAGCTAATGGAGGTGATGGAATTCCAGTTGAGCTATTTCAAATCCTAAAAGATAATGCTGTGAAAGTGCCACACGCAATATGCCAGCAAATTTGGAAAACTCAGCAGTGGCCTCAGAACTGGAAAGGGTATGTTTTCATTCGTCCCAAAGAAAGGTAATGCCAAAGAATGCTCAAACTACTGCACAGTTGCACTCATCTCACACGCTGGCAAAGTAATGCTCAACATCCTCCACGCCAGGCTTCAACAGTACATGAAGCGTGAAATTCTAGATGTTCAAGCTAGATTTAGGAAAGGCAGAGGAACCAGAGGTCAAATTGCCAATATCCATTGGATCATCAAAAATGCATGAGAGTTTCAGCAAAACATCTACTTCTGCTTTATTGACTGTGTCAAAGCCTTTGATTGTGTAGATCACAACAAACTGGAATATTCTGAAAGAGATGGGAATATCAGACCACCTGACCTGCCTCCTGAGAAATCCGTATTCAGGTCAAGAAACAAGAGTTAGAACTGTACGTGGAACAACAGACTGGTTCCAGATAGGGAAAGGAGTACATCAAGGCTGTATATTGTCACCCTGCTTATTTAACTTATATGCAGAGTACATCATGAGAAACGCTGGGCTAGAAGAAGCACAAGCTGGAATCAAGAATGCCGGGAGAGATATCAATAACCTCAGATATGCAGATGACACCACACTTATGACAGAGAGTGAAGAACTAAAGAGCCTCTTGATGATAGTAAAAGAGGAGAGTGAAAAGTTGGCTTAGAGCTCAACATTTGGAAAAGTAAGGTCATGGCATCTAGTCCCATCACTTCGTGGTAAGTAGATAGGGAAACAGTGGAAACAGTGGTGAACTTTATTTTTTTAGGCTCCAAAATCACTGCAGATGGTGACTTTAGCCATGAAATTAAGAGACGCTTGTTTCTTGGCAGAAAAGCTATGACCTGCCTAGACAGCGTATTAGAAAGCAGAGACATTACTTTGCCAACAAAGGTCTGTCTAGTCAAGGCTATGGTTTTTCCAGTGGTCATGTATGGATGTGAGAGTTGGACCATAAGGAAAGCTGAGCACTTAAGAATTGATGCTTTTGAACTGTGGTGTTGGAGAAGACTCTTGAGAGTCCCTTGGACTGCAGGGAGATCCAACCAGTCCATCCTAAAGGAGATCAGTCCTGAATACTCATGGGAAGGACTGATGCTGAAGTTGAAACTCCAATACTTTGGCCACCTGATGTGAAGAACTGACTCATTTGAAAAGACCCTGATGCTGGGAAAGATTAAAGACAGGAGGAAGATGGGATGACAGAGGATGAGATGGTTGGATGGCATCACCAACTGGACGGACATCAGTTTGAGTAAACTCCAGGAGTTAGTGATGGACAGGGAATCCTTGCATGCTGCATTCTGTGGGATAGCAGATTTGGACACGATTGAGCAACTGAACTGAAGTGATTTAAAAAATTAATAGGTTACTCAATTAAAAGTTCCTGTTTTTTTTTTAACTTATTTTCAGCAGTATTGATAATAAAATACTCACATGAAACAGGTGCAAAGCTTGGACTCTGGCACAACTTTTGATCCAACCATCAAAATAGAATTTCCTGAGAGCAACATGTAAAATCAGAATGGCTATCGCATATTTCACATCAGTAAGAAATATTGAAGATTAATATCATGTCCAAGTGAAAGTGTCCATAAAGAGTTGATGATTATTCATCTTGCAGATGGAGTTACAACAAGCAAGGAGATACAGACTGAACTCTCCAATGGTTAGGAATTTGAGTGAGTGATGTCTTGAGTTTAAACCACACCAACTGTGTAAGGAGCTGTCTTGAGTTATGTAGGACCTAACATATTTTTAAATTCTTTCAAAACCTACATTCTCTGTAAGGAGATAAGGAATTGAATAGTTTAGCTTGACTCACTTAACAGAAGTAATCTGATTGCCATTAGATTAGCAAGACTAAAGATTCTGGTTCTTCCTCATGGTGATGTGTGTGTGTGCATGTGTGTGTGTGTGCATGTGTGTGTGTGAGATTAGTCGCTCAGTTATGTCTGACTCAGTGAGAGATTTTGAACTGTGGTCCACAAGGCTCCTCTGTTCATAGGATTTTATAGCCAAGAAAATCACAGTTGGTTGCCATTCCCTTCTCCAGGGGAGCTTTCTGACCCAGGGATGGAAAGCTTGTCTCCTGTGTTTCTTGCATTGCAGGCAGATTTTTTACCTGCTGAGCCATAGTAATCTGACTGCTGTTATCAGGGGGAAGAAAGATTTTGGTTCCTCCACATGGTGCTATTATGTGGGAAAGGCAAAATGGTTAAAAGTATCAGATGGGTGCATCTGGTCTGATAGGTCCATAGTGCCTTTTTATTGATTCTAGTTAGGCTAATGTAATCACTGATTTCTCTTAACAACTGTTGATTATTTGAATTTTTCCTGATAATGATTTGTTAATTAATGTTTTGCTATTTTTTAAGATGAAGTGTAGGATATCCATTAAATGTTTTGATCAACCTGTCATAATTTTAGTTTCATACAATTTCATCTTATTTTCTAACTGCTGTCAATGTCTTGTTTTTGCTGTCTTTTTTAATATTACTATATGACATTATAGCTATGTGTTTTGTCCCTAGACATTATGGGAACATATGGGAACAAAGCATTTATGTTTCATGACAGCAAGTATGGATTTGACATGGAAAACCACTCATTTTAACTTTGCAATTAATTGCCTTTGCTCACTTTCTCCTTAACTGATGTTTTAATTTCTTTTATATGATTCATCTTCAAGTGAAATATTATATTTTAATATTTTCTTCCCACCAAAATAAAAAAAAATTTAGTTATGTTTTGAGATTATATTTTTAAGTTTATAAGACATTTTCTTTGTTAAAGTTTTTAAAATTTCAGAGAAATTTAGTAGATCCTAACTTGCATAATACTTTAAGATTTATAAATGCTAGTTTTCAAGATTTCTCGTGTAGTAG
The DNA here is from genome assembly GCF_963930625.1 of Muntiacus reevesi. Taxonomy (NCBI): domain Eukaryota; kingdom Metazoa; phylum Chordata; class Mammalia; order Artiodactyla; family Cervidae; genus Muntiacus; species Muntiacus reevesi. The sequence continues at coordinate 47,646,741 of NC_089264.1, forward strand.
GTAAATATATTAGGTAAAAGCTTCAAGTGATAATAGGCCTTTGAAAATCTAACACTAGACTTTAATGACTTTGGGTAGTAGCAGACTTTGAAAGCTTCAAATGACAACTATTTAATTCACATCAGTAAACATCTGGCATCATATTAAGTTATTGAGTTGAACCTTATAATATAGTATAATATAGGTGTAATCTCCTTAAAGTACTGTCACTGGAGATGCCCCCTCATCTTTGTCAAAGAAACACTAGATCAATGATTGGCACAGCATTATAAGTAATTCTTCAATTTTATAACTAAATTATTTGTAGTTAGTAATGTTTTTCCTTGAGGCTAAGAATATATCCTAGCAGTGGGCTAAAAAATAATGAGTCAAAAGAATGTGTTTAATCAGTTAATTACAAATATCACATTATACTGACGGTATCTGAATCCAAGATAAAGAGAACATCAAATTCTTACTTTGAATCTTGTTTATAAAGGAATGTTAGATGTTCACCTAATTGTTAATGTCATTAAACACTAGGACTCTAGTTAGATATACTCACCCTCCTGGAACATAACTGTGTTCTAGTGTGAAAAGGAGACATCATTTTCATGCACAGATTCTAGATGTCACTTCCATCTTTATAAACACTGGATAATTGCATTTTCTCTCTATGACATTGTCTTAAGTTTTCATACATTAATCAACCAACCAAAAAAGTCAAATTTTATACATATGTATGGTAGTTGATGAATATTTCAGTTACATCATGTACATATTAATAACTTGTATATTTTTAGAAAATGTCAGTGTTTAGGAAAATGTTTTTATTTATTAACGAATTGGCATTTAGTTAACTCCATTCATAAAAGCACACCTAGATGTGCTTTATTTAAAATAAACATGTGAGACCTTTTCCGTCTTACTCTCTGGTTTTACCAACAAAAACATTTTGCTTTTCATAAGTAAAAGAGCTTACTCATATTATCTTGTTCTCCTGCACCTACCAGAAAAAATTGATATTATTTTTCCGATTCTACTTAAATAGTCATCTTGTCTCTGATTTTCTTCAAAGTAAAATCATTATGGAAAATAGAAAAAATGAGAACTTGTTCCTAGAGTACAATCTGTTAGATAAACATTGTCAGTTTTCACAGTCATGATTCAGGTAGAAAACCCAGGCATTCAATAGTTAATTGTGTGAATTTCTACACGTAAACATATATTTGTTTGTCTGTTCCAGTGATTTGAGAATAAATAAAATGTTGCTGTTTGTGCCTGTGAGTGAGTTGGACTCTAATGATACACCTGATAATGAGGATCGCATGCTAATTGGCACATAGGAATCTGATGCTGTTACTGAATTCAACTGCCAAAGTAGCAGTGTATGTGCTATGAAAGAGGATAAGGGCAATTGTTTAAAAAATACATCATTTAAAAATCTTACTTGATTAGAAAATTTTTTTTTCATTAAGAATGTTCTTATCTGGAAAAGTCACATTTGTAACTCTAAATGCCTTAAGAAAGCATAATGCAAGTTGAAAAAAAAATTTTGCTAGGTATTCACAGAAGATTCTTAGGATTTAAATATCTAATTAGGTAGAAATGAACTTTGACAACTGAAAGCAGTGACGTTCTGAAGAAGAACCTGCTATGAAATAACAATTTGCAGGCTGAAATATTTTTTATTAGAAGCACTAGGGGAAATTTTGGCTTGATATAACACAGTCAGTACACACACAGAGAAAATAAAAACATAAGTAGGAAACTTCTACTAGTTAATCCCAACCAGACATATATCTGTGCAAAGAATCAAGTGTCCCACATTTTCACTTAAAGAGTTACTACTGTATTCTTTCTTTCAATTCATTCTGTTAGATAGGGTATTCTCAATGGTCAATTCCTTTGAAATCTGTCTAAATATTGTTGATGGTGTGTAAGCAATATTAACTGATCTCTTAAATATTCATTTACTTATGCCGGTCTGTCAAAGTTAATTTTAATCAAAAACGTATAAACCTAACAAATAGTAATCAACTAGTTATTCAGAGTGCATTTAGCTGAAATGTAAATGATATATATGACCTTTAGTTATAAAGATAGTTTTCTAAACTTTTATTGCTTTTATTTTAATGAGCTTCTTGAGGACAATAAATATAATTTGACAAGTGATTTATTAAAGAGGTAAAAGACCTTCTTACAATCTAGGTAATATTTTTGGAAATTATTGAATGAAAAAGTTAATTGTCTGGCAGTCTTTCACACCAACTGTGATGGCAATCTAGTGGCAAACCTAATAAATAGTCTCTCATATAGACAGATATGCTTCAGATAATAATAGAGTCTTTGAGTAGGGCATTCTAGATACTCATTCAAACAGGGAACAATAGAGTAAGCAGAGCCAAGTTGAAGAATCAACAGAAGCAGTGATGCACAGAATTGTGAGGCTATTTACAGCGGACACTCACTGCCTCATGTAACTGACTGTAGGTCTAAAACCCATTGTTCCATTCTCATGTGGCAGAAACACAGGCCCTAGTACAAGACTCAATAGAAATTGAAGCAACTTTCCCCTTTATTCAGAGAAACCCCATGATTCATAAATGTTTCCACTGTGTTTCTTAGAATTTACATTTGAGAATGGTGATAGTTATCTTGATTTTATATATCATCATTATTCCTTTAGATCATGTTCATATTTGCTTGCTTTAAATTTTGTTTTAGAAGTTATGCCTATTTATATTTGAATTAACTTGAAATAACAACCAATTATGAAGCAAATCTGTCTGAGAAGAAACATCCCATGAGTCCTTCATGACATCTAATATCTATATGATTTGCATAACTTCTTAAACATATATTTTAAGTATTCAAATTAAAATATTTTTACTTAATAACATTTCTAACTACATTGTGCAATTATTAATTTTTGAAATCATTTCAGGTGTGGTCCTTCAGCTTTATTTTGATACTCTTTGAAAACATGATAATAGAATTGTATAATTTGTCATACTTATTCATAATATTCACTATCATTTACATAAGTATTTTTCTAATTATTCAGTTCTATGTCATTTCAGTGTTATTTTATTTGCCCCCCCAATCATGCAAATTAGTTTTGACTATATAGCAAAATAATATACTCCTTAAATTGACTTAGGGAGCCATACATTGTCATTTTTACAATATTCTAAGGGTCTTCCTATAACTCACTCAATAAAGAATCTACCTGCAGTGCAGGAGACCCGAGTTCAATCCCTGGGTCAGGAAGATCCTTGGAAAAGGGAATGGCAACCTGCTCCAGTATTCTTGCCTGGAGAATCCCACGGACAGAGGAGCCTGGTGGGCTACAGTCCATGGGGTTGAAAAGAGTCAGACAGGACTGAGCTACCAACTAAAGTAAACAGTAATTTATACTTAAGACAGGGAAGTTGAATTAAATATCTAAATTCACATTTATGCTCTTATAACCCAAAGGAATTATAATCAAAAATAGTATTTTCTTATTAATCTTATATTGTCTCATCTCTGATGATTTATATAACTGAAATATTCTATATATATTTACTATAGAAGTATTCTTTTCTTACATGTGTAAAATAATTGAGTTGAAAGTAACCCTAGAAATAATTTACTCTAGATTCCTTCTACAGGCTGAAGAGATTAAGCTACAGCAAGGCAAAATGGCTTGGAAAGCTCCACCATTATTCAGGCTTAATGAAAGCTGGAATCAGCCTGCTTTTTCATGGTTGTAACAGCATATATGCTTGGTCAGGCATATCAGACCAAAAAATGTAGAGATTGTGTTGTTTTCTATTAAAAGTTACTTTTATCTTTACATACAATTTTATACTAGTCTGGCTAAATTCTATGAAGAATAAATCAGTTGCATCTGGTAGTTAGTTCATTCTCCTTTGCTTGATTATACAGATAAAATGCAGATGCTTTGTGGATACATGGTACCCAGTCTTGGTTATGGGACTAAATACCTATCTTTGGTAACAAATTACTTCCCTTAATGTTTAAATAGCTAAGAGCCCACCCAATAAGAGTTAATTTATTTAAGATTACTTAATTGTAATTTTCCAGCATTTAATTTAAAAAGAGAGAGAGAGACCCTCCTAATTTTTATATCTCCAAAGAGCTCCCAGTACCATTAGATTCTTAAATGCTTTTGTCTTGTGTATTGCCGTATTGTTTGGATGGCCCTTAGTGGCCAAACATTTCATTAAAGCCCCTTAAGGGGATAGTTTTTATTATTTGTTATTGGACATCCGCCAAGGCTCATTTTATCAAGCCTTTGCTGTCTTCTTGGGCTACTTCTGAGTATATTTTTAATACTGCCCATATGCCTTAAGTTTTAAATACTCCCCAAGAACAATAATTTTCCTACCACCTCCAAAGTCTAAAAATATTCAGCTTCAGTGTATTTGAATGTTAGTGTACAATTTCTTCTTGTAATTTGATTATAAATTTATAAATTGGTGATTTTTCATTATATTTTCCTTAGAAGAGCAGGAAACCCCCAGCCTATGGATGAAATTGTTGATTTAGCTAACTTACTTAACAGGCAATACTGATACACTGATAATAGCTGTTGTTTATCAAATGCTAATTTTCAATATTCTCTGTAGGAAGCACATGGCATACATTATTTGGATTAAATATCATTACAAATTTAGGGAATTTTTTTCATTATTCTCAATAAAACAAGACTCAGGCTGTTAAGTAACTTGTGCAAGTTTATTTCGCTTGTAAGAGGGAATCTTGGTTTCTATCCAGACCTCTCTGAATCCAGGTTGTAACCATTTCACAGTACAGTCTTCTCTTTGAAAGAACATGCCTGGTCTCTTCACTGACTTCTCTTTATTGTCAAGTTGGTTTCTATGGACTATAAAATACTAGACCATGCATAGGTTTTAAGAAAGCTTTGAATTACAGAGTCTGTATTTTTTTTTTTTAACTACTTTGTGTTTTGCACATTTTTGGTGTCCCATGAACTGAATATTTGTAATTTTATTGTAAAATCTATTTTAGCAGAAGTTATCAGGTGATAATTGATATGCTAGGTTTTCTCCCAACACTGCATGGTTCATGAAACTTTTGTTTAATTTGCCTTTTTTTTTTTTTTTTTTGGTTATGTAATGTATAAGGTGTTCAGATAGTGATATGATGATGATGCAAAATCCAAAGATTATAATTTTAATTGTTTTCTAGAGAGTGAATCTTTATTTTTTCTAGTCATATCCAACTCTTTGGGACCCCATGGACTGCAGCCCAACAGGCTCCTCTGTCCATGGAATTTTCCAGGCAAGAATACTGGAGTGGGTTGCCATTTCCTACTCAAACGGATTGTCCGAACCCAGGGATCGAACCCACGTTTCTTGTGTCTTCTGCACTGGCAGGCGGATTCTTTACCACTAGCATCACCTAAGAAGCCCTATTTTCTCTAGCAGATCCTAATTTGTTTAGTCTCTGAGATTATAACTATCAGAAAATATAAAATCATATTTGTTTTCCTTCACTATAAAATGTATCTATATTTTCTCAAAGAAAAACATGTCTACTTGAAATTAATTTCTTTCTTTTGTACTTAAAAGAATATCCTGAGGCAAGAAAGAGTAAAAAGAATATTAAAAAGGAAAAAAAAAACACCTAAATCTCAATAATTTTAAACTCAGTGTTATATAATTAGAGGTTTTTTTTTTCCTGGAATAATTGCATCACCTATAATAGTCAAACCATGCACATTGAAAGTGAATGGTTTACTGTGTGCTTTTTTTTTTTTAATTGATTGCTAGTTTGGCTGGGCTGACCTTAGTTTTAAATCAGAATTGATTGACCAATTGAGTCAACATGGTTAAATTGGTTGTGCATATACACAGAGACTTTGTTTATTGAATTTAGGATATTCTGAGTAACATAATTTCCCTCTGCTTCTCTTCTGCTCCAGGAAACACTCTGCTTTTTGATTGCATTTAATAATGTGTCAGAAAGCAAATGGAAATAGAACCATACACAAGGGAGAGGAACAGTGGATTCAGAAACTGTTTAACATCTAAAGAAAGGATCCTTACAGATTCTTTCAGATTCACATAGTTTGTATGTTGCACATATTTGCTATATTAGAGACGGTATATGAAATTTGGCTTCTATAAAGGTATCAGAAAACCAAAAGCCATTGACAGTATGATAACCATTTATTATAAATGTATAATTTCCAACATTTAAAAAAATTCAGAGAGCCTCCTAGAACAATGGGATAAATCTGAATGCACTAAGGTTATTGCATTCTGTCTCTGTGTTTCCAAGTTAAATTTTTACTGTTGTAACAGGTTAGCCTTGTGTGCAAAAGAAATTAAATACGTTGAAGTACCAATATAGATTCTAAGACTTGTTGGAGGATGTTTCTAAAAATAATAGTTTTCTTGTTCTTTTAAAATATCTAATTTCCTTTATTTTGTCCTGGTTTTTATCATTTGAACATCAGAAAAAGGTATGAAACTCAGAAATTAATAATCAGAAGGATATGAGAGGCAGCTTTCTGAAAGCTAAAGGTAGCCTGCTTCTCAGAGCCAAAATTACAACTGATTTCATAAATTTAGTTCCTGTGTTATGAACTGTAGTGCCAATGAAAATCAATAAAAACAATTTCCTACTACATTCATGATCCACTCCTCATACTTTTTCTTCATATTCTTTTCAGGGCCATTTTGTCAAAATGCCACAGGGCCATACAAAATGTAATTTTGTGTTTCTGTGTGTATGTCCCATGAAATCTGATTTTTCATGTGTGCTTTTGATTGGTATGAAGTGCAACAGGGACTTTAGGCAAAGTAAAGTTGTTTCATGTTTTCATATTTTTAAAAATATTGAAGGAAACACTGTTTTGTTGTTATTTTTGACATACAATTTGATGTTGCATACAATTTATTAATATATGCTATATATAGTATATTCATATGGAGAGCATATATGTTTATGCAATTTTATGTATGTATAATGTAATATATCCTGAGTTAATCCTTATTGGATGTCTGAAAAGATATTGATGGAACTAAGATTAAAATGCTATTTTAAAAGGATTGTGCTGAACCCACAAATCTTTAACATAGCTGAAAACTCAAATACCTCCAGACAGTTTACTATTGATTCATTAATTCCCTCACTCATTCATGTATTCATTTATTCAAAGCATTTATCAAAGCCGTGGGCCACGTGGATTGCCATAACGGCAGGGAGAATATATGTGTATCTTTTCCTTCAAAAACTTATGTAAATAACCAGATGATACTATAACTTTAATACAAAGTAACCAATACATCATTTCTAATTATTCTATCAGATATATGTGGTCCACCTACATTTAATTCTTATGGATTGATTCCTCAAAATAATTCATGAAGATTTTGCAAGGGTTGCATATGCTACTAAGCACACAGTGTTTAATCCAGGGTCTGAACATCACTAGATTCAATAAATGATAGTAGTTATTATCAGTATTATTATTTTTCTAAAACTATCCAAATGAGATATGTGTTATTTTTTCCATTTCAAAGTGGAACAAACTGATTTTTAGGTTAAGTAACTTTTAAAAGAGACTGCACAAGTAAAAGGCTTCCCTTGTGGCTCAGTTGGTTAAGAATCTGCCTGCAGTGATGGAGACCTGGGTTCGATCCCTGTGTCAGGAAGATCCCCTGGAGACGGAAATGTCAAACCACTCCAGTATTCTTGCCTGCAAAATCCCATGTCAGAGGATCCTGGAGGGCTACAGTCCATGGTTGCAAGAGTCAGACATGACTTAGCAACTAAAGCACGAACAAGCACAAATAAAATGGTTGTACTTACATTCGAAGCAATAGATATTGATTTTAAAGAATGGTATCTTCTTTGTAACAAGGAGATAGATACTCACAGCAGTTCATTCTTTAAATTGTCACAGAATGTAGGGTATAATGTTATTAAAAGTGAAAGTTGCTCAGTCGTGTCCAACTCTTTGCAATCCCATGGATTATACAGTCCATGGAATTCTCTAAGCCAGAATACTGGAGTGGGAAGCCTTTCCCTTCTCCAGGGGATCTTCCCAACCCAATGAATCGAATCCAGGTCTTCTGTATTGCAGGCGGATTCTTTACGAACTGAGCTATCAGGGAAGCCCATAGTGTTATTAATACTAATATTTAATGAGCATGCATGTGCTAGACCTTGAGCTAAGCAATTCTCATATGTTAGCTCTTCAATATATTATGACATTTCAGGGAATGTAAATTTTTTATAAATATTGCCATTTTGTAGATGAAGAATCTGAAATTAAGAGAGATTTAGCAATCCTCCCCAAATCATATAGCCAGTAATACTTGGAGAAGAGATTTAATCCAGTTCAAATTGTAAAGTATGTACTATTTTTAAGTTTGATGTTGTACTGATGCAAAGTCTATAAAAATGTGTTGAATGCTTAAGATGATTTGAATGTTTAGGACTTTTGTACATGTCTTTTACAATGTAAAAGCAGGTCTTTTACATATCAAAAAGCAGGTAAATGGACCCAGCATTATGTTTTGGGCCATATTTAACTATCAGTACTGCTTTCAAAATAAAAACTTAGAATGTTATGTACAAAGAAATTTAGATTATGAATAGAAGAAAATCAGATAAAATTTTTGCTTCTGTCCACTTAGCCATGTTAGAGACAAGCCCTTGTGTGATTATTTATTACACACAACAGAATGACATATTTAATCTAGAAAGTTTGGAAACAACATACACGTAGCGTCGCATTCTCTCCTATCATCTAGAGATGACGACTTTTAAAACTGACACATTTCCATGTAGTATTCTTATTTTGGTATATGTATGGGTAGAGGATGTTGTGGGTAGGGTCGGGGGGTGGTGGCTTAAAACAGCAGAAATTTATTCTTTTGCAGTTCTGGAGAATAAAAGCCCAGAATCAAGGTTTAGCAGGGCCACGATTCCTCCATCGTCCCTATACAGACTCGTTCCTTGCCTCTTTTTAACTTCCGGTGGTGGTAGCGATCCTTGACTTTCCTTTTTACGGTTGCATTGCTCCAGCTCTGCCTCTATCACGTGACGTTAACATGTGTGTCCGTCTTCACATTGTCTTCCTTGTTCTTATAAGGATACCAGGCCTATGGAGTTAAGGGCCCAGTGTGAGAACATCTTAACATAATTACATCTGCAAAGACTGGATTCCTGAATAAGTTCACATCCTTTAATGGGAGGGGAAAGTTTGGACTTCAGCATATCTTTTGGAGATACAATTAATTCCATAAGAAACACAATATTTATAAAATTAGAGTTTTGTTTACATATTATTTAGAGCCTTTTAACTCACATGGTCATTAGTGAAGATAGTTACCTTTTGATTATAGTTCTCAAGTTGACTTACTTTGATTCTGGATGTGGTTAAAGATCTTTAATTTAGAATTGGCTTTCTCAGATAGCATAGTAATGTGTTTTATCACCCCTTGGGGCTTTTATGAGAATTAAGACACTCCTTTGAGGGATTCTGTGTAAACCTGGCACATTGCTATTTTCCTCTGGCAATGCAGGGACACTAGACATTTTACTTGTTCTCATCCTTTTCCCTGCATATTGGCAATAAATATAAGATCCATGTGGCAGCTTCAGTCTATCCTTGGCAGTGAGTCATCTTAACAACCAGGAGAGCAATTCTTAGGGAGGTGGAATGAGCAGTGCGTTAATAGCACTGCTTAGTTGGAAGGCTGTCTGAGAGGCAGAAAAGAGATTTTAAATTAAATGGACTTTACAGAAAATTGTCTTCACTTTGCAGTTTGGAGTCAGAGCTGCAATTTTCAACTTTCTTTTCCCTCACTTACCTGTTGCTAAGAGATCACATTCAAGATAAAATTAATGCTTCTCCAATTACAGAGCATGTAGTCAGCAGTGGAGGAGGAAAGATAACATGTGGTTCGTGTATAGGTTCGGACTTTAGAAAAATACGTGGCCTTAGAGAAAGAGTCATGTGTACTGTAGACATTTAACAAATAATTATTAAATGAATCAGCAGACACTGAATTGCAAGTATTAAGGATCTGTCATTGTGACTGGATGGTTTTGCCTTATCTTCTCTGATATTTTCTTTCTTCAGCTTTTGAACTCTTAAAAAAATTGAAAAGAATTCTATCAAAGTAGAGTTGACAGCTGTTATTATCCATTAGAGTTCATTGTAATATTAACAGAATTGCCTATGGCTGTAGAATCTGTCAGAATCAGTGAAAAAATTACTTTATAGCAGGACACTTTTCATTGTATAATACAATTTCAGGGTTAAAAATTGAGTTCCACTTGTAATAGAGGTGAAACTGGAAGATACATGCTATAGTGTGATTAAGTCATAGACCTAGTTAGTGCTACCATATTTTCCCTTAAGTGTTCTTCAAAGCTCGAATCTCATATGTGGGTATTCCTTGTCTTACCCTCAGAAGCATCATGTGACCAGGATCATCCTCCAGTTCCACATCAGTCACATCATTCATTCAATAGATATTCACATCTAACTCAAGTAAAGTGTCTTTTGAGTTTATGTGACACTACAATTCAGTGCAAGATAAGACTTTTTTTTTTTTTAAGATTCACTATCTAATTTGGAGATAATATCTGCAAATAATTAAAAGGAAATGCTCCATTTCTCCCATGTTAAATGAAGGGCTTAGAGTTAGTTCAACTTGAATATTGTTCTAATATGATGAGTTTTATAATACTAATGGTCTATAACATAAGAATAAATGTACTCATAAACCAATCCCCCTTAAAAAGACATAGTCTGGTTTTCTCTGCCCAAACACTGAGAAGCTTTCAGAAAAATTATATACCTTTAATTTTTCTCTTCATATTTAATATAAGATATTAAAAAGTGAGAATTCAAGTGGCAAGTTATTTCAAGTGGCGTTATTAGCCAGTCTCACTCCCCAAAGTCACAGCCTCAACATGTAACAGTGTTTTAAATACCTTCTAATGGGTTTTATTAATCTGTTCTGTGCACCTTCCCCCTTTGGAATTTCACTATGGGATTTCTCTTTCAAGGGTGCTTTGACATGAAATTTGATTTTAAATGGGGTTTAATGTGCTTTGGTCAGGCCAGAGACACAATACTGAACAACCCAAATATGCTTTCCTATATGGAGGGTACCATCCTTGGTATAAAATATTTTTTTCATAAAGATTCCATTGCTCCCTCAGTTTCCTTTAACCAGAATGATGATAGACAAAGCATAGTGTTTCATGAGCATTTTAAGCAAATTTTTCTCAATAAATGCATTCATTACGTTCAAAGCTTCATAAAGAAAAATAACTAGAGATGTTACAGAATGCAAATTTTTGTGCCCAATGCACAGTGAGGTCAAACAATATCGAAACATCCATGTTTGGGTAGAGAAAGGTTTATGCAGGGCCATGCAACAGGAATGGCTGGCTTGTGCTCAAAGAGCCCCTGAACTTCCCCATGGATTTCAGAAAAGTATTTATAAAGACCAGGTGAGGGAAGGATGCCCCAGGGTGTGTGATCAGCCAATGTGCAATTCTCTGATTGGTTGATGGTGAGGTAACAGGCAGTTGACATTATCAATTCTTCAGTTCAGTTCAGTCGTTCAGTCGTGTCCGACTCTTTGTGACCCCATGGACTGCAGCACGCCAGGCTTCCATGTCCATCACCAACTCCTGGAGCCTACTCAAATTCATGTCCATTGCGTCGGTAATGCCATCCAACCATCTCATCCTCTGTCATCCCCTTTTCCTCCCACCTTCAATATTTCCCAGCATCAGGGTCTTTTCAAATGAGTCAGTTCTTCGCATCAGGTGGCCAAAATATTGGAGTTTCAACTTCAGCATCAGTCCTCCCCATGAATATTCAGGACTGATCTCCTTTAGGATGCACTGGTTGGATCTCCTTGCAGTCCAAGGGACTCTCAAGAGTCTTCTCAAACACCACAGTTCAAAAGTAGCAATTCTTCGGCACTCAGCTTACCTTATAGGTGTCAGTAATTCTGGGGGCTATTTGCTCAAGATCATCAAGTAGTTTATTTCTTCCATTTGGTGGTGGTTTTAGCATGTGAAAAACTCAGGAAACAGGCATAAGATACTATTATCCGGGTACTTCCGAGAGGAGTTACAGGGAGTCTGTCCCTGGGAGGCCCCATGGGTCCTGCTTGGTTACAGAGAAAATAGAGACATAAACAATAATTGTACAGCCCTCATAAGAACTAGTTGCTGATCATGGTAGGGTAGAAAAAAGGATTGATGAAAGGAGGAGAAGCCTGAACTTTATTCCTCTCATTACAAACCCAAGTCTCAGCTGTCTTCGTTTCTAAAATAGGAGATCTGGAAATGTTCCATGATTTCCAAACCCACTGCACAACATTCAGCTGTGAAGCGTGTTCAAAATACAAACATCTTAGCTCCACCCTAGTCCAGAAGAATCTGAATTTAGGACCAGTGCCCAGGAATCTGTGTTCTTTGCTCCACAGTTATTCTGATGCACAATGAGATTTGGGAACCACTATTCCAGTAATCCCTAAGATCTATTTCCATTCATCTTGCATATGACCCATGAAGACTAATTCAGAGAAATTTTCTCCAAGAGTTATAATATGCTTAATTGGGATTAAAAAGGCCAAGATTGGACTCTGAGCTCTGCTGTTACCTTGCCTCATAAGGCAAGACTTTAAATTGTTAAGACTCAATTTCTTTCTCCAAAAAAATGAGAATAGTATTAGCTACATTGCCCTGGATAGTTGCATGCATTACAGTACTTAGTATAGCGTCAGTAAATCTTGGCTGAAAGGTTAGAGGGAATGAGAGAGAAAAGTGACCAGGTCACAGAATGAAACATTATCAAGCACCAGGAAGAAATATAAGTATATATGAAATGAGTGTGAGGTAAAATAATGTTGATAAGCTTGTTATGTCACCAACCAAATTCATTTGTTAATGAGTTGACAACACCTTTTTAAATTTTTTCAATGAATCAAATAGGCATCTTTATTTTAAGATCTGTGGGGAATATTATTAAGTTCATTCTAAGATATAGTAGAAGATTGTCCAGGGAAAGAAATATTATACATGCAATGAAATACTGAGAACAGCAAAAATACTTTCTCCCCCATTCTTGAAGAAAGTATATTTTAACCCTCACAATCTGTCTCATAGAGAAAGATACTTTTTCAGTCTACCTATTCCTTAAGGATCAAATTGTTCTTGACTGTGTTTATTTTTGTGTGTGCACTTTTATTTACTTTTTAAATTAATTAATTTATTTTAATTGGGGGGTGCTTACTTTACAATATTGTGATGGTTTTTGCCATACATTGACATGATCAGCCACAGGTGTACATGTACACCCCATCTCCACCCCATCCCTCTGTGTTGTCCCAGAGCACTGGCTTTGAATGCCCTGCTTTATGCATTGAACTTGCACTGGTCATCTATTTTACATATTGTAATATACATGTTTCAATGCTATTCTCTCAAATCACCCCACCCTCACCTTCTCCCACTGAGTCCAAAAGTCTGTTCTTTACATCTGTGTCTCTTTTGCTCCCTTGCATATTTGGTCATCCTTACTGTCTTTCTAAATTCCATATATATGTGTTAATATACTGTATTGGTGTTTCTCTTTCTGACTTACTTCACTATGTAAAATGGGACTTCCCTGGTGACTCAGAGGTTAAACCATCTGCCTGCAATGCGGGAGACCTGGGTTCAATCCCTGGGTCGGGAAGATCCCTTGGAGAAGGAAATGGCAACCCACTCCAGTATTCTTGCCTGGAAAATCCCATGGATGAAGGATCCTGGTGAACTACAGTCCACAGTATTGCAAAGAGTCGGACACGACTGAGTGACTTTACTTTCACTATGTATAATAGGCTCTAGTTTCATCCACTTCCTGTTTTTAAATATATAGTTTCTTTCACCCATGGGTTTAATGCATGGTTTGATACAATACATGCACATTTACTTTTAGAGAAGATTGTACATGGAGATAAGACATTTCAAATGTATTGGTAGTTTTGTCTTGTGGGAAAACGGGAGTTTAATATTTTTTTCTACTTTTTGAAAACATTCCAGTATATTTTATTAATGTAGCCTGCCTTTAGTGTCTTTTTTTTTTTTTTTTTTTAGTGTCTTTTTTTAAATTAATTTTTATTGGAGTGTAGGTGCATTACAATGCTGTGTTGGTTTCTATTCTACAGCAAGGTTAATCAGCTATGTGTATACGTGCACCCCTCTTTGGTTGGAGTTCTTCCCCGTTTAGGTCACCATCCAGCACTGAGTAGATTTCTCTGCTATGCGATGTGCTCTCATTAGTTACCTGTTTTATACCTAGTAGTGTATATATGACAGTCTCAATCTCCCAATTCATCCCACCCTCTGCTTCCCCTCTTGGTATTCATATGCTTGGTCTCTACACATTTGTCTCTATTTCTGCTTTGCAAATAAGTCAATCCATATCATTTTTTTCTACTTTTGAAATTACAATTCTCATAATTTTAGTCTTCTTTTTTTCATTTGATTTTGTTAACTCAAGAAAAAAAAATAGAAAAAAAAACCAATGGTATTTAACTAACACATTATTGCTCTATAAAAATTTCCACACAGCAACATGACTTGTAAGCTGAAGCTGGGCAGAATGTATAGGAACTGTATTTGGCTTGTAGAGTCCAGCGTATACATGCTGGCACAAAGCATTTCGGCACAAAGAATTTAATAATCTGACACTTCTCTTGTGAAGTGCATTATTCTGCTGCAGAGAAAATTGCTATGGCCAAATTTGTCAGTAGGATTCAATTCTTTGAAATGGCCCAGCAAGGTCAGACCTCAAACAAAGCTGTGACCTTCCTTCCATGTCCCCTCATAACTACGGAGGACTTCCAGGGAGGTAGGAGGTCTCCCTAACCCGTCTGCTGGGATCCTTAAGTTTAGTTCAAGTTATAAGAAAGAAAGCTGTGGCCACTGAACTTCTCCTGACATCGTTCTTTGTCATTGTAGCCTTAACTTCTGAATATTTGTTCCAGGGCTAGAGTATAAATAGGATGAGCGGTGCCTAGAGCAGCTTCTGTGACTCATATAAGCCGTAATTACACTGGCCATGCAACTATTTCCAGAAGAGACATAAGACCTATAATTCAGAGAATAACGTTTGTTTTAAAATATGATTCCGAATACTCCCCTTGACTTTGTCCTAGAAATGTTGGGGTAACAGAAAAGATGACCTCTTTGTTGGTACATGAAATTTCTTAATATGTGCGTATTTACACATTGAAATAGATGTTATGTCTGAACTCAGTACTAAACTGATAGGCACTATAAATGCTTTTTAAAAAACTCTATGATTTCCTCCTCTGTGTCTTTATTTTTAGGGATAAAAGGGGGTTTTTAAAAGGGAGTTTACTTCCACCATAAGGCAGCCCTCTGCCAACTGTTGCAAAAGAGGCCTTTCGACTTTCAGAAACATTAATCCATGGAGGACTTGCTTTATTCTGTTCAATCAGAACATCAAAAACCTCATCCAATTCATTCACTTTGCTGAAATAAGGAAGTCTTCATGGTCTCATGCCTCAAGTTTCCTTAGAAAATTTCTTTCCTTCTCTAGGGATTTAGGGTATTCTCTGTGATCATTTGAAGAATTTTATAACAACAAAAAATATATATCAGGTAAATCCCATGGAGAAGAAGTGGATATCACTTTACATATGAAAAATAATGCTAAGGAAAGCAAAACTGAGATTGCAATACATTTTCTTCAAAATGATACTTTAATGACTTGGATTCCTTTAGAATAACCATTAGTTTTTGTTTAAAGCTTGCAGAGCAAATGATAATACAAGTTGGATGTAATTATACCAAACTTTCTTAAAAATTGAAATCTTTCTACAAATAAAAAGTGAAGAAATTTTCTTACTAGATCACCTGTCCATCAGACATAATATAGTATTCAGGGTGTTCTAAAGCATTCACTTCACCTGTAGTATGATGTATCGATTGACCAACACACATGCTTATTCAGTGTTATAATTTTTAACGTGTTTCATTTAAACAAAATGACTGTAACTATTTAGATGGACATCTAACAATGAATACTTTTCAGACTGGTTGTGTAATGTTTTTAGCATCATTGATCCATCAAGATACAGTAATAAGACTGACTTTTTAATAGAATTCTTTCTCTCTCTAATGTTCCACTCCATTAGTAAAAAGAGAATGTTCAAGTTCCATAGATGTGTTCTCAAGATTAATAAAATACAGACATCTATGCCTATATGTTGAATGTTTACAGGTAGACATTTGCTTAAACAAATCACTTTGTTGTATGAATTGAATGACCATTGTTATTAAGCTTGTGTAGATGTAATCATATTTTTTAAATGGAGGCTAGAGAAAATATTTCTCAAAGGGCATCAAATCATTTCATCTTTGTTTTTATACAAAGACTATAAGAACATATGTAAAAATATCAAAATACATAATCAGAAGTTACTTTTACAGAGGAGATTTTTTATTTTTTTCTCCTTCTGAACGTCCACACTTTAAGTGCATTAGACTCCTAGAGGTAAACAAATACAACTGATTGTTAATTCACTGTTGCAAGGCAAGGACATTTAGACTTATTCAGATACAGCTTACATAGGGTCCTCCGAAAAAAGACATTATGTAGTATTTCGCTGAGCTTGTGTAAAATACTGCACCTGTCTCTAGGATGTCTTTCCCTTGTGGAAAGAAGCTTAATTCTGCCAAGGCAAGAGTGCAGAGCCCCTTCCTGCTCGTGTTTGCTTTTAGAGACTCATACTGT
The DNA here is from genome assembly GCF_963930625.1 of Muntiacus reevesi. Taxonomy (NCBI): domain Eukaryota; kingdom Metazoa; phylum Chordata; class Mammalia; order Artiodactyla; family Cervidae; genus Muntiacus; species Muntiacus reevesi. The sequence continues at coordinate 47,663,548 of NC_089264.1, forward strand.
CAGAATGATAAATGGACTTTGACAGAAGCGAGGGTAATTCAAGGCTCATTCCCAGGTATAATAGTCGTCAATAGATTTTTTTTTTTTAAGTATCTGGAAGAGAAAAAATATACACAGAAAATGCATAGTATTAATTCACTGTGAGGCTGTTATTTTCCCAAACACCAAAAGCACATTATCTCTCTGAAGCTGTTTGGCTTAAATTCATCTTAACACACTTACATGTACATGTGTGCCTATTTATTTATAAACAAAGGATGTTTATTTTTTATCCATATAAAAGAAAATCAGTTATTCACCAAGGAAAAAAATTGGTAGAAAATGAGTGTTTTGGAAGGTGACCTTTTATAAGCTGAGTACTGTTAAATTCATCTTTCACTAGATCACTCTAACAGAATGGTATTTTGGAATTACAGAAAAAGTTAAAGGTTTAGCAAATGTAGGTAAATTTTAGTTCTATTCTCTCTGCTTTTGATGTTTGACAAGCGAATTCATTAAAGATGAAATAATGGGGTATGTCTGCAGAGAGAGCTCAATTCATTGCATTTATCCCACCCACCTTAGCTCATCTGCAGAATTGGTGCTCTGGTTTTGTGAGACAATATTCCCATCATCCTCTCTGGTATAAACCTTCACCTTTCCCTTAGATTTGCATTATTAAGTAAGCCATTCCCTTTTTCTTTTGCTCTTTCAGCAATGCAGAAATACAGCATTTAGGTTCAGCGTTTAGAAAGAACCTTTCCTGCAGTGTTAAGTGGATTCTGTAATTAGTAGTAGATACCAACAATAGAATATCTACATTCCTGTGTATTCTGAAGAGTGAGAACATTCTCCTTAGTTGTTATTACTTTTAGATTAGCTCATATAAATAACTACTTTTAGTACTAAACTGGTGTCAGAGCTATGACTCATTTTTACTATCTTTGTTTTGCTAAGTATGGAAATGTAACAAAGCTAATTTTCTTTGGAAGACAGTATTGGAGCACCCTAAAACACGCAACAGAAGCACATTAGCACATTTCTAAATAAAACAAAACTGGTATAAAACTCTAAAGAAATCCTTTGGGCAAATAACAGTGCCCAATTCAATGAAAGGTTTTGCTGGGTCTTAACATGTTTGGCAGAAATAATATATGATTTCTATTTTAAAAAATGCAAGCAGGATAACACTTACAACTCCCTCAGTTATTCTCCTGAGCATGGCAGTTACCTCGCACTGAAATATGTGCTCCTGTATATGGCTATAAGAGAGTAGTACCAAGAAAACCATATATGATCAAATCTGAAGAGCTTGTAATTTGCATGCAAGCATAAAGGCTTGAGCACCAATAATTGTGATTTAATATAAACAGACACACTGTAGAAAGAAATGAGAAAAAGGGAAGCACTGACAATGTGTGAACGAGTACAGAGCCAAGAGGGATGGCTATCGGTCTCAGTTCAGTTCAGTCGCTCAGTCGTGTCCGACTCTTTGCTACCCCATGGACTGCAGCACGCCAGGCTTCCCTGTCCATCACCAACTCTTGAAGCTTGCTCAGACTCATATCGATTGAGTCGGTGATGCCATCCAACCATCTCATCCTCTGTCATCCTAGGCTATTGGATGAGGAGCAAGGAAAACTTTGTGGAGGAGTGACTATTTTAGATGGGCTTTGGAAGCTGGATAGGATCTCACATTAGCAGACAGAGGTAGTTGTGAGACTAGGGAGCAGTGTGAGTGGAGACACAGAGTCCAAAATCTGAAGGCATTTCCAAGAATCATGTTATCTCAATCACATCACACAGAGCATATCAGGGGAACGAGTCAAATATAAGGGGAGAATGATGGCTGTGCACAATAACTTGTTTATTCACTCATTCATGCAGTCCTTGAGTTCCTGAAATGTAAGTCCTTATATAAACTAGTGATAAATTCATTAAAAAAATGAATAGAATATAACCCTTGTCCAGAAGGAAATAATTCTTTATTGTGGACTATGGAAGTAAAAAGAGGTCTTATGAAAGGAAAAAGAGGGTAAATCATAATCTCTTTAAACATGGATATTCAATATTTTGTTTAAAAATCCTCCAACTCATCTCTCTGAGAAAAATCTAAATTCCCTGCTCTGCCTTATAAATATATTCCAGTACTCTGAACCCTGCATAATCTTGACCTCATTTCCTGTCATCCTGTTCTGGGTCATAGTTCAATAAACTGCTTTTCTGGAAATAAAACACAGGCATATGTTAAATCCACTTGGGAAATCAGGAAAAACTTAAAGGAAAAATTGACATTTGAGCTGGATCCTGAAGTGTGTGCAAAGATGAGAGTGGATAGGGAAAGTGTAAGATGAATTGTAAACACTACGAACAAAGCTAGTGGAGGTGATGGAATTCCAGTTGAGCTATTTCAAATCATAAAAGATGATGCTGTTAACGTGCTGCACTCAATATGCCAGCAAATTTGGAGAACTCCTCAGTGGCCACAGGACTGAAAAATGTCAGTTTTCATTCCAATCTCAAAGAAAGGCAATGCCAAAGAATGCTCAAACTACTACACAGTTGCATTCATCTCACACACTAGCGAAAAATGAAGTTCCTCAGTCATGTCCGACTCTTTGTAACCCCATGGACTGTAGCTTACTAGGCTCCTCCATCTATGGGATTTTTCTAGGCAAGAGTACTGGAGAGGGTTACCATTTCCTTCTCCAGGGTATCTTCCTTACCCAGGGATCGAACCCAGGTCTCCGACATTGCAGGCAGACGCTTTACCATCTGAGCCACCAGCGGAGTCCCAAAGTAATGCTCAAAATTCTCCAAGCCAGGCTTCGACAGTACATGAACTATGAGCTTTCAGATGTTCAAGCTGGATTTAGAAAAGGCAGAGGAACCAGAGATCAAATTGCCAACATCCGCTGAATCACTGAAAAAGCAAGAAAGTTCCAGAAAAACATCCATTCCTGCTTTATTGACTATGCCAAAGTCTTTGACTATGTGGATCACAAAAACTGTGGAAAATTCTTAGAGATGGGAATACCAGACCACCTGACCTGCCTCTTGAGAAATCTGTATGCAGGTCAGGAAGCAACAGTTAGAACTGGACATGGAACAACAGACTGGTTCCAAATCGGGAAAGGAGTACATCAAGGCTGTATATTGTCACCCTGCTTATTTAACTTATATGCAGAGTACATCAGGAGAAATGCTGGACTGTATGAAGCACAAACTGGAATCAAGATTGCCAGGAGAAAATCAATAACCTCAGATATGCAGATGACACCACCCTTATGGCAGAAAGCAAAGGAGAACTAAAGAGCCTCTTGATGAAAGTGAAAGAGGAGAGTGATAAAGTTGGCTTAAAGCTCAACATTCAGAAAACTAAGATCACAGCATCTGGTCCCAGCCCTTCATGGCAAATAGATGGGGAAACAGTGGAAACAGTGAGAGACTCTATTATCTTGGACTCCAAAATAACTGCAGATGGTGACCTCAGTCATAAAATTAAAAGAGGCTTGCTCCTTGGAAGAAAACTTATGACCAGCCTAGACAGCATATTAAAAAGCAGAGACATTGCTTTGCCAACAAAGGTCCATCTAGTCAAAGCTATGGTTTTTCCAGTAGTCATGCATGGATGTGAGAGTTGGACTATAAAGAAAGCTGAGCACTGAAGAATTGATGCTTTTGAACTGTGGTGTTAGAGAAGACTCTTAGAGTCGCTTGGACTGCAAAGAGGTCCAACCAGTCTCTCCAAAAGGAAATCAGTTCTGAATTATCATTAGAGGGATTGATGCTGAAGCTGAAACTCCAATAATTTGGCCACCTGATGCCAAGAACTGATTCATTTGAAAAGACCCTGATGCTGGGAAAGATTAAAGGCAGGAGGAGAAGAGGACAACAGAAGATGAGATGTTTGGATGGCATCACAGACTCAATGGACATGAGTTTGAGTAGACTCTGGGAGTTGGTGATGGACAGGGAAGCCTGGCGTGCTGCAGTTCATTGGGGTCACAAAGAGTAGGACATGACTGAGCGACTGAACTGAACTGAACTGAAGATGAAATGTCAAAACAGATGAAATAAATACTTGTAAATGAAGGCAGGTTTTCGTTACTGTTGTTCAGTTACTAAGTCATGTCTGACTCTTTTACTACTCCATGGACTGTAGCCCTCCAGGCTCCTCTGTCCATGGAATTTCCCAGGCAAGAATACTGGAGTGAATTGCCATTTCCTTCTCCAGGGTATCTTCCTGACCCAGCGATCAAACCCACATCTCCTAAATTTTCAGGCGGATTCGTTTTTACTGAACACCTGGGAAACCCAAAAGCAGGTATAGAAAGGCATAATTTTCCGGGAGCAGTTGATTGAGTGCACTTCTTAGGAGCTAGGGCTTTATTCTTTTATCCTATGGACTTTGCAATTATGTGAGTAAAGAAGTGAAAGAGCTGAATGTTAACACAACTCTTTGGACCTTAATTTATATCTTACATAGACAAACAAAATGGGTTGCAACAACATTCAACTCACTACTATCTAGTACCTTATAAATTATACCCATATCTTGGACCAAGTAGAGTTTATACTTGGTCAGTCATTAAGAATGAAAAGAAGAATCAATTTGATAAATGATTAACTCAGTTGCTTCATCCCAGTTTACTAATATTAATTTCTGCATTTCAAGAAGAACAGAGCAAATGAAGGGAAAATAACTCATTAAGTGTCATAAGAAACTCGATGGCCAAATGAAGATTTTAGAACAAGGTTATGGCTGTTTCTACATAAGGCCAACAAATAGAATAAGTCTGAAAATAGACACATCTACTATATGTCATATTAGTAAATTAGTTTCCCTGACCTCTGCCCTACTTCATATGAAGACTCAATACATCTTTGTGACATATAATGGTTATATGGAAGGAGTGTCTGACTATGTTCATATATAATTATAGAACAAAATATCTTATTTAGATAGGTAAATCATAATCCTTCTCAACATAGATATTCAATTTTTTGTTTAAAAATCCTCCAACTCATTTCTCTGAGAAAAATCTAAATTCCTTGGCATGCCTTATAAATATTCCAGTACTCTGAAACCTGCATAATCCTGACCTCATCTCTTGTCATCCTCTTCTGGGTTCATAGTCCAACAAGCTGCTTTTCTGTCTTTTCCTCCAACACACCAAGCTTAATACTCCAGGGGCTTTGCACTTTCTCTTCCTACTCCACACTTTCTTTTTTCCCAAGATGCAAACAGCTATTTTGTCTTTCAGATACTAGCTCAAATGTCACCACCCTAACTGTTCTAAATTAGATAGACACATTCTCCAATCCCAAAGCCACAGTCCCACTCAAGCATAATATCCCTCTTATCTGAAATCATTCGATTTACCTCTTGGCTTATGTATTTATTCTGATTCTCCCAGCATTGCTCCCTAACACACACACACGCACATACACACACATGATTGCAAAATATAATTAATTGCCCGTTAAGGTTATGACTGTTTTCATGTGGGGCTAGGACAGTAGGTGTTCAATTGAATGAATGAAAAAATGGTGCTCTCATATACTTATATCATTATTTCCAAAGATAGTTCTTAACAATGAGTACAAATTATTTCTGGGTGTGCTGAAAAGAACAATGTAATAACACTTGGTCCTTTGTACACTAGGCAAAAAGGTTCTTGGTGCAGTTGAAAGTTTCATCTATTTGAGCAACCTAGCCTGCCACTTTACATATAAGATTCACTCCTGATGATACATTGCTCATCATTTGTACCAGGAAAATTAATAGGAATTAGGAGGAAATGTTAGTGGCCTTTCTTCTTCTCCTCCTACTCTAGCATATAATCAACCATGTCCTTCTCATCTGCAGAGTACTTATTAAGGCTTTACTGAAAAAGGCTTTGAAAAGGAGTCTGCATTAACGAAATTGCATGACTGTCTGGACCTCACCCTTTCTTACAGAGACAGATGTGTATAAAAGTGAGGGTATCGTATTTGTTATGTGCATCCTTTGTAACAATATGTTACCTTACCCTCAACGTTTTTTTTTTTTTTTTTTTTTTTTTAATATGTTGTTCCTGTTGTCTTATTTTGATTTATTCAGCTCTGTTCTGTAATCATGCATATGACCTTTGCATTTGCCTGAAAGTGTTTCTTTTACATGGTATGATACTAATCATAGTGATGATGGAGTGCTGTTTGTACATTAGCAATGTACTCAGGATGGAAACAGCCAGAGACTAAATCAAAAGGGAAAATAACAGATCACAGGGCTGGTTCTGCTCCCTGCCCAGCTCAGAACTCTGGCATGTATGTCTCTGTCTCTAGAGTCTACATTTCTGGTATCTTCCCTCACAAGAAAAAGATCTGTAACCTAAATGAAGATTCTGATTCTTTATGCCTGAGATATGTATGCTTTTCGGAAGACTCACAGACAATTTACCTATGGATCAGGTTTGAGAAGTGGAAACCCACTCCAGTATTCTTGCCTGGAGAATCTCATGGACAGAGGAGCCTATGGGACTGCAGTCTATGGGGTCACAAAGAATCAGACACAACTAAGCAACTTAGTACATGGGGTTGAGAACCAGAGGTCCGGATTATGGTTTGAGAACCTCAAGGCAACCGGCCAACTTTCTTCCTGGCTCGTAATACTAGCCTTGTCACAGTGGAAAGCAAAGGTCAATGTCTATCTGGATATGGGCCTTATTTTGTCTCTTGGGTGATGCCATCTGTGACTACATTAAATTCAATGAGAAGTATGCATTGTTCATAGATTTTAAAACCAAAATTTCCTTCTTTCCTTCCTTCCATTATTCTTTGAATCAGCTTCACTATTTCACTTTCTCTACTAGAATTTTCTTCATTTTACCTCCATACATCTCAGAAGCAAAGTTCAAACAGCTTTAAATTCAAAGGTGGTCACACTATACCAGCAAGCCCTGGCCTAGCTCATGGAGGCATAAACAGGCATGTGCGTTCCAATGTGCATTTTGATCTCGGGATGCTTGTATCTCTTTAATCTTCTTAAGGTTAAGTAGCATGCAAATACTATTTGGCACATCAATTTTATTCTAGTGAGGCAGTTATTTTGTTTCCCCTGTGTTGTGGGAAGCCTGAAAGCATGCTGTTTTTAAAGCTCTTAGAATAGAATGAATGTTGACTGTTATGACATATATGTCCGAGGGACCAGCTCTGGCTTATTCATCATCAGGTTTATGTCATCAACACTCTTAATGTGTGTTAAATTATATCAATTAAACCCACATCCAGAATATAGCGTGTTCACTTTTTGTGGTAGCGTATTTTATTAAAAAGGATCATTTTAATTCATACTTTACTTTTGAAGTCTGTTAGTATTTTAAAAAACATTTAAAAATGCATTTCTTTCATATACAAATGTTCCAAAGGAAAATTTTAAAGATAGAAACTTATTTCTTTCTACTTTCCTAAAACATAAATAAGACTTTAATTTAAAGTAACAGTACTAAAATATACTGCCAGTGTTGGTGTTTTCTCATCTAAATTGCTTTTAAATCTTTATATTTATAAAATTCTCTACACTGTATTCAAACAAATATTGAGTCAGCTACATTTTGCTCTTATTTTCTCAAATTATTCATATGCCAAAGGAAAAAGCCAAGATTGCACTTTTTCACCATTTCAACAAAGTTAATATGATTATAGCTATTAATTTTAGAAAGATCTCAACAGAAAGTTATATCATATATTGAACGTTATTACACAGATGTAATTAATGTAATTCACCACATTGAAAGATTAAACAAGGATAAACTAATGGTCATATCAACAAATGAAACAACTAATTCATTTCAAACAATACGTTAGCAATCTTAGAATAAAAGGAATTTCCTCAAACCTCATGAACTGTGATAATTAGTGATCGGACACTGGAAGAATGACTTTAAAATTGGAAACTAGTCAAAAATACTAATTATTACTGTTTCAATACATCTTACTAGAAATCTTTAGTACAATAGGCAGAAAAAGAGAAGAAAATGTAATGACTGGAAATGTTGTCTATCTATATATATACACATTAATATAATGATATGATATATATGTAAAAGTCTAATGAAACATATGAAAAGCTTTTGCAAAAAGATGTTAAACTTGAAATTTACAAAGAATTGAAGAGACAACAGATATCAGATACCAAAGAGAATGATAGATACACAAATTGCAAATTTTCAAAGGAAACATTCAAAATAATTTACATCCTGTCTCAATATTCCTCATCATGACATGCTTATGAGAATGATTTAAAAGGGGATTACAGGTAGTTAGAGATCACGTAAAAGCTTGTTTTCATTAGACCTGATGATATATGTCCTTCTAACCTACCCTCTAAAGTGGAATTGATAAAGACGGTACCTTCTCCATATCAATATGCCCCAAAAGAAAGCCTTTCAAGGACCCTACCTCGAAAATTTGACATACGATCCTGATATGTAGAAAGCTCATGGTCCACTGACTGAATCCTAAACAGAAATATACAGAATGACAGAGGAGAGGGGATAAACTATTTTGATGAAAGAATTAAAGTGAGGTAGCTTATTTAGGATCAGCCTTATCCCCAAATTTATTAGGTTAAGAGCATAAGTATTTCCCAAAATTTTTACTTCCGTCTACTAAGAGTCATTTGTGGAATTTAACAGTAGGAATCTGTACCATCCTGGAAAACTAGGGGGACAAGGCCAGATGTAGAAGCTGGAAAAAATGGTGTGTCACCCATTTCATGGTAGTTGTAGAAGGACAGAAGCCAGCAAAGGAGCTTGTGTGGAACTTATGAAAGATCCCACGATGGAGTCAACTTTGAACATCTACCAGACTTAAATGCATTTTTCAGACAATTTTACAAGCTGATCTTGTAAAAAAATTTGATTACCAAATTACTTTGGGATTAAAAGGTGCAAAAGTTAGCATAATAAGTTTTAAGAACAAAACTGATGATATAAACTTTCTGTACCTGACATTAAACCTTATTTTAAAGCCAGAGTAGTTAAGAGTATGGTCTTAGACCAGTGTTAAACAAAATAAACAAATGGAACAGAATTAGAAATTATAAAATAGATCCACATATATGTGGGTAATTAATTTGCAAAAGCTCTATTGGGAATCAGGGGAAAGCAATATTTTACAAACAGATGAACTTGGGATAACTTGAGGTTTGGGATGGATAAAATTCTACATCACAAAATACACAAAATAAATTATCTGCAAACATTAATTATGTGTACACTGGAGACCTAAAATTTAAGGATAGAAATGGGTAACTTATATATCAAATATGAAAACTTAGTGGTTTCTGAGTGAGGACAATTTTGGCTTTGTTTTTTTTTTTTTTTTTCCCCAAACAAGAAACTAAAATTACAAACTCCAAATAAAATATTTAATAAGCTTGACTTTATTAACATTTGAAAGTTCAGTACAATAGAAGACTCCATAAATGAAAGTGAAAAAAAGAATGCCACATAGTGCAAAAAGACATTTAAATTAATTTTTAAAAATAGACAAAATAGCAGTTGATGTGAGAAGATAGCCAAATGGCCAGTAAATATGAAAAGCTGCTCCGTCTCACTAGTAATCAAGGAAAAGTTGCTTGAAATTACACTTAAATACAATTTCACAACTATCAGATTCTAAACAAGGCTAACCTCTGGCAACACCAAGAGCATTGTGAGAAGGTGGAGAAATAGAAATTCTCATATACTGTTTGACAAGCAAAAGTTTGGAGTGAAGTTTTGTTGAATCACTTTAGGGCTAAATGTAACAATAACTAGTAAAGTTCAAGATTTCTACACCCTACAGCACATTAATTCTTCTCCCAGAGACCTTGGAAAAGCCCTGGTAGAGAATGTGAAGTGCAGCTTTGGAAAGAGCACAAATGTCCATTATCAGACTTCTAGATTGACACAGTTGGGTGGATTCATACAATGTAATATTCTACTGCAGTTAAAATGAGTGAACCTAGAAATAGAGGAGAGTACGGTGTACACTGGAAGAAAAAGGGATAGTTATAAAGGAGGATAAAGCAATGAGGGCAAAAGGACATCATACAGAGAAAATGCCAGAAATAAGAGTAAACCCTCAGTAAGAAGGGCCATGTCCGTTCTTAAGCTTCACATAATTTCCCCCCCTTTCTGTTACCACCTAAGCCCTTGCTTCAGGCAGCATAAAAGTAAGGCCCTAGAATGTATATTTTAATTTAGCTACTAAATCCTTCAGAGTGCCCTCCATAAATCCTATAATTAGAAACATTTAAATATCGATGGTAAAGGCTCCTCTACTACTCGAAAAACACTAATAAAATATTTGAGTTATAAAATGCCTCTGATTGATTTTTCCTAAAAGCGTATAGATATTATTAAACCTTGTTGTGAAAGGTATGTTTAAATAGGATATACATTCTTTGACTCAGACTTGATTGAATCATTTAACTTTTAAAATAATAATATGTACAATGAATATAATAAAATTGTCAAATTTTCTGGATTATTTAAAAATGATCTCAATTATATTTTTTCACTGTCATGTATAGAAATTGATGTGGAAAAGTATTAGTGAGTTAAAAAATTTTATTAAAACTGTAATATTTAATCATTTGATTTATTATAAACCACTGGGACTCACTATTAAGCAAATAACTAGTTAATGATAATTGGCATAAGACTGTTCTCAAGAAGAAAAGTAAAATAATTCTTCTTTGCACTTATCCCTGTTTTTAAAAGTCATCTATAGCAAACTTTTCTTTGAAGAGGCTAAGCCACAAAAACCTATGTGTTTTATAAACTTACCCCCAGACTTGGTAACAGTTCCAAGCTGAACTGTAATATATACATAACTTGTGATATTTTGGAATAATAAAGCAAAATCTTAAAAGGATTTCTGGTGTTAAAATGGTTATTCATACTATAGATTTCCAGAGTAAAGAGCTGCTTTCAAATTCTATTACTAAATAGTAAGCAACCTTTCTTATATTTAAGATTCTGAATAAGATTATTAAACTCTAATCAAGGAGATATCAAGCTACCTCTCATTTTAAGCATGTATTTCTAAAACTGACCACATTGTATATTTCTTAGATTATCTACCCAGTTAATTATGAATAATCATATGTATATTTTGATATTTTATATGCAATTTTATAGTGGAAATATGATTGATTTAGAAGCATTGTATAATATTTTCTCTTTATGATATTTTGGTTTCTTTTCCTTAGAACTTCACCATACGTCCCAGTGATATACCCCTACAATAACTCACATTTCTCTCTTTCGATATTGAAACATTATTATTTTAGGTTCCCTTTATGAGTTTTGGCCAAGATAGCTGAGATTACATGAGTCTATCTCAGGAATGTTACCAAAGTTCATTTATGTCATTCCATAACTTCTTATTTAAAAACAAAAAAAGTCAAAGCTATCAGATAGTCTTTTAAACTTCTTAAATATAAAGCAAACTTGTTTAAGAACTTTTCTTTTACTTTATTCTTATTTCTATTGAAAATTAATTTATGAGAACTTGAGGAAACAGACACAGAATAATACATAAAACTAACTACCTTCGAAAGTCTTAAGACTGTAGATACAAATCCTAAATGACTCCATATAGCTTCTAGGCCAAACTGTCCAATTTTACAGCAGAATTCCTAAGCTAACAAACACAGAAAAAAAATGCAACAACTCTAAAACTAGTGTAAATGGAGAACCATACATTAAATATGCATACAAAGCACTTTATATTTATTTTCCACCAACTATGAAACATAGGGACTTTCCTGGTGTCTCAGATGGTAAAGAATCTGCCCACAATGTTGGAGACCCGAGATCCCTGGGTCAGGAAGATCCTCTGGAGGAGGGAATAGCAACCCATCCCAGTATTCTTCAGTTCAGTTCAGTTGCTCAGTTGTGCCCGACTCTTCGCAACCCCATGGGCCACATTACGCCAGGCTTCCCTGTCCATCACCAGTTCCCAGAGTTTACTCAAACTCATGTCCATTGAGTTGGTGATGCCACCCAAACATCTCATCCTCTGTCGTCCCCTTCTCCTCCTGCCTTTAATCTTTCCCATCATCAGGGTCTTTTCAAATGAGTCAGTTCTTGGCATCAGGTGGCCAAAGTATTGGAGTTTCAGTTTCAGCATCAGTCCTTCCAATGAATATTCAAGACTGATTTCCTTTCAGAAAGACTGGTTGGATCTCCTTGCAGTCCAAGAGACTCTCAAGTCTTCTCCAACACCACAGTTCAAATGCATCAATTGGTCAGCGCTCAGCTTTCTTCATCCTCACATCCATACATGACCACTGGAAAAACCATAGCCTTGACTAGATGGACCTTTGTTGGCAAAGTAATGTCTCTGGTTTTTAATATGCTGTCTAAGCTGGTCATAACTTTTCTTCCAAGGAGTAAATGTCTTTTAATTTCATGGCTGAGGTCACCATCTGCAGTAATTTTGGAAACTAAAAAAATAGAGTCTCTCACTGTTTCCACTGTTTTACCATCTATTCGCCATGAAGGGATGGAACCAGATGCCGTGATCTTAGTTTTCTGAATATTGAGCTTTAAGCCAACTTTTTCGCTCTCCTCTTTCACGTTCATCAAGAGGCTCTTTAGTTCTTCTCCACTTTCTGTCATAAGGCTGCTATCATCTGCATATCTGAGGTTATTGATATTTCTCTCGGCAATCTTGATACCAGCTTGTGCTTCATTCAGCCCCGTATTTCTCATGATGTATTCTGCCTATAAGTTAAATAATCAGGGTGACAATATACAGCCTTGATGTACTCCTTTTCCTATTTGGAATCAGTCTGTTGTTCCATGTCCAGTTCTAACTGTTGCTTCTTGACCTGCATACAGGTTTCTCAAGAGGCAGATCAGGTGGTCTGGTATTTCCATCTCTTTAAGAATTTTCCACAGTTTGTTGTGGTCCACACAGCCTAAGGCTTTGGTATAATCAATAAAGCAGGAATGGATGTTTATCTGGAACTCTCTTGCTTTTTTGATGATCCAACGAATGTTGGGAATTTGATCTCTGGTTTCTCTGCCTTTTCTAAAATCAGCTTGTACATCTGGAAGTTCACGGTTAACATATTGCTGAACCTGGCTTGGAGAATTTTGAGTATTACTTTGCTAGCATGTGAGATGAATGCAATTGTGCAGTAGTTTGAATAATCTTTGGCATTGTCTTTCTTTGGAATTGGAATGAAAACTGACCTTTTCCAGTCCTGTGGCCACTGCTGAGTTTTCCAAATTTGCTGGCATATTGAGTGTAGCACTTTCACAGCATCTTCCTTTAGAATTTGAAATAGTTCAACTGGAATTCCATCACCTGCACTAGCTTTGTTCTTAGTGATGCTTTCTAAGGCACACTTGACTTCGCATTCCAGAATGTCTGGTTCTAGGTGAGTGATCTTGCCAGGAGAATCTCATGGCCAGAGAAGCCTGGTGGGCTACAGTCCATGGGGTCACAGTCAGGCCCACCTGAGCAACTAACATGCAACCCATTTTTTTCCGAATTGCATAAAATAAAGTATGGTAAAATAAGGATTTATCCATCCACACAACACAATTCAGATATTTTCAAGTTTTTAAATGTAACTGAACTGAACTGAAAGTTTGAGTGTCGAATGGTTAGTAGATATTGATGAGAAAGACCTTTTTAAAAAGCATGAAGGGGAAATTCCCTGGCAGTCCAGTGGTTAAGACTCCATGCTTCCACTGAAGAGGGCATGGGTTCCATCTCTGGTTAGGGAATTAAGATCCAGCAAGCCAGGTGGTGGAGTGGAAAATAAAATAAATGAAAATAAAGCTAAGCACTTCAATCACAAGGAAAAACAAATAGAAAGCAGCAAGGTTAAAATGAATCTTGAAATCAGAATTTGGTTTTATTTTAATTTTCAGTAGTAATCAGAATAGATTATTGGTGTTTAGAAATTATTCTCAATCTTGTGATATCTTTTGCACAATACAGATATGAGCTATAGCTTGTCATAGTCAATTTTAGGAAAGGATTTTAAAAATCATGTCGTTTTTATCTTTATCACCCACCTGCTGAGTTGCTTTGTTTTCAAAATCATTTTTTCCTTGAAACTTACCTATAGAATATCTTTCTGCCATCTTTTTTAAAAGTGAAAAACCTAACTTCACTTTTGTGTATGTGTGAGCCAAATTTTAAAGGATTACGTTCTTATTCTTGACATTCAAAGGAGACATCCCGTGATGTTGTAAATGTTCCAGCAGGATTAAGGAGAGAGACTGCAGTGTCTCTGAGAGCACTCCAACGTATCTTCAATATGCTCATTTCTCAGTGGTGGGGCAAGGTGGAACAGAACTTCTACATCCTTGACCTCCTCAAAGAAGTCAGCTGTGTTAAAGTGTGACTACCTTTAATTTATTATGTAATGCCGAAGGAATTAATGCAGTAATTAATCTTTGCTTGTAACACTTTCCTCCCCAGTCTTATTCAGTAATGTTGAAATAATAGAAAATGCCTAGCATCATAAACATTTTTAAGTGTAAATGAAAATTAAATTTAAAAATCCATAATCATATATTATGTATAGGGTACTCTGGTCAATACTTTTTTCCTAAAGATTTATTTATTTGTAGAGTTTATTTTATTTTTGGCTGTGCTGGATCCTCATTGCTGTGCTTGCTCTTTCTCTGGCTGTGGTGAGCAGGGGTTCCTTTTCGTTGCAGTGCCCAGAACCTTCTGTTGCCGTGACTTCTCTTGTGCTGGAACTCAGGCTCGAGGCATGAAGGCTTCAGTAGATCCGCACGTGGGCTCTGGGGCACTGGCTCAGCTCTTGTGGCACGTGGAGTTCGTTGCTCTGTAGCTCGTGGGATTGTCCTGGAGCGGGGATCTAAGCCACGTCCCCTGCACTGCCAGGCAGATTCTTAGCCACTTGGACCACCAGGGAAACCCCTGGCCAACACTTCTGATATTTACTCTATTCATTATACTCATTATATCCAAAGAATAAATATTACCCAGGAATTCCATGCAGAGATTTGATTTACAATTTTGATTCAGGTGATTAAGAAATGCCTCTTTTCTGACAAAAGTGTATTAAGAAAGAAGCTAAACTGCGTAAATGATTGGTATTTAAATACTAACTGAAAAGTAAGGCTGCATTTGCTTTCCAGTAAGGTGGCTCAATGTAGGCAGATGACACCACCCTTATGGCAGAAAGTGAAGAGAAGCTGAAAAACCTCTTGATGAAAGTGAAAGAAGAGAGTGAAAAAGTTGGCTTAAAGCTCAACATTTGGAAAACTAAGATCATGGCAACTGGTCCCATCACTTCATGGGAAATAGATGGGGACACAGTGGAAGCAGTGTCAGACTTTATTTTTATGGGCTCCAAAATCACTGCAGATGGTGATTGCAGCCATGAAATTGAAAGATGCTTACTCCTTGGAAGGAAAGTTATGACCAACCTAGATAGCATATTAAAAAGCAGAGACATTACTTTGCTGACAAAGGTCCATCTAGTCAAGGCAATCATTTTTCCAGTGGTCATGTATGGATGTGAGAGTTGGGCAGCGAAGAAAGTTGAGCGCCTAAGAATTGATGCTTTTGAACCATGGTGTTGGAGAAGACTCTTGAGAGTCCCTTGGACTGCAAGGAGATCCAACCAGCCCATCCTAAAGGAGATCAGTCCTGAGTGTTCATTGGAAGAACTGTTGCTGAAGCTGAAACTCCAATACTTTGGCCACCTCATGCAAAGAGTTGACTTGTTGGAAAAGACCCTGATGCTGGGAGGGATTGGGAGCAGGAGGAGAAGGGGATGACAGAGGATGAGATAGCTGGATGGCATCACCAACTCGATGGACATGAGTTTGAGTAAACTCTGGGAGTTGGTGATGGACAGGGAGACCTGGCGTGATGCGATTCATGGGGTTGCAAATAGTCAGACATGACTGAGTGGCTGAACTGAACTGAACTGAACTGAACTGAACTGAAGGTGGCTCAAGTGGTTGAAAAAATCTGCCTGCCAGTGCAGGAGTCACAGGAAACAAGTGTTGATCCCTGGGTCAGGAAGATCCCCTGGAGGAGGAAATGGCAACCCACTCCAGTATTCTTGCCCGGAAAATCCCATGGGCAGAGGAGCCTAAGTTAGAGTCCATAAGGTCAAAAAGTGGGACATGACTGAGCTTGAGTGGGTAAATGGGGTCGGATGGGGAGGATGTATTTTATACACAGATTGCAGGGAAATATTTAAAGGTTGAGAAATATATGATTAGTTTATAAGGATGGACATTTAATTTCCCTGCATCAATAACCTGAGATGTGAACTTAGTTAAATGTATGCCTGTTGAGTCCTGTTATAGAGAAGTTAGCATTGTGGTTGAATTCGATCACTTGTTTCATCTAAACAAGTGTAGTGTTTTTGTCAACTTTACTAATTCAGCAGTTGATGGCTAGAAGTGTTAAACAAGTATCTTGACTTGGAAAGTTCTAAAATTGATCATAAAGTCCAAACATTCTGTGACATCCTCCTTATCTATTCTTTTGTTCATATTTTCTTCTTTACTCCGATATCACAGGCTTATTTTTCTACAAAAGACATTGTCAAATCTGTTGATGGTAGATTTAATGCCTCCAGAAGACTCTCTTTAAAGAATACCAGAAAGTAAAAAAGTAAGTTGAAAAAGATGAAGAGTGGATTTTTTTCCAGCTAGGTAGGCATCAGGAAACTGAAGACTTTGAATCATTTAACGTAGTTCACTCTTGGTTTTGCTTTGTTTGAAAAGATAGAATCTTTTTCTTGTAGCCTTATAGAGGCTTGTTAGATGAGGCAGAAAAATGGATGAGATTTGAGTTCCTGTTCTCTGTGAAGCCTGTGCTATCCCTATTACTCTTTCCTACCATTTATCTTTTTGATGTCCTGACCTATGTAAAAAGAAAGTAGAGGAGAGTTGCTTTTATTAAGTAAATAAATTAAAATTGCTGTAAAAAGCTTAATCCTTGACCTACAGTGTTCAAAAGACTTTTCAGATGATGGTCTCCTACATGTATTTTAAGAAGTCTGTATTTGCATGCAATGTAAACATCTGCATCATGATCCCATCTCATTCTTATACAGATATATTATCTAAATGCATTAGTATTTATATGCTAAAAAAGATTCTTAATCCTATATACCTTGCCTTGAATAATAAACATCTTATTTTGGTTTACAAAATTTGAAGACAGGTGTATATGTATACGATATACACAGAGAAATATAATATAGAGAAAATTACACTTTCTGAAAACAATCAGACCTTGTAGGAATAATCATATGTATATGTTTCTCTCTCTATTAGTAGAGGGCTATTTTATATTTATCTGTGCATACAAACATACAGTCTTGGGCATCTCTTTTAAGACAGAACCATACAATAACAAGCATGGTATCTTTGTAACTCATGCTAGATAGAGGTCAGAATTCCAAAAAGGTCAGAGCCAAAGCAAAAGGAATAATACATATTTGATCAAAATTCACTTGTAGGCTAGGAGCTGATTGGCAGAGAACAAGCAATATTAAGCACCTAGCTCTTCTCAGATAAACCACAGTGAATACATAGCCAAGAATACCATCTGTTGAATATGAAAATCTTGGATCAAGACTTTATAGATACATTTCCCCAAACAGCAGGGACAGAGTCTTTCTGGAAACAAAATCACAATAGGGTTGCAGAGACACCAAGTGAGATAGTGGCAAATAGCTGTTCATGGCATTGTGGGGAGCAGACTTCACTTTAGTGCAGGATGTGATTAATTACATGGCATGGTTCATGATGCCAGTAGTAAATAAATGTAGTCACCCAGTTTGAATAATTTCTAAATCAGTATGTCAACTATGAGCTGTAGGTAGATCAAAATAATTTTATCATGTGTGGTGTCTGTCTGTTGATTCACTCTTGGAATTCATTGTGCTCTCTGTCACTTACTATGTTTTATAAAGAGAGTAGAATGATGGCTGTGTGATATTCAATGGGAGATTTAAAATAAAAAAAATAATGAATGATAATTGTCCCTAAAGTAAAACTCAGATACACTTCTACACTTTATGCTTGAGTCTGGTGTTCTTAGAAAAGGCGTGTTTTTCTATATAATAAAAATAATTGCCTTTACTAGAATGTGACTAAGTGTGACTCTGCATCCTTTTTAGGGAAGCAGTCTGATATCTGGATAAACAACTGTTAATGTAGAAACGGCCTCTGCTAATGAGAGAGGCATAGAACAGAAAGTAGGAAGAGCAATGAGCATGGTAAGAGAAGTAATAATAGATGTACAAATTTTAATAAAACTATTCTGATTGCTTTAACTGAACTCATTGAAAAGAGTTGGGACCAATGTGGAGGGGACTGAAACGTTGGTTGATTCAACATCTGGTGATCTTTTTATTCATTCAAACTAATTATATGCAAATGTTTTATTTGGGTTTACCTTGGAAATTTGGAAATCTCTGTATTGTTATTCAATTTTCTGGAACATCATACTTTGTAATTAGGACACGACTATTATTTTAACATATAGTAGGTGTTCAATAATTAGTTAATGAAGGGATTAGAGTGATGACATAATAAGAACATTCTTTTAAGCAGTTTATATGTATTGATTTATTTAATTCTTAAAAGAATTCTAAGGAGTAGATGCAATTACGATCACCACTTGTTTCCATAAGAACGCTTGAGGCAGAGATTTGAAGTGAAAGGCCAAATGTCACTCAGTAAACTGATTTATATCCAACCCTCTTTTTCCACATGCTGTGCTTCTAACCACCTTCAACTATTATACATGAAAAGAGCCAAGGTACCATTTGGATATAGATGTCTTTAGGTCCAGAGTATACTGCTGCTCTGTATTCATAATGAAGATGCTTGTCTCTTATACTTCAGTAGATCATCCATTGGGACAGTGTCCTGATATTATCCATGCAGAGGGATATAATAGAAAGGCTCATTTTCTTCCAATAATTTTGAGAGGTGTATATGACTTAGAGAATTTCTATTAATACTTCTATAAACAGATTACAAGTAAGGCAAACAGCCACATGGCTATTTAGGTAAATTCAGACTTGTAAAATAAACACCTAAAGAAAGTTTTGTGACTTTCTCTTGATTTTCCCCAAGCCTGTCTTTATAACTCATACATGTCATACCTTTTGTGCTATAAATGTATATGTCTCTTTCTAGTCTTCTTGAAGGCAAGAGTCATTATTTAATGGTGTTTATTACTCCAAATATTGCTAGTAAAAAAATACATGAGTCAAGGATAGCTGTGATAATTCTCCCAGTTAGCAATGTAAAGATCATTTTACATTGTATTTTGACTTAAAACATTACTGCTGAATCCTTTAAAGTGCATAAAAGATAGAGATGGTAAAAATGCATCTGCTCTCTTAGAAACTTTGTACCAGGTCTGCAATTTTTTCAGTGTGATCAACTTATTACAAAAGAGTCAACTTTTAGAAATAGGCTTTCATAATTCTATACACCGACCTAGTAGAGGGAAGAATGGTATTACTAAAGTCTGATTTTATGCTCCAAGATTTATTTTAGTTACATGATATAGCATGTGTAACACCCAAAATATTTTACACTTTTAGGTATCCCATTTTTACTTCCTAATATGGTGCACTTGCACACTACATTTTTGAACTATTTCAGACACGTTATCTTGCAGTTCTGACTCAGTCAGAAAACAGCTAAGAGCACTACTTGTTTGCTTTAGATAAATGAGTTCCTGGTCATTCATCACCTCTCTGCTGAAAATGGCCACACTGAAGTGACATTGTGTTGTTGGCAAAGTTGGCAAAATTATACCTGTAAGAATAATTGGCCAATGTCTTCAAAACATTATTTCTGTAGTTTAAACTGTAAAATGTTATGATTTCTAAGGCATATAAAATGATATATCTCAGGAACAGAAAAAGAATTTGTAATAAATACAGAAAAAAAAATGCCTCTTAAAGGCCACCCTGCTATTTTAACAACTTAAGGATTTTTTGGCTACTTCACCAAAACATAAAATGCCAAGAAAAATCGTTCTTATTTTTTCCATTTTCTTGGCATCCCTTAAATATGAAGTTGAGTAAGATTGTAAATAAAGCTCTAGGCTGATAGGTGCTGTATTAAATGCAGTGGGCAAAATATCAGGAATGGCTGGAATCATAATTGTGTTTTTACACTTTTCAACTCCCAGTTTAGAAATATTAAGGTTAAATTTAGAATAGTTACATATTTAGAGATGTTTTCTGACTTGAAGATCTCTTTAAAGCAATTTATAAAAGCTTCCTATAAAAGTTTTCATTTTCCCCCATAATTCTACTTAATGATGCTCTCTGAATAGCAATTTTAGCTAATGGAGAAGTAACATTATACTCAGAGAACCATCAACTATCAGAGTCTTACAATAAGGAAAGATCCTAAAAAATGGCCATGTTAATGAGCTCCGCATTTTAGCTTTCATACATTTCTGTTGAGTAAAGTGAGCTAATTTTCCTTTTCA
The DNA here is from genome assembly GCF_963930625.1 of Muntiacus reevesi. Lineage (NCBI taxonomy): Eukaryota > Metazoa > Chordata > Mammalia > Artiodactyla > Cervidae > Muntiacus > Muntiacus reevesi. The sequence goes on from NC_089264.1 coordinate 47,684,050, forward strand.
GGCTTCAGATAACTTAGTAGGATTTTAGAGCTGCTTGTCAAACCGTAATTTGACCTAATAATTACCCCTCAAGATGTGATTAAGAAACACCTGACTCAGATGTCCAGTACATATGCAAACCACGAGTCATCACCCTTCCTCTCCTTTGATTTCAGTGGCTAAGAGCCAAGTCAGCAGGCTGAGAAGTGGCCTTAGGAGTAACCTGCCAGTTTAGAGTTTATTCAGGTCATTGCACTTATGCCAAACATACCTAACAAGAAGAGAGTCCTCGATGTGTGCAAACGTGACATGTATGCGTTGTTCTGAAGGACTTCATGGGGGAGGAAAGGAAGTCCTGCAGTCTTTCATACAAATGCTAACAATTACTAAAACTGTAATTCAAAGAGTAAGAATATTTGCAGTTACAGTAAAGTAGATGTATACTACTCTAAGGATGCCAAAAAAGATTTTTTTTTCCTCTAGAACTGGACAGCTACTTTACACATGAGAAGATTATTTTTCAATCTTTGAGATCTACAAATTGATGAGAAGTATGTTATCTTTATGCTCATTCTTTACTATTTTCTGTTCTGAACTCACTGATCAATGTTTAAATAAAATGTAATCCCTTGTCTCCTTACAGAATATCTGTGGAAGGTGCTATCTAGATCCTTTTTTTTCTTTTTTGCTTCCCCCAAATATCCCTCTAAATAGATATCTGAATTTTCATGAATACAAAACTTGTTCAGTCAAAAAACTTTTATAAAACAAACCTGACATGTAGCATAATTATAGATTATCTCTTAATATAATGAATATTTTTATTGATATTTGATTAGTAATTTTCAACTGTCTTTTCTAGTTTAGCTCCTCTTTTTTTTTTAAGTTCTTATTCTTCAGAAAAAAATTTCTAGACAGGTTATGTTATTACATTTTGTCATCAAAATCTGAAGGCAGTCTCCTGAGCTTGCTGATATTTTAAAATCTGCTTTATATATGTTTATGGACTTCGATTATTTGTGGATTGCTACAACAAAATGTAAAAATGATTAAGGAAAATATTTTTAAATTTAGAAAGGGACTTGAATTATGAGATTAAGGATATGAAAATAGATGATTTTTTAAAAGTTATTAACTTTTTGTTATCTTATTTAACATGTGTATTCACACTGATTTTTCAAATTTCATTAGTAATTAATTTATGTTCTATATTTTGAATGAAGTCATAGTGGTAAATATTATTAAAGTGAAAAAGATAAAAATGAGTCGGATAAAAACAATAGCTTCATATCCTAGCTTGGCACTCATTGATTTTCACAATTATTGTAAGGAAGGTTTGCTCAGCCAAAAAAATATAATTATATGTAAAATATAATTCTCATTCCACTTACACATTTGTGAATAAAGTTTTCACTCAACTCATGAAGAATTTCACAACTTAGAAGCACAGAAAGTGAGATTCTGGATGTATATAATTAAAGAGTGGAGCTAAATGCTTGTGTGATTAAAGGAAATGAAAAATTACAAGTATTTATAATGGTTGAATTGTGAAATTATAATCAGGCTCAATTTGAAGTACTATGATTTCCATTCCGGTGGTCGCTTCAGTAATCTCTCGCCTGATGGAGTTACTATTCTTTCCCCATGCACGTGTTCAAATTTCTGCATACTTAACACTATAAGAAACTGCCTAATTCCATGTTCTGAGAAGTGTTTGGTACAATGTTGATATGAAATAAGGTTTCTCTTTAAATAAGGAAAGTAATGTACAAATATTTTTCATAGATACATACTCTAAAATATACATGTTTCTTTATCTCTAAGAAATGAGATTATCCTTTTCCAAATAAATATAAAAAGGCAAATGCCAAATCTTTATCTGTGTTAGATATAAGGATTATATAATAAATGAAATTCAAAGAGTTTTATAGGAATAGACATTCAAGAAAGAAAAAGATGAATTAGAAAAAGCTACAAAAATGGTATGTTTCAGATCATACCTAATGATCCAAATAGGATCCAACCTAGTAGATAGGGTCTCATCTATCAGCAGTGGTAACATTTCTGTTCACTAAAGAGGTTGGTTGCATTCCACTGAAGCTGTTTGTTGTATTAAAATCATAAAACATTACTATTGAAAGGACCTTTGCACATCAACTAGCCCAGTGGTTCTTAAATAACTTGAGTTTTAAGGTGCTCTGTAAATACAGTGATGGTTTAAGATCCTTTCAGTGGAAGATTACACACTTGCCAGAAACAGTTTTGCACGCAATTCTGTGTACATTTCCAGGCAACCCTTAGACAAGATTTAAGAGCCTCTGATTATTCAAAGTTCACTACAGATCCAGAGAGAGAGGAGAAAAAAAAACACTCCTTAATTCCAATTCTACTGACCTTTTACTACCTCTCAAGTTGTCTAGCCATCTGCAGTGATAATGTTCCAAACAGACTTCCACTTAATGCTCATTTTTTTCTATTTCTGTAATCAAAAGAAATGAATATATGTGGAAGTAACTTCAACTTTCCATTAGAGACTAACCTAGCTTCACCACCTAATTTTTTCTTTATAGGTGGAGAAGGTGTTCTGTTCTTTCTCTTCTGTACACGTGTTTGTATATGTATGTGTGTTTATGCATGGCCATCACCATTTCAGTACTTAAACTAAGTTGTCCCATCTTTCTTTCAAGTGTTTATTTCTGCATCTGTCCTCCAAAGAATAATGTAGGAAAGGGAATTTGTCATTCAGTGGCAGGCACTTGGACGTGGTATTCTTATTTTTCACAGATATTACCTGATTTTCAAACAAGATAGGATGTTCTTCTGTTATAAACAATAAGGATTTATCCTGAACCTATTAGAGTAAGAGCTTTGCAACAACTAAAAAATTAGCAGGAGTCACTTTTACCATTTTCATTTAATTATAATTTAAGGGAATGTCAATGTCAGCATCACTTGCTTTGAGTGACAGTCAAAAGGTAAGTTCTATTTTTTGTATTCCTCTTGTTAGAAAAGATGTTCTGTGAAATTTGGTAAGGAGAAAATGACTTCCAGGTTTCTTTCCACTCCTTAAAAATACATATCTCTGAGCTTATCTCTTGAGATAGTGGAATATTGTGTGGAGCCAAGATTTTCTTGAGCAACATGGGAAGTGTATTTTTCTTCTACCACTTTCTTTGGAAGTTATAGAAATGAAATCACAAAGTAGAGATACCTTTCTGTCTGTACATCAGTTGGAAGACAAATTGATAAACTTAAAAATCAAACATAAGTCTTTTTCTTAAAGCGTCACTGCAGATGCATCTACTACATTATGAGTCATCTTTGTTTACTCCTGTAATCAAGTTCCTCCTATAATTGTGATCTTCTGAGACAGTGAAAGGCAGCAAGACGAGCCAGAGTTCCTTCTTTTCTTTATGGTTTGTGAATATTAAATGAGATAATATATGGAAAATCCTATTATAAACAAAACATTACAAGATTGTACAGAAACTATTGAGAAATTTTTATGTGTCATTTGAGTCTATCATCAGTGAATAGCTAGAAGCTAAAATGACCTTCACATTCCAACTCTTCCTTTCTAGTTTACCATGGGCACTTTGTTGGAAGATGTGAATTCAAGGTACTGGTCACTGTCTTTGGGGATATTCTGTAACTTCCTTTTGAACAATTTTCCCATTCTCCAAATAATGATTATAATACCTGCCTGTTGAGAATCCTAAGAAGAACTGAGTGAAATAATATAGGTGAAAACCATTTGCCAGTTACCATTGCTAAAGAGAAAATGAGGTGACAGTTCCACCATCTAAAAAATCTTTCAGTAAAGTCATCAAAACTAATTCAGCCTGCAGAACCAAATATTTGAATCTGTGCAATGATCTCTAGAACAGAAATATCCCTGGCCTCCCGATGCAAAGCTGAACCAACCCATTTAGATTTTGTATTAAAAACAGAGATAGCTGTAGGACCGTTGCTTTGCCCAATATTATATAAGTACATGTTAAAACCAATCAATAAAAAGTTACCAAATGGGCAAAGCGTGTCTTCAAGACTGAACAACCTTCGCAGTGGATTGTAAGGAGAAACATGTATTTTCTTGGTAAGAAATGTTTTAGTTTATACTGCAGAATCGCACATAGGTCATACTGAGATAAGAGAAGGTGTTTCTGATAAACAGCAGTAAAGCAGCAAGGCACATCCAGCAGAGGCACTGGGAGCAGTTTCACAGCATCTGTTAGAGGCAAATGGAGCTGGGGAGAGCTTTAGAGAAAATCCTTTCCTGGGTCCAGACACCGCTGATCGGGAACACAGCAAGAGCGACAATGAAACGCGGACGGTTCAGCCAAGGGCTGCTTCTCCAAACAATGCCTGAGGCCAATGCACACTTTCCTTTAAATCCTTTATACTTTCAAGTTCATTTTTAGGATCAATATTACCAAAAAGTGTTGTGCCTTGGGGGCAGTTCTTCAGAGTTAGCATCAAATGTCAATTTGCCATGTGATTCTTTTGTTATATGAAAAGACAAGATCCTTGGGCTTCAATATTGATAGCCAAGCTAGTCATCAAACTAGCAAAGGTGTAGCTATAGGTGAAAAATCAAAGGTGGAGTGTATATTTTCAGAAACAAACAGACAAACAGAAATCTTTACCTGTATAAGAGCCAAAGATGTCATAGAGAGCTGAATTGTAGATCTACTAGACAGGGTATTTTTATGGTTGATACCTTAGCTTTAAATATCGCTGGTGCCATTTTCTTTCCTTTTATTTCAGGCTATTAATTGTGGTTGTAAGGATTGGTCCCCTGGTAGATTTTGTACCTAGTTTAAATTACATTTCTTTGGTCTAGTGAGTCCCTCTCTGCTACACTCACCTTTACCCTGGAGTATTGAATCTGAGGATGATTAAGGATAGGGAACCAAAGACAGTGGAGCCGTTCAACGGGGGCACATGCAGGGGATTTTATAACTTTTCTATTCCTACTGAGAATCGACTGACTGAGCCTAGAGCAGTTCTTTGAGTGCCCTACAAGGAAGCTTTGTTTCTTATCAGACACTTGTACTTGTTCTGTCTTCCAAAATAACTTCTGTTGGTATCTTTTGTCTGGGTCTCTGTTTGCAATGAAGCATTTTGAGAAATTATTCATATTTATTTTTTCAAAAAATGTTTTCAGTATATTTCTTTTTTAATAAAAGAAAAGCTCCTGGTCCCAACAAAGCACCAAGTACTGGTAGATTGAGGCTTGGAAGTAAAACAATCAATTGAAGTTTTCTGCATGGGAGATAATACGTTTTTGAAAAAAGATTTAAGCATCCCTATATACTATTAATTTAGGAAATTTTCTGTTCATTTGTAACCTAGATGCAGTGCTCGATTCAGCAGCACATATACTAAAATTGTAACCTGGCTCGGTTTCTTCTGATAATTGTTACAGAACATCTGTTTCATTCTCTAGTATATAGATCTTTCATCAATGTATTGTTCCTTTGTTAACATTGAGCAGGATATTATAAATTCTTACCTAACTAAGCCTGAGGTAGTCTTACCTTGGTGCTCGCATCATCAGATGATTCATTTTCCTTGATGCTACTGACCTAAGGTGGGTCTCCCAGATAGCTCAGCCTTAAGGAATCTGCCTGCCAACACAGAAGATGCAGGAAAAACAGGTTCAATCCCTGGGTCGGGAAAAGTCCCTGGAGAAGGAAATGGCAATCTACTCCAGTGTTCTTGCCTGGGAAATGCCATGGACAGAGGAGCCAGACAGGCTACAGTCCATGGGGTTGCAAAGAGTCAGTCACTACTGAGCAACTGAACACACTGTGATCCGGGGTAAATAGAAAATTGTTGTGTGGAAATAAACTGCCTAACATTTCAGGCACTTAATAAGTGCTGAAATATTATATAACATCACAGGCAATGCATATGATAGTCTAAAACATACCAAGCCATGTGTGCAAAAGATATCCTCTAGGCCCCAAAGTATTCTCAATTATTTGCATTATATAAAATTATTTGCTTGTTGTGAGAAATTTGGCAGAATTATTTCTAGTCTTTAGAGTGTATTTTGCTTAAATACTTAAGAAAATCTGTTTTATATTTTTTCCAAAATTTGAGTCACCTTTCCAATATAAAAAAGGATACAATTAAGCTTACATGAAACTAGAAAGTTGGATCGCTGGATCTGGAAGTGGAAAAATCGGGAAGTATTTGAAGGATATAAAAAGGACTTGATGGACGTGAGTTTGAGTTAGCTCCAGGAGTTGATGATGGACAGGAAAGCCTGGCATGCTACGGTCCATGGAGTTGCAAAGAGTCAGACTCGACTGAGTGACTGAACTGAACTGATATAAAGGACCTAGAGAAGAACCTCCTTTTTACCTTGCTCCAAAATGCTGGGTAAAAGTAGACATTCTCAATTAAATTAAAGGGTAGAAAATTTAGAATTTCCTTTTTGTAGCATATAATCAACCTGTGGGATATACAGCCTCAGGATGTTATGTTAAATTGACGTCTAGAGTTTAAAAACAAATAGATAATTTCATGGCTGTAAAAGTGATGGTGTAGGAATAATCAAATCTCACGCCTCCAGGCATAAAGTGATATATGGACAAGGAAAACCTTTTCCCAAAGTAAAATATAACTGAGGACACGTTCAAACCTTAGACATTTATCAGTGTGAGGTAAAGAGCAATCCAGGTGGGCAGTAGATTCTGTCATCCTTGCTCTCTCAGTCACAAAATTTGTTATTGAGTTTATGTCCTAGAAGAGATCAATAAACAAAAAAGAAAAATCCCATAAGTATACTTTCTCTAAAATCCATAATTGATCACCTTGAGAATGATGATTAAAAAATACATTCTTAAAAAAAATACGTTCTTTTTTTGTTTTTATATGTTTACTCTCTTGGATTTTTCTTTCTATGTGTATATATGTGCTTTTCCATTAGGCTGTGTGTGTGGAGAAAGAAAGAGAATTGTTCACCACTATTATGTAACTTCTGTTTCAGATGAAATAAATTTTTCCTAGGTTGTCTCATCTAGACATCCACTAAACTATGACAAATGGATGGCATGTGCCTGTTATTTATTTAGAATATGACATGATGATATATTTCTATCTTAAAAAAAAGCAAAAAACCTTGTTTTCTCAACACACATGAACTATTTACATGGGGCTATAGTTTTCCCCCAAAATATGTCATGGATTTTTATTTTTTTTCTGTAATTCCCTAGTGAGGCTTAATGACTTTATATGCAATTTGTTATGTACCTGATAAATCCAACAAGTATCAGGAAAGTATAATGCAAAAAGAGCTGACCTACTTTAAAGGCAGGCTAGGCCTTTATATGTATATGCATATTTTTCCCTATTCAGATGTTAATTGTTAGGTACTTGTTTATTCACTAAGTCCTGTCTGACTCTTTTGCAACACAATGGACTATAACCCACCAGGCTCCTCTGTCTTAGGGATTTTCCAGGCAAGAATCCTGAAGTAGGTTGCCATTTCCTTCTCCAGGGGATCTTCCTGACCTACAGTTTGAACCCATGTCTCCTGCATTGCAGGTGGATTCTTTACTGCGTAGCTACTAGGGAAGTCCCATTAAGTACTTGCTCTTGTCTTAAAAATACTCCTTTTAAATGAAAGCAAAGTTATCAAAGATCTGACATGCTGAAAGTGTAGGCTGCTCCTATTTTATCCTCATGAAGAAAGTTATATGTTTTAAGATGATTCTTAACCTAAATATGTAATTTTCTAGGAAAGGTCTTTCAGGCCATGGATTATCCTAAATCATTATATTTGGGAGTATCAGGGAATCCAAAATTCTTCATGTGCTTCTATTTAGACAAATGTAGGCTTGTTTTTTCACGCAGAAAGAAGAACAATGGACCAGAATCTTGGATTGATGTCCCACAGCTGCCAGTTACCCTACAAAGCGATGTCACTGCCCACACAGGCAGGCCAGGGACACCAGTTAGCTCTCCTGTTGCCATATTTAAACTGTATCATCATCTCTGAGGCTATTTTAGTTTCTAGTTCTTACAGCTGACCACTGGAATAACACAGGCTTAATCAAAGCTATTTTTATGAAAGTTATTTCTAGTACAATTTGAATTAGTGTTTAAAAATACTATGCGATAATAATTATCATATATTGAGCACCTGGTGTTTCAGTTTATATACAGTACTTCTGGTCTTCCTTATAACTTTGCAATGTAAATATTATTATACTCCATTTGCAAGGACTCCAAGAGGTTGGCTAATTGTTGCAGAGTCCCAAAATTAACCACTGCTAGAAGTACACTTCCCTGGTAGCTCAGACGGTAAAGCGTCTGCATACAATGCGGGAGACCTGGGTTCAACCCCTGGGTCAGGAAAATCTCCTGGAGAAGGCAATGGCACCCCACGCCAGTACTCTCGCCTGGAAAGTCCCATGGATGGAGGAGCCTGGTAGGCCACAGTTCATGGGGTCGTAAAGAGTCAGACACGGCTGAGCGACTTCACTTCTCTTCACTTCAGAAATATAGGAAGAAGAGTATGAGGTTATAGCACAGAGTCTGCTACCAGACCATGTGGCTTCATACTAGTTTGGTCACTTTAGGATCATTTCAGTCATTTAACTGGTAAGTAGTGTGTGCATGCATGTTAAGTCGCCTCAGTCATGTACACCTCTTTGCGACCCTGTGGACTGTAGCCTGCCAAGCTCCTCTGTTCACGGGAATCCCCAGGCAAGAATACTAGAGGGGGCTGTCATGCCCTCCTCCAGGGGATCATCCCGACCCAGGGATAGAACCCGTGTCTCTTATGTCCCCTACATTGGCAAGTGGGTTCTTTACCACTAGTACCACCTGGGAAGACAGTAGATAGTAATAGCAAACAGTAAATCTGAATATTGATTGTCTTCCTTGCTTCATTTATTAGAAAGGTAACTTTGTTTCTACTAGTTCCTGCTGCCTCTAAAATAGAATGCACTCCCTGGGTTTACACTTGACCAGTATTGTAATGCGGGGTGTATTTGTTTGCTGGGACTGCCATAACAAAAACCTGTGGGTCTTAAACAATAGGCATTTGTTTCTCACAGTTCAGGAAACTGGAGGTCCAAGACCAAGAGGTTGAAATGTTTGGTTTTCCATGATACCTTCTCCTCTGGCTTGTGGATACCCTCCTTCTGACTGTGCGCTTGTATGGCTATTTCTCTTTGCATGCACGCTCCTCGTGTCTCTCTTCTTATAAGGACAGCAACCCTGGACTCATCTAACTCTAATTACCTCTTTAAAGGCCACATTTCCAAATATTGGGGCTTAGGGCTTCAACATCGGAATTAGAAGGTAATACAATTTGGTCCATAACACAAGGGGAGAGAATAAAATTTGATTTGTTATTGACAGAGCCTGGGAAACACGGGAGTACTTAACTATAGGCTATGGATGTTGCATTAGTTCTGCAGCCCAAAAGGAAGCAAAGGTGGAGTCACTATTACCCTATATTGTGGGTCTGAGTGTGGTTTAATCTGCTAAGTAATGTGGATTTCCTTTAAACAAGCAGCATGTGTCTACAGGAGGAATCTGCGTAAAACTGTTTTGCTCTGATGAACATATCATACAGTCAGAAAAATGCTGTGGAAATCTGGGCAGATATATATTTATTATAGTGTATTTGAATTTACAAATATTATCTGCGACATGCAAGATACACATTAGGAAGTGCTTTTGATAATGGATGAGAGGCTTTGTCTCAAGATACATACAGTTGTGTGGTACACATACTGATATCTTTAAAAATATATCATGTGCAGTTGCTTATTGCTTACTGTGTCAGGGACTGAGTTATGTATCTGCTTAATTCTTTTAAAAGAGGAAGAAGAAAATATTATTTTCTTTATTTCACATATGGGAAAGTTAAGCCCCTGAGAAGATAGGAGACTTATTGAAGACCAAACAGCTGGCAGTGGAGTAGGTACGCCCCTTACATTTGTCAGTCCATACTGACATCTCTAAACCATACTGGCCAACAAACCAAAATATGAAAAGATTTCTTGATATGTGTTTCTATTAGCTTTCATAGTAATGTCTTGTCTTTCATATCTACATGTTCCTGTCCCTTCTTGCAAGAAAGGGATATGATTGATTCTTCCTTACATTGATGGTATTTAGCACCATGCCTATGCCATGGTAAAGCTAAGGTAAAGAGTGGACCAGGAAGGAAGGAGTGAAGGATGAAAGGGAGGTCTGAACACACACCTGAGTATGCTTCTCATTCTTGCTTCTCTGTCTTCAGTTCAGTTCAGTCGCTCAGTCATGTCCGACTCTTTGCGACCCCATGAGTCACAGCACGCCAGGCCTCCCTGTCCATCACCAACTCCCGGAGTCCACCCAAACCCATGTCCATTGAGTCGGTGATGCCATCCAACCATCTCACCCTCTGTCGTCCCCTTCTCCTCCTGCCCTCAATGTTTCTCATCAACCGGGTTTTTTCCAATGAGTCAGCTCTTCGCATGAGGTGGCCAAAGTATTGCAGTTTCAGCTTCAGCATCAGTCCTTCCAATGAAAACCCAGGACTGATCTCCTTTAGGATGGACTGGTTTGATCTCCTTGCAGTCCAAGGGACTCTCAAGAGTCTTCTCCAACATCACAGTTCAAAAGCATCAATTCTTCTGCGCTTGTGCCATGAAACTCCAACAAGCATCATATATAAATGCATACAAATTCTTACAAATTGTAGCTTGACACTTATTCAATTGATAGCATCAGTTTCTTTAGTTCAGGAAAGATCCCAAGAAGATAAAAATTGCAACTGAGGGTTCAAAGAGTGGTAGGTATTGATAAATAGATTAGTTAGAGAGAAGTAGATTAGCTGATATACATAAATGTTGTAAGGAGATCAATGGGACTGAAAGGGGCTTGAAGAAAAATAATGGGAGGTGATTGAAGTCAGTGTCAAACAAAAATGTAAATAAAAAGCTAAGTATTTCTGTAGGCAAAGACCTTTAGTAAGACTGAGTTGAGATAATCAGTCCCAGAAGAAATGTACTATCACATGATTTTTATTACATGAGGGTATGGTATGCTTGCTCTTGGAGTCTGAAGTATAACAATTGGAGAAATTTTGATAGAAAACAGATTAGGCAAGATATTGTCCTTTCTCACATAGTTAGCATTGGAAGCCAGAAGCAGAATTTTTGAGTTTCTTGCTATTTTAGGGATCATCTGGTTTTTCCTGTTTTTAGAGAAGACTGATTTATAGACAAATTAGCCAGAGCTAATTCAATCTTATGGAGCAGAAACAGAACTGGATTCTAGAATACCTGGTTCCCTCTTCCGTGCTTTTTTGACTCCAGTCCAATTTTCTGTACCAGTTATCAGTGGATGAGTCAGGAAAATAGAACTGTGGTCCGATAGAAATTGTCCTTAAGGTTATAGAAAAATGTTCTTTTATCTAGATAGCTCTGCACATGCATTTACTAATATCTTTGGCATGTGGAAAATTGGTTTCATAATCTCAAGAGAAAGGTTGTTAATTTCTGCCTGTAGCCTTCTCTCTGCTGATTTCTATCAGAACATTTGCGACTCAAAAATTAATTTTACCCTATTTACTATGTTGGTTGTAATGAATCATATTCAAAATCACCAAAAACTTATACAAAAGACTGCACAGGAGAAAAAAAATACACTGGGTTTTCCCAAGCTGCTTCTCTGTTGATTATTACTAGGTAGCATTTTTTCTCATTTCTTATTCTCATTTATATGAAAATCCAAATAGAAATGAAAGTAATGTATTAGCTGTTTTGAAAAAAAAAAGTTAGGTCGATTATACTCTTGTAAGATTTATAAGAACTAAAGTGAGTTTAAATTTGAATTGTTGAAGGAAATTTTACATGCATTAAGCACTCAGTAAGATCCATCATATATATTTAATTATTACTGGGTTTTGAACTGCTATATCTAAACTGGAATTTTTATTTTATTTTATTTTTTTAAAGATGTTTTTAGAGAACTTTTTCTAGGCATCACTTGAAATTATACATATAAATAATTCAGGTATCCATGCATTTAGGTGAGAAGATTTGGAGGTGGTGAAGACTGTGTGTATAGGTGTGTATATGCGATGTAACCAAACACAACTTTTTTTCTTTTTTACAGTAAGCATACTTTGGGAAAAAGCAATTAACAATTGTCAAGTCCGTCAAAGTTCAAGTGCCTTAAGCCTTATATATATTCAAGTGTCCTGAAAAATCTATTCTTTGTTATTCTTTAGGTTCCTAACATTATGTGTGTTGAAAGTCCTGCATGGTGGGGTGTTATTTCTAAGTATGAAATGTCTTATCTTCGCAGAGTAAGCATTGACCTTTAAATCTCCCCTTCAACTGAAATGTTAAAAAACTGAGCATATTACATAAATGCATTGAGCATACTTTTTATAAATGCAAGGCACCACAAAGCATATTGAATGATTCAAAGATATATGAGATGGTCCCTGTGTGTGTATGTTGCAATCTGTACAGTCTCACAGTAAAATATGGACGAACCAAGCATAATTCTATATTACAAATGAAAAGACATGGTAGGAATACTTTGCCATAACGAACTCATCTCTTTATGCATGAAAAACTTCACATGGCTCTGACCCTAATGACTTAAATATTACCCCTGTGGAGCATTTTTCAAGCCCTATTAATGTTTTCATATCTGCCAGTAGCAGAGAATTATTTAAAATGAAATAAGATATTGAGAATTCCAGCAGTAGGCAATCATTCTTAGAGTTGTTACTTTAAATGAAAGCTGGTAGATAAGGTAGTCCCAAAATGTAGCCACTTTTGAAATGATAATTTTATCTTTTATTTTACTCTCTTCTTCCCCAAACAACATCCACAACCCGAAGTATAGTGTCACCTGGTATCAGTCTAAGCCAAGTCAAGTGAAAATGTAGAAATGAAATGTCTTATTTTGCTAGCTTCTCTAGGGCTATTGAGATTAACAGAAAGAGGCAGCATTTCTGGGAGCATCAGTGTTTATAATATTGAAGATTTCCTCTGAAAGTGGGACAATGAGGAAAAGTATTTGAAAACAGAAATGAAAATGATCATGAAAGGGATGTCAAGATGACAGTCAAGAATCATGCTAGGGGATCCCTGTAAGTGTACCTGATATGTACTAAAAACAGGTGATTTTCACCTTTCCTGTGCCTTCATTGGATTGTATATATTATAAGTGGTAATACTAATCTACTTTTGGAGACGGTAATTTAGAGTCACCATAAGATCTAGATTATTCACATTGGGTAATAACTACCTTTTCTATGCTATATTTCACAGAACTATATAAAGAAATATGATTTAGTTGGTATAATGCATAATCACTGAAAGGTTATAAATGTTTGAGAATAAGTTTTTTTAAATTAATGCTTTCATTACTATTCTCATGTGGCAGAGAGAAAATAATAATGTCCATAATACTGTCTTCGTGGTTGAATATTTAGTATTAGTTATAATGAAGTTCTCTTTAGAAACCATGCTGTTAATTTTCAGACCAGAATCCTTTAGCATTTGAGAATTATATTGCTTGAGAGATATCAAATTATTTTATACATCTGTTTTCTTGTATTTCCTGACAGTGTTTCTATAATTAGAAAGTTTAGCTGATGTTGAAGGATATTTTACTTATTTATTTAATTTGGAGATATCTTTGTATAGTCCTTCCAACTCTGTATCAAATAATCAGCAATAATATATTACTATTCACTTACTTTTAAAAGTATGTTTGATTTAGTTGTCTTTGATTCTTTATTCTACGTTACTCCCTATGTTTCAAATTACTGTCTTTAAAATGTTTCTCAAGTTTCTCTGCTCTTCTCCAACTGAGTTGCCGGTGCTAGTTTACCGGGATTACCAGAATATTTTGTCTGTTTCAGTCCAATCTCTACAAAGTAATAATGCTCCTCTCAAAATAGATCTCATTATTGTTGTTATTGTTCTGTTGCTAAGTCATGTCTGACTCATTTGCCACCCCGTGGCCTGTCGCCCGCCAGGATTGTACATAGGATTTCCCATGCGAGAATGCTGGAGTGGGTTGTGTATTCTTTTCCAGGGGAGCTCCCCAACCCAGGGATCAAACCCATGTCTCCTGCATCGGCAGGTGGATCTTTACCCGTGATCCACCGGGGAAGCCCATATCTCATCATACCACATATTATTTAGAAACAAATAAGTATTTGAGGTAGGATTGGCATAGCACTAAAGAACCTTCCCTACCTCCTTTTCTAACCTTATCCCCTCATGTAACCTGGACTATCCATTCTGCATCCATTTAGGAACCCGCAGTACCTGATATCACATCATGCCTCCAAGCATTCACTTTTGCTGCCCTCTCAATGGAGTGCTCTATTAACCCCTACACAATTCCTTGGTAGGCAAAAGTCAATCATTTCTCAATCTAGATTAAATGTTAATGTCTCAGGCAAATTTCTTCCCTCAGATATAGGCTTCTACAGTACAAGATTTTGTGCATTTACAGTTTCTCAGTATTTGTGCTATCTCATATACTGTAACTTCTTACAGTGCAGACACCAAATTCTATTTATTTTTCTACCATTAGAGCACCCAGAACAGTGATTTTAATGTCAAGTCTGTTCAAAGAGTTTCTACAAAACAAATTTGTGTGAGGTCCTAAGTAGATTCATTCATCTCTAACATTACCAATTTATACTTCCCATCAAATACATCTGTAACAAGTAAAAAAAAATCTACTTGTCCGATACATACCCCTTCTGACCTCTCCACCTCTGTGATTTAAATTGGGAAGAAACCAGTTTGTTCTTATAGGTAAATAATATGGTACTTTATTGAAGCAGTGCTCTGTGCTTCTTGCCAGAATGTTATCATTTGCTATAGCAGTGGCCTTGTCCAAGAAAATGTTAGGTTTTGTGTATAAAAATATATAACCATGCACTCTGTCTTCCTAAACTATTTTGAGCAACAACTTGTAATGATTTAATTTGCAGGACTGTGTGCCTAATAAGCTTTCTGTTTAAAATCCTAGCACTGAGCGTTCTGAGAGCTACGTGGTCTACATCTAAACTCTTTGCAAACAGCATCTGAATTGCAGGCAGAGACACACATTAGGAGCTGCCAGGATTGTGTTTGTTGTGGCTGTTGGTTAGCTGCTGCTTGAACAGCTGAAGTATGAGCGTATTGATCGATTAGTGCCAGCTCAAACAAGGAGTTCGCCAACCTAAAGGAAAGTCAGAGTTGTGTGCAAAGCTATGTTGGTGAAATTTGGCTGGCATAGATGGTGAGAGCTTGGGACAAACTATTTAATATGAAAGCATGAGTATACCTTAAGAAATGCATGACAATTTGTATATGATATTTCAAAGATAGCATTTCATTTGCAGTAAGTGGAAAAGAGATTAATTTTGACCAAGAGCATGATACTTGCTTTCATATGTAATATAGGATGGGAAATGAAGTTGCTTGTGTAAAGAGTCCAGTCTAAAACTTAGCTTTGAATGGAACTATTTTTGCTCTAATTGCCATAATTCACTTATTTCTTTGAGGCTCTGCTGGTAAAGAATCCACCTGCAATGCAGGAGACCTGGGTTCAATCCCTGGGTTGGGAAGATCCCCTGGAGAAGGGAAAGGCTACCCACTCCAGTATTCTGGCCTGGAGAATTCCATGAACTGTATAGTCCATGGGGTCGCAAACAGTCAGACATGGCTGAGCGACTTTCACTTTCTTTCACTTTTCATAAACAAAGGATGCTTTAAATATAAAGCTATTAACCCAGTTTCGTAACAATTACTTTATGAGCTCTGCAACAATAAAGTGAAGTGAAGTGAAGTCGCTCAGTTGTGTCCGACTCTTTGCGGCCCCGTGGACTATAGCCCACCAGGCTCCTCAGTCCATGGGATTCTTCAGGCAAGAATACTGGAATGGGTTGCGATTTCCTTCTCCAGGGGATCTTCCCAACTCAGGGATCAAACTCAGGTCTCCTGTATTGGAGGCAGACGCTTTAACCTTTGAGCCAACAGGGAAGCCCAATATATCTATTGCAACAGTAAAGTTACATGTTAAATCTGGCTCATGAACAACTATAATAATAGTATTATTTTTAAAATAATGCATGTGGATGATTCACAAAATCAAGGTTGTCTGTTAGGGACTTCCCTGGCGGTCCAGTGGTTAAGACCTCACCTTCCAATGCAGGGGATGAGGGTTCGATCCCTGGTCAGGTAGCTAAGATCCCACATGCCTCGTGGCCAAAAAAACAGAATATAAACAGAAGCAATGTTGTAACAAAAAGACTTTAAAAATGGTCCACATAAAAAAAGGGGTTTATGTCTGTGTTAGGGCTTCCCTGGAGCTCAGCTGGTAAAGAATCTGCCTATAATGTGGGAGACTCTGGTTCAATTCCTGGGTCAGGAAGATCCACTGGAGAAGGGATAAGCTATCCACTCCAATATTCTTGGGCTTCCCTGGCGGCTCAGCTGGTAAAGAATCTGCCTGCAATGCAGGATATCTGGGTTTGATCCCTGGGTTGGGAAAATCCCCTGGAGAAGGAAACTGGCTAATCCCTCTAGTATTCTGGCCTGGAAAATTCCAAGGACTGTATAGTCCATGGGGTTGCAAAGAGTCAGACATGAGTTAAATTCTGCCTGGATATAAGTCAGGGAAACATCAAAAGAACATTTAGAAACTCATCAACTGTGTATTAGAATTTAAGTAAAGAGTGAGAAAAAACCTGACTGGAATATTTCTACTGGGACTATATTCTTTGGTAATGTCTGTTCTAGAAACTTACTCTGGTTACTCTGGGGAATAGGAATTTTACTGCAATGAAGAAGTAAGATTCACTAGTCCAGAATATTTTTGATAACACTGCCTGTAGGGTGTGCGTGTGTGTGTGCGTGTGTGTGTGTGTGTGTTAAACTTGGAGCTGTCATATTACAAATAATTGTAGAGCTCATTCTACGTGATTTGAGCTCAAACCTGGGATGCATAATTTTTAAAATGTTAAATGTTATGTAGTAGGAGCATTATGTTAATTTTATGTTGTTTAAGACTGAAACTAGTTAAAACAAATACTTAGCAGGGTATGTTTAAGATATTCATGTATGTTTCAGTCCAATTTTTATTCCTTTTCATCCTGAGGTTTTTCCCATTTCTTTTCTTTTTCCACCTTCCCTGACCTTGTTTCTATGCTGGGAAGTGACTTTCTTGAGTTGAATCCTTAATGTTACTTGCAGAAATGTTCAAACTCTATACTGGCATTTATACAAAAAAAAAAAAAAAAAAAACAAACCTCTGAATATACAGAATCTTTACATGTGCTTCTATGAAGAATTTGCTTTTCTTCCTTTGGTCTCTGCAGTGTGCTGGCCACCAGATACATGTCACGCATAGAACAGAGCTTCTCTTGCTATGTGCATGGCTCTCTCTGAGTCTGATGAAGTGAGATTTCCCTGTGTCCTCTGGAGATGAAAAGGAGGTTTAATACTCTGCTCTTTTAGATGGATGAACCACTTCCTGATTGGATTCTGTGCTAAAAGTGGATCTGCCTTTGGGCTGAAACATAAATGCCATGATCGTTTCTATTTAATATTATTAACCATACTTCCTGGCCCCAGAAAACCAGTATTTGACTATTTATTTCACATCAGTTAGCATAAATTATTTGCAAAATTAAAAAGATAGTGGATAAAATGGCCACACTTATTTTAAAAGGATCTTATGTAGACTTGTCCTTTCAGGTCAGAAATATGAGTCATTTAGAATAGTGTTCACTTTCTGAGAGTGGCATCCAGTGTGATTTATTAAAAAGCATGGGTTTCACCCTTGGTATTAGTCAGTACATTAAAAAGTTTAATAAGGATGCCATTCTAGCTTCTCTTAGCAATCCAATATGGCTTTCTAGACACTAACTTTTAACTTCTTCATCCAATTGATATTTGTAATCTCTACTAACTTTTGGGTAATTATTTGATTAAGATAATTACTCATAGTATGAAAACCTAATATCATTTACTTATTACCTACATTTTCTTTTGTCATTTTTAGTTTTCAAATTGCTTTTCCATAATACCCCTTGTTGTAAAATTTAGCCTTATCTGCAATGTTCACACTTTCCCAAAGCAGTGTGCATATATCCGATAAAATTATCCAGGCAATTTTTGTTATAACTGAGCACTAAACTATACAAGTAATGATGTGAATACATGGGTGATAGAATGTAAATTGAAGGCTAAATGGCAATAGAAATGCATTTCACATTTGCATTTTTTTTTTATTTTCACAATGAAAAGGGGAAGGGTGATACAAATGTATGTGACAGAAGACCATTAACTGGCATACAAAATCGCTGAAGCACCGTAGTTCAGTGGAGAGACCAGAGGTGTGTAATGAGAGTGAGGAAGTAGTTTTGATAATTAGAATGAGTCAAAAGCAATCTCCTGCCTGCTTTAGTTTGTACCGATGACGGGGAAGGAAAATGTTCTTTTCTTCTGAGATAGAAGCAGGACATCAGTCAAAATGATAAGAGATGTCAGTATAATATTCCTTTGAGTCAGGTACCACTGAGCTAGGCGTCTGAGACTAGCGTTTCTAATCTTTTTCTTTACTTCAGTTTTATTTTGGGCTTTTTGGGAATAGATTCCATATCAATATATATCTAAAAAAGTTAGCAGTTCTTAGTTGGGAGAAATAAAAGGAGTTTATAATCTAGTGGGGAAATAAAACTGTTTGAAGTCAGTGAAAGTCAGGACTTCTAATTTTTTTCCTATGTTATCTTGAATAAGGAATTTATAATCCTTATAATGGGCCCAAAATGACCTTTCTCACTGTAATTTTATAGACATTGATAATTAAATATATGTAAAATGCTTTTGCATGAAAGAACATGATTAGCAGATATTTTTTGTTTGTAGCTGTGATTAAATTCACATACGAAATGAGCAAAAAGTGAGTAATTTCATGCCAGCAAAATGAACCACCTTAAATTAAAACCCTAATATACTTGCTTCTTTTTAGCTTGTATTTATAAAAAATTACAGAGTAAGAAATGTGTATCACTGATGACAGCCTGAAGCAAAGCTTATCTTGAAATTACCTTAATCTCCAAGGCTAAAATAGACCAAGACCATGTTTATAGTATGGAATTGGTAAATGTTCACTCTATTTCTATGCTTCCCACTATAAAACCTGAACTTTTCTTTTTTAAATATGAAATTTATGACAGTAGAGACATCTGGGCCTCCCTGGTAGTTCAGGTGGTAAAGACTCTGCCTGCAATGTGGGAGACATGGGTTCGATCCCTGGGTTGGGAAGATCCCGTGGAGGAGGTCATGGTAACCCACTGTAGTATTCTTGCCTGGAGCATCCCCATGGACAGAGGGGCCTGGAGAGCTACAGTCCGTGGAGTCACAAAGAGTCAGACATGACAGAGATTAAACAAAACACAGCACAGAGACACCTGAAAACGTTACTAATGAGAAATTTGCAGAATTCAGCCACTGTACACCAACAGTCTAAAAATAGATCTAAGATTATTGTAAATTGTAACATAAGGCATCCAGCAAAAAATACAGTGTCTAATTAGAAAGAGAGGGGAAAAGCATTCAAAGCAATTTAATTATCCTTTTAATTAAGTTAGCCACTAATTCAGTGATTCAGTATTTGTGACACGTGGAAGCCTGGACACCCATTCTCAATG
The DNA here is from genome assembly GCF_963930625.1 of Muntiacus reevesi. NCBI lineage: Eukaryota > Metazoa > Chordata > Mammalia > Artiodactyla > Cervidae > Muntiacus > Muntiacus reevesi. The sequence goes on from NC_089264.1 coordinate 47,703,725, forward strand.
AGAATTCCACAAGAAGAGACAAACTCTGTTTTTGTGATTCCATAGGCACCTAGCTCACAACCAGAAAGTAAGGCACACCATTGCTATTTTTATTGGTGAGGAAAAGAATGGAGACAATTTATGTAAAATATTTGGAATATTCCTGGCACAAAGTGACTTGGAGATAAATTATAGATATAATGTATTAGCAAGTATTGATTGATTCATTCACTTTTCTCCCAATGAGAATTACATGCATTAGTCATATAATGAGAAAGAAGAAACTGTTCAGAGGACACTCCAAGACTTAGTGACTTAAGACAATAGCATTTATTAGTGGTTGGGTGCTTCTTCTCATTAGAGGATGGTGACCTCTTGCTGGCGGGGCTCCTCTGCCCCTCTGGCCCACTGGGGGTTGTCTGGGGGTGGCTTTACTTGGCTAGCCTCTCTCACTTGTTTTATGCTGGAGCAACAGGGTGACTCTACCCCAGAAGCTTATATTTTTCTCATTGCTTGGTCAAAACAAAACAAAAGCCAGGAGTACCCAACCACTGGAAGTGTTACAGTGCTGCTTCTACCTCATTCCACTGTCCAAAACAAGTCCCAAGGCCAGGCCTGATTTAGTCTGAGAAGGCACACCCTTCCACATGATGGGAGAAGCTGCAAAGTTAAATGGCAAAATAGGCAGAAAATGGTACAGGAAAGGGGAGAAAATTGTGAGCATTTTAGGAAATTTCTATGAAAATCACACTAAAGAATCATTGATAACTCTAATTTTGGAATATCTATAACAATTTTTACTACTCTGAAGTTGTCATCCTGTCTTTTCCCATATAAAACAGAACAGCACAAACAAAAACAAGAAACCTAAACAATTGAGCCATAAAACAAACTGATAGATATAATAGGATCAAATTTGGTGTTAAGTTGCTCCATGAGGGAGATTAATTTATTCAGAAGTTAAAATACCATAATGAACTTAGGCTGACTCTTCACATTTCAGTTGAGTTCAGTTCAGTTTAGTTGCTCAGTCGTGTCCAGGTCTTTGCAACCCCATGGACTGCAGCATGCCAGGCCTCTCTGTCCATCACCAAATCCTGGAGTTTACTCAAACTCATGTCCATTGAGTCGGTGATGCCATCCAACCATCTCATCCTCTGTCATCCCCTTGTCCTCCCACCTTCAATCTTTCCCACCATCAGGGTCTTTTCTAATAACTTAGTTCTTCCTATTAGGTGGCCAAAATATTGAGGTTTCAGCTTTAGCATCAGTCCTTCCAATGAACACCCAGGACTGATTTCCTTTAGATGGACTGGTTGGATCTCCTTGCAGTCCAAGCGACTCTCAAGAGTCTTCTCCGACACCACAGTTCAAAAGCATCAATTCTTCGACTCTCAGCTTTCTTTATAGTCCAACTCTCACATCCATACATGACTACTGGAAAAACCATAGCTTTGACTAGATGGACCTTTGTTGGCAAAGCAACGTCTCTGCTTTTTAATATGCTGTCTAGGCTGGTCATAACTTTTCTTCTGAGGAGCAAGCATCTTTTAATTTCATGGCTGAAGTCACCATTTGCAGTGATTTTGGAGCCTAAAAAAATAAAGTCTGTCACTGTTTCTACTGTTTCCCTATCTGTTTGCCATGAAGTGATGGAACCAGATGCCGTAATCTTAGCTTTCTGAATGCTGAGTTTTAAGCCAACTTTTTACTCTCCTCTTTCTCTTTCATCAGAGGCTCTTTAGTTCTCCTTTGCTTTCTGCCATAAGGGTGGTGTCTTCTGCATATCTGAGGTTATTGATATATCTCCCAGCAATCTTGATTCCAGCTTGTGCTTCATCCAACCCAATGTATTCTCCTGATGTACTCTGCATATAAGTTAAATAAGCAGGGTGACAATATACAGCTTTGACGTACTCCTTTTCCTATCTGGATCCAGTCTGTTGTTTCATGTCCAGTTACGACTGTTGCTTCCTGACCTGCATACAGCATTTTCAAGAGGCAGGTCAGGTGGTCTGGTATTCCCATCGCTTTAAGAATCACCCAGTCAAAGGCTTTGACATAGTCAATAAAGCAGAAATAGATGTTTTTTCTGAAACTCTCTTGCGTTTTCAATGATCCAGCGGATGTTGGCAATTTGACCTCTGGTTCCTCTGCCTTTTTTAAAACCAACTTGAACATCTGGAAGTTCCTGGCTCACATACTGTTCATCTTCACTTTTATTTAAATTTTAGTATACAGAGGATAGGACAAAAATATGTTCCTTGCCATGGGCTTCTCATAAGTATAACAATTTCAAGGACTTATTTGAAATTTTAAGCACACAGATAGTCTCCTGTTTGAAACTATAAAAGGCATGGTTTGCTTTCCCAAAACTGTGTTACTGAATACCCAATATGAGCATTCTGCCCTGGCTTGCCATCGATACAGGCAGTGTTTCACCTGATACTGATAATCTAAGTGATAGATTCATAAATTATTCTTTCATTTTTCTATAAATTAGGCAGATTTCATAAGAATCTTGCCTTAGACTTATGACAGCTATCTGGTATTTTTAGCTTTAGTGTGAACTGACTGGTGTCAAAGGGAATATGTGGTGTAGCTGAAGGCTCAATGTTGTTCACCAGAAAATACGGATAGAACAATCACCATCAGAGCATTTACTGAATACTCAAAACAGCTTGGTTGCATGAGTCCCCTCTAAGTTTGTTTTATGTATTATTCATTGAATTAAATATTCACAGCAACAATGCAAGATATGGGCTAAACTATTTTTAGCCTAGTTTGCGACTAAAGAAACTCAGGCAAAGAGTATTAAAATTTTCCCAAGTTCATATATCTTATTGTTGGAGCTACGATTCCAATACAGACACTGGCGGCAAAGTTACAACACTCACCATCCTGGATAATGGATGTGCCTCCTCATGCAAACAACCACCATGAAACCAATGATTTATTATTGATTATATAGTATTTTCCTGCCAAGAAAATTGATGCCACATACTTAACGTGTGGCTGAGATTAAGTTCAATTAGTGACTCTCTACTGGCAAAGTTTACTATGCCTGAAAAATTGAATAAGAAATATAGACTATGTTGTTGTTGTTCAGTCACTAAGTTGAGTCCAACTCTTTGCAACCTCACGCACTGTAGCAGACCAGACTCCTCTGTCTTCCACTATCTCCCGTGGAGTTGGCTCAAATTCTTGTCCACTGAGTTGGTGACACTATCTAACCATCTCACCCTCTACCACTCCCTTCTCCTTTTGCCTTCAATCTTTCCCAGCATCAGGGTCTTTTCCAATGAGCTATGGAATATGCTTATTTGACTAAGCTGTTTAGTGGAAAGAGAAAAAAGACTCATCAAATATCTGATACTTTCTTACAATTTTGAATTATGTTAATGACTTGCTGGCAACCCTCATGTTTTGTCATTTTTTTCCTGAAAAGCATCTGCAAATATTTTATTTGTTCATTATGGAAACTAAAAGATGTGACATTCCATTAGACATAAAATGAGTTGTGCTGATTAAGCTGAAAGATTGAAAATGAGTCTGTCATCTCATGTATACCACAAAAGATATTGCTGAGGGAAATCTGTTGTTTTCACCAAACAGTTCATGACTCTGGATATCAGAGAACAAATCTTAAGGCTTAGAACACCAAAAACAATCTATATCATCTAAGGGTCAAGTTAATATTCATGTAGGAAATGTTGTCATGACCTGTTTAAAATTATTTAAGTCTGTTTTTATCAATAGAAATTCATATTGAGATTCACATTACATATATAATAGAATCTCCTTGAGGTCTACTCTGGTTGAGATCGGGATATTTGTGATTTCATAAAGGTTTAATTCTAAAATATGTGGTTCATACTTATTCTTGAAAACTGTATTATTCTCACAAGTTACAAATTTCTCCATGCCTCTTATTGTTGTTCAGTCGCTAAGTCATGTCTGACTCTTTGTGACCCCATGACTGCAGCATGCCAGGCTTCCGTGTCCTTCACCATCTCCTCATGTCCATAGAGTCAGTGATGCTATCCAACCATCTCATCCTCTGTTGTCCCCTTCTTATATGTCCCTTATATGTGGCCTAAAGCATATTTTGTTGTTTGCAATAGAGAATAATATTTAGGAAGAAGTTCATTATTTTTAGTAATTTACTACCTTAAATATAAATAATATGTATATTTATTCCCAGCTTTCATATGTGGACATCTCCATTCATGATAAGATAAACAAGAATAGCAGGAACTCCACTCAGAGGCACAGAAGTTCAAGCATCACATATTCTGATGATAATAAGTCATTCTGTGTTATGGACACCCTAAGAACAAGTAGCGGAAAATGAGGCATCTCCCAACCCTACTGTGCCTTATAGTAATTACTTCGGAGTTTCCCCTATGTTGAATCATTCCCATAAAGGATTGTAGTTTGTATATATTTTTCTTTTATACTCTAGCTATTGACTTCAACTTTACTCTTAGGATGTCATGGACTCAGGAGATAGACTGAGTTCGAATTCAGATGAGGGTACTGACATGCAGAGATGTGGGTAAGTGACTTACCCTTTATGGGACCCATCAAAACTAGTACCAAAAAGTGAGGGAAAAATTAAATGGGTTAATAAATAAGCATTTAGAGCCACGGCTGGCATATAATAATGAAAGTGAAAGTCACTCATCATGTCAGACTCTTTGCGTCCCCAAGGACTGTAGCCTGCCAAGCTCCTCTGTCCATGGGATTCTCCAGGTATATAAGCAGTTTATAAGCATTCTATAAATGCTCTAAATTCTAGGAGTTTAGTGTGGGGAGAGATGTTAGGTAACTGAGATGTCTATTTTTCTTGAAGTTTCTTTGAATCCCATTTGTCTGCCTTTTTACTTACTCACCTACAAGAGCAATGGAAACATTCCCTCAGTTGATTAAACTGATCAGGTTCAGTGATTTTGTGTGTCGTTCCTTAAGCAGATAAGGTTTAATTTCTAGAATGTGATACCAGAACCCTATAGACATGTCATTCTTCCCAAAATTAGATATATATAGGTTTGAAGTCCTGTGTCCAGAGCTGTCTTATCTAAATGTTTTTCTTGGACTTTATGTAGAACTGGTGTATTTGATTTGTACAATGATTTATATCTCCATAAATGTTATTACTAGGAGAGCAAAGAAAATGCAATATTTAGAATTACTATAAAGAATCAAAGCCACTTGAATCTCTACTTAAGGCCTTTCATGAGGCAAAGCATTTTGGAATGAGAATCTCTCTTTATCAATAGTATATGTTCAGTTGGTGTAGCATGCTGTGAGTTCTCAGGATGAAGAGGACTCGCAAATCCATGAAGCAAAGCCTCTTTGTTGTTTACAGTTTTTAAAATAAATTGTTTCAGTTCTCTGTGGGGTTGTTGCCTGTTGAGAAGAACCTCATAATTAAAAACAGAACTGGAATGGAATCATAATGCAGGTATTTTGACAATGAAGGCACCTGGTATATTGTCTTGAAATAAACTGACCTGTGGTTATTATGGATAGTGTTCTTTCTAGGCGGGATTTGCATAACTACAGAGAATTAGTCCCTCTGCCCATCCTTTTGAAAAGAGCACAGAGTATTTAGTAGAGAGGAGATAATTATGCTATTTGGGATAATAGTTTGATTTACTGTCTAGGACTGCTATTCTTTACACTACATGAATTTCAGGATAATTATTCAGATCCTGTTTAGATGAAAGCTGATTCATTTTTTCAGGTTTTCCTTTACACTCCCTTTTTATCCTTATTGTTATTTTTTAAGCAAACAAGTCTAGCATTGCAAGCAAAAGTGCTATTTAATATTAAAATTGACCTTCTTTTGTCTGTACTTAGAATTCATCTATTGAAAATTTTGAATTGTCATAGATCAAGTCTGTACAAATTATGACTGTTTTTTTTGTTCAGTATTTTGCTAGAATATCTCTTGCCTAGCATTTATGAACTTCCTAAGGGCTTCCCAGGTGGTGCTAGTGGCAAAGAACCCCTCCGCTAATGCAATAGACACAGTTCAACCCCTGGGTATGGAAGACCTCCTGGAGGAGGGCAGGGCAACCCACCCAGTATTCTCGCCTGGAGAATCTCATGGACAGTTAAGCCTGGTGGGCTACAGTCCATGGGGTCGCAACGATTCAGACATGACTAAAGTAGCTTAGCACAGCACAGCACACGGTAACTACCTATGCATGTGTGTGTGTGTATATATATGTATGTAAATTCCTTCTTCAAATGGGATGGAATGTATATCAGCAAGATCAAATGGCAAGTTGAAGGAATCATTCATTTGATTTTCTGTTGAGAGGCATCCATGGAATAAAGTTAAATATATTTTTTGTGTTTTAATATAATAAACTATTTATGTTTTATATCTGAAAAACTTAACCAGAATAAATCCTTATCTACAAGAACATATTGCATATTATTTCCTCCTCTTCTACATTGGTAAATTAACTCTGACTTTTGTGACATAGGAGAGCTAAAATTAAGCAATTTTATGGCTTGTTCTATAAATTATCCATTTATAGTATCATACTGCATAAGCCAACCCAAGAGTTTACTTAAATACAATCAGACGTTTACTTTATTCTGTGTAGTTTCAAGAATTATGTTTAACATACCCCCAGAAATAAAACAGGATATTTTACAAATTGAATTTTGACCATGTGGTTATGAGAAATTTTGCAAATCACAAAATAACTCAGTGATAATCTGCCATACCCTTAAAGCATTGTCAATTTATAGACAGTTTTATAAATTTAAAAGTTAGGCATTGTAACTACATAAGCCTATCTTTAAATGGTTTTCATATCATTCTGTATTTATTTTTAAGTTAAAAACTTGTCTAATCAAAGAAATCACCTCATGTAATTAAGCTATACTACTACTTCTGACATTTAATTGATGGGTTATTACATATTTGTGTGGCATCTGTGGATCCATAATAAATGTATGTATTAATATTATTTGAAACATCCAGAATCCTTGAGATACTGCCTCCCAGGTAAAATGATCATAATCCTATTAGTCTTTCAAATCTGTATTCAAAATACTTTCCTTTTGTGAGAAAGGGAGAGATAGGGGGATAAAAAGGAGGGAGGGAGTGGGGAGAGAGAGAGACTTGGGCATGTACAACTGTTACAACAAGCAGAACTCCTATTATTAAATCAGATCCCTTAAATAAAATATGTGAGAGCTGTCTTTCAAAGACTTCTCTTAAAGCATGAAATTGTTATATGGCATCCTAATTTAGCCAGTCCACAAAGCTATCTGTGATGGCAGAAAAAGGTTCTTTCTTAAAATGGATGCTTCAGTCTTTTCCTCCCAGTAGCTATTCAACGTTCTTTGTCTATTTATATTCATTATTGCCGCTGTAGGAACAGTGCGGGTTTTCATTACTTCATTGGCATGGGATGCACTGATTCAGTTTTGCTGTCAGTTCTGACCTCTTTCTTTCCCTCCCCCACTTTCACTTACTGAAAATCTACAAATAAAAGAAACAACATACACAGTATAATATAGTACAAAGTAAATAGCACATCACAAATTAAGTTGTCATGTTTAGCTTGAATTTAACAGAATTGCATCTGTTGAACAAAGGACACAGAAGCTGATGAACAAACAGTATAATTTGATGATTTTTTTGTATGTAATAATTTTTTAAAGGGTGCTCAGTATTATTATCATTCCTCTGAATTTTTGTTGTGTTATTAAAGTGGATATTTTTTATTCCACTTAATATATTCAATTGGGAAAGAAAAAGCAGTTTGGTAAGATGATTGATATGATAACTTCACAGTTTCCTTGTGAATTATTTGCAGCTATTTAGTATGAATTCTTTATTTTCAGCTCATTCGTTAATTTTCTGTGACTAGCATGATCATCTAACAAATTTTATTTTTAAAAGCTTATCATATGTGTATATTGTATAAGCTATATTCATTCATCATTATACAGAAAACTGTAGGACTCTTTATTTTCCTTAAATTTTACTGTAATACTATGAATATAAGGTAATGAATTCTTTATCATAACTCACAAAACTAGGAAAAGTATTCTTTAAAAATGCATATTCTGCGCTTTCCTTCCTTCTAATAATCATGGACAGGAGAAAGTGATATTGAATTTTAAAGCAGTTTAACAAAAGTAATTGGATCTTACACAACAGAAAATCACTTTAAAATACACATTTTGCTAGCTCAGAGAATTCAGCCTGTTATTGCTATTGAATTCACATATATTCTTTTCTTGCAAAATGGATAAGAAAAACCTCCGTTGTATTCAGATGCCTTAGGTATGGTTTAATGCTTCTCTCTTTTTCTCTCCCCCCAAATAATATTATTTACATGAGCCTAGAAAAAAAGATAATGATGTGACAACTCTTCATTCTCTTATTCCTGGGAGCTATAGAATACATTAAAAAAAAATCCTTCGCTGGGTTTAGTTTTAAAAGATACCTACAAGATCAGGTCTGGTCAGAGGAGGGGAAAACAATTATCTTAAGAGGACTGAGACTTCCTCCCTAAGAAAGCACCCCTGACCCTGAAAAAGTCTGTCTTATACTCAAAATATCTTGAAATGTCTTTTCATCTTTGTTGAGTCTCCATAAGCACCATCATATCTGATACCCTTAGAATAGTAATTCTCTGGAAAAGCATGAGACATCTTTGCTTTAACATGAATTTGATTATGAAAAGGTCCATTAACACTGTTTTACACTTTTCTGACTGTTAAAGGCAGTAACCAAATGCTATTTTAATGAGCATTTTGAGTTTAATACAAACCTGTAACCTCATGGAAGCCCACCAGCATTTGTCCAAGGCTTCACCTCCCAGTACTGACATCAGGCTTGTCAGGTCGTGCTAAAGAACCTGCCTGCCATTGCAGGAGATGTAAAAGACATGGGTTCAATCTCTGGTCAGGAAGAAGCCCTGGAGGAGCATGGCAACTCACTCCAGTATTCTTGCCTGGAGAATCCCATGGCCAGAGGAGCCTGGAGGGTGCAGTTCATAGGGTCACAAAGAGGCGGACACGACTGAAGAGCCTTAGCGCACAAGCGCTGATACTATCACTTCTCATCTGGGAGAACTGAGGTGGATAGAATTTGTGTCTTGACCTCTTATGTGGCATTTTCAGCAGTACTGACAGTATGGTTTGCACAAGTAGTTTACCAGGCTGCTTGAAAAACTCCATTCGGGTCATGATGACTTTGTCATCTGTAGAAAATTGTTGCCCCTTCCTTTTTTCCTCTCCATATAGTTTAAAATGCTAAATGAATAAAGGAGGTTGGGTATGATGAAAAAATAAAAGCAAAACAAAACAAAAAACAGTGAACCTTACTACAACTGTAAAATATGTAAATCAAGCTAAGTGTGAGCCCCGGACGTTAACTGAATTAGAACATTCTGACTGAAATTCTGTGAATTTTATTATCATGTTTGCTGGATTGTGTTTTGCAATTTTAAGCAACAAAGGAAGACTTAAGGCACTTTGGAATCTGTCTTGAGTAAAAGCTTAGTTAACCGATTTACCTAGGCTATCCTCTTCTTCCATACTACCATAGGTTCCAGCTCAAACCAGCGATGAGTGATAAATGTTAGAGCTGTTTATTTCCTTTAGTTCTGTTAAAGGCATTGAGCTTTTCAACAGGTAATACTCAAAACTCCTGTATATATTTGATACATTCAACTGAGCAATAAGTATCATAATGCTGAGATGTAGTTAATATTTTATTATTCATTAATTCATTTATTCCACAATTATTCATCATGTATCTAAATGTGCCAAGTTATATTCTAGGAAGGATATTTCTCAAATCAATATTTTTTTTTTTCTTACTAGTATATTAGCATCATTATGATACTGCTAAAAATGCAAGATTTCCAACTTGGATGAGGCTCTGCTTCCCTATAGAATAAAATGACAGATGGAGATAATTGGCTGAAATTTACAAGAAAAAATATCTCTTTCACCATATTCAAGGGTGAAAAAATGGTTTTGTCTTTCATCCAATACTGAGTAATGATGTTTGGAAGGTCTTGGAAGTAGAGGTCACTCTTAGTGTTGGGTAGGCTGAGTGGGGATGTTATTAATGATGTGTGTTTTGAATGTGGGTGGGGACTATTGTGGACCAACTTAGACATTTTTAATGACAAGGTCAGTGAAAAAACTAAAATTTATTTATTAAAAGGAGGATTCCTTCAACTAGCCATGTGACTTTTCTGATATGCAATTGATTCACTCTGAAGAAGAAATTGATATCTACATACCCAGTGATTACCAAGCAGTCTGTATAAAATGGAATATATAGAGTTTGTTTATTTCCTAAATATTTAAGACAATGCCAGACATGTTAGTGAAATACTAGACCCAAAACAGACAGTCATAGTTTTAACAAATTTTGATCTATGATGACTCAAAAATTCCCGATAGTTTCTAAATACAAAAAAGATCAACAATTCACATAATTTATTTTACTTCTCTTATGAAAGTCATTGGTCTCTAACTGGATTAACTTTCTTTATACACTGTCTTCCTTTCCTAGATTCTCTGGATCTTAAGATAGAATCCATGTTTAAATTAGTAGTGTAATTCCCACAGTGACTTGATAGGAGGAGGCAAGTAACTATTTCTTGAATGAATCACTGAGTGTAAAGTTTTATACTTAAGTGAGACTACCCTCTCCAAAGTCTTATAAAAACTCATCATTCCCTTTGAAATCCACATCCACCATGATAAGATAGTAGCAAAGCTTGTGGAAATTGATGAAAGTTCTGCCGTCATTATAATGCTCAGATTTACTTTGCAAGGGAACTGAAATCAGCCACTGGGAACACTCTAAAACCTCTACCAATTTTAGGTCATTAGCTGTTCTTTAGGAATGTTAAACCATTATCAAATAACACTTTTTTTTTTTTAAATGTTGTTCTAAAATATATGCCTCTGCCTAGACAAGTCATTTGGAAGTTCTTCCTTTCTGAGAAGCTAATTCATCATATTTTCAGTTTAAAAATATTTTAGTCCAAAGCATGCTTAGTGTTTAGAAACTCCTAAAAAAAGAGAGAGAGAATGTCAACCTGACTAGTATCTAATTTAAAACCTGTTTTTGGATGTTCTGCCCTCAACGGAAAGCTGTAATTTGAGTACTGACCGTGCAAATGAACACAAGCTAAAAACGGGCCACAGGAAGACCTTCTGACCAATAGTGATATTTTTTATTGAAAACACTTAAAACACTAAAGTGAGAAGAAGCTAAAAGTACTTATGTTCTAACACAATAAAGGGACTGGTTAAGACATCCTGCAAACGCTAGATGAGATTTGATACTTGAAAATCAAACTGAAAGAAATAAAAGGAAAAATTGTAAATTTCATTATGTATTTAACAGCTCCTCTTGCCTTACCCCTTTTTTAATCACTAGGGCACAGCTAAAACTTTTTGAAATGAAAGACAGATGCTGTAAAATGTGCAAGCTTTCTGTATCATGGATCTACACTTTTTTTCCCTAATGCAGTTTTTTGTTTCTTATTTCACCCGTGGTTTTTCATTAACTTGTCTACTATGTGCTGCTTCTAGATTCATTTCAAAGGCTTTTATATATTTTCTTTCTTTATGATAGGAAATGATTGATCAACTCACTCATTCTCTGTTATTTTTCATGCTGATGGGCTAATAGCCTGTAGAGTCATTTTTTAAGTTATGTTTTAGGCTTACATTACTGCCTTCCCATACACATAACAAAGAAGGGGACTGCTAGCTACAGCACAGCTTCTAATGGATTTAACCTAGGTTAATCTGTCATAAATCTGTAACCCTTGAGAGTCAATGTTTGTAGTTAATCTACACACTATATCTTAAAGCAAAGCTGAGAATCTATATAAAGTTAGTGATAAATATAAATTCTTCCACAGGTCACACATCAAGCTGAGAGGCTCATTATCTTTCTCTATTTTGCCCCCCCCCCTTTGTTTTGCTTTAATTTCTTTCTTCTTTAATTTCCTCCTAATCTTTTCTCCTTTCCTTTTTTCCTTGTTGCCATCCCCTTTCCTCTGCCTTTTTCTGTTCTTTCCTCCCTACTTCTCTTCTTCCCCCTGTGTATTTTTCCATTCTTTTTCTTGCAATTCATTTGTCTTCCCTGACTTTCCCACTATTTTTCTTAAAGTTTTCTTCTATTACTTTTCTTTCTTTGTAAATTTTTCAGTCTCTATGTTATATTTACCACATGTTCACTGAAGACCAGGTAGGCATAATGGAAAAAAAAAAACAGATGATAAAATGAAGATCCTGGCCTGCTTCCTTATTCCCTTCATTCTGTTCTTTCTTAAACATGTTTATTAAAAACATGTTATGTGTACATGTCTAGTAATGTGAGGTCCAGAATTGTGTTTTTCTTCACAACATTCCTAGAAATATTTAGGGAAGCAGTGATTAAACAAAGTTAATTAGCTTGCAACAAGTTTATACAATGAGTGGTTGGATTAGAACGTGACCATCTACTACAGAATCCCAGCTAAGCCAAATTCTTTATACCTTTTTCACTTTCTAGATTTCTTTTTTTAGGCAAGTCACTTGACAACTGTCTCATAATTTCAGCCCTCTGGGAAATGGGCACCACATTTGCCTCTTTATCTTCTCAGTCGAAGAGATGACCTAGTCTCTAGATGGTGATTATGATGATGATGCTTGCTTGCCCTTACATAGCGTTGTGTACCCAAAGCTGTCCTTATCACTTTATATGGATAAATTCAGTCCATTCAGAGTGACAGCCTGGCTATTCATCTTAATGAACATTGCTGTGCTGAGTATAATTGGCACATGGTCACTATTCACAGGGCTTCCAAGGTGGCACAGTGGTAAAGAATCCCCTTGCAATGCAGGAGATGCAGGTTCCATACCTGGGTCAGGAAGACCCTCTGGAGGAGGAAATGGCAACCCACTCCAATATTCTTGCCTGGAAAATTCCGCGGACAGAGGAGCATATCAGGCTACAATCCTTGGGGTTGCAAAGAGTCAGACACACCTGAGCGACTGAGCATGTGCACTATTCCATATTTAGACAAAAAGATGTCTCCAGGCTATTACAACTTGTGCAAATTGCATCCTTATTTCCACGTCCAGGTGCTGCAAGGGGAAAAAAAAAGGACATTTTCAACCAAACTCAATTTAAGTTGAATAGAATGTTGATTTAAGACAAATTTGAGAAGAGGAAGCAATATATATGAATTGGCAGGCTATTTTTTTTTTAATATAACAGAAAAGCACAAGAAAGGAAGGAAAAGTGAAAATACCAATAGCTATGGACAGTTTTCTTCAGTGTAGAGGAACAAACCAGAAGGACTACCATGTAAATGATAACTTAAAAATTCAAGAATAATTAATTAAAGAGCAACTTGGTTATTTAGAGCTGATAGGCTAGGTTTGTACTAAACAGCACTGTAATATTCTGTGGATGCTTAGCTATTTAAGATACCTTATTTCTACAGACTTCTTATGTGCCTATATCTCTTGAGGTATAGTCAGGAAAACATGATTACTAGTTGAGAAATTGTAGTTGTTGTTAGTTTTCTTTATTGAGAAAAACATTTCCAAACTCCAAATAGGAACCACACTGAACATTTTGGAACAATTACCAGGTGAGGAGGTAAGACATATCACACACCAAAAATTATTTATTTTCAGTTACTTAAAACTTTTTATCGTTTGAAATAGTCAAATCTAGCATCATGATAGTGGCTTGGTGATCCTCTGTAGGTCCAATCTGTAGCAAAAGAAATGTGGATCTTTTCACTTATCCACAAGACGGCTGGTTTAATGGTCTTTCCCAACAGGAAACATTTTATAGTGCTTCTTCTTGGTTGGTAGTGTGTGTGTGTGTGTGTGTGTGTGTGTGTGTGTGTGTGAGCGTTCAGTTGCTGAGTCATGTCCGACTCTGCAACACCGTGAACTATATAGCCCTTCAGGAGTTTTCTGTCCATAAAATTTTCCAGGCAAGTATACTGGAGCAGATTGCCATTTCCTCTTTCAGGTGATCGAACCGGTGTCTCTTGCATTGGCAGGCAGGTTCAATGGCAACCCACTCCAGTATTCTTGCCTGGAGAATTCCATGGATAGAGGAACCTGGCAGGCTACAGTCCATGGGGTCACCAAGAGTCGGACAGGACTGAGCGACTAGCATACACAGGGTTAAATATTCAGCATCATCATTATTACATCTGAATCACTATTTACCCAGAAGTTTTTTAATGCAAAGGAGAAGCAGGTCTGATGCTGACTATTTTGGAATATTTAGCCCTAACTATCTGGACACACTATAAGCATGAGCATGTTTTATTTTACTAGTTTCCCATATTCATGAATAATGTATAACTAGTCATACTTCTCAGATCATCTTAATTCTGAATCCTCAACCTGACTGCAATTCTTAAATGCATTTAATCATGCCAAATCCCCATGTGTTCTTTGGAAGCCATATAGGCATATCATGAGCAGATAATTAGTCCTTATTTTGACTGGACAACATTTTAAATAGTTAAATGACATTTCTTAATACAGCCTAAAGGAGAAATGAATCCCTTAAGTCACTGCTAGCTTTTATTCAGAAAGGCAAGTTCTCCTTGACAGTTACTTTAAAAGACAAGTTGTCTCAAGATATTTGTTTTCCCTTTTAAATTCTCTTGCTTTTGCACTTAAGCTCTGCATTATTTAGGCTAGTTAACATGCAGAACAGAAAGCTGTTTCTTAACTTTTTCCCCCTCTTTTGAAGATAATTTAATTCACATTAACTGAGATTCTGCACCTTTTATACTTTCTGATCTGTTTAAAGATTCTTTAAACTCTTTTTTTTTTCTTTTAAATGCTGATACACTTGTAAAGTCCACCCAAGTAATAATTTAAAGATTATACTGTGTTGAAGGCACATAATCTCTTTAACTTTCTCAATTTTACCATCGTTCCATGACCTTATATTTTTTTAAAGCAGCAAATTAGAATTTAAGCGGTAAAAATGTGATTTTAAAGTGAGAAAAATAATAATTATGTAAAAATTGTTTCTTTGGGAGAAATGAGAGATTATACCTAGTTGAGTAGATGACAGAGTACTAATTATTATTTACAGCCTTTAATATTGTATTCTTGCAAGTAACAATAGATTGTTTCAATTAGCATTGAAAAGCTGGTAATTATAAAATATAATGCTATTTGTCAGAAAAATCGCTGCCTTATGCACACGTAATCTGTGAAATTAAATTACTCTGTACTTCTTCTCAGTTTCCTGTAATATGCATTTTTTACATGTATTGATTTAAATAATTTAGAAAGAAACTTAAAAGACATCTTTTTTCACAAACTATTTTGGGGCTTTATTTAAAAGATATTTTTTGGCACTCTAACTGATAATGCAAAAACATGAATTTATAGTCTTTCATATGTGAAAGAGGGCTTCCTCTTAGGTGGCGCTATTGGTAAAGAACGTGCCTGCCTATGCAGAAGACACGAGATTAGGGTTTGGTCCCTGGGTCAGGAAGATCCTCTGGAGGTGGGCGTGGCTAACCACTCCTGTGTTCTTGCCTGGAGAATCCCATGGACAGAGGAGCCTGGCAGGATCCAGTCTATAGGGTTATACAGAGTTGGACACGGCTGAAGCGACTTAGCGCACATATGTGAAATATTTTATGTATTTCTGTATAATTAATTGGCACATATTCTAAAAATGCAACCTTTAATTATACCAAGAAAAGAGGACATTTATAAAAATATATATTTTTTGATAATTTGTAATCAGTATTCTCCCATCTAAATATATGTGTGGAAAAGACATAGAATAGAAGTTAGAACAGTAATGATAGCAGTAGAAAAATATACCAAGTGTTTCTATATGTAGATACTTATACAAAGCACAAAACATGCTTGTCTCATTTAATCCTCAGAACAACCCATGAGATAGATGCCATTAAGTAACTTGCCCGAGGTTACTTTGCTGGTAAGTGGCAGAATGTGAACTCAATCAAACTTCCTTAGCTTAGATCCCAGGGTGTTAATCACACTGATTCATTGATTCCCACTAGTGTAGGAATGAAAGTAAAGATTTTCCCACAGTGAAAGTAAAAGTTTGCACTGTGCGTGGTTCCTTGGTTTGGGCTCCAAGATACTATCATGAAAAAAGTGTGATGTGTATTAAGTATACTTGAAGGCACCACTTTTACCTCATTCTCTTTTAAAATACATGCATTTTCCTCATCCCTACAGGTTAAATCTCAGACTCATGGATTGCATCTATATAGTCTCAAATCATCTAAAAATATGTATGCAGTTACCTGATTAATACAGGGTTAAATAAATATGACTCAAATATTTCTTTGTCTTCATTTTCTCTTAAGAAATCAGTACAGTCAGGTTTTCTTTCCCAATTTAACCAACCCAATTGTGATTATTATGTCCTACATAATCTCTCTGATGCTTTGTTTGCTAGAAATAACCATCATACTTCTTTCTTCTATTCTTAAAGCATTTATTTCCATTTCTCACATTCACCTCACCAAGGAGTGGCTTGGCATCTGCCATTCTCAGAAGTTCAGCCCAGCATGCTATGGTTTCCAAACTTGGCTTTTCTGTCTCTGGGATGACAGTGATCTCAAACCTCATAATTGAGGTGTCTTTTTACCATGTAGAATTAAAAATAGACCAATATTGTGAAGATGCAACCTTTTCTTAGCTGAATATGGCTTTAATAATAGGAGAAGTTTGAGGCTTTTTACCAACATAGTAATTTAGACTCCTTATTTTGACTTAGATACAAAATTCTTCATCCATTCAGAGACCAACTGAGGGGTAGCTGTGAGAGAAGGAACCAAGAAAAACAGTCGTTTCCCAAAATCATTTTGGTCCTGGAACTTCTACGCACATGCTTCTTAAGTTTTCACCTTTCTTTCTGTCCAAACTAAAAATGTTCCCCTTATTTCAAGCTAAGTCTACTGAGATTCTTAGTATACCTGAAGATACTGTTTTTCCAGCTTTCTTCTCCTATGGATAGGAAAATGCTTTTCTGCTTTAATTCAGCTTAGAAATAGATAATTCTTTTCAAGCTTATGACACGAGTTTACAGTATGTTAATGTGTTATTAATGGAACAGGAGTATGTATAGCAGTTAACAGCACAACACTGAAGTCAGAATGTCTGTGTTTGCAACCTCATTCTTTCATTCTCTAGATGCAAACTTGTGAAAAACTCATTTATCTTTTTTATGCCTTACTTTCTTCATCTGTAAAATGGGGTCAGTATACAACCTGTATCACAAGATTGCTGTGAGAATTGAATGAACTAATATATGTTTTAGAATAGTGCCTGATATATCAATATTTCCTGAATGAATGAATATACTTTTTCAGGTTATGTTACCATAATAGTGCTATCTACCTTCCCTGAACCTGAAAGCTTCATGCCAGCTTTGTGAAGGAAAGTTCATCTCTTATTTTCTTGCATAGTTCAAATTCCTCTGAGTTCCTCTGTCCTGCCATAGCATGTCCCGATTCCATTAGTCCTTGGCTTATTTGCAGACAGAGAATATTGACAAATTAGCAACATTCTCACCAAATGATTCACTGAAGTACTCATGGGGTACAATCCAATGATTAATATAGTACACGTAAATTTTAAGTATGTCATTTAAAGGAAATTCCCAAAGCATATGCGTCAGTGGTGATTCTCATTGCAATATTTGTAGTTTTATCCTTTTTTTCCTTTTTTTTTTTTTTGTATAGAATTGACACATTTGAATCGTACACGACTCAGGGCAAAACAAAGCTTGCTAAAGTTAATTCCATCCAACCAGTCTTCTTTGCCTAAGAGCCAGTGAAGCTAATTCACTGAACACATGGAAAAATTTGTTTACACCATGAAACCTCTTTTCCTATGCAATGCCCACTACTGGGCAAATTCCAAACTGACAACATTGGCAGAAAATTAAAAAAACTTAAATAAAAAACATGCATGGCAGATGGTAGAGATAAATAGTTGATCATCACTGTCTGCTAATCTCACTGTACTCTGCATTGTTGCATTACCATAATTTTGCAATGATTATCTGTGAAATTATGTTGACTGTTAAGCTCTGATTCATGCATTTCTCGTGTCATTTGCAGAAGAGATGACATTCTAATTGCAGTCCTGATTTTTTTTCACTCTGAGTTTGTTAAGCGCAGACACATTTTACTTAAAAAAAAAAAAAAGAAACCTAAATGTATGTAATTTGACATTGTGACAGATTAATACTTAGGCATTAGACCAGTGGTACAAGTAGACAGCTTAAATGTGTCCTACATCTTAATGTCTACATGACTTTTAAGAAGTCACATTAAGTCCTCCTTTTTTAAAGGGTCTGTTGCCATTTTGCTGATTGAAATAAAGTATATCAGAGGATTTAACTGGATTATGAGAAGGCTCATCACAATTACATATAATTCTAGGAAATTGGGATTTGGGGAATTAACTGTAAATTCAGAATGTCTCAAAATAAGAGACTGTATTTACAGTAGACTTCCTGAAGTGATTATTGGGGATGTGGCTAACTCATTCTTTAAGTTATCTGAATTCCTTTTTAATAAGGATAGCACTTGAGTCTCTAAAGTACAATTTGAAATGACAGCTAAAAGTACAATTGAAAATTAACCTGACATTGTGTGCGAATTAAAGTTATGTTTTATATTAGATATCATAGAATATATAACTTCCTCAGAAATAGCCAAAAATATACTGATTTCCACATGGTATTATTTAAATTATAGATTCAATGTGGCCCAGAAAAATATGTCTACTTTATATGGGGACCAAATACATATATATAAATTTACATACCCTTATTGAAAAATCTACAATAAAATATTTGCAAAATAATGTGAACATAGTATGAGCCAGTTATAACCTTATAAATAGCTTCAGCCACCAACCAGGTGATCTTGGTTCTCTGTTTGAAAAGTACTGATCTAAACTGCCCATGATCCTACTCACTTAACATGTACCCATAAAGTCGCTATGAAAAGGCAAATAAAATTTGTTGAATTGAAATAGGTTGGCACATTGCCTACAATAGTTCCTATTAAAATACACCCACATTACAAGAATGAGAGAAGAGAGCTTTCTTCTTTTCATTTTCCATCACATAGAATACCTTTCCTTCATGCTTTGAAATTTCTCTTCTATGATACAAGCTGTGTATAAGCCAGAAATAAATTTCATTTCCCAAGTTTATTATTGAAAGATTCATAGAACTGCCAACTAGAGGTCCTGAAAACATTAAAGTAACTATAAAATAGCTACCACTTGTGAGCAAAGAAGCTTAACAAATTAGTTCATATGTGTAATCTTGTGACTACTAAGTATAAGCTTTTCTCATTAGACTTTACTTTGCACCCACTACTGCTTCTAGTGATCCCACTAGCCTGCCCCAGGCTTAGGACTGCATTTTATTTTCTAAAATATATCCATGGGCTATTTCAATCAATTGCATTGTTCTACTGGAAAATAAATCTCAGCTAGAGAAATTATAGGACAGGCTCTGAAAGGGGGTAAGGAGAGTGGGCGGGTTCAGTTCAGTTCAGTCGCTCAGTCGTGTCCGACTCTTTGCGACCCCATGAACCACAGCACGCCAGGCCTCCCTGTCCATCACCAACTCCCCGAGTTTACTCAAACTCATGTCCTTCAAGTCGGCGATGCCATCCAGCCATCTCATCCTCTGTCATCCCCTTCTCGTCCTGCCCCCAATCCCTCCCAGCATCAGGGTCTTTTCCAATGAGTCAGCTCTTTGCATCAGGTGGCCAAAGTATTGGAGTTTCATCTTCAGCGTCAGTCCTTCCCATGAACACCCAGGACTGATCTCCTTTAGGATGAACTGGTTGGATCTCCTTGCAGTCCAAGGGACTCTCAAGAGTCTTCTCCAACACCACAGTTCAAAAGCATCAATTCTTTGGTGCTCAGCTTTCTTCACAGTCCAACTCTCACATCCATACATGACCACTGGAAAAACTATAGCTTTGACTAGATGGACATTTGTTGGCAAAGTAATGTCTCTGCTTTTTGATATGCTGTCTAGGTTGGATATTACTTTCCTTCCAAGGAGTAAGCATCTTTTAATTTCATGGCTGAGGTCACCACCTGCAGTGATTTTGGAGCCCCCCAAAATAAAGTCTGATGCTGTTTCCACTGTTTCCCTATCTAAGGGTAGAGAAGTTTATTCAGATCTGTATATAGTGAACAAACAAATAGAATCTACTTCACCTTCTGTACTTGCCAATTGCATTGTGTTTGTGATTGCATATGTCCTTATCCTCCTTTTACCTCTATTTACCTGTGGCCATTGTGGAGTTAGACAGAATCATCAGAGACAACATGCAATCTGTTTCCCCACCACATTTTTCATCCATCATTCAAAAAGCACATATTGATTATATTACCAGCTTGGTGCTAGTATCCCAAGTACACAGTTTAGTAACTTGTGAAGTGAATTCAAGCCATGGGGAGTATCCTTTAACAGAAAAACTCACATGAATGGGTAGCAGATTTCTGCAATATATTAAATGCTGTGGTAGAGAAAGACGGGCTTCCCTGGTGGCTCAAGGGTAGAGAATCTGTCTGCCAATGCAGAAGTCTTGGTTTTTATTCCTGGGTTGGGAAGGTCCCTTGGAAAAGGGGATCTGGAAAAGGAAACAATGACCCACTCCAGTACTTTTGCCTGGGAAATCCCATGGACAGAAAGAGAAGAACCTGACAGGCTACAGGCCGTGAGGTCACAAAAGAGTTGGACACAACTTAGAGACTGAACAACTCCAAGGGGAGACATATGATGAGGACTAGAGACGTAAAGAGAAGTCAGAGTTAGACAGCCTGGTTAGGCGAAATCTCCAAGTTGACATGTTGAAACTAGGTTTTGGAAGATTTGTGGGAGACAGATAAGAAGCCAAGGAATAGCGGAAGAGGCAGCACGTTAGAGCCATGAAGGCCTGGAACAGCAAGGGACTTTCTAGAAATGACAGCTCCAGTAGGTCTGTTGAAGTGGTAAAAGGGAACGTGTAAGAACAGAAAGAGATCAGGGTCAGGAGTAGGCAGGATTCAGATCTTGAAGGAATTTCTATGTAGAAATACAAAGTTTGAAACTTATACTGAAATTTTTAGAAGAGAGTTTTAAACTAGGGAGAGATTTATTCTACTTACTGTTCTTAAAATAATCATAAAGGTGCCTTTTTTTTTCAATTAGAAGCTCTCCTACTAATTACTAAGAGGGAACAGGCTTAACAAAGAGACAAATATGACACAAGGAATAAATATCAGGAAATCACAAAAGCATCATAATAATTTGACAGAGACCTCATTAAGATTGTACTCTGGTACCTGGTTCTCCTTCCTGTATGTTATGTCAAATTCTTTTTCTTTTCTCTTCTTGAGAATCACACTACCCAAAGAGAGAAAGCCTTAATAATTCCGAGACAGCTCTCACTGAGGAACTAGGAAGAACATGGTATCACTCAGAAAGGTGAGCTCTTAGTACTTTGCTGAACTTTATTGATCAGTCAGATACAAATAATTTGGACAATTAGATACTAAGGTATAGAAAATTTTTTTAAATTATAAAAAAATCTTGAACAGAGTAAATATAACTCAAAAATCAAAGTTTTTCCACTCCATTCCCTCTAATGGATAAATATGGGTAGATAGGACCAAATGCTTCAAGTCTACCCTGATCGTCCCCTGATCTTCCTCTGAGAAGTGGTGGGAGTATATATCTGTTGCCTATTGCAACTGTAACAAATTATGAAAAACATAGTGCTTTGAAACAACAAAAATGTATCTTCTTACAGTTCTGTACCTGAGAAGTCTGACCTGGGTCTCTGGGGGCTAAAATCAAAGTCTCTGCAGTGCTGCCTCCCTTTCTGGAAGCTGGAGGAGACAGCCTGTTTCCTTATCTTTTTCAATTATTAGTGTGTGCTCACATCATTTGTTTTATAACCTGCCACCTTATAAAATCCCTATTTTAAGGAGAGTTTATTAGGAAACTTAATACCCCTTGCCACCTTAGTTCTCCTTTGTCCTGTCATCTAACAAGCTCACAGATTCTGGGGACTAGGATGTAGATATTTTGGGAGGGAACCATCTTTCTGCCTACCGTAGTAAGGTTGTGGGCGCAGAATGGCATTTGCAGCATCACAGGGGGCGTTAGAAGTGCTTCTGAATTCATGCGGCATGAAAAGGTATAATGTAAGCATGAGAGGATCTCCAAAGCTTGCTCATCCTCCCATCACAGGCTCCAAGGGAGGATCAGCAATGAGGCTTCACCACTCTCTGAAGAAATCGGAAGTAAATAAAGGAAAACATTTCAATGAGCAGCAAAAATCAATGAAGCAAACTGATCCAGTGTTGCTTCATTGATTTCCCCCATTTGAGCTGCTCACTGAGTCCTGTTTGCTAGTAATCAGAAATCATTTCCTTCTTTTTTCTTTGATTTACCTGCTCTAAGCTCCCAAGCTCTTCAACACTCTTTGGTCCTAACTGTGATGGCCAATTTTAATTTTAACTGATAAACTTATTGATGAGAGTAAGGAGCCAGCATTCCAAAAGTTTTAAAACTCTCCTCATAAATGGTGTTTCAGCTCCTATTAAAAGCCTTCAGGATCTCACCTCTCAAAAGTACTCCAGAACTCAAGACTTTTGCGAAAACTTCCTCATAAAGAACACAAAGGAGGAACTCTTTGTCTTTCTCCTCAGTCACAATAACTAATAGAATTCTGTTACTACTCAACTTCTTGTTACAGGAGTGTTTTCAATAGATAAGTCATTGTATAATTATGATACATTTCAATAGGTAATTCCATGCAAATAACTTGAGAATGTATTTTTAAAATGGTCATACCATAACAATAATTGTATAGTTTCACAGGGTCACTACACTGAAGGAGAAAATGAAAAGGTATTGTGACTTTTGATGCATATATACAATGGAATATTACTCAGCTGTAAAAAATGAAATATTGATATCATATGTTATATGTAGAAGCAAAGATAAAATGGGCACCGCCTTTAAGACTACCATCTAAATATAATATTCCTACAGTTAATAGAAATCTTATATATTATTTTTAGAATAAACATCCATTCCAAAAGTTAACATTTATTGTAGGATATATATTTTACAATTTTACAACCAATATTGAAGACATTAAAGATTTAAGGTCATTACAGGAAAGTGATTCTAAATAGATACTTTCAATTCTTTTAGAAGTACCCACTTTTCACTTTACCATAAAACTAATGTGCAGTGGCTAACATGTTTTATTAATTAAAAAACTCATCTGGATCATTATTATTTTGTATATAATTCTTTCATGTCAAGAATTCATTAATTCATCTCCCTTCTAATGGTGAGTGAAGATCCTGCTGCTCACGATTCAAGACACTGGTGCAAATATAGGATGTAGGTTCTAGGAAAGAAATACATTTCAAGTTGATCAGTAACCAGTAAAATCTACCCACAATTATTAATCTGCTATCAACACAAAGCTTTATAAATTATTGGGGGTTTTTAGATAGAGGCATTTAAATGACTTACCTGCAATATTAACATAACCAAGCCTAAATTGTTTTCCTCACTTCTGTGTTGCAGAATTTGTTTGTTTTTTTGTTTCTTTTAAATCTTTCTGTCACTGAAGGTTAATTTATTTACCTTGTGATTTGTTAAATATTTTTTAGTCATTGATTTAAACTCAAAGGAAAAAAGTATAAATGTAAAAATTCCATCCATAAACATGCTGTAGACCTAACTGGCATCTTGAACTCCCCTCAAATTTTTATGCAAATTTTATGGGCACATATCTGAGTTTATTGAGGGAGGCAATGCTTCTACTTTTCATTAGATTACTAGTCTTTGACACCCAAAGCAAGCAATTTCTCACTTAAAGAAACCCAAGAGACTAGAAAAAAAAATCATGAAAACTTTTATTGTTGCAGTGGAAAAGCAAACATGAATGGCCTGAATGCTCAGAATTCCATCTATTTTCAGTGGGATAATCAATTGTCAACTTGTGTAATAAATATCCTCAATCTTTTTTGGGGTTTTATAAACTCTTCTGATCAATATTAGAGCATCTCTGCATTTTCCAGCAATTCCTTCCTTTCCTTTCACTTCCCTTAATATTCGCTTAACCTCCACTACCTCACCTCAAATTTTGCACTCGTGAAGAGTGAAATCAAAGTGAAGCCCCATCTTTGAAGTGTGTAAATAGATCACTCTCCAGCAGTCACCATACATTTTTCTGCTGCAGTGCAGTTTTCATGTGCCAACCAGCAGAATCATGTTTGAGTTGATTCAGCAAGACTGCTTGAAATCTGGCCTGCAGTCTCCACTGTATATGATAATACCACATTCAGAATGACATTGGTCTAAGCCTCAGGGCAGTAAATGCTTCTTGAGATACATTCAATTGCTATTTAACTGAGTTTAGCCTAAGGTCCAGAGAAAAGTTGCTGATGCTTCCAAACATGTTTAAACATTTTAATATTGTCTTAGCATGCCAGCCGAACTAGAGCACACTTAAGTGAAAAATCTAGTAAAATCCTGTAATCACAGGATCAAAATTTCCAGATTTCTATGGGAGTCCTCTACTTGAACTTCAAATTAAATGTGCTTACATCCTTGAAAATGTTTATTCTTTCTATAAGTTTGTTTGCTCAGTTTGTTGCCCATGATCAGAAGACATAAAAGTAGAATATATTATTTCTATATATCAGGCTGTTTTTTTTTTATCACAGATAATACAATATATCCATGATCGTGACCTCAGAGAACTGTTGACACATCAAGGAATTCTCCTCACCCTCTAAACAATCAAAAACAAACATAACTTAGGAGCTTCAAACAACAAAAAGTGATTGCTTTCCATGTTTCTGTGGTTTGACTATTGATTCTTCTGCAAGTTTTGTCTGGATCACTCATGGAGCTGCCATCATCTGGGGGGCTGGCTGAGGGTAGGCTTTGCTGGACCAACTGAAATAACTGGATCTCTCTCTCTCAAAAAGTCTTTTATCTTCAAAAAGGCTAGATCATGTTTTTTGTCAGGATGGAGATGGCAGTCTTTCAAGGTCAAAAGCAGAAGCAGTGAGGACTCTTGAGACCTATCCTGAAAATTGTGCAGTGTCTTTCTAGTTGTCAAAGCTAGTCCAGCTTCAAGGGCTGCAGAAACAGAATCTTGACAGAAGTGATAGCACACTCCAAAGGGCTGTGTATAGGAAGATGAGAGGAATTTCTGGCCTCATTTTGAGACTTAAAGCAAGCATATACATATGTCATAAAATCCATAAAACCTGAATGCTTTTGTTTCATAAATTTTGATGTCTGAAGGGTGCATTGAAGGTGAGGTATTTTCCCTGCTTTTTGTTGTCTTTTCTAGATTTTCAAACTCTTAGTCTGAGGTTAGCTTATTACTAATTTTTAACATGTTAAAATGGAACTCACTCTCTCCTTTTTATGTTGTGGTCTGTGCAGGCAAAGCAAAATAGTAACCCAGTATCTCAGGGGCAAGTCTCTTTCAAATGAAAATGAGGAATTGTGGGGTTGATCTGTGTATGTTGTAAAGATAGCTGCAACTAACAGAACTTGCTGTTCAGTTTTGAGCAACTATGACATACCCTGAATAAATCTTCTCTGGCTAAGTCTTAATAAAGAAGTGTTAAGGGGAATATTTGATATGGAGTAACCCATGACCACTGTACTTTCCTCAGTGGGTGGTAGCTCTGGTATATTGCAGACTCTATCAGCATAAGTCCATGAGTGCTACTGAAAAAAATAACTCCAAATACATGTCCTTTTGACTGATGATTGCTGCTAGATCCACAGTAAGTTATCTGAAACCCTTGAGAAAAAACATATTTTTAAAATAAGAATTGCTTATATACCAGAAAAGGTAATGTCATGCATCTATATTATTTGGGGGGCTTCCCTGGTAACACAGCTGGTAAAGAATCCACCTGCAATGCAGGAGACCCTGGTTCAATCCCTAGGTTGGGAAGATCCCCTGGAGGAGGGCATGGCAACCCACTTCAGTATTCTTGCCTGGAGAATTCCATGGACAGAGGAGCCTGGTAGGCTACAATCCATGGGGTCACAAAAAGTTGTACATGACTGAGTGAACTTTCACCTTCCTATTATTTTGAAGATCTAAGAGTCTGAGACAGAGCCTTTAATTAAACACTATTTCTCCTTCAAAACATATATTCACACTATGTGAGATAAATAAAGATGAAAAATAACATTGTATTAAAAGTCAGGTTTATTGTAAATATATAGGGAAAAAAACTTGGTTTTCGAAGCTATTTTGAGAACTGAGTTGTGGATAAGGGGTTGTGCACTTGAAATATCTAAAATTTATTGACGGCCCATTGTATGTCAAGAATTCTTACTATTAACTTTACCTGTGTTAATACATTTAATCTTCATAATTATCCTGAGAAGTTAATTCATTCTTATGTCTTTTATAAAGATAGGAAATTTACATGAATCAAGTAACTTGTTTAAAGTTACATATGGACTAAGTGACCAAGTTAGGATATGAATTCAGGGATCCTGGTTGTGGTGCCTATTCCCTTAACACCCACTTCATTCAGGGAAGACTGCAGAGAGAAGAAGAAAAATCTATGTGTTTACATCTCTCCAGGGGCTGTGACATACTATTTACCTAAAATATATACAGCATCAGACACTATGCTATAAACTTTATATACATTACTCATTTATCCCCGTAAAAATGGCAGAATAGGTATTATTACTTCACAAATGAGGAACTTGAGGCTCAGAGAAATTATATCCAGAGTCACACAGCTTGCACATGGTGGACCCACAATGACACTCTAAGCAGCCTCCTGTTTGTTCCACGAGTTCCACTGTCCCTTGAAGCAAGCACTCAGGAAAGGTATAGACGAGACTGAAGTAAGGGCTGGTTGGATAGATGACACTTACCTCTTCTTATAATTCAGTAGAATCAAGTGATTTCATGATGAATTAGAACACAGTGTAGAAAATTTTAACCACCTAGTAGTAGATCTGGGAGACACTTGCATAGCTACAAATTTCCCCTTCTTACAGAACCTTCTGGAATATTCAGATCATCTACTACTTGTCCAAGGCAATGATTTCTCCCTTCTCCATAATCGCTTAATGTGCTCACCTTTCTAACCTTCCTAAATTCCCCAAACAGACAAAAGGCAAGGATCTTTAGTTGAGTGTACATGCTAGGTTGCTCAGTCGTGGCCGACTATTTGTGACCCTATGGACTGTAGCGCGCCAGACTCTTACGTCCATGGGGTTCTCCAGGCAAGAGTACTGGAGTGGGTTGCCATGCCCTCCTCCAGGGGATCTTCCTGACCCAAGGATAGCACCCTTATCTCTTATGTCTCCTGCCCTGGCAGATAGGTTCTTTACTACTAACGCCACTAGAGGAAACCCTGATCTTTAGATCATTTATATAAAAAGCCAAGTCTAACTCAGTATGCACTTTTTTGATCTCATAACCTCATTCCTAAACTTCACTGACTATAATAATAATGTTCCAATAAAAGGTTTATGTAGTTATTTGTTTGCAGATCTATTATATAAGGCAAGAATAAATCATGTTCTGACAGCTATTTTAAAATAAAGTTCTCTACTGAATCACTGGAATAAAAATGATACTTTCATTTGAATTAAAGAAAATAAAGTTAATATTAAAATATTAGTTGGAAAATCCACAAAATTTATCTGCCTTTTTTGCTGTTGTGCATTTTTTTGTAAAACCTGTGCCTTGTGCACCAAATTCCACCAGAATTGGGTATGTCTCTAGAAAAGGAAGTCTTCAGGTAACAGGAAGTCAAGCCAAAGAACAGAAAAATAAATTATTTAAAAAGGCAAAAGGAAAATGTGCCTGTGTGTGCTTTTTATCTCCCCCAAAGACGAGAATAGCACAGTCTTTTATTTGCAAAATTTTGTCAAGTAATGTTAAGAATAGGCTAAGTGCATGGGAAGGGTGTGACTGTCTGAGACGTCTACATGTCTGTTAAGAATCCATTTATTTCATGCGATCAGAGAATTAAGTGATTTGTATTTTTAACAAATAAGTGATTGATGCACATAGCTTCAGGTATCTGAACTTAAAATAAAACAAAGAAAAAACTCATTGGAAATGTTTAAAAACTAAATGAAACATTTTCACAATTCTTTTAGGAAATGGAAATATCTTTATACGTTCAGCCCCAAGACAAGGGCCTGGAATAGGAGTGGGTGATCAGGATTCTGGCAAAATGCATAACTGAGTCTATCCAAATCGTTACTGGTACAGAGCTGTCTTTAAAAGCCTTAACAATACCACTGCTCTCCTGTAATACTGATTCCTCTAAAAGTTTCTGAATTGCATAGGACAGATTCTGGAAACATTAAATGCCTCCTTAAATCTGGGCTTTCCTTTGTATTTCTAGCGATGCTGCATATTATCTGTCACTTCTTGCTGACGTCATTGTGTAGCAGTACCTTCTCACCACCTACTCATCTGTCCTGCCTAATAAGATGAAGTGCATTTCTTGGTAGAGAAAGAACTTGATTTCTTAAATTAGTTATAATTTCCTCCACATTAGGAAATGTATAGTTGTTTAAAAGGTTGAATTGTTTTTAAAGTATTTTTAAAATTTTTGTCTTCATGACATCTCATTCCTGTCTGCTTAGATTTTTTTTCCCTCTTTCTTAGGAGACTGTAACTTTTTCTTATGGCTATGGGTAGCAGTAATTGACCTCTAAATAACTCTGCTGTTACATTTTAAGAAGGAACAATATGGTGTTATGGGGAACACTAAAGTGAAAGTCAAAACACTTGCTCTTTGGCATCAGCTCTCCCATAGTCTGAACCCCTCGCTACTTCCATCCTGCTTGCTGTTGGATTGAGGTGATAAGTAAGAAGGAAGAAGTTCAGGGAATTTTTTTATGTGTTATACATTGTTTGATATTATGATAGCTGGAAACGCTTTACTTTTGAGGGGATAATTAACTTTATGCCTAAGAACAGATTTTAACTTTCCAAAGTTATTATATATAATGTTTCTAGTAAATAGCATAGCTAGCTGAGAGTGGAAAACTGCAAATAATGCTAAAGCAACAAGACCTAATGAATACCAGTTTGACTTTCAGTCATCTCAAGATTTAATATGATTAAGTGCGTGTGAAGGGGGGACCTCTGAGGAACTCACTTACTCACAGAAAATGCTGATAGAGAATACCATATTTCAATACAGAATATTTTGCTTTTTTAATTAATTTACTCAGTACCATGTAAAAAGAGTCATGATTAACTATTTTCCGTCTTCACTCTGGTCAAAATGAAAGGGAAGAGTGCTGAACTAGTGTGCAATGATGTTCTTAGATATAAGAAAACACCTCCTTCAGTGAAAGACTAAGAAAGATTACTATTTATGGAAGATCTGCCTCTACAATCCCACGAAAAGAAGACATTTTAGGAGTGTATCTTTTAAGAAAAGGGAGAAAAGGTGTGTTTAATAATTCTGTAAGACCCTATATAACTCCTGTCTTTTAAAAATATATAGAGTATCTACTTGCAAAAATAAAATAAGGAAATACAGAAAAAAATACTATTCTACTCATGCCTCCCCTTAATAAATTGCATCATAATATAAATTGCATTTGTTAATCATTGGCATTTCTTTTGAGGATTTGAGTCATCAAGATTAGAAGTTTTGATTGCTTGTGATGAATCTCTTATAGCCTTTCTTGATTATTTTTCTAAATTTGATGACAAACACTGCAACATGTCTCAGCCAATTAGGCTTGTCAAACTTCCACTGTAGTCCCCAATCAAGTGTTTGACTTTGGAAGTGACAGGAGATCCTTATTAAAAGTCATCCTTCTGAGATAGAGATGTGGCAGCCCACATGTGGCTTATGGCAGAGAAGATAAGCTGCCCTTCCTTAAAAGCAAAAAGAGGAAATCAATTTTAGCAGGAAATAATCCGGACTATGAAGTAAAGACTGATAGGAATGAACTGAAGAGCATCTCATTTCTAGTTGACTGGAAATTGAGTCAATTTAAATGAATATAATTTTTTATGAGCTACTGGGAGTTCAAGGCACACAAATTAAATATAACAGGTAGGAAGAGGTGTTAGAGTGTTAGGGTATTTTTGTGAGCTATCTCTAAGTACATCTCCAACAAAGGATACACAAGGTGCTATGAATTTCAGACTGGAAACACAAATTAATCCCCAAAAGCAGCAACCTGTGTAAGTCATTGTCTAAGTAAATTGTCATACTTAAGTAAATGCAGAGATGTTTAGAGACAATTCTGTATCATCCCTGCAGGGAATGACAAACACATTTATAAAGACCTTTTCCTACTTCAGTAGCTAAATTTCTGATTATTGTCTAGTGTCCTTGGTAGGCACTCTCATAAGAGGAAAGGAAAAACTTGAACTTATTAAGGCAGTGAAGAAGAAAAGGAATGTTTAGAGTAAAAAGTAGATTTGATCTCACACTTTGCATTTTTATAAGATTTTTTTTCCTGTTCAAAGCATTTAGGTCAGCTTCAAATTAAGTATCCCAAGACAGGAAATATTCCAAATAACTCAGTTTGCTCATTTAAACTAACCAGATTACAAAAACCTTTCATAAAATTTGTCAATACTTTGATTTTTTTTTTTTAAATGCATCTAAAATTTGTGTTTGAGAGACACAGAGGGAGTTTAGCACATACACAAAAATAGGAATGTGCTTTTTCTTTTGATGATAAAATTAATAGGATCTGTCCACTTAAAAATCAAAGAGCAGCATTTGCAACCGCAATAAATAATTATCTTTGCATTTTGCCTTTGGAAAAGAGAAAAGCAACTCTGGATTTCCTGTGAAGAACAATGGCATTTTCTTGCTGAACTCTGAGCACATAGCATAAAAATCTCAGGTCACAATGGGTCAAAAATCTTTAAGTTGACAAATATCAATATTTCAGTTAGCCACCCATTACTAAAGTGAAAAAAAATGACATGCAATATTGGACTGACTTGATTTAGGAGTTTCAATGATGTGAAACTTCTAAAATAACCTAATACAAATGATAACCAAATGAGAATATCATTTTACACTACAGGAGTTGATGTATGGAGACGAAAGCAGTAGGTTTAAATATATTGGGAATAAGTTAAATGACTCCCTCTTTTGTTTTAAACCAGTCTGCCCAGGATGCATATGCAAATGTCATGGATTTCCTTTGTTGTGAATATATTTACAGAGGTTAAAATTTGTCAGTCTTTTAAGTCCCAAGCCTTGTAATAAAATGATACCAAATGATATACATTGGAGCACAGTCATATTATGTTCTTTTGTTTGGCAGTAAAAGAAACTATCAAATATATTAAATAAAACCCTAGAGGTTGTTTTCTTAGAATCTGTTGAGGTGAGGCAGGTTTTTCTCTCTCTCACTCTCTTTCTCAAACAAAAACAAATCCGTTAAAAAAATATTTGTAATAGTAAGAAAATATATAACGATTCTCCAAAGACAGACACATACAATGATAGTACAGCTTTATAGAAATAGAAGATATTCCCCATGGTGTTAGGCAACAATCTTTAATTAGGAATACGTGTCATTTCATCAAAATTTTAGGAGTCTGACTCAGTTTACCCAGTACATTGCATTTCACATAGTATTTCCATTCAGCAAACGTACTGACAGGTATATTTCTATGTGAACACTCAAGGGACTATCCTATGGCACATTAGAAGGTCATTAACAAGGTCATTAACAAGGTGGGAGATGGGGTGGGGTGTGGGCTCCAGTTGGGTAAGTGCTGATTCTGCTCGGATGCTCACGCTTGAACCCACTGGTACTTTGGTTTTTTTTTACTTTTTAACCACACAATGTACTATCAATTTAGGTTCTACCTCTGAGTCACCCTGTTGTTTTATAATATATTTTAAATATAAGGTTTTGCATATTTGCATTCTATGAATAATGTATAAACAGGAAGCAAAGCAACTCAATTGGCAAAAATACATGATTTCTGGGATAATTTATAAATACAGAAAATTATATTTTGGATTTAATAACTTATGACTATGGAAAAATTTGCTCCTGTACAAATATACTTGCATGCTTTATTTCTACATGAGAACATGCACGCATACCTGTCCTGTAACAAACTCATATACCTGTTGTCTGTTCAACACACACTTGAATTTATCCGTTTGTCCTCTACTCTCTTTCTATAATTTGGAGTTTTTGCAAAACCTTATCTTTAATGGATATGAAATAAAAGCAGTTCTTTGGAATGATGAACTGCAGAGTGTTGAAAAAGGGAATATGGTAAAGGGAATGTATATGCAATATAATATTATGCATAACTGCCTCCCCACCCCAGTTTCCTATAGGCTGGAAAAGGCTGTTGAGAAATGGCCTGCTTTAAAGGCTCCTTCTCCTTGAATTGCAGATTCCAGACCTCTTCCAGATGTCGCCCTGACTGGGAAGTGCACCCGTGAGTGTGATGAGTACGGCCACTCCGACGCCTGCTGGATGCCCGTCCGCACCTCTCCGGAGAGGAAGAAGAGCCAGCCCAAGCTGTCCACCTTCATGCC
The DNA here is from genome assembly GCF_963930625.1 of Muntiacus reevesi. Taxonomy (NCBI): domain Eukaryota; kingdom Metazoa; phylum Chordata; class Mammalia; order Artiodactyla; family Cervidae; genus Muntiacus; species Muntiacus reevesi. The sequence goes on from NC_089264.1 coordinate 47,736,362, forward strand.
TGTCGATGAACGAGGAAGCCAGGAAAAGCTGGCCAATGGTGAGGCCGCCATCATGGGCGACCGCAACCGAAACCTCCTGAACAAAAAGCTGACCTCATCCTATGAGACCTTCAGTGCGGCTAGCTTCAGCAAAAACGAGGATGCCAACACTGAGGATATTCCCCTGACAAAAGCGGGGGAGTACAAGCCATCTCCTGTGAATACTCTCACTAGAAGAGAAGTCTACCTGTAGGCTATACAGAAGCGACAGCAAAGCTCTTTTCATGTCTGAGAAGGAGAATAAGGGGTGAAAAACCTACAAGACGAAACCTTGTAAGCAAAAAGAGGGGGCTACCAAAGAGACGAAGCTTTGCCTGCCACTTCTGCCTCCAGATCAGGCCTTTAGTGAGCGACGCTGTTCAGCCTGGTTGAAATGTACAATGTAGAAACCATCCTTGTTACTTGCATGTCTAACCCCCTCGCTGACTCCCCAAACCCTCTTTCTCTCTTCCCCACCCCACTCCAAAAACCAGAAAAACAAACAAACAAAAAAGATGGTTGCAAGTTTCTCTCATGGTAACAAGCCTGATTAGCAGAACACACATACTCTCATTATCCCTAAGCTGAAACATGATTTTAGTCACTTTGATTCAGTTCGAATGTCATCCGGTTGATCAGAAAAAGCAGATCAGGTGAAATGTATTTCAGACATATGATCAGAATATGATGAATGACCATGGAAGGCAATCCCTCAAGCATGATAGAGCCCCTCTAGTGGCACCGTCCTTATAGAGGGGGACTCCAGAAGAAGTGTTTGGGGGAAGATCACAGCTTTAACATTCTAACAAAGCCTGAAAAAATAACCAATACCCAGTCAGAGACAGCAGTCCCAAATTGGCATAGGTTGTTTTTCTCAAGTCGGGAGCATCAACGTCAGTTCCATACATTTACTGAATATTCTTAGTATACATGCTACTTTGATCACATGAATTATACTAGTTATAACTTTTAAAAACTATATATGTTTTTGGAACGGCACCACTATTATCAACTAACAGGAACAATTGTATCATTAAAAGGCCAAAGATCATAAGGCAGATCAGGGAAATCGTGGAGTAGGTTTGGTCTTGATGTGGAAATCCATTAAGCATCAGAAGTCCCTGAACCCAGGCACACAGAGGAAACCCTCAAAAGCCAGTTTATCTTACATTTTCTCTGCACCTAGAAAGCATGAATTTTCTTTGAAAGTTCAGAAACTGAAAAACCAGTGAGACATATGTTTGGTACTATAATAGGCAATTGATTGAGGTTAAAGTTTAGTTTCTAAAATATTATCAGGGAAGATTCTACTTTTTAACATTATATTTATGGGTAGGTAGGAAGAGAAAGATACATTGGCATAACAGTCTTAGTTAAGTTCACTATGATCGTTTGAGAATCAGTTTGTACTTACTGGTCTCATCCACATTTGAAATAACCAAGTGCATTTTTTCACATGTTCAGTGTACACTTCCAAGTAACAAAAGTGCATTAATTTTGCATTCTGTGCAATATAGCACTATCTCGAGACTCACAACTTTGAAACAAGGTGACACCCCTAGTTGACTTTGTCACTAATGTGATTTTGAGCATTGTTTAACATATCTCTTTAACTAATCCAGACTGAACATGAAAGAAATGAGTTCTGGGCAGTGACATGTCTCATGGTATACACATCTCAAAGTTCAAAAATATGCAGTTTTTTTTTTTTTTTCAGTGTAGTATAAAGAAACAGAATATGCAGATTTTAGGGTCACTTCCTCTCCAGAGGAGAATTTAGTACAATGGGAAACTAAGCTGGGGCATTCAGAAAAAGTGACAATCCAGGGACAGGCTAGGGGATAACAGGTGAAGAGAGCAAACATTCCTATTACTGAATGTTTGTAACCTAGTTAAGGCATAGCCTTGATGGCTCTTTAGCAGACTGTAGAAACATGTAGCTCTGGGTAGTTTCATGCTTTGCAGTATTTCTTAGACTACAAAGTGAAGTAGCCTGGTATACAGGTTGCTAATTCACTATAGGTCATCAAAATGCTTATCTTTGAAAATCACCTCTCTGTTTGGTGGGGTACTCTTTGGGGTCATTTCCTTATACTCTTTCTTAAATGGAATTTTCATTTTGATGTTAGTTTATGTATAATAGGATGAAAGAAGATATGTAATTGAAGAAAAAATCATTGGACTAAAATATCAATAATTGAAAATGTTTATGGTTGATTATTATTTACATTATGGAAAGATGCAATTCTAGTACTTTGTTAGGAAACTGCATTAAAGCAGTTCTGCCTTGTATAATCTGTAAGTACCTATTAAGACAAAATACTTCTAAAGATACTTATGAAATGTATACATATTTTTTCTTGCACGTTACAAAGGAAATATTCAATTGCATAACACAGGTGTGCAACAGACTTTTTTTAATGCATTTTTTTTTCATGATACACTTGAAACACTAGATAGCTCATTTCACTCTATCTTAAAAACCCTTTTGTTGTCTATAAAGCTAATACGGGTCATATGGGACCTTTGGATTAATTGGATCCACATTCCCCAATGACATTTGCACCACATACAAGATAGCCATGTCATCATCATTTAACTTGTGAGCCTCTTTAGAACTAAAATGGGTGTGAAAGAATAAAATTCAGTGTACTGTAAGTATTCGCAGTAATTCTAGTAGAATTAGCTATCATAACATGTTTATTATTATAATGAGCTGGCATGACACAGAAATCTATTTTGTGTTTGTATGACTTTTATTTTGAATAGGTTAAATCTGGTGCCACTCCATATATAGAGTGCTTTTGAAAAAAATCTATAAAAAGAAACAAAAAAATAATAAATGAGTGAATGCAAAATAAGCAACTGTGCCTTTTATACCTGTTGTTATGGTAAAAAAACGGTTGTTGGGTTTGGACAATGAGGGGAAATGGGCTATTCCCAACTTTTTTGATCCTGTATATTTATCCATGCTTATTTTCTGAAAATAATAAATAATATATTAAAAATTTGCCTTCTGACAAACTCAGATAGTGGACCAGTCTTAAATATCATTCATTCATAAAACAAAATTTATATGGGCTGCTTAATTTGGTCTAGAAGGCTAATGCATTTATTGTAATAGTAATGCAGAAAGAGATTATCAGGGATGAAATCAGTCCATTTTGCAAGGTAAAATACTGATTTCCCATTTCTATTCTTTCTTCTTTTGTTGTTATTTTTCTTTTAGCTGCTGTTTCATTTTGGTTGTGCACTATATAAACCATATTTGTTTTTTGTACCCAAGAAGCTCAAGTGAACTTTGCATGCATTATACATTAGGACACATTTATAAATTGAGTAACTATATCAATTTATGTGTATTAAAACATCTTTAGCTTCAGTCTAAAATCCGAACCTCTGAGGCTCATTCTGAACCTCCAGATATCATTATGGTTTCTGACTGGCCTGCTGCCTGTGTTTCAGAAAACAAGAGAGGCACTATTTTTATGGGAAGAAAAACTAAGATGGTACTGAAGATGTCTGGCTGAAAGGTTACCCTAGGAAGCTGTCTTATAGGAAAATAAAACAGAGAGACCAGAAGAAACTGCCAAGGATCAAACAGCTATCCTAAAATAGGCATGTGAAATCTGAAGACCTCAACAGCTTTAGATATATTGTATCAGCAGTAAATATAAGAGGAGTTCTTAAGGGGGAAAAACAAAGCAAAAAAAAAACAGTGAAGATGATGATGAATATTGTAAAGTTGTTTGTTGTGATCTGGCAGAGGTATATATAACATCTGGAGGAAGGCATCATTTTTGCAGCTACCTAGGGTTTACTTTCAGACAATTTTTCCTACATTTTAAAGCACTTGCATTCAGTGTGGTACGATCCGTTTGTAATGTTGATCATTGACTCTTGTTCTGCTACTTGGATGTTGATAGTGAAGCAGAGAACAATTTATCATCGTTTCTTATGGGTCACTATGCACGCAACTATGCTAAACATGGCGAAATGTATTAAACACTCGTCCAACTATTTATGAAATACTTTACATAATTTAATTTGCTTTTGTACAGTTTTATGTAAATAAATTGCTTGTCTTTTTTGTCTCTGCAAATTAAAATATAACATGGTCAAATGGTTTCACACTTGTAAGTCTGCCTCTCTGTTGACAGGTCCATTCGGTTTTGATTGGAGGAGAAGTCAATGGATGCATATACCTGTTGGATTTTAAATGGTTTGATTTCTGCTAAATTAAGATTGAGTGAGGAAGATAATGCTGCAGTAATTGTTGATCTGGGGGCACTGGGCATAACCGTTTATTACTTTGGCTTGTAATAAAATAGAACTTGGATTTTGAAGTTTCATCAAAGTAGTTCCTGAGACAGTTACCTAGATGTCTTTGAAACCTTATGTCTACAGTGGAAGAATTTCTCAACAGTAATGTAAAAGTTGACTTTTTTCAGGTGTTGTCTAGAGAAATTTCACACTTCAGATAAATTTAATTCTACGTCAAAATATATCTATGTTAAGGAATTTTTCTTTAATCTACAGTAAAGATGTATGCAAAAAGAGACTTAAAAAGACCCTTTAATCATGTGAGATATAGAGAGACATGAAGCAAACAATGGAATTTTTACCTGACTTATTTTTCTGTAGGTTAATTTTCTCTACTTTTTATATTTTTTTGATCATTTACTATCTTATTATAAACTGTTGCGCTTACTCTCTGTTGTCAGATTATACCTCTAACTATAGTGTTTATTTCGTTCATTAAATTAGTATTTATTCAAGCAAGTAGCTTTCTCCAATCTAACTCAGAGACTTGAAAAGAGAAAAAAATGACTTCCCTGGTGGTCCAGTGGTTAAGAATTGGCCTTGCAATGCAGGGGACACAGGTTTGATTCCTGGTCAGGAAACTTAAGATCCCATGTTCCATGGGGAAACTAAGACCATGTGCTAAAACCAAGACAGGATGCAGCTAAATAAATACATATTTTTAAAAAGAGAAAGAAAATGCTTTCTAAATAAACTAATAGATTGAAAGGAATGTTTGCTACATTTCCCAACTCCTAAAATTTACAGATGTGAAAAAAATAAATATTCTAAAGATGTTTGCCTTCAAGTTTCTCTACCAGTTTTTCCCTCTTTTGGTTGAAAATTCAAAGTAATTTATGTGGAATGACACATTCATTCTTAAACCAAAGATATCTTAGTAAACTGATTTTGCCTGGCAGCCTTCCTTCTCTAAAGAAGGAATTAAGGATGAACTATGGTTAGCAAGTCTGATGCAGGTTGTAATAAGGTGAACAAATGATAAATGTGTTAATTTGTTTTGTGATTGTCTAATGGTGAGACCCAAACATCAGTACATAAATCAATAGAACATAAAATCACTATTTTTCTTTTAAATTCTCAATTTAGATTTGACAAATATATGTTACTCTTTACCCTGAGATTGCATTCTTGGGTTAATTTTTTTTTTTTTTTAAATCATGAACATGTAAAAATACAGTGATACATTTTAGAAAGAAGATAGACATAAAGCAGGCCAACATAAGTTGTGTGTATTGCTTCTGACTTAAGTGTGATTATTCCATCACCTCTGATTCCTTAAAAGAGTTCCATCTGGTTACTTAGATGCTTGACAGTGCAACAATATGTCACATACATAACACACATTATGGTTTATAAACATTTTAATAAGTTTATTTGCATAATACCTGCGATATAACCCAAATGATCTATTAGAACAGTCATGTATGAAAGATTTTACTTGTATTAAATTATTTTTAGATTAAAAGCAAATTGAACACAAAATTCTGCCAGAGTTAACATTTTCCCTCCACTAGATTATGTACTAATGAAAACATATTCCATAATTTAGCAAATGACAAAGAAAAGGAACTCTCTCAATTTACCTGAAAAAACAGGCATTTGGTAAAATGGGAATGGGGTGAAAAAGTGAAAGTGATAGTCGCTCAGTTGTGTTTGGCTCTTTGAGACCCATGGCCTGTAGCTTGTCAGGCTGCTCTGTCCAGGGAATTCCCAGGCGAGAATACTAGAGTGGGTTGCCATTCCCTTCTCAAGAGAATCTTCACGACTGACCCGGGGATCAAACCTGGATATCCTGCATTGTAGGCAGATTCTTTACCATCTGGGGGGGGGGCACCAATTACCCTGATTGGCAACTAGTTTTCATCACTTGACATCAGACAACCTACCCTGGCAGTAATGTAACTTGTAAGGAATTTCTGGCAGCAAACTATAAATTTTGAAAATATCATAGCCTAACTTTTATGCTGAATACGCCTAGCCTAATCTATGAGGCAATGAGGTTTCATTGCACCTTGGATGAATAGTCATTCTAGGTCTGAGAAATGAATGATCACAACCAACAATTAGCACTGTTAAAATAGATCACATAATCACAGAATTCCCAAACTTACTTTTGCTTCAATAAGCTGATTTTGCAAAGAAATCTGCTCATTGAATTTTTGTCTTGTACCTTTCTTTTCTACATTTTACCTTTTTGTGTCCTCATCTCAAAGCCCTTTTCCATATTCTCAGAAGATTATTTAGTCTCTTTCAAAAGAGTTTATTTCCTCTTTCAAAAACAAACCTAGTTTTCCCTGGAGATGTAGGAATGTTAGGTAACTAACCAAAAACTAGAGGATTTGCAACACAATCAGCTTTATTTTAATAGAAACTTACAATGTCACTATTTGAGTTCTTAGGAGGCAGAGTGAACAGGGACTGAACTTACATTTGTTTATTTTCTTTCATCTTTATCCCTACTTTAATACTTGTTTATAAACTATGTGGAGAAAAGTGATTAACCAAGATATATAAATTTCCTAAGCTGCAGGGAGTGAGGAAAGGATATGAATGTAAATGTGAAAAGCTAAAAATTTATGCTCTCCTTTATCCCTAACTTCATTTTGTCTTGTCTTGCTGCTGTTAAATATAAATTTTCTTCATTGGTTGAATTTAATATGTGACAAAGAAATAATTTTGTCTTTTTTACTTGACCTCCTGTGGGAAGATGTAGAAGATGCTCAATTGGTCATAAATGTAAAATTTACCCCAAACATCTTCAGATGATGCTAGACAAGAATTATAGTTTACCTGTGATATGGTTTTATTTTTTCTATTAAAAGTTATGATTCAAATGATGTCTCACCAAAAAAGGTATATGATAGATGCATGAGGTTGACAGAGAAATGCAGATATAATCTTGGAAGTTAGGATGGGCTTTGAAAAACAAAAATGCTAATCAAGGTGCTTAATTAAAAAAAAATAGTCCATTGAAATGAACATCTGAATGATCAATCTAAAGAGAAACAAGATGTTTTATTCTGGTAATTTAATTGAAAGTACATTACAACTTCCCGGACTTAGTAAAATAAGTACTAAATTGATAGGACAATGAAGTTTTTTCTAAATGTGCTTTATGCAGTAGTACATGGAATATTTTTATTAGTTTTATGGCTTGTTATAAAAATTTGGCCATGTATTTAAATCATTTTATAATACATTTATGAAAAGGAAGTAATGGCAAAAATACTAGAAATGAAGTTAGTAGATGCCTAGGAAATTTACTTACAGTTTTAAAACCTGCCTTTAAGAGAGAAACACTTACCTGAGTGCTTTTCCAGACCCTGCAGTACAGCTGGAATATACTAAAATGATATTTCTTAAGCTGAAAGCTTTGGTTCACTGAGTTTTAGAGATCCAGGTATTCCATGAGAATTTTTAAAGTTTTGAGTTTTATTAATATGATGATCAAAGTAATCTTTCAGCAGTTTTCAGTGATAATTTTCCATTGAAGCTAAATTTAATGAAATAAAATATTTACTTTGCAAATCAGTATTTAGCCATCAATTGTGTGAACAATTATATTCTCTAGAGTCCAAAGAAAAATTTTTTTTTCCTCCTTACAGTGGTCCATATTTTGGTTCAGTTGTGAGAAAAACCAAAGTCAGAGATTTGAATAAGAAGCAAAGTCTTAAACAATGTGAAGGATTGTCTTAGAAGATACCAGCATACACAAACTTTCTATAAAGGGCAAGATAGCAAATATATTAGACTTTGCAATTCAAGAATCAAAATCAAGGATGTTGTGTAGAAAAAAAAGAGACTAGATTTTTTTCAGCCATTTAAGTGCATAAATACCATTCTTAGGTGAGGAGACATACAAAAGAAGTGGGCTGGATTTGATCAAGAAATTACTTTGTTCATCCTGGAAAGGGAAATGGCAACCCTCTCCAATATTCTTGCCTGGAAAATTCCATGGACAGGGGAGCCGGGTGGGCTACAGTCCATAGGATTTCAAAGAGTTGGACCAGACTGAACACACACACACACACACACACACACATACCCTGGTATACTCCAAACTGCTGCAATTGAGATTAATTTTAGAATTCATTACTAAAATTCTTCTTCTTCACCTTACTTCAGGTTTCCTCTGTTTGACCTGGACTGTGCTAGTATATGGCTTTATCCTGCACACTCACTAATAATCACCCTCAGGTGCTAGACTATGTGATTACCCTGGTTATCAGAATCATTTCCAGCTACATAATCATTGACCAGCTACATAAAAGTCTCGTCCTTAGATCACAATAGGTAGACTCCTTAAGAGACACAGGTTGATGGGTGAGACATCCTCAGGCATCAGGAAAATATCTCATTAATCTTCTCAATGAGGGGGTTATCATTGTCCACTTCAGAAAAAAAAAAAACAAAAACCAAAGAGTCCTGGAATTTACCAGTTTGGTTTAAAGGTGGGAGCTTTGCTTTGGATTTCATCAGATCAAAAGCTTTAAACATATTTCCTTTTAAATGCCATGGACAGGGCTGATTATTTTGTTTATGCAGTTTATTTGTGTTGAGTAACAAATAACATGAAGTTTTATATTTAGAACATGATAGATATACCATAAAAATAAATACTGTGATGAATGTACAGGCATTTTTGGAGTGAGGTGCTATTTTTAGTTCTTTTTTATGTTTTCCAAATTGTATATGTAAATATATTTTATATGAACAATATAAAAAAGTGAACATTTCAAAGTATCCTAAAGTTATGTGCAGTTGAATGAAAAGAATAATAAGAGAAACAATTTAATTTTAAAACATTAAATACTTTTCATCTGTTAATACCTCCAAAGAAAACTGCTTTTAAAAAAAAATCTTAGATTATCATTCTTGTGAGACATTTGACATTAGCTATTTCCTATCTCAGCAAAGTAAATGTGATATGCTAAATAACTTCAGCAATTGTTGTTACTGAGATAGTGCAAAGGAAATAATCTTATATAAATCTTAAATATGAACTAATTTACTGCTAAACCTGTAAATTAAATATGAAGTTTACATTTTGAGAAAATGAACATATAACCACAAAGAAAAAAGTCAGCAGCTACAATGAACCTATTGTCTAAGTTTAGATCAACATAGAGAGTGCAGAGTGCTTCAACTTTAAACTGTATTATATCAATATATACTTTCCTAATATGACTATCCCTGAAGTTTCAATCTAGGAATTATTGTAGAAAAACTTTTACTGTGTAGTCATCAGCACTAGTTGATTTTGTTAAACCTCGAGAAACAAAGCTATTGAAAAAAACCAGAATAAAAATCTATGCCTGGTCTAGAAACAATAGATGTTCTCATTGATTCAAGTAATCTGTGAATGTAACTGAAGAAAAGATAAATTTTCAGTCATAACAATGAGTAGTGCCAGTCTACAGATGGTTTAAGAAATAGAAAGGGCAAATGAGAATGCTAGCATACTGGGAAACACTTCAAAGCTATAGGTGTTATTGACAAAGAGAAGACGAACAGGACAAGCATTATAGCCCTAATCCAGAGAAATTCATCCTTCAGTGAACTGTCTTTTTTGTAATACTTGCGCTTTGCTGCTGCTATGTCAAATACTGTGATGCGTAGTGAGATGTTTAGTGTACCGCCTATTGACTTCTCTCCTTAAATTGCTTGGAATACTCCAGGCTCATTTTTTTTATTAGATGAAAACAAACAGTATAGCAGGTGATTTGATTTTTCTCTCTGTTTAGGATTTGTATGTGTTTCACAGCCAGTGTTTTGTTATCCTCTGGTTTAAAGCCTCTAAGTCATCAGAGAAACACTCCCACTTGACTGTAAATATAAGTCAGATGGTTATAATGCCAGTGTCGCAGGTGGAAAAATAATCTTCACCCTATTGTAATTAGACCCAACACTGAGAAGAATCATGCATTGCTTTAGTGCTTCAGTGGAGCTGAAGGCACCAATTTATACTTTAACTCTTCAAGATGGGCAGAAAGATATGTAAACAGAAGCATATACCCTGGTTTAATTTCAACCTGAATTACAAATATAAAATAATTTTTCAGGATAGTGGATTAGGGCTGTTTACCAGAAATTAACTTGGAAATATCATTTGCATTTCTTTCTTTCATCGGACTCATGAGAAAGGCCTTGATGTCTGTACCACTCGTTACCCCACAACACCATGGCAAAGAGTTCCCAGAGGTGTCATTCTTTCCACACAGGTTTAAAATAACCAGCATAGAGGAGTCAGATGGAACATATTTATTTTACTTACACTGTGGTCAATTTCTACAGGAAACTATGTTCCTTTTAGTCCTAAACTGAATTTTTAGCTGTAAATTGATGCAATTTTAATCAGTGGGAAAGTCTTAGCTATGACTATGTGAAGCCTACCATAATTTCCAGGCTAAGATTCCAATCAGAAAGTGTATTCCAATAACCTCTTCTTAAAAATGGGATGCCACTTTTCAGCCTTCTCTAGTTGTTCAGGGAAACAACATTTGGGAAAAGTTAACTATTAAAATGGTCTTTGTCATTGTGATTTTTAAAGATATTTCTGTTCATTTTCCAATATATAAGTTAGGTAACTTAACTCAGAATAATATTTCTAAAATGTATCATGTCCTCACAGAAAAATTGCTGATAAATCTTTTTCCCCCTGAAGTATTTAACATCGTGCACTTCCTCCAGAAAATATTGGTATAATTTATTAACTTAAAATAATGTGAGGTATATAAAACACAGTAATGGAATTTTGATGTACATGGAGCAAGAAACAAATGTGTCTTCTCTTTTCCAGTTCAGTCACTCAGTCATGTCCTAAACCTTGTGACCACATAGACTGCAGCATGCCAGGCTTCCCTGTCCATTACAAACTCCTGGAGCTTACTCAAACTCATGTCCATCCAGTTGGTGATGCCATCCAACCATCTCATCCTCTGTCGTCCCCTTCTCCTCCTGCCTTCAATCTTTCCCAGCATCAGGATCTTTTCAAGTGAGTCAGTTCTTTGCATCAGGGGGCCAAAGTATTGGAGTTTCAACTTCAACATCAGTCCTTCCAATGAATATTCAGGACTGATTTGCTTGAGGATGGACTGATTGGATCTCCTTGCAGTCCAAGGGACGCTCAAGAGTCTTCTCCAACACTACAGTTCAAAAGCATCAATACTTTGGGGCTCAGCTTCCTTTATAGTACAAATCTCACATCCATACATGACTACTGGAAAAACCATAGCTTTGACTAGACAGACCTTTGTTGACAAAGTAATGTCTCTGCTTTTTACTATGCTGTCTAGGTTGGTCATAACTTTTCTTCCAAGGAGCAAGTGTCTTTTAATTTCATGGCTGAAGTCACCATCTGCAGTGATTTTGGAGCCCCCCAAAAATAAAGTCTCTAACTCTTCCCACTGTTTCCCCATCTATTTGCCATGATGTGGACATGGCATGAACCCAGATGCTATGTGGATCCAGATGCCACGATCTTAGTTTTCTGAATGTTGAGTTTTAAGCCAACTTTTTCACTCTTCTCTTTCACTCTCAGCAAGAGGCTCTTTAGCTCTTCTTGGCTTTCTGCCGTTAAGTGTAGTGTCAACTGCATATCTGAAGTTATTGACATTTCTGACAATCTTGATCCCAGCTTGTGCTTAATCCAGCCCAGCATTTCTCATGATATACTCTGCATATAACTTAAATAAGCAGGGTGACAATATACAGCCTTGACATACTCCTTTCTCAATTTGGAACGTCTGTTGTTCCATGTCCAGTTCTAATTGTTGCTTCCTGACCTGCATACAGACTTCTCAAGAGGCAGGTCAGGTGGTCTGGTATTCCCATCTCTTTCAGAATTTTCCTGTTTGTTGTGACCCACACAGTCAAAGACTTTGGTATAGTCAATAAAGCAGAAGTAGATGTTTTTCTGGATCTCTCTCGCTTTTTCTATGATCCAACAAACGTCAGCAGTTTGCTCTCTGGTTCCTCTACCTCTTCTAATTCCAGCTTGAACATCTGGAAGTTCATAGTTCACATACCATTGAAGCCTGATTTGGAGAATTTTGAGCATTACTTTGCCAGAATGTGAGATGAGGGCAATTGTGTGGTAGTTTGAGCTTTCTTTGGGATTGCCTTTCTTTGGGATTAGAATGAAAACTGACCTTTTCCAGTCCTGTGGCCACTACTGAGTTTTACAAATTTGCTGGCATATTGAGTGCAGCAATTCCACAGCATCATCTTTTAGGATTTGAAATAGTTCAACTGGAATTCCACTAGCTTTATTCATAGTGATGCTTCCTAAGGCCCACTTGACTTCACATTCTAGGATGTCTGGTAAGTGAATGATCACATCATTGTGGTTATCTGGTCATAAAGATCTATTTTGTACAATTTTTCTATGTATTCTTGCCACCTCTTCTGCTTCTGTTAGGTCCATACCATTTCTGTCCTTTATTGTGCCCATCTTTGCATGAAATGTTCCCTTGATATCTGTAATTTTCTTGAAGAGATCTCTAGTCTTTCCCCTCCTATTGTTTTCTTCTATTTCTTTGCATTGATCACTGAGGAAGGCTGTCTTATCTCTCCTTGCTATTCTTTGGAATTCCACATTCAATGAGTATATCTTTTCTTTTCTCCTTTGCTTTTCATGTTTTTTCTTTTCTCAGCTATTTGTAAGGCCTCCTAAGACAACCATTTTGCCTTTTTGCATTTCTTTTTCTTGGGGATGCTCTTGATCACTGCCTCCTGTACAGTGTCATGAACCTCCATCCATAGGTCTTCAGGCACTCAGTCTATCAGATGTAATTCATTGAATCTATTTCTCACTTCCACTGTATAATTGTAAGGTGTTTGATTTAGGTCATACCTGAATGGTCTAGTGGTTTTCTCTATTTTCTTCTATTTAAGTCTGAAATTGGCAATAGGGAGTTCGTGATCTGATCACAGTCAACTCCCAGTCTTATTTTTGCTGACTGTATAGAACTTCTCTATCTTTGGCTGCAAAGAATATAATCAATCTAATTACAGTATTGACCATCTCATAATGTCCAAGTGTAGAGTCTTGTCTTGTGTTGTTGGAAGAGGGTGTTTGTATCTTTTGTGGTGCTATGAAATAGATACATATATCCAGAGGAAAACAAATATTGAAACTGATACGAACTTGGCATGGTCAATGATGAGAAAATAGAAGTTGCTTGGGATAACTTGTGCAGCATCTATCCTTACAATTTTGCAGTAGGAATAAACACTCAGAGATTTCTAAGACCAGAAATGAAGACGGATAGAATGAGAGATGAAGAGGTTTTACAGGCAAAAATAATTGTGTATAAAGAACAGGGCTCAGAGAGAGCAGGAAAGTTTGAAGAACTGACAGAGTTTCAAGATGGTGAAATGACAGAGGACTAAGGGTATGCACAAATTGGGGGTAAAACATGGAAGGACAGGGAGTAAGTATAATGGAGATAGTGGTAAGAAAAGGATGAACCACCCAGACGTTGCTCTCTTCTCCTTTTCTGGAAAAAAATCTGAATATTATGATTGAATTATTTAGTGTCCAATTTCAAAGAACTGAGACATTCTCAGATTGTCTCAGTTGTGACAAATAAGAACATACAGAATCCATCTTAGCAGCTGAATCTCTGTCTCTCAGAGAATTGGATGTTTATTCATTAAACCATCCAGTTTCAACACTTGCATTTACCTGACTGTCATGGATCACCTTATCCATTCTTAGCCACAGCTATGACTTGACTCATCTCTTCTGCTGTCATTTTTGCTGGTGTGGCCAATAGTTGTGTTTTTTAGATATACTCTGTTCAATATGGTAGCCACTAGCCACACATGGCTATTTTAAAATGAATTTAATTCAATTAACACTACTCAGTCTCAGTTCTGTTATAGTCTGACTTAGGCAGAATGATTGAGCTCATAGCATGCTGCAATGAGCAGTGACCTTGCTGCAGTGACCTTTCAGGTCATTCTGCTGCAATTGATTAAGTAGGGGGTGAGGTGAAGGAAAAAATGATAACCAAACCAGAAGGAAATCCTTGAATCTGCTGCTTTTAGTGGCAGAAGGAGGCTACAGGCATCATATCATATACATTTCAACAAATATTTGCTATGATTAATCCCAAAGATACAACATTGAAGAAGACATGCTCTGTGAACTTAAAAAGTGTGTTCTTTGGAACATTGGTAATACTAAATGCAATACAAGTACCACAGTAGGGAAATACATATATAAGATTGCTAGGGCATAAAAAGACTGATCTGGCTGGGGAGGCTAACAAAGGAGGCTCATTAAAGATTCACCTGGAAAGATTAAGAGGAATTAGACCATAAGAAGAAAATAGATATTCCAAGCAGAGTGAACAGCAATGCTAAAGGTTAAAGGTAAGAAAACAGAGAAATCAGATGTACCTTCCAGGGTCCAGCATTCCAGGAGAACAGTGTGGAAGAGAGGCAGGTGTCCTTATATCCCAACATCCAGCTCTATGTTTTAGTTCCATTTTTTATACTCACACTGTATATCATTTAATTTTTCTTCCACACTATTTTGATACATCACTAATGGCTCTTTTCATTGGCTTTTTTCATCAACAAAGCAGTCTTTCCAACTTCTTTTGTTAAAACTCACCTCACTTTTTCTTTACCAGTTGTTTGCATTAAAAGGATTTCATTTTCTCTGGTCACATATTGGGTAACTCATGTTGGGCCAGTTTGACCCTCTCTCCAATGCAGAGGAGAACCAAAATCAGAAAATGATTTAGTTTATTGATTCTGATTGTGTCATACTGAAGATTATTCCTTAGTGACTGCTGCCTAGAGCCCCAGGGCTGTTTCTGAAGAGCCCTGTTAGAGTTTACCTACTACTTACCTTTTATCAAATATTTTAATCTTAATACCTGCAATATGTGCTCAATGATATTCTTTGAGGAAAAAATCAATACTGGAAAATGGATGCATATTATCAGCATTTTACTCATTCAGTTTTATCTTTCTACCTTTTTAGGTGAATCTTCCTTAATCTCTTCATGACCACTCAGTGCCCTAGTTAAGCATCTTAAGCATCTTCACTGCTTCTGAATTTGCCTGGGAGATTTCAGGCTCTAGGTCATTCTCCCCCACCCCCAAATATGTACCTCCAAATCCTGCCCACTGTACAAGGCCTGGCTCAGCCTTAGATTCCCCACCACTTTCTCTGATTGTTTCAGCTCAAAAATCATCTAATTCCTTGAAACCAATTTGGGAGATAAATATCATTTCTTCATTTCTCACTTCCTATAGGAGAGAACTTCACAAAATCCTCGACTTCTTGCCGCACATCTCGCTCCTTCTTACAGCAGCAAAGTATTTGTGGATGAGACACAGACATTTGCCCATTTTTTAACCAAAGAAGTTTGCTTTTCTTTTTCAATTAAAATAACCCACAGGGGATTATTTGATCAGAGGGGATTATATTTTCCTTTCCTTTCCCTGGTAGAACATTTGCTTCTTGCATTTATTTACATCCCCATCCCATAGATTTTGTTATAAAGCTAAGGCTGTTAGATAAAATTGGTGTTGGAGATGGAGACAGAGATAACCGACAGACTTCTAAGCATCTTCTGCAGATTTCTTGTTACATGAATGCTAGTGAAAACAGTATCTCCCCAAGACTCCCAAGACTGATAAAAATTTCAAGCTCCCCAAATTGGTAAAATACTTACTATAGTATCATCTTTGCTTTTGAGGTCTCTTTTTAGTAAGGAAAACCATGCCCCGATTCTGAAGAATTTCAAGAGTGACATTACATGTAGTTATGGAACAATATTCTTGGAAGTAATTGAGCACATTTTCTGCTAAATCATTCAGCGTATTTCAACAGTCTCAATATTCACTAATGCACTAATTTTGAGTGACTGATTGCTGATTATAGGTATCTTTATTCATTGTTCATGAAAAGTGACTGTGATTTATAATAAGGCAAAGAGCCAAAAATTGGGTCATAATGATTTTCTTTGAGATTAGCTTCACTATTTATGATACACTTTGGCAAAACTTTGAATATGTGTTTTAAAATCTGGAATATACAAGAAATAGCATTCACCCCTATGGTTGCTTTGAGAATAATGTAAATTAATATATATCAAAATGTTCTTTGTTTTAAGCTCCCTTAGACCCATTACTGATTAATATGTTATGAGTTTTCTATTTAATAATCTATTAATACAATATACACACACATCCTCTGCCTGCTCTTTTTAATGTTTTTATGCAGCATATCAATTTCTAGATATATATATATATATATATATATATATATATATATATACATACACAAATACACACATATAATATACATTAATACTGTCAATTCCAACTGAAGACAAATAGCTATCTGCATGCTTAGCTATAACTTGTATTTTTAAACCTAGGGAATGACTATGAAGTTCATAATACAAAAGAGCATGTCTTGGTGAAATAGTGGGATAGAAATCAATAAACTTATAAAGAACTAGAAAGAAATGAGATAACGGGAGACTCTGTGCTTATAATAAAAAATGCATTTTTTAATTTACATTTACATTTCATAGACTCTATTATGCCTGCATACATGCTCAGTCATGTCTGACTGTTTGCAATCCCTGGACTGTAGCCCACCAGGCTCCTCTGTCCATGGAGTTTTCAGGTAAGAATACTGGAATGGAAAAAAAAAAAAAGAATACTGGAATGAGTTACCATTTCCTACTCCAGGAGATCTTCCTGACCCAGGGATCAAACACATGTCTCTTATATCTGCAGCATTGGCAGGCTGGTTCTTTACCACTAACACCAACTGGGGAGCCCATACTATGTTATAACTGAGGTTAATTTCAGTTAATTTGTAGAGATAGGAGGAAAATTACTGAAGGCTTAGAAGTTTTTCTTTTTTTTTTTTTTAATTTTATGCTTTCAGAATGATAACAATAAAAATAACAATATTAAAAGCCACCATTATTTGTCAACTACCCGTGTTCCCGGCTCTGAATTTAATATCATCCCATCATCATATCTTGGTACATAAGTGAGTTTTTATTATCTCCATTTTCAGATGGAGAAATTGAGTGTCAATCAAGTTCAAATACACTGCTTGGCTATTAACTGAGAGACCTGGGAATCCCACACCCTATCAGAATGACTTCAAGGTTCAAACCTCCATGTGCTTAATATCACCCCCCATCATCTTCCAATGCAGACTTTCAAAACTGCTTTAATAGTTGTGCTTTGTGCAGAGAATTCTCCTAATTAGCACAGCACACACTGTGAGGACAGGACGAGAGCTTCTTTCTAGAGCAGAATTTCTCAGCAGTGACACTGTGAACATCGCAGCTCAGATAAATCACACACTAGGGTGTTTAGGAACATCCCTGACTTCTGCCTGCTAGATGCCAGGAGTACCTCCTCCTCAGGGATTACAATTTTAAAATGTCTCCAGTCCTTACCAAATATGACTTCTTCCCAGAATGAGAGAATTACCTTTAGTTGAAAACCACTGTTATAGAGGTCATTTTCTCTCTAACCAGGCCAAATTCCAGGACTATACTGAGAAATACCTGCTCTGCAGTATCTTACATGGTGCCCATAATGTAGAATTTTTAAATACATATTTTCCGAAACCAGTATGCCATTTAAGAGAAAGTGAATACAGTAGATTATTAATGCTCTGAATTGGAGTCAATTTTATATACATACATTAAAGAAATTGTTAGAAAGGTATCTGTATATCTGTCACTGTTTCCTTTTCTGTATCTCCTTACTCATCCTAAGTCTCTATACTCTTCCTTTCCCTTCCCTTCTTTCTTTCCTCCTTCCCTTGATTCCTCTCTTTATCTTCCTCTCTCCTTCCCTTCCTTCCTTTTTTCCTTCTTTTCCCCTTCTATTTCTTCCTTTTCCCTTCCTTTCTCCTTTCATTGCTGAAACAGGTTAAAAAGAAACACAATGACACGTGCATTTCAGCAGCCCATGCATATTTTAGCCTTGAATGTTCTAGTCACTTCAGCAATTGGAAAATAAAAAAAAAAGCTAAAAAGCTAAATAATTGAGAGATTGTGAATTTGCACGAGAATTTAAACTCCAGAATGACTCATATCACATTTTCTACAAATAGTTTTGAAAAAGGCTTTTATTTTAATGGGAAATTACATACCACCATTGGAATTGAAATAAATCAATTGCTACAAATGATGCTTGAATTAAAACATCTATCTGTACTGGTCTTAATTTTCTGTAGATAACAGTTTCCTGATATATTTTCTTTTCTTTTTTCACCAAGATAAAATGCAGTAGAGAGTGCTGGGTCCAGCAATTTAAATGGTACTTATTAAACACAGTAAGCCAAGTATATTTGGAGTCATTTACTACCTAGTAAAAAAATCATTTCTTCTTTCTGTATGCAACTCCTTTGAGTCAATTGGAGTTACAAGATTGGTTATATTGAGAGTAAATGTTTCTTTCTTAAATATTTGCTGTCTTTTCTTATTTGATGAAGATACTAAGAGCTTTTAAGTGAGAAGAAGAATCCATATGCTAAGCTGTGTCCGACTCTACAACCCCACGGACTGCAACATGCCAGGCTTCCCTGTCCTTCACCATCTCCTGGAGCTTGCTCAAACTCTTGTCCATGTATCAGTGATGCGACTCAATCATCTCATCCTCTGTCATCTGCTTCTCCTCCTGCCCTCAGTCTTTCCCAGCATTAGGGTCATTTCCAATGAATTGGTTCTTCCCATCAGGGGGCCAAAGTATTGGAGCTTCAACTTCAGCATCAGTCCTTCCAATGAATACTCAGGGGTGATTTCCTTTAAGATTGACCAGTTTGATCTCCTTGCTGTCCAAGGGACTCTCAAGAGTCTTCTCCAGCATGACAATTTGAAAGCATCAGTTCTTTGGTGGTCATCCTTCTTTATGCAGTAATTTGAAATAAATAAAAGGCAGCAGACCTTAAACTATTTAGGCAACAAACATGACATTTAAAGTTAGAAGAGTATTTTGCTCACTTTGGATTACCTTAGCTACTTATCATTATCTTAAAAAAAAAAAAAAAAAGACAATATAGATGTGACTCTCTAGTATTGAAATACATAAATAACTTACAGGAAAATATGCTATTCTCTGAAAATAACTTGAAATCTTAGCAAGTTATTGAGGGGGGAAAAAAAAACATGCTTCTTACAGACATGTAAAAAGATCACATATCTCTCTGATCTCTTGGAGTCTGCCCACTTCTTACCTCTTTAGTGAATTTAGGTTTAAAGGTAATGTTACTCACATCTCTAAGCTCGGTAGAGACTGGTGCCA
Organism: Muntiacus reevesi; assembly: GCF_963930625.1. Lineage (NCBI taxonomy): Eukaryota > Metazoa > Chordata > Mammalia > Artiodactyla > Cervidae > Muntiacus > Muntiacus reevesi. The sequence goes on from NC_089264.1 coordinate 47,756,009, forward strand.
TCTTCTCTAAATGGCACCATTTTAGTAGGTTTTAGTTAGAATTTCCTCCAATTCATGTTGAGTGTTAGTAGGTCTGCTACTAAAATTCAGAACAGGCATTGAGTGAATGGTCGGAATATCATGCTTCGTTGTTTAGATGTATGGAGTAGGGGCATAAAAATTAGAACTAAGATAGAGAAGATTAGGGCTAGAACCCCTCCTAGTTTATTGGGAACTGATCGTAGAATTGCATGTGCAAATAGGAAGTACCATTCGGGCTTAATATGAGGGGGCGTATTGAGTGGGTTTGCTGGAGTATCGTTATCTGGGCCTCCGAGCAAATCTGGTGTGAACAGTACTAATAGTATTAGGAAAAGAATTAGAAGTAGGACACCTAGAATATCTTTGATGGTATAGTAAGGGTGGAATGGGATTTTGTCTGCATCTGATGGGATTCCTGTTGGATACTGGATCCTGTTTCATGGAGGAAGAGTAAATGGACTATGGCAAGGGCTGCGATGATAAATGGGAGAATAAAGTGGAAGGCAAAGAATCGAGTTAGGGTTGCTTTATCTACCGAAAAGCCCCCTCAAATTCATTCGACCAGGTTTGTGCCGATGTATGGAATTGCTGAGAGGAGGTTGGTGATGAGTGTTGCTCCTCAGAATGATATTTGTCCGCATGGTAGGACATATCCTACAAATGCTGTGGCTATCACTGTGAATAGAAGAATTACTCTGATGTTTCATGTTTCTAGGAAAGCATATGACCCATAGTATAGGCCTCGCCCTACAAGTATAAATGGCAAATGAAGACTATTGATGCTCCATTTGCATGTATGTATCGGATAATTCAGCCATAATTGACGTCTCGGCAGATATGGGTAACGGAGAAGAATGCTGTTATTGTGTCGGATGTATAGTGTATTGATAGGAATAGGCCTGTTAGGATCTGTAGGATTAAGCAGATTCCTAGCAGGGAGCCGAAGTTTCATCATGATGAGATGTTTGATGGGGCTGGGAGGCCAATGAATGCGTTGTTTACAATTTTTATTAGTGGGTGGGATTTTCGAATTAGTGTTCTTGTAGTTGAATGACCACGATGGTTTTTCATATCATTAGTCATGGTTAGATTCCATGTGAGAATAATGATAACATACACTGTATTTATTTTAAGTATCATTTTTGTGCTTGGTTTTGTGTTTTAGTTGGTTAACTAAAATAACCAACAGAGTCCTTCTTGAAATTCTTTGTGAATTTTGCTTAACTGTTTCTATGTCGTAAGCCTGGTCAGTAAGAATTTTACATCTAGAAAGATTTCCTCTACCTAGAGCTAACTCCCCTGGAGAAGGAAATGGCAACGCACTCCAATACTCTTGTCTGGAAAACTCCATGTATAGAGGAGATGGGCAGGCTACAGTCCATGGGATTGCAGAGTTGGACACAACTGGGTGACTAACTTTCACTTTCAGAGCTAACTAGGGTGACTGGGGGACAGAATAACGCCTCTGATGTGTATTTGGGAAAAAACAAACAAAAAAAACAGAAGCAGTTATTACCCTCAAGATGTTTTTTTCAGGGAGAGATGCATTGTGAGCTCTGTCTTCCGCAGCTAGTAGAAGAAATAATCTGAGAGAGAGTTTTAAAGGACATTTCCAGTGTCATTTCTGTATGGCTTCTTTCTTGTTCTGGGCTTCCCTGATTGCTCAGATGGTAAAGAATCTGCCGGCAATGCAGGAAACCTTGGTTCGATCTCTGGGGTGGGAAGATCCCCTGGAGAAAGGAATGGCTACCCACTCCAGTATTCTTGCCTGGAGAATTCCATGGACAGAGGAGCCTGGTGGGCTACAGTCCATGGGGCTGAAGAGTTGGACGTGACTGAGTAACTAACTCTTTCACTTGTTCCAGATTATTTGACCTAGCACTACATACTTTTTTTTTCCCTATCTTGCTTTTCTTGATGTTTCCATTCATCCAGGAGGTATATCTGTCTGTAATAAGAGAAAAGGAAGTTTCAAACCTGTGGTTATTTAATTATTTCTGGGTTTCTTTGTTCATGCCAGCAACAGCTCATTTTCAAATTAGCATAAAGCAATCTAGTATGTACGTACATACACATACACACACATACACATGGCTTACTATATATCTGATACTATTCCAAGAGCTTTATTAATAGTAACTTATTTAGCCTTTGAAAAAACCCTATGAGAAAGTTGCTTGTAATTACGCTACTGTCAGGTAAGAAATCTGAGATACAGAAAGTTTCGGCAAGTTGACCAAGGTCACCCAATAGTGAATTGCCAATTCAAACCCAGGCCGTTGGTCTCTAGTCTGCCCTTCATCACTATGTGCTACCACCTCATTGACAAGTAAAGTCACATTCACTCCAACTCTTAAGACACAGGATAGCTGACTATTTACACAGGCTTCTCAGCAGCAAGAGAGACTTTCTGGGCTCTGGATGTATATCTCCTTCAAAAAATATTTCCTGTAAATCAGAGGCATCTCACGCTCTTGAATAATCTAGTGGGCTTCAGATGCCGGGGAAAAGCTGACTTCAGAGGTGGTCCCAAGTGGACAGAGTACACAGCTTTATGGTACAGCATCTTTGCAAGGGAACTTAAATAATTCTGGAGGTGCTATGAGCACAGTTTTTGGCCTACATAAGACTGCTGAATTTCTGTGAATTATAACTTCTGTGTATGTTTGATTATAATTCATAGAACTCAAACTTCAAAAGTGAAGTTAATAAAAATTCAAGATATAGGATTTACAAGACATAAATCCAAGTCAATCAATATGATTATTCAAATCTTAGAAATATGTCTCAGATGGTCAACTTTAGACTTACAAGGACCTTACTTCAACATAAGTAATTACAACAGATTCTAAGTTCCCAGAGGTCAGGTAGCATATCTACATGACTCAGCATTTAATTAACCCAGTTCATGGCACATAGTTGATGCCCAATATCAGGTGACAAAGGGAGGAAGAAGAGAGTATGAAAAGAAAGGTGGAAGCAGAGAGGGAGGGAAGGAGAAAATGGGAAGAAAGAAGACAATCTTTTATCTAGTTTCCCCTGCTCTCTAATGGAAAATTCCTCAGATGAACGGTCTTATAATTTTCACTATGAACATGTTCAGATGCTTTAGCCTGGTTTAGAAAGGATGAATTCACCAAAATTACCTCTCCATTCTAAATTTGTTCAAATTATCTTGCAGAAAAAGAAATTCTCTCACAAAAATCTATTTTTGTTCAGTCACTAAGTCATGTCTGACTATTAGCAACCCATGGACTGCAGCATTCCAGGTTTCCCTGCCCTACACTATCTCCCAGAGTTTGCTCAAATTCGTGTCCACTGAGTCAGTGATGCCATCCAACCATCTCATCCTCTGTCACCACCTTCTTCTCCTCCCTTCAATCTTTCCCAGCATTAGTTCCAATGAGTCAGCTCTTAGCATCAGGTGGCCAAAGTATTGGATCTTCAGCTTCAGCATCAGTCCTTCCAATGAATATTCAGGGCTGATTTCCTTTAGGATTGACTGGTTTGATCTCCTTGCTTTCCAAGGGACTCTCAAGTGTCCTCTCCTGCACCAAGCTTGTTCAAATTACGTTGTAGAAAAAGTACTTCTCTCACAAAAATCTGTAGACATCTATAATTTCCATGTAAGACATACAAAATTATTACAATTAAATACACCATTCTCTTTCTCTTTTGGTTGCCACTCAAATTGTGGCTCTTAATATTTAAAACTTGAAGGTATATCATGGATCATATCTAAGAGTTTATAAAGGCAACAAAGATGGCAGATCAATTGCAACAAAATGAATTTTGATCCAGGTTCTGGGAGTGTTCTTATGTAGAGTGTTAAAACCAAGTTTGAATTCTTCCCTATTCCAGGCAAAATTCCATTGTCATATTCTATTCATTCAAACATTTAGGAATATTACGGCATGCCCCAGATCCTCATCCAAGATTTGTCTAGGATTTTTACAAATGGTTTCTGTCTTCTAAGATAGAAGCCCTTTCTATGATTGAGGACATTTAAGCTAATGGAGAATAGACACACTCTTTGGATTCATTTTGCATTCATGAGATCATTCAAGTTCTTTAAGAAAAGTCATCTTCTAATCCGAGCATGACTAATGCATTTCTAGGTTGTGGTCAAAACACTTGAGGCTGAAAAAAAAAAAAAATTAAACTCTTAACTTTAGATGTTTTGCCTTTATGTTTGCCACCATTGGAAGATGTTTTAAAAGTTTGATCAGAACAGGGCTTGTTTTACAGAAGTTTTTCCTGTGAAAAGGAAGTGGGTGGAGGGAAATGAAAGTTAATGTATGAGCAGAGTTCAGTTACTCTGCTTCTCCTAGAATTTATGCATTTCTTCTGAGTTATTTTTAAATAGATATGTTAGATGTCCTGTTATTTTGAATAAGTGTCTGCTTTTAATTAGGCAAGGTACATAAGTGTTTTAATTAGTTATCCAAATACATCATCTGAGATTTTTTTCCCCCGGAAAATAAAAGTAATTTGATTTCTTCTTCATTAAATATAAGGGCAGTAAAATCTTTTGAATATATTTTCAACTCAAGAGATTGAGATCCTTTCCATTGGACTATAATATATGCATAGATTATTTCATCTTAAATTTCTGTAAGCTAATGAAGTGCATGAAAGTAATGAAGTTAAACCACAACTTGTTAAGTGTGATACAATTTGCAATTTTCCAACATGACAAAAAAAAAAGTTATTAGGTTAATGCCAGTGCCCTGAATTAGAGTCTACTTTGTTCACTTGCTTTTTAAATTCAGTACAAAAAAAATGTAAGTGTGTTTGCATGCTTTCTATGAGATGAAACGAGGGATAGCATCCTGTCATTCCACTGGAATATATCTGTCACTCTTTTTTTTCATGTCACTATGTATTATTTAACTTGAAAATTAGAGCATAGCGGTAGGAGAAAAGATCTTTAACCATAAAAATTGGACACAGTACACCTTGCTTTTGTCAGAATATCTGGAAATATACAAATCACAGGGTTTCCCACGTGGTTTTCACTGCAATCCACCGACTAATATCTGCTGTAACACTGCTCACCACGCTGTTTCTCACACAGGTCTTAAAACCTGAACGATCGTGCAGGTACAGCAAACACTAGCTTCTGAATGGGGCTGTGATGATTGTCAAGTCCGGCTCTTCTACTCATTGGTGGGGCCCCAAGATCCATTATGTAATCTGTCGGAAACTCATTTTTCTCATCCACACATTAGAGACTCTACCTTTTGGTTGTTGGAAGAGTCACGCAGGGTGTCAAAAGTCGCCTGTTGTCAAATGAGTCCTCATTAAGCGTTATCCTCAGTTTATCATCTTCACCCCATAACCATTTCTTTCTCTTTCTCTTCTATTGTTTTCTTTCATTTCCACTGTCTCAACCTCAGCTCTCTCAGTGATTGACAATTGCTCACACTTAGTATACAAAAGCATCTTTTTAACAGTAGTCAAGGAGAGTCATTTTGAATCATCTGAGACGGTCTTCATCGTTCCTTTTTGTGTGGCTAATCTGAGATGCACAACATGCAGCTAAGGTTAAAGTACTGTCTTTAATAACTTTTACCATACATTTAAAGACATGCTTAAACTCCAGATTTACATATGTTTCTGGGGGGACTCACTTAAATTATCTATATTTCTATTCATTTTTTCAGAATTGTTATTGAATGCATCTTGAAAATCAACTTTTTTTTTTTTTTTTTTTTTTTTGAGTGAGAGTATTCTTCACATTGGGATTCCCTGGTAGCTCAATGGTAAAGAATTCACCTGCCATTGCAGGAGACACAGGTTCGATCCCTGGGGAAGAAGATCCCCTGGAGAAGGAAATGGCAACCCACTCTAGTATTCTTGCCTGGGAAATTTCATGGAAAGAGGAGCCCGGCAGGCTACAGTCCATGGGGTCACAAAACTGTTAGACACGGCTTAGCAACAACAACAGTTTTTCATATTATCTTTTTGTGACTATGTGTCTTTAGACAATTCTATTTTATCTTTTTGTGATTAGTGTCTTTAGGCAATTCTATTCTTGGGAAAAGTGTGTCTCTGAATGACTGAGTGCATTCAAATAAAAGCAAATGTGGCCCTAAAGCCATGTAAAACCTAAGTGAATTAGGATAGATTTCAAACTCTTGACATCTCCTCTTTGATGCATGGCTAATGTTCTCTTCCAAGGTGGCAGTCATATTGTAATGCATAAATGAGTCACATCAACACAGTATACACTTTAAACACAAACAATGTTATATGGCAATTATAGATCAGTTTTAAAATGGTTATTTTTTTAAGTTTCCATGTGTATCAAGAACGAAGAAGGGTATATGATTTGGAGAGACCAAAAAATCCCTAGGTATTCTCTAGGGGAAAACATTATGTTTTTTATACCAGTTTTAGAAAGCATCTTTCTTCTCTTTATGCCTGGTTCAAGGGACAGCTCTGTGAGACTGTCCTTGGTGGTACAGAATTAATTGCTCTTTCATCCAAGTCCCTGTAGTACAGTCTACATATTTTGATTAAAATATATAGCACAACCCATTTTAGTGATTGTATGCAAGTATCTGCTTTGCTAAATTTAGTCTCCTATAAGTGACTGTTCTTTTCTTTTCTTGTCTCAGGAATGCACCTGGGCAGAATAACCCCTCTGTGGATATTTATCGGACTTGCAGATGTTATAGAATTTGATGTCTTGTTACTCTTAAACATTGATATGCAACCTGTCCTTAGAGGGCAATTCTATAAAGTAGTCTTTGTGGAAAATTATGTAATAAGTTAAAAATTGATCCAGAAATTCATAGACTAAAATACTTCCCAAGTGGTGCTAGTGGTAAAGAAAGTGAAAGTGTTAGTGCTCAGTCATCATGCAAATAGAGGTATTTAGTTCAAATTCCTAAATTAAATGTGTTGTTTTCATCTCTCTTGTAGTTGCAAAATATGTATTTACTGAAAAAAAAAAAAAAAAAAAGGTAAAATTTCCCCAATGTCCTCTGGACACTTTTCTGAGTTCCTTGCTCAGGTAAAACCACAGTTCGCTGCATTTTTCTAGTAGTCCTTTGAGTTGTAAATAAGCTAAACATATGTGCTTTTAGGGACTGTTTATGTTCTGCAGTATTATTTTTAAGAGTACACAAGCCCTCATTAATAACTGAGGCAACTGGATTTAATTAGAGGGGTCTCTGACTACATGAAATCAGTATAAGATCAAATTAAACCATTTTACTTTACATAAAGTCTTTACTACATCCTCTCTCAATGCCAGTGCCCTCAAAATTGAGTTGCCAAACCCTATTTTCTCATAGAACTAGTGATATTCTGCAAAGTAAAATGTCTGGTTTTTAATGGTCAAAAAGATCTTAAATATAATAATACATTTAGTCTACATATTTAAAAATTATTTTGATTTGTATTTTTTAGGTCCTGCAAGGATAAATCAGTTCTACCAGCATTAGGTAAATTTTCATATGATCCTCTGACTGGGGCCCGCTGTTCAAGAACAGAATATCTATGATCAAATTACTTTTGTGCTCCATGTTAGGAAAGATCTGTGTGTGTCTGCTTCCTCCCTTTATTCCCCCATGTCTACACATTTATGGGTGTGCATGCCATGTGTGAAACACGAGAACATTCTTATCTCCACAGCTCAGCTAATTTTGTTAGAGATACCAGCAGCCATAATAACATAAGGAAGTATTTTTGGATTCAGACACAGAACCAAGCCAAATATTTCATGTAATGCAATGAGTCCGTACGGAGCTGAAAAACATAGCTTTCATGTTTCATGGAGGCCCTTAAATTGAAACAAATTTTAACTAGGCTGCAAAGTCAGCAGAGAATATGTCCCTTTTCTTTCTTCTTCTGTGAATGTGGATATCTAATGCACATAAAGAATAATCCTATGTGCCTGTAATAGCTTTCTTATATTAAGTACTTTAAGGCTTCCCTGGTAGCTCAGTGGTAAAGAATCTGCCTGTCAATGCAGGAGACACAGGTTCAATCCTTGGGTCAGGAAGATCTCCTGGAAAAGAAAACGGCAACCCCACTCCAATATTCTTTCCTGGGAAATCCCATGGACAGAGGAGTCTGTTGAGATATAGTCTATGTGGCTGCACGCGCGCGCGCGCACACACACACACACACACACACACACACACACACACACACACGCAAACCACACACTGGTATTCTTTACTATGTGTATATCCTTCTGGTAATCATGGTTGCTTTTTTTCCCCAGCAAGTTGCGGAGATAACTTGGAGGGGTTCACTTGGCTCTTCCCTCCTCCCACCTTTGATGGTCGCTTCCATGTACACTATGTTCTTTGACTTTTCAATGCACTTCCCTTGTTGTGGGATACAGCCTCCCTCATTCTTTATTAACCCACACAGTTCTGCGGACCTTTTTCTTTGAAGAGGCGTCTGATATTCTTCCCATGAGAAAAATAGAGGGAATAGCAAAATTAACAGAGAGGTTTAAAAATTCATAAAATAATAATTCTTTACCTACTGCTCCCAGTTCTTTCGCAGAAAGTAAGCTGAAAACATAACTGGACTTTGAAATTCAAACCTCTCCCCTTTCAAGACTTGGTGAAATCACATTGTTCTTTCCTCCCTTGATTATGCCACTTTTGAGATGATGTCACCGCAAAGTCCAATTAATTGATCTTGTGTTTCAAACCAATGACTAGAATCTCTGAGTATTCCAGGGGAGCCAGCACTTAATTCACCAGACCTTTGCCCTGATGAGAAAGGATTTCTTTAAACTTTTCCTCATCATTCTCCTTTTGACAAAGGCTTATGAGTTGTTATATTTATAATCACCCTAGGGCTTCCCTGGTATCTCAGATGGTAAAGTGTCTGCCTACAATGTGGGAGACCCGGGTTTGATCCCAGGGTCAGGAAGATCCGCTGGAGAAGGAAATGGCAACCCACTCCAGTACTCTTGTCTGGAAAATCCTGTGGATGGAGGAGCCTGGTAGGCTGCAATCCTTGGGGTCTCGAAGAGTGGGACATGACTGAGCAACTACACTACACTTCACTTCACTATGTATTAAAAATTCTCACCCTTTCTTTTCCCAATTTTGAATCACTCAGTTGTTCCACGTCGTTACTGTTGTTCCTTGACTTGCATACAGGTTTCTCAGAAGACAGATAAGGTGGTCTGGTAGTCCCGGAATTTTCCACAGTTTGTTGTAATCAATACATCAAAAGCTCTCATGTAGTCAATAAAAGAGAAGTAGATGTTTTTCTGGAATTCCCCTTTTTTTCTGTGATCAGGTGGATGCTGGTAATTTGATCTCTGGTTCTTCTACCTTTTCTAAATCCAACTTGAACATCTGGAAGTTCGCAGTTCATGGACTGCTGAAGCCCTTGTTGCTATCCCGTCACTCAGTCCTGTCTGACTCTTTGTGGCCCCATGGACTGCAGCACACCAGGCTTCCCTGTCCTTCACCATCTCCTGAAGCTTGCTCAAACTCATGTCCTTTGAGTCAGTGATATCACCCAACCATCTTGTCCTCTATCATCCTTCTCCTGCCTTCAATCTTTCCCAGCATCAGCGTCTTTTCAAATGAGTTGGCTCTTTGCAACAGGTGGCCAAAATATTGGTACTTCAGCTTCAACATCAGTCCTTCAAATGAATATTCAGGGTTGATATCTTTTAAAGTTGACTGGTTTGATCTCCTTGCAGTCCAAGGGACTCTCAGTAGTCTTCTCCAACATCACAGTTTGAAAGCATAAATTCTTTAGCACTCAGCTTTCTTTATGGTCCAACTCTCACATCCATACATGACTACTGGAAAAACCATAGCTTTGACTATACAGACCTTTTTTGGCAAAGTAATATATCTGTTTTTTAATATGCTGCTGAGGTTTGTCATAGCTTTCCTTCCAAGAAGCAAGCATCTTTTAATTTCATGGATGCAGTCACCATCTGCAGTGATATTGGACCCAAGAAAATAAAGTCTGTCACTGCTTCCAGTTTTTCCCCATCTGTTCACCATGAAGTGATGGGACTGGAGGCCATGTCTTCATTTCTTGAATGTTGAGTTTTAAGCTGGCTTTTTCACTCTCCTCTTTCACTTTCATCAACAAGCTCTTTAGTTCCTCTTTGCTTTCTGTCATAAGGGTGGTATCATCTGCCTATCTGAGGTTATTGTTATTTCTCCTGATAGTCTTTATTCCAGCTTGTTCTTCATCCAGCCCGCCATTTCACATGATGTTCTCTACACAGAAGTTAAATAAACAGGGTGACAATGTACAGCCTTGACGTACTCCTTTCCCAATGTGGAACCAGTCTGTTGTTCCATGTCCAGTTCTAACTGTTGCTTCCTGACCTGCATACAGATTTCTCAGGCGGCAGGTTAGGTGGTCTGGTATTCTCATCTCTTTCAGAATTTTCCACAGTGTGTTGTGATCCACACAGTAAAATGCTTTAGTGTAGTCAGGGAAAAGAAGCAGATGTTTTCCTGGAATTCTCTTGCTTTATCTATGATCCAATGTATGTTGGCAATTCGATCTCTAGTTCTGCCTTTTCCAAGTCCCGTTTGTACATGTGTAAGCTCTTAGCTCACATACTGTTGAAACCCAGCTTAAAGAATTTTGGCCGTTATCTTACTAGCTTGTGAAATGAGTGCAATCATGTGGTAGTTTGAACCGTCTTTGGCATTGCCCTTCTTTGTGATTGGACTGAAAATTGACCTTTTCAAGATGTGAGGCCACTGCTGAATTTTCTAAATTTGTTGGCATATTGAGTGTGGCACATTAATAGCATCACCTTTAAGGATTTGAAATAGTTCAGCTGGAATTCCATCACCTCCACTAGATTTGTTCCTAGTAATGCTTCCTAAGTCCACATGACTTTGCACCCTAGGATGTCTTACTCTAGGTAAGTGACCACGCCATCATGGTTATCCAGGTCAGTAAGACATTTTCTGTATAGTTCTTTGTATTCTTGCCACCTCTTCTTAATTTTTTCTGCTTCTGTTAGGTCCTTGCCATTTCTGTCCATTATTGTGCCTATCTTTACATGAAATATTCCCTTGGTATCTCTTCCTTGAAGAGATTTTTAGTCTTTCCCATTTTTTTTTTCCCCCTTTATTTCTTTGCATTATTCTCTTAAGAAAGCTTTCTTTCTCTCCTTGCTATTCTTTGGAACTCTGCTTTCAAATGGGAATATCTTTCCTTTTCTCTTTTGCATTTGGCTTCCCTTCTTTTAACATCTATTTGTAAGGCTTTATCAGACTATCATTTTGACTTCTTGCATTTCTTTTTCTTTGGGACAGTTTTGGTCACTGGCTCCTGTACAATGTTATGAATCTCCATCCACAGTTCTTCAGGCACTCTGTCTACCAGATTTAATATCTTGAATCTATTTATCACTTTCACTGTATAATCATAGGAGATTTGATCTAGCTCATACCTCAATGATCTAGTGGTTTTACCTACTTTCTTCAATTTAAATCTGTAATTTTATCTTATATACTGAGTACATCATGCAAAATGCCAGGCTGGATGAATCACAAGCTGCAATTAAGATTGCCAGGAGAAATATCAACCACCTCAGGTATTCAGATGATATCACTCTAATGGTAGAAATTGAAGAGGAACTAAAGAGCTTCTTGATGAGGATGAAAGGAGAGTGAGAAAGCTGGCTTAAAACTCAACATTCAAAAAAGGATGATCATAGCCTCTGGTTCAATCACTCCATGGCAAATAGATAGGAAAAAAAGTGGAAATAATGGCAGATTTTATTTTCTTGGGCTCCAAGGTCACTGCAGACAGTGACTGCAGTCACAAAATTAAAAAACACTTGCTGCTTGGAAGAAAAACTATGACAAACCTAGGCAGTATATTAAAAAATAGAGTCATCAGTTTGTTCACAAGCATCCAGATAGTCAAAGCTATGGCTTTCTTCATTAGTCATGTATGGACATTAGAGTTGGACCATAAAGAAGGCTGAGCACCCAAGAATTGATGCTTTCCAACTGTGGTGCTGGAAAGGACTCTTGAGAGGCCCTTGGACAGCAAGGAGATCAAACCAGTCAATCCTAATGGAAATCAACTATGAATATTCATTGGAAGGAATGATGCTGAAGCTTCATACTTTGGCCACTTGATGCGAAGAGATGACTCATTGGAAAAACCCTGATGCCAGGAAAGACTGGATGATGGAGGAGAAGAGGGTGACAGAGGATGAGATGGCTGGATGTCATTGACTCAATGGGCATGAGTTTGAGCAAGCTCCGGGAGACAGTCAAGGACAGGGAAGCCTGGTGTGCTGCAGTTCATGAGGTCAAAAAGAATCAGACACAGCTTAGGACTGAGCAACAGAAACAACTCTTTCACTGGACTTTTGAAGTGCTCTGACTCATTTGTGTGGCATTTCCAAAGGATTTTATTATCCCCTCTAATTTTAGTCACTTAATTTAAGCAGCCATGCATCATTTTTATTTTGCCTTTTTGTCAGGCATCCTTCAAAATATCTTAACCCTGCTGTCGATCTCTCTGATTTTTTCAGAGACCAGACATGCAAGGAGCATGTCAGGAATGCAGCATTTTTGAGATATCCAGTTGATAAAATAGCAAATAACAAAGCTTTTCCTTGTATATATTTTCCCTTATGAAATCTACTCAGCTTTTAATTTTGATCTAAAGCTTTTTCTTAGTTCACTCAGGATTGGAATTTAATAAAAGACATTCTCCCAACTCTGCTCATGGAGAAAGGTATTATTTTGATTTATTATATTAGATATAGTATGAATTTTTGTCTATTAGACATAGACAAAAAATTTCAGTAAATGCATATAAACTGACCAATAATCTTGAGTTTTATAAAATATCACCTGGCAAATCTATTGCCCCAAGAAACCAGACTTGTTATCTCTAACTCAGAGTGGGTCAGAGAAGGAGCTGTGCTCCCCAAGGGGTTTTGGACTGGAATGTACTCTTAATCCTGGATATATCTGGGTATTGTGGAGAGCTTGTATATGGGCAGTCATGTGTTTTTAACCACTTACTTAAGTATCTTTCTTATTTTGGAAATATCCACTTACTTGATAAGTATTATCAATTTAAAATTAGGTGTTCATCATACATACTACCATCTATAAGACAGATAACCAACAAGGACCTACTGTATAGCACAAGGAACTCTACTCAATATTCTGTGTTACCCTATATGAGAAAAAGAATATAAAAAAGAATGAATAAACACTAAATCAATGGTTATCTGTCCCTTCTCTCACCCTTCCCTCCTGGTAACCGAAAGTTCATTCTTTAAGTCTCTGAGTCTATTTTTGTTTTGTAAATAATTTCATTTGCATTATCATTATTGTTAGACTCTGCATATAAGGGATATCATACATTTGTCTTTCTCTGGCTTACTTCACTTAGTACAATAATTGGGAGTTTGGAATTCACATGTGCACACTGCTATATTTAAAATAGATAGCCAACAAGGATCTAGTATAAAAATAAATAAAATAAAATTTTGAACTTTGACAAGAGTAAAAAACATGAATATATGTGTATGTATAACTGAATCACTGCTACTAACACAACTTTATAAATCAACTATACTCCAATAAAAACAAATACATAAATAAAACTGTTTACATAAATTAGAAAGTTTTGTTCCAAGTAGTAAAAACAAATTTGAGCTAGGTTGGCACAAGGGAGGGTATGTTCTAGGACATAGGTGTGGTTTTTTGGAGCTCATAGGAAGCAGTGCAGGTACCATAACAGGAAATTAAGAGCCTTTTAGAATTCGAAATTTCTCTCTCAAACCCCAGCTGGTATCTCCTCTTACCAGTTCTAAATCCCAAAGAAAGGAACTCTGATTGACTCAGTTTGAATCATCTGCCTGGTGCACTGGTCAAAGCCTCAGATACAGACTTGGTTCTGATGAAACTGATGAGTCTGGCTGCTCATAGAAGTCATTCTAGGCATTTAGGAGCAAAAACATTTACAGGTGGGGCTTCCCAGGTGGCTGAGTGGTAAAGAATCTGCCTGCCAATACAGGAGACGTGGGTTCAATCCCCGGGGAAGATCCCTTGCAGAAGGAAATGGCAACCACTTCAGTATTCTTACTGATTAAATCCCATAGACAGAGGAGCCTAACCCAGTGCTTAATCGACTGAAAAGTTGGCAGTGTCCCTCGACCTTGAATATTGTGCTATATCCTTATTTGTTAAACATAACTGGTAAACAATGTCACAATTGCCAAAGTAGTCAGAACTGGAACTTTTTGAAGGCACAGTTCTTTGTCTACTGTTTTTTTTTTTTTTTGCAGTGAATTATATATGACTTTTTTATCTCTCATCCAAACATTGACAGCCCAAGAAATGCCCAATCATAATTATACTGTTACCTTTAATTGGATATATTTAAAGTGTGGAGCTTGATAAGCTTTGCCCATCACCATAATTGGGGATTTTCAGGGGCTCGGTGGTAAAGAATCTGCCTGCAATGCAGGAGACATAGGAGATGAGAGTTCAACCCCAGGATTGGGAAGATCCCCTATAGGAGGAAATGACACCCCACTCCAGTACTCTTGCCTGGACCATACCATGGACAGAGGAGCCTGACGAGCTAGTCTGTGAGGTCATGAAGAGTCGGACATGACTGAGAGACTAACTCACACTGACATCACCATCATCAAAATAACAAATATCCTCAGCATCTCCAAGGTCTTCACGGCTTAAAACAAAGCAAACATCTTTGTATTTTGTAGAGTGGTACATTTGTTACAATTGATGAACCTACACTGACACATCATAATCATCGGAAGTTCATGGTTTGCCTTGGGTTTCACTCTTGCTATTGCACATTCCATTTGTTTGAATAGATGTGTAATGTTGTGTGATCTCATACAGAATATTTTTCACTGTCCTAAAAAAATCCTCTTTGCTCTGCCTATTTATCCCTCTCCCCACCATAATCCCTAGAAACCACTGATTTTTTTTTTTTTTTAACTTTCTGTATAGCTTTGCCTTTTCCAGAATGTCATATAAATGGACACATACAGTAAAAAGATGGACATGCATACAGTGTGAAACTTTTTCAGATTGGCTTCTTTCACTTAATAATATGCACATAAATTTCCTCCATATATTTTCATGGTTTAATAGCTCATTTCTTTATAACACTGAAGAAGATTCCATTCTCTAGTTATACTACAATTAGTTGTTCACCTACTAAACAATAGCTTGGTTGATTCCAAGTTTTGACATTTATGGATAAAGTAACTGTAGACATGTGGGTGCAGGTTTTAATGTGTATATAGGTTTTCAACTCCTTTGGGTAAATACCATGGAGTGCGATTGCTGGGTTGTATGGTAAGAATATATTTAGTTGTGTAAAAACCTGCCAAATTTTCTTTCAATGGGGCTGTACCATTTTGCCTTCTCATCAGCAAATGAATGAGAATTCTTGTTGTCCCAAATCCTCACCAGTATTTGGTGTTATTATTGTTCCAGTTTGTAGCCATTCTAATAGGTATGTAGTGACATCTTGATATTGTAATTTGCATTTTTCTGATGATACTGTAAAGTGTTGAGCATCTTTTCAAATGCTTATTTCCCATGTGGATATCTTCCTTGGTTAGGTATCTCTTAAGGTTTTCAGTTCATTTATTTTTAATCAGGTTGTTTGTTTTCTTGCTGTTGAATTTTGAGCTCTTCATATATTTTAGATGAGTCCTTTATCAAATGTGTCTTTTGCAAATATCTTCTCCCACTCTGTAGCTCACCTACTTATTCTCTTGACATTGTCTTTTCCAGAGTAGATGTTTTTAATTTTAATGGGGTCTAGCTCATCAATTATAAAGCAACTTCAAAAAAAAAAATCTTCAATTAAATACAGTGAGGATGCATCACAGCTGCATTTTACTGGCAAAAATTAATTCATATATCATGCACAAAATAGAGAAAAATATCCTTTAAAATGGTGTAGGCTATTTTACCCAATATTCTAGTCAAGAACGAATGTTCCAGAATTACCATGAAAAACTAGAATGTAAAGATGTTTTTCCATTACTTGGCCTTGGTTCCCATATATGTTACAGAGTGTGAACTGATCACCATACTGAGTGGGTTTCTAGTATTTAGAGATATGCATTCTTGGCAGCATGCTCCTAAATACAATCCAACTACTTCACCCAGTGTTCAACTTAAAGAAGTCACAATTTACTCCAAGGATGAAAGTTATACCTTCAACTGCCTGCTAACTTGAACTTAATGAGAACAAAATGTCTGGGAATCTTCAAGGGTATTATTGACTGTATATGACTATATGCATGTCTTTTCCTTGGCTGATGTTTTTTAACTCTACGGTTTACTATAGAAAACCAGAATAACTAACAATGTGTAGACTATTGAAGAACATCAGATGCCAGTAACATAACATCTAAGATATGATGATATGGTAGTCAACTTAATTTTTTGCAAACCTATTTGGGCATTGATAGACAAGTGTGAACTAGTTTCTTAAAAGCTGGCACCCATTCTCTTATTTCAGAATTCATTTATATTCATATATTTTCTAATTTCTTCTTTTGGAATATCCTTTGAAGCTTGTTCAAATCATTTAAGTTCAATTAATCTTGGCATATGGCCATTCTTAACGAGTAGACTTGGTTTCTAGTAGTAGTCAACATTCATCTCACGCAAGTGTTAGGCACTTAAATTGGGAAAATTATTTTAAGACAAAATGTGCTATGCCTCTAGATTTACAAAGCTGCTTCATTCCTGAGGCTCCTAATCTAACTCTGAGAGCAAGACATGGGAATGAATTTCAAATTGCTGATGGGAATGTCACTGGAACTAATAAATAAATATGATGACCATTTTGCAAGAAACAACACACATTTGGAGCTAATAGTTCTAATACATTTCCTTAAATTTTTACCTCTAGTGGCAAATCTTTACTTAAAAACAAGACTTAGCTTCTTACAAAAGACAACTGTAAAATAGCTTTACTCCTTTACCCGCATGTTGTTTCCAAGGGCATGAAGATAGGATAATTATCTTTCTCCTCTTAGTCCTATTCCATTTTTAAAGAAAAACTTCAGTTCAGGTTTTTGCTTGTCATTGTTTCTTTATCTGCAACTCTCCAAAAGACATATGGCAAGGTGTCCTTGAGAATCAGATTTGCAGAGAATGTTCGTTGGGCACGCCTGGACTTTTCTATGAATCTGATCTTATAAAATAAGAATGGATTCATACAGCATAGGCCTGGGATTAGTTGAGGTGAGCGAGGCATGTACTGCAGGCACAAAGTTTAAGATGCCTAAAATAGTTAATCATCAACATAAATAATATCATAAAGCAAGTTATTAAGCAAATCAAAATCAATGCAAAACTTCATGCTGTCCATAATATTAACTTTTAAAAATAAAATGGCATTTGTTTATTCTCTACCCTGCATAATTTTGCAAAAAAAATCACAAGAAAACAGTATCAGTTTGAAATTCCTATGCTGGGAAGATGTCATGGTCCCACTGGGTTAACTTTGAGAGCTGACAACAGTGTGGGAACAGATTGGATAATATAGACTGTAATGCATCGTCATGTTTTTTGATTGTAGAACTTCCATTACATTTTTCCAACTAATTCTAAATTAGATAATATCATGTAAGAATATTATCTAAGTGTATGCAAGAGAGCATATTTTCTACAGGCTCCATTTTTTTCCCACAAATGCATTTGCCTTTTGCTCCCAAGCACAGATGTTGTTCAGTCACTAAATCATGTCTGACTCTTTGTGACCCTATAGACTGCAGCATGCCAGGCTCCTCTGTCATCCACTATCTCCCAGAATTTGCTCAAGTTTATGTCCATTGACCAAGCACTGATAGTCACTTTTTTAGCTCCCCTAAGGTTGTGTACATGCAATTCACCATCATCCTGTGTTACATTACATAATGGAGAAAAAGTACTATTGGTAGAAATCAACTTGAATATTTATTTAGACAAAACTGTTGTTATATTTTAGATTGATATATTGTTTCACAATAATATAAAAGGCAGAAATAATGTGAACATATAAACATCAAAATATAAATACTATGATGTACCATTATAAAGAGAAAATTCTGCTTACACTTCAATATTTAAAATGTTTGCTATTTATTCAGCATATGACCTGATTAAAATTATTCACAATTCAAGTATTTGTTTCTACTATGGAGCTTGTTTTGGCTGTTTAGTCTAAAATGGTTCTCCTTGTTATTTCTTGTATACTGTATCAACCTAGATTAGCATAATCACTGTGATTAACATTAATTGAGGAGCAGAAATGAAAATGGTGACTGAAAACAGTTTGGCTGATATGTACAATGGTAAAAATTTGTATTACATGAATACTCAAATTATAACATTTGACTTTAGTTATAAAATCTCTGAAGCATTAGTGGGAAAATAGAATTTTGGGCATAGATGAATATAAAAATGTATGCTAGACAAAGATGCAGATGTGATCTGTATAGGAATATTCACTGCTGTCCTAGTGTATTACTGGAAAGCACCATAATATGGCTGTTAGGAGTATAGACTTTACAATTACACTAAAACATGAGTCAATCTTTGCTGTAACTGTTAGCTGTGTAACTGTGAATCTCTCCAGAGCTCAATTTTCTTACTTGCAAAATGGGGATAATTAATAAACTTAGTAGGGCAGTTGCAAGTCTTAAATACAACTCTGTAAGAAAGCTTCTTGGTATCATGTTAAGCAAATGATAAATGCTTTCTAAACACTATAATCCAGCAAGTATTTGTTTTTTTCTTCTGTTTCATTGTTTAATGTCACATTCTTGTTCACAGTTCTGCACTTTATTTCATACCCTTTCCACTAATAGCTTTCACTCTTTGTAATGTTACTGACTTCCATGAATTTACTTTCCTTTTCATTCCTGTGGAGGTTCTGAAGTCTTCTATATGTTTTCTTTGACTTATGTCTTTGTCTATGCTTATTGTCCCATTTCTAATCAAAAGTATTGTGACATTGACCTGGTTGTCCTTTGGAAAACACACTAAACTCTCCTTGGAAAACACATCTAGCATGTCTTCAATGAAAAATGGCCTCCCACTGTTTATTCTAAATAAATTTAAACTGGATAAATCTACCTCAAAAATATAAAAGACACCTGCATTGAAAATATCTGTTTTGGAAGGATAACCAGTGGGATTCATTATTAACTGCTAAAAATTATAAATATAAACATATTTATATATGTGTGTATATATATATACACATGTATACATGTAACATTTAAAAATTTGAAAATATCTTTTGATTTGACTTCCTTGACAATCATTTTTTTTTTAATGGATACCAATAAAAGCAGAGAAAGTTATGAGACTACTCATCATATAAGAAATGATAACAAACTTCAGTATTCTGACTATAGGAGAGAGAATTCTTTCTCTTATCAATCACTAAGAAAAATTTGCTAGACTTTATAACTTTTGTAAGACTGTATCATAAGGAACACATCCAATTGCTAGTAACATTAAAAAATTATAAATATCATAAATATTTTTTCTTCTACATAACAGTTTAGACATGAAAAGTTGGTAGTGTGAGTTCAGCTATTCAGTGCATCACAAAGAACTCAGGATTTTTCCATATTTCTTCTCTATGATCCTCAGAATTTTGGCTCTTTGGTTTCATATTTGCTGACTTATGGCTACAATAAGGCTACTATAACTCCAGATATCAAGATCTCACTCTAAAACAGGGATATAAATCAGAGCAGTAAGACAATTTCTCTTGTTGCCTTCCTGCTTGTAAAATTATTTTTGTTCAAAGACCCTTGGCAGAATTCTCTCTTGCATGAGAAATGGAAAATGACCATTCTCTAAACAAGAGTTTTAGGCCCACTTTATCTGAGATCAAGGGATCTCTTCTTGAGGCCTTGAGAAAATGATGGCTCTGTTAGCAAGGCAGTGGTGTGTGAGCAACCTTTATTCCTGTCACACAGGTGTACACACACGTAAACACACGCACACAGTACTCTACAGGAGGAACCATGAGGGTCACAGAGCAGCTGTCATCTCTCTTCTCACTAATTTCCTGTTTTTTCTTTTGGCTCTAAAAATGTTAAAAAAAAATGTTTACAGTGCTAATAATCAGTTAATTCTTGTTTGATCAAATGTTCAAATCAAACTGAACCTGAAGTTTTAATTAGAGAATATAACTGATTTTTGAGGTAGCTGGTATATCACTCCATATCTCATAAATCTGGAATATGAGGATTAAAAAGAAAATGCATGCAAGGAAATAAGATGGAGAATACATAAAATGCATGTCAATGTCTTCTTAAAAGTTGAGCATAATGTTAGTTTTAAATTTCTTGGCAGCCAATAAGAAGAGGAAAATCAATCAGCTCAAAATATTCATAGCATCTGTAAGACAGAAATGAACTCCAGACTCACAGGAAACCCAACTAATCTGGAAGAATCCAGAGGCATTTTCCCCAGGGTTCTGATAAAAAGAACGATGTATAACCTGGTGAGCCTGGTTCCACTAACTTCTTTACGGAAAACACATTGCAGCCTTTCTCAGGGGCAATTTCTTAGGAGCGCCTTCAATTTGAGCAATAGCAAACTACCTAAGTATGATTCAGGAAGCACAGTTTTTGGTCAAGGGTCATAGACCTGGCAAATCCCCAAACAGGAAGGAGAATAGAAAACATGTAATAAATCTATCTTCCCTTCTGCCTTTTTGCAAATTTATCTTCATAAAAGAGTAACAGACACAGGAAATGTACAAACAAATCTGTCTGGACTCACAGTTGACAATACATTTGGTCAGTTTTGGTTAGTTTATTACCTTTAGGTTATCAAGATCTCAAAAGCTAGTGCTTCTTCTCAGGTTTATGCTAGTGGAATTTCAGCAATTACTAACAACACTTTAAAAAATGCAGTAGAATAGAGACCATTAGATTCAAGTAATTCTAAGAATAAGCTAGAGTTACCATTTGACTTATTATTTTTAATAATTTACTTACTTATAAATATTTCCTAAAAATAAAGATTTAGTCATTAAAGACCCTGATGAGCAAAAGTGTGTCAAAAGATTGCCTTCGATCCTGACCACAGACTTTTATATCTGTAAGTAATTAAATATTTAGGGAGTTAATTCATTTCCAACCATTAATTTTCATCTCAGGTTAAGTGGTTTGTCTATTTGACTTCATTTCAAATTATCAGGAGTTGAACTTAGACATCATTTGGCAAAAGATAAAAATCTCAAGGGTCCAGGAGCCCAATTATTAATCCCTCTTATGGAGGTGACCATTTAGGTTGCATAAAGGACATGTATTCAATGTAAACTTTTAACTTTCCATGACACACATAAAGACAAAAATAGACATAATTTATAAGATGTTTATAAAATTTAAGAGATAGCTTATTGTTCTTAAAATAGTATTTTTTAATATATAATAACTGTATATAACCCTTTTAAAATGATCTCTAAGTTTGTTGTATTTGTAAGGACTGCCCTTTTGGAAAATGTCATCATTATTTTATAATAAAAGGAACTCAACTTTTTCACTAAATCAATTTCACCTCACCTATTGTTTGCCTCCAGTTTCACCTTGGAAGCACACAAAAATTTTTTTGAAGACCTTAGGCAGGAAAAAAACCCACAAAAAACCTTCTATCTGGTAAGCCTAGCAAGTTAGAAATATGAATAAAGAAATACATATTAATTGCAAAAGTTCACCATAATTGCACATGCAAAAACACAGGTATAAATAATTAACCTCTTGAGCAGGAAATTGGTTGATTGAGGGTGCAATTATTGAAACAGAATAAAGAAGGAATGGTGGAGTTCTGTTGAAAATGTAATCTCAAATTGTATGTGTTTTCAAACTACATTGCAATCAAGTTAAAAAGTATTGTTAATCATGTTGATGGATGGCAGAAATCAAACCAATATTGTAAAGCAACTATCCTTTGATTAAAAATAAAGTAAAAAAGAAAAAGTAATGTCAAAGTTTAGAAATAATTGGAACAGAAACACTCACTCAATTGTTAATCTAAAGGAAATAGACTGCCAAATATCTCCCCCAAAAAGATGGGTTTGTTTGGGATCAGCAAAGGATTTCACTTTATGCAACCATGTTGAGTCACATGCAAGTACCTACATGGCAAGGGAAGAACGCTTTTTTTGAGAGGAAAATGAAGTTGGAGGGCTACTGTTTCATTGGCTGCTTCCTTTACAAGAAGAGGAGTGTTTCATGTTGGACTCTGCTGTTATTGCTGGGTGCAAAAGCTCCCCTTTCTGTTCTCCTGATACTCTTTAACTGAGGTTTTTGTTTATTAGTGTTTTACACACTGAAGAAGTAATTAGTAAAAGTGCACATATCAAAATAAAACCAGTTGATAACCTAGGAGCACTCAAACCAAAACACGAATGAGTCTCAGAGATATTGACTTATTTGCTATAAAGCAGTTTATATGGTGAGAAGGAACTGACTGTTTATCCTTCCCAGAGATTGATCATAATATTAACTTCTACTTAAATGATAGAAAACTGGTCAGTGGTTACCTCATATCAACCTTAGGAAACAGTAAAATTTTGCTCACAATTTCCAGAGGTGTAGATGAGAAATGACCCAGATCAAGTT
Source organism: Muntiacus reevesi (assembly GCF_963930625.1). Lineage (NCBI taxonomy): Eukaryota > Metazoa > Chordata > Mammalia > Artiodactyla > Cervidae > Muntiacus > Muntiacus reevesi. The sequence goes on from NC_089264.1 coordinate 47,778,666, forward strand.
GGTCTTGCAAAATAGGCTAAACTAAGTTTTGCTTGTATGACTAAATTGGTTTTGTCTGCTCAGGGAACTTTCAGGATTGCTTTCCTTTTTTTTTTTAAATTTTATCTGTTGTTCAGTTGCTAATTCTCTAAGTTGTGTCTGAATCTTTGTGAGCCCATGAACCACAGCATGCCAGGCTTCCCTGTCTTTCACTGTCTTCCAGGGATTGCTCAAACTCATGTCCAATGAGTCAGTGATGCCATCCAACCACCTTATCTTCTGTTTCCCCTTTCTCCCCCTGCCCTCAACCTTACCTAGCATCAGGGTCTTCCATTGAGTCTGCTATTCACATCAGCTGGTAAAGTATTGGAGCTTCGGCTTCAACATCAGTCCTTCCAATTAATATTCAGAGTTGATTTCCTTTAGGACTGACTGGTTTGATCTCCTTGCTGTCCAAGAGGCTCTTAAGAGTTTTCTCCAGTATTAAAAAATTAAACTTGCTAACATTTGGCTTTCATAGCATCTATCATGTAGTAGTAAAGAAAACTTTTGCTGTTAATAAAAATCATAGACTTTTCATATTCTTTGCCTTTCAAATAAGTTTTCATTCCTCAAGAATAATGTTTTTCTATATCTGATCATAACAAAAATTAATACAAAGTAGTTTGATATCTGGATTATTGCTTATTACTGTTTTGAAGATATGAGGCCCAAAAGATAAAATCCATTTCTCTCCCATTCCAATCTTCCCTAGTTAGCTTTTTTTTTTTTTAAACCGTGTCCCTCTCCAACCAGGAGAAACTCCTTTATTGGTATTTATTATTCCCAGTAATGTTTTAACTTTTACTGTGTTGATATAAATCATTATACAATTAGGACTGTATTTCATTCTCAAAAGTGTAAAGAAGTGCCCATGATATAAAGCATACATTTGTATTTATGATATGTATCTTGTCTCACTTGCCTTCTTTTCTTCCATGGCATGTTTTGGGGCTTCCCAGGTGATGCAGTGATAAAGAATCTGCCTGCCAATGCAGGAGACACAGAAGATGCAAGTTTGATCCGTGGGTTGGGAAGATCTCCTGGAGTAGGAAATGGCAGCTCATGCCAGTATTCTTGCTAGATTTTCCCCATGGACAGAGGAGCCTGGCAGGCTGGAGTCCATGGGGTCGAAAAGAGTCGGACATGACTAACCAGCCCAGACATGCTTTCGGGATGCATCTGTGTTGAGGCAGGCAGCTGCAGGTCCTTGTGGCGGCTGTAGAGCGTCCTGTTGTATTAATAAACCACAGTGTATTATCCAGAACTCCTGGTTGGTGGACAGTCAGGTCATTTCTGGGTTTTGCTATTTTTAAATGAAAACATCAATGTAGGGACTTCTGGAAAGAGCAGAGCTGTGTAAACTTTTATCTAGCCCCTTTCCTTCCAATAATTCAAAAGAAAAAGTTTCAATTTTGAAAGAAAGTTGAGGAAAGACTTATTTCAGAGATTAAAAAAAAGAGTAAGTTATATTAAAAATATCTAAAATGGGACCAAAAAAAAAAAAAAAAAAACTGAATTGGAGGAAGCCAACTTAAAAAAAAAAAAAAAAAAAAACGTGGAAAAAGGGCCAAGTGGTAGCAGATGTCAAAAAAGACCAGAAAAACATGTTTCCTGAAGATGACGGCATGATTATAAAGTGTAAAAATTGAATCTCTTATGAATGGCGTGTGGGTGCATATGTGTGCTTAGTCATGCAGTAGTATTCAATTCTTTGCAACCCCATGGAATATAGCCCTCCAAGCTCCTTGGTCTATGGAATTCTCCAGGCAAGAAAACTGTAGAAGGTTGCCAGTACCTCCTTCTGGGATCTTCCCAACCCATGGAGTGAACTTGCATCTCCTGAGTCTCCTGCATTAGCTGGCAGATTCTTTACCAATGCTACCTTGGAAGCCCCTTATGAGTGGTAATAATTGTGATTTTGGAGTAAAGAGGGATAGCAAGTGAAGCCCTCCTGGGCAGAAGACAATAGGGAAAGAGTCAGAGCCATACAGAGTTTAACAAAGTTGTATTTGAAAGTTGGTCCCTTTCAAAACCAAAGGAATGAAGCTTTATTTTGTCACCAGAAAGGTGATCTTGGTGCCCTACTTTCTATACATTCCATGGGATTCTTCTGAAAAAGGTTAGTCACTTAATAAGGGGTAGTAAGGAAAGTAGCAAAGATAACATTAAAACAAATATAAGAAGTTGGAAAAAGGATGAAGAATCTAAAAAAAGATAAAAAAATTGCACCCAAAATGTGTTGTTTGGGAAAGCATATGAAAATTATAGACTAACATTTAACCAAGACTTTTTAAGAAGAAATGAAGCAATCACCTCTTTGAAGGAAAAACAAGCAACAGAGATGCAAAATCTCAAGAAAGTGATACTAGCATAATAAGAGGAACCAAAATTGGTAACAGAATAAAGGAGAACAAATAAACAATATCATTATAAAAATAAAATAAACAAGGGTTTAGGAGCATAAGGGAGAATTACAGTGTAAGTAAATGGAATAAAAATGAGAAAAGCAGAAATAAATATAGGAAAGGAAAGCAGTAATTATAAAAGATGCATGAAGGAGGTTCAACATAAGAATGAGTTTGGTACCTAAAGGAGAAAATCAGAAAATATATTATTTAATTATAACCATATTTGAAGTACAAAAGTATATTTGGAGATGAAACTCATGACACATTTCAAGAAAAGAAAAGGAGACAAAAATTACATTGCTAGAATATAAAAAAAATTAATGTTGTCGTTAGTGAGGAAAAATTGATGGGGCATGGTTAACACCAAGATGCAACATAAAAAATATAGGAATTTAAAGGCAGAAGATCTTACAGGGGAAAGTTAAAAGCTTTGAATTTCCCTACAGCAAAATTCAATCAGTGAAGACAGGGAAACAATGTCTGTAATACTTAACGGAGAAAAAATGTGAACCAAGATTATCTATCTAGCTCTATGGTCTTTCTAGAATGAAGACTACTGAAAACAATTTTAACTATGCAAGAATCCAAACTAAATCACCCTGAGATACCATTTTTCACATTCTACATTGACAAAAATTTTAAAAATTCATCACCATAGCACCTAAACTAAAAGGTAAGTTTTATACAATCAGTGTAAGAGAATAATTTGATAGAGTCTCTGTACAGGCCACTTTCTGTGCTGTGTGTGCTGCATCGCTTCAGTCGTGTCTGACCCTTTGTGACCCTGTGGACTGTAGCCCGCCAGACCCTTCTGTCCATGGGATTCTTTGGGCAAGTGTACTGGAGTGGGTTGCCATATGCCCGCTTCCAGGGGATCATCCTGACCCAGGGACTGAAGCCAAGTTTCTTACATCTCCTGCATTGGCAGATGGGTTCTATACCACCTGTACAACCTGGGAAACCCACAGGTCACTTTAGCAAAATTAATCAAAACTGCAAACACAAATCCACTTTGATTAAATAATTCTGTTTCAGGGATTATATTGTACAAGTACCCTTGTACTGTGGAAATAATATGTGAAAAAGTGTTATTTACTCAATAATATTTGTCCTAACAAATAATGAAAAATAGATCCAATGTTTATTAAAATATGACTATATAAACTGTAGTGTTCCACAGGATGGAATACTACATTGCTATTAAAATGAATAGGAAAGCTATTTATGGACTAGTATAGAAAGATTAGGGCTTGCTGGATGGCTCAGCGGGTAAAGAATTCACCAGAAATACAGGAGACCTAGGGGATGTGGATTCAATCCCTGAGTGGGGAAGATAACCTGGAAGAGGAAATGGCAACCCACTCCAAGTATCTTTGTCAGCAAAATCCCATGGACAGAAATCCATCTCATCCTCTACCACACTCTTTTGCTTTTGCCTTCAATCTTTCCCAGCATCAGGGTCTTTTATAATGAGTCGGTTCTTCGAATCAGATAACCAAAGTAGTGAAGCTTCAATGTCAGCAACAATCCTTCCAATGAACATTCAGTTGGTTTCCTTTATGGTTGACTGGTTTGATTTCCTTGCAGTCCAAGAGATTTCAAAGGTCTTCTCCAAAAGCAAATGTGAAAGCATCAATTCCTTGATGTTCATCCTTCTATATGGACCAACTCTCACATCCATACATGACTACTGTGGAAACCACAGCTTTGACTAGACAGACCTTGATTGGCAAAGTGATGTCTCTGCTTTTTTAACCTGCTGTCTATGTTTGTCATATTTTTCCTTCCATGGAGCAAACTTCTTTTAAATTCATGGCTGCAGTCACCTTCCGTTGTAATTTTGGAGCTCAAGAAAATGAAATTTTTCACTGTTTCTACTTTTCCCCCTTCTATTTGCCATGAAGTGATGGGACCAGATGTCATGATTTTAGTTTTTTGAATGTTGAGTTTCAAGCTAGCTTTTTCACTCTCCTTTCACCTCATCAAGAGTCTCTTCAGTTCCCCTTTGATTTCTGCCATTATGGTGGTATCATCTGCATATCTGAGGTTGTTGCTGTTTCTCCTGGCAAATTTGATTCCAGCTTGTGATTCATCCAGCCTGGCATTTTGCATTATACTCTGCATATAAGCTAAATAGTCAGGGTGACAATATACAGCCTTGATGTACTCCTTTCCCAATTTCGAAACGTCTGTTGTTCTGTCTCTGGTTCTGTTACTTCCTGACCCACATACAGGTTACTCAGGAGATAGGTATGGTGGTCGGGTATTCCTATCTCTTTAAGAATTTTCCACAGTTTATTGTGATCCACACAGTCAAAGGCTTTGGCATAGTCAATGAATAAGATGTTTTTCTGGAATTCTCTTGCTTTATCTATGATCCAGCTGATGTTGGTAATTTGATCTCTGGGTCTTCTACCTTTTCTAAATTCAGCTTGTACATCTGGAAGTTCTCAGTTCACATACTGTTGAAGCCTAGGTTGAAGGATTTGAGCATTAACTTGCCAGCATGTGAAATAAGTGCAATTGTGGGGTAGTTTGAAGGTTCTTTGGCATTGCCCTTCTTTGAGACTGGAATGAAAACTGACCTTTTCCAGTCCTGTGGCCACTGCTGAGTTTTCCAAATTCTCTGATGTCTTGAGAGCAACACTTTAGCAGCAGCATCTTTTAGGATTTTAAACAGCTCAGCTGGAATTCTGTCACATCTACTCGGTTTGTTCCTAATAATGCTTTCTAAGGCCTAGCTGACTTCACACTACATGATTTCTGGCTCTAGGTGAGTGACTATATCATTGTGGTCATCCAGATCATTACGACCTTTTTTGTATAGTTCTTCTTTGTATTCTTTCTACCTCTTCTTAATCTCTCTGCTTCTGTTAATTCTTTACCAATTCTTTCCTTCATCATGCCCATCTTTGCATGAAATGTTCCCTTGGTATCTCCAATTTCCTTAAAGAGATCTCTAGTCTTTCCCATTCTATTGTTTTCCTCTATTTCTTTGCATTGTTCATTTAAGAAGGCCTTCTTGTTTCTCCTTGCTATTCTCTGAATCTTTTCATTCAGTTGGATATAACTTTCCCCTTCTCCCTTGCCTTTCACTTCTTTTCTCTCCTCGGGTATTTGTAAAGCCTCCTCAGGCAACCACTTTGTCTTCTTGAATTTATTTTCCTTTGGAACGGTTTTGGTCACTCCCTCCTGTGTATTATAATGAACTTTTGTCTATAGTTCTTCAAACAGCCTGTCTACCAAACCTAATCTCTTGAATGTATTTGTCATTTCCACTGTATAATCATAAGAGATTTGATTTAAGTCTTATATGAATGGTCTAGTAGCTTTCCTTACTTTCTTCAATTTAAATCTGAATTTTTCAAAAAGGAGCTCCCAAGCTACAGTCCATGTTTTGTTTTGTTTTGTTTTTAACTGACTGTATAGAGCTCCCTTTTTGACTGCAAAGAGTGTAATCAATCTAATTTTGGATTGACCATCTAGTGATATCCATGCATAGACTTGTGTCTTGGATTATTGGAAAACGGCGTTTGTTATGACCAGCATGTTCTCTTGACAATACACTGTTAGCTTTTGCCCTGCTTCATTTTGTACTCCAAGGCCAAATTTGCCTATTATTCCAGGTATCTCTTGACTTCCTACTTTTGCATTCATTCCTAAGGTGAAAATGGCATCTTTTTAATTTTTTTTTTTTGGTGTTGGTTCTAGAAGGTGCTGTAAGTCTTCATTGACCTGGTCAGCTTCAGCTTCTTTGGCTTCAGTGTTTGGGGCATGGATTTGGATTACTATGATGCTGAATGGTTTGCTTTGGGAACAGACTGAGATCACTCTGTCATTTTCGAGATTACACTGAAGTACTGCATTTCAGATTTTTTTGTTGTTGTTGTTAACTATGAGAGCTACTCCATTTCTTTCAAGGGTTTCTTGCTCATGGTAGTAATTTAATGGTCATCTGAATTAAATTCCTCCATTCCCATCCAGATTTCCCAGGTGGAATTAGTGGTAAAGAACCCACTTGCCAATGCAGGAGACATAAGAAACGCTGGGTTCAATCCATGGGCTGGGAAGATCCTGGGGCCGGGAAGATCCCCTGGAGGAGGACATGCAACCACTCCAGTATTCTTGCCTGGATAATCCCTTGGAGAGAGGAGCCCGGCAGAGTACAGTCCATAGGGTTGCAAAGAGTTGAAGAGGCTTAGCATGCTTGTACACATTCATTCCCATCCATTTTAGTTCACTGATTCATAAGATGTTGGTGTTCACTCTTGCCAACTCCTACTTGACCACATCCAATTTACCTTGATTCATGGATTTAGCATTCCAGACTCCTAGTCAATGTTGTTCTTTATAGTGTGGGACATTACTTTCACCACTAAACAAATCCACAGCTAAGCATCATTCCAGCTTTGACCCAGCTGCTTCAATCTTACTGGAGCTACTAGTATTTGCCCTCCCCTCTTCCTCAGTAGCCAGAGAAGGCAATGGCACCCCACTCCAGCACTCTTGCCTGGAAAATGCCATGGACAGAGGAGCCTGGTGGGCTGCATTCCATGGGGTCACTAAGAATCAGATACGACTGAGCGACTTCACTTTCACTTTTCACTTTCATGCATTGGAGAAGGAAATGGCAACCCACTCCAGTGTTCTTGCCTGGAGAACCCCAGGGACGGGGGAGCCTGGTGGGCTGCCGTCTATGGGGTCACACAGAGTCAGACACGGCTGAAGCGACTTAGCAGCAGCAGTAGCAGCAGGAGCTTCCTCAGGAGCATATTGGACACCTTCCAACCTGGGGGCTCACCTTCTGGTGTCGTATCTTTTGGCCTTTTCATACTGTCCATGGGGTTCTTCAGGCAAGAATACTGGAGTGGGTTGTCATTTCCGTCTCCACTGGACCACATTTTGTCAGAACTCTTCACTATGACTCATCCATCTAGGGTGGCCCTGCACACGTGGCTCCTAGCTTCATTGAATGACACAAGCCCATTTTCCAGACATGGCTGTGATCCATGAAGGAGACCCTGTGTGGTTAAAGTTTGGTTCAGTACAACCCACTATGAGATGACATTTTATTGTCTTAAGATGGAACTTACCTGATAGGATCCTCACAACCTCATAAGGCACCTGATTACCTACTTAATAACTCATCAAAAACTTCCATAATAAAATGCAGTCAAATTTTCTGTGTGTTTCTTTTTTTTAATCTAATAATGTTATGTTTACACTTTGGTCCTTAAAAGTTTAAGCCATCTTCACAGTACAGCTCTTCAAATATTATAAGGAAGTTGTACTGTTTTTTTAATAAACTCTTTTCTTTTTTCCAACTGGTATCTTGTATATTTTTCTCCTTCTATTTCTTTGTTTTTTAATTGCAGGGAAAAAAAGTTTCATTAATTTTGCAAATTTGTGAACATATATGCTCTTAAATTTGATTTATTAAATTTGATTGGCTCTATTTTGGTTAATTTGGCTTCAGAGAAATTTTATATAGAGTCATGAAAATTGGTTTACATGAAAAACGCTAATGCAATTATGCATGCCCTCCTAATAAAACCAATTTCTGTTTGTTTGCTTTCAGTATATGTCCAGGAACAGAGATTTGGAAATATTATAACTTTGTAGTTTATTCTTTACTTACATGCTTGAAACTTGCAGTGAATTCACAAAATAGAAAGCAAAATAACCCCATAGTTCTAAATTTGCTTTAAAATATAAACTCAAGAAATAGAAAAGTACTGATGTCACCGGATATAGCTAAAAAGAAGCAAAACACTAATGAAGAGGTATTTTATTGCAATCAGACTTGAAATTCTCTTGAAATTGAATTTGTAAAAGACACAAAGTAAGTTATTTGATTATTTGATTGGAAATTTTACAATAAAACCATCTGTTATATATTTTAATGCATCCTTAGTGCTCCCACTAGATTATAAGGCATGTGTTTTCAAAAATAATTTCCATATTTTGAAATATTTGTGTAGAATATTTTAAAGTGGTCAACAGTTTGAAAACAATAGATATAGTTCTTCTAAAAGTAGATTGTATTTGTAGGAAGCAGAGGAGCAACCATACTGCCTGAAATGCCTGGGCAATGACAGTTAAACCCTATAAAGGGAAGAATTCCTGCTCCAGAGGGTGCAGTGCCAGCTCGTCAGCTGGTCTGCAGCCGAGTTGGAGGCATAAAACAAAAGAATGGGTTGTGGCTCTAGGCCAGAGCTTTTCAAAGAGAAAAGGAAACAAAGAACAGTACTAGACTTGATAATCAGGCCAGTGGTACTATACATCCCACTGTCTCCAGTGGCCTTTTTTTTTTTCAATTCCCACCCTAAAGCCAAGAAAGAAAATGAGAACCTCTTAAAAGAACTCCCACAACATATCATTGGGAAATCTCTGGGATAAGTTTTTATAAGCCAGGGAGACAAACGATACGAAGCTCATGGATTAAAACAAACAAACAAACAAACAAAAAAAAAACAACAAGAAGGAGATGGCTTTTAGAGATTTGAAAAAAAAAACATATAGCAAATGCACTGCATTATGTTATACAAGTAGTAGCCAGAGGACAAATGTTATTGGAGTCTGCTGTTACTTCTGGGTGTATAGATAGCAAGTGTCTTGGGATATTTTGTTGATAAGTATAGGACATATATATCACTCCCTCTCTAAGGTTCTGATGTGAAAAATTGTGTGTGTGTGTGCGCTCAGTCACTCAATCATATTCAACTCTTCAGCTCCATGAGCTCCTCTGTCCATGGAATTTTCCAGACAAGAATACAGCCTGTCATTTCCTACTCCAGGAGATCTTCCCAACCCAGGGGCCAAACCAACATCTCTTACATTTCCTGCGTTGGTAGGTGCATTCTTTTCTACCAGTGCCACCTGATATGAAAAACGGTAGCATTTAAATATGTAGGCAAAAAAAAATCAGCCAAATTTTGGATTTAGTATAGATTCACACATTCTGATAACCAAATTATTAATGCAAAGTCAGAAAGAATGCAACCACTTATTTACAAATTTATTTGAGTAATTAAATTGTTTCAAATATTACGGGCAGTAAAATTTGCCCAGTTAGACGTGCAAAGTTTCTTTGATTTTACATATCTCTACATATACTACTTGGTACCATAAGTTAGTTTTGCAAAAATGTAGAAATTCCTTTGCCTCAGTTCAAATGTCATAATACTGTAAGTTGATACATTGATGGTTTAATACTCATGTCAGTGAGTCTTCACCTCTATCTAATTTTCTTCATTAGGTCCAAACACTGGACTTTTGAATATTTATGATATTTTTTGTACTATTTACACTATACATACCTTAAATTGTTCACTTTTTCCCATATAAATGGTAGCACTAAGAGATTACAAATATAGGAGGAAAGACTGTTGAAGGTGACCACAGAGATAATTTTCTGATATGAAATTTTAAAAGCCTAATAAGTTTTTAATAATAAAATGTTATTCAAGTTGAAAGTCTGTTTTTCTATAAAGACTCCTAATGTGTGATAAAGACATTAGCATTATACTATAGCAGAATAGTAGAATTCTACTATTATTTGTACCATAATAGCTGTTGGTTTTTTCATCCTTTTGATAAGGGAAATGCAAAGTTAATTCCATGTTGGTCTCTTTGTAGCAGAAGCTTAGGTTATATTTTAACTAATGAAAGACTCTATCATTTGCAGATTTTCTACTGCTGAAAAATTATTTGGTCTTTTTGGATTTCAGTGGATTAGACATGCTCTAAGAATTTTTCCAGCTTGAAATGTCCATGATTCTAAAACCAAGTGTTTATGTGAATATAAAACTAATAAAACTAAGTGTTTATATGCAGAGTACATCATGAGAAACGTCGGGGTGGATGAAGCACAAGCTGGAATCAAGATTACCTGGAGAAATATCAATAACCAGATATACAGATGTTACCACCCTTATGGCAGAAAGTAAAGAAGAACTAAAAGGCTTCTTGATGAAAGTGAAAGAGGAGAATGAAAAAGCTGGCTTAAAATGCAACATACAAAAAACTAAGATCATGGCCTCCTGTCCCATCACTTCATGGCAAATAGATGGGGTAACAATGGAAACAGTGAGAGACTTTATTTTTTTGGGCTCCAAAACCACTGCAGATGGTAACTGCAGCCATGAAATTAAAAGATTCTTGTTCCTTGGAAGAAAAGTTACGACCAACCTAGATAGCAAATGAAAAAGCAGAGACATTATTTTGCCAACAAAGTTCCGTCTAGTCAAAAAAATGTTTTTTCCAGTATCATGTATGGATGTGAGAGTTGGGCCATAAAGAAAGCTGAGTGCTGAAGAATTAATGGTTTCAAACTGCGTTGTTGGAGAAGATGCTTGAGAGGTCAAACATCTCAAGGTTTGGACTGCAAGGAGGTCAACCCAGTCAATCCTAAAGAAAATCAGTCCTGAATATTCACTGGAAGGACTGATGCTGAAGTTGAAACTCCAATACTTTGGCCACCTGATGTGAAGAATTGACTAATTGGAAAAGACCCTGATGCTGGGTAAGACTGAAGGAAGGCAAGAGGTGAAGGGGACAACAGAGGGTGAGATGGTTGGATGGCATCACTGACTCGATGGACTTGAGTTTGAGCAAGCTCCAAGAGTTAGTGATGAACAGGTAAGCCTGGCATGCTGCAGTCCATGGATTTGCAAACTATTGGATACAATTGAGTGACTGAATTGAACTGAACTGAATAATTTTTCCACCTTGAAATGTCCATGAGCCTAAAACTGCTTATGTGAATATAGAAAATCATTGGTATCTCTTACCATAACCATCCCATCCTCACAATGCCTCAAATTAATTTAGGGAGATAATTGTATTAATATTGTCTGAAAAGAAAAGTTCAATTTTAATGTCTACCTCTCTTTTCAGGCCCCATGAAGTGACTGATATTACTTAAGACCCACTCTTGGAAGCTGTGTAACATCAGTGCATATTAGGATAGACCATTAATTGCCCACATACAACATGAGTGCTTGAAATAGGGAAGGACCCAGAGAAACATGGGCATCAGAAAGGAAACTGAAGGAGAAAAACATTGTTAGAGAAAAATAGAAGAAAATGTAAGTAGTGAGACCTTCTTTCATTGGAAATAAGAGAAAATGAAAGAGTAAATATAAAATAGAGATTCTTTGGTTTAACACATTTAAAGAAAGAGCATATTCACTGTGGACGGTTGAGCGTATTGTTGGTTTTCAATAGAGCTGTTAGTGACTATTGAGTTCAACTGATTACTGTATATAACTAATGAGGCCAAAATCCAGTCCCAAAGTGGGCCAGTTAACTGCGCCCTCTTCTACAACCACACAGCATGCCACTAACTTTGGCCAGCTGTCTCCAGAATGCATCTTCTTTATCACCATAGGGACCTGGTATATGTGGACCAGTGAAAATCTATTCTTACCAACAGGAAAAATTCTTAAGCCAGATGGTAGGTCAGGAATGTGACTTTAGCATATAAAAGAAGGCATGTGTTCTGATTTTGAAAAGTAAATTGGAGATTTGTCAGGTATCCAATTGTAGTTGAATATTTGGGCTACAAATCCAGTCAAGTTTAGATGATCAACATGGTGGTTTATGTGATATACTAAAGGCACTGCCATTTCAGGGTCTCAAGCTTAAATGATTTTGGAGACCAAAGAGTTATACTGGCCTTCTAGATGACATATGGGGTGGTGGAAATGGCAATGAATTGGACAAATAATGCTGCACCTAATTTGATAGAAAAATAAAGTAAGAAAATCTCATTCACCAGACCCCTGACTTATTTGTGCCAGTTATCCAGAGGAATTAAAAAAAAAAAAATCACACTGCATATGGGTAAGTGTCTGATAATAGAACAAAATATGTTGATTTTATAAAAAAAGATACTCATAATACTTACTATCTTTTATTTAAGAATGTGTATCACCTCACCAGATCCTGGATTCCACGAAAAGGAGCACAATGTTCTTTCTTGTCTTTTCTACAGTAGAACATAATATGAAATATAGCACCCATGCAAAAAAATGATAAAATTTTTTCTAATGCATAGCTATAATGTAAACACAAGATTATATAATGGTTTCAAATATCTATATTAATTTCATTTTCCTAAACATGCTTAAATTTTGGTGTGTTAGAAATTTATTAGAACAAATAGAATTAGATATGAAAAATCATATTCCCAGTGGTAGACAACACAAAACTAAGTTTATTTAATCTATATAAATTACAACAATTGAAAAGTCAATTTACTCTTACTTTAGAATTTTTCAAGGTAATTAAGTGGACTTCAGTTTAGTGTACATCTCATTAGAAACATTAAGAAAAGTATTTGCTTAGTTGCTAAATTGCATTTTCTTAAGGCAGATGAAGATTAAACAAAGAAACAGTAATTAAATTGCACAGAAATTTCTGTATGAAATAAAACAATTCTTTACAGTTTCTAGGTAATGGCTAAAGTGTTTCTGGCAAGAAAAGCATAATTAACAGTGGTGTTAAAGCTTTGCTTTGCATTCTTTTGGCAATTGAGTCTACTAAGTTGAAAGCTGTTAAACAGAGTATTTGAGTTTTATATTAATTTGTATTTCACTTGACTGCTTTTTACTGTTTTGCAAGCATGAAGCAGGGAGGTCTGGGTTCAATGCAACAAATTACTGTATAAAATAAAAAAATTGCTACCCAAGCAGATTTGTGTTTCTACTGGGTTTGTCATGCTGTGAGTAAAAAAAAAAAAAAGAAGAAAAAGGGAAAAAAATAAAAAAGAAGTGTTGATTCTTTTAGAGGCATCTCAGCACCATATCTGCACTATCAAAAATAGTCCTCAAACATAGAGTTATCTAGAAATTCAGCAGTTTGCAAACAAATGCACTAGGGAGTAGTTTTTTCACACTAAAATATTTTTGCTACACATAGGCAAGTCCTTGAGCAGAGCCTGCTGGCTCCAAAGGGCTGCCGCTTGCTGTTGAAAGAGCAGAGCAATAATATTTAGTCAGTGCCAACAGTGAAGCCATGATGTGTCTGCTCTTCATGGTGACTATTACATCTGACCCCAAATGGTTGGCCCACTAGGATTGAAAATCAGGACTTCATTTTAATACTTACTTCTTAACCTTTGACATCCTTTATTATGACTTTAAGAAGTGTTAAGTATCCATGTCACCTGTTCTTTCCATAGACAATGATTACAACATACAGAATGAAAGACAGCTGATTTAAAAAATAAATCCATTCTAGTGTTTGTGCTTTTCTGCTAAGGAGCTTCAGTCATGTCTGACCTTTTGTAACCGCAGGGACCTTAGCCCACCAGGTTCCTCTCTCTCTGGGATTCTCCAGGCAAGCATACTGGAGTAGGTTGCCATGCCCTCTTCCAGGGGATCTTCTCGACCCAGGGAACAAACCTTAGTCTCTTTTGTCTCCTGCATTCTTTGCCACTAGGCCAAACATATCCTTGATGTATGCTGGTGCATGTACTTACTATCAAGGCTATGTTTTGGTTAATAGTGGGCAATCATAAAATTAAAAACAGAGAATCTTGCTGTGAGGGTATTATTACCTGAGTCTGTTAGTTCTCTGCATTGTTAGAAACAGAGTTAGTGCATAATAGTATTCTTCAAGTCATTAGAATATTTCAGCATCCCTTTATCTATATCACTTTCTTCCTACTTGTTAATCTGGGTTTCAATAATTATATATTAATGTAATTAATTCATATGACCATGGCGTAGCCTAAAATATTTTAAGGTTTCGATCTCTGAACTTCTTGTATTAATGCATTCCTATTTTTAAACTGAAGACCTGCAAGAGAAACAAACACAGCTCTAATAAACACGGGGATAGAAATTCTTTATTGAAGGAGTTTTTATATTGGCAGCTATCTAGATGGTTAATAAAGTTGTTTAAATATTTGCTCATTAGTGAAATGAAATCATATCAGTTTAATTCAGCCCCATTTCATGTTTCCTAAGTTTCAAAGTAACTTTTTACTATACACTCCAAAGGATTTTCTGGAGCTTTTGTGTTGTAATTTGCTTGCTTTTTCTAACTAGATCTATATTGATGCAGTCATACCAGATGAGGTGTTGGGCTCCTCCTAAAATCTTCCTCTTCATCTGTTTGAGTTTGACTGTAAATTTCAGTGAACTGCAAAATCACACCACGTACATCACTGGCAGGACCCAGGGCCTGAGATATGTGAACGATAGAGACCCTAGGTGTCAGATGGCTGATGCATCCCAGGAGTATTTAGGGTGACTAAGAGCCTGTCACAGAGGGAGAAACTGCTTATAGCACTAAGTTTATCTTAAGACATTCAGACAGGGAGATAAAATGCATATTAATCCCTAAGGATAGACAGTGTTTGCTGTTGTACTGGATAAGCATCTGTTTTGTCAGATTTAGCCTAAATGTGGGCAAATGGAGAGAAATCAGTGGTGGATTATTGGAGGGGCGCTGGAGCTGAGAGAAGTAAGTTTTCAGGGTAGAGGATGGTGTCCCCCACACCCTGGCGGTACACCCCGGTGCTGTCGTGTCCCACCTTTACTGACACATCTACATTTTGGGTAGCCTTAAACAAAGTTGATATTTTCATTCTCTTCTGACTCCTTTTTGCTCAGGCTTTCCTAAGTGGAATCTAGAGAGAAAGAAGGTCACTAATTGATGTCTCCAAAACAAGTGTCGGGACACTTTACATAGTTTCTTGAGGTTAAGGATGTTGTATTATTGTCTAGTGCCTTTTCTCTATAATGTCCAGCCTCATATTAGAAAAAATAAGTCCTGTGTATAAATTTTTTGAATGAGTATACAAAGGATTATGATGTTTTTATCTTCTGACTAAGGCCAGCAATTGTCTTGTTATTTTGATTTTTTCTGTAAAGGAATATTGCAAAAATCAGACCATAATGTCTGTAGATGAAGCGGAGCATAGAGTTTTTATTTACTCAACCATATTCTCGTCCTCATTCTCAACCTACTTTTACTTGATCTTTCCAAAAATGCTAAGTAAACATACCTGTTGCAATGCAGGAGCAACTTTAGCTGTAGCCTAGGTCACTGTTAGCACCAGCAAAAGACAAGATTTGGAGCAGATGTCCAAATAATTATCCACTAATTTTGAATACTACCTTAACAGTTTTGCTTAGAGAAAAGATTAGATGACTTATTTTCCTTTCAATTACTATTATTTCATAATGAAAAATTTAGAACCAAGGGGATATATGGAATACTGACTAAATTTCCATTCAAACAATGCATTTTTGGAAAATGTGTTAAAATGAGTCTTTAGAAACTGTGCCTACTTTTTTTTAAATCCCTTCACTTTATTTGATCTTTTTAACTTGATGTCATGTACATCTTCTGCAATTACATCTCTAATAATAAAACTTTCGAAATATTTTTTCTAATTTTTTTTTTTTTGTATTTCATCTTAATTTTTTTTTTTTTATTAGTTGGAGGCTAATTACTTCACAACATTTCAGTGGGTTTTGTCATACATTGACACGAATCAGCCATAGAGTTACACGTATTCCCCATCCTGATCCCCCCTCCCACCTCCCTCTCCACCCGACTCCTCTGGGTCCTCCCAGTGCACCAGGCCCGAGCACTCGTCTCATGCATCCCACCTGGGCTGGTGATCTGTTTCACCATAGATAATATACATGCTGTTCTTTCGAAACATCCCACCCTCACCTTCTCCCACAGAGTTCAAAAGTCTGTTCTGTACTTCTGTGTCTCTTTTTCTGTTTTGCATATAGGGTTATCATTACAATCTTTCTAAATTCCATATATGTGTTAGTATGCTGTAATGGTCTTTATCTTTCTGGGTTACTTCACTCTGTATAATGGGCTCCAGTTTCGTCCATCTCATTAGAACTGATTCAAATGAATTCTTTTTTTTTTTTTTTTTTAAATATTATTTTATTAGTTGGAGGCCAATCACTTTACAACATTTCAGTGGGTTTTGTCATACATTGATGTGAATCAGCCATATTGTCACACGTATTCCCCATCCCGATCCCCCCTCCCACCTCCCTCTCCACCCGATTCCTCAGGGTCCTCCCAGTGCACCAGGCCCGAGCACCTGACTCATGCATCCCACCTGGGCTGGTGGTCCGTTTCACCATAGATAATATACATGCTGTTCTTTCATAACATCCCACCCTCACGTTCTCCCCCAGAGTTCAAAAGTCTGTTCTGTATTTCTGTATCTCTTTTTCTGTTTTGCATATAGGGTTATCGCCACCATCTATCTAAATTCCGTATATATGTGTTAGTATGCTGTAATGTTCTTTATCTTTCTGGCTTACTTCACTCTGTATAATGGGCTCCAGTTTCATCCATCTCATTAGAACTGATTCAAATGAATTCTTTTTAACGGCTGAGTAATATTCCATGGTGTATAGGTACCACAGCTTCCTTATCCATTCGTCTGCTGATGGGCATCTAGGTTGCTTCCATGTCCTGGCTATTATAAACAGTGCTGCGATGAACATTGGGGTGCACGTGTCTCTTTCAGATCTGGATTCCTCAGTGTGTATGCCCAGAAGTGGGATTGCTGGGTCATATGGCAGTTCTAGTTCCAGTTTTTTAAGAAATCTCCACACTGTTTTCCATAGTGGCTGTACTAGTTTGCATCCCACCAACAGTGTAAGAGGGTTCCCTTTTCTCCACACCCTCTCCAGCATTTATTGTTTGTAGACTTTTGGATAGCAGCCATCCTGACTGGCATGTAATGGTACCTCATTGTGGTTTTGATTTGCATTTCTCTAATAATGAGTGATGTTGAGCATCTTTTCATGTGTTTCCTAGCCATCTGTATGTCTTCTTTGGAGAAATGTCTGTTTAGTTCTTTGGCCCATTTTTTGACTGGGTCATTTATTTTTCTGGAATTGAGCTTCAGGAGTTGCTTGTATATTTTTGAGATTAATCCTTTATCTGTTTCTTCATTTGCTATTATTTTCTCCCAATCTGAGGGCTGTCTTTTCACCTTACTTATAGTTTCCTTTGTAGTGCAGAAGCTTTTAAGTTTCATTAGGTCCCATTTGTTTACTTTTGCTTTTATTTCCAATATTCTGGGAGGTGGGTCATAGAGGATCTTGCTGAGATTTATGTCAGAGAGTGTTTTGCCTGAAACTGTGCCTACTTTTGCAAGATTAATTCCGTAAACACCCAGTTGATAGATGCTGTATCTAGTTCTCATATACTAGATATGGAGCAAATATTTTCAGTGACTTAGATATACTTCCATGTTTATGTTTTACATATTAACAATATTCTATTTTTCATGAAGTCTTCTGAATACTTCATCTTAGTCTTCTCCTCCAAAGGCAAATGTAAGAATAAGTGAGGTGATAGAATAAAATTATTTTTTAATACTGATTTCAAATCCTTTATTGATCATGGATGCTTTCCCCTCACTGCCTGTGGGAACTTGTTTCAAAGTTGAGATTCTGTCTGATATATTTCCTTGTAAATTCTGTACTGTTTATGGGGCAGTCCAGCCATGTCCAAGATGGCCCCCAATAAAACTTGCTTTCTGATATTCATTCTCTTGTGTCGTCTCCAGCAAATTGTATCAGGATTGCTCTGTGTGACCAGTAGAATCTATAATGGTTAAATAAATTTATACTTCCACCTTATTCTCCTAGATTATTCACTTAGGAGGAAGCCAGCTACCATATCAAGCTTCACTATTGAGATAAACTGTGGCAAGAAACCATAACCTCCTACCAAGTGGAAGATTCCAGTTGCCAGCCATGCGTAAGAAATCATGGAGGTGGATCCACCATGCATACACAAATTTGCAGATAACTGCAGCCCCTGACATCTTAACCATAAATTCATGAGACACCCCATGCTAGAACCAGTCAGCTAAAACTATCCCCAAATTCCTAATCCACAGAAACCGTGAAATAATAAATGTTTATTTTTGTCTAAGGTAATTAAATTTTGATGTAAATTATTACATAGCAATAGGTAATTAAAACATCTGCCCAATAAACTTTGTTCTCTGAAATATTTGAAGGAGTGAGATTTTAAGGATTCAAGAAAATCTTAATATACAAATAGTCACTGCTGTGGTCAATGGGATAATTCATTCAAGAGTGAAAATGATTTTCCCTGCTGTAATGGAAAAAAAAAAAAAGAACAACTTCCTCCCCTTCTTTTTTAAAAGTGTGTCTCAGGTTTATAATATGGGCAATTAATATGTTTACACTACTTATAATCAATTGAAGAAATTCTGCTAATGAAAAATGAAATGAATTTTCATTAATGAAAAATGAAAAATCATAGGATTTTTTTAAAGCCCAATAGAGCAGGCAGAAAAAAATGGTCTCCAAAAGACACCCACATCCTAATTCTTGAAATTTGTGAATATATTGCCTTTCATGGTAAAAGAGACTTGACAGATATAACACCACTCCCACACACAATTTTATAGAAGTTAAGATTCTTTGTGACCCAACGAATTGTAGCCTGCTAGGCTTCTCTTTCTATGGGATTCTCCAGACAAGAATACTGGAGTGGATTGTCATTCCCTTCTCCAGAGGATCTTCTTGACCCAGGGATTAAACCCAGGTCTCCTGAATTGCAGGCAGATTCTTTATTGTTTGAGCTTCAGGGAAGTCCAGTTTTACAGATATTCAAATAAATGTGGATTCATGGGCCCAGAATCACAAGAAGATTATTTCCAGACCTCTGAAACAAAGTGGGATTTTCCAGGCTGTATTTTGAAATTGGTACTGGTGATTTCTTATTTTCCCCCTCTTATTTTCTTACTTTTTGAATGGGAATGTTTATAACTTTTGTCATATGCCAGACAACTCCAGAAACTAGAAAAGATACATTCTTCTCTAGTACCCTCAGAAAGAATGCTGACTTTCTACATTTTTATTTTAGCCCAGTGAAACCCATTATGGACTGCTGATCTCCATAGTTATAATATGCTTGTTTTGCCTTGAGACACTATGTCTGTGATAATTTTTTACAGCACTGATTGGAAACTAATTCACCCATGTTTCCAAAAATTGTAGCAAAATTTAAGAGGTTACAACTGTACCATCTTTATTTTGTTTCCTTCAATAAAATCTTAACTGATATTGAAATGCCAGACTCAAACATAATACTGACAAGAAGTCTTTTGAATTTCTCAAAGTGTTCTTATTCTCTATACTGAAGATAAAGGCAAGACCTCAACTTAGAGTTAACAATAAAATGTATTGTACTATCACTTATATTAGTATTTAAAATTATTATTTAACTTGTGTGTGTCCTCTTTCACTGCAGTTAAAATAACAGTTACTTGAGAAGAGTTTAAGCATCTATTGTTGCTGGCATAGACTACACCTCCATCACCTGGAGACCTGCTCTTGTTCACTCAGTAAATACTTCTTGATTGGATTATATGTAATTTCACTTTTTCTTTGTTGTTATAGTTTTCCTTTGAGGTGTAATTTACATAAAATAAAATTCACAGGTTTTAAACATTCATTTGAATGCATTTTTGAATTTATGCAGTAACATAATCACTATGCAAAATGAGATACAAAACATTTCCATCATCCCCAAAAGTTTTCCTCTGTTCCTAACAATCAATTCTTATTCTCTGAGAAGCCAATTACTTTTGACTTCTTTCATTCAACCAAATGCTTATTACTAGTGGTGTCTCATGATATGATTACAATGCAAAATATTTATTTGTTCTCTGGTGCTGATTTAAGGGAGATATCTCTTTAACTTTGGTGGACACTGATGACATCACAACAATGCTCCAAAGTTTGCCATTTTACAATCCTCTGTCAGCAAGGAAGAAACTTTGTGGTGTTCTACATTCTTGACACTATTTGGTACTGTCAGACTTTAAAATTTTAGCTATTCTAATGGAAATGAAATAGTATTTCAGCATTGATTTATACACATGTTGTATATTTTGGTCCTTTGAAATTTATTCAGTTTTGTTCTTTGGCTTAGTGTATGCTCAATCTTGGTGAATGCTCAATATGCTCTTGAAAAAAATATGATTTTGTTGTTGTTGTTGTTGTTGGGCATAGTAACCTTTCCATATCAAATAGTTAGTGGATAATTCTACTCAAATCTTCCATGCCATACTATTTTTTTCTATTAAAATATATCAGTTTCCATTAAGAACATTATGCATCCAATCAGGATTGTGGTTTTATATTTTTCTCTCTTTAGTTGTATTTTATTATTTCTATATTTTAAAATCATTTTACAGTAATTTTCATAAAGTATATCTATAGCCACACACAAACATATGTGTGTACCAACACATATGAATGCATACATACACATATATCTATAAAAATAAACATAACAAAAAGCTGCTTATTTATGCATATGAATACCCTTGGTTATTTCTTTCTTAACATCCAGAGTTCTGCTTTTTTGTCATTTTCCACCTGCCTTCAGGATGAAGAACTAAGTATAGCTCTGCTAGAAGCATATATTTTCTGCTTCTATCTGAAAAATGTCTTTATTTTATTTTCATTTTTGAAGAGTATTTTCACTGGATATAGAATTCTTGCTTGGTATTTTCTTTAAGCACTTCGGTAATTCTGTATCATTTTCCTCTGATCTTAACTGTCTCTAATGAACTGTCTGCCTTAACTCTCAGTATTATTCTAAATGCTATGTGCTTTTTCATCTTTATCTAGTGATGAAACTTTCAATTCATTTTTACTTTAAAGACATTCAACTATATGTGCCTAGATATAGATTTTGTTGTATGTATTCTTTGTGAGGTTCATTGACCATCTTGGTTGCAGCATGCATAGGTTAAAATATTTTCATTAAATTTAGAAAATTCTTAACCTTTATATTTTAAAGTATCGCTCTACCTTGTTCCTGTTCTCATCTCCTCTGAGAGTTTCATTTCACTGTCTATATCCATATTTCTCTGTATATCTTTAAATATGCCCAGATCTATAATAATCCAGCAATACACACTATCCTTCATTTATTCCTCCTCCCTA
Organism: Muntiacus reevesi; assembly: GCF_963930625.1. Lineage (NCBI taxonomy): Eukaryota > Metazoa > Chordata > Mammalia > Artiodactyla > Cervidae > Muntiacus > Muntiacus reevesi. The sequence continues at coordinate 47,800,093 of NC_089264.1, forward strand.
CTTGGAAAATGTATACTTATATTTGTAAATTTTAGGTCTTGGATATGCTTTCTGAAGTTAAGCGGTTATAAGAATAAGATAAATTATACCTTCAGTAGCCAAAAGTGAAAATCTAAAAAGGAAAAAAGTAAAAAAGGAAAAAATAATAGCAAATAATAAATTGGAATGGCTAAGTGAGCTTGATGAGCTCTTGACTTCTTGTCTGACACCATTGAGACTGCTCAGAGAAGCAGAAGACATATGTTCAGTTCAGTTCAGTCACTCAGTTGTGTCCAACTCTTTGAGACCCCATGGACTGCAGCATGCCCGACTTCCCTGTCTATCATGAACTCCCAGAACTTGCTCAAACTCATGTTAGTATGAGGTAGCTATATTTTTAAACATAAATGCATGTTCAAAAAAATTCAAAAATGAAACTTTAATGTGAATTCATTGTAGCATGTTAAGTTTTCACTTTTTTGATGAACTATTACCTTTTTTGTCTGTTTCCACTGAGGGCTTTATAGCTTATTTTAATCAAAATACCTCAAAGTAAAATATAATGTGGAGTAGGAAATAGCAACCTATTTTAGTATTCTTGCCTGGGAAACCCCATGGACAGAGGAGCCTGGTGAGCTGCAGTCCATGGGGTCACAAAGAGTCAGATATTACTGAGAAACTGAGCATTGATATAAAAGATAATGTACATGGAATTTAATGATTCTATCAGTTCAGTTCAGTCACTCAGTCGTGTCTGACTCTTTGTGGCCCCATGAATCTCAGCACGCCAGGCCTCCCTGTCCATCACCAACTCCTGGAGTTTACTCAAACTCATGCCCATCGAGTCAGTGATGCCATCCAGCCATCTCATCCTCTGTCATCCCCTTCTCCTCCTGCCCCCTATCCCTCCCAGCATCAGGGTCTTTTCCAATGAGTCAACTCTTCGCATGAAGTGGCCAAAGGATTGGAGTTTCAGCTTCAGCATCAGTTACACAAATTTTCTAATGCTTATCTGGGGTGGTTAAGTGATCCTTCATCTCAGTCAAGCACAAAATACTTGGCTAATCAATAAGGGAATTGCTCTAAATAGAATGACAAGTCCCCAAATGACTGAGCTTGTGATTCATTATCCTCTTTTATGGGCTTCCCAGGTGGCTCAGTGGTAAACAATCCACCTGTCAATGCAGGAGATGGGAGAGGCAGGTTTGATGCCTCGGTCGGGAAGATCCCCTGAAATCAGAAATGACAACCCACTTCAGTATTCTTGCCTGGGAAATTTCATGGACAGAGAAGCCTGGCAGGCTACAGTCCATGGGGTCTCAACGAGAGACACCTCTGAGAGATTGCGCACACAGGCATTCTCCATTATTAAATTAACTCAAGCACATATTTTAAATAAAAACAAATATATCATGTGGGATACTCAAAATCACTACACTAAATAATTCTGTCTGTTTTAATAAGGGTAAGATATATACTCCTATAATGAACTAAATTTTACGAGCGATATTCTTATATCTATAAAATATATGAATTATGTGAACATAATAGTCAATTAACAATTGAATATTAGAGTAGATACTAACTAAAATGTAACTAATTTTAAATTCTATTGAAACTGGAGCCCATTATACAGAGTGAAGTAAGCCAGAAAGATAAACACCAACACAGTATACTAATGCATATATATGGAATTTAGAAAGATGGTAATGATAACCCTATATGCAAGACAGAAAAAGAGACACAGATGTATAGAACAGACTTTTGGACTCTATGGGAGAAGGCGAGGCTGGGATGATCTGAGAGAACAGCATCAAAACATGTATATTATCAAGTGTGAAACAGATCACCAGCCCAGGTTGGACGCATGAGACAAGTGCTCGGGGCTGGTGCACTGGGAAGACCCAGAGGGATGGGATGGAGAGGGAGGCGGGAGGGGGGATCGAGATGGGGAACACATGTGAATCCATGGCTGATTCATGCCAATGTATGGCAAAACCCACTACAATATTGTAAAGTAACTAGCCTCCAACTAATAAAAATAAATTAAAAAAAGAAAAAAAATTATATAGAGCCTTATAGGTGTAATGACAGAATAGGTGTCAAGACCTACATGCCTATTTAAAATGGAAAGAATGGCGTGTGTAAAATCATTAAATGTGATACTGTTGTCTGGTCTCAGCCCTGTCTGACTCTCTCTAACCCCATGGACTGAAACATGCCACATCTCCCTGTCCTTCACTATCTCCTGGAACTTGCTCAAACTCATGTCCATTGAGTCCGTAATGCCATCCAACTATCTCATCCTCTGTCGTCCCCTTCTCCTCCTGCCTTCAATCTTTCCTAGCATCAGGACCTGTTCCACAGAGTCCACTTTTTACATCAGGTGGCCAAAGTATTGGAACTCAACTTCAGCATCAGTCCTTCCAGTGAATACTCAGGGTTGATTGCCTTTAGGATTGATTGGTTTGATCTCTTTGCGGTCCAAGGGACTCTCAGAATCTACTACTTTAAAACTGTTCTTCTGTCCTTCAATATATATTTACCAGGAGAGTTACATTTTCTTTCATTCTTTCTCAAACGGTGACTCCTCTTCACCTCTTTATTTTCTAATTTTAGATGCAATTTAATTGAACCAGAAGTGAATAAAAGAGCCAGTTTGCATAAATTTTGTTCACAAAGACACTGGAGCTGGAACCGAGAGATATCTAGTGTGGAGAGATGAAGGAACCTAGTCTACAGGGAGAAAGAGAAAAATGAGGGGGGAAAAGGGAAAAGGCAAAATTGAGCAATCTTATGTCACCTGAGTTTAAAGCTACTTCTAATGACCCAGCTCTGTCCTGAGCCTGCCTGTACGATGTGCTTGGATTTTAAAGATATTTTTCACATATTTAAGTTGGCATTAATGGACACTAAAGATCAGTTGAGACCCATTCAAAATTTCAGTTTACTCAAGTATATGTCAATTTCAGCAGGGCAGTGCCAAGCTGAAAGTGGTTAGGAATGACTCCACTGACAGGAGAAGGTAGGGGAAAGGTTTATATGCAGAAACAAAGAAAAAAAAAAAAAAAAAAGATTGGTCATACCTTAAGTAGTTGCTTAATTTGGGAAGGCTAGTTGACTGTGATTGTCTCTTCTTAAATTTCACTTTGTCAAATTCAAGTGCATTGACCCTGGCTTAGGTTTTGTTTTGCTTGTAGAGAGTACCAGTGCTTTGGAGCCACCTCAGTCTAATGGCCTCCTTAGTTAATTACTTAAGCACAGTTTTTGTTTTTTGTAACCAAGAGTCCTGAGTAATGCAATCATCTACAGCAAGTGATTTCCCCAGTAACACATATGCATATTAGCTCTATACAGTAATGCTCCAGAAGTCCTTATACAAAATATCTGGTTCTCTTGGTATCATGTAGTTCATCGTTGGTGTTCTCTTGGTATCATATATTTCTTTCTTTCCTTTTTCTTGCCTAAATATATGTACAAATAACAGAAAGGCACAAGAATAATAATAGTTATAATCTTATTTCCTTTAAAACAATCCCTGCCCATGTTTCCAGAGGAAAAAAATATCATCATGAGGGCAGTGTGTATAGTTCTAGTCTGTGTTTTACATAGATATATTTTTATTTGTAACAATTATACTTTGGAGTGTGAGATTAAAAAAATACAGATGATGATGGGACTTGATTTTTCATTTATTTTATTTGTCTCTTTCACTTTCTCTGTGTATGTGTCCATGTGTGTGCACCTCTCTGTCTCATTATATATTTAATATATTATTGCTAATTGTTCCATTAGTATTCCACATTCTATTCATCTGTTTCTCTAATGATGGGCATTTAGTTATTTCCAACTTTCAGTGACTACAAACAATGCTGTAATTGATCACTCTCCAGAAGTTCAGCCATCTGCTGTGATTTCAACCACTGGATGATTTTCACCATGGCTCTGATTTGCTTTCTAATTGCATGGCTGGGCATTCACCCATCGTCCTACCTGGACCCCCCTCATCATGGTAAATGCTCTCAGCAATAAACTTCTGAAGAAGGGACTTTGGGAGATAATATAACTCAGTATCTTGAAGCTGAAACTTACTTGGCTCTTTCTCAGCTCAAATAGTTTGTGCAAGATCATGAATTAAACAAAATTATTATTACCATTTTATGGTTTCTAGTTTTTCCTGTTCAAGTAGTGGGTATCAAAGTAAAATTTTCAGCTTATGTGCCTCATTTTAAATGACTTGGCCATTAATTGATACTTTCATCAATTTTTCTCATGAATATAGCTTAGAAATGAAAGATACTTTTGTTGTTTTCCCTAATATTTGTTTTTGATATTGTAGGTGGATTCAATTCAGGAGGAAGATGCCAGTTGAACACTATTTGAATGACAATAGTTTCTCTCACTCTTTAATAAAATATTGTGCATTTTTGACAAGTATTTATGATCGATTCACTCGAAAAAGATAAATGGGATCAGAATCACCAGGACCCTACTTATGACCATGTTTGCATTATTAGAGTCTTGTGATATTTTACTGTTGAGTTTATGCCTGCAGTTTCTCTGTTGGACTCTCACCAGGGTGCTCCAAGATTGCATATATAAAAACACGTGCCCAGGCCCTGAAACATTTAAACTTGATAAAATCAATTTTACCCATGTGATTCCCAGCTGAATGCGACTTCTGATGTACATCAGCTTCAAAAGAAATTAAAAGATAAGTAACATGATTACAATCAGATTAGCTTGTCTAGGCAGACAAACAAGACTGTAGAGTTATCTGAGTGAAAATACTTCCTAGCAAGACCAGTTTACATCACATTAAACAAAAATGAGTTTCCAATAAGTGTACTATATAACAAAACAGGTAAATGGAAAATTGCACCCTTGTGACTGAATATGAATCAGGGAAACTGTCTGTTATTTTCTAACTTTTTGAGAATTTACTGCCTGTCGGTACACTTTATGGGGTATCATAGAAAAATACCAGAATTATTCCCTACGATTTGTTGCTTAAGATAAAAGAACTATTTCTTTGATTAATGTAGCTCATGAAAGCCAAGAGAGGGAGACATTGAATGGGGGAAAATCTTGAATTCCAACTGACTCTACATGGTAGAATAGGATAATGAAAAGTATTTAGAGGCTAATTCATGGCAAATGTCATATGTAACCAGAAAGAGAGATACATATAATACATTAATGATTACTAATTGGACAATGTGCAAGAATTTTACATTGGGGTGGACTCAGTTATAATTAACATAACATCTATAGTGAGGAAAAAGGCTCCTTTCTGTCTTACCTTATTCATAAAATGCTTTTTTTATTGAGTTGCTTAGAGGGAAGAAGAAAACAAAGAACAAGGAAAGTTGTATGGGGCAAGTAGAAAATAATCTGGCAATGTTTGTTCAATCAAGTGTGAGAATGCATTTCTAAGCTATTTTCTTTTTAGTCTATAATTACTTTGGTTATAAAGAAAAATATTCAGAAAATTAAAATAATTTGTGTCTCAATGATTGAACAATAATATAGGTAGGTATGTGCCTTAATCAAACAATTCCACAGTAACAAAGCTTTAGCAGCAAATTTTAAGAATTAAAAAGAGCAGAGCAAACGACAAAGTTCTGAAAGTTAAAGTAAGGGGATAATAGGAAAGAAAGGAGCCTTGTGAGAGTGAACCCTAAATAAGAGAAATATTTTCACACCATAATGGAATAACCAGTTTTCCTAATCACCAGTTCTGTTTTTTCTGTTTAATGTCTTATGGTTGCAGAATTCCTATACTTTAAGATTTCTTCAAATTGCACAGAATCTTAGAGGAATGTGTCTTGAAACTAGTAGTGTATTTAGAATAATTTGCAGATAAACTGTTACTAAGCATCTATTTAGAATTTATGGTTTTAACTAATGTTTGCATTATTCACAAAAGGGAAGAAAATTCTAACGTGAAACATATGCCATTTTCGTAATTTGACCTTCTTAGGGAAAGTGCCACTATATCTTTTCTTCACAAAAAAATGTTAAAGGAAAAGGAAATCTAGGGAAATGATCACCGGGGAGGAATCATGGGAAATAGTTCAAGTAAATTTTTGTTTTCTTCTAAATATAAAGCAATACCTTGTAGCCCTAATTTTAAAAAGTTCAGTTGTACATATAACCTAAATATCAGATTGCAACATGCCACCATTTTAAGAAACTCTTCGATCTCTGGTTTAGATCCGTCTTCCTTTAAATTAAGCATAAAATATATTACCAGAAAAAGATGAAGTACTCAGCTAAGTGCTCATCAGGAAAAAGCCACATAAGTTTTGATAAAACATAATGCTCCTCATGAATATGTTTTGACAAATATTATTAACAATCATTGGTTACTACTTTTATGATCTAGATATTTAATTTCTAGTAGTTCTTTCCAGAAATAATTGGCTTAGTTTTCAGTATATGACTTTAAATGAAAGTCTTTCTAGAACTAATTAATTTTTTTCTATTTAATGATAGATTTTATTAACCACTTGGTAGTGGGACAATCATCTTGGAATTCTTGGTGGAATGTATAGCCTTGAAGAAATAGCCAGCATTTTTTATTTCAGTTTTCCTGGGTCTTTGACCATAAGTCCATGTCATTTTTTCTGAATTTCTTTCTTGTTTTTCTCTCCTGTTTTTTACCTCTAAGCTACAATTTTCTCATTTATTAATGGGCATAACAATATCTCCTCATGTGGTGGTTGTGATGATTAAATGAGTAAATCTATGCATGATGCTTAATGTATTACCTAATACATAGTAAGTGTTCAGACAATATCTATTGCCATTTTCTAGTACAGACCAGGTTTATTACCTATAATGTAATGTCAACTATATTATACTATGTAAAATGTGTATGTAGTAGAGAAGAACAAGTTACTCACCAAAAGTATGCTGCCTATAAGCTTAAAGTATACATAATGTCCCATCTCTAGGAACCCTGTCTCTGAAGTAATGACCATTAACCTAAAATACCTTTGTATAGCTTACAGGAAACATCCTGACCAGTCCCACCTGTGAATCTGTGAATTGCTGCAGGAAGGAAATGACACGTTCCCATCTGGAGTCTGACTAAATCAGGAGCTCTCCCTCCCCTTTTATAAACGAACCTGGAGTTCTAAGTCCGGGAAGATCATTCTTTGAAAAACTAGTCTACCATCTTCTGGGTTTGCTGACTTTCTGAATAGTCATTGCTTTTGGGTCTTCCTTGAGGGTTCAGACAGTAAACAATCTGGCAATGCAGGTGACCAGGGTTCAATCCCTGGTCCAGAGAGATCCCCTGGAGAAGGGAGTTTCTACGCACTCCAGTATTCTTGCCTGGAGAATTCCATGGACAGAGGAGACTCTGGGCCACAGTCCATGGGGTTGCAAAGAGTCAGAAGCAACTGAGTGACTTTCACTTTCATTTACACACCAAAGCAAGCTCATGTGAGATGTCCTTGTGATTTAAAGCCTCCTCAAATTACAGATTGTCCACCATACTTAAGGTGCAAAAGTGGAGATATTACATCTTATTTAACATATTTTGTCTATAATTTCTCCAGAGCATTGTTTTGCTCCCCTGAATAATTTTTTTCTCTCTCTCTCTGTCTCTCTTGCTCTCTCTTTTAACTTTCCTTTAAAATTGTATTTCATCCTTTGTATTTAATTGTATTCAACTGGCTGAAATATTCTATGTCTCTAAACCACTCTCTGGAGCCATAAATTCAGCTAGGAATTAGAAATTCTTAAGATTATTATGCTACATCTCAACCTATCCAAATCTCACATGCCATTATAGGCTTCTGTTCTATTTTCCCAAGTTAGGACTACCGTCACATTGCTATCATCTATCTTTTAAAATAAAAAAGCTCAATGAATGCTTTACTTTGCTGATTGGTTTCTTCTTCATTTCATGTTCTGTGTGTGGTGCTGTGTGGTGCGGGTCCATGAATGACTTTAGCAGGAGATAACCATGGTCTTAGATTTCTATCAGTCACCATTCTAAATCGTAAAAAATTATCCCTGTAATCAGATTCAGATCTACTTTCTCTAAAGTATCTTGGACAATATTAAATTTAGTTTTTCTCCTTGATTATTTTTCTTCAGTATCCACACTTAAAATCAAAACATTTTGTTTATTTTAATATCTGACTCTAGTTAAATACCCACATATTGAGTTACTTAAATCAATAAGAAGCTCCTCAATAAAAGGTGGATTATTATTTCTCTGTGGCTCACTGATTATTGGAAAGCATAACTGTCTGATTGCTCATGTTTTTCACAACTTCTGAGTTCATTTGTGTTTTAAATTATCACCTTGACCCTTTCATATACTCTTAGAAAATTTCTTCTCTTTAGTAAACGTCTTGGTTTAGGTTATATTTTCCATTATGCTATTCATTCCCAATCCCCCGCACCCCCCTCCAAGAAAAAAACTTGGTTAAAGAGATGACTTGCCTTGAATGCATAAAGCAATATAAAGCTCCTTTCTTTAATTCTTTTTTTTTGGGGGGAATAAGTATGAAGCTTATTTTCCTCTGTCTGCCAGGTTATTAAACCCTTGAGACATAATTAGGGAGACTAAGGGTCCAGCTGGTAAAGGAACTGCTAATGCTTAGCTCACTAACAAGGAAAATTTTCAGAGAGCTTCAAGGAGAATAATTCTCTGATTCTTACTATAAAGGAAGTCCTTGAAACATCCTAATATTTTTCTTTCAGAGAATGACTCAATACACTCAATGTAGTACTCCTTATTGTGGAAATACAGTACAGCATTTATTTAAAATGATGTATATCAGGGTGCAGAAGCATAGTTCAGTTCAGTCGCTAAGTCCTCCCCGACTCTTTGTGACTGCGTGAACTGCAGAACGCCAGGCTTCCCTGTCCATCACCAACTCCCGGGGTCCACCCAAACCCATGTCCATTGAGTCGGTAATGTATCCAGCCATCTCATCCTCTGTCGTCCCCTTCTCCTCCTGCCCCCAATCTTTCCCAGAATCAGGATTTTTTCAAATGAGTCAACTCTTCGCATGAGGTGGCCAAAGTACTGGAGTTTCACTTCAGCATCAGTCCTTCCAATGAACACCCAGGACTGATCACCTTTAGGATGGACTGGTTGGATCTCCTTGCAGTCCAAGGGATTCTCAAGGGTCTGCTCCAACACCACAGTGCAAAAGCATCAGTTCTTCGGCGCTCAGCTTTCTTTATAGTCTAACTCTCATATCCATACATGACCACGGGAAAAACCATAGCCTTGAGTAGACAGACCTTTGTTGACAAAGTAATGTCTCTGCTTTTTAATATGCTGTTTAGGTTGGTCACAACTTTCCCTTCAAGGAGTACGTGTCTTTTAATTTCATGGCTGCAATCACCATCTGCAGTGATTTTGGAGCCCAGAAAAGTAAAGTCAGCCACTGTTTCCAATGTTTCCCCATCTATCTGCCGTGAAGTAATGGGACCGGATGCCATGATCTTAGTTTTCTGAATGTTGAGATTTAAGCCAACTTTTTCACTGTCCTCTTTCACTTTCATCAAGAGGCCATTTAGTTCTTCTTCACTTTCTGCCATAAGGGTGGTGTTATCTGCATATCTGAGGTTATTGATATTTCTCCTGGCAGTCTTGATTCCAGCTTGTGCTTCATCCAGTCCAGCATTTCTCATGATGTACTCTGCATATAAATTAAATAAGCAGGGTGACAAGATGCAGCCTTAATGTACACCTTTTCCTATTTTGAACCAGTCTGATGCTCCATGTCCAGTTCTAACTGTTGCTTCCTGACCTGCATACAGGTTTCTCAAGAGGCAGGTCAGATGGTCTGGTATGCCCATCTCTTTCAGAATTTTCCACAGTTTATTGTGATCCACACAGTGAAAGGCTTTGGCATAGTCAATAAAGTAGAAATAGATGTTTTTCTGGAACTCTTTTGCTCTTTTGATGATCCAGCAGATGTGGGCAATTTGATCTCTGGTTCCTGTGCCTTTTCTAAAACCAGCTTGGGCATCTGGAAGTTCATGGTTCATGTATTGCTGAAGCCTGGCTTGGAGAATTTTGAGCATTACTTTACTAGCATGTGAGATGCGTGCAATCAGGCAGTAGTCTGAGCATTCTTTGCAGTTGCTTTTCTTTGGGATTGGAATGAAAACTGACCTTTTCCAGGCCTGTGGCCACTGCTGAGTTTTCCAAATTTGCTGACATATTGAATGCAGCACTTTCACCGCATCATGGTTCAGGATTTGAAATAGCTCAACTGGTATTACATCACCTCCACTAGCTTTGTTCACAGTGATGCTTCCTAAGGCCCACTTGGCTTCACATTCCAGGATGTCTGGCTCTAGGTGAGTGATCACACCATCGTGATTATCTGTCGTGAAGATCTTTTGTATAGATCTTCTGTATATGCTTGCCACCTCTTCTTAATATCTTCTGCTTCTGTTAGGTCCATACCATTTCTGTCCTTTACTGAACCCATCTTTGCATGAAATGTTCCCTTGATATCTCTAATCTTCTTGAAGAGATCTCTAGTCTTTCCCATTGTATTGTTTCTTCTATTTCTTTGCATTGATCACTGAGGAAGGCTTTCTTATCTCTCCTGGCTATTCTTTGGAACTCTGCATTCAAATGGGTATATCTTTCCTTTTCTCCCTAGCTTTTTGCTTCTCTTCTTTTCACAGCTATTTGTAAGGCTTCTTCAGACAATCATTTTCCTTTTTTTCATTTCTTTTTCTTGGGGATGGTCTTGATTCCTGTCTCCTGTACAATGTCACGAACCTCCATCCATAGTTCATCAGGCACTCTGTCTATCAGATCTAGTCCCTTAAATCTATTTCTCACTTCCACTGTATAGTCATAAGGGATTTGATTTAGGTCATACCTGAATGGTCTAGTGGTTTTCCCTACTTTCTTCAATTTAAGTCTGAATTTGGCAATAAGGAGTTCATGATCTGAGCCACAGTCAGCTCCCAGTCTTATTTTTGCTGACTGTATAGAGCTTCTCTATTTTTGGCTGCAAAGAATATTATCAATCTGATTTTGGTGTTGACCATCTGGTGATGTCCATGTGTAGAGTCTTCTCTTGTGTTGTTGGAAGAGGGTGTTTGCTGTGACCAGTGCATTCTCTTGGCAAAACTCTATTAGCCTTTCCCCTGCTTCATTCTGTACTCCAAGGCCAAATTTCCTGTTACTCCAGGTGTTTCTTGACTTCCTACTTTTACATTCCTGGCCCCTGTATTGAAAAGGACATCATTTTTGGGTGCTAGTTCTAGAAGGTCTTGTAGGTCTTCAACAGGACTGTTCAACTTCAGCTTCTTCAGCGTTACTGGTCGGGGCATAGACTTGGTTACAGTGATATTGAATAGTTTGCCTTGGAAATGAACAGAGATCATTCTGTCATTTTTGAGATTGCATCCAAGTACTGCATTTCGAACTCTTTTGTTGATGCTGATGGCTGCTCCATTTCTTCCAAGGGATTCCTGCCCATAGTAGTAGATATAATGGTCATCTGAGTTAAATTCACCCATTCCAGTCTATCTTAGTTCACTGATTCCTAGAATGTCGATGTTCACTCTTGTCATCTCCTGTTTGACCACTTATAATTTGCCTTGATTCATGGACCTAACATTCCAGGTTCCTATGAAATATTGCTCTTTACAGCATTGTACCTTGCTTCTATTACTGGTGCCATCCACAACTGGATGTTGTTTTTGCTTTGGTTCCATCCCTTAATTCTTTCTGGAGTTATTTTCCACTGATCTCCAGTAGCATGTTGGGCACCCATCCGTCTTGGGAGGCCCCACACAGCATGGCTTAGTTTCATTGAGCTAGACAAGGCTGTGGTCCTGTGATCAGATTGGCTAGTTGTCTGTGTTTGTGGTTTCAATCTGTCTGCCCTCTTATGCCTTCTCTCAGTGGCTATCATCTTATTTGGGTTTCTCTTACCTTGGGTGTGGGGTATCTCTTCACGGCTGCTCCAGCAATTACAGTCCCTGCTCCTTACCTTGGACATGGGGTAGAAGCATAAAGTATTTCCAAAAAATAGTGAGTAAAAATAAGAAGTTGCAGAGAATATGTAAGTGATGTCCTTTATATTATACAAACATTATATATATATATAATATATATATACCATATATATATATTATATATATATATAAAATGTCTATCTATGTATCTATCATCTATCTCTCTGTCACAACCCAAGATAGTGAATATTGTTCTGTGGGCACATGGATATGTGCACAAATGTTGAAGGATCTCAGGGAGATCTCAGGGAGAAGGACTAGTAGTAGAGGAACAGGGAGATGTTAGTATAGTAGTGGTAGTGGTGAGAAAAGAGAACAGATTTATTTCCAATACTTGAATTTTTAAAGAATAATGTATTAATGTATTAGTTTAGAACCTGAAAGAAGTTGATTTGAAAAAAAAAGCATTTGTACAATAGGCACTATACTTTTAATTTTCTACCACTCCCTCCCTCTCATATTTCCAAAGAGAGATTGGAGTTGTTTAGTCACTAAGTATGTCCAATTCTTTTGAGACCGCAAGAACTGTCTCCTGCCAGACTCATCTGTCGGTGGGATTTCCTTGACAAGAGTACTGGATGGGTTACCATTTCCTTCTCCAGGGGATCTTCCTAAACCAGGGATTGAAACTGCATCTCCTGTGTGTGTCTCCTGCATTGCAGGAGGATTCTTTACCATTGAGCCATCAGGGAAGCCCAGAAGACTTAAATAGATGGGCATTATGGTTGCTTCAAGGTATGCACTTTCACATAGGGTTTTGTTTCTAGATCCTTAAGTCGGGCTGAGTATATGAGAGAATAGTCAAGGCTCAGTCCATTCTAACTTCTGATGCAAAATATAAAATAGCAGGGATAAAATGGGCCAGGAAGGAGGAGATTTGATTACAGTCCCGGCTTGTTCACTCAGCAGTTGTCAATGGAGGTCGGGCCTTACTATCTTTGGACTTTGGTTTCTTCCTTCGTAATGTTGGGATAGCAATTCTCAGTCATATTGCAGGCATAAAGTGTCAATCAATACCATATAAATGTTTAATTTACATTTTATAAATCATAAAATATAAGTTAACAAGTATGCAAATACTTATTTAATTATAAAATATTCTTAAGTGATTTATCAATATTATTATTCTTAAGTTTAAACTTTGGTGATAAAAAGATAAAGCAACCTAGGCTCATTGTCCTCTTACTATTCTTTGACAAGAATAAGCAAGATCTTGTTCTTGCCTTTGCCTTACTGCACCAGCTGTGCCTGACATGCTCTTTTGACAGGATTATCTGCAGGGCTCATTCTCTTGCTTTATATCTCTACTGAAATGTCACCGTATCACACAGGTATCCCTTCCCTGACATCCTCTGTCAATTAGCAACACTCACCCAAGTACTACTGTCTCCCTTACCATACCATATTTTATATCAACAACTGAAACATTATCAAATTATTCACATATCTAATTTTTATATCTAATACTCTTTCTTCAACACAGACAAGTGTAAAATCCATTAGAATAGTGATTCTGGTTGGCTTTACTATGATCCTTAATCCCCTGAAGAGGGCTTGAGCTATGGAAGGCACACACTAAATGTTACTGTTGCTGTTGCTATTCAGTCACCCCATCATGTCCAGCTCTTCACAACCCCCTGTCCCTCACCTCTCCTGGAGTTTGCTCAAGTTCATGTCCATTGCATCAGTGATGCCAGCCAGCCGTCTCATCCTCTGATGTCTCTGTTACTGAATGACTGAGCAAACTTACAAAATTGTCTGATTTGAATTAAAAAATATAAGCAAAATAAACTTTGTGACTCTTTTTATCCTACAATAGCTCACTTAATAAGTCTACTCTTACCAAGAAAATACTGAAATTTTATACAATGAACACATTATGTCAGAGTGCCAAAATTCCTTTCAGTTTATTAATATGATTTATTTTTACAAAAGTATAACAATATCTCTTGCAAGGAGATGCCTTGGTGTTTGCACCATGTCAAAACATGAAACAAATATGCTATTAATATGGAACCATAGCTACAAGAATCAAAGGATCCTTCACATTATCTAAAAAATAGATAAATCCTAATTATTCATACAACCAGTTTGGAAACTATGGGAGACAATAATAAGCAAGTAACAAAGTTAATTTTATCTACTTATGTTAAATGTCATGTTTACCTCAGTGATGCATATATGGATATGTTAAAACCATGTTTGGGTGACTTGAATTTTGTATCATTTACCTTCAGGTTCTTCAAAAGAGTAGAAAAATCGATAAGGCCAGAAATAGTTTATCTAGAATTATGTGAAGCAAGAAGCAAGCCACAGAAGTAGTATGTTAACAAGATAACAACTCTAATAAATTGAAATTTTACCACATATAACAATTTCTCTATTCTTTTTGGTGTACTTTTAGAAGGCAGCAGCTGGGATCGGCATACCTCTGATGATGTAGTGCCCTTCAGGATAATGTATTATTTGGAAAGTCGCCTATTATATGTTGAACTTGTTATATGCTGATTTAAAAACAAACTTTTTGTCAATTTCTAACAATGCCACCAGAAACTGATCGTCTCTTCAATAAAAATAGTTTTAACATTTCCAACTGAGTCTTGCCTCTTTATATTATAAAGTTGCAACATTTCTCGACATACTAAATGGAAAATGCGAAAGACTAAACTGATAGATGGTGTATACTGTGGCTTTATTTATCAAAATGCAGCAAATAAAATCCTTCCAATCTACATAAGGGGAATTTAATAGCACACAAAGGACTAAGCTACCATTTATTTTAGCATGAGTCTGTTGAAGATATAAAAGACACTAAAAACACTTATAATCTAGGTAAAGTTATGAACTGTGTAAAAAGTATGATAGTGCCATTCTCAGAGTTAATGAAAATTTAGAAAGGTCATTATATTAACTGATAAATGTTAAGCCTCAAATTCAAGGAGTTTTAAGTTAGGAAAAGAACTTCTAGTAAATGTTCTCACGTGAAATCTGGAGAAAGCTTGGATTTCATAGGGTCATCAGTGAACTTTAAATAACACCATCAGCTTTAACTGTAAATTAATTTTGATCTGCAAATGCTTTCCAAAGGTAAGTGTGTGTGTGTGTGTGTGTGTGTGTGTGTGTGTGTGTATGGATGGAGAAATAAGTGTATGCGATTGTTTTCATTTATATATATATATATCCATTTTTGATGCTCCCAGATGGGGAGCTTTTAACTCCATTGCAAATATGTGCAGTGGCAACATTGAATAAGCATGAGTAAGTTGTCAAAACAAATGTTTAAAGAAAAGTTAGAAGAATTTTAGAAATAATGAAACTCCTCCTGGCATCATGTTGCACTAATGAAAACTTTTTTTTTTCCTCCCAAATGTGTGGGGCTGATATAAATACAGCATGGTAAAGAACTTTAGAGTACATTGTTAACTATCCACAGAACAGATGAGGACAGAACTGTGCCCCCAAAACAGTGTCTGAAAAAGACACAATATAACTGTGTTGACAAATGTGTATTGAAGAAGTGTGCCTCAAACTTCTCAAACCTAATAGCTGAGGGAGAGGTGAACTCAAGCATTGGGAATCTAGGGGCATAATATCTTATATAAATATTTCAAGCCAGATGGTTCTGTTTGAAGTTATCCATAAAAATATATAATATTTGTTTTATATACAATATTTTAAGTTATCAACAAATGTTAGGATTTAATTTCCTACTTATCTTAATAGTAAATGGAAGAGCATCTGTTTGTTACATTGAATGCATCAGTTAAAAGAAATGGCCTGGGATTATAATAGGTTACATCATTCTGGCAAGTTTTTTCATTGCTATGTTTTCATAGTACTTTGATAAATTTACATGAATAAATAATTGCAAGTAATAACAATCATTTTTTCAGTCATTATGATCAGGTAATAACCAAGTTGTGTTGTCTAAGAAACTAACCAATAAATAAAAACATTAGTGGAAATTTTATTTTAGGGAGTGGTGGGAGAATGGGGAGGGAAACAAAGTTGTTTGCTTTGGACTGAACTGAACAAGTGTTTAATTCACTCAGTATTTGAGGGCATCAGGTCAATAATTACCAAAATGTTTTGTTTTTCAGCAAAGAAAAATAATTGGCAATACTATTCTTTACCTTTCCATTGAAATTGCAATTTAAATCACAGGCAAATGAATTGAGTTCCAATCAGATCACAGTTCCCATAATCATTTCTTCTTATCCACTTCCTATGCTTTATTGTTTTTGTAGTTTTGTTGCCTTATTCTTTAGTTTTGCTTTAAACCATAAGCAGATTTCTAATTTTTGCCTTGAAATTGCTCTCTAGGAGTATTTAACCTTGGAAACATGTCCACAGAGCTACTCTACAGAGTGGGGTATTGCTCATTAAGGAGAAGACTGAATGCATTTCATTAATTGAACTTTAAAGTCCTTTGCATCTTATTTATTTATTTTTCCTTTCCATAAGGAACAAACAAGATCAGCAAGAAGAATTAAACTTTGGGTTCAAAAACTCTCAACACTTTCCATGTGCTGACAGGGTGTAGCAAGGTGCCTTTCCAAAAATTATTTCTACTTTATTATACATTTGTTTCAAACACAAGAATGAAAACTGCTAGCTTTTCTTTGCACAAAACTTCCTATTTTATCATTCCATTGACTCTCTTGTGATAATTAAGAGATGATGCATTTGAGACATCACTGGTGATTAATACAGGTAATAATCTGAGTTTACAAAAATTTTGTTTAGAGATGCCACTCACATTCTTTGGCTCTATATAGTTTCAGCTCCATCTGGCTTTGGTTCCAGCATTTATTATTATTTTCTTATTGTTAATTTTACTTGCTAAAGAAATTCACATATCTTGTTAAAATATCTTCCACACCTTTTTTTTAGTAGAACAATTTGCAAATTAATTGTTCTGTAGAGACTATTGTAAATATAAGCAAAATGTAAATATAATAACTACTATGAACTAAGAAACTATCTTTCAATCTACAAGTGTACTATTTAAATGCATCATTAGCTTCTCAAGATAAAGTCATCTTTTTTCAGTAATGCTTCTTTCTGATGCAAAACTAATTCATCTATTAAAAGTAAAAAATATTAAACTTCCTCTTGTTACGTACGTAAGCTCTTGCTAGAAGTTCATGAAACTGATAAATAAGACAATTTTAGCTTTTAAAAAATTAGCTTGTTGACTTGAACTTGTAAATATTGTTTCTAGGCAAGGGTTCCCTCATTTTAATGGAATAAAACCCTTATTTTCATTCAATTTTTCATTTTTAATGAAAATAACTTTCACATGTTGCAGCAACAGCAATGATTTCATGCTTGTGGTAGATTGTTTTCAAATGTCTGCAATTCCCATGTCTGATGGTGTCTCTTGAGACCCCATGGACTGTAGCCTGCCGGGCTATATGGGATTTCCCAGGCAAGAATACTGGAGTGAATTGCATTTCCTTCTCCAAATTCCCATATCAATCCCTTAGCAAAGTGACTTTGTTATTCATAGTTCCCATCAGGAATTGCAGGCTATATTCTCTGGTCATGGTAACAAATCACCATACATTTGGAGGCTTAAAACAATAAAAAAAAATTATCCTCTCAATGTTGTAGCGGCCAGAAGTCTGAAATTAAGGTGTCAGCAGGATCACACTCTGAAGACTGTAGAGGAGAACCTTTCCCTGTGTCTTCCAGTTTCTGGTGGCTATCAGTATTCATCTGTGGCTGCGTCACTCCAATCTGGACCTCCATTCTCACATGCTCTCTTCTCTTCTCACTGTCTTCCCTTCTACTGTCCTTAATATGGATCCTCATCAGTGGGTTGGGCTTTGCCTGAAGATATCTAGGATGGTCTCATCACAAGATCTTTTAATTTAATTACATCTGCAAAGACCCTTTTCCCAAACACTATCACATTCACAATCTGATTATACAGACATAGATGTATCTTTTGAAAGGCTGCCATTCAACACACTACACCATCCTTTAAAGCTTTTGGTCTTTTGATGAGCTTTGATTGACAGTTTATGGCAGAATAAACGTGGGCTTGAGTGGCTTCTAGCTTCTGCTTTATCTTCCTTGAAGGCAGTCCTAAGAGTATTATGTAAAAAAGTCCAGTCTAGCCTATTAAGTCACAAAAAGCCATGTGGAAGACAGAATCTTCCTATAGAAGCTCATTGGTCTCCGCCCAGCCCAGGCTGCCAGGCATGAATGAAGATAGCAGAGCACTGAGCCCAGACAATTGTGATGTAACTGTAGCTGCGTGTGGGAATACAGGCAAGACAAGCAGAAGAACCATCTCTCTAGGTCTAGCCAAAATTGCTGACACAATATTGAGAAAATTAGTTTGTTTTCATCCATCAAGTTTGGGGTAGTTTTATTAAGTGTTGATAAATAACTAGTACAGATATTAGGACCTAGATGTAAGATAGTGCCATAACAAAAATCCCAAACAAGTCATTGGCTTTGAGGTAAGACGGTGGATACAGGCTGGAAAAATGGCAAGGCTGGAGAAGCAAATGAATTATTCCTGGACACTTGAAAAATAGTGAGAAAAATGCTAATTGAAGCCAAAAAATTAGTGATCCATATTCCATAGTTCTGAAAAAAAAAAAAACCAAAATCTTAACATGATCATCCTAGTAATATGGAAGGTAAAAAAGTATTCTAATGAACATACGGATCTAAGGAGGTTTCAGGCCAAATATTAAAGAGGTCAACTGATTTATTTTAGTGTATTCTCATAAGCTTTTGATGTTCCATGATTTTGAAGGAATGCTTAGTAATAAGCATACTGTATCAGAGGTTAATTGCTGTGTAACAAAACAAGCCCCAAACTTGGAAGCAAAAATAGTAACTTTTTGGTTAAGATCCTGAAGGTCACCTTGACTTGGGCTCAGCAAAGCAAAGCATGGTTTTACTTAGGTTCATTCAAGCAACTATGGATTTGGCAAATTCACTGGGGCTTAGTAATCTAAGATGGCCTTTTTCATGTATGTTGAAGTTGTTGCTTGCTGTTTGATGGTTGCTTCCTGTGGCTTCTTCACCATTAGATAAATTAGGGCTTCTGTATGCGGTAATCTCAAGAAAATTTTCTAAGTGTGGTAGAATAAACGTTGTTAGATCTCTTGATGACAAAACTCAAGAAGTTGTAAAATAGGTCTATTGAATCTAACTAACTAAGATGAATCTCCTTGATAATAAAGTATATATATTAACATCTAAATTATGCTATTTAGATAAACTACTGCTTCTACAAATTTACTAAGCATAGTTATATATATGGTTGTGTCCAGCACTTTGAGATACCATGGACTGCAACCCACCAGGCTTCTTTGTCCATGGTATTTCCCAGGCAAGAATACTGGAGTGGGTTGACATTTTCTCTTCCAGGAAATCTTCCTGACCCAGGTATAGTACCCATATATCTTGGGTCTCCTGCATTGGTAGTCGGATTCTTTACCAACTGTGCCACGTGGGAAGCCCAGCCATAATTGGTGTAGTGCTAAGAGATTCATTGCAAACATTGATTCCTCCACTTGAAAGGTGACAGCATGTCTAATTTAAAGCTTAATAATTTAAAAAGATTTCTAATTTCCCTAATTCATTTTAATAAGTTCATACTGACTGAATCAGGGCTACAGTATTGAAGCCACTGTGTCACATGAGCACACAAAAATAGCCAATATTCCAATACCTGATTGCATAGAAATATTGTTTTATTCATGAAAGAAAAAAAATATGATTAGATTGGCTAAGTCAGAAAGCTAGGTCTGTAGTTTTTCTTGTTCAGTTTTAGTATAAAAAATTATTTAAGTTCTTTGAGTAAAACTCAAAGATATTTCCTGAAGATTATTTTTAGAGATTATATGACCTCACTGATCCCCAGGCTAGTCTTTGGCTATCTCTGTTTTTAGCAAGCTTTGGTTTGAAAACTGCAGCTTTAGAAGATGAGCTGGACTGTGGTCTTTGCGGAATACGTGGTCAAAGAGAAATTATAGCCTTGTGATTGGTTTTAGAGGGTAGGATGAACATAGGATCATGAATCCAAATCCCAAATTGGGTAAATGCAAATATAAATGTCTAAAGTCAGCCACTGCACCAGCAGTGGCAAGAGCAACAGTCGTAACAGAAGCAGAAGCAAGGACTTCTTTTAGAACTAAATCTTGCGTTAGCGCTAAGGTAAGGTTAGCCTGTCTTTTGAGGTATGTATGTAGCTGACTTTGTTCTCTCAGTTCCATTCTCTGGACAATCTCCATGCTCCTCCCCAAATGTCTGTGTATTCTTGTGTCCTTGCGTTCTTGTCGGTTAATCCCTAACCCAGTTGATTTCAGTCTTCTGTGTCAGTTTGCTATTGCTCTCATAATGAATTGCCATAAACATAGTGATCGCAGACAACATAAGTTTATTATTGGAGATTTCTTAAAAAACTGGAAATAGAACTGCCATATGACCCAGCAATCCCACTTCTGGGCATACACACTGAGGAATCCAGATCTGAAAGAGACACGTGCACCCCAATGTTCATCACAGCACTGTTTATAATAGCCAGGACAGGGAAGCAGCCTAGATGCCCATCAGCAGACGAATGGATAAGGAAGCTGTGGTACCTATACACCATGGAATATTACTCATCCGTTAAAAAGAATTCGTTTGAATCAGTTCTAATGAGATGGATGAAACTGGAGCCCATTATACAGAGTGAGGTGAGCCAGAAAGATAAAGAACATTACAGTATACTAACACATATATATGGAATTTAGAAAGATGGTAACGATGGCCCTATATGCAGGGCAGAAGAAGAGACGCAGAAGTACGGAACAGACTTTTGAACTCTGTGGGAGAAGGGGAGGGTGGAATGTTTCGAAAGAACAGCATGTATATTATCTGTGGTGAAACAGACCACCAGCCCAGGTGGGAGGCATGAGTCAAGTGCTCGGGCCTGTTGGGCTGGGAGGACCCAGAGGAATTGGGTGGAGAGGGAGGTGGGATGGGAGACCGGGATGGGGAATTCGTGTAACTCTATGGCTGATTCACATCAATGTATGACAAAACCCACTGAAAAAAAAAAAAAGTTTATTATCTAATAGTTCTAGAGGTTAGAAGTGTCACAGAGCTAAAATCAAGGCATCAGCAGGACCACATTCCTTTCTGAAGGGTCTACGGGAGAGACCTCTTGCACTTTCCAGTTTCTAGAAATCAGGTGTGTGTGTGCTCTGTCACATTAGTCATAGCCAATTCAAACGTGTCAGGAATCAAACCTGCGTCTCCTGCGTTGCAGGCAGATTCTTTACCCAATGGGTCACTTGGGAAGCCCCATATAATCAAGATACTCTCCTTATTTTAAGGTCAGATGACTTAGCAACCTTTATTTTATCTACCACCTCTTTGCCATGGGAAATCACATATTCACAGGTTCCAGGGATTAGGATATGTACATCTTTGAAGGACTATTATTTTGCCACCACATTTTTCATGGCTGTTTTCTTTTGCTTATGCTAGATTTTTCCTATCTGGACCTCAGTCCCTGATTTCCACAAAGCAAGAATAGGTATGAAAGATAATTATGAATATTTAGAGTGACAGTTTACATGAATAAAGCCAAACTATATGATACCAAATTTCATTGTTGTAGCAAAATAACATCATGTCAACTGGGAAATATTATTTTTTTAAACTCATAAGGGAGCAGAAAGATATTCTTACTTCTTTAATAATTTGGAAATGGGAACTTGTAGAGAAACCATGAGAAAAAGTTTAGTCTCATATGACTATCATTTTGAACAAACAATGCTGGATGCTGGGGAATATATGCTTCTATCCTGAAGAGAAAATGGGGACCACAGCACCCATGACAAGTTGGCAGGTCCCTTGTCACATGGATGGGAATAGGAACTAGCCTTTTATGGAATATTCTACAGAATTTTGAAATTGCAACAGTACAAGGAAAACTTCTC
The DNA here is from genome assembly GCF_963930625.1 of Muntiacus reevesi. NCBI lineage: Eukaryota > Metazoa > Chordata > Mammalia > Artiodactyla > Cervidae > Muntiacus > Muntiacus reevesi. Next base: position 47,822,055 of record NC_089264.1, read on the forward strand.
TTGGTTTTAATGCTCATTTAAGAATAAGTCTAAGTCATGGTTGTTGAAATGCTCACGTTATTTTGTTGACAGCCACCCCCAAAGTGGGCTAGAGTTAAATGTGATACAATATTAAATTACACTTCAAATAATGATATCCCCTAAACCCTAATTTTGTTCTTTAGCAATAGGATATAATTTTTAGAGATATATGATGGGACCAAGACCCGAGGTATAAATGTTTATTAGTCAAACAGTCATGCCTCTCCCATTGCATACAAGTGTGCTAGGTAACTTCAGTCATGTCCAACTCTTTGTGACCCTATGGACTGTAGCCCACTAGGCTTCTCTGCCCTAGGGATTCTCCAAGCAAGTGGAGAGGGGTGCCATAACCTCCCCCAGGGTATCTTCCCAACCCTGGGATTGAACCTGGGTCCCGGAGGTCTCTTGCACTGGCAGGTGGGATCTTTACCCCCAGTGCCACCTGGGAAGCCCACTGATCCCATAACCCTGTTGCTAATAATTGTCTCCTTGTTGGAGAGGAAAAGACTCAGTCTGTGGCTTTGGAAACCCAATTATTTCATCTATCTCTTTTCTTCCTATCTTGAGTGATATCTAATAAGGACCGGATCATAGAGATCATCTTCTTACTTTAAGGCTGAGTGATCTTCTGAGAATTGAAAGGGGAAAGATGAGAAGGGCCTTCATGATATCACTGAGCCACTGGACCAAAACTGGAACTACATTAAATTGACTCCTTGATTGACTGAGAGAATCAATGGCTTTATTGTTCCACCTACTTTTATTTCATATTCTGAAGCTGCTGCCAACATATAATAAGGGCTGGGGAGCTCTGCTTAAAACAACCAAAAGCATTATAAGAATTTGAAACGCAGCAAATTTGAAAATCTGAAAGAAGCTCTTAGTCAGCTCACACTGCCATAACAAAATACCACAGACTAGGTGACTTAAAAAACAGAAATTTGTTTCTTACACTTCCAGAGCCTCAGGAATTCAAGACCAAGGTGCTGCCAGATTTGGTTTCTGGTGAGAGCTTACGTCCTGGTTTACAGATGTCAGACTTCTCACTGTGCACCAACATGGCCTTACCTCTCTGTGCAGACACCTGGAGCAAGAGGAAGCTTTCTGGTATGGCTTTTTATAAGGACGGTAAATCTATAGGATCAGGGCCCTATTCTTCTGATCTCATTTAATGTTAATTATCTCCTTAAAGGCCTTATCTTTAAATACAGTCACCTTGTAAATTAAGGTGTCAATATATGAATTTGGGGAAGACACAAATCTTCAATCCATAGCAGAAGCTAAATATACAAATGTGTTCGATATATGATATAAAATACATAGCATTTAATTATACTATATTTGGTAAACTTATAGTCAAATATAGTAAGCTATGTATAATATATAATATATGATATAAAATGTTTTATATAATATATTAAGATAATATGAAATATATTTCAAATGATAATATAATATGCATGGTATAATCATAACATAAACAATATTTTAGGTCTACCATATACTACATTTGTTGTTGTTCAGTTGCTAAGTCATGTCTGACTCTTTGAGACTTACATGATATGTAGTTATACTATGTAGGTATTACATATGTGTGTGTTAGTCGACCAGTTGTGTCCAAGTCTTTGAGACCCCGTGGACTGACTGTAGCCTGCCAGGCTCCTCTGTCCATGGGATTCTCCAGGCAAGAATACTGGAATGGTATTCTCTCAAATCATCCCACCCACACTTTCTCCCACAGAGCCAATTGTAGCTCAATTTAAATGAAAATGGGTAGGTTGGAAATAGATTTAATAGGCTGTGTAGAAAAATCAAAGGTATTGAACTGACTTAATGGTATTTATTTTAGGAAATATTATCTCAGACAAAAGTAATAAATATTATATAATTCCATATAAAAATCTGTATTCATAGACATGAAACAAAAACTTCCTTAGGGTCAACAAAACAGCGGGCCATAATTCCTGCTCCCTCTGCTGAAGCTCCTAAAGAGAAAATGGAAGTGGAGACAGGCCTTGGCTGGTCTGCACTTTATGAAGATTTCTGTGCTTCTTCCATCAACTTTTTATCAGTTAAAAATCTCACTGTGTGGGATTTCACTGTTGCAAAAAAAAAAAAAAGAGAGAGAGAATACTGGAGTGGGTTGCCATTTCCTTCTCCTGACCTGGATCTTCCTGACCCAGGGATCAAACCTGAGTCTCCCATATTGTAGGCAAATTCTTTGCCATCTGAGCCACCAGGGAAGCTCCTAGATATTATATAGTAACACTATATTTTATACAATCTATTCTATTTAAATATATATTAATTAAATTGTAATAATGATCATATTTACATATTCTTACCTCCCTATTAAGCTTGAAAATGCATTTTAAAATTCCATTTTAATATTTTCACTTTTAACCATGAGATTTATATATTTTTTGCTATTAAAATAATAGTATATTGAAATTGTTGTATATACATCTTCTTTGTACTCCTGATTATTTCCTTATGATGAATTCCTAGAAGTAGATGATAATATTTTAAAAAATTTGGTTCAGGATAAAAATTAATTTATACAAGTATTAATGATGTTAAGGATTTGTTGGGTTTTTTTGAAAGGCACTGAACACATTCTTTTATTTTTTCACTACCCAGCCATATTCTCTTTAGTCTAAGATTTACATGAACTTCACATTTCAATGTTTTCAATGTCATAACATAAAGTATTTTTGCCAGATTTCTTTTTAAATTTTTTTTATTTAAGAAAAGATTAAGCAATTGCTTATCTTTATGAAAGTACTAGGATTTTCATTACTTGTAACTTTTCATTTTGATAGTAATAAAATAGCATCTCATTTTTGTTTTTATTACTTTAGTAACAGTGGTATTGAATTCAATTTCATCAGATGGAGCTTTATTTTTATTTCAATTTATATATATATATTTCCTTTTAAATGAAAAATAATTTAAATTGTGAAATAGCAGGCAACTTTCTGAGATGTTTAAAGGCTGGGATGTAGCCTTGCTATTGCTGGAGAACTTGATTCAGGAAACAGCAGAGCCTGATGTTTGCAAATATTCACTTGAACAGAAGCACATTATATTGTTTGCATAATTTCAACTGACAAATGATGTAAACCTGAATATAAAACTGCAGTACATAATAAAAATTGAAGTGTGTTCTCTCCTCTGGCAGGATCAACAATCATTCCCCCAAACAGCACACTGGATGAATTAGAAACAGCCCCTCTTTAGGACACCTCACTGTCTGCAATCTGCCAGCAAACTGTCCAATTTACAAATCTACAGAACCTACATCAACAAATCTACAAGCACTATGAATGCAAATTTTGTCCCTTGGAGTGGTGTCATACAAATTTACACATATAAGGACCAATTAAAGGTTTAGCACTTGGCCAAAACATGGGTTTCAAAGTATTTTCAGAGAGTTTTGATCAAATTTATTTTCATGTGTGTGTATATATAAATATGTATTGTATATATACACACATGTATAAATATTCGGTGTAAATGTTTGTGTATTTATATTTCGTATATAGTTACAGACTGAATGAATATTTGAGTTGCTCATCCCCCTGCCCCTGCCAAATTCCTAAATTGAAATCCAATCCCTAATGTGATGATATTTTGTAGGTGAGGTCTTTGAAAGGTAATTAGGTTTGAGGCTTCCCAAGTGGTATTCATGATAACGATGCCAATTAAGGAGACATAAGTGATGTGGGTTTGATCCCTGGGTTGGAAAGATCCCCTGGAAGAGAGTATGGCACCCCACTCCAGTATTCTTGCTTAGAGAATCCCCATGGACAGAGGGGCCAAGGACTTGGACGTGACTGAAGTGACTCAGCACGCGTGCAGAGTTCTTGGACCTCCTGAAATTTGCAAGAAGACACTCTCCTCAGAAGCATTATTGGCAGCTCAGTTGGTAAAGAATCTGCCTACAATGCAGGAGACTCTGGTTCAATTCCTGGGTTGGGAAGATCCCCTGGAGAATGGATAGGCTATCCACTCCAGTATTCTTGGGCTCCGCTAGTAAAGAATCTGCCTGCATTGTGGGAGACCTGGATTTGATCCCTGGGTTGGGAAGATCCCCTGGAGAAGGGAATAGCTACCCACTCCAGTATTCTGGCCTGGAGAATTTTGTGGGCTGTATCATCCATGGGGTTGCAAAGAGTCAGACAAAACTGAGTGACTTCACGTCACTGGTGACTCAAACAGTAAAGGATCTGTCTGAATGCGGAAGCCCTGGGTTTGATCTCTGGGTCGGAAAGATCCCTTAGAGAAAGGAAATGGCAACCCACTCCAATATTCTTGCCTGGAGAATTCCATGGACAGAGAAACCTGATGGGCTATAGTGTCACAAAAAGTCAGACCATGACTGAGCTACTAACACTTTAGGTTATGAGGGTGGAGTTCTCATGAATGGGACAGATGTCATAAGAAGGGGCAAGAGAGATAATCTCACTCTTTTTCCACCATGTGAGAAAACAGGGAAAAGTCATCTTTGGACCATTCTGAAGAGGGCTCTCTCCAGAACACAATCACACAGTTGTGCAATCATGCTGACACCATGATCATGGACTTCCATGATCCCAGAGATATGAAAAATAAGTATACTTGTTTAAGCCACCTAGTCAATGATAATTTGTTATAGCAGCCCAAATTGACTTAGATATTATATATATATATAGGCATACATATACACCTACATATTTTTCATGTACCAGATCTATTAATCTTTTCTTGGAGTTTCCTATCTTTGTGTAGTACAAAGAAAAACTTTATATAACCCATGAATAAATGTATGCAATTTCCTTCTAGGTCATTTAGGCTTTTTTAGTGAAAATTGAATTTATTTTAAAAGAAAATAAAGTTAAAAATACCTTCTTCCCTCCCTTATTTGCAGGTGCAGTTTTAAGAGGAATTATAGAAAAATTCATCGTTTTCACATGGACATGAAAGTTTTAGTCTCTCTCGCTGTGTCTTTATAAATATGTTTATTTTTATCTTTTTCTCTCTGAGTGTATATATATGTATACACACACACACACAAACACACACACACACACACACACACACACACACATATATATATATATATCCTCAGTGGCTCAGTGGTAAAGAATTTGCCTGCAATACAGGAGTCGTAAGACAGGAGTCCTACCCCTAGGTTGGAAAGATTCGCTGGAGGAGGGCATGGCAACCAACTTCAGTATTCTTGCCTGGAGATTCCCATGGACAGAAGAGCCTGGAGGGCTACAGTCCATAGGGTCGCAAAGAGTTGGATGTGACTGAGCATGCATATTAAAGTTTTACTCTCAGCAAATTTCAATTATATAATACAATATTATCAACAATAGTCACCAGGTTATATATCAAATCCTCAAGTTGTAATCACCTTATAACTGAACACATGAGGCTTTTGAGGTGACTCAGTGGTTAAGAATCTGCTTGCCAATGCAGAAGATGTGGGTTTGATCCCTGGGTTAGATAGAAGAACCCCAGAGAAGGAAATGACAACCTACTCCAGTATTCTTGCCTAGAAAGTCCCATGGACAGAGGAGTCTGGCTGGCTACAGTCTATGGGGTTGTAAATGATTCTGACATGATTTAGTGACCAGACTAGACAAGACAACAATAACAAGCTGAACATCTAAAGAACTCAGACAACTCAACGGTGGGAAAAAAAAAAAAAAAAAAAACTTTGAAAATTGGCAAGAGAAACTGAATATCCATTTTTCCAAAGAAGATTTACAAATGGCCAACAGGTACAGTAAAAGCTGCTCAACATCATACATTATCAGGAAAACGCAAATCAAAACCACAATTGGATACCATCTCACATTTTTTAGAATTGCTATTGTTAAAAGCCAAGAGGTGACAAGTGCTCCAGAAAAGCAGGAAAAATGTGGCTATTATGGAAAACAGTGTGGAGGTTTCTCAATAAACTAAAAAGAGAACTACAGTATGATACAGCAATTCCACTTCCAGGTGTATATCTAAAGTAATTGAAAACAATTTAAGTATTTGTATTCCAATGTTCATTGCAACATTATTCACAAAAGTCAAGATATGGTAACAATCTAAGTGTCTACTAGTGGGTGAATGGATAAAGAAAATGGAATATATACTATACATGCATACAGGAGAATGATACTCAGCCATGAGAAGGAAATTCTGCTATTTTCAACAACTTGGATGGAACTTGAATGCATTATGTTAAGTGAAATAAACCAGATAGAGAAAGAGAAATACTGCATTATATCCCTTACATGAGGAATCTTCCAAAAAAAAAATCATTAAACTCATAGAAACATGGAGAAAGTACTCATTTTATAAGGAGGAATAAATAAGGCTAGAATGAATGGGATGAACAGGAGTGAAAAAGTCAGGTGGAGATCATCAGTCAGTTGATTGGGGAATATTTTTCCTAACATCAGCCGATTTCTGGAGGGACTGTTAAAGAGAAATTATTTCAGTGTTCAAAGGCATGCTCAGTTCCTAGGGCTTGTGGGAAGGGGAGAAACCAGACTAAGTCAAGTTATTGAGTATTCTGTCCAGATTGGTCAGTAGGGACAAACAGTTCAACTAATCATTTATGAATCCAAGAATGGGAATTTAGGTCTGTGTCTGGCCTTATTGTAGGCAAACAATTGGGTCATCTGTGAGTTCTTAAGTCACATGGGAAGAATGGTTCTGTACAGTAAGCAGTTTCCTAAAATATAAATTTTGGGAGAAATTCTATCTTCTTGTTTTTTACTGAAGTATAGTTGATTTACAATGTTGTGTTAGTTTCAGCTGTACAATAAAGTGATTCAGTTATACATATGCATATATATTCTTTCTACGATTCTCTTCTTTATAGGTTATTATACAATATTGTGTAGTTTCCTGTGCTATACACGAGGTTCTATTTTATATACAGCAGTGTGTATAAGTTAATACCAAATTTCTAACTTATCCCTCCTCCCCATCCTTTCCCTTTGGCAACCTAAATTTGTTTTCTGTCTGTGAGTTTGTTTTCATTTTTTATAAATCAGTTTATTCATATCATTTTTTTTAGATTCCACATATAAGCAATATCACTGAAGCAGGGCATGTTAACCCCCTCCAGTATTCTTGCCTGAAGAATCCCATGGACAGGGAACCCCTTGGGCAGACTATAGTCCAAAGGGCTGCAAGGAGTCGGATATGACTGAGTGACAACACGTAAGCACATATCATATGCTATCTAGCTTTGGCTTACTTCACTTAGTATGATAATCTCTAGGTTCATCCATATTGCCTCAAATGACAATATTTTATTCTTTTTATGGCTGAGTAATATTCCATTGGTTACATATGTACCATATATTTATTAATTCATCTGTCAATGGACATCTAGGTTGCTTCCAAGTGAAAGAAAGTGAAAGTGTTAGTTACTCAGTCATGTGGGACTCTGCGACACCCTGAGCTGCAGCCCGCCACGCTCCTCTGTCAACGGAATATACCAGGCAAGAATATTGGTGTGGGTAGCATTACTTCTCCAAGGGATCTTCCCAACCCAGGGATCAAACCCCAGTCTCTTGTATTGCCGGCAGATTCTTTGCTATCTGAGCCACCCAGGAAGTCTTTTCTGTGTCTTAGCCATTGCAAATAATGCTGCAGTAAACACTGGGGTGCATGATCTTTTTGAGCTATAGTTTTCTCTGGACATATACCTAGGAGCGGGATAACCAGATCATATGATAGTTCTATTTTTGGTTTTTATTTTTTTTATTTATTTTTTTTTTTTTTATTTTTGGTTTTTAAAGGAACCTCCGTACTGTTCTCCGTAGTGGTCCCACCAATTTACATTCCCGAGTGTAGAAGGGTTCCTTGTTCTTCACATGCTCTCTTGCATTTATTATTCATAGATATTTTGATGATGGCTATTTGAACCATTGTGAGGTGATATTCACTGTGGTTTTGATTTGCATTTCTCTAATAATTAGCAGTGATCATTACTATTTTCCAGGAACACAGATTTCAGGTTAAGTACGAACTGAAAAGTATGTCTTCCAGTTTCCAAAACTGTGAATTGCAAGTTGTCCCCTTATCATGTAATTATGAGTTTTCTCACCTTAATTTTTTATCTGATAAATATCAATAGCTCTGCTTTCTTCTTTTCATTGTTAACTATCTGATTTTTCCCTCCTGAATCTTCACTTTGAACTGTTTTATTCATTTGTTTTAAGTTTTTCTGTGAGTGACTTTTAGATTTTTTCAATGGGAAATTTTAACTCATTTATACACAGTGTTGGAGAAGGAAATGACAATCCACTCCAGTATTCTTACCTGGAAAAACCCATGAGCAGAAGAGCCTGATAGTCTATAGTCTATAGGGTCACAAAAGTTAGGTGCGACTGACAGATTAAACCTACCTACCTATACAGAGCATAATAAATGATCTATTTTATTTATGCCAGCATTGCACATTTATGACTATATTTTTCCATTGTTTCCCATTTTTTTGAATAAGACCATTATTTTTCTTTCAATGAGTTTACTTTTTTAAATTATTTGAAAAGCATATTTTGCATTTTAGATTCTGGTTTCAGTAGAAATACTGGCAAAATTCCATTTCTTTGTCATTTGACCTATTTTCTTTTCCCATGTAAACACCAGTTTAAAATTTTTTTTAAGGTTTTAAATCACCAGAACCTGTCTAGTTGATGGTCAGTATTGATTTCTTTTGGCTTGTAATAAGGTACTTCAAAACAGCTAAATGCTAGTCTTCCTTCACTTGAACTTCAAAAAAATCTTTAAAAATATTATTTTTATTCCAATTTTTGTTCACACAACAATAATAATTACCAATATATTTTATATTTTATGTCTGTTATTAGTTTTCTGTATTTTTAATTCTTTGATTTTAAAATTCATAGCAGTGTCATTATATGTTATGGAAGTGCTATATATCATTTTCCTAGTAAATCTAATTTGATTTTTTTGCAACACATTTATCATGGCTATATTCTTGTTTTGCTGCCATTTTTGAGGAGATGATTCAGAATGGTTAGACTGACTTATCCTATTTTTATTTCTTTTAGGTCTTGATACTAAAAAAAATAGAAAATTTATAACCCCAACACAAAGAAAACAGTTTTCACATGTCCTTTTACTTCCCCTTAAATGCAGTGATGAAATAACTTAAAGCAGTTTACAGTGCTTTTTACTATAAGCAAGATAATTTATGTCATGTACAAATACATAGATATATATGTTTAGACAGACATATATCTACATAAATGAAAAAAATTTGAATTATATAAAACCTGCAAAGTTATTAGATATTCTTGTTCAATTTTCTTTACTCTATTTTTATAAAATGCTGTCATGACATAATACATTCATTTCAAGATTCAATATTTAAAGATATCTTGCAGTTTAAAATGCACTGGATAAGATTACAGTGCATTGTTGTCAGTACTCTGACTAAGAAAGTATAATTGTTAAAATGCCTGAGACCTGAGCTGGTGATGTTCACTCTTGTTAGGGACAAAAGGAGAAGGGGCTGCCACTAGCCTTCAGCTGCATCTCAAGAGGAGCACTTTAATTAGTCCTCTCCTGTTATTGAGTTCCCGGGTTTGAAGAGCATACAGATTGAGATGAGGTAGAATCTGCTCACATCCCCCTGTCTCCTTAATAAGATTTTCTAGGTAAATTCCCATTAAGCATTGCTCAGGGGAATCCTCTGAGTGCTTAAAGAGAGGTATGGGGCTGCTCCTAAGTAGATTAGGTACACATAGAAGGATAAAACAAAAAGAAACTTCAAGCTTGGAATCAGTATTCATTCTTTTTCAGTGGAAATTCATAGACACTTTTAGCAGTTGTCAGGATTCATTAGGTTGTCAGATCAAATGGATGAAACTCAGTCAGCTTTATTTAAAATGAATTAGAAGAAAAGAGAAAATGCCAGACAGCATTACACATAGCATTGCTTCAGACGACCGACACTGTGTATGTGTGTGTGTGCGCGCGCATGCATGTGAAGGCCTAAGATCATGATGTAAAATGTCATTTTCTTTCTAGATAGTGGTCATCAAAGTTTGAAGCTCCCGCCTTGTGAGGTATGGTATAGAAACTTTAAGCCCAGCTTGCTACAGAGAAATATTTATGATACTCGTTTTCCGTGTCCCACGAAGGGGAAAAATCTTCACATAGCTAGAGCCAGGGGATTTCATATCTACATTTGGATATTTTCTTTCAAATCTTGCTTCTTCTATCATTTACATTCTGCTAAAGCATCATTTGTTTCCTTAAGTTTCTTCCCTAAATCCGACAGCTAACCTTCCATTTCAGTCTGTATATCATCAGCCTACCTTTTATCTCCAGCTTCATGAAGTGTATGTTTTGTTTAACTTCATGGGAATCTCTAAGGAGATACTGCAGAAAATTTCTCTCTCCCAAGCAACTATGTTCTTTTCCTCCTATTATGTTTCCTCAGCTATATATATATATATTTTTGGTATTGATTTTTTCCCTTTGTTTTTCCCCCACTAACTCACTCTTGAGCATAATGAGGTCTATCCCGTTACTCTGTTACCTACCAAATACTATAAATTTCCCTTGATTCCTTTAAACATTTACTTGGATGATGTTAGGTCTTTCATATAAGATCAAAAACTGGAGAGTTAATGGATGTAGGTCAGTGTAAGCACCTTAGAAATTGCAGCCTGAAGAGACCAGAAATAGAAAAGTGGAAAAATCACCACTTAAGAGGAAAATGTGTATGTTGATATTATGCCATTATAAATCTGTTATTTAGCAGAAATTTACAAGAGATTTGTAGAATGGATGCTATGTTTTTGTAACAATTTTTAAAACATTTTTAAGTACAGTTAACTTGCAATGTTGTGTTAGTTTCAGGTGTATAGCAGAGTGATTCAGTTTTTTATATATATATATATATAATATAGATACAGATATTTACATATATTAAAATTATTTTCAATTATAAGTTATTACAAGATATTATAATATTGTAATGCTATACAGTAGGTCCTTGTTGCCTAACAATTTTTTTTTCTCGTGAAAGTTTTTTTTTTTTCTGGTTTCTCTCTTGTTTTCAAATTTTAATATCTATTTTCACCAGTTCTGGGAGGAAGGAATTATATAATGTTAAAACTAATATTTTTCTGGAAATAATTATCATCCTTCCCTTCAGTGTGTGTGTACTTATCTTTGAGTAAAATTTATCACAGTGCTCACAGCGTCCTGTTTACAAGAAATGTTGCTATCTGTGGCTTAATTAAAATAATTTTCCATTTTACTTCTTAGAACTTAAACCCATTAGGGCTTTGAGAGATAGCAGCAACAGCTAAATTGAATGCAATTTGTGTCAGGCAGTCTGCTAAGCTTTTTATGTACATGTGACAAAAAATGCCATCTATCCACAGCCTCCTTTTTTCATTCTTAAGCACACAGATTATATCTCTTGGTATTTCCTGGAGGTGAGTACAGTCATGTGACTATGAACTTAACACATGTAATTCACCATTGTGGGTCTTGCTAACAAAACCTGCCATGTGCAATTCTTCTTTCCCTTTCTCTCTGTTTGTTCTTTACTGACTTAGCTATGGTCAGTCTAGTTCTCTGATGATGGAGAGATACTCACTAAACCTGAATATCTAAGAAGTTCGTATAAATAAGAAATAATGTTCTAGTCTGTTATGCCACTGAAACGGGGTCTTATTACTTAAGTAGCATAATCTATGTTCCCTGTCTCATTTATTTCTTATGACAATATTGATGACTAGGTATATATTCATTTTACCATGAGGAAGCTGAATTATTTAAGAGAGAAGTGCAAACATCCCTATTTCAAACCCAGTTTGCTCACTGCAAAATTTGTGTTCAAAGCTGCCTCATTTTATAAGTGAGACAGCTGATTGTAACCAGATTATTGAGGAGTATCAATTTAGGAAAAGTAGAACTATGAAATGGATTCATTTTTTCCCCCATGAACACCAATACTTGTGCTCTATTAAATCTATATTTCTCTGCAAGTTACTGGAAAAGTATGACAGCATCTTATCCTAATTCTATATCTTTTAAAACACCATCGGGTATTGAAACAGACTTTTATTTCTAAGCATTTATTCTGCTCATTGGGAAAATTCAAAATTAATCAACTGAAAATGCTCCTCCTATGCTCCTTTCACTGCAATCTAGCTGTGTGGATGGTTTCAAGTGAAGAGGAACGTTGGCATTACCTAGCACAGTTTAACCATGTTTCAGGAGAGATGCTGCCTAGGTTGGACCCCACCTCTAGCAGGTACTGGCAGTGTGACCATAGACACGTTATATCATTTCTCTGTGCCTCACTGCTTCTATCTGTAAATAACTGGTACCGATTCAGTTTCAATAGGTGAGTTTGTCTGCGTGTGAGTGTGTATGTGTACAAAGACTAAATGTTCTAAGTACTGACTCAATCATAGCACCAAACCTCAATAAATGCTGGAGTCTTAAAATTCAGGAGTTTGCTTTGGTTAGCGGCATTGCATCACATTCCTCCATGTCACCATCATGTTGCTCCCCTGCTGTGTTCATTCAAGACAAGGCTGTGGCCACCAGTTGCGTTATTCTCCACGTAAACCCCTAGACCTGTGTTCTCATGGAAGTTTCAGTTTACATGTCACTTAAGGGCCTGCTCATTTACAGTGGAGTGATCTGGACTGTCCTGCTCTCCCTGTCCCTAACATCATTCTAGGATGCTTTCCTCTACTGCTCAATACCAGATGGGATATGATCACTTCTCCCCCACTAGTAGAGGGAAAATGTTTGTAATTCTGCAGACTTAATTTTCCCTGAGTCCTTGACCCAAGACTTTGTAGAAAGAAAGAATCTTGCCTCTTCTAAAGGAACATAAGGAAACAGGATGACCTGTCTGTGCTTGCTTTGGTAAACTTTCGTGTTGTGTGTGCTTAGTCACGCAGTTCTGTCCAACTTCCTGCGACCCCATGGACATTACCCGCCAGGCGGCTCTGTCCATGGGGATTTCCGAGACAAGCAGACTGGAGTGGGTGACCATTCCCTTCTCCAGGGGATCTTCCTGACCCTGGGATCGAATCCTGGTCTCTTGTATTGCAGGAGGTTTCTTTACCATCTGAGCCACAGAGAAGGCTGGTAAGGCTGGTAAAATTTCCTTATGTCTTCATGTGTTCCTCTTGCTTATATCAAGAGGAATTGTACAATTACAGGGAATGGGTAAACTCTAATAGCAGTTGTTCTGTTTGCAGTTGGTATGTGGAAAACTGAATGTCTTTTATTCTTCCCTGTGGAGTCCAAATTGTCAATTTCAGAGAAGCAAGACCCAACTCAGGGCTAACACTACCTGGTTGCATTTTAATTAAATGGCTTGGTCAAGTTAGAGTCATGGAATTAGCTTGTGACATGCTGTTTTTGTTTAGTTGTTTGTTTAGCCATGTACCAATTCTTTTGTAACACCGTGGAGAGTAGCCCATGAGGCTCCTCTGTCTATGGGATTTCCAGGGCAAGAATACTAGAGTGGGATGCCATTTCCTTCTCTAGGAGATCTTCCCAACCCAAGGACTGGACCCGTCTCTTCTGCATTGCAGGCAACTTCTTTATGGCTGAGCCACTGAGGACACCCAGCTTATGACATAGTGAGGATCTCTAGACTCTCACTATAGTATTCTTTGGAGAACTTTATGAGTGCCTCTAGAAAGGTTTTGAATAGAAACAAATAAAAAAGTCAACGTGTATATATGCTACTTATTCACTTCATTCCAGTCTGACTCTGTGTAACCCTATGTTCTGCAGCCAACCAGGCTCCTCTGTCCATGGGATTCTCTAGGCAACAGTACTAGACTGGGTTGCCATGCCCTCATCCAGGGGATCTTCCCGACCCAGGGGATCTTCCCGACCCAGGGATTGAACCTGGGTCTCCTGCATCACAGAAGGATTCTTTACCCACTGAGCCACCAGGTAATCCCATGTATGTGTGTACATAAAGATGCACATATCTGTATATATTCTTTGAAGAAAAAAAATTATCTTTGCCTCCAGTTCAGTTTATAGGGAGGAGAAAAGATTCCTCCAGGTAAGTGAGGACCATCAAGAAGCAAGGTTTTGTCACCGTGCTAGAAGAAGAAAGAGAGAAGGCAAGAGAAAGCAAATGTCACTGTAGCAATGATGCTTTTCATTAGCTTGAGAGCATGCTTTTAATCTGGTAGATATCAAGATCAGGTCCTTTTTCTATAATAGAGCTTAATACGGATTTCAGCATTACAATATTCACATACTTAATGTTTATTTATGAGAACAGTTTCAGAGGATGGTCTTTTCCAGGCTCTTAGTTGTTTCTGTTAAATGTCCACTTGGGTTTAAAGCTGCCATTGTGGGCGAGCCCTAGAGAAGCCAAATTCCTCTTCTCTAGACATCCTAATACTGGAGCTTTCACTGCAGCTCACAAATGCAGCACCCACATATCTGAAATTTAGATCCATAAAGGGCAACCTCAACTTAGCCTGCAGAAACACGTTTTCAATTCACATTCCTTTACAACACAGCTATACCTAATACAATGAGCTGATGGTTTAGTGGAAGAACGTTTTTATCCTTTTATAAATGAGAATTTGAAATCAAAGATAATATTTTTCTTGTGAAATTTGTATAAATGTCTCAAAATGAAAACAAAGTAATAAAACATGTTTCTTCCAGCAGAATTATGACTGCATATCTGTGAGCTTTTGTTTTTGTCTCTAGTCCTAAACCCAGTCTCCAAAACATTAGAGACTGTTTTGAGGAAACTTAAACTATATAGCTGCAGTTATCTTTACAACTCTGATTTACGATTTAAGTTTTGTTTTGGGAAAAATTTGTTCCTCTAAAGTTTGGGGACCATTCAACCTTTCAATCTTTTCTCCTTTGTCCCTCTTTTTTTTTCTCAAACTACCTTTCAGAGATAAGTATACTTGGTAGGTTTTAATTTTAAAATTAGAATAATTAAAATAGTCTTATTTCAGTGGGTTTTCCATATTCCATTAATTTTGATAAAACTGGTATTTATGTTAGTTGAGGGTTGAAAAATTAAAATTTATTTTGTGGAGAATTTTAGGGAAATCACTTTTGAGGAAAGGAGAAAAAGTAAGTGTGAGTTGGTAATGAAATGAAGTTGTTTTCTTTGGTTGTGCACTTTGGTATTTAGAAATCACCTTGAGTAAGAAAAACAAACAAACAATGAGACAGCGATAAGGAAGACATGTTCAATATATCATCTTGTGATAATAATCAGTGAGCCAATGAGTACAAAGAAACAAACCAAATACAGTACTCTCAATTGAAGACCATTTACTTTACTACAAAGTATGCTATTACTGTTTATGGGAGGCATCGAATAATCTCTTTAAATGATATCTTTAAAAAATGTATGTGTGCATGAAGTTTCATGTATTTTTAAACTAAGAACCTATAAATATATGGCTGGGCATAGCTGCCAAAAGCCAAATAATGTCTCTGCAATGAGTGACTATAAAGAAAAGATGTCAGGTGCATCGCATATTTTGCACTTGTTTCCACAAATCTGGTTATTCAAAATTCTTCAGTGACTTCCTATTGCTCAGAACAAAAATCCCAAATCTTGATTATATACAAAAGGTCCTGTCAGGCCTTTTGTGTCCCTTCGTCCCCAGTTGTATCTTGTGTTGTTTCTCTCTCTAGTCTCTTCCTTTTCCTACCATGGCCAGATTTGCAGCTCCTGAAATGCACCACTTTCCACTTCAGGGTCTTCACATATAGGCCACAGATATCCTTTCCTCTACCAGTTGCACCTTCCTCCTCACTATTCCCTCCATCGTTGACCTTTCTATTTGCTCCTAATGCAGCCTTCAATTTCAATCAAAGATGATGGTTTTGGTAAGAGCCTGTGTGAATTCCACCCCAAATTTAAGTTTGATCTTCCCAGAAATATGCTTTTAGCCTTCTACATTTCATAAGATAGCACATAATTATATATTTATGTGTAATAGTATGCACTTAAAGTATTATTGGCTACTAGGGAGTAAACCCCTTGATGGCAGGAATTCAGTTTCTTTTGTTGATCAATTTTGCATGAAGTGCTAAACCTAGTAATGAATACAAAAAAAGGAGTCTATGTTTGCATTAACTAAGAAATAATTGAAGTACATGAACTATTTAAATGATAATTTAAGAACACCTTGAAACCCTGGAATTTGTGAAAATCTAGATAACAAAGGGAGCAGGGGAATCTCTAGGTGTGGTAGAGCTAAAGATAATTGGCCAGAGACAATTATCAGCTTGGAGGAGGAGGGCTGTCATTGTGTGTGTGAGATATCTGCCTTCCGAACTTTCATCTGTCGGGTTACATTCCTGGGAAAGATAATTCTTTTAAAATATTGCCCTTAGTGGAATGAAGGCTGAAATGTGTGAGGACACTCTCAAGGAAAAAAGTGTAGGCAGTTTATTTTTCCAAAATTTAGGGCAAGATGGCCTTTCTTTTTTAATAAAAGAAGAAAGGGAAGGAGAGGGAAGAAGGGGAGGGAGAGTAGGGAGGGGGGAAGAAAAAGGAAAAACAAAGTCAGGCTCTTTCCTGGCACAAAGAAATTGAACCAAACCCTATGCTTCCTCTGCTCTTTGCACCACGTCTTCATACATTGCTCTACACTATAATTTATGTTTACATGTCTTTTCTCTATTAAGTTCCAAGCTCTTTTGAGGATAGAATTATATATACTTATATATATGTGTGTGTGTGTGTATATATATATATATATGTATATATACATACACATATGTATGTATGTATGTATGTAGAGGTATATCGGTTAATTCACTAACTTAGATAAGAGCTCTACAAACTTTTCTTAAGATTCTGATGTTCAGGAAAGGGTATATTTTACTGTTCAAACAAATGTGCCCTCTCCTCCCCCCACATATATAGCTGAAACTATATTATTAAAAGACAATATTATATTTACTCTGTGGGTAAATGTTATATTTAATCTTTGGGCTTCCCTTGTGGCTTAGCTGGTAGAGAATCCTCCTGCAATGTGGGAGACCTGGGTTTGACCCCTGGTTTGGGAAGATCACCTGGAGAAGGAAAAGGCTACCCACTCCATTATTCCGGCCTGGAGAATGCCATGGACTGTATAGTCCATGGGATCGCAAAGAGTAAGCAACGTTCACTCACTCACTCAGACACTTTTATTTTCTAATCCATTTTATTGTATTTTGATTTTTGAAATCCATTACTTATTATGTACTGGCTGTGCTTAGGTGCTCGATCACGTACGGCTCTTTGCTACCCTGTGGGCTATAGCCCGCCAGGCTCTTCTGTCCATGAGATTCTCCAGGCAAGAATACTAGAGTGGGTTGCCATACCTTCTTTCTGGGGATCTCCTCAACCT
Organism: Muntiacus reevesi; assembly: GCF_963930625.1. Taxonomy (NCBI): domain Eukaryota; kingdom Metazoa; phylum Chordata; class Mammalia; order Artiodactyla; family Cervidae; genus Muntiacus; species Muntiacus reevesi. The sequence goes on from NC_089264.1 coordinate 47,839,490, forward strand.
AAGGATCGAACTCAGGCCTCCTACATTGCAGGAGGATTCTGTACTCTCTGAGTCATGAGGGAAACCCAAGAGTAACGGAATGGATAACTTATCCCTTTTCCAAGGGTTCTTCCCAACCCAGGAATCTAACTGGGGTCTCCTGCATTGCAGGTAGATTCTTTACCAGCTAAGCTACCAAAGAAGCCCCATTATATATTATCACCCCAGTCGATTTGATCATGAGCCTTGTCTACTTATCCTCAATGATTAAACACAGATTGGCCCACACTAAATAAGATTAAAAAAAAAAAGAATGATTGCAGATTTAGTGCTTAGAAATACTATATGGCAGTTCATACCTGGATATTGAATGAACATGTTGAGAAAGTCTCCTAGATTTTGAAAAAGAGGCCTGGGACACTTCTATATTTTGAGTTTTCTGGTATAATACAAATAAATAAATGTCAAATAAAGTTATAAAATTTTAGAAAGTTGAAATGTTCACTTTGAATTCCTGAACATTTAACACTAAAGTTAAAATGAAATAAAATGATGCAATTTATACCATTAGAGGATTTATAAGATCATTAATGCAACCACAGACATTATGGCCCATTATTGAGACACAGCATGAGTTTAAAGCTGTTTGATGAACATCTGAATAGAGTACTTTTGGCAAAAATTTCCAAGCTCAACTGTGAGATCATTCAAGAATACGAGGCACCCTTCACTTGTTTGGTTTTCTTTAATTATCATAAAACAAAATTCAGTGCCATTAAGTTCTAACTTTAGGAAGAAATTTCTCAATTGAGGAATAGCTTAGAAAATGCTTTTGCTATTAATAAAATGCAAATTGAAAGTAGTATCACGTTAAATAGTAAAAAGGGATACAAGTAAGTTGATATAATTAAAGGAAACATTTTTAAAAGGAAATAAGTTATTCTCTGTTCAGGAAGACTGTTCTAACCAGAATACGATGACTACTCTTATAAGGCAACAGGAGGGCACCAGAGATCATGAAGGTCCTGGGGGTGGTGTTGACCTTTGGAAAAATTAAGAAACCTTTAGATCCAAATATTTCTGTGCACCCACTCTGTCCTTCAGTATACCGTGCTGGTTCTTTCACTCATCCCACTGCTCCCAGTAGATCTGCCTGTCTGTGGCCTTCTTCTTCCTATACTCTCCCCAGAGTTAGCTCTTATAAATCCAAATCTGGGAGGTCCCTGGTGGTCCAGTGGCTAAGACTTCTTGCTTTCAATGCAAAGGGTGTGAATTTGATCCGTGGTTAGGTAACTAAGATCCCACATGTTGCCTGGTATGGCAAAAAAAAAAAAAATCAATCTGATTACAGTTGACCCTTGAAGAATGAGGGGGCTCAGGGAGCAAACCCTGCCAAAGTAAAAAATCCATGCAGTTCAAACCTGTGTTAGGCAAGGATCAGCTGTATCCTTCTCCAGCTCAAAAAGTTTTACTGATGTCCCATGGCTCTTAGGAGGAAAAAATCATACCACAGGATGACGCAAAAAGCCCTACTAGGTTGGGCATGTGCTGACCTCCTCTCCTTCTCCCTCCATTTCCTCAAAAGCATCCATGAACATCACCCTCAAAACTGGGCTTTCTATTCCCTGTGTATTGTCTTTACTTGGATTAACTTTGCACTGGATATTTATTTTCCCTAGCAAACTCTCCCTTCATTTGACTACATTTTTTTTTTTTTTTGTATTTTCAGTTCTTATTCAACTTTAAAACTTCATTTACTTGGAACCTCCTCTGTGAAGTAGCCTCCAACCCCAGTCCCTGACCCCTGCAGCCATAAGACTCAATCAAACAGTGGCAGGTAGAAATATAGCAACTGTATAGATGTTCAGTGGAAGCAGCCACTATTCGATTCCAACTCAGATACCATTAAAACCATGAAACTTGAGCAAGTTACTTGATTTCCATGAATTTCAAATTTCTCCATAGAGTAGGGAATATAACGCTACAGAGTTTTAAAATTGATGGGGATGATGTGTGTACATTTTAAGTAGATTATCATTTTTTTTTTCTTTTTGTTGTTGTTCAGTCACATAGTGGTGTCCAACTCTTTGTGACCCCATGAACCGCAGCACACCTGTCTTCTTTGTCCTTCACCATCTCCTGGAGTTTGCTCAAACTCATGCCCTTCGAGTCCCTGATGCCATCCAAACATCTCATCTTCTGTTGTCTCCTTCTCCTTCTGCCTTCAATCTTTCCCAGCATCAGTCTCTCTTCCAGTGAGTCAGCTCTTCACATCAGGTGGCCAAAGTATTGGAGCTTCAGCTTCAGCATCATTTTAGAAGGAGTCTTTCTGTGTATGTGTGTATACATGCTGTGTATGTGTGGTCAGGAAGGTCTCCTGACTTTGAGGGTGAGAAATATGTGATCTGGCAGGTTTGCCTATCCTCCTCCCTTTTTTGGCCTGCTATGGGGCTAGTGGTTGAGAACCTGCCTGCCAATGCAGAAGACGTGAGAGATGTGAGTTCGATCCCTGGGTTGGGAAGATCTCCTGGAGGAGGGCATGGCAACCCACTTCAATATTCTTGCCTGGAGAATCCCATGGATAGAGCCTGGTGGACTACATTTTGAAGTTGAACTGTTCTATGAAGACATAAAAGATCTTCTAAAGCTAACACGGAAAAAAAGATCTTTTTCATTATAGGGGACTGGAATGCAAAATAGGAAATCAAGAAATACCTAGAGTAACAGGCAAATTTGGCCTTGGAGTACAGAATGAAACAGGGTAAAGGCTAATAGAGTTTTGCCAAGAGAACGCACTGGTCATAGCAAACACCCTCTTCCAACAACACAAGAGAAGACTCTACACGTGGATATCACCAGATGGTCAACACCGAAATCAGATTGATCATATTCTTTGCAGTCAAAGATGGAGAAGCTCTATATAGTCAGCAAAAACAAGAGCGGGAGCTGACTGTGGCTCAGATCATGAACTCCTTATTGCCAAATTCAGACTTAAATTGAAGAAAGTAGGGAAAACCACTAGACCATTCAGGTATGACTTAAATCAAATCCCTTATGACTATACAGTGTAAGTGAGAAATAGATTTAAGGGACTAGATCTGATAGACAGAGAGTCTGATGAACTATGGATGGAGGTTCATGACAGTGTACAGGAGGCAGGAATCAAGACCATCCCCAAGAAAAAGAAATGCAAAAAGGCAAAATGATTGTCTGAGGAGGCCTTACAAATAGCTGTGAAAAAAAGAGAAGTGAAAAGCAAAGGAGAAAAAGGAAGATATTCCCATGTGAATGCAGATTTCCAAAGAATAGCCAGGAGAGATAAGAAAGCCTTCCTCAGCAATCAATGCAAAGAAATAGAGGAAAACAACAGAATGGGAAAGACCAGAGATTTCTTCAAGAAAATTAGAGATAACAAGGGAATATTTCGTGCAAAGATGGGCACAGTAAAGGACAGAAATGGTATGGACCTAACAGAAGCAGAAAATATTAAGATGAGGTGGCAAGAATACACAGAAGAACTGTGCAAAAAAGATCTTCACAACCCAGATAATCATGATGGTGTGATCACTCACCTAGAGCCTGTCATCCTGGAATGTGAAGTCAAGTGGGCCTAAGAAAGCATCACTACAAACAAAGCTAGTCGAGGTGATGGAATTTCAGTTAAGCTGTTTCTAATCCTGAAAGATGATGCTGTGAAAGTGCTACACTCAATATGCCAGCAATTTTGGAAAACTCAGCAGTGGCCACAGGACTGGAAAAGGTCAGTTTTCATTCCAATCCCAAAGAAAGGCAATGCCAAAGAAAGATCAAACTAGTGCACAATTGCACTCATCTCACACGCTAGTAAAGTTTTGCTCAAAATTCTCCAAGCAAGGCTTTAGCAATACGTGAACCGTGAACTTCCAGATGTTCAAGTTGGTTTTAGAAAAGGCAGAGGAACCAGAAATCAAATTGCCAACATCCATTGGATCATTGAAAAAGCAAGAGAGTTTCAGAGAAACATCTATTTCTGCTTTATTGACTATGCCAAAGCCTTTGACTGTGTGGATCACAATAAACTGTGGAAAATTCTGAAACAGTTGGGAATACCAGACCACCTGACCTGCCTCTTGAGAAACCTGTATGCAGGTCAGGAAGCAACAGTTAGAACTGGACGTGGAAAAGCAGACTGGTTCCAAATAGGAAAAGGAGTATGTCAAGGCTGTAAATTGTCACCTTGCTTGTTTAACTTTTATGCAGAGTACATCATGAGAAACACTGGGCTGGAAGAAGCACAAGCTGAAATCAACATTGCCGGGAGAAATTTCAATAACCTCATGTATGCAGATAACACCACCCTTATGGTAGAGAGTGAAGAGGAACTAAAAAGCTTTTTGATGAAAGTGAAAGAAGAGAGTGAAAAAGTTGACTTAAAGCTCAACATTCAGAAAACTAAGATCATGGCATCCGGTCCCATCACTTCAGGGAGAATAGATGGGGAAACAATGGAAACAGTGGCTGACTTTATTTTTTGGGGCTCCAAAATCACTGAAGATGGTGATTGCAGCCATGAAATTAAAAGACGCTTACTCCTTGGAAGTAAAGTTATGACCAACCTAGACAGCATATTAAGAAGCAGAGACATTACTTTGTCAACAGAGGTCTGTCTGGTCAAGGTTATGGTTTTTCCAGTGGTCAGATATGGATGTGAGATTTGGACTGTGAAGAAAGCTGAGCACCAAAAAATTTATGCTTTTGAACTGTGATGTTGGAGGAGACTCTTGAGAGTCCCTTCGACTGCAAGGAGATTCAACCAGTCCATCTTAAAGGAGATCAGTCCTGGGTGTTCATTGGAAGGACTGATGCTGAAGCTGAAATTCCAATACTTTGGTCACCTCATGCAAAGAGTTAACTCATTGGAAAAGACCCTGATGCTGGGAGGGATTGGGAGCAGGAGGGGAAGGGGACGACAGAAGATGAGATGGCTGGATGGCATCACCAACTCGATGGGCATGAGTTTGAGTAAACTCTGGGAGTTCGTGACAGACAGGGAGGCCTGGCGTGCTGCAATTCATGGGGTCGCAAAGAGTCGGACACAACTGAGCAACTGAACTGAACTGAACTGAGGGGTGGAGGAGGTGGGGCCATCTGCCTCCTGCCTCACATGCTGTCTTTCAAATACTCATCACACTTTACTGAAAATGCCATGCTGTATCATTCTTTTACCTTCATTCTGGATATGATCTCTGATTTGAATTATCTCTCCTCTCTTGAATGGCTTAACAATTATTCATCCCCTAAGGCCTGGAATTCCTTTACCCTTTCTGGGCAGAATTAAATGCTCTCTATTCTGCTCCCAAGCAGGATGGCCCTCTGACAGTACATCCATTGCTTAATTAAGGTGACTTGTTTGAATTTTTATTTTTATTTTCTGGATAAATGATCTTCTTTTCACATAGCCATGTCTGGGTTTCCCTGGTGCCTCAGATGGTAAAGAATCTGCCTGCAATATAGGAGACCTGGGTTCCATCACTGGTTCAGGAAGATCCCCTGGAGAAGAGAATGGCAACCCATTCCAGTAGTCTTGCCTAGAGAATCCCATGGGCAGAGGGGCTTGGCAGGCTACAGTCAATAGAATTGTGAAGAGTTGGACATGACTGAGCAACTAACACATTTATATCCATGCAAGTAACCAATATATCATCTAACATAGTGCCTGGAGCATGGCAAATATTTAAAAAGTGACAGTTTGGTGTCTGAGCTATCCACTGTAACTCTGGGTAAGAACTAATTAAAATAATTTCATAATGGACTTGTTTTCTCTATATTTTAATTTTACTGTCTAACTAAAATGCCTAGAATTATTTTTTCCAGTCTAAATATTTAGCAGTTATTTGAGGAATGCAAATGATTGCACATGAATAAGCTGAGTGATATAAAGGTATTATTTTCCAATTTCTCCTTCTGCATCACTTCTAGAGCACTCTACCATTAAGAAAGACATGCTTATATGTCTTGGCTAATTCCTTCATGAAATTAAGTGAGATTAACAAATCCTGGCTTTGAGAATTGTTGATTGTCAGAATTCAAATTTATCTCCAAACCTGTGTTGTATTTACAATCTTATAATTTTCCTAAAACTCCATACCATTTCTTGAAATCATCAGACCTTCTATTAAAACCAATTTTAAACTTCAAAGGGACTCTCTTTCATCTCAATCAACATCCAGAAGCCTTGTATATCTACCTCCCACCCCCTGAAATGCATTATTTGTTTGTCAAGATGGAGCAAATTTAAAATACACTGCTATATTACCGACCAATAAATTATTTGGACAGAAGTGTTAAAAATTGCTTGAGAAGGAAAACATTATTATATGATTTGATTTTACAAAATGATAAAAGGAAATTCACACTAAAAATGGCATTTAAAAGCCATCTTCAAAAAATTTTTTTTGAAAGTAATGTTTGAGAATGAGAAATCCTGACATTAAGAGAATGTATTAAAACATTATTTACTATGGAGCAGGACACCTCAGTTTGCCAGAACTCAGGCTTCAGCTGTTTGCAGTGAGGTCTGGTTGCTGCACTATAATAATGATTTGTCTTTATTTATGTACCTACTCATTGTCTTTGTAGTCAGGTAATAGCTGCAAATCAAATGGCATATTCTCATTCCTTGTCACATATCCTGCTCCTTACACATTAGGATAAACAGATGTGGCTTCACCAGAGCTATTGTTGGCAATACACCACTTTCAGTGACCATAAATCTTTCCATTAATGATATTAAGGGACAGAATTGGTCTTTTGTACTTTCCTCTCCCTCCACTCTATTTTATGGTGATGCTTTTTTAAACAAATGCTTAAATAGTGCAAGGTATTACATGGTATGGAATAAGCTTGATCCATTATTATGTTGTGAGGTTGGGGCTGAGAAAAATAAAAGGAAAGAATGTCATTGGTACAGGAAGAAAAAAAAAAAAGACAACTTTGTAAAACATAAGCAAGCTATCAAAAAGCGAAATGGCTTAGTTTTATTTATAAAAGCCTTTACATGTTCCTACATTTATTAAAAAGTGACCCTCTTGAACTCAGTCTGAATGGTATTAAAATGCTAACAGAGAGATGAGAAAGAGGAGTCCGCCAAAACATTTTTCCATCAATGGTGATGTGTTCTGTTTATTTCACCCTAGATGAAAAAGAAAAAGGGAATCAGAGATTTGCGGCTTGTCATTTCAATAGCAAATAAACACCTACCTAATAATACCTCTGAGGATGTTGTTGGAAATTTATTTTTCATAAGTTCTCATGCCATGAGGGGGAAAGATGTTGGTTTACCTTGATAAATGGCAGTTAAACCTCTTAATATCTCTTCTATGTAAGAAAACAAGAGAGTAATTGCTATTTCATAAGGTTTGATCCCATATAAAAAGTAATGGAAAGGGGGAATGGGATGAATTGGAAGGTTGAGATTGACATATATACACTACTATGTACAAAACAGAGATCTAATGACAACCTACTGGATAGCCCAGAACTGATGAGAACCTAATGTAGAGCAATGAGAACTGCTCAATGCTTGTGGTAACCTAAATGGGAAGGAAATCCAACCAAAAGGGGATATATGTATATAGAAAACTGATTCACTTTGCTGGACAATAAAAATAAAGTAATTATACTCCAATACTAATTAATTAAAATTTTTTTCTAAGCATAATAAAAAGTAATGAAAATACAGATCTCCTCCTTCTTCATTTCCTTCCTCTTCTCCTTCTTCTTTTTTTTTAGGAGAAGCGCATTTTTACAAAAGATTGAAGAACGTGTAATCTAGGGCTTTAAAAGAGTAAAAGTTAAAAAAAAAAACTTTAAGACACTGAACCCATCCTCTTATATGTTGTTGTCTTTCCTTTGGTTTGCTCTGCCGGAAATCCTTCCACAGTTCCTGTTCATCGTTCAAGTTCAGCAGAAGAACTCTCCAAAGTTTTGGGAACACGATTCTGCTCTGAGCACGCGGCTCCCTGGGCTCATTCCCAGCAAAACGCCTAACATATGAGAATTTTGATTCCCTGTTGTGTCAACATCTTCCCTCAGTGACAGCTTGGGAGCTAAGGACAGAACAGTGAGAAGCATTTACATTTCAGATGAGGAGTGTAGTGAAGAAGAAATAGAGATGTGAGAGAGAAGGACTAGGGATGTGTCTGTATCACAGAACCAAAGGACTACAAAGTTGAAAGAAGGAAGGGGCTGTAGCAGCATCAAATTCTACAAAGACTTTGAAAGCAAAGAATCACCACTGAATATCACAGGAAACCACTGGTTCCTTGAGAATAATTTCCCTCTGGTGAAGTATGGAGAAAAATACTGCAAATTTCTGAAGGTACGTGAAGGAAAGAGGAATTAGGTGTGAGGACATAATATTCTACAGCAATATTTGGAGATGAAAGGAGCACAGTGTGCTAGCCGAAGGGAGACTTGTTTATAAGGAATGGCAACAACAGTTTCTCTAGGGAATGGACACGACATGCCATCAAAGATGGGGAAGGGACCGGTAAAAGGAGCTGAGGCATCGATCAAAAGGGAAGGGTATCCAAGGAAAGAGGTAGAAGCGCTGGCTTTGGCAAGAGAGAATGAATTTTGTTTCTCAGGTTTGTGAGTTGACAGAGAGAGGGCTTACAGCAGAGATAGCTGAGCGGCAGAGGAAGGCCAGTGTTCTCATACAATTCCATCAGTAACCGATTTTGTGTGATGAGAACTAGAACATGAAGGATGGGCATGAAGATTTGAGATGAGGATGGTGAGTTTGGAAGAGCCTTTTTGGGGGATTCTGAGAGGCAGTTAGTAAGTAATCAATAGGCCACACAAACTAACCAAGTTTAGAAAGCAAGTATTTGCCATCTGTTAGATTAGCAGAATTTCTGCAAAATTCTAGCAATACCAGGTGACTTAGGAGAGAGTACTGAATACAGAAAATGAGGATTTCCCAGAGCTGGCAATCAGCATGATTTGTGGGCTTTTGAGGTATGGTGGACACAATCTTCTGTATACTCTAGAGGCAGGGTGAGGTACCAGGCTGCTTATAGTCTGAAATGGCCTGGATCTCACATTCTCATTTCTCATACTAGGTATGAATCTAACCTGTTGTGTTTGATAAAGATTTCCCTGGCCCCATGGTAGATTTGCTAATTCAGTGAGAATGAGGTGCAACCAGGTTTCTGCATTGTAATGAACCCCCCAGGTGATTCTGACACAGATGCTCTGCACCACATATTGAGAAATAGTGTGCTAATCACACATTGAGAAATATTGGCTGGATCTTCTAGGGAGTAAGTCAAGGGGCTACAGGCCATAGTGATAATAAACAAGTTAGTGGCAACTAGAAAGAGCCTAAGTTAAAAGGAAGGAGTTTTAAAAGAGAGGTTAATTATAAAGAGTGAGCATTGGAGCTCTTTTAAAAAGTTTATTATATTTTAGAAGAGAGAGAAAGACTTTCTTTTGCCTACCCTTCTGCCTTGCTTGTGACCATCCAAGAGGGATTTATTGATATTTGGAAAGAATTCAGAACTGTAAGTTAGCCACATTTAGCAGTGGTTGGAGCTATATTGCATTAAACATTCAAGCACATAGTTATAGCATCATTCTTCTTTCTCCTTCCACGTGTTGACAAAGAAATAAGAGACTTCAGACCTATTAAAAGTTTTATCAAAAAGCCTGGATGTGGAAGGAGGTACTATTCAGTTAATAGACCTGCTGTGGTATTTTTCATTCGTCATTACTTTTGTATGCTGCTTTTCCTTGAGAAATGTTTTTAAAAGAAAAATTTTAAATTTGAGCTTTCCTTGGTGCTCTAACAAAATTCAATTTATTAAGATACCAAACTATACCAGACATCAGAGGTCAAAAACTTCCAACAAAACCATAAGTTTGCCACTGAGAGAGTCAATTCCTAGGCAGGTTGATAAGAAGTCTGGGTCCCCTGAGAAGGAGAAAGGGGTCTGGTACTCTGGAAGTGGAGATAGGGGTCTGGAATTCTCAAGGAGGAGGAAAGGACAAGCATTTTTTTCCCCTCTACATTCCTTAGCCTTAGTCACATAAAATGTTCTTTTCTAAACTGATGATTACTAACCAACAGCTCAGTTCAAACTCTGTACTAAGGATTATATAACAGCAATGTACCCTGCTTGAGGACAGTTTCCTTTTCCTGAAAGTTCAGTTCAGTTTAGTTCAGTCTCTCAGTTGTGTCCAATTCTTTGTGACTCCATGGACCACAGCAAGTCAGGCCTTCCTGTTCATCACCAACTCCCAGAGTCTACTCAAACTCATGTCCATTGAGTCGGTGATGCCATCCAACAACCTCATCCTCTGTTATCCCCTTCTCCTCCCACCTTCAATCTTTCCCAGCATCATGGTCTTTTCAAATGAGTCAGTTCTTTGCATCAGGTGGCGAAAGTATTGAACTTTCAGCTTCAGTATCAGTCCTTCCAATGAATATTCAGGACTGGTCACCTTTAGGATGGACTGGTTGGATCTCCTTGCAGTCCAAGGGACTCTCAAGAGTCTTCTCCAACACCACAGTTCAAAGGCATCAATTCTTTGGAACTCAGCATTCTTTATAGTCCAACTTTCACATCCATCCATACATGACTACTGGAAAAACCATAGCTTTGACTAGATGAACCTTTGTCAGCAAAGTACTGTCTCTGCTTTTTAATATGCTGTCTAGGTTGGTCATAACTTTTCTTCCCAGGAAAAAGCGTCTTTTAATTTCATGGCTACAGTCACCATCTGCAGTGACTTTGCAGTCCAAAAAATAAAGTTTGCCACTGTTTCCACTGTTTCCCCATCTTTTTGCCATGAAGTGATGGGACCAGATGCCATGATCTTAGTTTTCTGAATGTTGAGTTTTAAGTCAACTTTTTCACTCTCCTCTTTCACTTTCACCAAGAAACTCTTCAGTCCTTCACTTTCTGCCATAAAATGGTGTTATCTGCATATCTGAGGTTATTGATATTTCTCCTGGCAATCTTGGTTCCAGTTTGTGCTTCATCCAGCCCAGCGTTTCTCATGATGTACTCTGCATAGAATTTAAATAAGCAGGATGACAATATACAGGCTTGACGTACTCCTTTTCCTATTTGGAGCCAGTCTGTTGTTCCACATCCAGTTCTAACTGTTGCTTCCTGACCTGCATACAGGTTTCTCAAGAAGCAGGTCAGGTGGTCTGGTATTTCCATCTCTTTTAGAATTTTCCACAGTTTGTTGTGATCGAGACACTCAAAGACTTTGGCATAGTCAATAAAGCAGAGATAGATGTTTATCTAGAACTCTCTTGCTTTTTCGATGATCCAGCGGATATTGGCAATTCGATCTCTGATTCCTCTGCCTTTTTTAAAACCAGCCTGAACATCTGGAAGTTCACGGTTCATGTTTTGTTGTCGCCAAGCCTGGCTTGGCGAATTTTGAGCATCATTTTGCAAGTGTGTGAGATGAGTGCATTTGTGCGGTAGTTTGAGCATTCTTTGGCATTGCCTTTTTTGGGATTGGAATGAAAACTGACCTTTTCCTGTCCTGTGGCCACTGCTGAATATTCCAAAATTGCTGGCATGTTGACTACAGCACTTTCACAGCATCATCTTTTAACATTTGAAACAGCTCACTGGAATTCCATCACCTCCACTACCTTTGTTCATAGTGATGCTTCCTAAGGCCCACTTGAGTTCATACTCCAGGATGTCTGGTTCTAGGTGAGTGATCGCACCATCCTGGTTATCTGGGTCATGAAGATCTTTTTTGTATAGTTCTTCTTGTATATTTTTGACACCTCTTCTTAATATTTTTTGCTTCTGTTAGTTTCATATCGTTTCTGTCCTTTATTGTGCCCAGTTTTCCATGAAAACTTCTCTTAGTATCTCTAATTTTCTTGAAGAAATCTCTAGTCTTTCCCATTCTTTTGTTTTCCTCTATTTCTTTTTATTGATCTCTGAGGAAGGCTTTCTTATCTCTCCTTGCTCTTCTTTGGAACTCTGCATTCAAAAGGGTATATCTTTCCTTTTCTCCTTTGCCTTTTGCTTCTCTTCTTTTCACAGCTATTTATAAGGCCTTTTCAGGCAACCATTTTGCCTTTTTGCAGTACTTTTTCTTGGGGATGGTATTGATCCCTGCCTCCTTTACAATGTCAAGAACGTCCATCCATAGTTCTTCAGGCACTCTGTCTATCAGATCTAATCCTTTGAATCTATTTCTTACTTTCACTGTATAATTGTAAGGGATTTGATTCAGGTCATACCTGAATGGTCTAGTAGCTTTCCCTACTTTCTTCAATTTAAATCTGAATTTAGCAATTAAGGAATCATGATCGGAGCCACAGTCAGCTCCCAGTCTTGTTTTTGCTGACTGTATAGAGCTTCTCCATCTCTTGCTACAAAGAATATAATCAATCTGACTTCGGTATTGATCACCATGGTATTGACATACATTGTGATGTCCATGTCTAGAGTCTTCTCTTGTGTGTTGGAAGAGGGTGCTTGCTATGACCAGTTTGTTCTTTTGACAAAACTCTATTAGCCTTTGCCCTGCTTCATTCCGTACTCCAAGGCCAAATTTGCCTGTTACTCCAGGTTTCCTGGCTTCCTACTTTTGCGTTCCAGTCCCCTATGATGAAAAGGGCCTCTTCCTGAAAGCCTTCCTGGCAACACTTTGACTAACCTTGACATCTTAGAATGCATATTATGGGAGTGGGTTTGCCAGGATCTTTCTATTGTTAAGTTCTAATCCTGTTTATCCTAAAATGTAAATTGTGGATGTGGGTTTGGTAAAATTTTTACAATCTTGAGACATTCTTTTGATTTATTGTAATAACTAATTAAAAAAAAAATATGTAACTCCCTTGGTAACACTAGTGAGAGGGGCACTCTCTGTCCCCCTTCTGATGTCTTTGTCTGAAGCTTTCTCTGTCCCTTTTTCACTTTAATAAAACTCTGCTACACAAAAACTCTTGAGTAATCAAGCCTGGTCCCTGGACCCAAAGCTAAATCTTCTTTGGAAATCATGAATCTGACACCATTTCCTGTAAGCTATTGCCACCTTCTCTTCATCATTTTTAGAAATCATTTTCTCTGAAAATAGTGCTTTAGAAAACATGAATGAGAGAAAAAGATATAAAACAATAAACAGTATACAATAAACAATATATCATTAGAGTATACTAACACATATATATGGAATTTAGAAAGATGGCAATGATAACCCTATATGCAAAACAGAAAAAGAGACACAGATGTACAGAACAGACTTTTGGACTCTGTGGGAGAAGGCGAGGGTGGGATGTTTTGAAAGAACAGCATGTATATTATCTATGGTGAAACAGATCACCAGCCCAGGCTGGATGCATGAGACAAGTGCTCCGGCCTGGTGCACTGGGAGGACCCAGAGGGATTGGGTAGAGAGGGAGGTGGGAGGGGGGATCGGGATGGGGGAACACATGTAAATCCATGGCTGATTCATGTCAATGTATGGCAAAACCACTACAATATTGTAAAGTAATTAGCCTCCAGCTAAAAAGCAAGCAAACAAACAAACAATAAACAGGGTGTCTTGTTGGTAGTAAATATTTTGTAGCTAGTCAGGCCTCCCTTGTGGTTCATCGGTAAAGAATTCGCCTGCTATGTGGGAGACCTGGGTGCAGTCTCTGGTTTGGGAAGATCTCCTTGAGAAGGAAAATGCTACCCACTCCAGTATTCTGACCTGGAGAATTCCATAGACTGTATAGTCCATGGGATCATAAAGAGTTGGACGTGACTGAGCGACTTTCACTCATTCACTCTTGTAGTGAATGTGTGTGTGTGTGTGTGTGTGTGTGATCAATCACTCAGTCGTGTCCAACTCTGTGACCACATGGACTGGAGTCCGCCAGGTTCGACTGTCCTTGGAATTTTCCAGGTGAGACTACTGGAGTGGGTTAGTAACTACTGGAGTTACTCCAGGGGGTCTTCCTGACCTTGGGATCAAACCTCTTGTGTCTCCTGCATTGACAGATGGATTATTTACCACTGCACCACCTGAGAAGCCTCCTTATAGGAGTTCAGTTCAGTTCAGTTTAGTCGCTCAGTTGTGTCCGACTCTTTGTGACCCCATGAATTGCAGCACGCCAGGCCTCCCTGTCCATCACCAACTGCCGGAGTTTAGTCAAACTCATGCCCATTGAGTCGGTGATGCCATCCAGCCATCTCATCCTCTGTCGTCCCCTTCTCCTCCTGCCCCCAATCCCTCCCAGCATCAGGGTCTTTTCCAATGAGTTAGCCCTCAGTAAATAGTCCTGTGATGAGGCAAATTAGTGGGAACTTGTCTTGGCATTTCTTGTATCCATTCCAGGAAGGAGATACCAGGATGACTTGTAAAACCACTTAGTGTGGATGAAAAGTTACTTGTTAATTTGGGCCTCCATGACATAAAGTCATTGAAAGACAGTGTGACAGAAGCTCTGTCATTCTTTACATGTGGCTTCTCGGACTGTCTAGTCCATTGACACTTAATAAATAGGAGGGGAGAAGCACGATGTCACAGGTCACGTAGAGAGTTAATGAAACATGACCAGAAATGGTGCACATCGCCTCCCTATTCCGTTAGCCCAGGACTCAGGAGCAGGGCCGCACCTTACTTAGGTAGTCTGGGGAATACTGTGTCCAGGAGAAAAAGACAAAAATAAAAGATGTGGAATCTGTAACAGTCTCTGCAAGGTCCTTACCACAATGGAACCTGTTCAGATACTCCCAACAGGACATCTGAGTGACTCAAAGTCAATGTTGGTTAGTTTACCATGGCTCTGGTGGAGTCAAGAGGCCAGCAGAGAGGAGGAGAGCATCCAGTGGGATGCAAGCGGGTGGTTTCTGTGGCAGAATCTTAGTTGAACCTCGATTCCCTCCAACCTGAAGGGTGGTGGTTCAGTCTTCCTCCTGTTTTCTCACATTGTCTATGAGATAACTGCAGACTCCCCTCTCACAAATTCCATTATCTGAGAACATTTTGTTGTCTTTATTTCAATACCCTCCTTTCTGAAAATTCTCCTCAGATACTTGCTGTTGTCACAGAAACATGAAGATTCTCCAAGGGCAAGGCTTTTCTTCTGGCAGTGGTTCTGTATTGCCAGCCATATGGTGTCCTGTACTCCTGCTCCTCATTATATTCATCCACCAAATCAAAGCAAAAAAAATACCCAGCTACCTCTGAAATGCATGCTTTCAGACTGCCTTATGCTTCCACCCAACGTCCTTGTGGTCAATACCCCTAATTTACTAAAGGTTTTATTAGTTAGCTCACTCTCTGTGACCTCCATATTAGTAATCATTTTTGGTGTCTACAACTTCCATAATGCATTCATCACCCTGGATTCTCATTTACTTAACCTCCTCACTTTTATTGATATTTTACTCACTCCTTTCAACCATTCCCATCTATATTTACAATCTTGATGTCACTAGCAAATATTCTTTAGTTCAAACATCTGATTTTCTCACCATCACCCTTTTCAACTGTCTTTTTAACTCAATACCTCTAATCTTGCTTCTTGCACTATTCTTCAATTCCTTTTCAGCACCCTCAGTATATCCCATTATTTTTTCACTGTCCATTACCCTCTCATCTTATTTTCCAGCTTACTTAGTTTAGATCACATGACCCATCCCTACAATCCCTCCTTTCCATTCATCCTAGCTTCTCTGTGTCTCTTCTCCTCTGTAATTCTTGCTAGGTAAACCAATAGTTTGATTAAACAGAATTATGTGTTGTATCATACTTGCATTCAAGTAGATAAGTAATTACTGGAGAAAGTCTCACAGTGATGCAAATTGTTTCATGCAGTCTGAATGTGAAAGAGAACACTCAGCATTGTCAGGCAATCTCCTATATTTTTAACAAATTCATGTTTATTTTCCAAGGTAATAATTTTCTATTTCTCCCTTCTCAGACTACAAGCCACCTATTCAACATTTCTTAAATTCAGCTAACATTCTCCACCAGTTTTAAAGAAAAAACAAATTAATTTATTATCCCTTTAGCAAACTTACCTTCTTACCTTCATCCTATTATAATGTTATATTATGTCTAATACAAGGATGCTTTTGACTTGGGAGAAGCAGAAGATCTGCCTTAATGTGGCTTAAACCATAAAAATGTATTTTCATAATTGGAATCAGGAGGTTGAGGAGTATATCATTCAGTATTCAATTGAAAATTTAAAGAAAAAAAAAACAACAGTCAGGTTTATGTATAAAGAAAGGGATTTAATACAAGGGAATTTAATACAAAGGATAGCTTAGAACAAATATTGAAAGGCCTGGTAAATTAAATTCTAGGCTGAATTTCCAAAACCGTCTTCCTGACCACTGGTCTTCCAGGAATACTGCTACCTCTGCTATCATCTTGAAGCGAGGATACTAATCTCTCAAACAGACATTCTAGAACAATGCTACCTCTACTATTAACCAGTCGATCCCATAAGCACTGGTTCCGAAGAGCTTTTGTAATAAGGTATTACAAACGGAGTTGCTTAAAACAGTAGAAAGGTATTCTCTTACAGTTCAGCAGGTCAAAATTTTGAGATTATAGTGTCAGCAGGGTTAGTTCCTTCTAGAATCCTTAAGGGGAAAACCATCCCAAGCCTCTCTCCTACTTTCTAGTGATGTCCAGTAAGTGTTGATATTCCTTGGCTTTGAGACATATCAATCCAGTCTCTGCTTCCATCCTCTTGTTTCTCTGTCTATCCTTCACTCTATCATATTGACACTCCACTGGCTCAGCATAATCCAGAATGACTTCTGCTTTATCCTTGCCTTAACTATGTCTGCAAAGACCTGATTCCCATATTCTGAAGTTCTGGGTGGACATAAAAATCTGCATAAAATTTTCTGCATGCCAGAAGACCTGTACTCTAAGATCATAAATAAGGGGGGGGAAAGAGTTAGAGGTTAATGCTAGAGATAGTCAGATTATAAGGATGTGCAGACTAACGAGACTGGATTTTATGTGATGTGAGTTGAAGTCCTTTGGAAGATGTAGGCAGAGGAATAAAACCATCTAACTCTAAAAGGTTACTCTAATTAATGTTTGCAAAATAGATTGATGGGGTGTGATGTAGGGGTGATAATGACAGTAATGGAAACAGTAAAACTGATGCCATTTTCAGTTTTCTAAGTGTTGCAGAAACCAGTACTCCTGAAATCAAGCCCCACATTCAGAGAGTTGGAGAACTCAAGTTTATAACGTTGGAGGGCCCAGAAGAGTTAACACTCCAAGCTCTGAGTCCTGAACAGTTTTTATGCATGGATAGGCATGATTAAGTGGGTTTGCAGGGGCTGGGTAGCAAAGAACAGGACAAGGGTTAATGAGATAAGTTCCAGTTCCTGGTATTGTGAGTCTCCACTTTCTGAGACTACGTGGCCTACGTGATCCAGACTTTTTTGCAAGGAGCAAACTGAGTTACAGAGGCAGGAGGAGCAGGAGGTTATGTAAAATTTTAACTTTTCCTCTTCATTCCTCCCTCTTGATGCTTCTATCACTTATTATAGCAAGCATCATCTCATGTTCTGGTAGGACATTTAGAGCTCCCCATCGTTCAGGGGGCTATATTAGACTATTACCATTTGTAACTATGAGTTCAATTCGAGAGGTTATGAACATTGAGGATACAAGGGCCAAACAAGAGCGCTGCAAAGAGCATGAAGGGAGAACATGTTAAAGAAGGAAGCCATGATGCCCAACTCTAGATATTGTTCCAGTTAACCCAGGAACTAGCTAGTTTCCCTCTTCTTTTTATTATTTGTTCCCTTAGCTGTTTGGCCATTTCCCTGACTATTTCTGACTGGTTTACATAAAAGCAGCACTCTTCCTTCCGGAAGAGGCAGAGTCCTCCCTTTTAAGCTGTCAGTAGGTCTAGCCCTGTCTTATTCTGTAAAACCACCTCAGCCAGGGAGTCTAGTTGGTCCCGTAATGAACAGCACAGCAATACCGATTAGGGATAGAAGCCAGAGTTGACAAAGGAAATCCACTGATGTTTGATGGCCAGATCCTCAATCTTCTGCTGTGCATTGACCAACCACCTCCTGGAGTGTAGCAGGAGCAGTGCTGAAGAATCCTCAGGCTTCTGCCGTGCGTGGGCTAGTCAGCTTCGGGAGTGACTACAGCAGATCTCAGCGTCTTCTGTGGGTGATGGCTGTTGTCTTTGAACCAGAACTTGAGGAGGTTTGTGTGGTCCCAAACTGCTTTCCAGGCGTCGTCATCACAGAAAGTCTCTGCCTTCTTGACTCTGGTGTGGTGGGCCCAAGGGATGACAGCTATAATTCTGACAACAATAAGGTTTCCAGGACGACTGTGTGAGGGCCTGTCCAAACTGGCTGAAGTGTTTTGTCCCCCCCCACCCCCGCCATCTTTAAGCCATAATTCATCTCCTGGCTGATAAGGATAAACCCAATTGCCCAAAGGAATGGGTGTCCTTTCTAAGGTTTCTCAGGTGATATGATAGATGACTTTTCCAGGGCCTGAAGGTGTCAGGACATCTCCAGGCTAGCTAGTTATTGGTGGTCTCCTTTGAGCTTCTTCTTCTTTTTTTTTTTAATAACTGGGAGTGGTCTCCCATTTAAAATCTCAAAGGGACAATAGCTTGAGGATGTCAGGGTGTATTTACGGAGGGAGATGAAAGTCCACAGAATGATAAAGCAGCTTGTTTTAGCATTGTCTGGGTGCTGAATAGGGGATAGTCTTATTATACTTCTACCTGAAGAAATAAACTTCACAAGAAAGTTAAAGATATATGGCCCAAAGATTAGATGCAGGGAAGCTGCTGAGGGGTTAACCAGGAGAACCAGGTCCAGACATTGAGTCTTTACATTAGTGTTTTTCTAGGTATGAGAAAGTGAACGTGAAGTCATTCAGTCGTGTCCGACTCTTGCGACCCCGTGGACTGTAGCCTACCAGGCTTCTCCATCCATGGGATTTTCCAGGCAAGAATACTGGAGTGGGTTACCATTTCCTTCTCCAGGAGCTCTTCCCGACCCAGGGATTGAACCTGGGTCTCACATTGTAGACAGACGCTTTATCGTCTGAACCACCAGCGTGTGAGAAGATGCATGAATGTGGACTCATAAAAATTTTTACCTGAAAACATCTGGCTATCTGAAGGCCTGTGTTTTTAGTTGCTGTTGTGTTTGTTTTGCTTTTTTTCCCCCAGAGCACAGAGTGCCTTATCTTTTGTCTCCACCCTGAACTCCTTTCAAGGGGGTGTTGAAGGTCAGCATCTTTTAGTGGTCATGATTTAATCTTTGTAGAGGCAGCTGGCAAATGCCAACCTTCAGTCAGCAGGGCCCCTTCATAGCCACATATCTGACCATGTTTTGGGTGCATTTCAAGGTCACTGTGTCCCGTGGTGTAGGAAGGCTCATTCCCAGGTCTAACAAAGATTCCATTGACAGGCCACTCAATGTGTTGTCACTAGACTAGGCTTTGTAAGTAGCAAAAGTCTCTGTACCATACCTATCTTATTAGCCTCTTGGTCTAGGAAAATATTTCCTTTTGTTGCTTCTTCCTTTATCTAAAGCTACATTATTACAATTATGGATCTCATATGGAACTGCATATCAGCATTTTATCACAGGCTCAGTCACACATTTGATAATGTAAGAAATAATCTTCTGAAACAAGCTACATAGAAAATAATACAGCTAGCAGTTATTTGTAAGGTCACAAGCAAGAATTTAAGTCAAGAACTTTCATTGGGTATAGCCTGATATACCCTGGGTCATCTGACTCAGTTAAATGATTATAGCCAAGTGTTAATCTCTTGGTTATACATCATGTAGCATCTGATCTTTATCCAAAGACTGGTTACTGAGATAAACCTTAGAAACAATCTTAGAGTGTCCTTTTTAATAACTTAATTAAATCTTTTAGCAATATAATTTAACAAGAACTATTTCAGAAGTGAGCCTTAGTAAGCACAGACCTTAATTAACAAAACTAGAGTTTAATATTCAGTGAAATATAAGTATTTCTTTCTTTTTTTTTTTTTTTTTGAGAACTCATTGTGAGGGCATTAACACTGTAGACAGGAAAGGTTTTAACCCATCAAATAAAAATGAGGTCTATCAGGGAGCCAGAAAAAGTCAAGTGGTTGTCTTGGATTTCCCATAGCCCTGGCTCTTTGATTTTCAGCTGTTGTTTATCCATTTTTAATTTCTTGATTTAGGAACAGACTATTGCCATGATTTAAGAACATCAGGGTAGCAAAAGCCTAACTGTGAGGGGTTATTTTTTTGTAGAAGCAGAATGAGCTTTGTCTACATGTACCAGAATATTAAATAAGCTTTACATACTTTACCAAAGTAACAAAAAGATTTTAAAAACAAATGTAAATTACTTACAGGCAAAGAAATTCATAATCTGTTATCAAAAGCTGCATTCTAAGAAAACTTTGTTCTCTAAACAGAGAGAAGACCAAATTACTGTCTGGTACCAGCTTACTGTTAAAAACAAAATTTGTTTATCTGCTTAATCTTAGAAAGTCTTTTCCATAAATTTTAAATAACTAGCAGTATTCTAAAGGCACAAGAGTAAAACCATAGAAGGCATGCTAAAATCTAATTCTACTGCAATTGACAAAGAAACCTGGTCACAACACTTTAACATGATAACTAGAATTATATTTGACTATATTTTATCAGGACATATCAGATCTATATGAATTTCACACACTTTTAGGATATCCATATTAGTAACATCAGCCATACAGTATAATCTGGAAAGATTGCTCACCCTTTCAACAGTACTTCTCATATAATTTAACATGTCCAATGAACCCAGGTAGCTTAATAGCTCTTTGGAATGTCTCAGGGACTTCTGAAGCATCCAAAAGTTAGCTAGAAGTCAAGTTATTCAGGAATTTTTGTTGATAAATATCAAAAGGGTTTATAAAAGTCAGGTAGGATCATATAAGTCACTGTGAAATAATAGTTATTTTCTTAGCCAAAGGTAACAAAACATTTCAAAAGTAGATATAGAACAGATCAATTAAGAGGTAAAGAAATTTAAATCTATAATTAAAAACAGTTCAACATCTGAAGAAAATATATCCTCTTAGCAGAGAGAAAGGCCAAATTTAAGTTTTTGTACCAGCTTCCTTTATACTCATTTAGATAAACTTAATTAAATTTATTTTCAACTTAGTCCTAATCAGGAACAAAACCTTTTTCAGGGTTCACTTTCCACAAACTTTTAATCACTTTCTGTAACAGCCACTTGTAAGTCAGACCTACTTTCTTTTCACTTTATAAAATGTAATTTTATTTTTTATATCCTCTTTATTAAAAATATACATCCTACTTCCTTATTAGATTAGCAAACATTAATACTAGATATTTAATATAGAATATATCCCAGTTTACATGAATCTGAAATTTATTTAGGTTAATTTTTCTTGTATTTAGAATAAGCACTTACTTTTCTTTAGGCCAATTAAATTAGAACTCATTCACAACTTCAACAATATTATCAGAAAACAACAAAAGACATAACACTGAGGCATGCATAAATCCAGACAGACAGACAGACAGAGATCTTATAGTCTTCTGTTTGAGATTTAAAATATCTCTTTGACCCCCTTTTTCTTTTTCTTGGCTTGAAGTTCTAATTTGCCCAAGGCTGAGGTCTCAGGCAAAGTTGGCTCTGCATTTCAAGGACTTGGAAAGAGTTAGCTTCAAACTTTTCCTCACGCAGGCCTTTTAACAAGCTAGTTGTTTTTAATTGCATATGCAAAAAGATTTTTTTTTTTTTTTTTGCAGTTTCCAAAAAGAAAAATTTCACTCATCAATCACACACTGACAATCATTCAGAGGCTATCATAATGCCTCCCTTTCCCCAAACCTCCAG
Organism: Muntiacus reevesi; assembly: GCF_963930625.1. Lineage (NCBI taxonomy): Eukaryota > Metazoa > Chordata > Mammalia > Artiodactyla > Cervidae > Muntiacus > Muntiacus reevesi. The sequence goes on from NC_089264.1 coordinate 47,861,360, forward strand.
GTTTCCTTAACTGTTGCTCCCTTCCTGGGAGCTCCAAGGTGATCAGTCTCCTCTTCTACCCGTTGGGGTAGGACTTGACTGAGGACTGGCTCCAGGACCTTATCTGTGGCCATTCCTAGTGAGTTGGTCCATCCCTCCAATGAGTCTGGTCAGGGCTTGGCCATCCAGAGAGTCAGAACACCAGTCTGAAAGAGAACCCAGGATACCATCAGGGGCACACCTCCTTGTTTGGGGGTTCCTTCCCTCTAGCCCAACCGAGCCACCAGTCTGGTGACTCAGGGGGCTGGCGTGCTTGGAATCTCTCTGAAGCCTCCAGAAAGGTTGCAGAAACCAGTACTCGAGAACCCAAGTACTACATTTGGAGAGTGGGAGCACTCAGGTTCGTTTTGCCGGCGGGCCCAGACGCGTTGACACTCCAAACTCTGAGCCCCAACAAAGGGGTTATGGAGTTTTTATGCACCGACAGGCATGATTAAACAGGTTTGCAGGGGCAGGGTGATTACAAAGAGCAGGACAAGGGTTAGTGAGATAAGTTCCAGTTCCAGTTCCTAGTATTGTGAGTCCCCACTTTCTGTGACTACTTGGCTTATGTGATCCAGACTTTGCAAGGAGCAAGCTGAGTTACAGAGGCAAAAGGAGTAGCAGGTTATGTAAACTTTTAACTTTTCCTCTTCATGAGAAGGAGATAATGGTGTTAACGACTGGTTGTCAGGTCAAAAAGGTAACAACTAGTTTGATTACAGATATATTTTAAAGGTACGGCCATTGAACTTTCCAAAGGATTTGAAGTAAAGGTAGAGACTAAGGAAAAGTTTTGGATTTTTGTCTGAACAATAAGGTTAAGTTTGGTGCTATTGCAGCCACAGGAAAATGTGGGACAATTAGATTTTAGTGTTTTTCTTCTTTCAAATATTCTCAGGGTAAAGGGTGATAGCAGGCTGAATTAGAGGATCTTTTAGCGAGTCTGTGAAATAGATGAGAACCTCACCTGAGGATTTGGAACTTAAAGCATTGCCCTCTACATTTAGGCTGGCTGCAAACATCTGAGACAGCAGGGAAAGATTACTGCTCACATTCGGCTACATTAACATTCAATAGTCCTATTATTATTATGTTTTAAAAGGAATTTACTGATTCCAGTAATTAGGAAGTAGGTGGAGAAATCTGGCTTTAGTTACATTTGATTCCAGGAGCTCAAATTATTTCAATAGTTATCTCTCTTTCTCTTTCTCATTCATTATTGTTTCCATTCTCTGTTTTTCATTCTTACTAGGTTCTGTTTCCTGATGAATATTGCCTCTGTGATAATAAAGAGTTCTTGTAGAAAATGATTGCTAATAAATTTACAGTAATTATAATACTTCTTTGTAATCATAAATATTTTAGGAGAACACATACATACACACAAATAAATAATCTTTGTTCTGATATTTTATTTAACCCTCCAAAAGACGTTTTTGGGTCTCACTTGTTTTAAGTATCCCTTCTGAAACAATATTGATCAATATTTCAGGACTATTAAGATTGGCCTAGAATGAGAAATGTGCCCAGTTTTTGTTCAGGAAGAATGGAGCACCATGATTGAAAAATCCACCCTTACTGTATAATGGCATGGAGGAAATTTCCCAAGTTTTCAAAGAAAAGAGAATTGAAAAGGACTGTTGGCAGGAAAATTACTATAATTATCACATGTATACGTTTTCATAAAACTTTTTTCATATTTTTCTAATTATTTACTTCTCCCTGTCAAAAGGATAACTAAAGGAAAATGATACTGTTGTCTTTTTGATAGTTAAACATTTACTATGGTAAGTGAATGAATCAATGAATGAATCATCATGATTCTTCCATTAAGAAGAAAGATAATAACAAAAATAACTATCACAACATATTTTTTTACAGATGTATAATCTATCTTACAAATTCTTTGGGAGACTGATTATTTTTCTTATAAAAAGTGATATAAGCACATTTCCTGAAGGGTCTAAAGGAGAATTAAAAAAAAAAAAACTCAAACAATATTAGTAATATTAATAGAGCTTGGGCAAGAAAAAATTGATGAACTATGATTTTTATTATGTGAAAGCATATCACTTGTTTATAAAAAATTGCCATTTGCTTAATTTCCTATTAACTAGAAGAGATTAGGCTCCTATTAAATGGATTTCCCTGGTAGCTCAGATGGCAAAGAATCTGCCTGCAATGTGGGAGACCTGGGTTAGATCCCTGGGTTGGGAAGATCCTCTGGAGTAGGGCATGGCAACCCACTCCAGTAGTCTTGCCTGGAGAATCCGCATGCACGGCCGGCTATACAGTCCATGGGGTGGCAAAGAGTTGTACACAACTAATGACTAAGCACAGCACAGTTATTTTTTAACTGCTTTTGTCAAGAGGATAATGTAAACCACTAGAAATTATACTATAGTTTATATAGTATAGTATATTATAGGCATATTTAATAGAGGAAGCACTGGATAACTAGTACATTTATTATTCTATATCTACATCTGTGTGCTCAGAAGCATCCAACACTCTGTGGCCCTGTTAGGTTGTTAGACTAGGAAAAAGAAGTCGAAAATGTCCATGGCTAAAAGGCAAAGGGAGAAGCCTGCAGAAATGGAACAATGGGTGGTCCGAGGACCAGAGTGAGAATCTCAGGTGAAAAAAAAAGTTTTCCTGGCTAGCCAAATTGACATAGGGCAGGCTCAGGGGGAGGAGAAAAAATACATGAAAAGAGGAGCCAAAACTGAGTCCCTTTTATCTTCTCTTCTTTTGTGTTGGCCCACCTTCAGGCCTCGAGGATGTGTTTTCCTTTGCTTGCCTAATAAACTGAGCTGTAATACTGGTTTGCTGTTTAAAACTGAGCTGTAACCTAGCTGTAACACTGGTCTGCCATTTCAAATTGTTGCTGTGGTGAGACAGAACTGAGGAAATTACACACTCCCCCGACAGCCCCATGAACAGTAGCCCACCAGGTTCCTCTGCCTACGACATTTTCCAGGTAAGAATACTGGGGTGGGGTGCCATTTCCTCCTCCAGGGGATCTCCTGGACCCAGGGATTGAACCCATATCTCCTGTCTCTCCTGCACTGGCAGGTGGGTTCTTTACCACTAGTGCCACCTGGGAAACCTACACTTGTTATTAGCAAACTACAAAAAGAGTATTAAATCTGTCCTGTTCTTCCTTATGGAGCTATCTCCACTAAGATTCTCGTATCATTATGCACATCCATTTGCCAAAATTTTAGCCAAAGAAATATGTGACATATTAAGTGATAGTTCAGTTGGTAAAGAATCTGCCTGCAATGCAGGAGACCCCAGTTCAACTACTGGCTTAGAAAGATCCCCTCGAGAAGGGGATAGGCTACCCACTCCAGCATTCCTGGGCTTCCCTTGTGGCTCAGCTGGTAAAGAATCTGCCTGTAATGCAGGAGATCCCAGTTCGATTCCTGGATTAGGAAGATCCCCTGGAGAAGAGGACAGCTACCCACTCCAGTATTTTGGCCTGGAGAATTCCATGACTGTACAGTCATGAGGTCACAAAGAGTCGGACATGACTGAATGACTTTTACTTTCAAGTATATTATAACCTAGAAGTGAGTTTTTCCCCCACTGAGGGTTTATTTAAATATTATTTTTTTGTAATCTTAGGGGGCTTTTCTTTTTATTTTGCAACATAGCTTGTGGTGAAGAAACATTGGTATCCACGGTCCCTGAAAGTGAAAAATAAAAGTGTTAGTTGCTCAGTCATTTCCAACTCTTTGCGACCCCGTTGACTATAGCCTGCCAGGCTCGTCTGTCCATGGAATTCATCATACAAGAATACTGGGTGAGCAGCCATTCTCCAGGGGATCTTCCCAACCAGGGATGAAACCCTGGTCTCCTGCATTGCAGGCAGATTCTTTATGGTCTGAGCAATCAGGAATGCAAGGAGAAATAAAAAGTGGTAGGGAAGAAATGAACACCTGCAGGAGTTGTTTTGTTTTGACTAAAGAGGCACTTTGATGTTCAGCCAAAGGGAGGAATATGCAAGCAAAAGAATGTAGACAGTGATTAAAACCATGTTTCTTTGCCAGTGGGGTTTCTATACATGTTTTATCACTGTTTCTGGATGTAAAACAAGAAGGTGTGTAACCTTTGCATCCCACTGCCACAGCATTAATCTCCCCCAGAATGAAGACAGAAGGTCCCAGTGTGTGGTGCATAGAACAGATATATTTTAATAGGCCAGAGCTTGATGCTATCACAAACAATGGCATTTGCCAAGTTTAACTTGAAACAAAATCTAATCTTACAAATAACTGAAATAGAACAAAATGCATAAAGCAACTGTTTTCAAATTACTGTATTGTTTATAGATCAAATAAGCCACTTCCTAACTCAATCAACTTGTCCTTGTGAGTTAATGGACTATGATATCAATCTTTTATACTAAAATTCGTTTTAAGGTGGTTCTTATAGCTTTTAGCTCAATGTTGTTTCTCTAGAAAGGAGAGTTTATATCCTAGAAATTTCCATGGTCCCCACTTGTTCAGAAATATTGCATGTGGTTTTGCAAGTATGTGAACACCTAGCTGCCGGACCAGCCGGGAGATTTCAGCGAGCAACACGACGCGTTCCTTTAGGCTAAGAAATAAAGACACAGGACAGATGGGGTCGAGAGGATCGCTGCAGTCAACGATGATTCTTTATTTCTCAGGGTTACATTTATACTAAACCAAGAAGAGAATCTTAAGAAGAGAAAATATTTTTCCATAAACATCACTTTGAGATAACAATCACCAGAACTCTCTGATAACGTCAAGGGTTAAGAAGGGCATCCCGTTTATCTTAAGGGTGGTTGTGAAAGGCTTATCTATCTGCATCATGTGTGCATTCAAGGCTTACTAGTGTTCTGATTAACTTTGGGTTCCAGGAGAGGGGTGGCGGGACAGAGAGCTATGTCCTTGAACAAACCCTTGATAATCAATCAAGGCAGCTCCCAGAGTCAGCTCTTTCAAGCCGCTCCCCGCACCTAGCCTAGCATATTTGAGGACATGTCTAGATGTATAGAAAGCTATCATTTAGAACATAGCATACACTGCAAATTGGGTGGAAGGAAGCAGATTTTATTGTCTCTTTGTTTTATTTTAGTTTTCTCTGTGATGGGTCATCATTGCTGCACTTAGGCTTTCTCTAGTTGCAGGGTGCAGGCTTCTCATTGTGGTGATTTCTCCAATGAGCTCAAGGCACATGGTCTCAGTAGTTGCTCCTGGGCTTAGCTGCTTTGTGGCATGTGGAATCTTCCTTGACCACAAATTGAACCTCCTGTTTTGGCAGGAAGATTCTTAACCATGGGAGCACCAGGGAAATCTAGGAAATAGCTTTTAAAAAAGAGCAGCTTTGGGGTTCTAAGTGCTTTGTTTACAAAGTCTCATTTATTCATCCTTGATATTATTTGGATACTATTTCTATAATCATATCTCCCTTTTTATGGAAAAATAAATAAAATTTTATGGAGAAATTTAAATAACTTAGTTAATAAAACTAAGTTGTATAAGAACTGAGATGCTAGCCAAAATTCTGTCACATAAAATATCTATCAGATAAAATAAGCATCCTAAAAGGATCAGGATATCAAAAGTCCATCAAGATGTATCTTTTCTCCAATTTGGTTATCCCTACTGCCTCATTTAATTGCTGCACTGCTGACCACCTTAAGTCCAATAATATTCAATCTAAAAATGCAATATAGATTTTCAAGTTAAAAATCTAGCTTCTTTTAGAAGTTTAGTCTCAGTCAATATTTAAACTAAATCAATTCAAATTTAAACTTTTTATCAAGACCGTCTTCCCATTTAAACTCTCTCCATTTTTTCCCTCATTCTTTTCTTTCTTCTACTGCTAGTGCTCTCAGGTTTTGGGGAAAAAATTGGTATAACTTCAAAAGCTTGAGAGGCAGGAGGCTATTCTGTGTCCTGTTACCTCTTTCTTCCTTGAGCCTGCTGGGATGACTGAATGCACAATGACAGCTATTGTGTATTCACTTCTAATCCCTGTTCACCTGTTTCTAATGCAACTCTCCCTCATTGTGTTGGTTATAAATGTCTCGGCTTCCTAACTTGACCTCTGATTATGGGATTTACCTATTTTGGATTTTTCCATAAAATTTCCCAGGCAAGAATACCGGAGTTGTTTGCCATTTCCTCCTCCAGGGAATTCTCCAACCCAAGAGTGAATCCGTGTCTCCTGTGTCTCTTACATTGGGAGGCATATTCTTAACCATTGAGCCCCCAGGGAAGCTCGGTCACATAGCTCTATTCTTAGTCAATTCATTGATGTGTCATGGGGATATGAATATACACAAGACACATATTAATGTGTGCCCTAGTGTGTGACTGTAAAGTATTTGTAAACCATGCAGGATGGTTTACATAAATTCTTCCTGTTAGATATTAACTTATGTCTGAAGGCTTAGATTTGGGACACCATTCAGAGCAAATTTGGAATGAAAATTCAATTCAGTGGTGTATATTGCAAGACAGCTTCTTGTGTCTAGAGTGTCATGGACCAATCTGCTGATGAGTCACTTTAAGTGCAGAATTCACACAAGAAGCTCTTCTGCTCTGGAATTCAGCCAGTTCCCTGGGGTTCTCTAGCAGAATGGTGGCCCTGTGAGGTCAACAAGGAAGCTCCAAACAAGTCTCAAAATGATCTTCCTCCCCGTATTCCTCTTCACTTTTCAGCTCTCTGATTCCCTCCTTAAGAAGTATATGTGTTCTCTTTTCTGTTGGTTATGAGAGTGTTGCATTCTCCACTCCAGGGCTTTCAGCAAAACCTCAGTGCTCTCTCTAATTTCACTCATGATCTCTTAGACACAAACTGACCCAGATTTTTGCAAATATCAAATCCTTATAAATCAAAAGGTCCTTTAGTTTTAAGCTACTTCACTTTCTGTGAGTTAAAAAAAAAAAACATGCAGAGAAGCTATACTGAATACTTTGTAATAATATTTAATGGGAAAGAATCTACAAAAGAACACATAAGGATGCTTTTGAATTGTGGTGCTGAAGAAGACTCTCGAGAGTCCCTTGAACAGCAAGGAGATCAAACCAGTCAATCCTAAAAGAAATCAAGTCTGAGTATTCATTGGAAGGACTGATGCTGAAGTTGAAGTTCCAATACTTTGGCCACCTGATGCAAAGAGCTGACTCATTGAAAGAGACCCTGATGCTGGGAAAGATTGAAGGCAGGAGGAGAAGCGGGTGACAGAGGATGACATGGTTGGATGAGATGGTTCAATGGATATGAGTCTGAACAAACTCCAGGAAATACTGAGGTACAGGAAAGCCTAGCATGCTGCAGTTCAAGGAGTCACAGCATCAGATGTGACTTAACAACTGAACAATAACAACAACAGCAACCACCCCCCCACACACATATATGTATGAGTGTATATGTATACATATATACATGTACATATACATATATCTGAATCACTGTAGAATCTAACACATAAAGAGCAAAAAATTCACTTAGAATTTAATGCAACATTTTTTTTTCCAGGCTGTATCTGTTCTCTACATAGAGTAATAAATGACAATACTCTAGTAGATGGTAGTCATAGGACAGTAGATATAGAAAAAGAAAGCTAATGGTTTAAAATGTACAAATAGTATTCCTTACATGTGCAAAAGATCATGTAAGTATTTGGAAAATACCTTGTGTTCAGTAATTTTTTACCTATTTTTTCTGCTATGTTTTGAGTCCCTTTGTTTTGACTGCCACCTGTCTGCCAGATTCACTTGATTCTGTTATTTCTGCTCCTTAAGATTTGGACTTTCACTGGTAACCTGTTGCAATCTAGTTAGGTCTGTGTATTAATTGGTTTCCAGAATCTGGAAGTCATCCTGTCTCATTTGAAACTTACTTCTGATAACAGTGAGGACCCCGTATACTAGAGTGAAGTATCCTTTAAAGAAACATATCACTGTAAACATTATATATATAAACAAAAGAAGAAAGTTGAAAATATTTTCATGGGCTCAAATATTAATTCATTTTTATATAAATTAATTCAATTCTCTAATAAAGTTCCTACTGCGTGTTACAATGAGTCTGATTTTCTGGGATATAGCAGAGAAACAGACAGAAAAATGTTTTACTCTTATTCCTTCATTCTAGTAAGGCAAACAGATACAAAGGAGATTAAAACATAACAATTTCAGATAGTGACAAAGAACATAGAAAACAACCAAGATACTTAACTAGAGAATCACATGATATTTCTGAGACAGTGATTTTTCTGAATCATGCTGCCATTAAATAATAAATTCTAGGTAATGATAATGAAGGTTACAGTGAGATTTAAATTCCCACTGATTTTAAATTATGATGAATTAGAGGAGTAATTATTTCAGGAGAATTTCATTATTGTTTATAGTTCTAATATTTGTAGAGTGTTCATTCAGAAACCTAGCATGGCCACCATTTATTTACTGTTAAGAACACAATATTATAAATTTATCTCAAATTAGAAGATTATGACTCTACTAAACATTAGAAGATTATTCACCCATCAGTTTCCTTGGAAATTATTAATGAAGTCAAGCTCCTGTAACAAAAAATCACAGACTGCGTGGTTTATTTATTTTCTTATAGAAATTTATTTTCTCACACTTCTGGAAGTCCAAGATCCAAATGCCAGCAGGGCAGCTTCTGGTGAGACCTCTCTCCTTGACCTGCAGATGGCGCTTTCTCAGTATCCTTACATGGCCTTTTCTCTGGATGGGTATGCAGAAAGATTGAGAGAGAGAGATCTTTGGTGTCCTTTTCCATGATAAGGCCACCAATCTTATTGCATTAAGACCTCACTCTTCTGTCATTACAGTTTCACTAATCTAAGATACATCTTTCCATTTTTACTGTCCAATGTTTTCTCCTTCATTAATGATAAAAAGAAAAATTCAAACTACTTGAGAATATTGCCTTGACCCTGCAGAAAATAGCCATTTGTCTTGTTTTTATCCTTACATTTCTTTAAGATTGTCTCTACAAATAATTTCCCTTAAATTCCCTTGGCTTTCAGTTAATCAAATTCTCAGTAATTTTAATATAAAAAGTATGTATACATATGGAATGGGGCTGCTGCTAAGTCGCTTCAGTCGTGTCCGACTTGTGCGACCCCATAGACGGCAGCCCACCAGGCTCCGCCATCCCTGGGAGTCTCCAGGCAAGAACACTGGAGTGGGTTGCCATTTCCTCCTCCAATGCATGAAAGTGAAAAGTGAAAGTGAAGTTGCTCAGTCGGGTCCGATTCTTAGTGACCACATGGACTGCAGCCTACCAGGCTCTTCAGTCCATGGGATTTTCCAGGCAAGAGTACTGGAGTGAGTTGCCATTGCCTTCTCAATGATTGATACATAAATGTGTTGCAACAAAAGAAGGTATGCAGATATCCTAATAGGATAGACCTTATAGATATTTATACCAGGAGCACACTGAAAACATTTTCTTTCTTTAATGTTTTCATTGATATAACTAGGTCACTTACTTGCTAGACTGTGTTTAGCAAAGAAATATGCCCTTCTGTAACTGATGCAAGCAAAAACTGTTGGAATCAAATAACCAGAAATTTAGTAGCTTGCCCATTGGGGAGATCAGTAGAGAGGGAAGTGCATTTGTAAATGGTAGTCACTGAATTGGTCCTCAACACTGATGCTAGGAAACGCTGTGGGACTGTGGTTCTTTAAAAATCCAGACAGAATTTAGCCAGTAGGCAGGGGAAATTTGGCCCCAAGAGGTTGAATCACACCTAACTAAAAACCTAGTGAGACTGGGAGAGACACCAGAAAGAAAATGCTATCACATGGATCAGAATATTTTTGTCACCTAATGCCAGTGGGAAACTACCACATAATCAGTAAAAAACAATATTTTGGATTTTCTGTGTAATTCAAGAACATAGAAATAAGAAATATAAAGAATAGAGAATGAAAAAGTGAATTTTATGGGAATTGAAAACTATACACTGAGAAAAACCTCAAAATAAGGGGAATTGGCCATGTTGGATGCTTGAAGGCATCAGGTTAAGCTAACTGGCCATAGCCATCTGATGGTATTTTCTATCTTGTTAATAAGTGGGAAATGATACTTATGGGCTCCTGTGATTTATATTCAGCTCTATCTTTGTGATAAACTGGACATCAGAATGAGAAATATTCAAATTCCCATGACTAGTGCATCTAATACATCCACTCGGCCAATGGTGGAATTAAGCACTGAATTTAAGTGTCTCTGACTCTTATTGGTTTCCCTTTTTGATAAAATAAATCCTTCACTCATATATTAGCATTTTCAACAGACTCCTACTGTCCAGGGAATCTATTTCTTCCCTTGACTTCATGTGTGTTAAGTCACTTCAGTCATGTCTGAATCTTTGTAACCCCATGGTTTGTAGCCCAACAGTCTCCTCTGTCCAGAATCTCTGTCTGAGATTCTCCAGGCAAGAATACTGGAATAGGCTGTCATTTCCTCCTCCAGGGGATCTTTCCAACCCAGGGATGGAACCCACATCTCTTATGCCCCTGCGATGGCAGACAGGCTCTTTACCACTAGTGCTACCAAAATTTAATTCCCGAAGGTAACTATCACCTTCCTCTTTCCCTAGCTCTAGGGACAACTTGCCAGACTCCTTCCAATGCTAATGAAACCAATGATTTGATCCATTAAACAGTAGTAAAATGTCTTATGTAATTTTCCATCTAGTAAGTGGTGGGGCTTTCCTGGTGGCTCAGATGATAAAGAATCTGCTTACAATGCAGGAGACTGAGTTTCATCTCCTGGATTGGGGAGATTTCCTGGAGAAGGGAAGGGCTACCACTCCAGTATACGTTCCTGGAGAATTCCGCAGACCAAGGAGCCTGACAGGCTGCAGTCCGTGGGGCTGCGGAGTCAGATATGACTGAGTGACTGACAGTGAGCGGTATAGATGAGAATCTTCAACTCACAGACCATTTATGTCACTTATTAACAGCTGTGTTGGTAGACTTAAGTAAATCATGTGTCTGGTTTTTATCTCCCTTCTTGGAACATATGCTTCTCATCATTACTCATTTTATTATTTCTCACAGTATCTAGCTCTACGTCATGCTCTGAGTATAAGCTCAATAAATGGCTGCAGAACTAAACTGAAAGTCAACTAAACTGTTATTAGCCATTGTCAAAGAGCTGAATGGAGTGAAAGATATGCTCTTTTTCATATTTTGATATTTCATAAAAACAGATGAAGCACCATTTGAAGTAGTCAGAATGATCAAAATTCAGACAATATGGATGAACTACTAAGGAGGGAGATGTTTATTGGGAGTTTGAGGATATGTACAGCTTTCAAAATGTAATTTACAAAATGTCTTGAAAATATATGTAGCATTTCAGGAACATATCTCCATGAGAAGTCTTGTTTAAGGTTCTGTATGCTTGTATGAAACTGGTCTGCAAATATATGAAAAGGAATACAAAAGATAATGCAGTAAATATGCTCTTTCATAGACATTTCTCTTTGTGATTAGAGACAGTAGCATAGTATTGAAACATTGAGAATGAAAAAGGGGGCAAAGATTTAAGTCGACAAGCTTTTGATGCCATTAACCCTTAGAAGATTTGCAGAGTGAGAAATGTGATAAATGACTGCTCTCCAGTTTTATCCACAGTTGACCTTTTTTACACGATGCAAGAAAATTTGGAAGAAGCCGACTCCCAAAAAGTACAGCTTACTGTCAGCAAATTTGAATTTCATTTCCTGAAATGTCATTGGAATAAAACATATCTTCATTGTTAAAGGGTTTCTCATTGTAGCTGGACAAATGTGCTAGTGTATGACATTCAGCAAAAATAACCTTCCGTGTTTCAGATCTGGTTTCAGAAAGCACTACATCCAACAATGGGAAAAGGAGAATTGTATCATCTCATCTGCTATGAACAAAGCCCCAGGATCTCGTTCCATGGGGAATCTGGTCACTGGCGCTAACTACCATGGCCACAGAAAATTTAATAAAAAGCCTTTAGCCACAGCAACAGGCTCTCAAGGTGAGGTGGTTCTCTAGTTTTATTACCTTAACCATGCCTGCATAATAAAACCATTACAGAGCCACAGTAAATATTGTGAATCATGCATTCTCACCTACAAAGGTTCATAATGAACTAAGTATAAATATCAGCAAAATATACAAACAACAAAACTACTCAAATACATACTGCATGTTAATGAAGACTGAAGAAAATTCTTGACTTCTCTGGGGTGCAGCTTAAAATACAGTTGCCAAAATAAAATAAAATAAAATAAAATAAAATAAAATATGGTTGCCAGCTGGAGAAACCTAGCGACACAAATTAAAGAGAGAAAACTGCAGGCTGGAAAGTGGTGAAATCTCATTGTAGTAACCCTGTCACTAACTTAGAGCAAATTGCATCAGTTAGTTTTTGAATGTGGGATTTATCAAATTTCATTTGGTTATTGCCTGTATTCACAGAAGAGTCACTGAAGTAGTTTGTTGCCAGTCCAATAGCAGTCTCTATTAGTTTTTGTTTATAGAACCCTGATTTTTTTCAATAATCTACCTTCACTGGACTATGACATTGTCCTTTAAGGGGTTAATTCTGATGAATCTATTCTAATCAAGTGATTATATTTCTCTTGCCAGTGACTGGTTTATGAGTGAATATGGAATCAAACTTAGTCAGTTCCTTGTGGTTTAGGGACTCTGCTGGATGACTTGTATAAATATGACATGAAATGTTGGGTACAGCAGGCTCATGGTCCACGTCAACCATTTTGATATCATGAATGGGACACATGTTTAGATTAAGCTAACATATGAGGTTGGCAGAAAGACAAATAGAAAGAACCTAGTCTATAATGTTAGTAACCTGGTTAATCAGCTTAGCTTTGAGCTTCTTTTAATGTGAGATAATAAATAGGATTAATCTTTAAAGGAGTTAAGTTATGGTTTTTCTATTACTTGTAGCTGAAATCAGCCTGATTGATCAATACAAGCAGATGTTCAGAGGGAAATCACAATCTATAAAAAATGCTTATGTCAAAGACAAGTATTGAAATATTTTTAATGAAACCTGTGATAAACTATATCATAAAGTAAGTACAGAACAGTTACAACAAAGTCTATTTGGGTTACATGGTCAAAAACATTTAGGTTATACAGATCCCACAGTATTTTCTATAGAAAGTTTGTTTATAGTATGCATTATTCACATTTTCACTAATTCTTAGTAGCTTTCAATTTGTGGAAAATCAGAAAAGTGTTATAGAATTTTGAGAAGAAAACCAATACTAGAATGTTTTAAAATAGAATTTTGAGGAAAATAATTTTTTTCATTTTATGACTTATTGTGATTATCATTATTCCCTAAATGTTAAATTTTAAATGGGTTAGATAAACAGATTATCTGGATTCCATAGAACTTTTACCCAAATCATGATTTTATAGTAGTACACCATTTACTCTTGACTATGTTTTCAGAGCTACAAACTTGCACAGTTTTAACAAGTTACCAACAGCTAACTATATCACAGTTATTTTGGGGTTCATATTTAGGAATCATGATAACAATAAGCCCTTGCATGTATTATCTCATTATGACATTTCTCAGACTAATAACACGAAGTTGTCAGTTGAAGTCATAGCCTTTGTAACCAGGATATTATGTAGGGCATGCCCTGAGATGGGTTTATTTTCTTTTAGCCTATAATTTTCTTAAATCATCTTTAGTTAAAATACTAAAAACTGACATATATGCCAAAAAACAAAAACAACTTACTCTTCAGATGCAGTGTTTTATAGCATCAATTCAGAAGTTAATATTTAAAGTTCTGATTAGATGTTTTCCACTGATTGTTCAGTTCAGTTCAGTCGCTCAGTCATGTCCGACTCTGCAACCCCATGGATTGCAGCACGCCAGACTTCTCTGTCCATCACCAACTCCAAGAGCTTGCTCAAATTCATGTCCATTGAATCGGTGATGCCGCCCAACCATCTCATTCTCTGTTGTCCCCTTTTCCTCCTGCCTTCAATCTTTCTGAACATCAGGGTCTTTTCCAAAGAGTCAGTTCTTCACATCAGGTGGCCAAAGTATCGGACTTTCAGCTTCAGCATCAGTCAGTCCTTCCAATGAATATTCAGGGTTGATTTCCTTTAGGATGGACTGGTTGGATCTTCAACATTACAGTTCAAAAGCATCAATTCTTTGGCACTCAGCTTTCTTTGTAGTCCAACTCTCACATCCATACCTGACCACTGGAAAAACCATAGTTTTGATGAGATGGACCTTTGTTGGCAAATAAAGTCTCTGCTTTTTAATATGCTGTCTAGGTTGGTTATAGCTTTTCTTCCAAGAAATGAGCGTCTTTTAAATTCATGGCTGCAGTCACCATTTGTAGTGATTTTGGAGCACCCCCCAAAAAAGTCTGTCACTGTTTCCACTGTTTCCCCCTCTATTTGCCATGAAGTGATGGGACTTGATGGCATGATTTTTAGTTATGCCAAAAGTGATACCTAGTCCACAGATGTAAAAAATCTATTTTGCATTTATACAAAGAACTTACTTAGTAGTCTTAATTTAATACTTCAACTTTTGGAAGCTTTATAAGGACAGACCATGAAACAGACCTTATTGACTCAATAATTAATTATTGTCATATTTATATATCTATTTTATATCTTCAGCTATGTATCTAGCTGTATATCCCAGATATCATGCTAAGTGCTGAAAAATGAAACATAAAATTTCACAGCATATGATAGTACCTATGGTTATAGGTGACAAACAAGCTAGTAAAAAATTAAAAGCAAATCACTTCAAATAAGCCAATGCAATGTCTAATATCGCACTTTCATTAACAGGGACTGGGAGTTAGAGATTGTCTTTTGATAGGTTTTGAAGAGAAGGCCCAGATGTGGAAATGTTTATTTCTGTGACCCAAATGATATAAAGATGATCATACAGAAACAGAGGAATTGATGTAGGATATGCTCAGCACATTCAAAGGCCTTGAAGCTGGAAATGGCTTGGTCCATCTGAACATAAAGGAGTCCAGTTTGGATGGATCCCAGTTCTTTTACTTTTTAGACTCCCTCTTTCATTACATAAATAAATGAAAGCCATACCCATTTGATTTTTCAATTTTTATAATAATCATATGCTTGAAGTGTCAAGTTTAAATGAGAAGAGTAAGTCATGACTAGGACTGGGCCAAGAGCATTTGATTTCTCATACTCTTAAGTTACAAATGCATAACCCCTTTTCTTTTTTGCTTTCTTTTCTGTCTGACTTTCCAAATGAGCTTGCATCCATGTTTAAATTTATAACCTGAATTATGTTTTTCTCTATGAGGCTGGCCCAGGATATTTTTCAGTGCATGTCTTGAGAAAGAAAAAGTTTTTTTATTATGGTCAATATTTGAGCCCCAAAGAAGTTGAAAACAAGATTCTGCCTGTCACATCCTAAAAAATAGTATTTGATAATTTGATCCTTATTATTTCAAGTCAGTTCAGTCACTCCGTCGTGTCCGACTCTTTGCTACCCCATGAATCACAGCACGCCAGGCCTCCCTGTCCATCACCAACTCCCAGAGTTTACTCAAACTCATGTCCATCGAGTAGGTGATGCCATCCAGCCATCTCATCCTCTGTCGTCCCCTTCTCCTCCTGCCCCCAATCCCTCCCAGCATCAGGGTATTTTCCAATGAATCAGCTCTTCGCATGAGGTGGCCAAAGTATTGGAGTTTCAGCTTCAACATCAGTCCTTCCAATGAACACCCAGGACTGATCTCTTTTAGGATGGACTGGTTGGATGTCCTTGCAGTCCAAGGGACTCTCAAGAGTCTTCTCTAACACCGTAGTTCAAAAGCATTAATTCTTCGGCACTCAACTTTCTTCACAGTCCAATTCTCACATCCATTCATGACCACTGGAAAAACCATAGCCTTGACTAGACGGACCTTTGTTGACAAAATAATGTCTCTGCTTTTCAATATGCTGTCCAGTTTGGTCATAACTTTCCTTCCAAGGAGTAAGCATCTTTTAATTTCATGGCTGCAATCACCATCTGCAGTGATTTTGAAGCCCCTCCCCCCAAAATAAACTCAGCCACTGTTTCCACTGTTTCCCCATCTATTTCTCATGAAGTGATGGGACCAGATGCCATGATCTTAGTTTTCTGAATGTTTATTATTTCAAATAGAATGCTAAATGCACAGTTTTTGGAGTTAGAAGTGCCTGCATTTGAATTCCGCTTCAGTCCTTCAGTTGCTGGGTGACCTTGTACAAGTTATTAGATCTCTGTGTTTTTTCATCTCTAATCATAATAATAGTTACTGTACAGAGGGTATACAACTAAACTGTTCAGTTTCATACTTATTATAGAACCAATATAGAATCTCCAGTACGGTGGGTCAGGGGGTAAAAAATTTGCCTGTAATGTAGAAGATCCGAGTTCTATCCCTGAGTCGGGAAGATCTCCTGGAGAAGGGCATGGCCACCCACACTAGTACTCTTGCCTGGACAATTTCATGGACATAGAAGCCTGGCGGGCTATAGTCCATGGGATCACAAAGCGTCAGATACAACTGAGTGACTAGCTCTCACACAGAGTCAATGCTCAGCATATGGTAGCAATTGCTTTTCTTGGCTATTTATCTATTTTTTTTCTAGACTATTCCATAATTCTCCCCAGATTTTTTTCCCTCATTGTTTCAGGAGATGCTCTATTTCACAATAGCCAGGACATTTTCATAACCCATGAAATTCTTTAAAAACATTCATTGCTTCCAATTAAATTATTGGAATATTAAGTAAATTGTTGATTCTTTATAGGAAATGATGAAAACAAGTAAGACAAGTGACAAAAATA
Organism: Muntiacus reevesi; assembly: GCF_963930625.1. Lineage (NCBI taxonomy): Eukaryota > Metazoa > Chordata > Mammalia > Artiodactyla > Cervidae > Muntiacus > Muntiacus reevesi. The sequence continues at coordinate 47,878,265 of NC_089264.1, forward strand.
TATTACAAGCATACAAATCAGAATTTTAAACTTGTTAACTTTTTATAAATATTTCTTAAGTTCCTGTTATGAAACTAGAAAACTAGGTTATTGCATAAAATTATTATAAAATATAATTATGTTAGATAAAATCATCAGAGTAATAATGGACTTTTTAAAAACATATTTAAAAGTGTTTACTCTTTGATTTAATCGATTACAATTAGCTTGGTTAAGGTTATATTTTAAGGAGTGGAAAAAGTTAAGGAGTTGAAAAATCTCTTTTTCTCTCCCTCCCATCCCTGTTGGAGCTGAGTATTTGGCTGGTGGAGCTGTATGTGATTAGGAAAGTTGTTATATGGTGGGGAAGTTTTGAGTAAATATGTAAAATGACTGAAAAAAAGTCATGTTTCTTATGGAAAGGAAGAGGAGTTACCCAATTGTGGGAGTCAAAAACAGAGGTAAAAATAAACCATGTCTTCTTGAATTTGAATTGAAGATATCCAAAAGAAATCATGGCTTTAGGTGGATCTATCAAGATCTATACAGATGTAAATATGTAGATATATGTGTGTGTATGTGCAGAGGTATGCATTTAGGATATATATTTTCTTCCTCTGTCAACTTGAAGAATTTAGAAGCAATGAAACCTCTGTAACAAAGTTCTAATGTATAGCATAAGGAACTATAGTCAAAAGAAAAAAAAAAGGAACTACAGTCAATATCCTGTAATAGCATAATGGAAAAGGATATGAAAAGAATATGTATATGTATGTAAATACATAGATGTATGCAATAAATATATATGTGTGTATAACTGAGTCAATATGCTGTACACCAGAAATTAAGATAACATTATATATCAACCAAATGTCAATTAAAAAAAAAAAAAGCCCCCTATAGCAATGATCACTGTTAGCATCTAGCCCTCCTTTTTTTTTTTTTCATTTATTTTTATTAGTTGGAGGCTAATTACTTTACAATATTGTAGTGGTTTTGGCCATACATTGGCAAGAATCAGCCATGGATTCACATGTGTTCCCCATCCTGATCCCCCCTCCCGCCTCCCTCCCCATCCCATCCCTCTGGGTCTTCCCAGTGCACCAGCCCCGAGCACTTGTCTCATGCATCCAACCTGGGCTGGTGATCTGTTTCACCCTTGATAGTATACTTGTTTCAATGCTGTTCTCTCAGAACATCCCACCCTCGCCTTCTCCCACAGAGTCCAAAAGTCTGTTCTGTACATATGTGTCTCTTTTTCTGTTTTGCATATTGGGTTATCATTGCCATCTTTTTAAATTCCATACATATGTGTTAGTATACTGTATTGGTCTTTATCTTTCTGGCTTACTTCACTCTGTATAATGGGCTCCAGTTTCATCCATCTCATTAGAACTGATTCAAATGAATTCTTTTTAAAGGCTGAGTAATATTCCAGGGTGTATATGTACCATAGCTTCCTTATCCATTCATCTGCTGATGGGCATCTAGGCTGCTTCCATGTCCTGGCTATTATAAACAGTGCTGCGATGAACATTGGGGTGCACGTGTCTCTTTTGGATCTGGTTTCCTCAGTGTGTATGCCCAAGAGTGGGATTGCTGTAGCCCTCTTATTTTTAAATGATGTTCTCCCATTTAGCACAGTGATAAAGAATCTTCCTGCCAATACAGGAGACACAAGAGATGCAAGTCTGATCCCTGCAGTAGAAAACGGCAACACGATCTAGTATTCGTGCCTGGAAAATTCCATAGGCCGAGGAGCCTGGTGCACTACAGTCCATGGGGTTGCAGAGTTGGACATGAATGAGCAAACACACACACTCTCTACTAAGATAAACCAAGACTTTTTGGAGAACCAGCCATACCAGAACTAGAGAGGGAGAGAGAGTCACAGAAGCTAAAGAACTGCTCTCACAAAAATTACATTGAAAAGACATAGAAATGAGCTTGAGGAGAATGCTGCTGACCAAATTTGAGACCCTTTCAGCGTCAAAATAAAGTAAAATAGTAAGAAATGATAACTCTCTGGATAAAATAAGAATCTCTAAAGTTACACCAATATATATTTAAAAAGGAGAAAATATATAAATAAATGTTTAAAAGAAGGGAAAGCTTTCCTTAATGGTGGAACACCAATGAATAAATACAACTTATGGCAAAATTCAGTCCAGTTCAGTTCAGTCCCTCAGTTGTGTCTGACTCTTTGTGATCCCGTGAATCACAGCATGCCAGACCTCCCTGTCCATCACCAACTTCCAGAGTTTACTTAAACTCATGTCCATTGAGTTGATGATGCCATCCAGCCATCTCATCCTCTGTCGTCCCCTTCTCCTCCTGCCCCCAATCCCTCCCAGCAACAGGGTCTTTTCCAATGAGTCGACTCTTTGCATGATGTGGCTGAAGTATTGGAGTTTCAGCTTCAACATCAGTCCTTCCAATGAACACCCAGGACTGATCTCCTTTAGGATGGACTGGTTGGATCTCCTTGCAGTCCAAGGGACTCTCAAGAGTCTTCTCCAACACCACAGTTCAAAAGCATCAATTTTTTGGTGCTCAGCTTTCTTCACAGTCCAACTCTCACATCCATACATGACCACTGGAGAAACCATAACCCTGACTAGACGGATCTTTGTTGGCAAAGTAATGTCTCTGCTTTTTAATATGCTGTCTAGGTTGGTCATAACTTTCCTTCCAAGGAGTAAACGTCTAATAATTTCATGGCTGCGATCACCATCTGCAGTGATTTTGGAGCCCCCAAAAATAAAGTCTGATAATGCTTACACTGTTTCCTCATCCTTTTCCCATGAAATGAGGGGATCAGATGCCATGATCTTAGTTTTCTGAATGTTGAGCTTTTAGCCAACTTTTTCACTCTCCTCTTTCACTTTCATCAAGAGGCTTTTTAGTTCCTCTTCATTTTCTGCCATAAGACTGGTGTCATATGCATATCTGAGGTTATCAAATGGCAAAATTAGGGAACTGCTCTTTGGAAATGATCACAGTAATAATTGCTTCAGGCAAGTAAAAATGAGTGCTAATCCAAGGGGGTAAAAATTTTATGAAGAAAAATATGCTTTTTTCCTCACAAAATATTTATCAATTACTTATTAGTTATTAAGTACAAAATAATTTTTAACTTTTTAGTGGAGAACTTTATAGACACTATCTGTCTCTGGAGAGAAAAGTTAACATCATCAAGTACAGGACAAATTAGTGTCATATGTCTCTTATGTGATTCACTGAAAAGAACTCAGTAGCACCTCAGTGATTTTCCTGATAAAATGCATGATCTGAACATAACTCTGAGGAAACATCACATCAACCTGAATTGAGGGACATTGTACAAAGTGGTTGACCTGTACATTTTTAAAATGTGAAGATAACAAATGAGAAGGAAAGAGTGGAAAAGATTGAATAAAACTAAGAAGATATCTCATCCAGGTACAACATGTGATGTTGAATGAGCTCTTGGACCTAAGGGGAAAAAAATGGATAAGTATGAATAAGCTCTGAATTTGATTGCTAATATAATTTTGTTAATTTCCTGATTTTATTCTTCCATTGTTAATCAGGAAGGTGTCATTTGATGGAATAATCATTCAATTATGAAGGGATAATGGAGAATCGTTTTAGCAAGTGACCCTCAAATGGTTCAGAAAAACATTAGGTATAAATACAGATAAGAGGCTTTCCAGGTGGCACTAGTAGTGAAGAACCTGCCTGCCAATGCAGGAGATGTTAAAGGTGTGGGTTTGACCCCTGGGTCGGGAAGATCCCCTGGAGAAGGCAATGGCAACCCACTCCAGTGTTCTTGCCTGGAGAATCCTAGGGACAGGGGAGCCTGGCAGGCTATAGTCCATAGCGTCACAAAGAGTCAGACATGACTGAGGCAACTTAGCACATATGCACCTAAATATAGATGGGGAAATGATAAGATAAAATGTGATAAAATCTTACAATTGAGAAATCTGATGAAATGGTATGTAGAAATTCTTTTTTCCTATTCTAATGCTTTATTTTTTTTTAATAGAGTTTATTTTCTGGGACAGTTTTAGGTTCACAGCAAAACTGAACAGAAAGTACAGAGAATTTCCAATACTCCCTGCCACACAGGGGGCAGAACCTTCAATATCGACATCACTCATCAGAGGGGTGAATTTTTTATAACAACGCATCTACATAGACATATTGGTATCATTAAGTCCAGACTTTATGCTGAATTTACCTTATGTTACATTTGATTTTGGTGTTGTTTTGCATGAGTTTTGACCAATGTATGACATGTATTTGGCATGACTGAGTGACTAACGCACACATAGGCACATGACATGTATCTATCATAATACTATCATAAATAATAGATTCATTGATCCAAAAATTTTCTCTTCTTTCTCTATGCATGCCATCATTCCTCCAAGTTTCTGGCAATCATTTTTGCTGTTGTCACAGTATTATTCCCCCCCCCCCCCCACAATGTCATATAATTGGAATCATATAGTTTGTAGCCCTTTCAAATTTATGCTTAATTACATGCATTTAAGTTTCCTCCATGCTTTTTTCATGGCTTGATAGTTCATTTCCTTTTAGAATAATGCTCTATTGTCTGAATATGCCATAATTCACTCATCATTCAATTATTGAAAAACGTCTTGATTTCCTCCAAGTTTTGATGATTTCGATTAAAGCTACTATGAACATTTGTATGCTGCCTTTGTACAAACACAAATTTTCAACTCCTGAGGTAAATATCAAAGATCTTAATAAGAGAATGTTTAGTTTTATAAAAATCTGGCAAACTGTCTCCAAAGTGGCTGTTTCTTATGACCTTTTAATAAATTTTATTTTATTTCTAAATAAAAAGTTAAAACCCCAAACAAAAGGAGATAAGTAGGCAAATAAGTTATTAAAATGTGATTAGTGTCACGAGGTAAACACATAAAAGGCCACATGGCTGTAGGTATCTACTACAGAGAGATGAAATATTACTCAGCTGTTAAAAAGAATTCATTTGAATCAGTTCTAATGAGATGGATGAAACTGGAGCCCATTATACAGAGTGAAGTAAGCCAGAAAGATAACATTACAACATACTAACACATATATATGGAATTTAGAAAGATGGTAACGATAACCCTATATGCAAAACAGAAAAAGAGACACAGATGTACAGAACAGACTATTGAACTCTGTGGGAGAAGGCGAGGGTGGGATGTTTTGAAAGAACAGCATGTATATTATCTCTGGTGAAACAGACCACCAGCCCAGGTGGGATGCATGAGACAAGTGCTCGGGGCTGGTGAACTGGGAGGACCCAGAGGAGTCGGGTGGAGAGCGAGGTGGGAGGGGGGATCGGGATGGGGAATACTTGTAACTCTATGGCTGATTCATGTCAATGTACAACAAAACCCACTAAAATGTTGTGAAGTAATTAGCCTCCAACTAATAAAAAAAATAAAATAAAAAAGAAAGAAGTAGCAATAATGCTGAGTTCTGAGATATGAGGAGTTTAGTCTTGCAAAGGGTGGAGGAGTCACAGATAGAGAGCCTAGTGTATGCCAAGAACCCGAGGCAGGAGAAAGCTTAGCATATTAGAGAAGTGGAAGAAGATTTAGTGTAGCCAGAGCCTGAACAAAACTGAAATTGGAGAAAACAGGGAAAGTAAGGAATCGAGCACAATTGATGGAGATATCTAGCAGACAATCCAGGAGACAGAGCCTGAACTTCCTTCAGTGCCACCTTTTTTGGCTTCTCCCTGTTCCCTCGCTTGCTTCTCCTATTGTTGTTATTGTTGTTCAGTCACTAACTCATGTCTAAGCTATAGTCCCTCATGCTCCACTGTTCATGGGCTTTCCTAGGCAAGAGTACTGGAGTAGGTTGCCATTTCTTTCTCCAGGGAATCTTCCTGACCCAGGGATCAAACCTGGGCCTCCTGAATCATAGGCAGGTTCTTTACCACTAAGCCACTTTTTCTTCTAAATATCTCCCTAATAAACCATTTATACATGAATCCTTGGCTCAAAGTAAGATTTGGGGAGACTAACAAGTCAAACTCTGAGCCCTCTGCCTAAAAAAATATAGACAACAGTGATGCAGTATTGTTTTTGAGGTATCACTATTAAGTGCCAGAAAACATTACCTGATGAATAAATCATAGACTTCTTAATGTGAAGTCCATTGTAAGCTGGCTAAAAGACACAGTCATTCAGTTTTACAACTGAGAGATGCACCGATGAAATCATCTAATGCAAGCGTCTCGTTTTACCAATAAACTGAGGCTTAAGCAATGTGGGAATTCCTATCAAGAGTTGTCAAAAAGGTCACATTTTATGACCCTCTAATCTCATTTTAACAGAATATAGCCTAAGTAAGTAGTCATAAACTCAATGATTTATGTATAGAGATTTCCATCTGACTATTATATATAATAGTAAAAAAAAATTGGAAGCAATCTAAATGTCCAAAATATGAGACAGGAAAAATACAATACAGAATATATGTTGGCATATTTATTCATATAATAAAAATAGGGCTCTAAAAGAATGTTTGAGAGATGTGAAAAGGCTCACAAGTTTAAGTGGAAGGAAAGGGTATAAACAGGCACATTCATTAGAAGGAAAGGATGGAAGGAATATATCAAAATATTAATAGCAGTTATCTCTGGGTAGGTGATTTATATTTTCTTTTTATACCATTATTCATTTTCAAAATTTGCCAGAATAAACATATATTACTTTTATCAGCATTTATTATTTTTTTTTAAACAGGAATATAAATTTATTCTTATAGACTTGAAATGACATTTTCCAAAGGTTGAACATATCACTGCAGGGCTGAAGATCCAAGAATCTTGATTCTTAGTCTTGAAAATATATTATCATTATTATTCTTTTTTAATGCATCAGAGAAGTTCGAAAGTGAATTATTTGCTTCACTGATGTTTAGTAACTTCGTTTTGGAAAAGGAATAGTTCTTTTCTTCTCTAAATCATAGTTTCAAGAGCCTATGTTACTTAAGTAAGTATATATGCGTTGCTTCTTAGAGATGGACAAGGAGTAAGACTGTGGTTGTCTCTGTCAAAGTGTTTTTCAGAGACATTCTCTGGGAAGGAGGTAGATATGTTAAAACACAGGTCAGGAAAGTGTCAGTTGCTCATTCGTGTCTGAATCTTTGCGATCCCATGGACTGTAGCCTGCCAGGCTCCTCTGTCCATGGAACTCTCTAGACAAGAAAACTGGAGTAGGTTGCCATGCCCTTCCCCAGGGGATCATTCTGACCCAGGGATCGAACCTGGGTCTCCTGCATTATAGGCAGATTCTTTACCATCTGAGTCATCAGGGAAGCAGAGATCAAGAAGCTAATGATAAGAAATTAAATATTTTTGATTTATGTATTACAATCCTTTCAACCAAGTTTTCACCTAACATTTATGAATCTCAAAGTACAAATGAGAGCATACTAGCATATGTCTTAATATTTAAAAGTTATTAAATCAAGACAATAAGTTTCACACCTTGACTTATACACCTTCATACTTGATAAATATTTTGAAACATTGGATAGCTCATGATTTTGTTGTATAGAGCATGCCATCTTTGTTCCATAATTGCAAAACATTTTAATTTATAGATTTATAAGTAGTGTTTAAGTGACCTAGCCAGTTAATCATTTCATTTTAAAATTATCTTCTGAAAAAAAAAATGTAAATAAAATAAAACTATCTTCTGATTTTCTGTTTGTAGACTCACTTAATTTCAGTGTTTGCCCACTTACAAACTTTATCAAGTAAATTTTGGCACAAATATCATAAAATAATAGGAAAACGATCATATTTTCATCATAAAATGTTCATTAAAGTTTCGTCAAGAAGATCAAGGCATGCTGCCTCTTTTAACAAAATGGGATGGTCAGGGCAAAATACCACATGATGTTTTTCCTGTTGAATGAATACATAAAAGAATTACATGTTTTGTTTTTGTTTTTATAACTATTTTCACACGTCAATTGTTGAGTTTGAAAAAAAATCATGCAGGTTATCATTGTTGAAAGGGATGTAGTCTGAAATTTCACTTAAACAATCGATTTCACCATCCTTAGAGTCTAGAGCCAGTAATGCCTTTAGTACTCACTTTAAGATTAAGCTAATTACTGTAAAATGTCTTCTACTGCTAATTGTACTATTCTTTGACTTTAAGAACAGAAAATATCAAATTGTGAATTTTGCGTTCAAAGAAAGTTGAGAAACAGACCATAAATATGTGAGGCTTCCAATCTTTTTTTATGGTTTCTTGAAATCAGTTGCAATACTTTAGCCTGCAACAACACAAAAAAATGTTGAGTTGGTGATAATTTGTTTCATTATTGTGTGATTCCACTAAGAAACAGCATCATTCTACTTTCTTATTGTATTATAAGTCTATGTTAACACAACAGGGAGTAATTTATGACTAATGATTAAATAATAACAATAATGATTAACAGTTTAAATAGCAAATAAGACAATAAATAGAAAAATGGTTCAACATATAGAAATAATATCACTAATATCCCATAATGTATCAGGTTTATACAGGGTATAATGAATCCTTATGGTAATTGCAAGGTAGATTTAATTTAATTTTATTCTCTTAAAAATAAGTGATCATTATTCTTTCAAAGACCTGTAGAAAAAAGTAAAGTTCATGTAATTTCTATTTTTACAAAGAGTTAGAGCTCATCAAAAAATAAAAATGGGATCAATAAATCTTAATATTATGGAGGGTTCATAGAGACATGATTTCAACTGATGTGCAGCTGCAGAATAAGATATAGAGACTTTGCTGGAAAACATAATATGAGAGTTGGTGTCTGTAACTAATGACTCAAAACTGAATCTGACTTACACTGATGAATAAGAACTTTTTAAAAAAATTTTAAAAACTGTCTAACTTCCTTGAGCATTTTGAACTTGTCATATGTATTTTTAAATCACATGTTTAAAGAGTTTGAAATTATGCAATTTCTAGAATTTGTCAATAATGACATTTCAAATAAAATGTTACATCATTCTTAAAAATGGAACCCTAATTTGATTCCTTTTCTCTCCTCTCAGAAATATAAAAAAATTATCCTTAAAATTTAGCAGTGTTACCTCTCTATCTTCTTTATTAAAAGGCTTTTCCTTCCATTTCCCACACATATTTAATATTAACTTTGTGTTTAAAAATCTTTTATTAATGTTCTTTTTCTGCTTCCCTGCAGGATATATATAATTAAATTTATTTTAATAGTAGTTACCATTTTCTCCAAGTGTTATTTTATTTCCTTCTGCATAGAATAAAATCTAAAGAAGTTACTATTAGTAATAAATTGATTAAAATAGCAAATATATATTTTCACAAACAAAAAATACAATTAAAATTTTGTTGTGATGATTTTCATAATGATATGGATGGGTTTGGGGTTTATGTTATCTTGATTAAAGTTACAGTGAAATATTTTTGGTGGGAAAAAAAAGTTTGAATTCAAACACTTTTCAAAATATATCCTGTAAGCATTTCCATTTATTTGGAGCAAAAGAAATAATATCACTAAGAGTGATAGTTTATATATCACTAAATATCACTAAAAGAGAAGAGTGATACTTTATAAGCAGCCTTGATGTAATTAGAGCTGTGCCTTCTACGGCTGATTTAATAAAGTGTTTGATGTTAGCTCTGATACCAGTCATTTTCTACAGAGAAACTAATATTTGCTTGTGGCTCGACTTATATTTTTTATATGTGGAACTACAATAAACCAAAGTTTACAGCATGAATATTGCACAGTGGATACTGGCAGATCTGTCTTAAACTTACATTGCTATATTAATGGGCCAGAAAGTATTACCTGAAAAATGGACGATAAGCTGTTAACTTTACATACATCCCTATTTTTGAATGATTTGTATTTTCATATCCATTTCTACATTATAATATTTAATGATATGTTCTTTAATATGTTATTAATTCCTTTATAAATTTTATTTAAAGAGAAATCAGTTATTCTTATTAAAAGTACAGATTTTTAAAATGTTGATCAATATGATTATCTTTGTGATTTCTAGTGAAGAGAGAAACAGAAAATTCAGCTATCAGCTATGTCTAAAATGATTTATAATAGCAATGTTTTTTTTTAATCTACTAAGATTGCTGGTAAATTTATTTTATTAGAACTTACTTTCTTTAAAGTATTGCATTTTCATTTAAAATGAAAACTTTTTAATGTGATATTAAAATTTTGAAATAGAACACATTCTTAAATTTGACATGATATTCAACTTTATTTTTTTGAAATGTAAACATGTCTAAACCTTTCCATATTTCTTTCTATTATTGAGTATATACATTGATGTGAAATTTCAGAATTAAATACAATTTTATACTTTTTAACATATTATTTATTAGCCAAATCTACTATTATAGCTTACTAGACAGAATAAGGACTCTATGTCTTGGAACATGTGAATATGTCACCGACATAACAAAGAGACTTCACAGATGTGATTAAGGTTATCGATCTTAAAATGGCAAAATTACTCTGGATTATCCTTGTGAGCCCATTTTAATTCCATGAGTAACTAGAAAGCAGTAAACTTTGCCTGTTGTGGTCAGACATTGATGCAACAGCAGAAAATGAATTAGAGAGAGGTGATGTGGGAGCCACTGGACCTATACTCTTGCTAGCTTTGAAGATAAAGACAGAAGGCTGAAATTCAAGAAATGCAGGCAGAAATGCATTCTACCTAAACCTTGATTGTTATCCTCTTAGACTATGTCCCATTCCTGACTCCAGAATTTTAAGATAGTATATACGTGCTGCTTTAAGCCACTAAATTTGTGGTAATTTGTTACAACAATAATAGAAAAGTGACACATTCACTGTTTTGGTTCAATGATATAAGACATTTATTTCATCTGTTATCCATTAAAATCTGTTATCCCTCCCCCAGCAAAGTATACAAGAGCAGCAATACTTCTTTTTTGTGGACACGTCTTTCATTGACCAGGGTCACATTTCTTTGTCCTCAATAATTTCCTTATGAATTTTCTAATCTTCTTACTAATAGCAATATAGAGTCCTTCGACCAAAAAACGTTATCGATATCTTAATAGCATGTATTTGGTAGCAATACAATTCCATTCGCAATGATATCAGCAACAGAAATCAACAACTTATTATTTCAATATCTGAGAGAAATCAAATCAAGGTATGTGTTAGAAAGTAAAATATGCTTGTAGGTTATTCTAAATTCTTTACATTTATGGTGAAGCTTTGCAAACATGTTTCTAAATCAAATTTCACTTAATAGAAGCAATTGTGAAAACACAGACTAAAACTTTAACATTTTAGAGACTTAGTCCTCTTTAATGCTTTTTTTACTCAGAATTATCATCACTTATTTTCCATAAAATCTCAAAAGTAATACAATAATCTAAATATAATGATCTCATCAAAGATGAAAGATGTTTAACAATTATAGCTTTGTATTTTTATATATTTCTGTGCAAAAAATCCACCCCCAAATTTAGAAACTGAAATGGTCACCACTTATTATTTAATCTGTGGGTCAGAAATATGGGTATCACTTGGTGGGGGACCTCTGTGGGGTTCACGGTCTCCTATGGGGTTGTTGGCAGGGTGTTACCCAGGGCTGCAGTGTTATCTCAGGACGTGATGAGGTGAAGCATCTGCTGTCAGGCAGATGTTGCTTGCAGGGTTCAGTTCCTCCTGGACTATTAAACTAAGATCTCAGCTCTTCCCCATCACGCAAAAGCCTCAGAATAGGGTTCTTTACAACATGGTACCTTCTCCCAGTGAGAGCAATCCAAAGAGAGAAAGCATGACAGCGTCAAAAATGGAAGTCATGATTTTTGTGATCTAAACTTCAATGCCTTGTCCCACCACAGCTCTGTATCCTCTTCTTTTGATGCAAATCACTGAATCTAGCTTATATTCAAAGAGGAGGTTAAATAAAAACATGGATGCTATGAGGTAGGAACCACTGGATGCTATCTTAAAGGCTGCCTACCACACGAGCTGTTTAGAGTCAATGCTCTTGTTAATTATTTTTAATGAAAAAAGATATTCCTATTCAAAGGGTATATAGTCAGTTTCCTTCATTGTTTTATGAGGAATGAGAAAATTTAGCAGTTGATAGGGGAAGTCAATGTACATGGCAAATATAGAAATGCGTTCTTATTCAAAACCATACATGATGATGGGGATTACAGTAAAGTACTTTCAAAAGTGAACTATTCCTGAAGTAAAGTTCATGTGTCATACAGTGAATTAAACTTAGCCTGCCTATTAGTTTCCTGGGACTGCCATAAGAAAATATCATAAACTGGGTGACAGAAACAATAGAAATATATTGTCTCACAATTCTGAAAACTAGAAGTCTGAAATCTAGGTGTCAGCAGAGATAGCTCCTTCGGAGATCAGCCTTGGGTGTTCATTGGAAGGACTAATGCTGAAGCTGAAACTCCAATACTTTGGCCACCTCATGCAAAGAGTTGACTCATTGGAAAAGACCCTGATGCTGGTAGAGATTGGGGGCAGGAAGAGGAGGGGACGACAGAGGATGAGATGGCTGGATGGCATCACCGACTTGATGGGCATGAGTTTGAGTAAACTCCGGGGGTTGGTGATGGACAGGGAGGCCTGGAGTGCTGCGATTCATGGGGTCACAAAGAGTCGGACACAACTGAGTGACTGAACTGAACTGAACTGAAGGACTGTGAGAGAGAATGGGTTTCAGCTCTTTCTCCTAGCTTTCGGTGGCCTCAGGCTCTCCTTGACTTGTAGATGGCATTCTCTCTCTGATTGCTCCCATCATCTTCCCTCATATGTTTGTCTCTGTTTTCCCTTTTAGAACGACACCTGTTATACTGGATTACAGCCCATCCTATGATCCCACTTTAATTTGACTTACTTCTGTAAAAAATTATCTCCAAATGGGGTCACATTCTGAGGTCCTGTGGATTGGGACATCAACATAACTTCGTGGGGGAGACAAAGATAACATCCTGTGTTACATATTTTTCTTATTATCTTTCCTAAACCAGGAAGTAAATATGTTTCAAGCAGATATGTCATGCTTCACACTGTTCTATGTGGGGACCCCAGATGGTCAAACTCTGTATTCTGTGACCGCTGCAGAGAAACAAAATCTGGGGGGAAAATGGTGAAAGATGGCAATTTCTTGCAGAAATGCTAGAAAACCAAACTCTTGGTTCAGGAATTAGCACACAAGTCTGCTCATTACCTCTGACTCAAGGAATGGTTTGTGGTTACTGCAGTTTTGCTAAAATCCAGTAGGTTGTGCTATAAAGGTGATGACGAATAAGGATGGCTGAGTTATAATCAAGAGAATAAAAAAGTTGTGATGGTGTTCTTTTTTATATAATAGCACCAAAACTGACTCTTCTTACAGGAAGCATGCTAGATTTGTTATTTTTTTAATTATCTTGCTTTAATATAATGCTGCCACAGTGTCTTTATCAGGGAAATAACCATTTCTACTTCCATTGTAAAAATATGAAATGCAATATGGCAGTTACCTGATAGGGGAAAGTTATTATGCTTCTCTGTGGCACACCCAAGTAAAATCTAGATTTGTCTTTTAGAAATATTATAGGACTGTTTCAGAGTTTTCTTTTGTTGCAATGGTTACTCTTTGAAGGTAGATGATTTATTTTGTTTCTACAGTGAAACTGAACTGTGTATCAGTAGAATTGTTGGGTCATGCAGTGGCTGTATGTTTCACATTTTGAGAAACTGCCAGGTTATTTTCCAAAGTAGCAGGAAATGTATGAGGATGTCTAAATTTTCTACTTCCTCATAAATGCATTTTATTTCATATCTTTTTTTTTTAATTTTAGTCATCCTAGTGGGTGTAAATTATCACTTTATAATTTTGATTTGCATTCCAGTAATGACTAATAATGCTAAGCATATTTTCATGTATACATTGGCTGTCTGGATAACTTGTTTGGGGAAATGTCCATTTAGGTCATTTTCCCAATCTTTAATGGGTTTCCCAGGTGGTTCAATGGTAAAGAATCTGCCTGTAATGCAGGAGACACAGGTTCGATCCTTGGGTCAGGCAGTTCCCCCAGAGAAGGAAATGGCAACCCACTTCAATATTCTTGCCTGAAAAATGCTATGGACCCAGGATCCTGGTGGGCTGCAATCCATAGGTTTGCAAAAGAGTCAGAGGCTACTTGGAGACTTAATAGCAACAACCCATTCTTTAACGGGGTCAATTGTCTTTTTATTATTGAGTTGTAATGTATTGGGGATACTAGAAACTGTATGTCTTAGTACTAGATAAGTGAATGTATGATTTGCAAATATGTTATCTTCATTCACTGGGCTTCCCTGATTGCTCAGCTGGTAAAGAATCCACCTGCAAAGTGTGAGACCTGGGTTCCATTCTCTGGGTTGGGAAGATCTCCTGGAGAAGGGAAAGGTTACCCAGTTGAAAGCGAAAGTTGCTCAGTCCTGTCCAGCTTTGCGACTGCATGGACTATACAGTCCATGGAATTCTCCAGACCAAAATACTGTACTTCTTCAGGGTATCTTCCCAACTCAGAGATTGAACCCAGGTCCTCTGCATTTCAGGTGGATTCTTTATCAGCTGAACCAGAAGTGAAGCCCAAAAATACTGGAATAGGTAGCCTATGCTTTCTCCAGTGGATCTTCCCAACCTAGGAATCAAACCGGGGTCTCCTGCATTGCAAGCGGGTTCTTTACCAGCTGAGCCACAAGTATTCTGGCCTGGAGAATTCCATGGACTGAGTAGTCCATGAGGTTGCAAAGAGTTGGGCACAAATGAGCACCTTTGACTTTTATCCTTATACACTACTGCACTGTTTTCATTATGCTAGCTCTACAGTAAGTTCTGAACTCAGGAAATATATTTTATCTTTGTTTTTTTAAACAAATTTTTTTTTTCAAAATTGCTTCAACTATTCTGAGTTCCTTATATTTCTACATGATTTAGAATATCAACTTCTCAATTTCTAAAACAAAAACCAAAACAAACAAACAAAAAAAAACCCCTGTAATTTTGATAGGGGTAAAGTCTTCCAGCTGATGACTACAGGATGTGATTTCATCTATTTAGATCTTCTGTAATTTCTTTCAATATTTTCTTGTAGTGCTTAATGCATAAGTCATGTACCTTTTTTGATGCTATTGTAAATGGAATTTAAAAATATTTCACTTGGGATTGTTTATTCCTAGTGTATATAAATTAAGCTGAGTTTTGAGTCCTCTTAGCAAATAGCTGACTGGTGACTTAGACATATTTTAGAAACATTGAATGCTTACAAGTAGCTTAAAACTCAATCATTCATGTTTCGTAATTAACTGGAGAGAAAACTATTATCCTGCATTACTATTATCCCATATAAGAGATGCATTATAAAATTTCCTAGTGACATTGAAATATATATTTTTATATTTTTGTGTAATTTAGACAATGACCCTAATAACTGATCGATAGCAACATTAAAATAGGTATGCCTAATAGATCTGTGCTGCTCCTCTGTTGTTTGAAAAACCTTTTTATCCTTGGACTTTGACAATCCACAGCAAGACCAAGTGTTGACTTTCTCCTTCCTGCGTCTGTGTTTTAGCAATCTGTGTCCTGAAACTATACTTCAAAGAAGCTCTGTTTATTCTACTTGGACTCTGATATCCATGCTGGCTTTCTCCCCACCTAGATGCCCTTTTCGTTTAACTCAAGCTATGCCGCCCTTACTTGAGCACTCCCACTCCAAATAAATAATTTACTCACAATCCTGCTCACACTCAGACTCTGGTGTCTTGTACTCAGGGTCCCTGTTGTTCAATTCTGATATCCAACACCAGGCATCTCTCCTAAATGACTGCATTCCTCACACTGCCTGGGCTCTAACACCTGGCACTGGGCCATCCTGCCTCTTCTTTCACCATCAACCCCAGTGCAGACACCTGACGTGGTTGGTACCATTGAATAATAAATGCTAATCCATAGACTATCATCTCCTATTCTCTCCTTCTCTCTCTCTCTGTACACTGAATATTAAAGAAAACAGAAAAATAGCTAACTTTATAAGAGGAGTTAGAGAATCTGGAATCAAGGAATATTATTCACTTTTCAAGTTAGAGTGAAACTAGATGAATAAAGAGGAAGTCATATGTGATCTTAAGAATAGTAAGTGCCTTAACACTGTACAAAAGTTTCAAATAATCTCAGTTAGATGTGAAAGGCATATATATCTTATCTAAACCATTATTGGGCATACAATTTCCCTGAGAATATTCCCAGAAAATAGTTGTACAGATTTTTTTGGAACAATTCTAGGTGTGAAAATTTACTATTACAGCATTCACTTGTAGAATCTAATTTAATATTCTGTAATTAAAAATAAGCTGTAAACTTTATAACAATTATTCAGGTATTTATTCCTTCTTTGTGTCCTTCATTCTTCAACAAAATATTTTTTTGAGGAGTTATTAAGTGAAAACGATCCTTCCATAATGGTTT
Source organism: Muntiacus reevesi (assembly GCF_963930625.1). Lineage (NCBI taxonomy): Eukaryota > Metazoa > Chordata > Mammalia > Artiodactyla > Cervidae > Muntiacus > Muntiacus reevesi. Next base: position 47,894,796 of record NC_089264.1, read on the forward strand.
AAAACTAGACAAAAATTACTGTTTCACAGAACTGACATTTGAATTAGGTAGAAAAACAAGATTAATAATGAAAATATAAGATATATTGGCTAGTTATAATTTCTTTGGAGGAGAATAAAGCAATGAAAAGACATATGGAGTGTCAGCAAGCACTGGTGGTAATCCAGGTCAGTTTTTTTTTTCTTTTAATAGTGTAGCGGGCTGAGTAATCATCCACTTAGATATTAAGTCTTAATCAATAGGATTTGTAAACGTTAGACTTTGTAAATATGATCAAAGATCTTGAGATAGCAAGATTATTCTGGATTAGATTTAAATGAATTTAAAATAACCAAGTAAAAGGAAGAAGAAAGGAATGTGAAGTTGAGACAGAGAAAATTTTGAATATTGGAGGTTTGTGGCCACAAACCAAAGAATGTTGGCAGCTACCAGAAGGTTGAAAAAGCAAGGCTTGGATTCCCCCTAGATACTCCAGCAGGAATGTAACCTTGCCAAACCTTGATTTTGGTCCAGTGACACTATGGATTTTGGGGCCTCCAGAATTGTGAGGGAACACATTTTTATTGTTTTAATCCATCTAGTTTGTGGTAATTTGTTACAGCAATTACAGGAAACTAATGCTAATGGCATCTGGGAAAGGACTCTGAGGAGATATTTGGGTAAAGATATAATGATATGAAGGGTTGAGGGATAGAAAGATCAGAAGTTGGAGTTAAGGGCAGGTTGTGCAAGATTTTTTCAAAGACTTTAAATTTTACTCCTTAATTTGAATTTATATTCACAGGGAAGTGACATTTGAGCTGAGTCTTGAAAAAACAGTTTAAAATATTATAGGGAGAGGGAATAATATATGCAGAAAGTTGAAAGCATGAAAAATTTAAGAATACTCTAGGATATTAAAAAATTTAGTACCTTTCTGCATGAACCTATCAATTAGAAAGAGTTAAAACCAAAATATGTCCTTTGGTATATGGTAATGTTAAGCCATAAAACATGTATACAGCAGTTCCTTTTCTAACTTGTAAGTCTACTACTTGCATGGAAGAAGAGTGATCTATAACCTGTACCCTGATGATTAAGTGATGTTCTTAAAAAAGTAAGGGCTCTTCTTGGCAGGAAAACTAGAAGTTATTTCATCTGATTAGGAATCATACTGCCGCTGACATCTTACCACATGTTCAACTGCACTGTGATTCATTTCCATGAGGTACCCGACAATATATATATATATTAGCAGCAGTTAAGAAGTTTTAAATTTAAAGTTCATAATAGTTCAATATAAAGCCAAACATACACCTGTCTATCTGTTTATCCATCTATTTATCTGTGCATGTGTGCATGCTAAGTCACTTCAGTTGTGTCCAACTCTTTGTGACTCTATAGACCATAGCCCACCAGGCTCCTCTCCACGGGAATCTCTAGGCAAGAATACTGGAGAGGGTTGCCATGCCCTCCTCCAGGGGATCTTCACAACCCAGGGACTGAACCCACATCTCCTGAGTCTCCTACATTGGCAGGCAGGTTCTTTAGCATTAGTGCCACCTGAGAGTACCCTGGCTATCTATCATCTACCTATGTTTATCATCTATCTAGTCATTATTGTATTTCACTCTCAGTGAATAAATCAAAGTTGAATTTTGATGTTATTCATTTACTTTTTATGTTTTATATATATATATATTCATTTTTGAGTTCCTTGTGAATGATATATATATGAAGATAATTTTTACAATTATTTACAAGAGCTTACTATATGCCAAGCATGCTTCTGATAACATCTTATCTATTATCTCATTTAATCTCTAGAGCAATAAACACTATCTCCATTTCACAGATAATGAAAGTATATTTTGCTTTCAAAATGGAAGCAGAAGATTTAGTATATTTATAACATTATTTGAAATGTATAAACTATTAGCTTGTAGTAACATAGAGTAAAAGATCACAGGGCTAAAATAAACTCACAAGCTAGTTCTTATGAAGTAATAGTAGAATGTCAAATGTTCAAAACGCAAGTGTAAGTCAAGAAGATGGAATTATACTAAATACTAGCATTATGTAAGCCTAGAACAAGATGGACTGATTGTCCAATTCAAAGTTATAAGCACAAAGTAAGATCATATAGGCAGAGGCAAATAAGCCACTAAGACATTAAGACTCAGTGACTATATATAGGCAATGCAACTGATATTCCATTCAACTGCAACTTGTTGATGCAAAATCTCCTTTCAATTGGTGGAAAATACTTCTGAGATTCTAGATACTTTCCTGGCATGAGCATTGTGGGTAAGAAAGGTAAACATACAAACGGAATAAGTGTTAATACAGTAAGGACAAAACTCTGTCTCCTTCAAAGTGTAAAGTGTTTGATATAATCACCAAATGGCTGCCTATTTTTCTCAAGAGAAAAAATTAATTATGGAGGGCTTTGTGTTAATCTCTGTTACTGAAATCTGTAACTTCCAGGAGTTAAAAAAAAAATCAGCCCTTGTTATTGGGTTTACAGCATTTGCACGTGTGCTTGCTAAATCACTTCAGTTGGGTCTGACTCTTTGTGGTCCCATGGACTGCAGCCTACCAGGCTCCCTTGTCCATGGGATTTTCCAGGCAAGAAAACTAGAGTGGGTTGCCATGCCCTCCTCCAGGGGATTTTTCCCGACCCAGGGATCGAATCTGTGTTTCCTGCATTTCAAGTGGATTCTTTACTGCTGAGCCACTAGGGAAGCTCCTTATTTCATACACATGAATGCAAAAATTCATTTTCATGAATCCATTGTGCCAGCACAGAATGACTATCTCACGTTACTGCTCATCCTCTACACATTAGACAATAAGTACACAAATTAAGCAGTGACCACTGTAATCTATCACCAAATACTTTGAAATCATCAACAAATGTGCTTGTGATGCTTCAGTTGTCTATTCTTGACTGGCACCAAACTTTACCCCAGGATAGCCTGTAAACTGGGCCCAAGTTCTTTCCTCTGCCATTTGGTTGAAGGGATCCCTTACATCCACTAGCTGTAGGTATGCATTGAAGAAGAGTCTTCAGGATAGTAGAAATGGTTGACAAGTTATCTTTTTTTTTTTTTTTTACTGTTTATTTAATGTACTTTTCCCTTCTATACTTGTTTCAACCTAATCCCAAATAAATAATTTTACTGTGGTGCTGTGAATCTCCACTGTGTCCACTTAACCATAGATTTTGTGGATTTCATAATTCCCAGATCATCATGGGCTCTTTCAATCTCATGGCCACTTGGTGTTCTAAAAGCAGCCCCTTTACAGCTCTGAGACCTTAGAGTTAGATCCTGCTATGATTTTCTTTATAGCCAACATCTGACAGTGATTATATTCTTAAAATTTGCACATCCGCAAGAGTAGTATTTCATACTTTGCCTAAGTTGGCAGTATGATGACCTTCAGATCATGTCAGTCGGTCAGTAGTGTCCGACGCTTTGTGACACCATGAACCGCAGCCTGACGGGCCTACCTGTCCATCACCAGCTCCTGGAGTTCACCTAAACTCATGTTCACTGAGTCAGTGATGCCATCCAACCATGTCATCCTCTGTCTTTCCCCTTCTCCTCCTGCCCTCAATCTTTCCCAGCATCAGCGTCTTTTCCAATGAATCAGCTCTTCACATCAGGTGGCCAAAGTATTGGAGTTTCAGCTTCAGTATCAGTACTTCCAGTGAAAATCCAGGACTGATCTCCTTTAGGATGGACTGGTTGGATCTTCTTGCAGTCCAAGGGACTCTCAAGAGTTTTCTCCAACACCACAGTTCAAAAGCATCAATTCTTCGGTGCTCAGCTTTCTTTATAGTCCAACTCTCACAGCCATACATGACTGCTGGAAAAACCATAGCCTTGACTATATGGACCTTTGTTGACAAAGTAATGTCTCTGCTTTTTAAATATGCTGTCTGGGTTGTTCATAACTTTTCTTCCAAGGAGTAAGTGTTTTTTAATTTCATGGCTGCAGTCACCATCTGCAGTGATTTTGGAGTCCATAAAAATAAAGTCAGCCACTGTTTCCACTGTTTCCTCATTTATTTGCCATGAAGTGATGGGACTGGATGTGACCTTAACTTATCATTTTCCTCTTACGAAGTTTCCACTTCAGTTAAAATAAGCCAGTCTGCTTCAAACTCCTTAAAATGGCCTGTGATTTCAAGTGATACAGTTACATGTATCCTGATGCCTGATTTTTTACCTTAATTTAATTCCAATTAACCATAGATAAAAACTTTGAGTTTTGATGCCACCATATACCAAGTATTATTATTGTCCCACTAATAATGGTATAATCCAGATATAATCAAATATCTCATTCTGATTTTCTGTTTTTGAAGTTCATTCCCCAGGAAGTAAAGACTTCTTTATTATGAAGTAAAATTTTATAGAGTAAAAGTGAAGAGCATGTGGGATGAAATCTACAAGACTGCAACATCTCTATTCTCCCTTGTTGCCCTTTTCAAATAATTCAAGTAATTGTACAATTATTGTCCTTCTAGATGGCACTGTGAACCCCTTGAAGGCAGAAACCCTGTCATGTCCATTTTTATATCTCAAGCACAATGCCTTAGTTGAAGTGTTTAATGAGTCATTAAGTGAATAAATACTGGAGCTTCAGTCAAGATTTCAAACAAATAGTATCATAAAGCAGAACCCCCTTGTGTGGGCAGAGACTGTGGTAAGGCTTCAGAAGGACAAAGATTCAGCCACAGAAACAAGAAGAGTGATGGAGTCCAACTCCTGTAACAAAGGAGTCAGGCAAAATTGAGCCCTGCTGCTTATTTAATGCAAAAGAGAAAGAGTCAAAAATACTCCTGTCTTTTTTTTTTCTCTCATCTCTCTATTAAAATAGAGAGTGGTGGGTGAGCTGTGGGTAGCAACTTGAATGTTTGAGAGTTCCTATGGAAGGATGAAAAAACAAGAGCGGGAACTCATAAACTGCTCAGAGAGGATGAGTTCCTGAGGCCGCTGGAGGCTTTTGATGCTAATAAAATTGTGCCAAAGAAAGCTTATGAGAGCTGTTGAGAACCAAACCACTCTGCTTAACTTGCCTTTCCAGGAGAAATGATGCTGTTTGTAGTGGACTCACTGGAGAAATAAACCATTTTAGCGTCTTTCAAAGTTTCTGTTTCTAAAAACTGTTGCCACCAACAGTTTTTAGAAACTGTTGAGAAAAGCACAAATCAACCAGCCCCCAGAGCCAGAACTGTGCCACTGTTCTTGTGGCAGGTGCCATCAAAGGACTCAGCCTATCACGTTTAGATGGGATGTTCTCTCTTCCTGGAAGGTACCTTATGTTACACGACAGCTCCCTGATGACACAGGTTTTAAAATATGTTTGCCAGCACTTATTAAAAAGATATATTGCCATGGAATTTTAAATGAAAAGAGTTGTACTTATTGACTCGGCTTTGAGATGTATATTACAGGTGAAGTGGCCTACTTTTTTTTTTTTTTTTTGGTTTGTTATGAATTGATTGGGACAGACAACCTGCTTAGACTTCTTCTTGTGAAAAGTTCTAGAACCCAGTCTTCTACTCTTCCATCCTGCCCAAACTCCCACAAACTGAAATTAGTCAGTTTCCTGTCCTTTTCTTTCCTCTGTTTAGACCCCTCATAATACCAGACTGTATTCTTCTGTGGGTTCTGAACAATTTCTGGCTTGGAGCTCTATCACATTCATCATTGCATTCCCCATATGTGTTCACTAGGGACATACTGGTGCTCAGTAAATACTTATTGACAAAATAAGGGATTATGTGCCTGATAACTTTGCAAATGCACTCAATATTAATTTTTTCCCCTCACCTGTAAAAGTTGCTTTTGCAGGTCTTCTCTAAATACCCTTAACTAGTTACTTGAATCAAAGCTTCCATTTCTCTGGCTTTACGACTTTGATCCTTGGGATCTCTATTTAAATGAACATTCCATTATGTGATATAATACTTTAAGCTACTGCTTTTAAAAGTTTCTAACAGCAGAATCCTTTTGCTGATTTGGCTGAAGTGAATACTACTTGCTCAAAGGACTTAAGCTTGCAAAGTCCAGCTTATTCACACTGGTTTTTTAACAAATTGCCTGTCCTCTAATACACGTAACAATGACCAGGAATTACACTTTAAAAGGAGCATAGCAAGAAGGATGGGTGAAGGGATTGCAGGTTGAGAAGAGAGGCAAAATGGGAGGTCTGTGCTTCTGCTTTTTTCTCAAAGATGAGCAAGCCTGAGTTTCAGAGCAACTCAATATACTTCTTATATTCATTTGGAAGTTTCGAAAACACCAATTTATAACCATAAAGTTTTCCAAAAGTTTATAGATAAGTTCGGAGAAGGCAATGACAACCCACTCCAGTACTCTTGCCTGGAAAATCTCATGGACCTAGGAGCCTGGTAGGCTGCAGTCCATGGGGTTGCTAAGAGTTGGACACGACTGAGCGACTTCACTTTCACTTTTCACTTTCTTGCATTGGAGAAGGAAATGGCAACCCACTCCAGTGTTCTTGCCTGGAGAATCCCAGGGATGGGGGAGCCTGGTGGGCTGCCATCTATGGGGTCGCACAGAGTCGGACACGACTGAAGTGACTTAGCAGCAGCAGCAGCATAGATAAATTAGGTGCTTGAAATTCAAAAATACACTTTGCCTGTAGGAACAGTTTATCTGTCTTGATTAGGTTCTTTTACCCATATATCATCCTAAATGCCAGAAGTCAGTACTGTTTCCACAGCACTAGAGAACCTCAGTGCAAAGGAAACAGTTTAGGCATCTTCAGTGAATTGAGGTCTCTCCAGCTCAGACTCCCCGGCTCTCTGCTCTCCACTCTCTCACAGTCGAGGAGAATAAAGATTCTTTGTACCAGTAGGATCACCATGGGCAGAGCTATAGGAGGGCGGGTCTAGGACAGTGAAAGATTTGAATGGAAATGCTAAACAACAACGAGCAGACTCCCTGACATTCAGGAGCTTTAAACTGCTAAAGAAGGAAACCTCGATGTACTCTTTCTCCAAATCCTTCCAACTCTGCCAGGCCAGGTGACACTTTTTGTTATTTACTTCTTATTGAAGACCTCAAGAAAGGACTAATTTCTTTTTCTTTTTTTTGGTCACTTTTGAAGTATCTCTTAATGATGGACTAGATTTCAGATTAGATATAGAATAGTTTTTTCTCTCTTTTTTCCTTTTCCCAGTCTTCACTCCCTTCTCCCTCTTTTTCTTTTACATTTTAGATTAGCTCTATTTTTTCCATAAGATATGGAAATGAGTTTATAATTCTAGAGTAAAAAGGTATGACTTAATTCGTCAGGACTTCTCTGCTAGTCTAGTGGTTAAAATGCAGGGCTTCCAAAGCAAGGGGCATGGATCTGACTCCTGGTTGGGGAATTAAGAGGGTTTGCCAGGTGGTGCTGGTGGTAAAGAACCCACCTGCCAATGCAGGCGACGTGAGAGCCACAGGTTCAATCCCTGGGTTGGGAAGATCCCCTGGAGGAGAGCATAGCAACCCACTCTAGTATTCTTGCCTGGAGAATTCCATGGACAGAGGAGCCTGGCATGCTGCAATCCATGGGCAATTTAGCACATACTGCATACAGGGAAATAAGATGCCACATGGCATAGCCAAAAATATTTTAAAAAATTGTCATAGGCCTAAGAAGATGAGTATTTATTATCAACAGGATGTACTGAGGAGTTAAAATGGTGTTCCTAAGAGGCATAGGACAGCGGTAGAAAATTGATGGGGATGCAGCTTCTCTCCTGTCTTACTTTTTCTTGCCTCCAACAGCCAGCCCAGGCCCATGGTCATGAATGTTCCCTACAAATCCAGTGGAGGTCAGACTAGAAATTCCAGGAGAGAGGGCACATTGGAATAGAGGAGGCAGGTCGTGCCAAGCATTGTCTTGTGGAAAGAGTAAGAAGAAAGAATGAAAAGGAGGCTATTGGGAAGGGAAGCAGGTTTTCCAGAGACCACTGGTCATTCTTGGCTGATTATTTATGTGTAATGGACAGCTAAGCCACCTAAGTCAAGGACTGCCTGAATACATCCTAAAGGCAGCAGTGGCCTACTTCATTAAATGCAACAAAATGTTCTTAGAATGGTGTGTCAAAATAGAAAAGTAATTGCTAGTCTTATTATCTTAAGCTGCATATGCCACGACCTGAAAGTCAGTATGTAACAAGAAATGTTTCCTTAAAGAGGTGAACATAATTTCCCAGAAAATTAACATAACTAAAATGAATAAATTAGCAGTCAAAGGAAAAAAAAATCAAATGCTCTTTAGTTTTAAACAATGCATATGTTACAAAGGACAAAATAATTTATATTTATTTTCATGAACTGGATTTATCTGTATTAAGATAAGCTTCTTATTTTACTCTGAATCTTTCTCCTAAGCAGAAATTGTACAGGGATAATGAATGTATAAAACTTGAGAGGTCAATCTATCTAAAAATAATACGGAATTATCTGTAATTTTCTCAATTAAAAGAACATTTATTGTGCATGAAATATCCTTGTTGAAAGTCATATACCATACTTAAAAAAAAAATAGAAGAATCAGAACAGAGTTTATGTTTCACAGCTAAATGACAAGCATTCTTGCAAACTTGAAGCTTTCAGTGTAAGTTCAAATCATTTTTACAACCAATTATTTGGCATTTTTATAAAATGCATGTTCCCTAGAATATGGTAGTTTATATGGGAAAAGTTTCTCCCACAAATATTGAGTTCCATTTCTCATGACTTTTCTGCTATTAAATCAAATTGTTTGATATATTATTAAAATAAACTCGTTAGATTTAACATTCCAGTAGAACCAGTAGGTCAGATGCTAGTCACTGGTTGTTAAATACAAGAACGGGTGTTTTCAGGACACATATAATAAAGGGCTTGCCAATTTATAAAGAAAAAGCTTACCCCTCCCTCAATAAGGTTAAAATAAAAGATGCAAGAGCAAACATATGACATAGTTTACTGTTGGGTTAGGCAGTGTCTTGACAATAACTCTAATTAAAGTTGCCACTGCTTTGACCTGATTAGACAGAAAACAATAGTACTGCTACTCTTTGTCTACCTTAGGATGGTAAGCAGCGGATGATATATAATATCTTTTGACAGCCATGTTAATTATAACCTAGCTGAATGCATTTCTTTAGAGTAGTTGTTTTAAACAAAAGGAAAGGAAATTGTAGTGAAAGCTGTCAGGATATTTCTGAATATTGCTAATGACTGTATCTAATAGCTAAAATTGTTAATTTTCTTGAGTTTTTTCCCCTTATTTTTACAATGTATTCATCATCTTTCCCACATTTCCACAGAAGCATTTGCATAAGAGTATCTGAATTATCAAAGTAAGTCAAAGCAATGGTCAATCTTTCTTAATAGTAATATTTCAAATTTATTTGTTTCTTCTTGATTTTGCAAAGTGAGAACAAATGCCATCGCTTCAAAATTTAATGAGTTTAGAATTCCTTCATTCTGGCTTCATCATGATATGTGCATGTGTTCAGTCATGTCCAACTCTTTGCAACCCTTTGGATTATAGCATGCCAGGATCCTCTGTTCATGGGATTGATCAGGCAAGAATATTGGGATGGGTAGCCATTTCCTCCTCCAGGGTACATTACTGACCCAGGCCTTGAATCCGTGTCTCCTACTTTGAGCACAGATTCTTTACCACTGAGCTATTGGGGAGTGATTTTGGAATAAATGTATTTTATAGGCAAAAATATTAATAGCTTAATGGGTGAAGAGTATACAGTGTGATTTCCACTGTAATATCAAACTATGTCATTACTTTGTAATGCTGTTAAAAGAAGAACGTTGAGAATTACCCAGGCTCTAATTTCAACATATATTATCTACCATAGTCATGACAAGAATTGCATTGCCTAGAATATAGGAATTTTAAGCTACTGGGTATATGTTAGACAAATTTTGTGTATGGCTACTGTGATCATAATTTTTCTCTCTAACCAATGCTTTTAACTGAAGATAATTTATTTGAAAATGTTGAAGCCATTGAAATTTTCAAGTACTTAGTTAAGTCAAAGCCTTCCAGTTAAAATGAGTGTTGGTAATCATTTGGCTTTTAATTTTAAAACTTTTATTTATATGGAGTTTACCTCTCATTCTTTTTCATTGATCATCAGAATTGAGTGAGTTGAAGTGAATTATATCTTATCTGATTTTCCATGGGTCTGATTTGACCAGATATCAGTTGAATGAATCAAAATTAAAATCAATGAATATTTATGTATTCACTAATTTCATATATGTCTCAATCTTGGTAACATTGTACAAAGGACTGAAGTATGTTCCCAACCATAACTCATATGTTGAAGCCCTAAATCTAAATGTGACTTTATTTGGAGATAGGACTTTTAGAATGTATTTACTGTAACAGGTTATAAGAATGGGATTCTACATTGATATATCCTATGGTCTTAGAGGAGGAGGAAGAAAATATTCTGTCTCTGCCATGTGGCAACATAGCCAGAAGTTGGCCATCAGGAACCCAGGAAGAGAGCTTTCATCATAACCCAATCACACTGGCACTCTGATCCCCAGTTTTCAGTTTATAGACTGTGAGTAGTCTGTGTGAGTGATAGTTACTCAGTCATGTCCAACTTTTTGCTACCCCATGGACTTTAGACTGCTAGGCCCTTCTGCCCATGGAATTCTCCAGGCAAGAATACTAGACTGTGAGTAAGTACATTTCTATTGTTTCACAGGGAAAATGCTTCTACAACCAGCAGGAGGCAGAAAAATCTTTCCAAGACTTTGTTGAATCCTGAAGCATGGATTTTTATGCTACAGGAATAAGCAAGCATTTCTGGTTGGGAAAAATGTGTTGATTGTAATGGTTCTTATTTTGATTAATAAAGATGTGTTTGAGCCTAGTTATAATGATTTAAAATTTACAGTCTGAAACCATAATTATGTTTGCACCAACCTAATAAATAGTGTTTTTTTCTTTTTTTCAGATATTACAGAGAAAAATGGAAGACCACACATGAGATAACTTTGCAGGCCAGGATTGAAAATGATATATATCAATTTTACCCACATTCCACTTGCCAGAGTTCAGTCATATGACTACATCTAGCTTCAAGGGAGGCTTGAATGTGTATCCAACTCTTTGCCCAGGAAGAATAACAGAAAAACGATATTGTAGAGCAAGGCAGCCTCAGTCGTACCGGATCATTACTTCCAATAGGCATATTCTAACGTTCTCCAAAAGTTGCTGCGAATTAAAACGCATTCCTTCTACTTGTCTTTCACTTATTTTTCTCTCCTTATTGTGAAAGGCAGAATAAAGCCCATGTCCTAATTCCTGAAACCTATGAATATGATATCTGACAGCATGTGGTCCATTGGAGAAGGGAATGGCAAACCACTGCAGTATTCTTGCCTTGAGAACCCCATGAACAGTATGAAAAGGCAAAAGGATAGGATACTAAAAGAGGAACTCCCCAGGTCGTAGGTGCCCAATATGCTACTGGAGATCAGTGGAGAAATAACTCCAGAAAGAATGAAGGGATGGAGCCAAAGCAAAAACAAGACCCAGTTGTGGATGTGACTGGTGATGGAAGGAAGGTCCAATGCTGTAAAGAGCAATATTGCATAGGAACTTGGAATGCTAGGTCCATGAATCAAGGCAAATTGGAAGTGGTCAAACAGGAGATGACAAGAGGGAATGTTGATATTCTAGGAATCAGTGAACTAAAATGGACTGGAATGGGTGAATTTAGCTCAGATGACCATTATATCTACTACTGTGGGCAGGAATCCCTTAGAAGAAATGGAACAGCCATCATGGTCAACAAAAGAGTCCAAAATGCAGTACTTGGATGCAATCTCAGAAATGACAGAATGATCTCTGTTCGTTTCCAAGGCAAACCATTCAATATCACAGTAATCCAAGTCTATGCCCCAACCAGTAACACTGAAGAAGCTGAAGTTGAATGGTTTTATGAAGACTTACAAGACCTTTTAGAACTAACACCCAAAAAAGATGTCTTTTTCATTATAGGGGACTGGAATGCAAAAGTAGGAAGTCAAGAAACACCTGGAGTAACAGGCAAATTTGGCCTTGGAGTATGAAATGAAGCAGGGCAAAGGCTAATAGAGTTTTGCCAAGAGAATGCACTGGTCATAGCAAACACCCACTTCCAACAACACAAGAGAAGATTCTACACATGGACATCACCAGGTGTGTGATGATGAACACCGAAATCAGATTGATTATATTCTTTGCAGTCAAAGATGGAGAAGCTCTATACAGTCAGCAAAAACAAGACCGGGAGATGACTGTGGCTCAGATCATGAACTCCTATTGCCAAATTCAGATTTAAATTGAAGAAAGTAGGGGAAACCACTAGACCATTCAGGTATGACCTAAATGAAATCCCTTACGACTATACAGTGTAAGTGAGAAATAGATTTAAGGGTCTAGATCTGATAGAGAGAGCGCCTGATGAACTATGGATGGAGGTTCGTGACATTGTACAGGAGACAGGGATCAAGACCATCCCCATGGAAAAGAAATGCAAAAAGGCAGAATGGTTGTCTGAGGAGGCCTTATAGATAGCTGTGAAAAGAAGAGAAGTGAAAAGCAAAGGAGAAAAGGAAAGATATTCCCATTTGAATGCAGAGTTCCAAAGAACAGCAAGGAGAGATAAGAAGGCCTTCCTCAATGATCAGTGCAAGGAAATAGAGGAAGACAATAGAATGGGAAAGACTAGATATCTCTTCAAGAAGATTAGAGATAACAAGGGAATATTTCGTGCAAAGATGGGTTCGATAAAGGACAGAAATGGTATGGACCTAACAGAAGCAGAAAGTATTAAGAAGAGGTGGCAAGAATACACAGAAGAACTGTACAAAAAAAGATCTTCATGACCCAGATAATCACGGTGGTGTGATCACTCACCTAGAGCCAGACATCCTGGAATGTGAAGTCAAGTGGGCCTTAGAAAGCATCACTAGGAGAAAAGCTAGTGGAGGTGATGGAATTCCAGTTGAGCTATTTGAAATCCTGAAAGATGATGCTGTGAAAGTGCTACACTCAATATGCCAGCAAATTTGGAAAACTCAGCAGTGGTCACAGGACAGGAAAAGGTCAGTTTTCATTTCAATTCCAAAGAAAGGCAATGCCAAAGAATGCTCAAACTAGTGCACAATTGCACTCATCTCACACCCTAGTAAAGTAATGCTCAAAATTCTCCAAGCCAGGCTTCAGCAATACGTGAACCGTGAACTTCCAAATGTTCAAGCTGGTTTTAGAAAAGGCAGAGGAACCAGAGATCAAATTGCTGACATCCGCTAGTTCATTGAAAAAGCAAGAGAGTTCCAGAAAAACATCTATTTCTGCTTTATTAACTATGCCAAAGCCTTCAGTTGTGTGGATCACAATAAACTGTGGAAAATTCTGAAAGAGATGGGAACACTAGACCACCTGACCTGCCTCTTCAGAAACCTGTATTCAGGTCAGGAAGCAAGAGTTAGAACTGAACGTGGAAAAACAGACTGGTTCCAAATTGGAAAAGGAGTACATCAAGGCTGTATATTGTCACCCTGCTAATTTATCTTACATGCAGAGTACATCATGAGAAATGCTGGACTGGAAGAAGCACAAGTTGGAATGAAGACTGCCAGGAGAAATATCAATAACCTCAGATAGGCAGATGACACCACCCTTAAGGCAGAAAGTGAAGAGGAACTAAAAAGCCTCTTGATGAAAGTTAAAGAGGAGAGTGAAAAAGTTGGCTTGAAGCTCAACATTCAGAAAACTAAGATCATGGTATCTGGTCCCATCACTTCATGGGAAATAGATGGGGAAACAGTGGAAACAGTGTCAGACTTTATTTTGGGGGCTCCAAAATCACTGCAGATGGTGATTGCAGCCATGAAATTAAAAGACGCTTACTCCTTGGCAGGAAAGTTTTGACCAACCTAGATAGCATATTAAAAAGCAGAGACGTTACTTTGCCAACAAAGGTCCGTCTAGTCAAGGCTATGCTTTTTCCAGTGGTCATGTATGGATGTGACAGTCGGACTGCGAAGAAAGCTGAATGCTGAGCACTAAAATATTGATACTTTTGAACTGTGGTGTTGGAGAAGACCCAACAGTCCCTTGGACTGCAAGGAGATCCAACCAGTCCATCCTAAAGGAGATCAGTCCTGGGTGTTCATTGGAAGGACTGATGCTGAAGCTGAAACTCCAGTACTTTGGCCACCTCATGCGAAGAGTTGACTCATTGGAACAGACTGTGATGCTGGCAGGGATAGGGGGCAGGAGGAGAAGAGGACGATAGAAGATGAGATGGCTGGGTGGCATCACTGACTCGATGGACATGGGTTTGAGTTAAATATGGGAGTTGGTGATGGACAGGGAGGCCTGGCCTGCTGAGATTCATGGGGTTTCAAAGAGTTGGACACGACTGAGCGACTGAACTGAACTGAACTGAAACCTGGGTCAGACTTTTGACTACCAGGACTATAAGATAATAAGCTCATGTTATTTGATACAGCAGTAAAGGAAAACTAATGTAAACATGATCTTTCTTATTCATCTGAATACCTTGATGCATTATTATAACAATCACACACACACACACACACACACACACACACACACACAAATCACATTTCCTTTCTCTTACTTTGTTATCCTCACTAGCTTATTCTAAGCCTCCACCTACTTGAGGTCTGCCTCATGCTGCATAATGCAGTCACCAAATGTATCTACCTTACACTCTGGTCTTAGTGCTTTTAAAGGCCAGTTTTGGGGAATCTCTACATCTATCTAGCCATCCTACTACATTCTCTTAGTCTCCACACTTCCTTACCATTCCCAAGGATCAATTCACATCTCTACAGTCTTCTCAAATGTATAAGAACTTCTATCTCATCCTCAGGCTCAACCACTCAGTATTTTTTATATTATTGAGAAAAAATCCCAAAAAGTAAATTCTACACACTCTTAGAATCCTAGCTGCACATTTAGAAGCTGCAGAGCTCATTGACTCTGTTACTATGACTGAACTCTCTCTCCTTCTGATAGAAGCCAGTTCTTCCCCTTGAACACTAGATCCCAGCCACTGTTACCACTCAAAGTCATTGCTTCACCTTTGTTGTCAATTCTCCTCTTCTCTTTGATCATCTCCATCAGGCAGAAATCTTACTGAATTACTCTTTTTAAGTAAAACCCTCTTTTGACTTCACATTTAGCTCCCACCCAGTTTCTAGGCAATATATGATAGATATGAATATAGATTTCATATACTTGATATTATTGCATATAATTGACCTTTCTCCCATTCCTGAACCACTGTTTCCCCTGGGACTGTCTCTAAGATATCACTATCCGTTTATTCTTCTTTCATATCACCGGTGGTTTGACAGCTGCCTCTTAGTCCTTTTGCTGATTTCCTTTGATTTTCCTGGCTCTAAATTTTAGCATGCCTCAGAGTAATATTTGTACAGCTACTATGGGGAATAGTATAAAAGTTCCTTACAAAACTAAAAATAAAACTACCATATGATCCAGCAATGCCTCTTTTAGGCATATATCTAGAGAAAACCATAATCTGAAAGGATGCACACATCCTGATGCTCATTCCAATACTATTTACAATAGCCAGGACATGGAAGCAACCTAAATGTCCATCAACAGAGAAATGTAAAAAGAAGATGTGGTGTGTGTACATATATATACATATATATGTATATATTGTCTTACTGAGAGATGTCTTACTGAGTAAAGTAAGTCAGACAGGGAAAGATAAGTATCATATGCTATCACTTAAATGTAGAATCTTTAAAAATTGTAAAACTGAATTTATCTACAAAACAGAAATAAACTTACAGATATATAAAACAAACTTATGGTTAGCACGGGAAAAAGGGGGGGGGGGAGGGACAAATTGGGATTGACGTATACACACTGCTATATATTGTTGCTGTTCAGTCGCTCAGCTGTGTCTGACTCTTTGCAATCCTATAATAGATAACTAATAAGGACCTACCATATAGCACAGAAAACTCAACTCAATTTTCTATAATCGCCTATATGGGGAAATAATATAAAGAAGAGTGGATATATGTACATGTATAACTGAAGCAGTCCTAAAATGGTGGAGGAATAGGATGGGAAGACCACTTTCTCCCCTACAAATTCATTGAAATATAATTTGAACACTGAGCAAATTCCACAAAACAATTTCTGAACCCTGGTGGAGGACACCAGGCACCCAGAAAGGCAGCCAATTGTTTTCAAGAGGAGGGAGGAAAACATATAAAAGATAAAAAGAGAGACAAAAGAGTTAGGGACTGAGACCTGTCCCAGGGAGGGAGTCAGGAAGGAGGAGAAGTTTCCAAACACCAGGAAACCCTCTCATGAGCGGATCTGTGGGGAGTTTTGGAATCTCAGAGGGCAACATAACTGGAAGGAAAAAATAGATAAAACCCACAGATTACCTGCCTAACCGCAACTCCCAGCAGAGAAGTAGCCCAGATGCTCACGTCTGCCACCAGCAAGTGCGGGCTGAACAGGGAGGCGCGGGCTGCATTGCTTAGGGTAAGGACCGGGCCTGAATGCCCCATGGACAATCTGAGGGAGCTAACCTGAGATAGCAACCCAAACTGTGGGACAGCCAGAGAGAAAATAAAAGAGAGAGAGAGAGAGAGAGAACTTTCTTGTGAAGAGCTCTAACCTGAGGCATTGCTGGGCGTGCTCACAGAATAAAGGACTGAGCAAATACCAGAGAAGAGGTAGCCAGCTGCAGACTGGCCCATATCCTGCCAGAGGTAGAGAGGTGGATGGGCGACAGACAGAGCCAGCAAGGGGCAATCTCTGCCCCAGAGATGGTATCCTCTACCAAACTGTGAGCAGACTCCCAGTTGCTAATCAAGTCTTCCTGGAATCCTGGACAGTTGACATCCACCAGGAGGGTCTCAGTCAGAGATCAGCTCCCCAGAGGAGACACACAGCTCGCCTGAGACAGCGCTCGCGCTGCGCACCCAGGAAACAGCGGCTGCAACCAGGGAGGTGGTAAGACACGCCGCCCCAGCTGGCGAGAATGCACTCGCCAAGTGCCTGGCCGCCTGTGCTGCTCGGACCTGGGAGGGGCACAAAATACAGGCCCAACCAAGCCTGTGCCTTAGTGGAGTACCCGAGAGCCTGAATCCGAGCCACTTAGACCTGGGAAGTGTGCACAACCCAGGGCCCGCTTTAGACACTTCCCCTGCAGAGCAACCTGGAGCTTACGCAGTGTAGACCTGGACAGCACACACGCCTTGAGCGGGGGCAAAACAGTGTGGCCCAGACACTGCGAGCACGCCCCACACGTGCCAGGGATACTTGCTTGCAGTGATCCTCCCTCCCCACAGCGCGACTGAACAAGTGAGCCTCAATAAGTGACCACCTCCGCCCCCTGGTGTCAGGGCAGAGATTGGACCCTGAAGGGACTCGCAAACAGAAGCCAAAATAAACAGAGGGAACCGCTTTGGTAGTGACAGGTGCGGAGAGATTAAAACCCTGTAGCTAGCACCAACTACATTGGAAGGGGCCCTATAGACCTCAGGAAGAAGTATAAGCTGGAATAAGAAACTACCTGAAGATGAACTGACTCTACACTGCCCGCAACAGCTCCAGAGAAATTTCTACATATATTTTATTATTGTCATTTTTTAAATTTAATTTTTTTATATTTAAGTCCTTTATTACTCTTTTAATTTTTATTTTATAACCTACTATTACCTTGCCAAAAAAAGATCCTATTTTTAAAGCAAATTTCATATATATTTTTTATAATTTTTGTGATTTTGTTTTGCTTTTTAATATTGTATTTTTGAGAGTCTAACCTCTACTTTAGATTTTTAAGCTTTGCTTTTTGGTATTTGTTATCAATTTTGTGCCTTTAAGAATGGAATCTTCAGTACCCATTTTTACTTAGGAGTGTGATTACTGGCTTGATTGCCCTCTCCCCCTTTTGACTCTCCTTTTTCTCCCACAGGTCATCTCTATCTCCTCCCTCCCCCTTCTCTTCTCTACCCAGTGTTGTGAATCGCTGGGTGTTCTGGGCTTTGGAGAACACTTAGGGAACTGACTACTGGCTAGACCTGTCTCTCTCCTTTTGGCTCCCCCTATTCTCTTCCTGCTAACCTCTATCTCCTTCCTCCCTCTTCTTTTCTCTATGTAGCTCTGTGAACCTTTCCGGGAGCTCCAGGCTGTGGAGAGCACAAAGGGAATTGATTACTGCCTACAGTGTCTCTCCTCTTTTGATTCCCCCTCTTTTCTTCCTGGTCACCTCTATCTCCCTCCTCCCTCTTCTCTTATTCATGTAACTCTGTGAACCTCTCTGGGTGTCCCTTACCATGGAGAATCTTTTCTCCATTAACCTAGATATTTTATCATCAGTGCAGCATGGATGGAGAAGGCTTGAGGCTACTGTATGAATAAGGCTGAAAACCAGAGGCAGGAGGCTTAAACCCAAAACTTGAGAACACCAGAAAACTCCTGACTCCAGGGAACATTAATCGACAAGAGCTCATCCAAAATCCTCCATACCTACACTGAAACCAAGCTCTACCTAAGAGCCAAAAAGTTCCAGAGCAAGACATACCTTGCAAATCCTCTAGCAACACAGGAATATAGCCCTGAGCGTCAATACACAGGCTGCCCAAAGTCACACCAAACCCATAAACATCTCAAAACTCACTGCTGGACACTTCATTGCATTCCAGAGAGAAGAAATCCAGCTCCACCCACCAGAACACTGACACAAGCTTCTCTAACCAGGAAACCTTGACAAGTCACTTGTCCAACCCCACCCACAGGGCGGAACCTCCACAATAAAGAGGAACCACAAATTTCCAGCATACAGAAATGCCACCCCAAACACAGCAATCTAAACAAGATGAAAAGGCAGAGAAATATTCAGCAAGTAAAGGAACATGATAAATGTCCACAAAACCAAACAAAAGAGGAGGAGATAAAGAGTCTTTCTGAAAAATAATTCAGAATAATAATAGTAAAAATGATCCAAAATCTTGAAAACAAAATGGAGTTACAGATAAATATTCTGGAGACAATGATTGATAAGATGCAAGGGATGTTTAACAAGGACCTAGAAGAAGAAAAAAAAGAGTCAATCAATAATGAATAATGCAATAACAGATCAAAAACACTCTAGAGGGAACCAAAAGTAGAATAACTGAGGTTGAAGATAGGATAAGTGAGGTGGAAGATAGAATGGTGGAAATAAATGAAGCAGAGAGGAAAAAAAAAAGAATTAAAAGAAATAAGGACAACCTCAGAGACCTCTGGGACAATGTTAAATATACCAACATTCAAATCATAGGAGTTTCAGAAGAAGAAGACAAAAATTAAGGCCATGAGAAAATATTTGAGGAGGTAATAGTTGAAAACTTCCCTAAAATGGGGGAGGAAATAGTCACACAAATCCAAGAAACCCAGAGAGTCCCAAACAGGATAAAACCAAGGTGAAACATCCCAAGGCAAATATTAATCAAATTAACAAAGATCAAACACAAAGAAAATATTTAAAAGCAGCAAGGGAAAAACAACAAATAACACACAAGGGGATTCCCATAAGGATAACAGTTGATCCTTCAATAGAGGTTCTTCAGGCCAGAAGAGAATGGCAGGACATACTTAAAGTGATGAAAGAAAAAAACCTACAACCCAGATTGCTGTACCCAGCTAGTATCTCATTCAAATAGGAAGGAGAAATCAAAAGCTTTTTAGACAAGCAAAAGCTCAGAGAAGTCAGCAACACCAATTCAGCTCTTCAACAAATGCTGAAGGATAGACAGGAAACACAGAAAAGGTTTATAAACTCGAATTCAAAATAACAAAGTAAATGGCAACATGATTATACTTGTCAATAATTACCATAAATGAGTTGCATGCCCCAACCAGAAGACAAAGACTGGCTGAAGGGATACAAAAACAAGACCCCTATATATACTGCCGACAAGAGAAACACCTCAAAACAAGGGACACATACAGACTGAAAGTGAAGGCCTGGAAAAAGATATTTCACATAAATGGAGACCAAAAGAAAGCAGGAGTAGCAATACTCATATCAAGTAAAATAGACTTTTAAATAAAGGCCATGAAAAGAAACAAAAAAGGACACTACATAATGATCAAAGGATCAATCCAAGAAAAAGATAAAACAATTATAACTATATATGCACCCAACATAGGAGCCCCGCAATATGTAAGGCAAGTGCTAACATGTATGCAAGGGGAAATTAACAGTAATACAATAATAGTGGGTGACTTTAATACCCCACTCACACCTATCGATAGATCAACTAAACAGAAAATTAGCAAGGAAACACAAACTTTAAATGATACAATGGACCAGTTAGACCTAATTGATATCTATAGGACATTTCACCCCAAAACAACGACTTTCACCTTATTCTCAAGTGCACATGGAAACTTCTCCAGGATAGATCATATCCTGGACTATAAATCTAGCCTTGGTAAATTTACAAAAAAAAAAAAAGAAAAAGACAAAAGAAATCATTCCAAGCATCTTTTCTGATCACAATGCAGTAATATTATATGCCAGCTACAGGAAAAAAATAATAATAATAAAAATACAAGTATACAGAGGCTAAACAACATGCTTCTGAATAACCAACAAATCACAGAAGAAATAAAAAAAGAGATCAAAATATGCATAGAAACGAATGAAAAGGTATTTTTCAGAGAACTAGAACAATTATGGTACTCTCTTACACTGTTGGTGGGAATGCAAACTAGTACAGCCACTACGGAGAACAGTGTAGAGATTCCCTAAAAAACTGGAAATAGAACAGCCATATGACCCAGCAATCCCACTACTATCATACACACCGAGGAAACCAGATCTGAAAGAGACACGTGCACCCAATGTTCATCGCAGCACTGTTTATAATAGCCAGGACATGGAAGCAACCTAGATGCCCATCAGTAGACTAATGGATAAGGAAGCTGTGGTACATATACACCATGGAATATTACTCAGCCATTAAAAAGAATGCATCTGAATCAGTTCTAATGAGGTGCATTAAACTGGAGCCCATTATACAGAGTGAAGTAAGTCACAAAGGAAAACACCAATGCAGTATACTAAAGCATATATATATGGAATTTAGAAAGATTTAGAAAGATGGTAATGATGACCCTACATGCGAGACAGCAAAAGAGACACTGATGTAAAGAACAGTCTTTTCGACTCTGTGGAAGAAGGCGAGGGTGGGATGATTTGAGAAGGTAGCATTGAAACGTGTATATTATCATATGTGAAGTGGATCATTGGTCCAGGTTCGATGCATGACACAGGGTGCTCAATGCTGGTGAACTGGATGACCCTGGGGATGGAATGGGGAGGGAGGTGGGAGGGGGGTTCAGGATGGGGAACCCATGTGTGTCCGTGGATGATTCATGTTGATGTATGGTAAAAACCACCACAATATTGTGAAGTAATTAGCCTCCAATTTAATTAATTAAAAAAAGAAAACCAAAAAATGTATAATTGATTCCCTTTCCTATACACCTGAAACTAGAACAACATTGTAAATATACTATACTCCAATAAAAAGTTTAAAAAATAAAATAAGAAATGAAATTGGGGACATTATTATCAATTCTACAGGAATAAAGGGGATTATAAGGGTGAACTTATTATAAATGAACTACTGTCCATTAATGAATATTATGACCTAGATGAAATGGACAAATTCCTAGAAATACAAACCTACAAAGATTAAATCATGAATAAAAGTGTAAAACAAATATAAATAGATCTACAATTAGTAAGAACATTGAGTCAGCAAGAAATCTTCCCCCAAAAGAAAAGCCTTTAACCGAATGGCTTCACTGGTATGCGTGAGTTTTACCAAACAATTAAAGAATTACTTCCCAAACTTTTCAAAAAATTGGAGTACGAAACTCCTAGCTCATTCTATGAAATCAGTTTTATCCTAATACTGAAACCATACAAAGGCACTACAGAAAAAACAAGATAAAATAAAACATAGGCCAAATGTTTCCTAGGGGTAGTAATATAAAAATTATTATCAAAGTACTATCAAACCAAACTCAGCAACATGATAAAAGGACTGCATTTCATAAGATAAAATTTATAATTTCCCATCTCAGAACATGGGAACTTCCTGTTCCCTCTCTCTAGTATTTCCCCCGATTATCCTCCTTTCACTTAACCTACCTTTAATTCTCCATTGTGTTTTATATTATCTGACAAAGAATGTATTTATTTGTGAACTTAACTACTTCTGTCTTTTACCACTAGGTTATAAACTTTATTTACTGATACATATTTTAGTTTCTATAACAGCACTTGGTACAGAGCAGGTACTCAATAATATGAGCTGACTGGATAATTGAAAAATTAATAAATAAAACTTTTACTGTATGTAGTTTTCATTTCCCCATGCATTTTAACATCATTAAGGATTTTTTTTTTCTGGCTTGCTTAAGGAAGATTGACTAAGCTTTCTTTCATAGGTTAGCATCGTTATTACTCATATAACAGAACACGATTAAAATACTTCGCACCTCTTATTCCTCCAAGTTATTTTATTTCTCTTTGCATTATTTATTAACTTTTCATCTAATTAAAAATTATAGTTATTTTGAAAATGTTCTTTATTCAAGCACTTGTGTCACTGTTTCCCTAGGGAAAAAATGACCAATATGCTGGACCAGGATACACAAAAAAGCACAGAGAGAACATTAGATTATGTATAAGGCTTTTTTCATTTTTTTTCCTGGGGCAGCAGGAAGAGTGTTGCAAGAAATCAGTATTTGGAATCATTTAGATCATTTTATTTGAGTGACTGCTACCTGAAAATTCACAGAGCAATAGATCTGCCAAATATAATCATGAGAAGAAAGGAAACATTTTTACCAGCATTATCCCAGGATAAAATTCAGTAGCATGACAGATTATTAGATAGAATAAGTGCTCTGTCAATCCTTAGTATACTGTTCAAGCAGCAAACAAACTTATGTGTCCCAAGTAAGGCAATTGAGGGCTTCACCTATGGTTCAGTGAGTAAAGAATATGCCTACAATACAGGAGATGTAGGAGACTAGGGTTTGATCTCTGGGTTGGGAAGATACCCTAGAGAAGGAAATGGCAACCCACTCCAGTGTTCTTACCTGAAAAATCCCATGGATGGCATAGCCTGGTGGGCTACAGTCCATGGGGTCTCAAAGAGTCAGACATGACTAAGCAACAGAGTACACACACAAGGCAATTGAGCCTGCAAGAATACGTCTAATATATGTTTGCTTTGTTTTGTAGATTGCTCATCAATCAAAAGCCACTGTGCTTGGTTTTAACTGATGTAACCAGCACCATTTTATGTCTCTACATTTTTTAATCTTGGCAAAATGAAATGATTGATTTGTAAAAGTCTTAGTTTCTCTTTCATCTTTTAATGAATATGTTGTAAGTATTGAATAAAATAGAAGCAAATGCTGAAATAGAAGATGAACAAGTCCTAGAAAATTGCCAAAAGTATTCCCTCTTAACAAGTAACTCATATTGAGCCAAATATAGGAAAAAAACAATTAACTTGAGTAGCCATATTATTTTATCATCTGTGGTGTGATAGTTAAAGAGTATTATTAACAAAGAAAAAATGTTCAGAAAAAGTATGAGTTTGAAGACAGAGCACTGCTCTGTAAAGGGCTAAACAGTTTGAATTACAACCTGTTTCTCTTTGCTCCTTGTGTCTGATTTTGATCTAATTTGTGAAGTATAATGGTGCTTTTTTTTTATTATACAGCTAGAAACATTTTCACAAAGCATTTACTGCAACCCTAGAAAATATTTGTTTCTGTAATCCTTGTTTGATCATTCCGATGCCATTTATGGGAGAATGATGTATAAACATAAAATTACACCTAAGCCTCAAGAACCAAATTATCAGTGATACTGTGATTTATTGTATTCTTTGCATCATGAATGATTCCACCAATATGAAATGTCAGAGGACACTTGACTGATTTTTGTATGGTAGAATAATGCATTTATCTCTTATTCATCTACAAGTGAAAACTCTGTGGATCAAAAAACTTTATTCTTTGCCAAGTATGTCAATTGATTGAGTGAAGTGAAAAGTGAAAAGCATTAGTTGCTCAGTTGTATCCAAATCTTTGTGACCACATGGACTGTAGCCAGCCTCTCCTGTCCATGGAATTCTCCAGGCAAGAATACTGAACTGGAGTGGGTAGCCATTCCATTCTCCTGGGGATCTCCAACCCAGGGATCGAACATGAAGAGTTGATTTACAATATTATGTTAACTTCAGATGTCTAGCATAGTGATCCAGTATTTTACAAGTAATACTCCATTAAAATTGTTATAAAATAACAGCTATAATTTTATGTGCTGTACAATATATCCTTATTGCTTGTTTATTTTATATATAGTAGTGTGTATCTTAATCCCATACACTTATCTTATCCCTCCCCACTTCTCTCCCCCACTCATAACCACTAGTGTGTTTTCTATATCTGTGAGTCTGTTTTGCTATATATATTTGCTTTAATTTTTTAGGTTACATGTAAGTGACCTCATACAATATTTGTCTCACTATAACTGATTTCACTAAGCATAATATTCTCTCTGTCCACACATGTTGCTGCAAATGGCAGCATTTCATTCCTTTTTTTTAAAATAGCTGAGCAATATTTCATTGTATATAAACATCATTTTTTTCTTTATCCAATCATCCACTGATTGAAACTTGGATTGCATCAATATCTGACTATTGTAAATAGTTATCCTATGAACACTGGGGGAGTTTTTTTTTTTTAATTAGAGTTTTTGTTTTTCTTGAATATATAACCAGGATCGGAACTACTAGATCATATAGTAGCTTTGGGGCTTTCCAGATGGTGCTACTGGTTAAGAACCTGCCTGACAATGCAGGTGGACATAAGAGAAACAGGTTAGATTCCAGGTTGGGAAGATACCCCAGAGTAGGGCGTGGCAACCCACTCTAGAATTCTTGCCTGGAGAATCCAATGGACAGAAGAGCCCAGCAAGCTGCAGTCCACGGGGTTGCACAAGCTGGACATGACTGAAGTGTCTTAGCACACACACGCATGGTAGTTCTATTTTTAGTTTATTGAGGAATCTCCATACTATTTTCCACAGTGACTGCAAGAACTTGCATTCCCATTAGCAGTGTATAAGGGTTCATTTTTCTCCACATCCTCGCTAACATTTGTTATTTATAGACTTTTTAATTAATACCATTCTGACAGGTGTGAAATAACTCATTGTGGTTTTGATTTGTATTTCTGTAATAATTACAGACGAGTATCTTCTCATGTATCTACTGGCCATCTATAGATCTTTGGGGAAAAAGTCTATTCTGGTCTTCAGCAAGCCATCACCTTGGAATAGGCTGGAGCTGGAGATGGTGGGGCTAGAGATGATGCTGGGTGTGAGGTGGGCCTTACCATCTGCTCAGTGGTGATAACTGTACTATCTAGGGGGAGGGAAATCCAATCCTAAGTTGCTGGAGCAGAATCTCTGAGCGTCAAGCCTGAGTTGGTTCTGTTCCACTTAATTGTGTCTTTGTTCCTCCTCCAGCATGGGAGTCATTGGCCTAGAACAGAGTAGTGCTGAAACGAGGTGGGGCCCACGCAAGACCTGGGATCATGTTGGCTGCAGACAGGGGTTCAAGCTATCTCCAATGAGCTGCCTAAGCAGGCACCCACAATTTTTTCCTGCACTCTGTTCAGGTGCATGTCCTCTTTGTCCTCACAGCCAATCAATGCCCCAACGTATGCTTCCAATTAGCCATTTTTAAAATGAATACTTATTATATATTGTAACATATTATATTGAAAAAAAAAAAGTCGATGATTTTAGATTTCGAAATATATTTTTAAGGCAATTTGGTTAAATTGCTTGGACTTCCCTTCATTTATTTCCAAATGAGTATAGTAATACCTTCATAGGTTTTCTAAACTTCTCAAATCAGATAATAAATTTGAAACTCTTTGGAAATTGTTAAAGGTAAAATATTACTTTTAAATTCAGAAGAGCTCCATTTGTGTCACGGCTGGCTCATCCTGAGTAAGTCATTTAATCTCTTAGGAGCTATAAAATGGAGAGTTTAGTTGATGATTACTAAGGTCACTTTAAAAAATTATCGGCCTATGAATCTAAGATCAAGTCACTATAAAATTCAAGTAATTATGATAATGCAGAACATCTGTATTGTCAGCAACTGTCTTATTTTAAAAGTAAGTATTTTATACTGTGGTATTCTCAGACAAAACATAATGAATTGGTCTGTTTGTGGTTGTTAAGTCATGAGTTCCAATTTTTCTTCATACAGTGCCTTAGAAACTCCAGTCTTTCATAACTCAAATCACCATGTCTTCAGTTTCAAAAAATATTACTTATTTCTCCAAACAGCCACAAACTGGCTTTTCCCTCCTATATAATATTAATCTCTGAGTTTCAAAAATATATAGGATATGTGAAGAGCAGAGCACAATTCAGTTTGGTGTTTTTTCTTGAAAATCGCATCTCCAGAAGGCAGTGCTTCCAGGAATGGTAGCACACTGTCAGCTCATTTGTGTTGCCAATGCCGCCACCTCGTTCCCAGAAGAGCATCTGTGGATTTTTGGAGAGAATGCTATACTTCTGGGAATGGTGCCCAGAACATGTAAGCTTCTGTGTCATTTTAGAAAGTCAGAGAGGGGACAATAAAATCTTCATTTGCTGCATTCTTTTATGTGCAGTCATCAGTCTTAGGGCTAACAGCTGCAACAGCCATATATTTTTACTTGTGGATTTTAAAAAGGAAAAGAACTTATTTATTTCTTTTTGGCCATGCTAGGTCTTCATTGCTGCATGGGCTTTTTCCCTAGTTGTGGCGAGAGGGGTCTACTCTCTAGTTGCAGTGTGCAGGGCTCTCACTGTGGTGGCTTCTCTGACTCTGGAGCACGATGTTGTGGTAGTTTTAGATGGATAATGAAGGCGAGCAGCCACACATATACATTTATCCATTCTCCCCCAAATTGCCCTGCCATCCAGGGGGCCACACGACATTAAGCAGAGTTCCCTGGGCTGTACAGTAAGGCCTTGTTGGCTATCCATTTTAATATAGCAGAGTGTACTTGCCTATCCCAAGTGTTAGTTGCTTAGTCATGTCCGACTTTTTGTGAAACCATGGACTATAGCCCCCCAGGCTTCTCTGTCCATGGAATTCTCCAGGCAAGAATATGGGAGTGTGTAGACATTCCCTTCTTCAGGGGAGCTTCCTGACCCAGGCATTGAACCCAGGTCTCCTGCACTGCAGGCAGGTTCTCTGATGTCTGAGCCACCAGCTGCACTGCTGACCAACTTCCTAACTATCTCTTTCCCCATTTCCCCCCTGGCAAGAGTAAGCTCTTTCTCTGTTTACAAAACAAATTTAAGATTTAAAGAATGTTTTGCTGCTTTATGGGCTTCTCTTGTAATTCAGCTGGTAAAGAATCCACCTGCCAAGTGGGATACCTGGGTTCAATCCCTGCATTGGGAAGATCCCCTGGAGAAGGGAAAGACTACCCATTCCAGTATTCTGGCCTGGAGAATTCTGTGGACTAAGTCCAGGGGGTCGCAAGGAGTCAGACACAACTAAGTGACTTTCACATTGACTTTTTTTCACTTTATTGCTTTAGGGATTAACAAAAGTAAAGTAGTGACACAGTAAAGCAATCTGCTTACCATGACCAGGTAAGTTACAGATCCAGTGCTCAGAAATTCCGGAAAGTCTTAAGTCTTTAAAAGAGAATATTTTATCTTTATGGTTTATAAGTATGGATAATAGAATGATATAATTTGGTGGTATAGATTTTCATGTACTGATTGACATGAATGTTATCTTTTTTTCACTGTAGTACTCGAACACCATTTCAAGAAGTTAATATTAAGCCTATCAGTCATATATAGATAAAATAAGTGTGATTTGGAATTGGTTCTGTTTTCTGTTTTAGTTTAACTATATAGTATATACTTGTGCTGATTTCTTCTATATTAAACCACCTTGGTTTAATGCAAGAGCTTACCCCTTGGAAGGAAAGTTATGACCAGCATATACAATATGTCAAAAAGCAGAGACATTGCTTTCCCAACAAAGGTCCTTCTAGTTAAGGCTATGGTTTTTCCAGTGGTCATGTATGGATGTCAGTGTTGGACTATAAAGAAAGCTGAGCACTGAAGAATTGATGCTTTTGAACTGTGGTGTTGGAGAAGACTCTTGAGATTCCCTTGGACTGCAAGGAGATCCAACCAGTCCATCCTAAAGGAGATCAGTCCTGGGTGTTCATTGGAAGGACTGATTCTGAAGCTGAAACGCCAATATTTTGGCCACCTGATGCGAAGAGCTGGCTCAATATTTCCCTGATGCTGGGAAATATTGAAGGGGGGAGGAGAAGGAGATGACAGAGGATGAGATGTTGGGGCATCACCAAATCAACAGACCTGAGTTTAAGTAAACTCCGGGAGTTGGTGATGGGCAAGGAGGTCTGGTGTGCTGCAGTCCGTGGGGTCGCAAAGAGTCAGACATGACTGAGTGACTGAACTGAACTGAACTGAAACCATCTTGGTTTAATACAAAAGCAGGAAGTCAAGAGATACCTGAAGTAACAGGCAAATTTGACTTTGGAGTACAGAATGAAGTAGGGCAAAGGCTAATAGAGTTTTGCCAAGAGAATGCACTGGTCATAGCAAACACCCTCTCCCAACAACACAAGAGAAGACTCTACCCATGGACATCACCAGATGGTCAATACTGAAATCAGATTCATTATATTCTTTGCAGCCAAAGACAGAGAAACTCTATACAGTCAGAAAAAACAAGACTGGGAGATTACTGTGGCTCGGATCCTGACCTCCTTGCTGCCAAATTCAGATTTAAATTGAAGAAAGTATTGAAACCACTACACCATTCAGGTATGACCTAAATCAAATCTCTTGTGATTAAACAGTGGAAGTAGAAATAGATTCAACAGATCAGATCTTATAGACAGACTGCCTGATGAACTATGGATGGAGGTTCGTGACACTGTACAAGAGGCAGGGATCAAGACCATCCCCATGAAAAAGAAATGCAAAAAGTCAACGTGGATGTCTTAGGAGGGCTTACAAATAGCTGTGAAAAGAAGAGAAGCTAAACACAAAGGAGAAAAGGAAAGATATACCCATTTGAATGCAGAGTTTCAAAGAATAGCAAGGAGAGATAAGAAAGACTTCCTTAGTGATCAGTGCAAAGAAATAGAGGAAAACAATAGGATGGGAAAGACTAGAGATCTCTTCAAGAAAATTAGACATACCAGGGGAAATTTTCATGCAAAGATGGGCACAATAAAGGACAGAAATTGTATGGACCTAACAGAAGCAGAAGATATTAAGAAGATGTGGCAAGAATATACAGAAGAACTATACAGAAACAATCTTCATGGCCCTGACAATTACAATGGTGTAATCATTCACTTAGAGCCAGACATCTTGGAATGCAAAATCAAGCAGGCCTTAGGAAGCGTCACTATGAATAAATCTAATGGAGGTGATAGAACTCCAGTTGAGCTATCTGAAATCCTAAAAGATGATGCTATGACAGTGCTGTACTCAACATGTCAGCAAATTTGAAAAACTCAACAGTAGCCACAGAATGGGAAAATATCAATTTTTATTTTAATCCCAAAGAAAGGCAATGCCAAAGAATGATCCAACTACCACACAATTACACTCATCTCACACACTAGCAAAATGATGCTCAAGATTCTCCAAGTTTGGCTTCAATAGTATATGAAACATGAACTTCCAGATGCTCAAGCTGGTTTTAGAAAAGGCAGAGGAAACAGAGATCAAATTGCCAACATCTGTTGGATTATCAAAAAACCAGAGAGTCCAAGAAAAACATATATTTCTGCCTTATTAACTATGACAAAGCCTATGACTGTGTGGATCACAATAAACTGTGGAAAATTCTGAAAGAGATGGGAATACCAGACCACCTGACCTGCCTCTTGAGAAACCTGTATACAGGTCAGGAAGCAACAGTTAGAACTGGACATGGAACAGCAGACTGGTTCCAAATAGGAAAAGGAGTACGTCAAGTCTGTATACTGTCACCCTGCTTATTTAACTTATATGCAGAGTACATCAAGAGAAACACTGGGCTGGATGAAGCACAAACTGGAATCAAGATTACTGGGAGAAATATCAATAACCTCAGATATGCAGATGACACCACCCTTATGGCAGAAAGTGAAGAGGAACTAAAGAGTCTCTTGATGAAAGTGAAAGAGGAGAGTGAAAAAGCTGGCTTAAAGCTCAACATTCAGAAAACTAAGATCATGGCATCTGGTCCCATCACTTTGGCAAATAGATGGGGAAATAATGGAAACAGTGAGATTTAATTTTGTGTGCTCCAAAATCACTGTAGATGGTGACTGCAGTCATGAAATTAAAAGACGCTTGCTCCTTGGAAGAAAAATCATGACCAACCTAGACAGCATATTATAAAACAGAGACATTACTTTGCCACCAAAGGTCCATATAGTTAAGGCTATGGCTTTCCCAGCAGTCATGTATGGATGTGAGAGTTGGACTACAAATAAAGCTGAGCGCCGAAGAATTGATGCTTTTGAACTGTGGTGTTGGAGAAGACTCTTGAGCATCCCTTGGCCTTCAAGGAGATCCAACCAATTCATCCCAATGGTAATCAGTCCTGAATATTCATTAGAAGGAATGATGATGAAGCTGAAGCTCCCAATATTTTGGCCACCTGATATGAAGAACTGACTTATTTGAAAGAGCCTGATGCTGGGAGAGATTGAAGGTGGGAGGAGAAGGGGATGACAGATGAGATGGTTGGATGGCATCACTGACTCAATGGACATGAGCTTGAATAAACTCCGGGAGTCAGTGATGGACAGGGAGACCTGGTGTGCTGCCGTCCATTGGTCAGCAAAGAGTCGGACATGACTGAATGACTGAACTGGACTGAAATTGACTGAAACCATTTTGGATTGGTGATTTTAAGAAGAGAGTTAATACATAGAAGTGGAAGTTATTTAAATATCAATGTTGTTTTTCAGTTGTTAAGTTTTGTCTGGTTCTTTGCAATCCTGTGAGCTGCAGCACACCAGGCTTCTCTGTCCTTCACTGTCTCCCTAAGTTTGCTGACTCAAACTCCCTGAGTTGAGTCAGTGATTCCCTTTAATCATCTCATTCTTGCCCTCCATGTTTCCAAGCATCAGGGTCTTTTCCAATCAATTGACTCTTTTCATCAAGTGGCCAAAGTATTACAGCTTCAAGTTAAGTATCAGTCCTTCCAGTAAATATTCAGGGTTGATTCCTTTCAGATTGACTGGTTTGATCTCCTTGCTGTCCAAGGGATTCTCAAGAGTCTTTTAGCACCACAGTTAGAAAGCATTAACTCTTTGGCGCTCAGCCTTCTTTATGGTCCAACTCTCACATCCATACATGACTACTGGAAAAACCATAGCTTTGATTATGTGGAAATTTGTTGGCAAAATGATACCTCTGCTTTTAAATATGTTGTGCATGATTGTCATAGCTTTTCTTCCAAGGAGCAAGCATCTTTTAATTTCATGGCTGCAGTCACCATCTGCATTGATTTTGGAACCCAAGAAAATAAAATCTGACACTCTTTCCAACTTTCCCCCATCTATTCACAATGAAATGATGGGATTGGATGCCATGATCTTCACTTTTTGAATGTAATATGGGGATTCAAGTAGTTGATATGATTAAAGTGCTTAAATAGTATCAGCCACATAGTATAGATATTAAATTATAGCTATTACTGCTCTACCTCTTGTACTACTATTATATTATTAGGTTTGATTGTGATAAAATCTGTATATATCTTAAGAGACACTTATAATCACTTATAACCTTAATTTTCTGTTTGTGTTGAAGTAACAGTTCCAGTGGAAGTATTGAAAATATCATGAAAATTATATGAAATTTAAATATTCATTGAAATGTAAACAATAAACTAATTCCTTTAAGTTTGGAGATATTCCCAAATTCTATGATATTATCTGACCACAAGCAGCATTGTAAAATATCCAAAGAATTAAACAATGTGGAAAGATATTCAAGCATTTTAGAGACTTGTTAACACTCTAATTTGATAAAAATGCTAATACTTTAGAATACTCATTTATCATGCTTTATTTACTTGTAAAGTTTATATTGCTGGAATAATCTGTAAATAAATTTATCATACCCACTGACAAAATGGCTTAAATAATAAGCAGGGACAAGCAAAGGAACTGGTTGGATGCTTCTGTCAAATTATAGAATTCATTGCAAAATAACAGATTTTCCTAAGAACATAAGGCATCAAATATTATCATGACTGTAATAAAATCTGTTTTCTTTCATTGCACATGGATAAGTCCTCTGGTGTTGTCATTTTAGTTAACATTTGGAGCTAAATACTGAGACCATGGAGAGCTTTAGTTCTACCAGTCTTGGCCAACTAACACAACTGGGACAGAGGTTTTAAAACTTATTAGTAAGTTCATCACATAGTCTGAAAGCAATTTATTGGGATAAGTAACAAGAGCACTAAAGTCACAGTAGGTACAAAATATGAACTTGTTCCACGTAATCAAACTCTGTCACAGTAAGTAATGGCCCATGTTTTGCACCCTTATCCTCCAACCCACACTAGAAGACTTAACAGGCATACATAAAGTTGTAGAAAGAAACATATCAAACACTGAAAAGAGAGGCCACTGAACTCTTGAAATGTTTTCTAAAATTTGTCTAGAATCAAGAAATTAAAACAAATTAGAGATTTTTTAACTAAAACTTGATTTACATTTTATGTTGAAACTGTCCTTTTTCTGCTGAGGTAAAAAGACAACATTAGCATATTCTTTAAGGTTAAAACATTGAATATGTGACCACTGTATTCACTAATAGGGACTGCTTTCACCTACTAGAATAAAAAAAACAAGAGAGTTCCAGAAAAACATCTGTTTCTGCTTTATTAACTATGCCAAAGCCTATGACTGTGTAGATCACAATAAACTGTGGAAAATTCTGAAAGAGATGGGAATACCAGACCACCTGACCTGCCTCTTCAGAAACCTGTATGCAGGTCAGGAAGCAACAGTTAGAACTGGACATGGAACAACAGACTGGTTCCAAATAGGAAAAGGAGTACTTCAAGGCTGTATATTGTCACCCTGCTTATTTAACTTATATGCAGAGTACATCATGAGAAATGCTGGGCTAGAGGAAGTACAAGCTGGAATCAAGATTGTTGGGAGATATATCAATAACCTCAGATATGCAGATGACACCACCTTTATGGCAGAAAGAGAAGAGGACCTAAAAAGCCTCTTGATAAAAGTGAAAGAGGAGAGTGAAAAAGCTGGCTTAAAGCTCAACATTCAGAAAACTAAGATCATGGTATCTGGTCCCATCACTTCATGGACAATAGATGGGGAAACAGTGGAAACAGTGTGAGACTATTTTGGGGGGGCCTCCAAAATCACTGCAGATGGTGATTGCAGCCATGAAATTAAAAGATGCTTACTCCTTGGAAGGAAAGTTATGACCAACCTAGATGGTATATTAAAAAGCAGAGATATCATTTTGCCAACAGAGGTCCATCTAGTCAAGGCTATGGTTTTTCCAGTGGTCATGAATGGATGTGAGAGTTGGACTGTGAAGAAAGCTGAGCAATGAAGAATTGATGCTTTTGAACTGTGGTGTTGGAGAAGACTCTTAAGAGTCCCTTGGACTGCAAGGAGATCCAACCAGTCCATCCTAAAGGAGACCAGTCCTGAGTGTTCATTGGAAGGACTGATGTTGAAGCTGAAACTTCAATACTTTGGCCACCTCATGCAAAGTGTTGACTCATTGGAAAAGATCCTGATGCTGGGAGGGATTGGGGGCAGGAGGAAAAGGGGACGACAGAGGGTGAGATGGCTGGATGGCATCACTGACTCAATGGACATGAGCTTGGGTAAACTCCGGGAGTTGGTGATGGACAGGGAGGCCTGGCGTCCTGCGATTCATGGGATCACAAAGAGTCGGACAAGACTGAGCGACTGAACTGACTGACTGATAGGTCTATCAGCCTAACAGGACAGTCTTATTCTTACAAAATACATTTATGTCAGTGTTACATATGCAAGAAAGACTGAATTCATTGATAGCAAAAGTGAAGTATCAACCATCAAGCCTTGATAATGGTATGTTAGATTATTTATGTGTTAGTATGCATTAGTTATAAATTCATTTGAAGTACTTGTTGAAAAGTATTTTGAATATTATAACGATGCTGCAAAAGTAAAATGTCTTCATTTATAACATCCTAAATTGAGCATCACATTTGTATTGCTATGAAATGATTTTGTCCCCTGGTATGGACAGAGGAGCCTGGTAGGCTATAGTCCACAGGGTTGCAGAGAGTCAGACATGCCTGAAGCAACTTAGCACACACACAATTCAAACATTATCAGATTACTTGACACCTTCAGAAGATTAGAATTTGAAGAACACCTCAGATGGTTTGTTGAAGCAAAAATTTGTGTTCAAAGATGTTCATCTTATTTTGATTAACAATGAATTCTGAGTTTCAGAATTTATCACAAAAAGTAACAAAATAATTTTTCTAGTTTCCCAATGTGTGTGTTTCAATTTAAGTATTTGAGATTGGTCAATATAAAAAGCAATGCATTTGTCCCATTAAATTATGCTTCATTTTAATGTTTAATTTAGTTTCAAGGACCCAAAACTTGATTGCTGAACAATGATAGATATTTCCATTCAACTTCTTTAAAAATTTTCAATCACATATTGTTTTATTGATTAAATTGATGGCTATTTTTGTTGACTTAAAATTTTTAACATTTAATAATATTTTGCTATAATGGTATTCATTATTACAATAGTGATAAAGCATATGTAATATTGTTGTGTTTTCAGTCACCCTTTCATGTCCAACTCTTTGCGACCTCATGGACTGCAGCTCACCAGGCCTCCCTATCCTTTACCATCTCCTGAAGTCTGCCCAAGTTCATATCCATTACAATCAGTCAGCTGTTTGCATCAGAAACCCAAAATACTGGAGTTTCAGCTTCAGCATCAGTCCTTCCAAGGAGTATTCAGATTTGATTTCCCTTAAGATTTACTGATTTGATCTCCTTGCTGTCCAAGGGACTTTCAGGACTCTTCTCCAGCACCACAGTTTAAAGGCATCAATTCTTTGGTGCTCTGCTTCTTTACAGTCCAACTCTCACAACAGTAGGTAACCACTGGGAAGACCATAGCCTTGACTGTTTGGACCTTTGTTGGCAGAGTAATATCTCTGCTTTTCAACACACTGTCTAGGTTTGTCATAGTTTTCTTGCTGAGAAGCAGTGTCTTCTGATTTCATAGCTGCAGTCACCATCGGCCATGATTTTAGAGCCCAAGAAGAGGAAATCTATCACTGCTTCCATCTTTTCCCTTCTATTTGCCATGAAGCAATGAGGCCAGATGCCATGATCTTAGATTTTTTGATAATATATTTTGGGGCAAAAATAATGCCAAATACTAAGTAATAACAGTAAAGTTATAAAGACAGCAGAAAAATCGAGATTTCATGTAAATCACTTAATTTTAGGAAATACTAACTTCAACAGAAAAGTCTTATTGAGATACAGAAGAGTAAATCTTTCTTGACTTTTAATCCATTGGAAGATATGACTGAGTGTCCTTGATGAAACTCTGGTATAGTATCTATCAAATAGATAAAAATTCTGGATAATTAAGTTTATATAGGTTTACTCTAAAGTTTGTCATCAGATATAAAGAATCTTTTGTGAGAATGATCAGTTTTCTGGATCAAATTGTAGGTTCATGAATTTTTGATTCTCATTTGTTGGAGACTTTATTTATCTGCATAAAAATAATCAGCATTGTGGTTAGTGAAGTAAATCTACAGCTATTGTTGATAAAAATATGTGCAAAGCTTTAAAAATGAATTTTATTTGTAATTCTCATGCCATTTTGGGGGTGTTGTATTCTTTGGAAAGAATATATGTATCTATATATAGTCTTTAAATATATATATATGTTCAAGAACCTGACAGAATTTCCTTAGAAACTTAGAAATATTTCCAGTTCATAGAAACAATTGTTCCAATTTGGTTTGGGTACTAGACAGATTTCATTAGTCAACCTACACACTCAAAATACATGCCACATCTGGCATCCAATGTCAGCACAGACTATGTCAATAAAAGTGACACTCCAGAGTGCGGCCACTTCTTGGCACTCCAGCCATGATCTTGGTGCTTCAATAAAAAGACAACACTTAAATTACTCAACTTTCCTCGGGAAGAGAACATTACCCAGAGAGGGAGTTAGAGCTAAAAATGAATATGAAGAAATATATTTCAATATCTGAAAGAAGAGAAATATGTACAGAACCAAGTGGTCAATCTCTCTTTGCTGCAATACCTACCATTATCTGATCATCGGTTATGGGAAGATAGTGACCCCAGTCACTCAAGATTATTTCACCTCCTTTCCTCTAAATAAACTCTCAGGCAGTATCTCATATCTCAAGCATTTGTCTCAAAGATAGATTGGCTTTGCAGACTTCACTGGCACTCTGATTTGCAAGACATTCATAAGGACAAAAAGAAGTGATTCTGGCTTTCTAGCTGAGGAAATTCAGATACCCAAGCAGCTAAGTGCTCCCAAATCTGATCACACATTAGTTTCTCTTCACTGACACCACAATCTCAAGTCTCATCATTCATTGCCTGGGGGTCAGTGATTTAACAGTATCTGCTATTATTTCTTTTGGTGGGATTTACCTGCCTACAACTCACAGAGTATTAACATCCACAAACCTGGAATATTAAAGCCAAAAAGGACTTCATGAATTATTTATTTCAATTTTAGGACAGTGAAATTACAACTCAAAAATGTTAAGTACTTTTTCTGATATTGTGATAGTCAGTATCATAGGTAGCTCTAAAACCCAGGTCTTATAATTACCCAATGTTTACCCACTCTCAAAAGGTTTAGTTTTTATTTACACCAGAAACCTGGCCGTATATTTTACTACATAACTAGTTAGGGCTATGACATTATGTTTATTGAAGACTGAACATTAGCAAAAGAGGCACCTAAGTGCTTGGTGTTGGAGAAGATGCAGACTGCACATGCATTTGGAAAGCTAATTGCCAGTATTCTGGTCTTTGTGCTGTGCTGAGTCACGACAGTTGTGTCCAACTCTGTGCGGCCCTGTGGATTGTGGCCCACCAGGTTCCTCGGTCCATGGGATTCTCCAGGCAAGAATCCTGGAGTGGGCTGCCATGCCCTCCTTCAGGGGATTTTCCCAGCCCAGGGACTGAACCCAAATCTCTCTCCTGCAATGGTAAGTGGGTTCTTTACCAGTGCCACCCAGGAAGCCCACTCTGGTCTTTACTATGTACCAAACTTGGTGACAAGTGATTGACATATGACAGCTTAAAGAGTAGCTGATGGAAGTGACACAAAGGGAGGAGCGTGCAGTGAATACTCAGTATGTGCCAGATGTTATGTATCCCCAGAACTCATTTTATAAGGTCAACACTGCTAAATATAAAAGCTACCATATTTTGGAGTGAATTGTACTAAATGTTAGTCACTTTAAAAATAAGGTCATCTGATTTCCATAAACTTCCCTGGTTTCATTCCCAGAAATACATTATATATATGAAAAATAAGACTGGGAAGTTTTAACATTGGTCTGCTGTCCAAGTTCAGTTCCTTAGCAATATACCACACATGTGCCGTATACTCTCAGTATACATTTATTTTCGTGGCTGTAAAGCTCATTTTCTCATTCTCTTCAAAATGTCTCAGCACTCAGTTTCCCTCTACCTGAAATGTCATTCCTGACATCTTTCTCAGTTTCCCACCATCTCTTTCTCCCACTAGACTAAGAACACAATAAATTTGGAATTTTCTTTCACATCCATGTCAGAATTTAGCAAAGTATTAAACATAGATGAAGTACTCTCAACATTTTTCTAATAACAAATAACATTCTTCCACTTTTGGGCCTGGTGAACACTCTGGTGAATAATAACAAATATCAATTAAGATACTTCTATTTACAGTCAGCTGGACCTAGTTATTCAGGAAGAATTTTCTCACAGAAAATTAATATTGGTATTACCAAATCCGCCCATATGTATTTTGGACCTTGTACATCAGTTAGCTTTGACCTTATTTATAGAGGGAAAATTATACCTTGGAAAAGTTCTGTATTAGTCAGGGTTCCTCAGAGAAATAAGACCAATGAGTTATGTGTATATTTACACTAATAATTGTATTTTAAGGACTTGACTCACATGATTGCCTGTTGGAAAAAGACAAGAGGTGATGTTGCAGTCTTAAAGTCCATAGGGCAATTCAGAAGACTGAAAACTCAGACAAGATTTACAGTCTGGAGGGAAAATTGTTTCCTTTGGGAAATCTCAAGTGAAGTGAAGTGAAGTGAAAGTTGCTCAGTCGTGTCCAGCTCTTTGTGACCCCAAGGACTATAAAGTCCATGGAATTCTCCAGACCAGAATACTGGAGTGGTTAGCCTTTCCTTTTTCCAGGGGATCTTCTCAACCTAGAGATTGAAACCAGGGCTCCTGCATTGCAGGCAGATTACCTATGAACTGAGGTATCAGGGAAACCCAGGAAATCGCAACTTTGCTCTCAATATCTTCAACTGATTAGATGAGGCTCACCCACATTATGGAGTGTCACCCTTTTTAACTCTAATTATAGATGTTAACCACATCTACAGAATATCTTTGCAATAGCAGCTAGTGTTAGACCAATAACTGGACCCCATAACCTAGCCAAGTTGACATGTAAAATTTATTATTCACAAACACTGTAAGTACTAGCCCCAAAGAGCGTGTGTATGTGAAGGACTGTGCAGACATGAGGTTTCCAAAATATCTTTCTATGCATTATGTAAGCCCTCACTGACTGAATACAGATAGTTGAAGACGTCTTGAGGTATTATAAAAACCCCTACCCACTAGTAATCCAGCAGAACAGATATCTCTGTGTGAACAGGGTACACTCTGAGCTGGAATAAACTTGGTAAATCTGACCACTAGTCTCTATCAACAATCAACTTCAGAGGGTATATAGAAGTCAAAGTCATCATCAGAACCTAAGTATTTGCTTAAGATATAAAGTGTGAGGGTAAGATACTGGGTACTTTTCTGTGTCAGCATAACTGACAAAAAACATGTGCTTTCTTAAGTTGATGTTTGAAATGAGAAAGGAAAAATCCTTTGAGAGATCTAACTACATTCAGGAAGTTTTCACCTAGAATTGCCGAGTGAAATTCATATAGCTTTCAATGTATTCTTGATCTTTATAAAGGTAGTTGCTGCTGTTGAGTTATGTCCAAGAGCTAAGGGTCTGGTATATTTCTAATTCTGTTTTCAATTTTAAGCACATTGCTTAGGACATGAAGCATAGCGCTTAAACAGTGATTTCTTGTGAATAAATTCTCGATTTTCCACACAAAAGACATTTATGGTGATACATTACCTATTGTTAAGAAATTCAATGTGATTTACAAAAGAAGTCATTCTTTACAGGCAGAAAACTTAGGTTTAAATGTGCCCTGCTGCTGACCACCCTCTGCATATCTACTTTCAAAACAAGCCAAAGTGAATCATGAGTAATCACTCATGTTGATAAGCCTGTTTCATACAAGTCTATTACCCAGACTGACCATGGATGGGCTGTAAAAGCTGAAATTGGCACCAACATAAGTTATGGACTTTTATGGAAGTATCTATTGAAAATTTCCAGAGAACAACTACATATACATTGACATACCATAAATAAGAATTAAGGATAGCATAGGATCATACACACAAAAAAATGTTTACAAAATGATTGGCACAGGAAGAAGTATGGTTATAAACAGGCAATCAGAAAATTTGCCCATCTTAACAAAGTAATTCTGACCTGATATTAACTCTTATTTAGAAAACACTTGCTATCTCAAGTCAAACCAGTATTTTTTTCCCTAGGAAAACTAACGCTGTAAGTCAAATGCAACAGAATTATGCAAGAACAATATCTTTTTACTGCCACATAGAAATGATGATTTAAAAGTCAATAGGGGGGATCAGGAGGGGGAACACATGTGAATCGATGGCTGATTCATATCAATGTATGGCAAAAACCACTGCAATATTGTAAAGTAATTAGTCTCCAACTAATAAAAATAAATGAAAAAAAAAAAAAGTCAATAGCTCTTTGACATTCTCAGTACTATCTTCATTTTGGCAGATAAGAACTTCCTAAATGTCTGTTTATAGTAAGATTGCAGACATAAACCTCTTTTTTAGAGTTTCTTCTGTTTATTTTCAATATACAATGAAAATAGCATATGGTTTTTAACCAAAGGATGGGAATTTTTTTTCCAAAATACTCTATGAGCTATTTTTACTCACAAGGTCAATTCAAATTTTAGAAAAGAAATCATTATCAGTCTTAATCAGGAGCAGAGGCTCCAGATTTTGTGACACATTTCTGCCCCTTTCTTGATTTTTAAGGTTAGAAGGAGCTTAAATGTAGTTTCATTAAAAGATCCCAAAGTTGAAGAATTCTCCACTTTTTGCCTTGCCACAGCTGATTTGATGGGATGCTTAACCCAGAATTTTGCATGAATAAAAAATTATCTTACTGAAAGGCTAATTATTGCTTAAATTTTTATTTTGTCATTACCCGTGGAAACTTTTAGTTATTCACCCTCTTTTTTTTTCATAAAGAGCTGATTAGCAAGAAGAGTGACCATGTCTTCCAGTTTAGAATGTATTCTTTTTCTTGCTTTTTGTTGGAAGGGAGGATAATGGAGACTGAGTGTGCATGTTTTCTTTGAATTCCCCTTATGCACAGTTTTAACCTTGCAGTGAAAATGAACCACACACAAACAACACCCAGCCTGTCTTTTTTGCATTTTCAAATTACCAATTTGAATTACACATGTTGAGCTTGCTAGCATTGGCCACTTGCCTCAGGGAATTATTGTTGAAAGACAATTTAAAACATTGACTCTGAAGAGTCACAGTCTCTTAGGGTAGCAAACATTTCATACAACAAAATCACATCATTTTGAATTTAGAGAATTATAACAACAATTCTAAGACCAAGATTTCTTAAAAACATACTGATGTAACTCATGAATGGCTATTTGTTGTGTGTGATCTGTATGGGGGAAACAAATTGCTTCTTTTTTTTCATTTTATTGTGTACTTGTTAATCTATTTCTAAAGGTATTATGCTAATTATAACACAACTCTTCACATTCAGAATCAGAATTGCTCATTTTCAAGTTTTTCTTTTTTTTCAAATTGTAATCTGTTAATTACTTGTTTAATGGAGTGTGTAATTACCTACTTTAAGTTAGGAAACTGTTTCCAATTTCAAAGATGGGATCTACTTTA
Source organism: Muntiacus reevesi (assembly GCF_963930625.1). NCBI lineage: Eukaryota > Metazoa > Chordata > Mammalia > Artiodactyla > Cervidae > Muntiacus > Muntiacus reevesi. Next base: position 47,936,376 of record NC_089264.1, read on the forward strand.
GAAATGAAAGAATATAAATGCAATCCGTTCTGATACAGAATATAACTCTTTACCTCCCTTAATGGTTCTAAGTGAAAAAAATTAGATTGAAACACCATCCTATTTTTCTCTCTGTTTTTGTGCATACCATATCAAACATAGGTGAAATTTACAATAATGGAAATAGGTTACCATTCAGCTACACTTTGCAGAGTAATTTTACTCTCCATTTGTAGCATAAATGACACAAATGAGTAGAGCAGAAAGAAAATTACTAATCTCCAGGGCAGTAGGAAAACCAAGTTATTAATGTGATGTATTTTTGAAAGTGTTTTCTTTTTCAGTTCTTGGCCAGAAGAGCACACTTAGTCAAAAAATAGATTAAGTGTGGAAACAGGACAGAAGAGACCTGGAACAATTTAGGAACTATAACAATAATCTATAAGATTAATTGAGTTTGGAATTTATATATGAGTTATATGGTTTATATGGATGATTTAGTTCTATTTAAAACAACAGCAAGCAGCTCAGACTATAAAGAATCCACCTGCAATGCCGGAGACCCTGGTTTAATCTCTGAATCAGGAAGAGCCCCTGGAGAAGGGAATAGGTACCCACTCTGGTATTCTTGTCTAGAGAAGTTCATGGATAGAAGAGACTAGCAGGCTGCAGTCCATGCGGTCACAAAGAGTTGGACTTGATTGAGCAACTAACACTTTCACTCTTTTAGCCAAAGAACTAAACAGACATTTCTCCAAAGAAGACATACAGATGGCTAACAACCCTATGAAAAGGTGCTCAACATCACTCATTATCAGAGAAATGCAAATCAAAACCACAGTGAGGTACCATTACACGCCAGTCAGGATGGCTGCTATCCAAAAGTCTACAAGCAATAAATGCTGGAGAGGGTGTGGAGAAAAGGGAACCCTCTTACACTGTTGGTGGGAATACAAACTAGTATAGCCACTATGGAGAACAGTGTGGAGATTTCTTAAAAAACTGGAAATAGAACTGCCATATGACCCAGCAATCCCACTTCTGGGCATACACACTGAGGAAACCAGATCTGAAAGAGACACGTGCACCCCAATGTTCATCGCAGCACTGTTTATAATAGCCAGGACATGGAAGCAACCTAGATGCCCATCAGCAGATGAATGGATAAGGAAGCTGTGGTTCATATACACCATGGAATATTACTCAGCTGTTAAAAAGAATTCATTTGAATCAGTTCTAATGAGATGGATGAAACTGGAGCCCATTATACAGAGTGAAGTAAGCCAGAAAGATAAAGACCATTACAGTATACTAACACATATATATGGAATTTAGAAAGATGGTAACGATAACCCTATATGCAAAACAGAAAAAGAGACACAGAAGTACAGAACAGTCTTTTGGACTCTGTGGGAGAAGGTGAGGGTGGGATGTTTCAAAAGAACAGCATGTATATTATCAATTGTGAAACAGATCACCAGCCCAGGTGGGATGCATGAGACGAGTGCTCGGGCCTGGTGCACTGGGAGGACCCTGAGGAGTCGGGTGGAGAGGGAGGTGGGAGGGGGGACCGGGATGGGGAATACGTGTAACTCTATGGCTGATTCGTGTCAATGTATGACAAAACCCACTGAAATGTTGTGAAGTAATTAGCCTCCAACTAATAAAAATAAATGAAAAAAATTTTAAAAAAATAAATAAAAGCGACAGCAAATATAAGAAATAGAATAGTCTTGTGTCACACATGAGGAGACCCTTGTAGATACTAAGTGAAATTTGTACATGCTCAGAAATATTTTAAGAAGGTTTTAAGCTTTAAATTCTGGCTGACCTTGAAGCTCTGAAGAAGCATGAAGTAAAGACTAAGTGTCAACTGCCTGTTGAAGGCATGCCCAAACATTCACAGAAAGTTTTATCAGCCAGACTAGGAGACTTATTAAGAAAATATATGTCCATCTGCTGAAAAATTAGCAGAACTTTAGGCTAACCAAAGACTTCAGTAGACACACACAATAAAGAATACAGACCTTAAACAATTAGTTCAAGAGTGTTAAGAAAAAAAGAAAGAACAAAAGCAATCACAAATAACAGTAACAACCACCCTGGAGAAGTGAGAAAAACTAATTTTCAGAGTTGTCACATTATATTATTAAAAATCTCCAGTTTGCAACAAAAAAATTATGAGGCATGCAAAGAAATAGGAAAGCATGACCCATACACAAGAAAAAAAACACAAAACATCTAGTGATAGAAAGTATCTCTGAAGAAGCTTGCATGTTGGACTTACTAGATAGACTTCAAATTAACTTTTAAAAATATGTTATGAGAACTAAAGGAAACCATGTCCAAAGACATAAAGAAAAGTATAAGAATGCCATCTCACCAAAAGAGAATATTGAAGTGGAATAGATACTATTGAAATATAAATTTTAAAGTTGAAAATATAGTATAATAACTAAAATAAAAAATTTAATACAGGGTGTCAATAATAGATTTGAGCAGGCAGAAGGAAAAATCTGTAAATTTGAGATTTCAATTAGATTATTCAGTCTGAGGAATAGAGAGAAAAAAAGAGGCAAGAAGTGAAAAGATTCTCAGATATCTAAGCACATCATCAAATATATTAGCATGTTCATAATGTGAGTCTAAAAGGAGAGAAGAAAGAGAAAGTAGTGGAAAAATATTTCAAAAACTAATGAAAGCTTCTTAAATGTAATTAAAAATTAGTTAACAGATCCAAGAAGCTCATCATACATCAAATAGGTTAAACTCAAAGATCCACACCTCAATACTTTGTAATCAAATTGTTGAAAGCAAAGACAGAGTATAAAAATGAAGGTACAACATACTAAAATTTATGAGCTACATGAAAGTTAGTTCTCAGTATGAAATTTATAAGTAAAAATGACTACGTTAAATTTTTTTTGTTCTCAAATGAGTTTCACCTTAAGAAACTAGAACCTACAGATCAAACTAAATCTAAAGCTGATGAAGAACATAGAGTAGAAATATATTCAATAGCAAATAGAAAACCAATAAAGAAAATTCAACATAAATAAATTTGGGTTTTGAAAAAGATCAACAAAATTGACTAATATTTAGCTATACTAATTATAAAAAAGAGAACTTAAATTACGAAAATCAGAAATGAAAGAAGAAACATTACTACTGACCTGACAGAAATAAATAGATATATACCAGAAGACTCTGATCATATTGAATAAACTTTAAAAAATGAACAAATTGCTAGAAAACAGAAACTATTGCAACTAAGTCTATGCGAAATGGATAAATTTAAAACTCCCATAACAAATAAAGAGGTTGACTTAATCAGAAAAGTAGCCACATAGAAAGGTCCAGGAACAGATGGACTCACTGTTGAACTGTACCAAACATTTAAAGAAGAGTTAATACTTATCTTCCACAAACTCCTTCAAAATATAGAACTTGAGGAAACAATTACCCAATCATTCTATGAGGTCAGTTTTAACTTCACAGAAAAGCCATATTTAAAAATTCATAGGAAAAAACTATAAGCCAACATCCCTTTGAATACAAATACAAAAGTTTCCAATAGTCTTAAAAAAAATATTAGTGAAAAAGAAAAAAATCCACTAACATATAAAAATGATTGCACACCATTTAAGATTTATAGCATTAATTCAATGTTGGTTGAGCACCTGAAAACTAATCATTGTAATGTACTATAACAATACAATAAAAGACAAAATACACTCAGTCATATTATGCATGTTCAGATGCTCAGTCACGTCTGACTCTTTGCAACCCCATGGGCTGTAGCCCACCAGACTTCTCTGTCCATGGAATTTCCTAGGCAAGAAAACTAGAGTGAGTTGCCATGATTTTGAACTGTGGTGTTGGAGAAGACTCTTGAGAGTGCCTTGGACAGCAAGGAGATCGAACCAATCAGTCCTAAAGAAAACTCAACTCTGAATAGTCATTGGAAGGACTGATGCTGAAGCTGAAGCTCCAATGCTTTGGCCACCTGATGCAAAGAACCAACTTTTTAGAAAAGACTGATGCTGGGAAAGATTGAAGGCAGGAGGAGAAGGGGATGACAGAGGACAAGATGGTTGGGATTGCATCACCAACTCAATGGACGTTTGAGCAAGCCCCAGGAGTTTGTGAAGGACAGGGAAGCCAGGTGTGCTGCAGTCCATGGGGTCACAAAGAGTCAGACACGACTGAGTGACTGAACAACAATGACATCTCCAGGGGATCTTCCTAACCCAGGGATCGAACCTGCATCTCTTAGTTATCTTGCACTGGTAGGCAGATTCTTTACCACCAGCACCCCCTGTCATGTTAACACATGCATAAAAGCATTTGACAACAACTTGTATCTTTTAATGTTAAAAATACTTAAACTCAGAAGAAATGGGAAATTCCTTAACCTGATAATGTGCATCTGCAAGAAAAAGATAAACATATGAAAAGCAATTGCAGAGATTGGTTCAAGATAGCAGAGTAGAAGGATATGTGCTCATCTCCAAGCATTTTCACACTACCAATAAACAATCTGAAAATTAAGAAAACTTCAAGTTAAAATAATGTAAAAAAATAACTATGTGTTTAGAAACAAATTTAACAAAAGGAGTGCAACACATGTACTGAAAAGTACTAAATATCATTTAAAGATAAGAAGATATAAATGAATGGAGATATATCCAAGTTTCTTGGATTGAAGGACCTAATATTGGTAAAATAATAATACTCCCTAATTGATCTGCAGATTCAATTCAATTCCTACAAAAAATTCTGCAAAGTTCTTTTAGAAATTGAGAAGCTGATACTAAAATTTTATATGTAAATTGAATACACCTAAAATAGAGACAACAATCTTTAGAAAGGAATAAAGTTGAAGTACTTACACTGCCAAATCTTAAAAACTTACAACAAAGCTATAGTCATCGAGACAATGTGGTAATGGCATAGGAGAAACACAAATCTGTTCCCAGAAAAGTCACTGGGAATTGTCTGAATTACAAGCTGAATTAGTTCCTTTTTTAAAATGAAATACCATTTGTAATTTAAAGAATGTTTTATTGACTGATAGAATTTTCATAAAAATAGGTATTTAACAAGCATTTTCTCAAAATTAAATGATGTTAAACTCGTTTCATGGAAAGTGAGTGACAGCAGTTTTTGCCAATACTAATATCTGAGTGTTCAAAGTAAAAATTAAACTTTTGGAAAACTTTAATACACCCACATGAGTTTCACAGCTTCTTAATACTTAAGAACATTTCTGATGAGATTAGAGTTGTTATTTGTAAATGTGACTTTTTGATATTATAAAATGAGATATGTAAACATTTGTAGTATTTTAATAGTTCAGTGAACCAGTGCCTTCCACATGAAAAATGTATAATGTCATAAAATCATGCAAAGTTAAAATATACTTTCATAGGTTATGGTGGGTCCATGGGATTATAATGTAACATGGAAATTTATTAACTTAGTTTCAGGTTCTACTTTGAAACTGTCTGTAAACTAGCCACCATTTCACAAATTTTGGTATAGTATAAAAAAGAATTATCAACAATTTTCTAGAAGGCAACTAAACACCACTGTATATTTGCATGAGCCTGAATTTTCTTCACAGACCTCAAGCAAAATAACATATTACAATAGATCAAATGGAGATATAGATATGAAAATTCAGCTCTTTTCTATTAAGCTAGATATTAAAGAGATTTGCAAGACTGAAAAACAGTATCATTCTTGCTAATTTATTATTTATTTTTAAAATTGGTTATTTTTCATGAAATATTCTAGTTATGTTTCTGTAATAAGCCTATAAGTATTGTTAATATTGTTAATATTACTAAATATATATTAGAATTTTTCAATGGTAACTTTTAATATAGTGATATTGATAGTTATAACCTACATAATCTAAAGTCTTTTTGCATTTTTTAAGTAATGTTCATGAATGTAAAGGAATTTTGAGACTAAAATTTCTGATAGTTGCTGAAGTTAATATTTCCATGGGGATATAATTTAAAGAAAACCTGATAGCCTTTTATTATTGAAATGTCAATACTTTTACTAGCTCTAAGCACATTCCCTTTAGAATTTATTCTGATTACAAGCAGTTATATTCTCTAATTCATTTTTTCTTTCAGTCAACAAATACTGCACTATTCAGACGAAGAAGATATAGGAGAGGAAAACAAATGAACAACCAACTAAGAAATACCCTTCTTTCACTGAAACTATGCATTACCAGAGAAGCCCAGTAGGATAGTTAAAAGTATATAAATAAAAAATCTGCAAAATATAATATCCTATATTATGGATATACTTCTAGCCAATCATAAAGATCCTGAATTTGAGTAATAATAGCAAATGCCACATAAATATTAAACCAACAATTATGAGAGTAGATTTTATGAACTCTTTGGCATGGGCTAGCTTCTAATTTCAGAGAAGGCGATGGCAACCCACTCCAGTACTCTTGCCTGGACAATCCCACAGGCAGAGGAGCCAGGTGGGCTGCAGTCCATGGGGTCGCAAAGAGTCGGACACGACTGAGCGACTTCACTTTCACTTTTCACTTTCATGCACTGGAGAAGGAAATGGCAGCCCACTCCAGTATTCTTGCCTGGAGAATCCCAGGGACAGGGGAGCCTGGTGGGCTGTCTAGGGGGCCACACGGAGTCGGACACGACTGAGGTGACTTAGCAGCAGCAGCAGCTTCTAATTTGAGTCAGCTATATTGACTCCTCTTTATACGAATATTTGAAAGCAAATTAGCCAAAATGATGCAAAAAGAAGTCATTTGGGCTCTGTAAAATCTACTCACATAGACCATTTGGCTACTGACTTAGCTGATTTTATTTCATAGGCATTCTAGGCTTGGCCATGTTCACATATCCTGCCTTTTCCAGGTTAAGGTATTGCATAATCTATTTGGACCACAGTGTAACTGTGATATCTATCAGGCTGATGGAAGAAAATGAAATTTGGCTAACATTAGGAAATAAGTAGGACCAGTTTTCCACCATCTTATATTCTTCTTTGTGTTTTTCCCACTTATATTCTGAGCTACAATTATCTCTTTTGGTTTGGCACCATGAGGTTCATAGCTTTGTATAGGAGACAGTGACCAAAACCAAGTCAAAGTAAAAGAAATGCAAGAAGGCAAAGAGATTGAGGCCTTGCAAAATAGCTAAGAAAAGAAGAAAAGTGAAAGACAAAGGTATGCTCAACTGAATGAAGAGTTTTAAAGAATAGCAAGGAGAGAAAAGAAAGCCTTCTTAACTGAACAATGCAAAGTAGTAGAGGAAAACAGTAGAATGGGAATGACTAGAGAGCTCTTTGAGAAAATTGGAGATACCAAGGGACTATTTCATGCAAAAATGGACACAATAAAGGACAGAAATGGCAAGGAACTAACAGAAGCAATAGGGATTAAGAAGAGATGGCAAGAATACACAGAAGAACTATACAAGAAAGATTTTAATGACCCAGATAACCACGATAATGTGGTAAATCACCCAGAACCAGATATCCTGGAGTGTGAAATCAAGTGGACCTTAGGAAGAATTACAACAAATAAATCTAGTGGAGATGATGGAATTCCAGCTGAGCTATTTCAAATCCTAAAAGATGATGTTGTTAAAGTGCTGCACTCAATATGCCAGAAAATTTGGAAACCTCAGCAGGACTGGAAAAAGTCAGTTTTAATGTCAATCCCAAAGAAAGGCAATGTCAAAGAATGTTCAAACTACCATTCAATTGTGGTCATTTCACATGCTGGCAAAGTAATGCTCAAAATTCTTCAAGTTAATCTTCAGCAGTATATGAACTGAGAACTTCAGACATACAAGTTGGATTTAGAAAAGGCAGAGGAACCAGAGATCAAATGGCCAACATTCAATGGATCATAGAAAAAGCAAGGGAATTTCCACCCCCCCCCCAAAAAAAAAAAAAATCTTCTTCTGCTTCATTGCTACAATAAAGCCTTTGACTGTGTGGATCACGACAAACTGGAAACTTCTTAAAGAAATGGGAATATCAGACCACCTTACTCGCCTCCTGAGAAACCTGTATGCAGGTCAATAAGCAACAGTTAGAATTGAACATGGAACAAACGGTTGACTCAAAATTGGGAAAGGAATATGTCAAGGTTGTATATTGTCTTGCTGCTTACTTAACTTATATGCAGAGTGAATCATGTGAAATGCTAGGCTAGAGGGATCACAAGGTGGAATCCAGATCACCAAGAGAAATATCAACAACCTCAGATATGCAGACGACACCACCCTTACGGTAGAAAGTGAAGAGGAACTAAAGAGCCTCTTGATGAGGGTGAAAGAGGAGAATGAAAAAGCTGGCTTAAAACTCAACATTCAAAAAAGGAAGATCATGGCTTCCGGTCCTATCACTTCATGCCAAATAGATAGGGAAAAATTGGAAATAGTGACAGACTTTATTTTGGGGGGCTCCAAAATCACTGCGAATGGTGACTACAGAAATGGAATTAAAAGATGCTTGCTCCTTGGAAGGAAAGATTTGACCAACCTACACAGCATAGTAAAAAGCAGAGAACCCTCACACTTTGCCAACAAAAGTCCCCCTAGAAACCTATGGTTTTTCCAGTAGTCATGTATGGATGTGAGAGTTGGACCATAAAGAAAACTGAGTATTGAAGAACTAATGTTTTCAAATTGTAGTGCTGGAGAAGACTTTTCAGAGTCCCTTGGACTGCACAGAAATCAACCCTGTCAATCCTACAGGACATTAACCCTGAATATTCATTGGAAGGACTGATTCTAAAGCTGAAGCTCCAAAACTTTGGCCACCTGATATGAAGAGTCCACTAACTGGGAAAGCCCCTGCTGGGAAGATGAGGGCAAGGGAAGGGGGCCAGGACAGAGGATGAGATGGTTGGATGGCCTCACGGACTCAATGGACGTGAATTTAAGCAAATTCTGGGACTTAGTGAAGGACAGGGAAGCCTGGAGTGATGCAGCCCAGGAGGCTGCAAAATGCTGGACACAACTTAGTGAGTGAACAACAGCAACAAGACTTCCTCCAATTTCTTTATCAATGATTCAAATTTTACATTTCTGTATCTTGTCTTTTTGAAGTTGGGAATATTTTGGTATCCTCACACAAAAATGGCAGGACATAGAATTGTCAACTCAACTATTTTTGGAAGTTTGAATATAGAATTGGAATATTTTAAAATCTATTTATAAGGGATCAATTTTCACCAATTACTAACTTAGGCCAGGTCAGGAAAATAAAATTCCCTATTGATAGTTTCAAGAGAAGGATTTATAAAGAAACTAACAGACACATATACACTGAGAAATTTGGACACATGAAGGTCAGAGCTACTTCTCCTAAAATTTACAAAATCAAGAAATTCAAGAAATGTCAAAACCCACAATGGTTAATATAGGTTGTCTGCAGCACCAAGTAGGTGATTTTTCAGATGAGACAGGAGCTACAGAAAAATATACATCTAGTATCTGCTGAAAATCATGAGATACTTATGGTTGCTATAGGAACAATATTAACCTTTGCTACTCTTTTGCTTATACATCACATATAAATTCTTCTCACTAGTGGAATTTAATTCATAACTCTGCATGCAAGTGTTTCTGGGAAATGTAGTTATTGGGCTTCTACATTGTAATGGAGAGTGTAGAAGAATTTGGGAATGTGGTTAGTTATTGGAAAATAAAAATAATAATCATTGCATCAAGATAGTAAATATGACAATATAAATGCTCTTTAGTAAAAATCTGAAAACAGAAAAACAATAACCTATTCTTTAAGAAGTGTCTTGTAATCAAATAACTAATCAAATAACACGTTATAAAAATCTTTGTAAGGTGGTTTAATAGGTCAAAGGTCTTAGAGAAAATACAAAATTTTTAGTAAGGGAGAGAGAATACTAAGTCACAAAAGGATAGTAGCTTCATAACATATTGAAAATCATAAGAGAGTAGCCTATTTTGTTTGCTCAACCCTACAAAATGGATTTGGGTGCCCATTGAGGATCTGTTCTCAGACATGTCCCTACACCACTAAGTTGAACTTTCTGTGAACTGTACCAAATTCAAACACCCTATCAGCCATTTAAAAAGAAATATCAGCTAGCTGAGACCTTGGTGGTAACCTTGGAACTATGCAATAATTTTAGATGGCAACCAATCCTGGCTTAACAAGCACGTTCACTTCTGGCCAGCTCCAGTTATAGTTATTAATGAGCAACTCATGTAACTAACTGTGATCTTGAGGTTCTTGCCTTTATAAGCTCCTTCCCTTTTGTAGCTGTGCATGTGTGCATGTTCATTCACTTCAGTCATGTCTGACTCTTCCACCACATGGACTATAGCCTGCCAGGCCCCTCTGTCCATGGAATTCTCCAGACAGATCCCCTGGAGGAGGGCATGGCAACACATTCCAGTGTTCTTGCCTGGAGAATCCATGGATAGAGGAGCCTGGCGGACTATAGTCCATGGGGTCACAGAGTCAGACATGAATAAAGGGACTTAGCATGCACACACTGACCCACTACGTGCAGTTGTCTCTTCAGTGGCTTGGAGGCTATGAAGTGAGGACTGCTGGATCCCATTTGGTTGAGGATTGTGTCTATTTGGGTGTTTCTAAGTATCAACACTAGTTCTCTTTTTGGGGGAGTAAGGAGGAAACTTTCCCCAGATTTGCGTTTCAGAGTGTTAAAAGAAAACAAAAAACTTTTCTGATGAGTATTCAAAATAATAGGAAGCTCTTATAGAAACAATTTGAAGAAAGATAAACCCCTTCAAGAACCATTGCCAGTTTTATGCTTAACACCTGTGGATCCTTACCCTATAGCAAGCTATCTAAATGGGTCCATTTACCTGGGATGATTTAAAATTGCACTGGCCACATTGAGGAACTTTCCAAATTCCCAAATTAGTCTATCTTTGTGCTTGACTGAAAGATGTATTGACCAGACAAAATAACTAGGAAGCATTTCAACTGGCATCTAGAGGCCTCCAAAGATAACACTGAGAAAATTGCCTCCCTTCACGCTGTAAATGAAAAGATGACTCAGAGTGTCTCTAAACTTGAAAAATCAGATGAACTTTCTTACCCTTCTCCTATCCCCCTTCCAAATTCTGCACCTTCTCCTCCATTCCTTTATTTGTCTTTTTTGAACTTCCTTTTATGTAACTGACTGACTTCTCCTCCTCCTCCATCAGTTGACACCCTAGAGCCCAGAGCAACTCTTGACACCCTGTTCTGACAGCTCCTTTAAAAAACAAACAAACAAAAAAAACCTAAGCCCGCCAGATGAAGGTAAAAACTGGCCCATCTTCTCAGCAGTTCCCCAGGCCTTCCTGTAAGTAATCACCTGAGATAAAGCCCAGATTACTCAGTCAGGAGAACTTGAAACAAACAAACAAGCAAAATGAGGGTAAGAACAAAGTGCTCCTAAAAGGACTCTCTTGTCCAAGTAGCCTCCTTAAAATTACTTGTCAAAGGCAAATACAGATCTTAAAAATCTTCTCCACAAATAGCAAAATATTTTTAGTCATCTGAGTGAGTAATCTTACTTACTTAATCACTATTCATAAAATAGTGATCTTTGTATTGTAACTGATTAATGACTAAAATTTTGAAATGAAATCTATGAGATCTCTGATTGTGTTTGTTTATATGTCTAAGTTATAAATACATTATTTCAACCACAAATAATATTGCCAAATATTAATGTTTAAAATATCTCTTTAATTGGCTTAAGCAAATGTTAATTTATATAAAGTTTCTCAAAAATATAACATAATCTAAGCCAAATGTTTTTCAAATTCATGTGATCCTTACCTGGAGAATCCCATGGACAGAGGAGCCTGGTAGTCTGGGGGTCATAGAGTCAGACACGGCTGAGCAACTAAGCATGCACACATAAGATAATTTTTAGTAAATAAAAGTTAATTTTAAGCATGTTTATTTAATTACTAAATAACTTTTTTTTCTACCTGGGTTTGCTAGTCAGATAGGCTAATGTCTCTATTGCAAATTTGTCAGCAAAGGAAGAAAAATTAAGATAATAACTAGCTGCTTTAATATCTCATGAAATTTTCATGAGTAATTCAAGTATGATTGTTAAGAACAAGTGAATTAAATAGATGTAAATGAGATGAGCTTTTTTAGGTTAACATTTTAACAATAATTATTTTATGATATGTCTACTTAAATTGTTTCCTAAATCTCTTTGATGATTTACACTCTTAGAATTTTGCTAAGTTGATTTGAATGATGGAAATTCATTGACTATCTAGATCATTTCCAAATAAGATAAAACACTAGACATTAATTGCTAAACAAATGCTGGTTTACCTATTTTTGATCTCTTATTATAGAGTTACTAAGTATGTTTGGAGTCTGTTCATAAATATACTTTATGCTTTAATAAAAGATTATACTATGAAGTAAGATATGTTTCTACAAATTGTAAAATGTATTTATAATTTCACCAACCACAAAATGTTAATACAGTTCATGATTGTTTGCTTCTTCATTTTCACTAAAAACTTAAGGTTTCAAAGGATTAAGAATTCTAATTAATATATATGGTTAAAGCTACTAGATATAATAACACAAATAGGATGTGCTGGGGGTAAGCAAACGTCTAAGTTATGGAGACATTTTTGTTAAAAAAAAAAAAAGAAAGTGATTTTGTTCTAAAGTTGGCTATTTCTAAATGAGAAAGAAAACAAAGGGTAAGCTAAATGGATATATAAAGTTGTAAAGTATTTGCAAAAGAAGGGATCTTTAGAAATAAATTTTATTTTTGGTCAGGACTGGATAATATTGGAATGAATTTGATTAAGTCAATGAGGTTTAATATTAAAAATAATATTCTTAATATAAAAATATTAATTTTTAAAAATTAATTAATTTCTTTCTTTTACTTTACAACATTGTATTGATTTTGCCATACATTAACTTGAATTCACCATGGGTGTACATGTGTACATATGTACATATTAATATTTTTAATATAAAAAATAATGGGTACAAAGTTAAATTCTGGTTTTCTCTCTGTTAAAAGAACAACTCTTTTTTTTATTGGTCTGCTTTTGATAGTAAAAGTTTATGAAAAGTTTTTATTTACATTTATTCTGCCTCAAAAATATAACAAAAAACAAAGATCTTATGACCTGTCAAAATAATCACCTATAATCTATCAGGTCTTTGCTTACTTAAGTGAACCTAATCCTCAGCATTAAGAGGATTCTCCAGGCAAAAATACTGGAGTGGGTTGCCATTTCCTCATTCATTTCCTGACCCAGGGATCAAACCTACATCTCCTACATTGGCAGGAGGATTCTTTATCAAATAGCCAACTGGAAAGCCCTCAAAACTACGTAACTTTCTGTATTTGCCTATGACGTCTTTAATAATTATTTTGGTTTAAGTAAAAGTCACTCAGTCGTTTCTGACTCTTTGCAACCCCGTGGACTATACAGTCCATGAAATTCTTCAGGCCAGAATTCTCGAGTGGGTAGAATTTCCCTTCTTCAGGGGAATCTTCCTAACCCAGGGATCGAACCCAGGTCTCTATCACTGCAGTGAATTCTTTACCAGCTGAGTCGCAAGGGAAGCCCAAGAATACTGGAGTGGGTAGCCTATCCCTTCTCCCGCTGATCTTCCTGACCCAGGAATTGAACTGGGGTCTCCTGCATCCCAAGTGGATTCTTTACCAACTGAGCTATCCGGGAAGCCCTATTTAAGTTAAATAGATAACTAAGCATTGTGTTACAGAACTCTGTTTGACCAAGTGTTTTAAAACCTTTCTGATATTTTTGACAAAGTTACCCAAAATCAAATTCAAAAGCTTTTTCTTTTTATTCTAGAACTAATTTTGAGATATTTTCTTTTATTATAAAAAGAGAAACAATAAGTTAGGCATATTTGACATGTTAGATTACATAGGAAGCATTGTCAAATAAATAATATTATACCTTCTTCATGTTGTGTCTATACATATATAAGTGTTCTAGAAATTATATGAAACTCTTGGAAGTTTTATAAATCCTGGCATAAATGCTATCTCACACTAAAAGGACTGAATCTAAGTATCAGGGAAATGCCTAACTGACATTCATGCAAAGGCATGAATCTATAAAGATGATGCCATGAAAATAAAATCCATTCTATTACAGAAAAACAAAGACAAACAAAACAAGAACAAAAACCCCCTGACTTCTCTTTTCCATACTTTTGCCATCCTGCTGTTCCTATAAGATGTAACAGCTTAATTTAAATCAGATACATTAAGATGGCACAACATTAGCTGTAAGTTAAACAAATAGAGCTTTGGGAAACCCAGCATGGTCCCTTGGTTCTTCCAATCTGCTGGCAAAAGTCATTTTCTGTTTGATGGGTTGAAACCTTTCCTTATTGTCAGGTTGATGCCCTTACAATGGCAAAACAAAACAAAAACTTAGGAGTTTAACTTCCATGATCTCCAGTGATCAAGACACCCCACTTTGCTCAGTAAATCATGCCAGCCTTAACAAAAACCGTGCAAAGTTCTCGAAATTGCCCCTGTCTCTAACACCCTCAGTCATCAGGCAAGGTCAATAGGACAAATGGAAAAACTGGACTCAGGCAAACAAGAATTACATGGGATTGAATTAATTGATGAAAACAATTACATTTTTATGACTTTTTTGTTTAAAATATTTTTAATCTTTTATTTTTCCAAACACAAGGAAATATTCCCCCCACCCCCAGGACTTACAGAAATTTGGTAAGTTATACTTTTGTAAGCAGAACTGAAACATTTATCTTTTTCTCACTACCTGATCCCTCTGGAATTCAGAAATTCTCAAACTAAAACTGTCTTTTTCCTAAAGACCTACCAACACACACAGGCACAAACTTAAGGTAGACAACTTAATATAAACTTCAAAGAAAATGCCTTATTAGCTCATATTTAGACGATTCTCAGGCCTATTTCTAGCATTAGCCACTCAGAAAATTTACCTAACTCTTGAGGATCATTGGAGACATTTCAAACGACAAAAAGATGGTTTAAGCCTGACATCTAGAAATTTCCTTAACTGACTGCCCTGTGGGATGAAAAGTTAGTTTATAATTTGGTTCAAACATTAATTATCCTTTGTTTTTCTTTTGTTTCCATAGAAGTGCCTCTTGGGCTTCCTTGATGCCTCAGCTGGTAAAGAATCCACCTGCAATGTAGGAGACATGGGTTCGAGCCTTGGGTTGGAAGATCCCTTGGGGGAAGAAATGGCAAAATCTACTCCAGTATTTTTGTCTGAAAAATCCAATGGACAGAGGAGCCTGGTGGGCTACAGCCCAAAGGGTCGCAAAGAGTCAGACATGACTGCATCTTATTAAATACCTGACTGCTTGCAGCATGGGCCAAGACTCCAGAGCCCACCTGTGTCACCACCTCCTGAAATGGGATACAGTGGTTTAACCGAATCGATTTGTTCTCAGAACAAAGAAAACCGAAAACTATAGCACAGATTCATTAGTTTCTTCAAGACATAATGATTGTGCAGGCACTGGTGTAGACTATGGGGATATAACAATCATGATCACAACATATTCCCTGCTCTCAAGAAACCTACTTTCTCAGAGAAGATAGATAACAAAACAAATAAACAAATGAGCAAACAAGTCAGTCTTACTTATGGGTAAATTATCAGTTATACAATAGGAACTTACAGGAAATGTGATTTAAATAGAGTGGTAAAGAAAATGATCTCAGAACTTGTGACATTTGAGCTGTGGCTTGGAATTTGTAAAGAAAGGGGCAAAGGTGGTTTCAAACAGAAAGCGTAATAAGCCTTAGGCACTGAGAGGCAAGTCTTCAGGCCAAGAAAGAATGGAGGTCAGAGTGGCTGGAATATGCTGAGTTGGGTGGAGAACAGAATGATAGCATATTTAGGGATGTACGCAAGAAGCAGGTCGTGTTAGGCAGGTCCTGGCAAATGCAGTGGAGCCGAAGTAAGATAATTGTAATTAGTGAAGTTGATGAACAAAGAGAATGGCAGATTATGAAGATAACAGTAGGCAAGTTGATCTCAGAAAAGCACCTGACATTCTCACACACAGTTCAATATCTTTTTAACACATATGAGAGGCCACTGAAGGTTAAGTATTGATACAGAGATGGATATCATCTGATTAAAGATCTATTTAAAATTTAGAAAGGACAATTCTTAAAATGAAACAGAAATAAGAACTTTTAGATTTCATGGACAAAAGCATTAGAGGAAAAATTAAGCAATTATGAAGAGATTGTTTTTTTTTAAAGCAAGAAATGAATAGAAAGTTTACTATTTTTTTGAGAATTTAACTACACTTTCAATGAAACAAATAGAAAATGAAGTTTAACTAAAATCTGACTTGCCGTTTACTTAATTCAAGGTGTCACTTTTTATGAACTGCTTACCATTATGTTTAGATTTCTTTTTATGGCTTTTAACATTGTATTATGCTTGTATGTTTTTTATAATTGATTTTATTCCTTTTGTAATCATTTTTTAAATTCAATTTTTGCTATACTATATAATTTCATTGCTCTTTTGGTTGTCAACTTTGTATAAATATTACTGCTTTTGTTTATTGCTTTTGTTTATTGTTTATTACATTGTTTTTTCCATGTAGAATCTAAAAGAAAATAATAATTTTTAAATGTTGGGCATAGAAATTGTAAACTATAAAGTTGTGTGCACAAACCCTCTGAGGAAGGAACAAAAAGATCATACTGTATATAGAAGAAAGATTTAGGTCAAAATAAAGAGAAAAGTCCTTGCATATATTTAAAGAACACGCAGTGTACTAGAACCATGAAGTAATTAGTTTATAAGACTTTGTATTTTACAGTAAACTTACTATATTTTTCAGTCTTGCTATTGGTAGTAGTCATCATCACTTTAAATTACGGCCTACTTTGGGTTGGTCAGTGTGCCGGGCACTGGAAACAAAAATGATATTTCTTCTGAAATCAGGCTTAGAAGACAACTTTCCTCTGGTGCTGTAAACTACATTTACTTTGCAGGATTTTACCATTAAAGTTTTCAGTCCAAAATATGAAAAGACTGATCTAAATTAAATCTGGATTGAGAACACATATAAACAGATGTTAGAGGAGGCTCAGAGTATAGATACATTTTAAGAATATATTATACATTTAAACATTTGCATTTGTTTATACCACAAGTGGGAGACTGAGATATTCTTTTTTTTTTTTTTTTTAAAGCAGTAATACCTTGTGTTTATATAGTGCTTTACAGATTCAGAGTCTTTATACTTAAAATATTTCATATGGTATTCAGAATAATTCTTGAAGTAAACAAGTCAGCCACTTTCCCAACTGTGTGAATAGAAAAGGAGCCTAGTAGATGGGAGACTTGCATATATCTTGTATGTGATTTGAGTGAACTCAGACCTTCACCTTCTCTTCTCCTTTTCAAAGATCTTTCTGCTATGCTGTTCAGTTTTGTTATTATTTTCTGTCAAGGAAAATGTAAGTTAAACTGTTTGGACTATTAGGAGAAATTAATTGTGAGCCTTACATTTAAGTCTAAAATAAAATTCACCAGTGTTTTTTGGTGCAATATTAGATTGAGAAAAGACACAGAATTCATTTTGTGAAAATATTTAGAAAACATGATATGATAGATGATATCATTTATTATATGCTATGAATCAGTTTCTCCAGGCATATTATTATTTCCATTTTAGTAATAAGAAATGTCCCTTCTATATCAATCGGAACAATTAGTTTTAATTCACAGAAATCACTCAGGCTAACTTAAGGACTTTATTTAAGTACATGAGTAATTTTCCAACTCTCAGAGAGGGCCAGGGAATCTAGCTTAGATTAGATCTAATAGCCAGGACCTCTGCCTGACCTCAGGCACACTTGAGACCCTAGAGTAGGGGACACATGCAGAGACCACGCAGATAGCATGGGAGGCCACTGATGGAGTGCTGCCAACGGTCTCTCTGCTGTCCTCTACCAGCTTTCCCCAGAAAATGAATTATTCATGGTGCTTTGTTTTCTTTGGCGCTTCCATTGTGGCTCATATGATAAGGAATCTGCCTGCAATGCAGGAAACCCAGGTTTGATCCCTGGGTCAGGAACATCCCCTGGAGAAAGGAGTGGCAACCCACTTCAGTATTCTTGCCAGTGAATTCCATGGACGGATAAGACTGGAAGGCTACTGTCCCGGGGTCACAAAGAGTCAGAGGCCACTGAGTGACTAACACACACACTTTTTTCTTTGAGTAAAAAATTTCACAGAGCTGTTTCTGATTCATCAAGTCTACATCTCATAATAAAATCATGTCAGTCAGTCTCATGAATGAATTGAAAAGCTGGGAAGGCAAATTCTCAAGTTCTGACTTTTTTCTCTCCTAAAAGTAGAACTCTTAAACGGCTAAATTCCCCAAACAAAGGACTTATGATTAAACTGTCAGCCCCTCAATTGGGTCCCGCTCTTTGTGACCCCATAGACTGTAGCCCACCAGCCTCCTCTATCTCATAGAATTCTCCAGGCAAGAATACTGGAGTGTGTAGCCATTCCCTTCTCCAGAGGATCTTCCAAAGTCAGATATTGATCCCGGGTCTCTTGTATTGCAGGCAGGTTCTTTACCATCTGAGCCACTAGGGAAGCCCCTTGTGATTAAAAATGGTTGCCCAAAAAATGACATATGTGTACTATAAAACTGGGTAGATTTTTTAAATGGCCATAAGTTAATTCTTTACATAAACTTTTACAATGTGAGTATTGCGGTTCCTTCTATCAAAAAATAGAGCATCTTTCCTCCAAAATTGAGTCTGGGCAGGATATGGGACTTGCCTGCCCAATGCAATGAGGTAGAAATGATACTGCACCTGTTCCAAGCCTGGGCCTCACAAGGACTTCTACACTCTGCTCTCTATGGACACTGCTGCCTCAAGTGAACAATGGCAAGCTAACATCCTGAAGAATGGAGACAGCACGACGCAGGCTTTACCATCACAGCCTTGACCTAGACTCCTGAAGGAGCCACACAAGAAATGTCAGGCATTCAGCAGTTGACTACAGATGCATGCATGACCTCCACTGAACATATCATCTAAACTCTCTCAGAAGACCCAACCCGTGAACCTGCAAACTATCAGCCCATTTGCGCTTGACATAGTAAGTTACTAAATCTTGGGGTGATTTGTATGCAGCAAGAGGTTATCAGATAGACTTACAGAAAAGTCATTCCATAAGGCATTCCTGGGAGGAATGGACTTCACATACAAAAATTCTTTTAGAAGATAGTTGTGGGTAACATGAGCTTTTTAGATCAAATGATCAATTTTCATGGTTCCTCAGGTACACCCATCACATTCTGCTGTAGGTGTTTGTGGTTCGACTGTGCACTTGATTATCTTAAGGGTCAGCCAAAAAGAGGTTACCTTCATATGGTTTTAAATTACTCCATTGTCAATAGAGATTTTATCACAGTCTTTTTAATAGAAATTGATATATTTATTTCTTCCTTCTTGTTTAACTGCCTATACTGTGTATTGCAGTTTTCTTCTCCAATCTGAACAGCCCCTCAATAGCTGTTTATTGGAGTTTTTGCCACTAGGTCACCTCTCTCTGACAGCAGGGTAATAGAGCTTAATGAAATATTTGTAAAGGGCAATGAACTGCACAGAAGAAATGTGCTTTAAAATTCTAAATGATGTTTCTCACTAACACCATTAACAACAGATTTCCCCCACATCTGTGTAGCTTGGGTTTCACTCAACCAACCATGCATCTTGTAGTCACACCACCTGAAATGTTAGGTGAGTGAATGACTCACGGAGACAAATTGGCAAAGGAAAATACATCATAGAAGCTGTCCTCAACCAGTTTGGGAATTAAATGATAAAACTGTGAATTGCTAAAATCTTTTCCCATAATGCGAGTCTTTATGATGATCATGATGTTTGAAAATCTCTTTTTGTCTGGCATTATTTAGATATTAGTATTTAATTGCATCACATTATTATTATCATCCAATAACCTTAATGTATCTCTAAGCTCTCTTCCGTTAGATTCTGTCACATTTGAGTTCATGCTGAGACCAATAGATCTCACATTGTTAGATCTGAAAGGAACTTTTAAGTTAATATATATTAAATGCTTAATAGGATGCCTTGAAAGGAGTAATTAGACCATATACATTAGTTAGTAGTAGTATCACGATTACTATTATTATTAAACCCTTGCAATTTAAAACTGAGAAAACTGAGGCATCTACATAAATATTCCTAGTAATACATTATATAACTTCAGCAAACATTCTCTTATTTAAAAAATATTTTCAGTTACCTTCTGTAGTCACATATTAGAGAAGGGAATGGCAACCCACTCAAGGATTCTTGCCCTGAGAATTCCATGAACAGAGAAGCCTGGCAGGCAACAGTTCATGTGGTCGCAGAGTTGGACACAACTGTGTGACTAACACGCACACAAATAGTCACATGTAGAAAAAATAGATGAGAAAGATAGAGTTCCTGTGTTCCATTTACTGACAATTTGTTGGAATCTGTGCCTGTACATATGTAAAGAAGTGTTTCAAACTCCAACTTGACATCCAGGCAGGGTCCGTCCTTGGCTGGCTCTTGTCTTAATCCATGTTCTGATAAGATGTATATTATGTACTAGAAAAGGGAGGAAGGGGCACAACTGAATTGCTCTGTACAGTGAAGGAGTGAGGATTTTAAGGCCCCCTGTAGAAAATCTGGGAAAGAGAAAGGGGGGTAAAGAGGAAGGGAAGGGAAGATGAAGAAAAAAATGAGAGAGAAAGGAGGGAAGAGAGGAGGAAGGAAAAAGCTAAGAAAGCTGAGTGCTTCTTGGAATACAGTGGCTAGAGAAAATGCAGGATACCCAATAAAATCAGAATTTTAGATCATCTATAAAATTTTTGTACAGTGATGTCCCAAATGGTGCAAGGGTATATATACAATCTTGTTTAGCTGAAAGCCAAATTTAGCTCAGTGATCTGTGTCTACAATTCTAAGTCTTGCCACACTACTTTGGGAGAACAGAGATAAAGGAGAAAACTGTATACAAATTAGACATAGATATTATGAGACGTGAAAGGTTAATACCTCCTTTGTCTTCTCTATAGATGTTATAGATCTCCTTTTATGTGACTGCTTTTCTTTCTCCTTTACCGGATCAGTCTCATCTCTACTTAGAAACCTCAAAGGTACCTCAAGCAGAATGTTATCTAAAACCAAACTCATGGCATTACTCTTTTGGTCTCTGCTAAGAGTCATTCTCAGAGCAATCTGTGAATCTCCTTTTTATAATGGCTTCCTTGCCTCCCCCATCACTCTCTATTTCATTATGTTGCTTTATTTACTCTGTAAAACATATATCTTACACTACCTTATCTATTTGTTTGCACACTTCTTTGTGATCTGGCTTCTCTCACTAAAATAGGAGCTCTATGGAAGCAGGGAACTTGTAGATTTAGTTTACATTAGCAGTTTATTACCTAGAACAACAGACTCTCACAAACCAATATTGAGTAAATGTTGAATGCTGCTGCTGCTGCTGCTAAGTCGCTTCAGTTGTGTCCGACTCTGTGCGACCCCATAGACTGCAGCCCACCAGGCTCCTCCATCCATGGGATTCTCCAGGCAAGAACACTGGAGTGGGTTGCCATTGCCTTCTCCAAAATGTTGAATAAATTGGTGCATAAATGAACTACTGCCTAAACCTAGTTTTCTTATACTATTTTCTGTCTCAAAAAATAGCATTACCAAGTATCTAATTTTGCAGGTGTCATGAATTTGATCTTTGAAATAATTTTTAGCCTGCAATGTCCACATCCAATTCAATTTTAAATGTTATCTATTATTTTTTACATATTTGAAAATCAGCTTAATTCTCAACATTTCTACAACTATTATACTATCTCCATTTTTATAAACTCAACCTTAGACTCTTTTTACTTTCCTAAAAGGTGGGTCCATATCCTCTGAAGGGTCCTTCCAAAGAATTCTCCATAGCATGGTCAGAGTGATCTTAAAGAAAAGAAAACTTGGTCATAACATACTTCCTCTCTCTCTCCCCCAAATAGAATTTAAAACAAAACTGAAAAATAAAATTAAAACAAACTTTACTTTTAGATAGATGAATAAATGGTAGATTAATAAGTTCATGATTCATGAACTGACCTCTAGGAAGTGGCCAGTCTCAACTAGCACCATATTGCTTCAGTTCAGTTCAGTTCACTCACTCAGTCGTGTCTGACTCTCTGAGACCCCATGAACTGCAGCATGCCAGGCCTCCCTGTCCATCACCAACTCCCGGAGTTCACCCAAAACCAGGTGATTGAGTCAGTGATGCCATCCAATCATCTCATCCTCTGTCGTCTCCCTCTCTTCCTGCCCTCAATCTTTCCCAGCATCAGGGTCTTTTCAAATGAGCCTGCTATTCGCATCAGGTGGCCAAAGTATTGGAGTTTCAGCTTCAACACAAATCCTTCCAATGAACACCCAGGACTGATCTCCTTTCGGATGGACTGGTTGGATCTCCTTGCACTCCAAGGGACTCTCAAGAGTCTTCTCCAACACCACAGTTCAAAAGCATCAATTCTTCAGTGCTCAGCTTTATTTATAGTCCAACTCTCACATACATACATGACCATTGGAAAAACCTTAGCCTTGACCTTTCTTGGCAAAGTGATGTCTCTGCTTTTTAGTATGCAGTCTAGGTTGGTCATAACTTTCTTTCCAAGGAGTAAGAGTCTTTTAGTTTCATGGCTGCAATCACCATCCACAGTGATTTTGGAGCCCAGAAAAATAAAGTCTGACACTGTTTCCACTGTTTCCCCATCCATTTGCCAAAAATTGATGGGACCGGATGCCATGATCTTAGTTTTCTGAATGTTGAGCTTTAAGCCAACTTCTTCACTCTCCTCTTTCACTTTCATCAAGAGGTTCTTTAGTTCTTCTTCACTTTCTGCCATAAGGGTGGTGTCATCTGTATATCTTAGGTTACTGATATTTCTCCCGGCAATCTTGATTCCAGCTTGTGCTTCCTCCAGCCCAGCGTTTCTCATGATGTACTCTGCATATAAGTTAAACAAGCAGGGTGACAATATATAGCCTTGATATACTACTTTTTCTATCTGGAACCAGTCTGTTGTTCTATGTCTAGTTCTAACTGTTGCTTCCTGACCTGCATACAGGTTTCTCAAGAGACAGGTCAGGTGGTCTGGTATTCCCATCTCTTTCAGAATTTTCCACAGTTTATTGTGACCCACACAGTCAAAGGCTTTGGCATAGTAAATAATGCAGAAATAGATGCTTTTCTGGAACTCCCCTGCTTTTTCGATGATACAGTGGATGTTGACAATTTGATCTCTGGTTCCTTTTCTAAAACCAGCCTGAACATCTGGAAGTTCACGGTTCATGTACTGTTGAAGCCTGGCTTGGAGAATTTTGAGCTTTACTTTACTAGCATGTGAAATAAGTACAATTGTGAGCTAGTTTGAGCCTTCTTTGGCATTGCCTTTCTTTGGGATTGGAATGAAAACTGACCTTTTCCAGTCCTGTGGCTACTGCTGAGTTTTCCAAATTTGCTGGCATATTGAGTGCAGCACTTTCACAGTGTCATCTTTCAGGATTTGAAATAGCTCAATTGGAATTCCATCACCTCCACTAGCTTTGTTTGTAGTGATGCTTCCTAAGGCCCACTTAACTTCACATTCCATAATGTTCCCTTTCTCACTCTCTCTCTCTCTTTCCCTCTCTATTCACCACCTACATTATTTGTGGATGTTGGATCTTAAATGAATATAATCGAACTTTTCATAGCATGTGTTTTTTAATATATTATCAGTTTTGGCCTGCAAATGACTCTCTCTTTTTATCCTTTTTAATCTTTAATATGATAAGCTTGTTCTAATCCATCATTCAACTCAAGATCTAGAACATTAACACATTTTATATCTACTTATGTGCCCTTTCCCAATTCTACTGTTCTTTCAACTCTCTCAGCCTGAGGCAACTACTACTGGGAAACTAACAGTATGTGTCTGTGTGCATGTGTATATTTTGCCTGCTGTCAAAAACTCACCTGAGGCCTGTTTTTGTGCAACCAGTAAGCTAATTATAATTTTCACATTTTAAAATAATGGTAAAAAGACACAAATAAAAATATATGGGAACAATTTTTCCACTGAGTAATATATTGCTGAAGTCCATTCATATTCCTGCATATAGCTGTAGATCATTTATGTTGGTTGCTATATAATATTCCATTATGAGTATAGTACACAATTATCTCTTCTTGCTCTCTGTATGTCTATTTTTAGCTCTCCATTCAATCTATATGTTTTCTTTGCATTATATCACCTCTTTTTAAAAAATTAACTCTTTTGATAGTTAATTAAGCGACTCTTTCCTTTGATCCTAGCTAAATCTTCATTTTTTGCTGGGAATCATTCCTTGCATTTCCTGTCCACATTAACCATTATCATTGAAAAAGTGTGTAAATCTCCATTGAAGTAATATTTTATTTATGGATCTTATTTCTTGGTTATTCTTTCTTTCTCTTTCATTATAACCTTCATCAGGGGAAAGCTTATGACTTTTTTTGTGTGTGTGTGATTATTTATTCCCAGAACCTAGCATAGTGTTTGGTAGAGAAAGAAAGAAAGAATAGTCATTTACTCATGTCTGACTTTTACAGCTCCATGTATTGTAGCCTACCAGGCTCCTCTGTCCATGAAACTCTCTAGGCAAGAATATTAGAGTGGGTAGCCATTCCATTCTCCAGGGGATCTTCCTGATCTAGTGATCAAACCTGGGTCTCTCACATTGCAGACAGATTCTTTACCATCTGAAGCAACAGGGAAGCCCACAATGTTTGGTTTGTAGTACATATTTGTTAACTGAATGGATATAGTGACTATTTCTCACTAATATTTTTGTTTGTGTGAATAAATTCACCTGGCAATACAAAGTATTTCCAAAATATATCTAGGTACAAGTGATTACAACAGCAGGTGGAACAATGAAGGAGCATGAAGATATGACTAACAACTGGATTATTTTGAAAATCAACTATACAAAACACTGGTAAAGACTATATAGTGACTAATAGGGACATGAACAGAACAGTAATTAATTCACATTAGGTTTGCAAAGCCTCATACATTTGATCTGGGTCAAATGTTGAGAACTGAAAAAGTTGTGTAGAATTTAGTTCCCTCAATTTCTTTTAATTTGCAAAATGAGAGAGCTGGATTAAATAATGTCTAAAGTGTTTTCCACAGCTTCCATTTTAAGTATTTGTGGTTTGCACACACATTAAATAATTAATTTCTAATCCTGCTTTCCGTATTAATAAGTACTTTCTCATGGACAACATAGTTCTATCAATGAACATATACTTGGTATTACTGCACACAACAACCCCTAATAACTGTTGTCTTAACTCTGCTTTGCTAGGAGAGATACTAACATAAGATTGTCTCATTCTTGTAGTGTTTCCTGAAGCACTTTATCATCATCACTACTCTTTCAGATGAAGATTAAACTTTCTGTCTCAAAAAGAAAAAAAAAAACTGTTCTCTTTTTTTCTGACTGTAGTCATTAATTTTTTTTCTTTTAAAACTTTATAGTATTAATAGTCATGTAAGTTATGGAGTATCCTATGGATGTCCTATCTGATCAGGTTGACTATAGATTTCTCATAAAAACTACAGAACACTGTTGACTTAGTCCAACTAGCTAAAGGCATCGATTTTGATTAGCTGCTTTATAATCTAGTTCTTAGCTCCAGTTTTGCCATCAGTTTGTTCTGCTTATCACCCATCTGTGATCTGTCTTTTCACAGTCTGGCCACAGATAGAGCAAGAACACTCTCTCTCTTCATCCACTTCTAGAGAAAGAGTTCTTCTGTGTTTAAGACTAAACAAATAAAGAGCAATTTTATAGGTACTCTTATTTCAAAAGGTGTTTGAGAATATAAATTATCACTATTACAGAAATTAAATATCTCCCAAAATGCTTACAAGGTTGGTGCAAAAGTAATTGTGGTTTTGCATTGTTGAAATTTGACATTTGATATTGGAATACATTCTTAAGTAAATGTGGTTTTATTATATATCATTTGAGTGCATATTTCTTGCTTTTTTGTTGCTAATGACTTATTACTTGCTATTTATTTTATATTTATTTTAGACTACAGAAATGGTGTTAGACAAAGAGCAAATTCAAACGATTTTCTTATTTGAGTTCAAAATGGGTTGTAAAGCAGTGGAGACAGCTTGCAACATCAACCACACATTTGGGCCAGGAACTGCTAACAAACATAAAGTGCAGTGGTAGTTCAAGAAGTTTTACAAAGAGGATGAGAGCCTTGAAGATGAGGAGCATGGTGGCCAGTCATAGGAAGTTGACAATGACCAACAGAACAGTCATGGATGCTGACCCTCTAACAACTACATAAGAAGTTGCCAAAGAACTCAGCATCAACCCTTCCATGGTCATTTGACATTTGACGCAAACTGGAAAGGTGAGCAAGCTTGATGAGAGAATGTCTCATGAGAGGGCCCAAAATAAAAAAAAAATACTATCATTTTGAAGTGCGGTCTTCTCTTATTTTATGCAGCAACAATGAATCATTTCTTGATTGGATTGTGACATGCAACAAAAAGTGGATTTTACACAACAAACAGTGATGACCAGCTTAGTGGTTGCATTTAAAAGAAGCTCCAAAGTCAAACTTTCACCCAAAAATGATAATGGTTGCGTTTGGTGGTCTGCTGCTGGTCTGATCCACTACAGCTTTCTGAATCCTGGTGAAACCATGATATCTGAGAAGTATGCTCAGTACATCAATTAGATGCACCGAAATCTGCAACATCTGGAGCCAGGACTGGTCAACAGAAAGAGCCCAATTCTCCACAACAATGCCTGACCACACGCTACACAACCAGCACTTCAAAAGTCGAACGAATTGGGCTACGAAATTTTGCCTCATCTGCCATGCTCACCTGGTCTCTTGCCAACCGACTACCACTTCTTCAAGCATCTCAACAACTTTTTGCAGGGAAAACACTTTCACGACCAGCAGGAGGCAGAAAATGCTTTCCAATAGCTTGTTGAATTGACTCAACGATTTTTACACCATAGGAATAAACAAATATTTCTCATTGGCAAAAATGTGTTGATTGCAATGGTTCTATTTTGCTTAATAAAGATGTGTTTGAGCCTAGTAATAACGATTAAAACTCACGATCTGAAATTGCAGTTAATTTGCATCAACCTAATACTTTCATGTATTTCATGAATACTTTCATGACCATGTATGGATGTGAGAGTTGGACTGTGAAGAAAGCTGAGCGCTGAAAAATTGATGTTTTTGAGCTCTGGTGTTGAAGAAGACTCTTGAGAGTCCCTTGGACTGCAAGGAGATCCAACCAGTCCATCCTAAAGCAGATCAGTCCTGGGTGGTCATTGGACGGACTGATGCTGAAGCAGAAACTCCAATACTTTGACTACCTCATGCGAAGAGTTGACTCATTGGAAAAGACCCTGATGCTAGGAGGGATTGGGGGCAGGAGGAGAAGGGGACAACAGAGGATGAGATGGCTGGATGGCATCACCGACTCGATGGACATGAGTTTGAATAAACTCTGGGAGTCGGTGATGGACAGGGAGGCCTGGTGTGCTGCGATTCATGGGGTCACAAAGAGTCGGACACAACTGAGTGACTGAACTGAACTGAACTGAATACTTTCAAACTCTCTAGTAAGGTTTATTACTATGTCTGTTTTAACAGTGTACTAAAATTTTGTATCAGTCATTCTGTCATGAATGGGAAGAGGAACTATGAACATTCTATTCAGAGTTTACTTGTAATCACCTGGACGTACCACTAGATGGTGGTAAAACTGGTAAGGCATTCAATGTCTTTGGATTTAGAATGAGCAAAAAGAAGTGTAATTTGGGGGTTTATTGGCTTGACATAATAAATAAGTTAGGAAAAATATGAGAACAGGACATTCCTGAACTCAGAATGATGACATATTTTCTCATTTCTGCTCCTTAATTCTCAAATGAACTGCAATAGTTGGTAAATATTCTCCATTTCAAACCTAATTGCCAATTGCGATTCCAGAAAATAGACTAAAGTGATGCTTAATTTTTCTCTTCTCTTTGATTTGTATAACTGTGCCATTATTTTTGAAAAACAGTGTCTAGAAGATGGGCTTTGTGGGTTATGTTTTTTAACTGCTTGCTTTTATTTTTGTTTAACAACTGCTAAGTCGTGTCCAACTCTGAGACTGCAGCAAGCCAGGCGCTCCTGTCCTTCATTACCTACTGGAGTTTGCTCAGACTCATGTCCATTGGGTCAATCATGCCATCCAACCATCTCATCCTCTGCTGCCCCCATCTCCTCCTGCCCTCAACATTCTCAGCATCCGCTGTGCTTAGTCACTCAATCGTGTCCGGCTCTTTGCAACTCCATGGACTGTAACAAGCCAGGCTCCTCAGTCCATGGTGATTCTCCAGGCAAGAATACTGGAGTGGGTTGTCATGCCCTCCTCCAGGGGATCTTCCCAACCCAGGGATTGAACCCAAGACTCCCGCACTGTGGGCGAATTCTTTACTGTCTGAGCCACATTAGGGTCTTCTCCAACGAGTTGGCACTTCACATCAGTTGACCAAAGTATTGAAGCTTCAGCTTCAGCATCAGTCCTTCCAATGAATCTTCAGGGTTGATTTCCTTTAGGATTGACTAGTTTGATCTCCTTGCAGTCCAAGAGATTATCAAGACTCTTATCTAACACCACAATTTGGAAGCATTTTTCTTCAGTGCTCAGTCATCTTG
This sequence comes from Muntiacus reevesi, assembly GCF_963930625.1. Lineage (NCBI taxonomy): Eukaryota > Metazoa > Chordata > Mammalia > Artiodactyla > Cervidae > Muntiacus > Muntiacus reevesi. The sequence continues at coordinate 47,965,262 of NC_089264.1, forward strand.
GGCCTCCCTGACAGATCAGTTGGTAAAGAATCCACCTGCAATGCAGGAGACCTTGGCTCAATCCCTGGGTCAAGAAGATCCCCTGGAGAAGGAACTGTCAGCAGCCTCAGAGGAACCTGGCAGGCTACAATCCACGGGGTCACAAATGTCAGATTCGATTTGGTGACTAAACCACCTTCTTTATAGTGCAACTCTCACATCTGTACATGACTACTGGAAACTCCATAGCTTTGACTATACAGACCTTTATTTGCAAGGTTGTATCTTGGCTTTTTAATACACTGTATAGGTTTGTCATAGCTTTCCTTCCAAGGAGCAAATGTCTTAATTTCATGGCTGTAGTCACTGTCCACAGTGATTTTGAAGCCTAAGAAAACAAAATCTGTCACTGCTTCCACTTTTTCTACTTCTCTTTGCCATGAAGTGGTGGGACCAGATGCCATGATCTTAGTTTTTTGAATGTTGAGTTTTAAGTCAGTTTTTTCAATATCCTCTTTCACCCTCAGCAAGAGGCTCTTTAGCTCCCTTTTACTTTCTGCTATTATGGTGGTATCAGCTGCATATCTGAGGTTGTTGATATTTCTCCCAGAAATCTTGATTCCACCTTGTACATCATCCAGCCCATCATTTCTCATGATGTACTTTGCATATAAATTAAATAAACAGGGTGACTATATATAGCCTGCTGTACTCCTTTCCCAATTTTGAACCAGTCATTTGTTCCATGTCCAGTTCTAACTGTTGTTTCTTGACCTGCACACAGGTTTCTAAGGAGACAAGTAAGGTGGTCAGGTATTTCCATCTCTTTAAGAATCTTCCAGTTTGTTGTGATTCACACAATCAAAGGCTTTCATGTAGCTAATGAAGTAGATGTAGATTTTTTTTCTGGAATTCTCTTGCTTTCTCTATGATTCAATGAATGTTGGCAATTTAATTTCTAGCTCTTCTTCCTTTTCTAAATCCAGTTTGTGTATCTGAAAATTCTCAGTTCATGTACTGCCAAAGCCTAGTTTGAAGGATTTTAAGCATATCCACCTGCAATGTGGGAGACCTGGGTTCGATCCCTGGGTTGGGAAGATCCCCTGGAGAAGGGGAAGGCTACCCGCTCCAGTATTCTGGCCTGGAGAATTCCATGGACAATACAGTCCATGGGGTCACAAAGAGTCGGACACGACTGAAAGACTTTCACTTTCACTTCCACTTTGAAGTATAACTTTATCAGCATGTGTATAATGTCAGCCATTGTGACATGTGGCTTCCCAGGTGCCTCAGGTAAAACTCCACTTGTCAAACAGAAGCTGAGTGTTCAGTCCTTGGGTCAGGAAGATCCCCTGGAGAGGAAATAACAACCCTCTCCAGTGCTTTTGTTTGAGAAATCCCTTAGACAGAGGAGCCTGGGATTGCAAAGAGTCAGACACAACTAAATAGCAACAATATCTGTTTATATGTCTATCTACCTAGCACATCTACCTCATCTATCCATATCTTATATTCCCAGATTAAGAGTTTCAGAAATTAAATTATTTACCTTCTCTTAAATACCCCACAGGAATGCTCACTGAAATGTAAACATAGTCAGTTATATTAGTCAGAATTTTTCAAAGAAACAGAACCAGTAGGTTATATATTTATTATGAGAGGCTGATCCACATAATTATGGAGGCTGAGAAGTCCCATGCTTAGCTGTCTGCAAGCTGGGTGCCTAGGAAGCCAGCGGTATAGTGCCAGTCCAAACCCAAAGCCCCAAGACTCAGGAGGACTGATGTTCAAGGGCAGGAGAAGATGGATGTCCCCACTCAAGCAAAAAAAGAGCAAGTTTACTCTTTTTTGTTCTGTTGAGCCCTCAGCAAACTATATGTTGCTCATTAACATTGGTAAGGGCAATATTGTTTAGTCAATCTACATGTTCAAATGCTGGTCTTTTCTAGAAATGCTCTCAAAGACACGCCTATAAAAGATTTTTACTAGCTACCTGGGTATGATTCAGCCCAGTCATGTTGACACATAAACTAAATCATCACAGCAGCACTCCATAAATGCTTGCTGAAAGACATGCTACTCTGACTCCCGGTTCAGATCTTCAGCCAGTTATGTAATTTATTTTTGAAGTTCATCTGACCCTAGGGTCTTTGAACTTTTGTCCCCAGGAAATGTACAGGCAATGGCCTCTAAGAACATTAGCAAGGCCAAATCTCAGAAGTGAAGACCTCATTATCTCTCCAACTTAGCATCTACAGGGGAAGACATCCTGTAACTCACTCAGCAGAGTATGTCTGCTGCTCCTCCCTGTTACTGTCATCCCATTTCTAGGCTTCGCTGTTGGTTGTTCAGTTTTGCAGCTTTGCTACTTTTCAATAGAGGGCTTTGCCTTTCTGTGGTGTGTGTCCTTAGCTGAGTATAATTACAGACTCTCCCACACATTCTTTCATCATGTCTTCTGATCTATCTCTAAGATAAGTTGTTAAAGAAAGTAGGAGGTGAGTGGGTGAGTTCTTAATGAATATCATCTGTAGCCCCATACATTCCAGAATACCATGCAAAAAAAGGACAGATCTTTTGAGCAGCCAAATATTTAACAAAATAGCAACCTGCCCTATGATAAGTCACTCTTCACCCAGGAAGCATGAGAAAAATGTTTTGCTTGTACGTTTTCTTCCTTTGATCAACTCTTCCTCTTTTACAGTTCTGTAACACAGTAGCCAAAACAATGAAACATATATATATATATATATATATATATATATATATATATATATATATATATTTCCTCATGAGACTCTAAATTCCCAAATGCATAAACTTTAAAATTCTTATTCCTATCATCTAGGTCAGGAGTCCAGAGTAAAATCCTATGTGGCTATATTGACCCGCCACCTGTTTTTGTCAATAAAGTTTTATTGGCACAAACCACGGCCTCTCATTTATATTTGCCTCTGATTTCTTCTTGAACAGCAATGACAGAAGTGAGTAGTTGTGACAGCCTTTAAATTTTAATATATTTACTTTCTTGCCTTTACAGAGGAAGTTTGCCAATCTTGATTCAGTTCTTAAAAAATTTGTTGCATAAGTGAATTAATACAGATTATTATTATATTGATGTAAATCTTGACTATAAATAAAAATACAGTTAAAATTGAAAGTTTTCTTAAAATGAGTCAAGAGATAATTAGTAATTTATCTACAGAGAATACAAGGTGAAATACTTTACTGGATTTAATCAATTTACCAAATTGACTGTCTATTGTATCTTTTGTCTATTTGTGGGTTGTTTTGGAAACCAACATTTCTGAGAGCTTTAATTACCTTAACAAATTGTGATTCATTTTTGTACCATATGGACTAAGTGTTACTGAAATGTGTTATTAAGGCTATTAGTTCCATGAAAAAATATTAATAATTTCTTGGCATACAAACCACATAATCAAGTGAGATAAAAGGTTTTTTTTTTTAAAGATTAATTTTATTTATTTATTTTTTTACAGCAGCTTTAGGTTCACAGCAAAATTGAGTAGCGGTTATAGAGATTTGCCATGTACCTCCTACTCCCTACCTTCCACTCTCAACATCTCCCCCATTCCCTAGTGGTATATTTGTTACAACAGATGAACCTACACTGACATATCACCCAAAGTCCCTAGGTAACATTAGGGTTCACTCTTGGTGTTACATATTCTGTAGGTTTATATCTCTCTCAAAGAGAAATGTATAATGACATATGTCTACCATTTTTGTTCATACAGAATATTGTTACTGCCCTAAACAGTCTTCTGTGTTCTCTCTAACCCATCGTCTTCCCTAACTCCTGGAAACCACTATTTTTTTTAACTGTCTTAACAACTTTGTCTTTTATAGAATGTTATATAGCTGAAATCGTATAGTATGTAGCCTTTTCATATTGGCTTCTTCTACTTAGTAATATGTACTTTTAACTCCATATCTTTTTGTAATTTGATAGCTCATTTCTTTTCAGCCCTTTGAAAAATGTTTTGTTGTCTGGATGTACCACGGTATATTTATCCATTCACCTACTGAATGATATCTTGGTTGCTTCCAAGTTTTGGCACTAATGAATAAAGCTGCTATAAACATGCATGTGCAGGTTTTTGTGTGGACATAAGTTTTCAACTCATTTGGACAAATATCAAGAAAAGCGATTGTTGGATTGTATGGTAAGACTATGTTTAGTTTTATAAGAAACTGCCAAATAGTCTTCCAAAATGACTGTACCACTTTGCATTTTCACCAATAATGAATGATAGTTCAGCATTTGGTGAACTATCAGTTCAAACATTCAGTGTTTGAGATTTTCATCTTTCTAGTAGGTGTGGTTTTGTTTTTAACAATATTTTGAAATGCTTTCAAAAATTTAAAAATAAATTCTGAATATTTGGGGTGTGGTAAAGCATATATTTCTTAAAATAAATTGATCATTGAACTGTATTGCTGTAGGATAGTTTATAAAATGAATGTTCTAGGCAACTGCTGAGAGCCTTTTTGTGTCTCAGTGCCTAGCATCTTGCCTGGCTCATAGAAGCTATCTGTGAATATTTGTTGAACAAATGAATACCTGAACTGGAACTCAGGGATCTGGACTGGCTGAAGTTTAAATGAATCCAGACATGGTGGGATAATCTTCAGCTTGCTTGCTGAAAAGGAGGCTAGCACTCACATGCAAGAAATTCCCAAGGCTTGCTGTTATACAAATGTTCTATTTTTAAAAACAATATAGGTCAATTAAATGGTTAATTTTAGCATTAAAATAGAAATAGAAATATAAGATCAATTAATTGTTTCATTTTTGAGAGTTTAACAAGTTGACCAATACTTCATAATAATGCAGTTTTCTTTGGCAGCCGGTAAGTTGCTGATGGCAGTTTTCTTTGTCAGAACTGTTATTAAACTGTGCTATTAAGTGAGATTTATTTGGTGAGATCTGAGTGGATCTGTAACAAATAAGCACAGACCAAGCTGTTGTCTATAATACAGGAATTTGGAGAGAATTTTCTTTATCCTCTTTGTGTAAGCCACATTTTATCATATTTTGAATATGATCTAGGTAAGCTTTCCCAAATGCATCTCATACAATGACATATTTAAGTTAGCATTTTATTTGAAAATTTTTATATAACTTTGTACTTGGCTTCATATATTCATTTAATACGGGACTTTTGTTGTCTTACGCACTTCCCTCAGTTCTTATTCTAAATAGCAAATTTATGTTATTCCATTTTACAAATGGGGAGGCTAAATTCTGGAGCAGATTTCAATGCTATTTTAACACTAAGATTATAAATAGAGTGGTATTTAAGTCTTTAAATGTTCATCTACCTTCTAAGCTAAATTTGTGTTTTATTTTATGTTTTTTAATGTTATATATATATAAAAATATATTTTTACTCTAGGGCAGCAAACATGTTATAATTACTTTCCTTATCATTGTCAGTGTTCAAAAATTCTGAAATGACTTACCTTTTATCTTTTCTTAGTCAACTTGTTAAGAGAGGGAAGTATTTCCACAGGGAAGTACTTACAGTGGTCCCTTGGTAACTGTGGGGAATTGATTCTAGGATCTCTGTGGATATCAAAATTCTTGGCTGCTCAAGTCCATCATATAAAATGATGTAGTGTTAATATTTGCATATAACCTAAACATATCCTCTACAAATTTGAAGTGATCTCTAGATTACTTATAATACTTAATGAAATGTAAAGGCTATGTAAATAGTTGTAAATACAATGTAAATGCTATGTAAATAGTTGCTGGTATGTGGCAAATTCAAATTTTCTTTTTGGAACTTTTTGGATTTTTTTTTTTTTTCTGATCCTTGGTTGGTTGAATCCTCAAATATGGAATCCTCAGATATAGAAGGCCAACTATATCTCTACTTTGAAAAACTTTATGAGTACACCAAGCATGATAAAGAAAAGTAAACTTCTTAAATTTCACAACTGCTGCTGAAATATAAATTTTGATGAATATAGTTTTAATTCTTTTCATATTAATACAAAATTTCAAAAGGTGCCTTTGTTTATTAGGGAAAAAATTATGATTATGTACACAGAGGCTATAAAATGTGTTAGAATTTTTAAACACAAAATATGTAGTGATATAAATTAAAGTTAAAAAAAATACTACTACAAATAAATTTTAGTAGAAGTGATTTGCAGATCACCCTTTTAGGACATTTGGTCAATTTTCTCAAGGGGACAATGCTATGAGTAATTGTTCTGGATTGGACTAGTCCCAAAGGCTTATACACAGCGTAATAAATAACACATTACCAGGAGTACTCTGTCTGGGGATAAAGCTCAGGAAGAAGTAATCTATTGGTGGGAGGTTTTGTGTGCCATGATAAAATGTGAGAAATGGACTCTGGAAAATGGGAATCACTAAAGACTGTCTGGAGAACTGAATTAGTTTGAATTGAGTTTTAAAAATATGTCTGTTTGGAGAGTGTGGCATGTAGGTTAAGTCTAGATGTAGAGATGACAAATTAGGAATCTATTACAAAGTTCCAGACATTTTATGAGAACCTAAAGCTATCATAAATCAAGGTACAGATAATGCTGAGGGAATTTCCAAATGTTTAGTGAGAAAACAAAAATAAAAAGCAATAGGAAAGGAAGAATAGTTTCATAAGAAGCAGGTAGTGGGAGAATGTGAATAATCAAAGAACCTGGACTGTAGGTAGCCAAAACAGAAAAATAGATATGGAAAGGAAAACTGAGGCAGCACACATCTGTCAGGTCCACTAAAGAAGGCTTCAGGAAAGACACTGAATCAAGACATTCTCTCTTTAAAGGCACATACCAGATTCTTACATAAATGAAAAGTTATCTGCAAATTTTGATATACACTTGCTACCTCTATGATTGTAAACCAGATATTTGGGTTTCAACTAGTGGTTGTTCAAATGCCTTCCCATTAAGGAGATTTTAAAGTGATTCAGACAATTGTTGATTTAATATCCAACATATCACATGAGCATCATTATGGGAAAAAAATATCAAATTCTCTTTAGAAGCTCTTTTAGTTCTCTCTATATGACCTTTCTAAATGACTTAATTGTATGTTTTTCATTTATGAAAATCTTATCTATGAAAGTAATTAATATATCCAGATGATTTTAGACTCTCTCAGAAATATGACTCCATGAGTAATTTTGGACCTACTATGGCAACATGGCACTGTTAAGATACCACATGTTGGGATTTGAATTGCCTCACATTTAGCTTTATATTGATAGTCTCATATTTGGATCTTGTCCAGTTAGCTTTTATTTAGCTGGGCTCATGTGTTGGAGAAATATGGGGAAATAATCAAAGGTAACTTATACAGTGATTCATATGCTAAGTATTTTATCTGATCCAGCCAAGATTGTATTTGAAACTATGTGTATATTTTCTGATACATGAACTTAATTGAAAAATAAAATTGAGATACACCTTGATAATAGATTCATAGATGAATTGATTGTGTACTTTCATTGGCAACTGTTTACTCACTGACTCAGATAATGTTAGTTTTACATTCTCAAATGTCAGGCTAACTGGGACTCTAAGCCTACTATATCTACAGCATATTTAAGTATAGTTTATATGGAGCATTCTGTGGTTTTGATGCCTAGTAATAGTATAAAATCAAACAGTAATGATTATAATTAGTTGTTCTTTAGTTGCTAAGTCGTGTCTGACTCTTTGCTACCACATAGACTGCAGCATGCCAGGCTTCCTGGTCTTCACTATCTTTTGGAATTCTGCTCAAATTCATGTCGTTGAGTTGGTGATGCTATCTAACTGTCTCATCCTCTGCCATCCTCTTCTCCTTTTGCCTTCAATCATTTCCAGCATCAGGGTCTTTTCCAATGAGTCAGCTCTTCGTATCAGGTGGCCTAACTATTGGAGCTTCAGCATCAGTCCTTCCATGAATATTTAGGGTTGATTTCCTTTAGGATGGACTGGTTGGATCTCCTTGCAGTCCAAGGGACTCTCAAGAGTCTTCTCCAGCACCACAATTTGAAAGCATAAATTCTGCACTCAGCCTTCTTTATGTTCCAACTCTCATATTCTATAATGACAACTGGAAAAACCATAGCTTCAACTATATGAATTTTTTCAGACAAAGTGATATCTTTGCTTTTTAAAACACTGTCTAGGTTTGTCATAGTTTTTTGTCCAAGGAGCAAGCAGCTTTTAATTTCATGGATGCAGTTATGTTCCACAGTGATTTTGGAGCCCAAGAAAATAAAATCTGTCACTGTTTTGACTTTTTCCTCTTCTGTTTGTCATGAAGTGATGGGACTGGATGCCATGACCCTTTAGTAAGTCAGCTTTTTCACTCTCCTCTTTCACACTCATCAAGAAGCTCTTTACTTCATCTTCACTTTCTGCCATTAGAGTGGTATCATCTGCATATCTGAGACTATTGCTATTTCTCCCAGCAATCTTTATTCCAGCTTTATTTATTTATTTATTCCAGTGAGTTATGCAGCCAAGCCTTTTGCATGATGTGCATATAAGTTTTGCATGATCTGCATATAAGTTAAGTAATCAGGGAGACAGTATACAGCCTTGTCATACTGTTTTCCCAATTTTGAACCAGTCATTTGTTCCATGTAAGGTTCTAACTGTTTTTTCTTGACCTGTGTACAGATTTCTCAGGAGACAGGTGAGGTGGTCTGGTATTCCCATCTCTTTAAGAACTTTCCACAGCTTGTTGTGATCCACACAGTCGAAGGCTTTTGGGTAGTCAACGAAACAAAAGTTGATGTTTTACTGGAATTCTCTTGTTTTATCTATGATCTGATGAAATTTGGCAATTTGATCTCTGGTTCCTCTGCCTTTTTCTAAATCCAGGTTGTACATCTGAAAATTCTTGGTTCATGTATTGCTGAAGCTTATATTGAAGGATTTTGAGTGTAACCTTATTAGCATGCAATTATTTGGTAGTTTGAACATTCTTTGGCATGGTGCTTCTTTGGCATTGGAATGAAAACCCACCTTTTCCAATCCTGTGACCACTGTTGTTTTCCAAATTTGCGGACATATTGAGTGCAATATTTAATAGGATCATCTTTTAGGATTTTAAGCAGCTGAGCTGGAATTCTATCACCTCCATTAGCTTTTTTCATCATAATGCTTCCTTCCTAAGGCCCACTTGACTTCACACTCTGGGGCGTCTGGCTCTGGATGGGTAACCACACCATCATGGTTATCCTGGTCATTAAGGTCTTTTTTGTATAGCTCTTCTGTTTATCCTTGCCATCTCTTAGTCTCTTCTGGCTCTGTTAGGTCCTTACTGTTTCTGTCCTTTATAGTGACCATCCTTGCATTAATATTCCCTTGATACCTCCAATTTTCTTGAATTTCCCATTCTTTTGTTTTCCTCTACTTCTTTGCATTTTCACTGACAAAGGTCTTCTTATCTTTCATTGCTATCCTCTGGAACTGTGAATTTTATTGGGTATGCTTTCCCATTCTCCCTTATTTTTTCTTCTCTTCTTTCCTCAGCTATTTGTGAAGCCTCCTTAGACAACCAGACAAATCTGCCTTCTTGCATTTTTTTTTCCTTTAAGATGGTTTTAGTCACTGCCTCCTGTACAATGTTATGAAGTCCATAGTTGCTCAGGCACTCTGTTTACTAGATTTAATCCTTTGAATCTATTGGTCACCTCCACTGTATAATCATGTGGGATTTTATTTAGGTCATATCTGAATGGCCTAGTGGTTTTCCTTGCATTCTACAGCCTGAATTTGCTATAAAGTACTGATGATCTGAGCTATAGTCAGCTTTAGGTCTTATTTCTGCTGATTGTATAGAGCTTCTCCATCTTTAACTACAAAGAATATAATCAATCTGATTCTAGTACTGACCATCTTGTGATGTCCATGTGTAGAGTTGTCTCTTGTGGTGGTGGAAAAGGGTGTTTGTTATGACCAGTATTTTCTCTTGACAAGGCTTAGCCTTTCCCATCCTCATTTTGTATTCCTAGGCCAAACTTGCCTATTATTCCAGGTATTTTTTGAATTCCTATTTTTTCATTCTGTTTCCCTTTGATGAAAAGGACATCTTTGTTGGTGTTTGTTCTAGAAGGTCTTGTAGGTGTTCATAGAATGGATCAACTTCAGCTTCTTCTGTATCAGTGATTGGGGGATAGACTTGGATTACTGTGATATTGGATTGTTTGCCTTGAAATGAACCAAGATCATTCTGTTGTTTTTGAGACTGCATCCAAGTACTGCATTTCAGACTCTTTTGTTGACTGAGGGCTACTCCATTTCTTCTAAGGGATGCTTGTGCATAGTAGTAGATATAATGGTCATCTGAATAAAATTCGCTCATTTACATCCATTTTAATTCACTGATTCTTAAAAATGTCGATGTTCACTCTTGTCATCTCCTGCTTGACTACATCCAATTTGTCCTTGATTCGTGAAAAACATTCCAGGTTCCTAAGCAATATTGTTCTTATAGCATTAGACTCTACTTTTCACCACTAGACACATCCACAACAGAGGGTCATTTCCCACTTTGGCCTAACCACTTCATTCTTTCTGGAGATATTAGTAATTGTTTTCCCTTTTCCCAAGTAGCATGCTGGACACCTAGCCACCTAAGGGGATCTCATCTACCAGTGTCATATCTTTTTGTCTTTTCATCCTGTTCATGTTCATGAGGTTCTCATAGCAAGAATACTGGAGTGGTTTGCCATTTCCTCCTCTCTTGGACCATGTTTTAGCAATGTGGATTAACATATCTCTTGTAGGGTACCAGGCAATTATTTTTAATACTACTTCACATTTTTTCTCTGGGGTTTCCTAAATTAGTTGCACACTAAAACAGTTCCTCCTCATTTTGTTTAGCCCCCCAAACTCTCCAAGTTATGGATAAGATCAACTTTTTCCTTCCTTCTATGTTTCCTTGCAGAGAAGATGACCCCAGAAGGTATGTGGTACCTTCAGAACTCCACAAGCTTTCTAAGTGAAAAAGGCAACCCTGAGATCTCCTTGGTTTATGTGACTCCAGCCTTCCATTATCCTCCAAACCTCCCATATAGATATAGAAGTCAGAAAGCAGGGAGTGTCAAAGTTCTGGGTATTAGAAGCATCATTAACCACTAATAGGAGGAGGGCAGGGAATCAGAAATTTTTATGTTTCTGCCAAGACTTGGAGACCTTCTCCCTTAAAATCACTGCCTCTTGCTATAAACTGACTTGAACTCACTAGGATTAATCCAAACATGCCATTCATCCTCGTGTATTTTAGTAACCCCTATAAGCCTAGGATCTGAGATTATCTCTCTCTCCTGACTTGGACACTTAGGCCTTAGTAATTTTCTTAGTCCCACAGTACTCCCTGATTTCTAAAGCTTCCCACATGTCCTCTGGTTTTCATTCTCTGTCACCTACAAAATCCCCTATTGCTTCAAACTCTTCTTTAAATATTTATGCTTTTATGTTCTGACATTGCTCTGAATGAGTAGATAAAAGAATGACTGAGCAGCACAGAAACTGAGAGAATTTGGAGTGCAAGGTTTTCTTCCTCTTTCATTTTTTTCCTGTATAATCTTTGTTTAAGTAAAGTGATACTCTTATCATGCACCCCTATATATGTGAAAAAGTCTAAAGTGTTGGTTGAAGCAGTGCGGATAATCTTGTTTGAACATTTTGGGTTCCTTTAACATGTTTTGAAAACCAGTAGTATAAACAAGTTGGCCTAATAAAAAAAAGTTTAAGGAAGATTCTAGCCTACAAATGTTCATCTTTAGGGAATGACAACAATGGTACTCAGTTCTTTGAAGTGGTATCTCTTTGAGGATGTGAAATTATGTTTCCATATCTTCACGATGGTGATGGGGACTAAATTTAAAATAGAAAATCATAAATTTAAGCTCATTGTTGAGAAACCCCCAAACTACACAGATAGCAATTGGAACCTGCAGAATATTAAAAATGCAACTAGATCAATTACAATATACAAAACCTAAACAAAATTATTCTACATGACTGATAAAATTTAGACTGTTAAATCCTACTCTTTGAGTATCTGGAGCCCAGAGTGTTTAGAACACTGATTTGTAAGCATGTGAAAAGCAAAAAGCCTTCCTGAAGAATTCTCCAGGCAAGCAGTAATTTAAAAATCTGAAATAATATCTACCTGAGAGCAGAAAGTCAAGATGTGTAATTGGCCATCCAATGGAATCAAAAGAATCCTTAAGCAAATCATTCCTTGAAGCAATGAGGATTGCACAGTCCACAGTATGATAGACAGAACACAGCAAGGGTCCACTTTTGTTCTGAAAAGAGTCTGCCAAGGTGCTCGACACAGGCAAGAGGGCTATTTTATCAGTGACATTATCTTACAAAAATCATCAGCGTGCTCTCACAGGAGCTGGAAGCCCTTGTAACCCTTCTTGGGGAATGCAAATCTTAGCCAATTGAGAGGCTGACATTCACTCCAGCAGCATGAAGTAGAAGGTGGAAGTATGAGTCAGGCCAGTGCCTTCAGCAAATTTAAGCTAACTATTCAGTTCTAATTAGTATTTTGGAAACTTCATCCATGTTCGACGCTGACAAGGAGAGATTTCGATGTTTTCCCTTTAAAAAAAAAGTTCTTCTTCTTTTTTTTTTTTTTGGCTGCAGTAGCAAACTGTGTGCAAAAATCCTGTCACTCATGAAATGTCTGCATCTGACTGTCAGAGGACTTCAGGTATTTTCAGGCTGTTAATGAATAGGCATCCAAATCCATGGCTTGCACCTGAAGTCAGATGTCACGGTTAATGTGCACTGAGGATTACAGGATGTTCCAACGGAGCATACAAGACACTCCAATAGCAGCACCCCTGCTCCCTTCAGAACCGATAAGTATCAAGGACCAGAAGTAGTTCCTATGTGATTCCACCTCGGCTGACTGAGAAGAATAGAAATTGGGATATAGTGCTAAGCAACATCACGGGACTATTTTCAGTTTCAATCAATTTTCTATCATTTATGCATCTGTCAGATATATATCTGTGCATATGTGCTCAGTCACTTCAGTCCTGTCCCTCTTTGCGACCCTACGGATGGCAGCCTGCCAGACTCCTCTGTGCACGGGATTATCCGGGCAAGAATACTGGAGTTGGTTGCCATCCCTTCCTCCAGGAGATCTTCCCAACCCAGGGATAAAACCCACGTCTCTTATGTCTTCTGCATTGGCAGACAAGTTCTTTACTGCTAGCGCCACCTGGAAAGCCGATGTATGTGTGTGTGTGTGTATGTGTGTGTGCATAGTCACTCAGTTGTGTCCAACTGTTTGTGACCCCAGGGACTGTAGCCCGCCAGACTCTACTGTCCATGGATTCTCCAGGTAAGAATACTGACGCGCATTGCCAATTCCTTCTCCAGTATATATACATGTATACATAATTGTCTCAGACTTAATGTTATTATTCTAATGCTAGAATCCAAAAGAAGATTTAGCTTCTGTCTTTGAGGTAAGAATATGTTATATATAAAGATAATTTCTCAAGTTTATCTTTATGATCAGTAACAACTGTTATGGAACAGGGAAATAAACTCTTACACAGTACACTATTTTACCTATAGATGAAACGTCCATCCCTGTGATGGCTAATTTTATATGTCAACATGGCTGGGCCATAGTGCCCAAATATATGGTTAAACATTATTCTGGATGTTTCTATGAAAGTGTGTTTTGAATGAGATCAACATTTATATAGTTGGACTTTAAAGCAAGATACCTTCCACAATGTGGGTGAGTCTTATTGAAAGTCTCAGTAAAATGCACTTACCTCCCCTAAGCAAGCAAGAATTAGGAATTCTGCCAGCAGACCACCTTTGGACTCAAAAAGCATCTCTTCCTTGGGTCCTCAGGTAGCCTATGGGCCTACACTGCAGATTTTGCATCTCCTTTCACAATACTGTTAGCCAATTCTGTAAAATAAATCAAATCTCTTTTTATATATGTATGTGTACACACACACACACACACATTATTCTGTTTCTCTGGAGAACGTAAATTAGAGTATATAGTTTTTGAATATTTGAAAACATGGCTGTGTTTGTCAATTCTTATGCAGGTGTAACTAACTGGTATTCACACCACTATAAACTTGGGGAAGTGAAAGTGTTAGTCGCTCAGTCGTGTTTAGACTGTAGCCTGCCAGGCCTCTCTCTCCATGAGATTCTCCAGCCAAGAATACTGGAGTGGGTTGCCATGACCTCCTCCAGGGGTATGGGCCACCAGGGAGACACAAAATTGATGAGGTGCTTCTGAGCAATGCAGCTCTTGCCCTGACCTGAGTTGGAACTGGGGTTGCCATGGCCACAGCGCGAGTACTAACTAGTGTAGGACCACGGTAAACCATCAGAAAACCCCTCGCACCCTGAGTCACCAGAGATGCCCACCGTGAACGTAAGCTAACAATACAATTGCATTCATAAAAAATGGCTCTAGGGTTTAGATTAAATGAGTGGAGGAGAAACAGAAATTGACATAATTATAAGCTCGATGTTTGTAAGGAACACAGATAAAGACTAATACCTTAATATTCAGTGGTTCAGTGGAAGGACGGGAAAAAAAAGAAGAAGAGAAATGAGGAAGAAAGAAAGGATTTGAAATTATCTCAGTTATTCAAGACCAAATTTAGAACAAGACACAGTTTTATTTGAACTGAGGACAGCGCCCTAAGACTCAGAAACGCATATGCTCTTCTTGGTATCTGAACTGAATTCAAAAACAATTTTAATAAGATAGAATAGGGATTGGGTCACTTATTTTTCTGGAATTGAGTTTCAGGAGTTGCTTGTATATTTTTAAGATTAATCCTTTACCTGTTTCTTCATTTGCTATTATTTTCTTCCAATCTGAGGGCTGTCTTTTTACCTTACTTATAGTTTCCTTTGTAGTGCAGAAGCTTTTAAGTTTCATTAGGTCCCATTTGTTTCATTTTGCTTTTATTTCCAATATTCTGGAACACTGAAATGTTGTGAAGTAATTAGCCTCCAACTAATAAAAAAAAAAAAAAAATAAAAGATAGAATAGGGACTTTCCTAGTGGTCCTGCACTCCCAGTGCAGGGGGTCTGTGTTCTATCTCTGGTGAAGGAACTAGATCCCACATGCCACAACTGAGTTCACATGCTCCAACTAGAGATCCCACATGCCACAACTAATACCTAGCAGAGACAAATAAATAAATAAAAGTAGATATTAAAAAAGATAGAATAATGTGATTCACACATAACTCACCAGGTAATACTCTGATCTGGAAAGAAAAAACACTGGGACATCTTGGACTTTATACAAACTTTCTATATTGATAAATGAGTACTTGAATATAGATTAACATTTGAATAAGCCACACAATATACATTTTCTTCCTTCTTTATCGATATAGATACATAACCCAGCACTAAAAAAAATAAATTCTGCTTAAACAAAAACTTGAAAAATAAGCACTAAATTTTGCAGAAATCAGCAAGGGCCAGATACCCCACTTGTTCTTAATACTGACTCTTTTGAATATATCAACAGTTATTCAAATCTGTACATAATTTTGTTACTATATACTTAAAAAAATTCATCTATATTGATGTATAATGAACATATAAAATTATAAGATATTTAAAGTGTGTGTCACGGTGATTTGATATATCATATGCTTTATAAAGGGATTCCCTGGTGGGAAAGAAGATTCTTTCCCAGACTGCAAAGAATCTTCCTGCAATGCAGGAGACACAAGTTTGATCCCTGGATTGGGAAGATCCCCTGGAGGAGGAAATGGCAACCCATTCCAGTATTCTTGCCTGGAGAATTCCATGGATAGAGGAGCCTGGTAGGCTACAGCCCATGGGGTTGCATAGAATTGGACACGGCTGAGTGACTTACACACACACACACATTATAAAAGGATTATATTCCCCTAAATGAGTTTGCCAATTGACAGGTTAGTTCAGTTGGTTAGAACATGTCTAGTTAATTAACACATCCATCACTTTATATCTTTATCTTTTATTTTCATTTTTGTAAGAACATTTAAATTCTAGTCTCTTACCAAATTTCAATAACACTATACAGCATAAACAATGATAGCACACTACACATTATTCATTTTAGAGCTGAAATTTTCTGCCCTTTTACCAGCCTACTCCTCAGTCTCTAGCAACCACATTTCTACTCTCTGCTTCTATAACATTTGATTCCATGTGTAAATGACATCATACAATATTTGTCTTTCTCTAACTAGCTTATTTCATTTAACATAATGCTTTCAAAATTCATCCACATTGTTTAAAAAGGTAGGATTTCCTTCCTTCTCATGGCTGAATAATATTCTAGTATATATATACTATTCAGCCATGGGCTTCAAAAATCATTTTACTATTTGTCTTTGACCAATTCAATTTCTCTTCCCATGTTTTAGCATTAATTAAAAAAAGATAAAGGCAGGTTATTTCCTGTATTTCATCTATTAATTTATTTATTCAATCTTGTATCATGACATTTTTCAACAAAACACAGCAATTCCTTGAAGAGTTTTTGTTTGTGAAAGTGCCTTAGGTGTTAATCATGTATTTTTGAAAGACTTTATAACAATTGGTCCATCCTAAAGCAGATCAGTCCTGTTTGTTCATTGGAAAGACTGATCCTGAAGCTGAAACTCCAGTACTTTGGCCACCATGCGAAGAGTTGACTCATTGGAAAAGACCCTGATGCTGGAAGAGATTGGGGGCAGCCGGAGAAGGGGACGACAGAGGATGAGATGGCTGGATGGCATCACCGATTCGATGGACATGTGTTTGAGTAAACTCTGGGAGTTGTGATGTCCAGGGAGGCCTGGCGTGCTGCGATTCATGGGGTCGCAAAGAGTCGGACACGACTGAGCGACTGAACTGAACTAAACTGACTGATAACAAGTTTCTTTTACTATTTTCATTTGTTTATGGAATAATTAACTGTATAAGCCAAGTAAACAGCTCTTGCTAAGGCCAAGTAATCAGACTTAAAGGCATAATTTTATAGCATAGTTCTGGTTTCCCTAAGAAGGACTTTTTTATAACCATTTTCTCTTTGACCAGTTATCTTTACCCCTTCTCCTACATTGTCATCAAATTAATTAGATATTGTCATTATCAATAGCAAACAAAGAATTTTTATCAAAATGATTGGCTTTATGTAAAACTAAATGGAAGACAGTTTGGTCCAGAGTTTAATATAACCAATCCCAGTCATTTGCAAGATAGCAATCCTCACTTTTGGATTGTAGGCAGTTGCTTCACAACAATTAATTTCTGTTTTGAAGCCACATCCTACAGTTATAACACAAGGCTTTGATTTATCCTGCCATGGGAAGGATTGGTGCTGTCAGCTACTGAGAGGATCGGGCTGGTTGATTCTTTTTCAAGTTGTAATTCTATAGTATGCTAGTCATGTCAGGTGAGCTAATCAAAGCATTCCTCCTTTCACCGTGAATGTCCCCTTAGTGTTGCTCCAGTGGGTACAGGTGGGTGCTGTTGGCCCTACTTGCTCTTGTTTAAAAGACATATTTTTAAAGAATTTTTAGTTCACTGTGCTATTAATTTCTTCAGCATATCTATATTCACAGGTCAGATTTGCATAAGTTATCTTTCTAATTTTGGTCTTTTTTGGTATCTTTTGGGTCTTTTAAGGATTATATTAGCCTAAAATGCATAAAAAGCACACAAAATGTCTAAATATATAGGAGATAATTTAATTCATTATACATAATGGATATCCTATGGATTGTGACTGGTATTCTTGTGGTCAATGGACTGGAAAATGTACCTGAAATTTAAATTTGTTTGACATTAGTATATATACACCAGACTTTTTGTCATTTATTTAGTTGATGTGATTTTTTTCTTTTACTTTTAGTCTTTATTTATCTTTACATTTAACAATGTCTCTGGTGACAAATTTCTTATTTTGTCTGTTTTAAAATGCATTAATTTAATATTCATTTTAAAGGATACTTTATGGATAGAGTTATATGTTGTAAATTAAGTTTTCCAGAAGGTGAAAACTCTTAGTTTTCAAGATTTCTATGGAAAGATCCTGTTTTTCATTTAATTGATTTCTTTTGAAAATAATATCTTTTTCATCTGACTGTTTTAAATATTTCTTCTTTTGTGTGTGCTTGTGTGTGTGTGTTTTAAAATCAGCTTTATATTATAGATCTTGTTGTGTTTTCTATTGTTTTCTTGTGTATTTGTTTTATTCTGACTGATATTTGCTGTTTCCTCAATAAGTGGCTTAAATGTCAATTTTGGAATATTCAGTAAATCTTTAAATATTGCTTTTGCCTGATGCTTCCTCTCCTCACATTCTAAAATTTCAATTGTAAGTATACTAGAACTTCTCATTCTATTTTTTAGATTTGTTATTCTCTCTTTTGTTTCTCTGTGTATTATTTTTCATTCTATGCTACATTGTAGACATTTTCTTTTGACCTATGTCTCAATTCAATGATTCTATCTTCAAAAGCCATAAAATCTGTTTTGAAATCCAATCATTAAGTTCTACAATTTCCACTTTTTCAATACTCTACTTTTCTGTTTAAATTTTTGAGCATATATTTTATTTCCTTAAAAATATTTAGCATGGTTAGTTAAAAATAAATTTCTGATAACTCCAATTTCTGACACCATTATGGATCTGTTCTAGTTGTCATTTGTGACTCTGAGTTTTCAGTAACAGTGTCTTGCCTTATTGCATGCTTGCTTCTTCTGTTTTTTGGAGATTATATTTGAAGAAAAATGTAAGGATACTTAGATAATCTTATATTCTTCAGAGATACTTACAGTTTGATCTTCTAGATGAGGTAGGTGTCTGGAAAATTCACTTCATTTTCAACCCCTGAAATGACTTGAAGATGAGTTTCTTTCCCTAGAAGAGTTGGCTATTGCTTGTTCACACTTACTGCTATGGTAATCTCTTTATAATCTTCTTCCAAACTCTGGAGGGTTTATCAGCTCCCTCCTCTCCTTGGTAGATGTCAAACTTAATGTTCTGTTACCCTAAACCTATAACAAATTCAACAATTCTGATTACCTTCTCTACTTCTAGATTAGGAGAGGGAGGAAAATTAAGTTGCTTCAAATGTGAAGCTCAATAGTTTTCTATTTCTTCTCAGTTACTGGCCCCACAATTCTTCACTAAGTTCCCGGGTACCTTAAAATTCTCTCAGTCTCTCCTTTTCTCCCGCCCTCCACCTCTTGTTTTCTTGGTTTTATAATTGTTGTCATTTTTAAGATTAGATTGCATTTCCTTTCCTGCAGTTACTGAAACTGATAATTCTATATTTACATGAAAATAATGTTCACCTTTAAGGTATGGATTTGTACAACATCCTGGTATTTTCAGTTCAGTTCAGTTCAGTCACTCAGTCATGTCCGACTCTTTCTGACCCCATGAATCGCAGCACGCAAGACCTCCCTGTCCATCACCAACTCCCAGAGTCTACCCAAACCCATGCCCATCGAGTCGGTGATGCCATCCAGCCATCTCATCCTCTGTCATCTCCTTCTCCTCCTGCCCCCAACCCCTTCCAGCATCAGGGTCTTTTCCAATGAATCAACTCTTCGCATGAGGTGGCCAAAGTACTGGAGTTTCAGCTTCAGCATCAGTCCCTCCAATGAAGACCCAGGACTGGTCTCCTTTAGGATGGATTGCTTGGATCTCCTTGCAGTCCTGGTATTTTAGGTTTACATTAATAAATAAATTTGCTTAAATTTAACAATTAAATAAACTCCTAGGTAACTACACGGATTCACAAGTAATAATAGTTAATAGCTTTTGTTCATTTACTTGTGCCAACCCTGTTTTAAGGTCTTAAGAAATAAATTCTTAAATATTCTTTGCTAACTTGTTAGGTATGTTCTGTTATTATTCTCATTTTACTGATGAAAGCTGTAACCCAGAGAAGCAAAACTAGCATTTGAACACAACATTTTGGTTGACAGTTTTGGTTGAGGACTACTCACAATTTCTGAAAATTATTGATACAAACATAGGTGTATAGGTGCATATTACACACACACAGCACACACTGCTGTAGTTAAACCCTAGTGGAGAGGCAGACTCTCTCATAATTGCACAAGTCTCTTTTTAGACCAAAGTCTAAGTTAGATCAAAGTCAGTTCCTCTAAATTCTTCATTTGATTAGACCAAAGTCAGTTCCTCTAAATTCTTCATTGCTGGGAAGGGTTGGCTGAATGAAAGAGAGTCACTAAGTCCTTAACTCTATCCCCTTAAATGATACCTTGTTGAGGTTCATTCACATGCAATACTTCTATGATGATCCTCTTTTGGCCCCTGGGTTGGTTACATGACTTTCCCTTAAAAATGTTAAAATTTGAGCCTCTTTGTGAAAACATATTATTTTCTTTTCTTCCCCATAAGACATCAAAGCAAGCTTGCATTTTTCAAAAGAAATTATGCTTAATACATAGGAAGAACCAAAAGGGATGAATTGTACAAGATGCATTAAAAACTACACAGGCTTGGAATAATGCAGGTTTCTGTTTCTGTAACATTTAAGTAACTTACCAGACCAAAAGCCCCTGTTCTTTCACCCAGGAATGTTACACTCTAGCCTTAAATGGCTGGAGCCACTTTGCAGGCAATTCACTTGGCTCCAGGCTCTTCTGCCTCCCTGATTCTCTCCATAGGGTGAGAGTTTCTTTCCAGCAGGGAGCTGGTCAATTGCCCAACTTGTTCTATCCATGATAACAGCAAAAATGAAACACTCCAAACCTGCTGCTGACCTATGAGGCTCCCACTCACTTCTGCTTTCTTGGTGATTGGCAGGCCTACAGCCTTCAGGAAGGGAGCCAGGCAGAGAAAGCAGTACGAGGCTTGATCTCATGGTTTTCCAAGTGGATGGTGCGGGATAGGCAATAATCAGACAGTTGTCTTTGACTTTGTCTCAGCTTCCTAGCTACAAGAGAGAAAAACCCAGTTCACTAAGAATCACTAGGTCCTGCGGAACTGATATAATCACATTAATTTCATGAAAGACTAATTTACAAGCCTTAATGTCAGTTGTATAATTTTCACTGAGAAAAATAACTATGTGATCGAAATAACCTTGCTGCCATGCTGTTCTCATCAGCAACACGTTCAAAAATCATCACTAAAAAAGTGACAGCTCTTCACCATGTCCTTGGATTTTCAGAATATACACAGTTTGAAGCTTCAGACCTTCCTGTATGGACAAAATCAACCTACCCTTATAATTCTGAAACATTCATTATATCATTCTGTAGAATTAACACCTGTAATGCATGATCACATTTACACTATTTCTATTTCCTTTCTAGGTAATAAAACACATTATGGGGTCTCTAATTGATTTTCAGGAAGCCATATATACCTGCTTTTTTTTATTAGCAGTATGATAGACAGGGTGGTCACTGATTCAACTATTACAAATCTATTCTAGACTGCTGACTGGTAAAAAAGAAAAGAGTCATTTGTCAGTTATCCAACTGATTATCTCAATATATGACAGCCAAACCAAATAACCCTAGTCCCCCAGTGGACATTCTGAACTGAATTGTCTAGATAACTATCCATGCACAGTCACTATAAATTTAGAGGAATAATTCATTAATGCATATACATCCAAAGTTTTCATCCTGGGCTTCCAAAATAATGATCACAATAAAAAGTCATAAGGGCTACCATTTATCAGCTGCTTAATATGGGCCAGGTAGTGTGATAAGTGCTTTCTATGCATTCTTTTTCAATTTGACAAGTATACCTAGAATAAAATGGAGCCTGTGTATCCGGTGACTCTTTAATTTTATCTACGTAAACAGCTTCACATATATATTACTCAAGCAAAATTTCCTGTGTGCAATATGTACATGGGTTCTTTTGGACTCAGTGTTTTTCCTTTTTCCCAAAAGCAAAAGAGTTTTCTTTTAGTCATATTTTTGGCATTCTCTTTTCTGATTCTCATATCCTTTCCTTTACTCTGATTGCTGTCTTGAGTATAATACCTGTCCCTGATGTTGAATGATGCTGAGAATCATGAATTTATACATGTTATTCAGAATGTTATATAAAATTGTATTCCTTTATTTTTCATGGAAATTGACATCTCTGTTAATATTTAATAAATAAAACACCAAGTTATTATAATAATATTTAGGTGTGATGGATTCTGAATATCTGGATAGATAAGGGTTTGGGGTACATTGACTGTATGCAAGGCAGTAGTTACTTGTTTAATTTGGTATCGACTGTTGGCTAGGAATGAACCACTGAGGAGTAAAGTTTCCCTGCAAGTTAAAAGACACCTAGGTACAGAGAACCCCAACTTATTAAAACTAATTAGCAGCAAATGCTTGTTAAATGCCCAAACACCTTAATAGGACACTTTTTAAATGATGTACTGGAAGTTGCATAGATTCTTCAGCCTGCTGAAAAGTGGTTGTCTTTAAGGTGTTCTTTAGTTTAATGGGAGGTCATAAAATACTGGAAAATACACAGAGTTTGAAGTAAGACAATCTTGAATTCAAGTCCCAGTTTTAATGATTATTGACTCTGGAGAAAAATATTTAATTCTAACTACAAAAGTAAGATAATCTCCCACAACACAGGAGACCCTGGTTTGATCCCTGGGTTGGGAAGATCTCCTGGATAAGGGAATGGCAACTCACTTCCAAATTCTTGCCTGGAGAATTCCATGTACAGAGGAAGCTAGTGGGCTACAGCCCCTGGGGAGACAGAGTCGGACACGACTGAGCAGCTAACACTTTAAGATAATAGTGCATTTAACCTCTGCTTAACATCCGTAATCTGTTTCAGAGAAACAGGGTTTTGCTGCTAGTATCTTCATGGGGAACATTTTTTCCTCTTCCTTGGATACTGCATTGCTTGACCTCTCTCTCTCAAAGTCCACCCTAAGTTAATTGTTTCTACAAAAGCAAGTAGTAAAGTAAATTGTATAACAGAATGAAAATATCTTAGATTTTCACCTTGGTTGGAGAAGCAGAAGGAAGAGTGGTGCAATCCATCAGTAGTACTTTTCACTTATTTATTTAGGACATCACATTCAAAGGATCCTGACTTTTTGTTTTCATTTAGTATTACCATTATTCAGGTGAATAGGTAAATGAAAAAGTGAAAGTGTTAGTCACTCAGGTGTGTCCAACTCTTTGTGATCCCATGGACTGTAACTTCTGTCCATGGAATTATCCAGGCAAGAATGCTGGAGGTGGGTAGCCATTCCATTCTCCAGGGAGTCTTCCCGACCCAGGAATCCAACCCAGGTTTCCTGCATTGCAGGCACATTCTTTACCATCAGAGCTACCAAGGGAGCCCTAAATAGGCAAATATTTTGATACAAATACTGATTCTATGAGTTCTTAGCTAAATCTGTAAGGAGGATAACAAACCAAAGGATGTAGAACCTAAGAACTGGGAAATTTAAAATTGTCTAGACTATCAAAAAGGGTACCCCAAGGAGAGTTGTTATGAAATTCTAAGTCAAATGAGTGAAATAACTAGGACTCTGAAAATATACTCAAATGCACAGACTCACTTTCCATTCAGCAAAAGCCAAATTAACATAAATCTAATTATGTATTAGCTAGATTATTTTTAATGCCCTCAGAAGTCATTTGATTACCAGGAACTGTTGACTTTACTACATCATATCTCAATATTTGAATCTTATTCTTATGTATAACTGAATAAATAGTATCTTTAAGGCTTTTGATTTGAGGTGAGAAGGAATGGGAGGGATAAAGGTATTTTTCATTTTCAGGAAATACATTCAAGGAACATTGAGGAGCCTAGATTTATTGTAGAATGAAAGACAGGAAGTTTGAAGATGGGTAAAATTATGTGATATTAAGGGAGGAAATGCAGTTCAATGAGGGGCTAAGAAGTCTGGAAAGTATGGGATAATGCAAATGAGGTAGGCAGTTTTGCCCAGTTATGAACAAGAGCATCTCATAGATAAACAAGTGGGAGACAGTGCTGAGATTTCCTACTAATGATTTATATCTATATTATGGCCACTTAAACATCTTGTTAGAAATGCCCTTATACAATACATCTCCATGTTTTTGTGGCTTTCAGAACTTATTTCTTTCACATTAAAAAGATTTCCAGGGATCCACCAAAAGAGTATTTCATTCTCTGTGGGAATATTACAGCTTTACTGGCAATGCCATGGAATCCAAATCTTGTTTAATTAAGTAATAAATAAATGGAAAGCGTCCATTTAATAGTTACAAAAATAAACTTCTCAAGTAAAACATGGAACTGAGAAAAATAACTAAATTTTTTGAATAAGATGATATTTCTCAGTGTCATAATATTTTTCTTTCTTTCTTTATTTTTATATCTGTATCTAAATTTATCTCACTCAGATTAAAGCCAGGTGAAGATTGAATGCAAAGATTTATTTTTATAATAAACCAAAATCTGATAAATAGTTGTAAAAATAAATGCATATCTGCTTCAGCTTTTTTCTGGAGTAAATTTAACTGGTATGTAACTGGATACAATCATTTTTGAACTTATAAAACCAAAAAGTATGAGATACTCAGTCTCCATTGCCCTGATGTTGAGGTCATGGAAAGCCAAAAAGGATAAATGCTAACCATATTATTACATTTTCTACTTATCCATTATAAAAATATTTGTCGAGGACCTAAAATACAACAGACTCTATTCCAGGTGAGCAGTAGTGACTGAGGCAATGAATAGAACAATTACTGTCACGTATTATAAACTTTTGTCTCACTAAATTATCAAGATTAAAATATAATGAGAATAAATTATAAAGTATTAAAAATGAGGAAGCAAGAATACCCAATTTATTTTAATAATGATAAAAGACAATTAAAATTCTGGGTAAAACAGAAGTTAAAGAATTTGTGTAACCTGAATATAATGCAAACTGTAATATTGTTTGATTTCAGAACATTAGGATATTGAGACAATTTGTCATGTAGTAAGTGTTCAATAACTATTTGAGGAATGAAAGAATTAACTCATATAATAAAAATGTACATGAGTAGCATAGGAATTATAAAATTAGATCCATGAGATAACAATGTGCATGCAATTATATAGCAATTGGTCCTGCAGTAACAATATTTACTCAGTAAAAGCAATGTAATAATGAAGCATTACTATGAACAAAGCTAGTGGAGGTGATGGAATTCCAGCTAATCTATTTCAAATCCTAAAAGATGATACTGTTAAAGTGTTGCATTCACTACATCAGCAAATTTGGAAAACTCAGCATTGGCCACAGGACTGAAAGAGGTCAACTTTCATTTCAATCCCAAAGAAAGGCCATGCCAAAGAATGTTCAAACTACCATACAATTGTGTTCATTTTACATGCTAGCAAGTTAATGATCAAAATCCCTCAAGTTAGGTTTCAATATTATGTGACTTGAGAATTTCCAGATGTACAAGCTGGATTTAGAAAAGGCAGGGGAACCAGAGATCAAATTGCAAATATATGTTGGATCATAGAAAAAGCAAGGGATTTCAAGAAAACCATCTACTTCTGCTTCATTGATTATGCTGAAGTCTTTGACTGTGTGGATACCAACAAACTGAAAAATTCTTAAAGAAATGGGAATACCAGATTACCTTACCTGCCTCTTAAGAAACCTGTGTGCAGGTTAAGAAGCCACAGCTAGAACTGGACATGGAACAATGTATACTTAGTTGCTCAGCTGTGTCCAACTCTAAGATCCTGTGGACTCTAGCCCATCAGGCTCCTCTGTGCATGGGGATTCTCCAGGCAAGAAAACTGGAGTGGGTTGCTATATCCTCCTCCACAGTATCTTCCCAACCCAGGGATCAAACCCAGGTCTCCCACAATGCAGGCAGATTCTTTACTGTCTGAACTGCTGTGAACTGGTTCAAAATTGGGAAAGGAGTACAACAAGGCTGCATATTGTCACCCTACTTATTTAGCTTATATGCCGAGTACATCACATGAAATGCTGGACTGGATGAAGCACAAGCTGGAATCAAGATTTCTGGGAGAAATGTCAACAACCTCAGATATGCAGATGATGCCACTCTAATGGAAGAAAGTGAAAAAGAACTAAAAAACCTCTTGATGAGGGTGACAGAAGAGAGTAAAAAAGCTGGCTTAAAACTCAGCATGATCATGGCATCCAGTCTCACCACTTCAAGGCAAATAGACGGGGAAAAAGTCGAAGCAGTGACAGATTCTATTTTCTTGGGCTCCAAAATCACTGCAGATGGCGACTGCAGCCATAAAATTAAAAGACACTTGCTCCTTGGATAGTAAGCTATGACAAGCCTAGACAGCAGATTAAAAAGTAAAGACATCAGTTTGCCAGCAAAGATCCATATAGTCAAAGCTATGGTTTTTCCAGAAGTAATGTATGAATATGAGAGTTGGACCATCAAGAAGGCTGAGTGCTGAAGAACTGATGCTTTGAATTTGTAGTGCTGGAGAAGACTCTTGAGAGTCTCTTGGACTGCAAGGAGATCAAACCAGTCAATCCTAAAGGAGATCAACCCTGAATACCCATTGGAAGGGCTAATGCTGAAGCTGAAGCTTCAATACTTTGGCCACTCTATGTGAATAGCTGACTCACTGGTTTAGGAGGCAAAGGGGGTGACAGGATGAGGTGGTTTGATGGCATCACCGACTCAATGAACATGAGTTTGAGCAAAGTCCAGGAGATAGTGAAGGACAGGGAATCCCAGCGTGACGTCCCTGGGATCGGAAAGGTCAGACACAACTGAACGATAACAACAACAAAAACAATGTAAATATGATTCAATGAAAAAGACTTTTGAATAAATCTCTACAAATAGCATGGAAGAGAAATTTCAGTTCCTGGGTAGAATACACAGGTGATCTGTTCTGTAAATACACTTTCTAGACAAAATCTTAATTGCTCTCCCAACTACTTGTTATGTATATGTAAATACATATTTGACAGATATTTAGAATCAGAAGTAGCCAGACAAAGAACTGTAAGAAATGAAGCAACAATAGGATACTTAATTTACAAAACTCTTCATTTACAAAAGTTCAACATTCATAGACATAAGAAATGGACCAAATAATACATTGCTAAAATTTATACAATAATCTTATATAACTAACTATAATTTATAGAACTAAATGTAATCTTTTAGCAATTCACTTTATATTTGATGAATATTTTATCAAGACGATGTATTAAAATAGAAATTTCAGAAAATATTTATATATAATTTAAAAAATCACTTTGCAATCCCATAAATCAAAGATTATTATTGCTAATCTTTGACTTTGTTTTCTAACAGTTAAATGTATAAATATATCTTGGCTTTCCAAACTCATAATGAGACTGGGATATTTTTCTCAGTGTCAAAATTATATCAAATATTAGCCTAAAATATTGTTCTCCTTTTCTGATGATTTACACTTTAATGACAACTTATTATTAGTTTATAAAAATATATTTTAGCTATTATTCTTTTGAACACTGAGGCTTTGGAACAATGATTACTTTATCATTCATTTCACAGAAGTCAGCTTTACTGGTGTCCAGGGTTGTTATCTTTAGTGAAAATTATACAAAGTTATTTTTTACACACACTGTAATTTATGGCAGGTAAAACCCTCTCAAGGTAATGGAAGTAGCATGGCTTGAATTCTTGCCAAAATTTCTCTATCTGAAAGATTTGCTTTTCTTTAAATACATATCTTTCAACACACACTAACACAAATACCCATACATTTGAGAAACAACCTAGCAATGAATACTTCCACAATGACTTTGGCCCAAATAAATTAAATAGCTTTTAAACAGCTACACTATTCTTTCAGACTACTAATGGTTACATGAGTAAAATTTAAATATTGCAGCATCATGGGAATGCTATACATTGTATGGACAGAGAATACACTTCCCACATGAGAGGGGTATGTTTCCACAACCAATCAGTGTCCTCTTTGAAAACTGTGATACATAAATTCCACTCATGTTGGATTATACTATTACAATGTATCATCAGATATTCTTTAATTTTGGTACATAAGTCATAGCCCTCACAGACAATATTACGGTTTATATAATTTACTCTTTCATGGATCCCTCCCACAATGTCTATTTTTGTCTGTCTGGAATATAAAGGAGATAATTCAAAAGCACTGATGACTTCAAATGAGAGTTTTGCCATCAGCCGGGAGCAATTGTCTCACGTCTGAGACAAGGGATGCCTACTTTTTCACCCATTCCATTATTTTCTAAAGAATTTAAGTGGTTTAAGTATTTGGTTTAAAAAGCCATAAAAATGGAGTAAAACTCTTCCATATTAGAAATATCATGTTTTACAGTTAATTAAAAGGTCAGGGGGCCTTTTTGCTTTTAACAAGCCTCATTAGGGTAGTTCATTAATGCAATTAGACAAAACACATTCTGTTTCAACTATCTATTCATTTTAAGGCACTTTCTGCCTTGCTTAATCAAATTTAGTATGGGAGACTTTTCCTGGCTACATAATCAACATGTAAATTAAAATGCACAGGGATCTCCGAAGAATAAAAAGTTAATTATTTAATCGTTTTTCCCTCTATGCATCGAGTTGAGAATGTTTAATTAAAAAGAGAGAAAAGGAAAGTAAATATATCTTTAAGATTTGTTTATTTCTCTTGTTTGAAAATGTGACTGTGATTAATGTTAAAATGACAATACGGAATAGTGAATTTTCTGCTCAATTTTAATAGTAGGGATTTTGACTAATCAAAGATTGTCATTTAATCAGAAAACTTAATTGTTGGTGACATAATAATCAGAAAACTTAATTGATGGTGACATAACATGCTTTCATAAAATATGAAAATAGTTTTAAATACTTTCTTTTTGTATAAAAGTGATCCTGCATTCATTACCTGGTTTGCCTTTAAGAAAACTGAACTATTGTTGAAGACCAAAGAGACAACATGAGAATTCATTTGACACTTTATTTTAAAAGTTCAGAAGCAGTTCATTTGAAATTTAGTTTGCCATCCATTGAAGGTTATAGAAATAACAAGGAGAGAACACAGCCCCGTCCATCAACAGAAAATTGGATTAAAGATTTACTGAGCATGGTCCCGCCCACCAGAACAAGATCTAGTTTCCCCCTCAGTCAGTCTGTCCCATCAAGAAGCTTTTATAAGACTCTTATCCTTCTCCATCAGAGAGCAGACAGACTGAAAACCACAGTCAGAGAAAGCTAACCAGTCTGATCACACAGACCACAGCCTTGTCTAACTCAGTGAAACTATGAGCCATGCCTTGTAGGGCCCCCCAAGACAGATGGTTCATGGGGGAGAGCTCTGACAAAATGTGGTTCATTGGAGAAGGGAATGGCAAACCACTTCAGTATTCTTGCCTTGAGAACCCCATGAACAGTATGAAAAGGAAAAAAGATAAAACACTGAGAGATGAACTCCCCAGGTCGGTAGGTGCCCAATATGCTACTGTAGATCAGTGGAGAAATAACTCCAGAAAGAAAGAAGACAGAGCCAAAGCAAAACCAACACCCAGTTGTGGATGTGACTGGTGAGGGAAGTAAAGTCCCATGCTATAAAGAGCAATATTGCATAGGAACCTGATATGTTAGGTCCATGAATCAAGGCAAATTGGAAGTAGTTAAACAGGAGATGGCAAGAGTGAACATCGACGTTTTAGGAATCAGCGAGCTAAAATGGACTGGAATGGGCGAATTTAACTAAGATGACCATTACATCTGATATTGTGGGCAAGAATCCATTAGAAGAGGTGGAGTAGCCATCATAGTCAACAAAAGAGTCTGAAATGCAGTACTTGGATCCAATCTCAAAAATGACAGAATGATCTCTGTTCATTTCCAAGGCAAACCATTCAATATCGCAGTAATCTAAGTCTATGCCCCAACCAATAATGCTGAAGAGGCTGAGGCTGACTGGTTTTATGAAGACCTATAAGACCTTCTAGAACTAACACCAAAAAAAAAAAAATTTTTTTTTCATTATAGGGGACTGGAATGCAAAAGTAGGAAGTCAAGAAATACATGGAGTAACAGGCAAATTTGACTTTGACACAATGAAACAAGTCAAAGAATAACAGAGTTTTGCCCAGAGAATACACTGGTCATAACAATGACCCTTCTTCCAACAACACAAGAGACGACTCTACACATGTACATCACCAGGTGGTCAATACCAAAATCAGGTGATTATATTCTTTGCAGACAAAGATGGAGAAGTTCTATATAGTCAGCAAAAACAAGACTCGGAGCTGACTGTGGCTCAGATCACGAACACTTTATTGCCAAATTCAGACTTAAATTGAAGAAAGTAAGGAAAACCATTAGACCATTCAGGTGTGACCTAAATTAAATCCCTTATGAGTGGAAGTGAGTGGAAGTGACAAATAGTTTCAAGAGATTAGATCTGATAGACAGCGTGCCTGAAGAATATGGATGGAGCTTTGTAACATTGTACAGGAGGCAGGGATCAAGACCACCCCCAAGAAAAAGAAATGCAAAAAGGCAAAATATTGTCCGAGAAGGCCTTACAAATAGCTGAGAAAAGAAAAGAAGCTAAATTCAAAGGAGAAAAGGAAAGATACACCCATTTGAATACAGAATTTCAAAGAATAGCAAGGAGAAATAAGAAAGCTTTCCTCAGTGATCAGTGCAAAGAAATAGAGGAAAACAATAGAATGTGAAAGACTACAGAGCTCTTCAAGACAATTACAGATACAAAGGGAGCATTTCATGCAAAAATGGACACAATAAAGGAAAGAAAATTTATGGATCTAACAGAAACAGAAGATATTAGGAATAGGTGGCAAGAATACACAGAAGAACTATACAGAGAAAATCTTCCAACCCAGATAATCACAATGGTGTGATCACTCACCTAGAGCCAGACATCCTGGAATGTGAAGTCATGTGGGCCTTAGGAAGCATCACTAAAACAAAGCTAGTGGAGGTGATGGAATTCTGGTTGAGCTATTTCAAGTCCTGAAAGATGATGCTGTGAAAGTGCTGCACTCAATATGCCAGCAAATTTGGAAAACTCAGCCATGGCCACAGGACTCGAAAATGTCAGTTTTCATTCCAGTCCCAAAGAAAGGCAATGCCAAAGCATGCTCAAACTAACACACAATTGCACTCATCTCACACATTAATTAAATAATGTTCAAAATTCTCCAAGTCAGGCTTCAACAGTATGTGAACTCTGAACTTCCAGATGTTCAAGATGGTTTTACAAAAGGCAGAGGAACCACAGATCAAATTGTCAACATTTGTTGGATCATCAAAATAGCAAGAGAGTTCCAGAAAAACATCTATTTCTGCTTTATTGACTATGCCAAAGCCTTTAACTGTGTGGACCACAATAAACTGTGGAAAATTCTGAAAGAGATGGGAATACCAGGCCACCTGACCTCCCTCTTGAGAATCCTGTATGCAGGTCAGGAAGCAACAGTTAGAACTGGACATGGAACAACAGACTGGCTCCAAATCAGGAAGGTACGTCAAGGTTGTATATTGTCACGCTGCTTATTTAACTTATATGCAGAATATATTATGAGAAATGCTGGGCTGGAAGAAGCACAGGCTGGAATCAAGATTGCCAGGAGAAATATCAACAACTTCAGATATGAACATGACACCACCCTTATGGCAGAAAGTGAAGAAGAATTAAAGAGCCTCTTGATGAAAGTGGAAGAGGGGAGTAAAAAAGTTGGCTTAAAGCTGAATGTTCAGAAAACTAAGATCATGGCATCTGGTCCCATCACTTTGGCAAATAGATAGGGAAACATGGAAACAGAGATAGACTTTATTTTTTTGGACTCTAAAATTACTGCAGATGGTGATTGCAGCCATGAAATTAAAAGATGCTTTCTCACTGCAAGAAAAGTTATGACCAACCTAGACAGTATATTAAAAGCAGAGACATTAATTTGCCAACAAACGTCCATGTAGTCAAAGCTATGTTTTTTCCAGTAGTCATGTGTGGATGTGAGAGTTGGACTATAAAGAAAGCTGAGCACTGAAGAATTGATGCTTTTGAACTGTGGTGTTAGAGAAGACACTCGAAAGTCCCTTGGACTCAAGGAGATCCATCCAGTCCATCCTAAAGAAAACCAGTCCTGAATATTCGTTGGAAGGACTGGTGTTGAAGCTGAAACTCCAATACTTTAGCCACCTATTGTGAAGAAATGACTCATTTTAAAAGACCCTGATTCTAGGAATGATAGAGGACAGAGGGTGAGATGTTTAGATGTTGTCACCAGCTTGATGGACATGAGTGTGAGTAAACTCTGGGAGTTGGTGATGCACAGGGAGGCCTGGCGTGCTGTAGTCCATGGGGTCACAAAGAGTGGAACACCAACTGAGCATCTGAACTGACTAACTGAAGGTTATTTTGGAGAGAGTGCAAAACTTGGCTATTGATTCTCTATCCTTGCAATTTTTATCTGCACAGGATTGCTGTGAATACATTCATTTCCTTTTTGATTTTTTTTCATGATATTTTCTGCATCTTCTCAAAATGTTAAATATGTTGAGTTCACACAAATGCTAGTAATCTCTGGTTTCCCTTTTTAGTTTACATAATCTTGCTAATGAGAAACTCTTAGGTCAATGATTTCCCTCTTGAGTGTGATGACTGTGATTCAAATCCATGAAAATTCACTTAATAATGTGTTTAGTTATTCACTTGGTGATGCAGTCGGTTTTCCCTTACTCTTAGAGATACAGTTTTTAACTTCAGAAGTGTCAATCAGTAAAAACTACCTATTAACATATTTTTGTTAACAAGTCTTATCCTGATGAATCAGATATATTTTCAAAGATATATAGGGTTTTGTACTATAACAATGCCCTTTGACTACTTCTCAGAAGATTAATATATGTATTTACACTTAGAAAGCTTACTTTTCTACATACCATATATATATATATATTTAACCATATATATATATTTAGTTTAAGTGCTCTTCAATATTGAAAAATAAGGGCCCTATGCAAAATTTATTCAATGACCACTGAAAAACTTTGTGTGACTTTCTGTTCTGGGAAAAAATGCATAAATGTAAATGAGATGTGATCTTGCCCTTGTATAACTTACAATTAAGAGAGAGGAACAAAATCAGGCTTCCATAAGGGGATGTCTTTTTGGATAGTGGAGACTGAAAAAGCTTCAGACCTTATTGAAATTCAGCAGTATTGGTTACTAAAGGAAAATGTTGATATGGCATGCACATTTTAGGCCATGATGTTCCTGAAAGATAAAATAACCCAACCACACATAGTTAAACACATATATGCATTTGTATTTCCACCTCTTGGTATGTATATAAAATTATACTTTGGTTTGTCCTTAATACAAATGATAAGGACAAATTTTTAGCTGTAGATATTCTTAAAAGATAATGTAGCATTATTATGTAACTATATATATATATATATATATATACATATATATATGGACATAAATCAAATATTTACATATCAATGCATCAGGTCCCATCCCTTCATGGCAAATAGATGGGGAAACAGTGGAAACAGTGGCTGACTTGATTTTTCTGGCCTCCAAAATCACTGCAGATGGTGATTGCAGCCATGAGATTAAAAGATGCTTACTCCTGGGAAGGAAAGTTAAGACCAACCTAGACAGCATATTAAAAAGCAGAGACATTACTTTGCCAACAAACGTCCATCTAGTCAAGGCTATGTATGGATGTGACAGTTGGACTATAAAGAAAGCTGAGCACAGAAGAACTGATGCTTTTGAACTGTGGCACTGGAGAAGATTCTTGAGAGTCCCTTGGACTGCAAGGAGATCCAACCAGTCCATCCTAAAGGAGATCAGTCCTGGGTGTTCATTGGAAGGACAGATGTTGAAGCTGAAACTCCAATATTTTGGCCAGCTGATGCGAAGAGCTGACTCATTTGAAAAGACCCTGATGTTGGGAAAGATCGAAGGCAGGAGGAGAAGGGGATGACAGAGCATGAGATGGTTAGATGTCATTGCCGACTTAAGGACATGAGTTTGGGTAAACTCCAGGAGTTGGTGATGGACAGGGAGGCCTGGCATGCTGCTGTTTGTGGGGTCACAAAGAGTCAGACATGACTGAGTGGCTGAACTGAACTGAACTGACTTCTGTTATTTTCCCAATAGCAGCCCTAAGACGTATGTTTGATTTTCACTCCAACATACAGATAATAAAGTAGAAGTACAATGAGTTAGTTTGCTTGCACAGCCATCTAGCTAATACATAGAAGAACTGGTATTTAAAGCCCAGAAATCTGGACACAAGTGGAAGAGTTTTATGTGACAGACTAGGGAACTTCCCAGGTGGCTCAGTAGGTAAAGAACCCACTTGCAGGAGACACAGAAGATTCCGTTTCTATCCCTGGGTTGGAATGATCCCCTGGAGGAAGGCAGGGCAACACGCTCTAGTATTCTTGCATGGAGAATCTCATGGGCAGAAAAGCCTGGAGGCTACAGTTCATAGGGCCACAAAGAGTCCCATATTGCTGAAGCAACTGAGAATGCTCACACACTCAAGAAGGAGCTAAAAGCCTATCTTGCAATGGAGGGATGCCATTAACTGCTTCCAAGCACAGATGTGATAAATACCTAAAGGGCAACTGCGCTATAGAAAGATGGATTTCTTCAGTCATGTATATCTAATATAGTCACCAAGCCATTTAATTATTTTTACTTAGGGATTGGTCTTTGGAGTAGGAAATCAGTTTTTACTTAAAAGCATCGAAAAAGGCAAAGACTACAAGAGAAACAGCCTTGAAATGCCTATTGTGAATGTTTCTGAAAGAATGTAAGCAGGCAAGCAAACGCCCTAGAAAATATTGTGAAATTTCAGGTTACTGTTGAAGTATTGTTGCTTTTTGTTATTGTTCATGTATGCTTACAAATAATCATGGATTTCCCCAATTACACACAGAGCTAGTCAGTGCCATGGGAAAATACTTTGTGTTGGTTGCTGGTGGATCTGGTTGCACAGTGCTAAAGTAGAGCTCAGTTCAGTTCAGTTCAGTCGCTCAGTTATGTCTGACTCTTTGCAACCCCAT
This sequence comes from Muntiacus reevesi, assembly GCF_963930625.1. NCBI lineage: Eukaryota > Metazoa > Chordata > Mammalia > Artiodactyla > Cervidae > Muntiacus > Muntiacus reevesi. Next base: position 48,000,369 of record NC_089264.1, read on the forward strand.
GAACTGCTGCACGCCAGGGGTCCCTGTCCATCACCATCTCCTGGAGTCCACCAAAATCCATTTCCATCGAGTTGGTGACGCCATCCAACCATCTCATCCTCTGATGTCCCCTTCTTCTCCTGAACTCAATCTTTCCCAGCATCAGGGTCTTTTCAAATGAGTCAGCTCTTCACATCAGCTGGCCAAAATATTGGAGGTTCAGCTTCAACATCAGTCCTTCCCATGAACACCCAGGACTGATCTCCTTTAGGATGGACTGGTTGAATCTCCTTGTTAGATCTTCTCCAACAACACAGTTCAAAAGCATCAGTTCTTCTGTGCTCAGCTTTCTTTATAGTCCAACGCTCACATCCATACATGACTACTGGAAAAATCATAGCCTTGACTAGATGGACGTTTGTTGGCAAAGTGATGTCTCTGCTTTTTACTATGCTGCCTAGGTTGGCTATAGCTTTCCTTCCGAGTAGTACGCGTCTTTTAATTTCATGGCTGCAGTCACCATCTGCAGTGATTTTGGAGCCCTGAAAAATAAAGTCAACCACTGTTTCCAGTTTCCCCATCTATTTGCCATGAAGGGATGGGACCGGATGCCATGATTTTAGTTTTCCGAATGTTGAGTTTTAAGCCAACTTTTTCACTCTCCTCTTTCACTTTCATCAAGAGCCTCTTTAGTTCTTCTTCATTTTCTGCCATAAGGTTGGTGCCATCTGCATATCTGAGGTTATTGATAATTCTTCCAGCAATCTTGATTCCAGCTTGTGCTTCCTCCAGCCCAGAGTTTCTCATGATGTACTCTGCATATAAATTAAGTAAGCATGGTGACAATATACAGCCTTGACATACTCCTTTTTCTATTTGGAACCCATCTTTTGTTCCATGTCCAGTTCTAACTGTTGCTTCCTGACCTGCTTACAGGCTTCTCAAGAGGCAGGTCAGGTGGTCTGGTATTCCCGTCTCTTTCAGAATTTTCCACAGTTTATTGTGATTCACACAGTGAAAGGCTCTGGCATAGTCAATAAAGCAGGAATACATGTTTTTCTGGAACTCTCTTGCTTTTTCGATGATCCAGCAGATGTTGGCAATGTGATCTCTGGTTCCTCTGCCTTTTGTAAAATAAGCTTGAACATCTGGAAGTTCACAGTTCATGTATTGCTGAAAACTGGCTTGAAGAATTTTAAGCATTACTTTACTAGCCTGTGAGATGAGTGCAATTGTGCAGTAGTTTGAGCATTCTGTGGCATTGCCTTTCTTTGGGATTGGGATGAAAACTGACCTTTTCCTGTCCTGTGGCCACTGCTGAGTTTTCCAAATTTGCTAAATTTGCTGGCATATTGAGTGCAGCACTTTCACAGCATCATCTTTCAGGATTTGAAATAGCTCAACTGGAATTCCATCACCTCCACTAGCTTTGTTCATAGGGATGCTTCCTTCCTAAGGTCCACTTGACTTCACATTCCAAGATGTCTAGCTCTAGGTGAGTGATCACACCATCGTGATTATCTGGGTCGTGAAGACTGTTTTTGTACAGTTCTTCTGTGTATTCTTGTCACCTCTTCTTAATATCTTCTACTTCTGTTAGGTCCCTACCATTTCTGTCCTTTCTGAGCCCATCTTTGCATGAAATTTTCCCTTGATATTTCTACTTTTCTTGAAGAGATATCTAGTCTTTCCCATCCCATTCTTTCCCTCTATTTCTTTGCATTGATTGCTGAGGAAGGCTTTCTTATCTCTCCTTGCTATTCTTTGGAACTCTGCATTTCTCAGTGGGTTGCTTGTACAGTCCCTGCTATCAGATATATCCATGTAATATATTGACATACAGGAACTTTCCTTTTGTTCTTTTCATTTTTAACAGTTAGTTCTGGAGAAGGGAGCCTGCTGTTTTTTGGTAAGATGGACCTTTAAAATTTCAGATCCACACTCTGAAGACTAAATTACTGAAACTTTCCAATTGGACAGGAATAATACAAAAGCCATGGTTTGGTATTATTTACCCAAATAACAATGTTCAGAAGAAAACAGGCAGTTTTACTAATAAAAAATGTAAATTCCAGCTTCATGTGTTATTCATGAAATCTCTGATATCACAATTGTTATTTTTAAGTGTTTAGCTACTGTGAAAAGCATCTTACACAATGATGTTGGAAGTTGACTGCTGAATGTCAGAAATAATGATCTAGCTGCACTGTAATCTTTGCTGAATGAGGTCTATTATGCATCATATTTAGAAGAATATTTGTGTTGTTGAATGATTTTAAACTAATTATCTAGCACTGCTTGTATCCCTTAAAATATAATGATAACCAAACAAAAACCTTACTATTAATACAGTTAAGTCCAATTGTATGCATCATTTTGAGAAGTAAACTAAAATTGACATATTTGTCAGAATCCAAATACATTGTTACCGGAATATGGGCATACTATATAAATGTTTTCCTTGCTTTCAGAAGAACTCAATCCAGATTTACTAGTAATAGCATTCATTTTTTACTGTTATAATGATTATGTTATTTTCATATGAAAATCTTCAGTGTAAACACTATGAAGTGGCAAGTGTTTCTTCAGAGCATCTTGGCTATTCCACTGCTTCTCTCCGCCAGGCCAACTGGTCTATTTACATTGTGATCCATTTCAGACACAGGTTCAGCAAATAAGCTGTCAGCTTGATCTAAGACTTTGTAAAACTTATTACATTTGCTTAGCCTTGTTTAACACAAGAGATGTATGTATCAAAATGAAGACAATTCTACCTATAGTAAAAATAAACTCATTATATTGCTCTCATAATTTTTTGAGATTTCACTGTTTTTAAATATTCATTATTTTCTTTTTTTTCTCTCTCTCTTTCTGTGTGTTTGTGTGTTGTTGTTGTTTAGTCACTAGGTCATGTCCCACTCTGCAACCCCATGGGCTGTAGCCCCCCAAGCTCCTCTGTTCATGGTGTTTCCCAGGTGAGACTTTTGGAGTGGGTTTCCATTTCCTTCTCCAGGGGATCTTCCAATGCAAGGATCAGACCTGCATCTCCTGCATTGGCCAGGCTGATTCCTTACCACTGGGCCACTAGGGAAGCCTTTTGCTTATGATTCTTTTTTTTTTTTTTTTTTTTTTGAATTTTTAAAAGTGTTGAAACAATAAAGGAAAGAATTTAAGTGTTGGGAAATGCTTATTTTGAAAGAGAGGACACAGTTGGTTGTGATAATTTTCTTTTTCTTTTATCTTCCTATAAAGCTGGCATGTAATATTAACTGGGGAAAAAATAATATCAGCTAAGGGGGAAACTTGTGTCATTTTGCCCTATGAGAATTGGAGAGGTAAATATAAGAAAGATGCAAAGGTTTTGGCTTGGACTTATCCAATTTGAAATTGTACACTGATGATGATAAAAAGAAGGCCACTGAATACAGAAGCTTTTCCTCCATTCCAGGGACTGTCTTTGATGCAGTGGAAGTGATACACAGTGGTCTTCTCTCACTGGAGTCTCTGCTGCCTCTTTGGAAAATGTCTTTTAATGACCTCAGAGAATCCAAAAGTTATACTGCAGCTAATCACAAATCAAACCATGGCAGTGTTACCTGATTCTTTCCTTCCACAACTGCTAAAGTCTACTCTCTCAAGTATAAAAATACTTGAAGCAATCTCAATATTGAAAATGATAAACAAGAGGAAGGAAAAGTCCATGACAAATGCTCCATCTCTATACACAAGAGAATGTCCCAGTAATACCTAACTTGAAAATATGGATAATGAGAAGTATCACATACAATACAGATCTGGAGAGAGGGATACTTCCTTGGCATTAGACCTTATCGAGTGAACTGCTATGGCAGACCCTCTTGGATAGGAAACTCATAAATTTCCCTTTTCATGGTATTATCAGTTTTAGTCTTCTAGAGCATGAACAGGGATAAATGAATAGTGGTAAGCATGAGAGAGACAACAAGAGAGAGAAGACAAAAAGAGAGAGAGAGAGAGAGAGAGAGAGAGAAAGAGATGGACACAGGTTGAGTAAGGAACATAGACAGATAGACATAAGCAGTGATTGAAAGGGTGTGTGTTTCAGTCTAACACTCTCCCAACTGAGCTATAAAGTAATTAGCCTCCAACTAATAAAAATAAATGAAAAAAAAAAAAAAAAAAGAAAGGGTGGGTGTTTGTGTATGTGGTGGGTGGTTAAAGGAAAGGTGGAATTCATAAAAAGTAAGATAATGTGTTATTTATTTCAGTAATACCTTAACATAGTTCCTGAATCAATCAAAAGTTTTCACTTTCCAATAGACCATTTTGATATCTGGGAGAGGGTATAATAAGAAGTCTATTAATAAAAGTAAAGAGAACCAGATGATGGTGCATATTTAATGTACAGACAATGCTGAAATTATACCATTGCCAGATGTATAGACACTCAACGAATTGGTGAAATAGTGCACTCCTGAGGCCAAGCTATCCACTTTGCATCATTCCATGAATTATGACTATATATATGTATTTTTGATTTTGGAAAGAAACATGAATATAATCACTCCAGTAAGTCACAGATTCCCCTAACACATATGCACACACAAAAACACACACACAGTTTCTTATTTACTGTTTACAATCTGTACTCCTCAATAATTCCCCTCAGTACTACTTTGACAACTTTTGATTACTAACCTGCATTTAATACAAAAAATAGTTTATTTAGAATTCAAATGCTTGTCTGTGTATTCTATAAAGCTTCTCTTGTGGCTCAGATGACAAAAAACCCACCAGCAATGCAAGAGGCCCAGTTTTGATCCCTGGGTCCAGAAGATCCCCTGGAGAAGGCAATCCACTTCAGTATTCTTGCCTGAAGAATTCTATGAACAGAGAAGTCTGGTGGGCTACAGTCCACTCGCAAAGAGTCGGATATGACTGAGGGACTAACACACTACTATATATTCTATAAAGACAATAAATATATTTGTTGAGCCATGCATGCACTCTAACACAAGCTTCATAAGTAAAACCTATATATTCACATTTAGTTACAAATGTCACTCAATAATATCAATAGAAAATAGACATAGTGCAATGAATAATTCTAGAACCCTTCTTCTAGGACAGGATTCAAATAACATTGAATGTTATTTGAGGAGCATTCAAATATCAGTATTCTTACCAGTTACTCTTTAAAAATTCATGCTAATATATGATCATCATGTAGCCCTAAGATATCAGCTCTCTATCTATAAAGTAACAAAGGTGTTACTCCTAACAGTTGAGTCAGGTGTTTACCTGTGTTTACATGTAGACAACAGACAGTTGATTTGACTGAATTTTTCATTTTCAATTGGATGGTTTGTGTCTTGGAAAAAGTAATGAAATCTTAAAATTAGTCTTTAGTTTATGTAACAATGTAAGTTAAAGAAGTTTCTAGACAGTTAATTTGCTATTTGTTATATGAGAAAACTAATTTATATCTGAAGATGATACTTATAAAAACAGCTTTCACTAAACATTTACTGCTGAAGGAAAACTCTTATGAAATATAAAAAAAAAATTCAAACATTGTCACTTTATATATTTTGGAAGTAGATGATCTTTACCCATAGTCTGTGATAACTTATATGAGAAAAGAATCTAAAACAGAATAATATTATACACACACACACACACACACACACACACACATATATATATATATATATACACACACATATGACTGTCTGATAGAGCACATGATGAACGATGGATGGAATTTCATGACATTGTACAGGAGACAGGAATCAAGACCATCCTCAAGAAAAAGAAATGCAGAAAAGCAAAATGGCTGTCTGAGGAGGCCTGACAAATAGCTGTGAAAAGAAGGGAAGCAAAAAGCAAAGGGGAAAAGTAAAGATACACCATTTGAATGCAGAGTTCCAAAGAATAGCAAGGAGAGATTAGAAAGCCTTCCTCAGTGATCAATGCAAAGAAATAGAGGAAAACAATAGAATGGGAAAGACTAGGGATCTCTTAAAGAAAATTAGAGATACCAAGGGAACATTTCATGCAAAGATGGGCTCAAAAAGGACAGAAATGGTAGGGACCTAACAGAAAAAGAAGCTATTAAGATGAGGTGGCAAGAATACACAGAAGAACTGTACAAAAAAGATCTTCATGACCCAGATAATCACAACGGTGTGACCACTCACCTAGAGTCAGACATCCTGGAATGTGAAGTCAGGTGGACCTTAGGAAGCATCTCTATGAACAAAGCTAGTGGAGGTGATGGAATTCCAGTTGAGCTGTTTCAAATCCTGAAAGATGATGCTGTGAAAGTGCTGTACTCAATATGCTAGCAAATTTGGAAATTCAGCAGTGGCCACAGGACTGGAAAAAGTCAGTTTTCATTCCAATCCCAAAGAAAGGCAATCCCAAAGAATGCTCAAACTACTGCACAATTGCACTCATCTCACATGCTAGTAAAGTAATGCTTAAAATTCTCCAAGACAGGCTTCAGCATGAACCATGAACTTCTAGATGTTCAAGCTGGTTTTAGAAAAGGCAGAGGAACCAGAGATCAAATTGTCAATACCCGCTGGATCATCGAAAAAGCAAGAGTTCCAGAAAAACATCTATTTCGGCTTTATTGACTATGCCAAAGCCTTTGTGTGGATCACAATAAACTGTGGAAAATTCTTAAAGAAATGGGAATATCAGACCACCTGACCTGCCTCCTGAGAAATCTGTATGCAGGTCAGGAAGCAACAGTTAGAACTGGACATGGAACAATAGACTGGTTCCAAATAGGAAAGAGAGTGCATCAAGGCTGTATATTGTAACCCTGCTTGTTCAACTTATATGCAGAGAACATCATGAGAAACACTAGGCTGGTGAAGCAAAAACTGGAATCAAGATTGTTGGAAGAAATATCATCAACCTCAGATATGCACATGACACCACCCTTATGGCAGAGAGTGAAGAACTGAAGAGCCTCTTGATAAAAGTGAAAGAGGAGAGTGAAAAAGTTGGCTTAAAGCTCAACATTCAGAAAACTAAATCATGGCATCTGGTCCCATCACTTCATGGCAAGTAGATGGGGAAACAGTAGAAACAGTGACTGACTTTACTTTTCTGGGCTCCAAAATCACTGCAGATGGTGACTGCAGCCATGAAATTAAAAGACACTTACTCCTCGGAAGGAAAGTTATGGCCAACCTAGACTGCATATTAAAAAGCAGAGACATTACTTTGCCAACAAACGTCTATCTAGTCAAGGCTATGGTCTTTCCAGTGTTTATGTATGGATGTGAAAGTTGGACTATAAATAAAGCTGAGCTCCAAAGAACTGATGCTTTTGAACTGTGGTGTTGGAGAAGACTCTTGAGAGTCCCTTGGACTGTAAGGAGATCCAACCAGTCCATCATAAAGGAGATCAGTCCTGGGTGTTCATTGGAAGGACTGATGCTGAAGCTGAAGCTCCAATACTTTGGCCACCTAATGCAAAGAGCTGACTCACTGGAAAAGACCCTGATGATGGGAAAGATTGAGGAAAGGAGGAGAAGGGGATGCCAGAGGATAAGATGGTTGGATGGCATCACCGACTTGATGGTCATGGGTTTGTGTGGATTCCGGGAGTTGGTGTTGTACAGAGAGGTCTGGCCTGCCACAGTTCTGGGGTCGCAAAGAGTTGGACACAACTGAGTGGCTGAACTGAACTGAACTGATGCATATATATATGTGTACATATATAACTGAATCACTTTGCTTGTACCTTTGAGTAACACAGTATTGTAAATCAACGATATTCCAATATAAAAATGCTTCAAATAGAAATAGCAGGGCTTAGCTGTTTAAAGCAGAAATGCAGAGAAGTAAAATCTTATTCTATTTTGCCCTTTTATTTCACTCCCTCAGATATTTTCCATAGATATAATAGATTGCAACTTATAAATCTAAAATAAAAATTGCCATATCAAAACTGTTCTTATGAAATTATAATGAATAATGAGCTTATTCTGGGAATATTTTATGTGTACTATTGACAGTGAGTTCAGTTCAGTCACGCAGTCATGTCCGACTCTTTGCAACCCCATGGACAGTAGTACACCAGGCTTTCCTTCCCATCCCTAACTCCCAGAGTTTACTCAAACTCATGTCCATCGAGTCGGTGATGCCATCCAATCAACTCACCCTCTGTTGTCCACTTCTACTTCTGTCTTCAATCTTTCCCAGCATCAGGGTCTTTTCAAATGAGTCAGTTCTTTGCATAAGGTGGCCAAAGTATTGGAGTTTCAGTGTCAGCATCAGTCCTTCCAACAAATATTCAAAACTGATTTTCTTTAGGATGAACTGACTGGATCTTCTTGCAGTCCAAGGGACTCTCAAGAGTTTTCTCCAACACCACAGTTCAAAAGAATCAACTTTTTGGCACTCAGCTTTCCTTATATGCCAACTCTCACATCCATACATGACTACTGGAAAAACCATAGCTTTGACTAAACAGACCTTTGTTGGCAAAGTAATGTCTCTGCTTTTTAATATGCTATCTAAGTTGGTCATAACTTTCCTTTGAAAGAGTGTCTTTTAATTTCATGGCTGCAATCGCCATCTGCAGTGATATAGAAGCTGAAAAAAAAAAAAATTAAGTCTGTCACTGTTTCCACTGTTTCGCCATCTATTTGCCATGAAGGGATGGGACCAGATGCCATGATCTTAGTTTTCTGAATGTTGAGTTTTAAGCCAAATTTTTCACTCTCTTCTATTACTTTCATCAAGAGGTTCTTTAATTCTTCTTCACTTTCTGCCATAAAGGTTGTGTCATCTTCATATCTGAGGTTATTGATATTTCTCCTGGCAATCTTGATTCCAGCTTATGCTTCCTCCAGCCCAGCATTTCTTATGATGTACTCTGCATAGAAGTTAAATAAGCAGGGTGACAGTATACAGCCTCGATGTACTCCTTTTCCTATTTAGAGCCAGTCTGTTGTTCCATGTCCATTTATAACTGTTGCTTCCTGTCCTGCATACAGATTTCTCAGAAGGCAGGTCAGGTGGTCTGGTATTCCCATTTCTTTCAGAATTTTTCACATTTCTTGTGATCCACACAGTGTAAGATTTTGGTAATCAATAAAGCAGGAATAGATGCTTTTCTGGAACTCTCTTGCTTTTTCGGTCATCCAGCAGATATTGGCAATTTGATCTCTGGTTTCTCTGCCTTTTGTAAAACCAGCTTGAACATCTGGAAGTTCACAGTTCACATACTGTTGAAGCTTGGCTTGGAGAATTTTGAGCATTACTTTACTAGCGTGTGAGATGAGTGCAATTGTGCAGTAGTTTGAGCATTCTTTGGGATTGCCTTTCTTTGGGATTGGAATGAAAACTGACCTTTTCCAGTCCTGTGGCCACTGTTGAGTTTTCCAAATTTTCTGGTATATTGAGTATAGCACTTTCACAGTATCATCTGTTAGGATTCAAAATAGCTCAAACGGAATTCCATCACTTACACTAGCTTTGTTCCTAGTGATACTTCCTAAGCCTACTTGACTTTGCATTCTAGGATATCTGGCTCTAAGTTTGTAATCATACCATTGTGATTATCTGGATTTGAAGATCTTTTTTGTACAGTTTTGTACAGTTCTTCTGTGTATTCTTGCCACCTCTTCTTAATATGTTCTGCTTCTGTTAGGTCCATACCATTTCCATCCTTTATTGTGCCCATCTTTGCATGAAATAGTCCATTGGTATCTCTAATTTTCTTATAGAGATCTCTGGACTTTCTCATTCTATTGTTTTCCTCTGTTTCTTTACACTGATCGCTTAGGAAGGCTTTCTTTTCTTTCCTTGCCTCACATCCAAGGGCAGAGAAACCCCAGCAGGATGGTAGGCTCTGGAGTGGAGCTGTGAAAAGCTACATATGTCTAAAAAGTTCGAAATTCAGGTCCCAGTTGCTGTCACAAAGGAGTGGACAGAACTCCCACACCCACCCTTTTTTATGCAATGATTGTGCCTTAGCATGGTTGCAGCTCTCACTACTACAGTGACCTGCTTTACAGATGTTTTCCACTGAGTGTCACAATAAAGAGATCCTTGTGCTATAAAAAGAAAAAGAGAGAGAGAGAAAGAGAGAGATACTCCATATCTAAGAACAAAGGAGAAGGCACAGCAAGACAGTAGGAGGGGTGAAATTGCATTTAGCAACAAACCCCATTCCCACCAGCAATGCCCAGAGGGCTCAAAGAAACCTTGTGCAGAACAGAACCCAGAGACCCCTCAGAGGCTGAGAGAGAACTGTGTTTGAGTGTCTCCTGTGGAGGCACGGGTCAGCAACGGACTGCCGCACTGCCAGCTGCTCTGGGTGCAGCAGACCTGGGTATGGCATAAGCCCTCATGGAGGAGGTTGCCACCAACCCCACCACAGAGGCGCCAGAACTTAGACAGGGCTGGGAAACAAACTCTTGGCAGGCACAAGCAGAACCTTGTGCAGACCAGGACCCGGAAGAAAGGAGCAGTGACCCCACGAGAGACTGCCCCGGACTTGCCCATAAGTGTCCAGGGGTCTGCAGGGGAGGCGTGGGCTGGCAGTGGCCTGCTGCAGGGCTGGGGGCGCTGAATGTGGCGGTGCATGCATGGGACCTGCTGAAGGAGGTAGCTCCACTCTTATGGCAGAAAGTGAAGAGGAACTAAAGAGCCTCTTGATGAAAGTGAAAGAAGAGAGTGAAAAAGTTGGCTTAAAGCTCACCATTCAGAAAACTAAGATCATGGCATCTGGTCCCATCACTTCATGGGAAATAGATGGCGAAACAGTGGAAACAGTGTCAGACTTTATTTTTGGGGGCTCCAAAATAACTGCAAATAGTGATTGTAGCTATGAAATTAAAAGAAGCTTACTCCTTGGAAGAAAAGTTATGACCAACCTAGATAGCATATTAAAAAGCAGAGACATTGCTTTGCCTGCAAATGTCCAGTCTAGTCAAAGCTATGGTTTTCCCAGTGTCATGTATGGATGTGAGACTGTGAAGAAAGCTGAGCGCCAAAAAATTGATGCTTTTGAACTGTGGTGTTGGAGAAGACTCTTGAGAGTCTCTTGGACTGCAAGGAGATCCAACTTGTCTATCCAAAAAGAGATCAGTCCCTGGTATTTGTTGAAGGATTGATGCTGAAGCTGAGACTCCAGTACTTTGGCCACCTCATGGGAAGAGTTGACTCATTGGAAAAGACCCTGATGCTGGGAGGGATTGGGGGCAGAAGGAGAAGGGGATGACAGAGGATGAGATGGCTGGATGTCATCATCAACTCAATGGACATGAGTTTGAGTAAACTCTGGGATTTTGTGATGTACAGGGAGGCCTGGCGTTCTGTGATTCATTGGGTCGCAAAGAGTTGAACAGGACTGTGCGACTGAACTGAACTGAACTGAGATATTATCTTCTTTACCTCCACCATAGTTTGGCACCAGGTAAATAGCATGTAGGGAACACAGCCCCACCCATCTGCAGACAATTGGATTAAAGATATCCTGAACATGGCTCCGCCCATCAGAGCAAGACCCAAATTCCCCCTCAGTCTGTCTGTCCCATCAGGAAGCTTTCATAAGCCTTTTACCCTTCTCCATCAGAGGGCAGACTGACTGAAAACCACAATCACAGAAAACTAACCAATCTGATCATGTGGACCACAGCCTTGTCTAACTCAATGAAACTATGAACCATGTGGTGTAGGACCACCCAAAACAGATGGCTCATGGTGGAGAGTTCTGAAAAAATGTGGTCCACTGGAGAAGGAAATGGCAAACCACTTCAGTATTCTTGCCTTGAGAACCCCATGAACAGTATGAAAAGGCAAAAAGAAAAGATAGGACACTGAGAGATGAACTTCCCAGGTCAGTAGGAGCCCAATATGCTACTGGAGATGACTGGAGAAATAACTCCAGAAAGAATGAAGAGACAGAGTCAAAGCAAAAACAACACCCAGTTGTGGATGTGACTGGTGATGTGAGTGAAGTCCAATACTGTTGACAGGGGGATGTGTTAAAATCAAGGGATAAAACATACTTTTATCTCAACGAAAGGATCAGAACTAAGAATAAGACTTTGTTTTGTTTTGTTTTCTCAATAGAAAAGTGCATGGACTCAGAGAATCACATATAAAATTACAGTTAAAAAACACTTGTCTATTTATCACATGAGACTAATAAAAGAAGGAAAACTTGAATACCATAACTATCCAATTTTATGTAGAGAAGAATGTGTGTAAATTTGTCAAAGATTTCTGTTAAAAGTTCAAAGTTCCAAAGTGCTTTTCATCTAGCTCTATAAATCATATGATGACTACATCAAAGAATGAATACACTGGTCTACATTCACAGAAAATAAATTCAGCTATATTCAATAGTACACTATTAAAAGTGGAGTGTGTTCACACATGCATACATGCACCCACACTCATACCACAGCATTAAATATAAGAATTGTTCATTCACTAATTCAATTCAAACACATTTTGGGCATCTACTGTATACCTGAAATTCTTCTGTGTCCAAGAAATAGATAGGATTAAGTATTTTTCCCTACCCTGAAGTGAATCCCACTGGAGTCAGAAAGAATAGCTCAGGACCAACTATTACATAATGTACTGGAATTTTGAGTAGATTTAAGTACAGAACACTATGGGAACACAGGAGCATGAGCAACTAATTCTGTCTGGTCCTTGTCTTCACCCTTAAGTGTATCACTTCTAGAGTTTATATTTCACAGATCTCAATAGCACCATCATGTCAAAAATTTATACATTTTACTCAAATAACTCTTGAAATACTTTGTCTGTGAATCACTGACATCGTATCCCTTGACTCTGCTACTGTTCTCTTAACAACTGTTCCATCTTCACAATGTTCTCTAAAAAGATCAATACCTCATTATTATTGATTCTTTGCATTATTTTTGCAGAAATCACATGGGAAAAATTCTACTCTGGCTCCATCCAGCTGTTTAGTTTCTTGGCTGGAGATAATGGAGAACTACCAAAGAAACAGTTCAGTTCAGTTCAGTCACTCAGTCATGTATGACTCTTTGTGACCCAATCAACTGCAGCACACCAAGCTTCCTTGTCCATCATCAGCTCTCAGAGCTTGCTCAAACTCATGTCCATTGAGCTGGTGATGACATCCAACCATCTCATCCTCTGAGTTCCCCTTCTCCTCCTGCCTTCAATCTTTCCCAGCATCAGGGTTTTCAAATGAGTCAGTGCTTCGAATCAGGTGGGCAAATCATTGGAGTTTCAGCTTCAGCATCAATCCTTCCAATGAATATTCAGGACTTGTGCAGCATAAATCCATGATCTGTAAATGGAGCCCTCAATGTAACCCTCAACATTTTATCCATAGGTTTTCACTGGTTACTCAGTGGTAAAAAATCCACCTGCCAATGCAGGAGATGTGAGTCCAATCACCGGGATGGGAAGAACCCTGGGAAGGAAATGACAATCCATTCCACTATTCTTGCCTGAGAAATCACATGGACAGAGGAACCTGGCAGGCTATAATCCAAGGGATTGCAAAAGAGTGGGACACAATTTAACAACAAAACAACAACAACATTTTATCTATTCCAATACTTTAATTGTTCTTTACATGTTTATAATTCTCAAAGCTCTATTTCCAAACAAGATTGACTAATTGATCATCTAACTGATTAATTTTGGCCTTTGCTTACTTACCTTCATCTCTACTTTGATCTTTCATAGCCCCTCTGCATAGTAACATATTTAAGACAGCAGCCTTTATTCAACTGATCAATTGTCACTTTTCAGATCAGTAAAGCTAGTAATGCCAGCATGATTACTGACTACTTAGCCTTTTCTTTACAGTAAGATTCCTATAAGACAGCATATGTGAAAATATTAACTCTGGCGTCTCAAGTTCCAGTCCTAATGTTCCAGATTGGAAAATAAATTCCATATAAAACAAAGGTAGTTTTGATTTGCAATTCATAGAATATTTACCTTTAAAATTTTCAGGATTCTCTTATTTGAGTACCAAGAAAATTCAAATTCAAATATTATTAAAGAAATATTCTTTAGGTTAAGGTTATCCCATCAATCAAATGAACACCCATCAATTAGCAGATGGGACAGGAAAAAATTCAGTTGACTTGACTGTGATATCTCGGCCTTTATGTGGTAATGATTTGAATATAACTGCTAGTAGTTAATTTTTTGATTTGACATTATTTAAAATAAAACTCTGAATTCATCCAAACCATATGTAAGAATCTGAGTAGTGTGAATGTACAGTAATTAACAAGAATCACAAACATCTGTTCCAACTGGTGAACTGATACAAGTTTGAAAAGCAACTGTGAACAAAATGTTGATGGATTGTGGTCATTATCCTCATACTGATTAATCTTATTCATCAGCCTGTCAGAATATTAGGTCATGAAAAAACATGATCTATTAATAGTGACATGAAAACATAATTGTATATATTTTCAAAAACCTCTTTGCTTTCTTAATTTCTCTAAAACTGCAGTGGGGATTAACATGCTTAATTTCCTGCATTGATTCACTAAATTCACTTTATATAATTTACAAGGTAATAGATAATCTGCAGATGTAACACAAGAAAAATAATCCCTATTCCAGGAAAATCACACTGTTATCACCACAGGGAAGAAATTCATTTCAATATTTAGGTCTTATTTGAGTTGTCTAAACTTAATATGCAAAGACGATACAAGAGACACTCTGTTAACTTTGCCTTTGAAAAATATTTTATGTCATTATTTATAGAAAACCTCTATTGTTTAATATTATACCTATAGCATGGTTTTTGTCTTGGCCCTGCTCAAGTTAAGTAGCACCTTTGCCCCTCATAGTGGAGTTTATGGATAGTTTAGTAGGTGTATAACCATGTGAGAAAAGATGTGCTTTAGAAAAATCTAATTACATGTGTTTTAGGTTGCGGGTTCTTTAAGGCAAAGGCACAATTCTTCAATATTTAATATGCAGCCAGGATAAACTCAGTTTGACCCACCATTGGTAGAGTATGAAGTCCTTTATGTAAGCAATGAGAAAGCCTTCTAATATAACCAAAACCAAAGCCACAAGTGAATTATAAAAGTCTTAGCTCTCAAATAAAATCAATTGCAACATACCTACAAACTCACATCACGTATTTAGTTTATCCCAGAGAGACAACAAAAAAGGCTTTGGGTTTTGTTTTGTTTTTTTTTTTAACTCCCTCGCTTCATAATAGCTAGGAAGAACTGTTTATTTGTACTGGTTTCATTGCTTGTCACTTATTTGTCGTCTTTCAGCTAATCTGAAAATTGCTATGTAAAGCTCTTTCTACACTACTCCCTGTATACTTTGCAAAAATATTAAAATTGAAAACAGCATAAAATTCTGTGCATTACCTATTTTGCCCATCCTTGAGCTTACTTACAGATTTAAAGTGTCTAATAGTCAATGGTTTTTATGAAATAGGTGATATATTTCAATCTTTATTCCAGTAAACAACCCATAATGCTTATATAATACTTGACTCAAAATGTGAAAGTCAAACCAAACCAACCAACAAACAAAATATAAAATAATCTCTGAAAACTAATAGTTCCAAATAAAATATTAATTTATTTTTTAAACTCGCCAGGATATCATGAAGGTAAACCATTAAGAGACTGCAATTTTTGTATTTGCTACTGTAACTTGAGGGCCTAGAACAGTTCCAGGTACATCTTAAATAGCAATATATATATATTTTTAAAGAATGGATAAGTGTCCAAATCATGTGGATAAACTACTCTTTAAATTAAATGCAGTTGTGAATTTAAAATGTATTTGATATTAACAATTAGCAAGTGGCCTGAAATTACTCCTCAAAAAGGGTAAAAATCTGAGCAGAAAAAAATAAATGATACCAGTATTATACATAATAGCTTGAAACTCTGTTAGTTATTAAAATAGGGAAGGAGATCAAAATTAATATATTCTCCTGGGGATTATAGAGTCCTCAAGGACTCACCAGGGTTTTTAAAAAAAGTTCTTCAAACTGTAATATGAATAAAAAATACTGAAATCATATTTTCAAGTTCTTTATTAAAACAGGTATTTAATGCAGGAAAAAAAATCCAAGTCATTAATATGACTACAGAGAAACAATCATCAAAAAGTGGTGGGAGACTCTGAATCATATTTGTGTAGATCATAAAAGTCTTAGAATTGGAGTTAAACTGGAAGTTAGATGTCATTTACTCTAATCTTATATCTGAGGAAATGATTCTTTCTTCAATTACAATATACACAATTACAATACATTTTCATTTATCTGAGTCCTGAGTTACTCAAAAGCTCAGCTAATTTATTTTCCCACTTGACTTTTATGAGAAAGAAAGAAATTATAAATAATAGGAAAGATAATTAATACACTTAAAGATAACTCTGGGGTACTTTAAGATCCTGAAGGGTCTTTTCAGCCATCAGGAAAAGATACAATTATCTTCAATATTATTTTAGTGCTAACTCTTTGACTTCATACCCAGGTGTGGAAACTCTACCTTATATGGATATTGTGCACTGTAGGATTCACCTTGGAATACATGAATATTAGATAAATAAGGCAAGGCACAAGGTTCAAATGATGCTGAAGAAAGACAAGAGAGGCACCACAGAGAAGACAGTAAGCAGAAACAGTATAAATTGTGAGAAATCTAGAAAGAAACAAAAAAGGAAAGAACAACAAAAACTTGAAGATACAGCTATAGCAAGAGATAAAAGAAGGGACTGGCAAATTCTTGATTCTGGGGGTATAACATAACACATCACCCTTATCTCAGATTCTCTTTTCATACCCTGAGAGAACATTATGCAACAACTAAGACACTTTCTTCCTTATGCTTCCTTACAACACACCCCAAGGTAATCTCGAAAGGGTCTCTGCAACTCACAATCAGACTCTCCCAATGAAAATATGCTAGTATAACAGAATTCTTAGAGGAAACCACTTGGTTTGATAATTACAACATTCCTAACATGTGAAATGGCTGCTTTTGCTTTAATTACTTCAATAATAGGAGTGCCTCCATGACCCCCAAATTCCTTTAAAAGTGCTCATGGTGATTTTCTTTTCTTCAAAGTATCAAGAGGTTTAGAACCTTTCTCGTCTCTCTTTCTTCCCATCCTTTGTCTGCATTTCACCTGTGCCCGCCTGTCTCATCCAACTCCAAACCCTTCCTGCTTACCCTCGTGTTCTTCCTGTTTATGTTTTCCTCCGTGTCCTTCTCCTTGCCACTCTCTGTTCTCCTTCCCTTCTCCTGCTTTCTGAATTTATAAATTGTTTAAATACAGTGCTAAAGTGTATACTAGAAGAAACTGAGCCAGTGTCTTAAATGCTAGTTGTAGAAGCTCCTGGTGTGTTGCAATAATTCTTCAGTACATGTAGTTAATGCATTCTTAAATAGTAATCATTATTACTTGCTAAGAACAGGTAAAGCTATTAAGAGGGTCTCAAAACAGAGTAACCTTTAACTCATCTGAGCAGTAAAAGAATTTTTAGTACAATTTATGAGATTTCAAATCCCAAAACCTCACTTTGAGAAAAGAGCCTTTGGGTGGTATTTTCTACCCTCGAAGGATCGACTATAGCTACTTCTCTATTTCACTATTATTTGAAAGCTCTGCTATAAAATGGTTTCTTCAAATGAATTGCAGTAGCACAGCCAATATGTTCTCTAAATTTTCTTGGCCTAAATCATGCTGATGAGCCAAAGCACTTCCTATAAGTCATTTCTAAACATTATGTAGTTAAAAACCATGTGAGCTTTGATTACTGCTCAAACTCTCTTTCAACACCCGATGTTGTTGCCACTTACCATCTTGTGACCTTGACTTCATCTCCTTGACTAGAATTCCCTCACTTGTAAAACTGGAACAAGAAAACTGACTTTGCAGGGCTATATGGGTGGGAGAAATTGAGGCATTTTGAAATGTCTCTCAAATAATTGAATATATTACATATAAATGTTTATATGATATTTACACATATTGTATTATCTATTATATAATATTTGTAGATATGTTTATGTACTATCTAACATATATAAAATACAGTGACCATGCATTCAAAAACAAAAGCAAACAGGTGCCACTGTTAACTTATTAAAATATATCTTTTCATGCTTATTGCTTAAATACATTTAAATTTAAAGTTTGCCCATATGCATCTCCCCAATATTCTCCTTTGTCAGATTCCACCAATTTTACTGAGTCAATAGGAAGAATTTTCCTTGACATCACAGATGTCTATTCATTTACCTCTCCAAACACTGGTCCAATTTGATATTGAATACCATTATATTTGTATTTATGTATTACATTTTTGCAAGACAGATATGCTTGGATCAGGGAGGCATAAACATAAACACAGAAAAAGTATTGGATAGCAAGATTTCTTTATTGGTTAAGACTTTTTTCAGTCATTCATTTAAACAACATTTATTAGCTTTTTGTTATTTTCAGTCACTAAGTCATGTCCAACTCTTTGCAACTCCAAGGGGTACAACCCGCCAGGCTCCTCTGTCCAGGGAATTTTCCAGGCAAGAATACTAGTGTGAGTTATCATGTCCTACTCTGGGGGATCTTCCCAATCCAGAAATTGGATCCACATTTCTTGCATTAGCAGGGGATTCTTTACCATTGAGACCCCTGGGAAGCCCCATTTATTGGCTACTTATGACAAAAAAAAAAAGAGGGGGGCTTCCCCAGTGGTTCAGATGGTAAAGAATCTGCATGCAATGTGGGAGACCTGGCTTCAATCCCTGAGTCAGGAAGATCCCCTGGAGAAGGGCCTGGCAACCCATTCCAGTAACGTTTCCTAGAGAATTCCATGGACAGAGGAGCCTAGTAGGCTACAGTCCATGATTGCAAAGAGCTGGACATGACTGAGAGGCTAACACTACAATAAAAATACATTGGGTGATACCTAGAAGAGATATTTCCTACTCCCAAAGAGTTGAAATCAAATTATTTGAGTCTGTTTCACAATGGACTGACTGCAAAATGTGTTTCTTGCTTGCTAGAGTTTGTATGATTAACATGTCATTTTTATATGAAGTACATATGAGAATCAGTACATATTAATAGCTTTAATAGTAATTTCTAACATTAAAGAAAACAGGTTATGTTAAAAATTATTGTATAATTCTAATTCTACAGATGAGAAAACTGAAGTGCGGAAGTCAATTTATTCAAGATCATGTGGCTACTAAGTTTAACAGTTTAGATTTGAGTGTGTGTGATTGAACTTCAGATCCCAACATAACCACTGTGATACATTGCCTCTTTTAACTGATAAAAGCAAAGCAAAGAAAAGAAATTTAATATCTATGACATATCTAACACAATTAGAATAAGTTGTAGGCTCCTAATAGTTTATTTTTTTTTCTTTCCTGAGATGGCATATGGGTTGAAATTTGAATGATAATCATAATTTGCTGGATTAGATAGAAGGTGCAGTTAGCAGATGGAAAGGTTTTAGTCTGAAGCCAAAGTCTGACCAGTGGTATCTAAAATGCCACAGGGGGTGATCTATAAGCAGTGAAATTTGGATAGAGACAAGGCCATGGATTTGACCCCATAACAATTCAGATCTGAACTGCATGAGTCCACTTACACACTGATTTTTTTCAATATTTATAGTAGGTACATTTTGTTTAAATGTACATCTTTAATTTAATTTTTACATCTTTAAAGTAATTGTGTGAGGAAGTTATGTCTATTAGAAATGGAAAATTTATTATGTTTTACTAGAAATCAAAATATGTGGTATCGAATCGGGTGGAGAGGGAGGTGGGATGGGGAACCGGGATGGGGAATACGTGTAACTCTATGGCTGATTCATATCAATGTATGACAAAACCCACTGAAAAATAAAAAATAAAAATAAAAAAAATAAATGTATGTGTAACTGAATCACTATTTTGTACACCTGAAACTAACACAATGCTATAAATCAACTATACATCAATAAAAATAAATACATTTTTAAAAAAGAAAAAAAAGTTGGAGATTAAAAAGCAAACAAGCAAACAAAGTAACAACAAAAACCCATAAAAAGCAACTAAGGTTTAAGTGCTGATTCTATCCAAACTACTTTCCTACAGTTGGGTGAGTCGTTTATCAATTACTCTGGTTTTGAGGCAGAGATAGCAGTCCATGGACCTTTGGCAGTGTGGGGTCAGTGCCACTACCCCCACATTGTTTGAGCGTCAATTGAGTAGGGGGGAGAAGTGAACACTATGGCTGGAAGACGTGAATGAAGAAATTCTACAGCCATGAGCGCACTTTAAATCTTTTAAAAGGATAAACCGCTGACAGTGTAGAGCACCTGACAAGGTATGACAGCCTAATCTTCTTGCGGCGTTTGAAGAGGTCACTGGAGCTGTCTGAACCTGAAGATCTGTGACTCTGCTGTTCCTCAAACAATCCTGCTATGTTTCAGGCAGCCCAGGAAGGTTCTGCTTAAACGACTGCATGAAATCTTCCTTAACACATGGGGCTCTAAAATAATGCCATATGTTGTCAGATACACCAGTTTTAACTGTCTCCTAGAGCAAAGGTAACAATGTTAAATACACCACATATCATGGCCTCTTTCTAATTCTGTCACAGTCTAGATCCATCCAGAAGCTACTGAACAAAATGGTTGACTTGAGCACCTTCATCTTTGGGAAGGTGAAGCAGAGGATGAAAATCTTTTCTCAAAATGTGAGAAAAGGAGAGGTAAATTTGGAGTTTTCAATTACACAAGACAAATTTCAGGCCCTGTTGAGAGAGCTGCAATCCACCGTCATATAAAACTGACATACCTTTAGTAGTTAAAAAGGAAAATGATAATTTTTAAAAAGGAATTCCCAGGATTCCCAGGTGGCTCAGTGGCAAAATATTCCCCCTGCCAATGTGAGACCCAGGAGACACGAGTTCGATCCCTGGGTCAGAAAGATCCCCTAGAGGAGGGAAGAGCAGTCCACTCCAGTAGCCTTGCCTAAAATTCCCATGGACTGAGGAGCCTGACTACCGAGCAACTGAGCCCTCAACAAAAAGCAAAACAATCTCAACAGTTGGGCAGAATGCGGTCCTTGGCCTTGAGAAAAACTTGGAAGCCAGGACAGGAGTCCTCGGTGTTCCCCTGTTCTTTCTTTCCTTCTGCCCTGTGTTATTACTTGCTAAATCAATTGCAGCTGCTTTCCTCGGGCCAGTGCATTTAAGCCCCTTCTTGGGGTTTTGATAGCACCCTGTGAGAATTTCACCCATAACTGCTTACCAGTTCCCCACACTGTCTTGACTTCTCTACCAGAAAATTGTTATTATATTTATAACAGCATTCTGAGAATATTTTACCAAGCTGCTAACAAAACTGTGTTTTAAACAACCAATGAATTATGCCTTCAATGTCTTTTTCTCTCTGCATGATGGCCTAGATTAATGCACTATATAATGTTTGTAAATACAACCATGTTTTTTCTTTAAAAGTCACTAAGAGGATTTTAATAAACATTGAAATGATCAATGTGTTAATTGGTTCCAGATAATGTTTATCAAATATTTAGGAAGAGAAAATAGAGTACTGTATGGCAAATAATCCAATTCAAGGAAGTCATTTTATTGGAAGAGATTTGCTTAAATAGGGATAGAATTTCAACACTAAGAGCTGTTTTAAATACAAATGGGAAAAGAGGTAAGAATTAGCCTAAGTAAAAGTTAATGCAACATTAGGTTTGCAAATTCAGTTGAACAAAGTTAGAAAATTTATATTTTGTGTTTCAAGATACATTGAAATTATGTCCTTTGTGTGTGATAGACCACATGGATTTTAATTTTATTAGTATTATTTATTAAACTAATATTCTACAATGCAAAACTGATGACCTAAATAATGATTTCTACTGATTCTGAATATGAGGGGCTGTCTGATCATTTGGGGAAAAAGTCACACAAACAGATCAAATTATCTATCTATATGTAATTTGTTTTGCCCCTTTTGCACTATCTAGCAGAAGGAATTCAAACTGTTATTGAAAATTTAAATTTCAAGCAATAAAAAAATTAATGGGTAGAAGTGTGACAGCATTTCTAATGTTAATGAAAACTCTTGGGCTCCCAAGGGAGCCACAAACTCTTCCCAGAGTCTCCACATGCTTCATGGCAACATTCAAGTTTACAAGAGAAACTTGACTGTTGGACTTTCACTTCCAACTTGTTGTTATTTTCTTTCTAATAGCCAAATGGAGACAAAGAATTAGAATTTCCTGACTTGGAACTTAAAGTTGGTCCATCGCATCCGCATTTTATCTCTGCCTATCTTTTACAGGGCAGTTGAAGGTGGAAATGTTAGTCCCTCAGTCCTGTTCTACTCTTTGCAACTCTGTAGGCTCTAGCCCACAGGCTTTTCTGTCCATGGAATTCTCCAGGCAAGGATACTGGAGTGGGTTGCCATTTCCTTCTCCAAGGGATCTTCCTGACCCAGGGATCAATCCCAGGGCTCCTGCTTTGCAGGTGTATTCTTTACTGTCTGAGCCACCAGGGCAGCCCCACAGGGCAATTAAACTGATGTTAAACCATTAAACCCAACAAGGATATTCCACAAAACTTAGAATGGGGATTTTTTTCCAGCAAGTTTATTGTCCTTGGAGAATTTAGGATTAAAAGCAACATGGACAGCAGGATTTGCACTGGAAAAAAAAATATGAGGAAAGTCATGATTTTTTTCTTCTAAATATGATCTTAACAGAGGAATAACATAAAGGGGAATCCTACAAGACTTGAAGATATATGCAATTAAAAAAAATGTTCTGAGTGATGCAGTGAGAGAAAAATGTCAGTAAGTTATATGTAGATATGACAGGAGTCCTATATTTTATTATAAAAATTCTTACCAAATTTTGTTACTTCCCTACAGTGTCAGAAGTAGTTTGTCAGATATATATGTTATGAAAGAAGATATACTTGAAAATGTAATGTTTAGGTCGCATAAATATGTGATTTTTCTTTTAAATAAAAATATTATTCAAGATTATATTTAATTTTCAACATCATTGTACATTTTAATATAAAAATAATTTATGTTGAGTATTAAAGCTTTCACCCTAGTTTATTCTTTGAGTCATGGGCAGTTCAATGCCAAAAATGTTTGAGTTGTTCTTTGTGCTTACTGCTTATTTTGTACCAAAAATGCTCCTAGTTCTCTTAGTTCTCTTTGTTCTTTTTTATTTATTTGTTTATTACGCATTTTTATTTGTATTACTATATCCCAGGTGGCACTGGTGGTAAAGAACACATTGGCCAAAGCAGGAGATGTAAAAGACATGGGTTCAATCCCTGAGTCAGAAAGATCCCCTGGAGAAAGGCATGGCTATCCACTCCATCATTCTTGCCTGGAGAATTCCATGGACAGAGGAGCCTGGTGGGCTACAGTCCATGGGGTCGCAAAGAGTAGGACACGACCAAAGTGACTTAACACACACACATATACACACATACACACACACATATACTTAAGATATATGTAGTATATCTTATTTAAGAGAGCACCAAAAGGACTGTAGGGTTTAGCTTTGTTCTTTGTCTTTATAAAGGCCAAGAGAATAAAGCTTGTCAAATATGTCCCTGCCTATAGAAGAATTTGCTAAAATTTAACTCATTTGTAACCAAAGAGGTTCTTTCTTTATATACAGCCTGTCATTCAAGCTTAGAATCACAATGATGACTGCAAGCCAACTTTAAATTCCACAAGAAGATGAACTTCAATATTTAGCATAGAAGATAATAGTATTTTTAAAATTGCTAAGAACATAGTACATCATGTATTTGTCAATAAATAATTGGTTAAGTTCAAACAGAACTGAAATTCCAGCTGAGTTATTTTAACCTTAAAACATGATACTGTTGAAGTGCTGCACTCAATATGCCAGCAAATTTGGAAGCTCAACAAGTGGTCAAAGAACTGGGAAAGGTCAGTTTTCATTCCAATCGCAAAGAAGGGCAATGCCAAAGAATGTTCAAACTGTTGTACAATTGTGATCATACATGCTAGCAAGATAATGCTCAAAATCCTTCAAGCTAGGCTTCAACAGTACATGAACTGAGAACTTCCAGATGTACAAGCTGGATTTAGAAAAGGTAGAGGAACCAGAGATCAAATTGCCAACATGTGTTGGATCATAGAAGAAAACAAAAGAATTCCAGAAAAACATTTGCTTCTGTTTCGCTGACTATACTAAAGCCTTTGACTGTGTGGATCAAACTGTGGAAAATTCTTAAAGAAATGGGAATACCAGACCACCTCACCTGCCTCCTGAGAAACATGTATGCAGGTCAGGAAGCAACAGTTAGAACTGGACATGGAACAATGGACTGATTCTAAATTGGGAAAGGACTATGTCAAGGCTGTATATTTTCATCCTGCTTTGTTTATATCCAAATTTGGGCTGGATAACTCACAAGGTGGAATCAAGATTGCCAGGAGAAATATCAACAACCTCAGATATACAGATGACACCACTCTTACGGCAAAAGTGAAAGAGAACTAAGGAAAAACCTGGGTTAAAACTCAACAATCAAAAGACTAATATCCAGTCCCATCACCTCATGGCAAATTGATGGGGAAAAAAGTGGAAACAGTGACAGATTCTTTTCTTGGCCTCCAAAATTACCGTGGATGATGACTGCAGACATAGAATTAAACGATGCTTATTCCTAGGAAGGAAAGCTGTGACAAACCTGGACAATGCATTAAACGGCAAAGACATATCTTTGCTGACAAAGGTCCTTCTAGTCAAAGCCATGGTTTTTCCAGTAATCATGTACGAATGTGAGAGCTTGACCATCAAGAAGGCTGAGTCTGGAAGAATTGATGCTTTTGAATTTGTGGTGCTCGAAAAGACTCTTGAGAGTTCCTTGGACTGGAAGGAGATCAAACTAGTCAATCCTAAAGGAAATCAACCTTGAGTATTGATTGATGCTGAAGCTGAATCTCCAATAATTTGGCCATCTGATGCGAAGAACCAACCCATTGGAAAAGACTGATGCTGAGAAAGATTGAGAGCAGGATGAGGAGGGCGCAACAGAGGAAGAGGTTGCTAGAAAGCATCAGCAACTCCATGGATATGAGTTTGAGCACACTCTGGGAGATGGTAAAGAACAGGGAGGCCTGGAGTTCTGCAGTCCATGGGATTGCAGAGTCAGATAGGACTTAGTGACTGAATAACAACAAAAACAGAACTGACCTCATAAGGACTGGAACCCAATTTTAAGTGTTTGTTTTACTGCTAATTAATCCTCATGGCTCCAGATTAGTAAGTCTCACTACCATGTATGTCTTGGGTAAAGGCAGTGACAGTGGTATGATGGTCACTGTGATATGCCTGTATGTATGTAGAAACAGCTAACTCACATATTAGACAAGCAAATATCCCTGGTAACCCTTGATCTTAGCTGAGAGATCAGAATATAAGGTGGATTGTGCCACAGGAGATATGTTCAATTTTCTGATTCAAGTCTACTGGGAGCTGACTGTCAATTTGGAAAGTATAGAATGTAACTTTGATTTCATATCCTAGAGTTTTGCATTGATTTAGCAGATTTTTTTTTCTTTTTATTAAATACCCTTTGTCAAGAAAAATTACTTTCTAGATTTTAAAAATTTAGATGATATCTTATCAGGGACATCAGTACTCTCAGGGAATAAAGTCCTTAAGAGCATTTTGGTTGTGTTTTTAATTTTCCACTTCCACACACAGCAGGATGCAAGATGCAATTTGTTGGTTTTTGCATCTTTTTTTTTTTTTTTTTTGGGTTATTTTTAATGAGTTGGATTTTGATAATTCTTTGGAAACCACTAGCTTTGTTCATAGTGATGCTTCCTAAGGCCCACCTGACTTCTCACTCCAGGGTGTCTGGCTCTAGGTGAGTGATCACACCACTGTGATTATCTGGGTCCTGAAGATATTTTTTGTCAACTCCTTTGTGTATTCTTGCCACCTCTTCTTAATATCTTCTGTTTCTGTTACGTCCCTACCATTTCTGTCCTTTATTGAGCTCATCTTTGCAAAAATGTTCTCTTGGCATCTCTAATTTTCTTGAAGATAGCTCTAGTCTTTCCCATTCTATTGTTTTCCTCTATTTCTTTGCATTGATCTCTGAGGAAGGCTTTCTTATCTCTCCTTGCTATTCTTTGGAACTCTGCATTCAAATGGGTATATGTTTCCTTTTCCCCTTTGCTTTCCACTTCCCTTCTTTTCACAGCTATTTGTCAGGCCTCCTCAGACAGCCATTTTGCTTTTTTGCATTTCTTTTTCTTGGGGATGTCTTGATTCCTGTCTCCTGTAAAATGTCATGAACCTCCATTCATAGTTCATTAGGCACTCTGTTGATCAGATCTAGTCCCATAAATCTATTTCTTACTTCCACTGTATAATTGTAAGGGATTTGGTTTAGGTCACATCTCAATGGCCTAGTGGTTTTCTCCACTTTCTTCAATTTCAGTCTGAATTTGGCAATAAGGAGTTCATGATCTGAGCCATAGTCAGTTCCCGGTCTTGTTTTTGCTGACTGTATAGAGTTTCTCCATCTTTGGCTACAAAGAATACAATCAATCTGATTTCCGTGTCGACCATCTGGTGAAGTCCATGTATAGAATCTTCTCTTGTGTTGTTGGAAGATCACTATAAGCAAAGTTAGTGGACATGAAGGAATTCCAGTTGAGCTATTTCATATCCTTAAAGATGATGCTGTGAAAGTGCTGCCCTCAATATGCTAGCAAATTTGGAAACCTAAGCAGTGGCCACAGGACTGGAAAATGTCAGTTTTCATTCCAATCCCAAAGATAGACAATGACAAAGAATGCTCAAACTACTGCACAATTGCACTCATCTCACACGCTAGTGGAGATGGAAATGGCAACCCACTCCAGTACCCTTGCCTGAAAAATCCCATGGACGGAGGAGCCTGGTAGGCTACAGTCCATGGGGTCGCAGAGTTGGACACGACTGAGCGACTTCACTTCACTTCACAAGCTAGTAAAGTAATGCTCAAAATTCTCCAAGCCAGGCTTCAGCAATACGTGAACCATGTGCTTCCAGATGTTCAAACTGGTTTTAGAAAGAGCAGAGGAACCAGATATTAAATTGCCAGCATCCATTGGATCATCAAAAAAGCAAGAGAGTTCCAGAAAAACATCTGTTTCTGCTTTATTGACTATGCCAAAGCTTTTGACTGTGTGGCTCGCAATAAACTGTGGAAAATTCTGAAAGAGATGGGAATACCAGACCACCTGACCTGCCTCTTGAGAAACCTGTATGCAGGTTAGGAAGCACAGTTAGAACTGGACATGGAACAAGAGACTGGTTCCAAGTAGGAAAAGGAATACGTAAAGGTTGTATGTTGTCACCCTGCTTATTTAACTTATATGTAGAGTACATCATGAGAAACGCTGGGCTGGAAGAAGCACAAGCTGGAATCAACATTGCTGGGAGAAATATTAATAACCTCAGATACGCAGATGACACCACCTTTATGGCAGAAAATGAAGAAGAACTAAAGAGGCTCTTGATGAAAGTGAAAGAGGAGAGTGAAAACGTTGACTTAAAGCTCAACATTCAGAAAACTAAGATCATGGCATCCGGTCCCATCACTTCATGGCAAATAGATGGGGAAATTGTGGAAACAGTGGCTGACTTTATTTTTCTGGGCTCCAAAATCACTGCAGATGGTGACTGCAGCCATGAAATTAAAAGATGCTTACTCCTTGGAAGGAAAGTTATGACCAATCTAGACAGCATATTAAAAAGCAAAGACATTACTTTGCCAACAAAGGTCCATTCAGTCAAGGCTATGGCTTTTCCGGTGGTCATGTATGGATGTGAGAGTTGGACTATAAAGAAAGCTGAGGGCTGAAGAATTGATGCTTTTGAACTGTGGTGTTGGAGAAGACGCTGGAGAGTCCCTTGGACTGCAAGGAGATCCAGCCAGTCCATCCTAAAGGAGATCAGTCCTGGGTGTTCATGGGAAGGACTAATGTTGAAGCTGGAACTCCAATATTTTGGCCACCTGATGCGAAGAGCTGACTCATTGGAAAAGACCCTGATGCTGGGAAAGATTGAGGGCAGGGGGAGAAGGGGATGACAGGATGAGATAGTTGAATAGCATCACCGACTCAATGGACATGGGTTTGGGTGGACTCCGGGAGTTGGTGTTGGACAGGGAGGCTTGCTGTGCTGTGGTTCATGTGGTCAGAAGGAGTTGGACACAACTGAGCGATTGAACTGAACTTGGAAACCACTAAAATATCTTGTGAATAGTAAGTATATTTACCTTGGAAATGATAAATACATTTACACAATGACACTTCTTTTGTTTCATACTCCAATTCTTAAGAATTTAATTTTGCCTATGACCTTTCACCAGGCTGTCATATATACTTACATTCCAGTCTATAATTTTAGGCACTCTGAAATATAGTAGAACAATTTCTAGGTTAATTACAGACTGATGCAGTTTTAGAACTAATTAATTTATGTTTTCTTTTTAAATATACTTTAGTTTTTGGAGCAGTTTTAGATTGACACCAAAATTGAGCAGAAAGTATAGAGTTCCAATATACTATTGTCTGCCACATACAAAGTCTTCCCAACTAGCAACATCCCACATTAAAATGGTATACTTGTTACTATCTATGATTCGACCTTGACACATCATTATCATGCAAAATTCATAGCATACATTAGGGTTCACTCACTTATATTAAGGTTAATGAATGGCTGAATTCCTTTAATAGACACAGGCCTATGATGACTGTATATTTTTTTCTTGTTTGAGTTTCAGCAGATTATCTTTCAAGGAATTAATCCACTTCATCTAGGTTATCAAATTTGTGAGCATAAAGTTTAAAAAAAAAAAATATATATATATATATATAATAGCCTTTTGATGTCTATGGGATCTGTAATGATGTCCTCAATTTTCTTTCTGATATTAACTTGCTTCATCCTCCCCCTCCCCCTCTCTTTTTTTTCCCCTTAGTTAGCATGACTAGAAACACTATTTTAGAAATCTATTAAAAAATCCAGCTTTTGATTTCATTTTAAAAATTAATTTCCTAATTTTAATTTCATTAATGTCTGCTCTAATTTTTATTATTTATTTTCTTCTGTTTACTTTGGATTTAATTTGCTCTTTTTTTTTTTTACAAGTTTCTTAAGGTGGAAGCTTAGATTACTGAAGATTATTTACTACATTTATTATGTAGATTATTTAGATTATCTTGATTACTTTGATTATTTAGTAACTTTAGTAATTTTAGTCTCTTTTCTCATGTTCAACGCTGTATATTTCTGTACAGACACTGTTTTCATTTGTATCCTATGAACTTTAACAAGCTGTCTTTCATTTTCACTTAGATCAAAAGATTTTTAAATTTCCTTTGAGATTTTTATTTGACCCATGTTTTATTTATAATTGTCTTGTATAATTTCTAAGTACTAGAGAATTTTGCTAAATCTTTTTTAACAGCATATTTTAGAGATTTTTTCTTCTAGAAATTCATGGATAAAATTATGATTAATCATATTTTATTTCCATATATGTTTAATTTTATTGTTAAAAATACATTACTTAATTTCCCTTTCCTGATACAGATAGAGATAGTGTTTGACTATATATTTTGTAGTCTTGGCTAGCAGATGGTTTATGAGTTATATGTCTATTTAGGAAGAAAATTGCACTGCACATTAAAATAATTATGAGTCTCATAGGGAAATTTAACATGTAGTGCTACAAATTCTTAATTTTACCCCTTTGGTAGGTCTGGAAATACCCTACAGGGTAGGTATTATTCACTCCATAAAGCTACTCACAGAAGGAATATTTTCAGTGTAGAACAATTTTAGGTGAAAAAGTCAAGACTTAAACCTTCATTTTAAAACTTGCATTTTGCAAACAAGTAAACAAGCAAGTAAACAAAGCAAACGGAAAGTGTGTGAACAGACACCTTCAATACTCTATAAGCTAAAATAAATCATTAAATAGTGAGAAAATATTTGAACATTTTTGTTCCTGTTTTTAATCTTTGAGTAATACTGTAGGCTGCCAAGGCAGTGGCCTATGTTTTGCACTGATCTTATCTGCTCTAGATTGGTGCTAACAGAGAGAAAAGGTGGGCCATTTATATAATTTTATATTTTATAATTATTTTTATAAGTAAAAAATGAATTCAATTTAATTAAGATACAGTATAAAATCTGATATATCTTAAACATTATTTCAAAATAAACAATTATAAAATACTGAAATTGTGTAGTCTTATTTTTGGACCATCTAAAAGCCAGTGTATTTTACACTTAAAAATATCACAATATAAATATTTAGTTAGATTCCATGAAATTTTCAGTTGAATATACAAAGTTGGACATTCCAATTCTTCCAAATAGGTACTTATCCAATAAAGAATAGATTAAAATAGTTTTTCTTTAATATTTTCACTTATTTGATAAAATTGATTTATGAATAATTGGTTTGAAGCAAAAACAGTCATTCAAAAATTATACTTAAGTAGTTATATAATAACTCTTTCCCTAGGAAACTTGTTTTATTAACATTGAATTCAAAGCAATACTGTTTAAATGAAAAAGCAACTCTGAATAGATCAACAGAATACTCCTTTAATTTTTTCCTATAGTTTTGCAGGCAACTTATATAATGCTGTTGGTTAAAATCAAAATTCTTTGTCATTGATTCATGTCAGAAAATTATGTAAAATCATTACTAGTGTATGAAAAGTTGAGATTTCATCATAAATTGTCATACTTGTCTCTCTAGGTAACACTAAGATCTTCCACTATATGAAAAAATGTGTTCTCCATTCACATTCAGCATATTTATATTCATTTGATATTGATGAGAAAATGTAAAGCACAGTGCCATTTTTAAATTGCTTTTCATTGTTGAATATTTAACAAGACTTTTTTTTTTTCAAGAAAATCTTGAGTTGGAGTTAACAATATGGTGAATCTTTATAAAACTTTCCTGCTAATCAGTAGGTCTTGCCAAAATACACACCACCGTTATCTTCTATTTCTTTCAACAGTTCCATAAACTGGTGATGGTTCAAAATACTAGCACATATATATGAAACAGTTTTAACCACTACACTTCTGATGATTTTCATAGAATCTGCTTTTTTTCAGTGAATATAAATATTTTCTATATGCATTAAAAAATAGAGGGAAAAAAAATAGAGGGAAGCACTAAGGAAAACTTGAGTCTCTTATATACTTGGGGTTTCTTTTGTCATGACAGAAATGTTTTTTCCCTGAAATTTTTCTTTGGAAGACATGAAAGTATTAAAAATATCTATTCCACGAGTTTCTTTTATAGGCCTTATTAATATTTCTTCATAAGTTTTAAAGTCCTTTAAGATAAAACATAGCTCATCTAAAGCAAAGGAAAAGTAATCTTTATTACAACATTTTGAATCAGTTAATTTTTGAAATTATTAAACAAAGGTCTTATCAATTTTTTTTTTCCTATTGAGAGGAAATATCTGAAGAAATGTAACTTTTTGGTGAAAAAAACTGTTGCTATTGTATACCTTATTATTTTTAATATTATTTTACCCAGTAGATAGAAAATTTTTCACTTTATTCTGCCATAGCCAATTGTAGTTGCCACTAATCATGAAATTTGAAGTCAACCTTCTAGGTCAATTCTAGATGGTCCTATTTTATTTCACAAACTTGATGTTTTTGTGTGTGTTCTCAGTCATGTCTGACTCTTTGCGACCCCATGAACTAAGGGCTGTCAGGCTCCTCTGTTTATGGAATTTTCCAGGCAAGAATACTGGAGTGGGTTGCCATTTCCTATTCCAGGGGATCTTCCCAATCCAGGCATCGAACATCCATCTCCAGTGTCTCCTACATTGGGAAAAAAATTCTTTACCACTGAGCCACTTGGGAAGCCCTACAAACTTGGTGATGTCTGTGCAACACAAAAGCTGCTAAAATGTCAAAAATACTCAAATGTATTTGTTGAACATGTAGGTTTAATTCAACTGTTGTTGCTACTCTCAAATTAGAAGAAACTATAGAATTCGTGGTTTGCTTAAAGTCTTCAAGCAAATGAAATATTTTAATTGCTTTTGCCCCCTCTTTTTTCTTGTATCTTTCTTTTTTTTAATTTTTACATAGTTAATGTTAATTTTATGCATTCTAAAATCCATCATTCTTTTTGCTTTCTCTTCTCTTTTGTAAGTTTTAATTGAATTCCTCTTTTTACTTTTTTGTGTCATGCCCATCCTTTTTATTTTTTTTCTTTCTTTTTCTTCCTTAATTGTTTGGAAACTGAAGACACTTGGGGATTAGAATGACATCTATTTAAGTGGAACATCTTACCTAAAATGTCTTATCCAGAATGATCACAAAGTACTATGACATGATGTGCATCCACAGGAAGCTCTTAACATTCTTAGAGGACTTCTCCTTTGTCGTTGAAATGTGAATTCTGCATAAGGACATCATAGAAGACTGCAAGGTCAGAAGTGAAATGTATTACTCTCCAGATGAGACACTGCAATATGTGTTCTGATTATAATTAGCACCCTAAATAAGGGTATTCTGCAAAGCCACAAAATATGTTCTTTTATGCTATTTTGAAATCTTTCATTAGATTTGTGGGGTGGGAATGTTAAAAGCAATTAAATGTTTTGCCTTCTTTTATATAGATATAATGTAAATGATTCTATGTTAAAATATCTCAAAGTGTTCTTTTAATTGCACTTTAAACATTTTTTCTATGTTCAATTTAAGTCATGTCAAATAATTCTCAATGGAAAATAAAAAATAAAAATCACATAATAACTACCAATTCTTTAACATTTTTTCCTTCATTTGTTATGTTAATATGATACTCAGTATTTCTGTTAAAAATCATAAGCTGTTTTTATGTATAAAAGAGAAATGGCAAGGAGGCAAAGAAAAGAACAAAAACCCAGAATCAAACGTGTCAGCTAGGAAATGTAATTGAATGTACAGTAATGACTGCATTTCCGTATGATAGTCCAATCAGGTAATTTTCTCATTTACAGGAATTTCATTTCTCTTTAAGAGAAGTGAGTTCTCTTCTTTAAGAAGACCTGGTAATTGAGTTCTGTTCTTTTGCACTTATTATCTCAGCATTAGAGTTCATTTTTCCATCTCACCCACTGTATCTACTCTGTGTAGGGTGTGGACACCTTTATTTCAAGAACGCACATCAAGGGCAAGCAAATGACAGCCTTATGGCCAAATCCGGTTGTTGGTCTTTTATGATCCACCTCTAAGTAAGAAAATTTAAAAATATTAAGGGTTTTTTAAACAAATAAAAAAGGAAACAAAATAGTATGGGCCAAAGACAAGTGGCCCATAAAGTCTAAATTATTTATAGTCTGGCCCTCTACAGAAAAAAAAGCGCCAAGCCCCAATTTTGGGGGGAATAAAATCCTCCTAAATTGACGATACTATTCTTAGATATAGTGTCTCATGCTGAACCCCTTTTGTAAATGTACTTTCTGATCATCACTTTCTAAAAATTTTAAATGAAAAAAAGGTAGGATAGGGTTTTTCCTGGTGATCCTTTGGTTAAGAATCTGTCTGCCAATATGGGGGACACAGTTTGATCTTGGTTCAGAGAGATCCCAAACGTTGCCGGGCAGCTAAGCCAGCGAGCTACAACTACTGAAGTCCCTGCTCTAGAGCCCTGCTCCACAGCAAAACAAGCCATTGGTAGCAAAAAGGCCCTGCTGCCACAACTAGAGAAAGCCTCCATCAACAACAAAGACTCAGCACAGACAAAAATAAATATATAAATAATTTTTTTAAAAAATCTAGTGTATTTTTTCTCTGTTTGTTTTCTAAAACTCACCAGTTTGTTGTGCTTACGTACACAGGATAGCTATTTTGCTATTGCTCAATTTTTCAGTAAGTTCATGCTCCATTAACTGATTTTAGCCAAAATCCCAGTAGATTTTACATTTATCAAATCTACTAAAATAATACACTCTTGCTCACAAAGCATCCTTGTTTGCACATAATTCCTCAGAATACAATTATCAGATATATCTGTTAAAAAATTTAAAATTACTATGTAGCCACTTTCCTTTTAGTATTTAATGTATTGCTTTCGTTGTGAATTAACCACCTTAGAGAGCAGCAGTCTATCTGTGACCTCTAGGAGGTCACATCGTGGTTTTTAACTGCTTAATCAAAATGAGGAAAATGTCTGATTCTTTAAAGAAGACAAATTGGTTCTTAAAGTGTTAGCTTACTGTCTGAATGTACAGGATCCATTATTTTCTTATCACTGAACTGCATCACCATCTGATCTTTAAGAAAGTTACATTATATGAAATGACAGACGTGACCTCAAAACCTCTCTTCAGTTGTGCATACCACAGTGTTCTTAAACCAAAAGGACATTTCATGTTTAGTATATTTCATTTTTAACCTATAAAACAGAAATTTACAACAAATGTGTTCATTTTCTGTATATCACATTTTAAAACTCTGTATATACAAAAGTTCTATTTTAATAAACTAAGATGCAGCATTATTATTTCTTTCACATAGCAATTCAGCTCAGTCATGTATGACTCATTGCAGTCCCATGGACTGCAGCATACCAGGCTTCCCTGTCCCTCACAATCTCCTGGAGCATGCTCAAACTCGTGTCCATTGAGGTGGTGTTGCCATTCAACCATCTCATCCTCTGTTCTACCCTTCTCCTCCTGCCTTCAATCTTTCCCAGCATCAGGGTCTTTTCCAATGAGTGGGTTCTTCGCATCGGGTGGCCAAATACTGGAGTTTCAGCTTGAGCATCAGTCCTTCCAATGAATATTCAGGACTGATTTCTTTTAGGATGGACTGGCTGGATCTCCTTGCAGTCCAAGGGACTCTCAAGAGTCTTCTCCAACACCACAGTTCAAAAGGATCAATTCTTCAGCACTCAGCTTTCTTTATAGTCCAACTCTCACAACCATACATGACTATGGAAAAACCACAGTTTTGACTAGACAGAACTTTGTCAGCAAAATATTGTCTCTGCTTTTTAATATTCTCTCTAAGTTGGTCGTAACTTTCTTCCAAGGAGTAAGCATCTTTTAATTTCATGGCTGCAGTCACCATCTGCAGTGATTTTGGAGCCCAGAAAAATAAAGTCAGCCATTGTTTCCACTGTTTCCCCATCTATTTGCCATGAAGGGATGGAACCGGATGCCATGATCTTACTTTTCTGAATGTTGAACTTTAAGCCAACTTTTTCACTCTCTTCTTTCACTTTCATCAAGAGACTCTTTAGTTCTTCTTCACTTTCTGCCATAAGGGTTGTGTCATCTGCATATCTGAGGTTACTGATATTTCTTCCAGCAATCTTGATTCCAGCTTGTACTTCCTCCAGCCCAGCATTTCGCATGTTGTACTCTGCATATAAGTTAAATAAGCAGGGTGGCAATATACAGCCTTGACATACTCCTTTCCTGATTTGAAACCAGTCTGTTGTTCTATGTCCAACTGTAACTGTTGCTTCCTGACCTGCATACAGATTTCTCAGGAGGCACGTCAGATGATCTGGTATTCCCATCTCTTTCAGAATTTTCCACAGTTTGTTGTGATCCACACGGTCAAAGACTTTGCTATAGTCAATAAAACAGAAGTAGGTGTTTTTCTGGAACTCTGTTGCTTTCTCGATGATCCAGTGAATAGTGGCAATTTGATCTCTGGTTCTTCTGCCTTTTCTAAATCCAGCTTGAACATCTGGAAGTTCACACTTCATGTACTGTTGGAGAATTTTGTACATTACTTTGGGAATCTCCTGGTGACTCAGATGGTAAAGCGTCTGCCTGCAATGTGGGAGACCTGGGTTTGATCCCTGGGTTGGGAAGATCCCCTGGAGAAAGAAATGGCAACCCATTCCAGTACTCTTGCTTAGAAAATCCCGTGGATGGAGGAACCTGGTAGGCTACAGTTCATGGGGTTGCAAAGAGTAGGACACAACTGAGCGACTTCGCTTTTTTGCTAGCGTGTTAGATGATTGCAATTGGGCATGGTTTGAACATTCTTTGGTATTGCCTTTCTTTGGGATTGGAATGAACACTGACATTTTCCAGTTCTGTGGCCACTGTTGAGGTTTTCAAATTTGCTGGTATATTAAATGCAGCACTTTCACAGCTTCTTCTTTTAGGATTTGATATAGCTCAACTGGAATTCCATCACCTCCACTAGCTTTGTTTCAGTGATGCTTCCTAAGGCCCACATGACTTCACATTCTAGGATGCCTGGCTCTAGGTGAGTGATCACAGCATTATGGTTATATGGGTCATGAAGATATTTTTTATATAGTTCTTCTGTGTATTCTTGCCACCTCTTCTTAATATCTTTGGCTTTTGTTAAGTCCGTAACATTTCTATTCTTTATTGTGTTCATCTTTGCATGAAATGTTTCCTTGATATCTCCAATTCTCTTGAAGAGATATCTGGACTTTCCCATTCTATTGTTTCCTCTATTTCTTTGCACTGATCATTGAGGAAGGTGGTCTTATCTCTCTTTGCTAATCTTTGGAACTCTGCATTCAAGTGGGTTTATCTTTCCTTTCCTCTTTGCCTTTTTCTCTCCAGACAACATTTTGCTTTTTTGCATTTCTTTTTCTTGGGGATATTCTTGATCACTGCCTCTTGTACATTGTCAGGAACCTCCATTCACAGTTTTTAGGCACTGTTTATTAGATCTAATCCCTTGAATCTATTTGTCACTTCCATTTATGATCACAAGGGAATTGGTTTAGTTCATACCTGAAAGGTCTAGAGGTTTACCCTACTTTTATGTAGTAGAGAGTGTTACAAATCAACATCTTTCTCAGACACCTGTATTCTCTTTTGATTCTGTTTTCACTATATTTAAACATTATAAAGATTTTGAATTTCCATATGCCTATTTTTTGTCATTTTAATTAGTTATTTGTCTTAAACCTTCTTAGGGCCCAGCACAAATTACCTTAAGTACCCTAGAATGGGGTAATTTAGAAATAGGGAGATCACTTCTATAATTCAAGTGCAAGCCACACTGTTCAAGTTTAAATTTCCAAATTTAAGATTCCATGGTTCTTAGGGATCCTACTGATACTTCCGCTAAGATTATCATTCTTTCCTATTAAACAGTGAGAGATGAAATCCCTGAGAGCAGGTTAGAACTTCAGCCATCCAAGGTTTTCTGTAAAATTTTAGCTTTGTAGAGGAAATTCTATGAGATCTTGTCAAGTGTCAATCTTCTCTATTCAAATTGACTTTTGCCTAGTACCAGAGAGAAATATAAAAATTCCATTTCAGCCCTCATTCCTTTAAGTATTCAAAATAAATTTCCTGAAGATTTCTGATTTTTCATTTATTACTTATAATTTTACCACTTAATAGATATTTGCTATATGTTGAAATCCTCCTCTGCCCAGTAACTCCATATGAGATAACTGTTGATATTTTTTATTTTAGAAAATAGAAAATTAGCACTTGAAATGGTAGTCTAAAATTACACAACTAGAACTCTACAGAATTGATATTTTATTCCAAATGTTTTCAACTTAAGTAGCCATGAAATTGTTCACTACTTTATATTAAAATTCATTTGTGAGCATGATCCTTGGAAAAGAAACTACGTATTTGATATTCTTCTGTCAGTTTGGGTCTTTTAAGAAGCAAACACCATATGGATTAAATATGGAAAAGATTGGTTGGGCAAAATACTGGGGAAGAAGCCAGGTGAGCATTCTGATTTGAAACAAATCTGACATCTCTGAAGAAGAAAAGCAAACAAAACAAAGTAAGTATTAAGAGTTCTGGACTACAGTAAAGTTCCAAGAGGTTCAAGGTTCGTGGAGGCAGAGATGAGTGTGTACCTGTGTCAGTGTGGCCTCGCACTGCAAGAATGGACCCACTGGGCTGGAAGAGTCTGAAAGAACAAAGTCTCAGTTTGAAAGTGATGGGGATGTCAATTACACTGATAGCAGAAGATTTAAGGGGTGCATTTTGATGGCTGACAAAATCCTCAAAGAAGGAAAGATCATATTTTTCACATAAAAATTCAGGATAATGTGATATCTATGAACATGTGAATTATGTTCTATTCATTTCCTTAACTGGTGCATGTAGATGTGTGGGTGACAGAGCAGGAGGCAAAGATTAGAGTTCAAAAGGGAAATGCTGATGCAGGGAATCTCTAGAGGGTCTGCAGAGCTATCATCTCATGTTCAGATCTGTAAGTACTAGTTCTGGTCAAATATGAGGATGCAGAAGTAATTTCAAAGGAGATCTTAGTTCAGGAAAATACAGTGGAGTCCAAAACACATTTTTTTTTTTTTTTTTTTTTTTAATCACCAGAGAGCTGAGTCAACAGCAAATTTGAAGACAGAGAAATTGAAATGAGATGATTTTAGATCCAAGAACAATGTGATCACTGGGCAAATGAGGCAACACTGGTGAGCATGGGATGGTTGAGTATTAAAAAAAAAAAAAAAAGCTTTTGCAGGCTGAATTGCGTGTAAAAGGACAAGGACATAATGAAATGAGAAAATGAAAGATGCTATTTAAATTCAGATTTTTTTCTGGAAAAATCTGTCATGAATGGTGTGTATAACATCTTCAGTGTTTGTGATAGGTGTTGAACATCTGAGGTTACTTCTAACATGTTTAATAATATCTAAATATAAGCTCATATGTAAATATATATCCATTTTAAGATACATATTTCAAATAGCAACTCCTCACAAATTTTCCTCACTCTGTCTTACTTTTGTGTCTTCATAAACTCACTCATTTTTGTAAGACTTTAGATTCCTCAATCTAACTCTTTGCTAAGTATTTTGACAGGAATTTATTATGAACTAAAGTTAGAGATGATGAGCAATGCTTCTTGTTGATCTTCCTCCCAGGGGATGGGAGAAAGTCTGTTTTTGACATCTCAAAACAGTCTTTTAAGATACAAAGGGAAGACTCTCAAATGAGCAAATGACTTGTAATTAGCATCTAGTGTGAATAATGTCAGACTGAGTTGTGACCCTGGAAACTGCTGCTTACTTGTGCTATTATCTTGCTTTAAGTATTTTAGGGGAAAAAAGTTAACTTGTAAAGCGACTTTGAACCACATATGGCTAAGCAAAGTAAACACGCTAAAATTCTACATTAAAACTTAAACAATTCAGATAAGAAATGCTGCTGTTACAGATACACACTGTATCTGATTTTTGACCTAGTTTCTTAGTTTGAAAGTCACTCAGTCTGCTTATTTGTCTCCACAGCGTTTTTGATGTGCACTGCTTTACAATTGCATACGCTCATTTGCATTCCTCCATGTCTAGAGTACAATTCAGCTAATCTTTTACTGTCACAGTTGTTTTCTTCTCTTAAACAATTGTCTAAATGTCAGGCATCATAGGAGCGCTTTTAAAAAATTAAATTCACAAGTTCTAAATCCTAGGGCAAAAAATATTAAAAGGCTTCAGGATGTGATTTATCTCAATTATCTTCCAGTTTTGTATCCATTTCTAACTGCTGGCTACAGTTTAAAGGAGTCCTTTAGGCATTTTAAACCATTTCTCTTTTTATAGCCTTCCCTCTCCCCAACCCTAACTAGTTCTCAAGTTATCAGGCCAGGGCTTCCACCCCACTTCCCCCTTCCAAAAAAAAAACCCTCCCCTTTTAAATTGCAATTTAGAAAAGAAGGGGGAAAGATCAGGCTTAAAAATACTTATTTCTTAAAGTGACCTTTATACAGCGACAAGGGTATGTGCCATTTCTTTCACACTGTAAATCAAATTTAAATGTGAGCAAGGAGACCAAACGACATTGAAAATTAGAGTTTTTGCAGCACTTGAGTAACCTACAAAATTTCCCTGCCACTGAGTATAAAGTCAGGTATGTTTCGCTGGCTGATTGATCGAGATCTCACTTTTCGTCAGTCAGATTCCTGTATAAATGATCAGTTCTCCAAATGTGTTGAGTGATTAGACGTAATCATAAGATGATACATTTTAATCTTAAATATGCTTTGTTGCGTGAGCACTTCATTTAATCAATCTTTAAGTTCAATTTTGTAACTGGATCATTTTACCTTTTTAGCTCTTCATTTTTCCCGGTTACATAACCTTTAAAATACATATATCTTTATCAGTCAACTTAGCCCGTGATGCATTCTATCTTGATTGGTTCTTTCTCATGTAACAGTAAGTATAAGCTAAACTTGGATATCCTAGTATAATATCAAGTCATATATTCAAAAGATGTATCGTGTTGTTATAAAAGAATGTCCCCTTCAAAATTTCAACACAGCCTTAGAGAGGACAGCCAGGACACAGCCGCATTAACTAGTCAGCTGAAAATAAATATGTCTCCCTGTATTCTACACGGTGTGCATTTTTCGGTCATGCACTCATCTACCAGAACTTATGACTCTGAATTATGTTAACAATTTTGGTTTAGGTCAGTGCACACAATTTAGACACCTACACAACAGCCTGCATTTTCCTTCCCCTACTGAAAGTCTCTCTTCAGCAGGACAGATACATTTAGAAAGCTAAAGAGGAGAAGTAAGTCTGTGGGCAGTTTTCTGAAGTTATTTTCATTTGAACTCACATACTATCTGACTTTTCTTACTTATGTTGCTGAAACATTTTAGAAATCCCTTTAAATCTTGAAAGAACAATTACAAAAAATATGACATATACACATACATATATAAAATAAGCAAATGATTGATGTGTCAAGTATCATATATTTTTGGCTAATTTCTGAAGTAGAGGCACACACACATAAAAAAAAAAAAGCTATTGGCAACCCTAAAAAATTATCAAGGACTCCTTAGCTATAAAAAGTAAAATATGGTGTATGGAACGCACTGAGTCGATTCATTGCTTTTCAAGGGAACATTCCTATTTAGACCCTTGAATAAATCAGCTAATGCCCTAAAAGCTAAGATTGAATTGTCCTTTCCTTATCTTAAGTATAAATATAGTTATTGTAGAAATGATCAGACTAAATATTCCTTAGGAGCAGAGACTTCTATAGGTTGATGCTATGTGAATAAACATATCTACATTCTTTTGAAACAAACTAAATTACTTAAAAAATAAAGCATTATCCTTTTTAAGGACATATTCAAACATTTGCTACTTTTCTGGAGAAATATCCACATTATCATTTTATGTTTATAGGAGGTATTTTTATTAAATTTATAGTCCTATGTGTTATATTTCAAGTTATTCGGTGGGAGTGGGAAAATGCGGAAGCTATTTTTGCTGCCATAAATAATGCAAGTGAATGACCCACATTATGTTTAATAATATTTTGCATTAAAAAAACAATTATTTTGCCATTTTAAGCTTCAACACATAGAAAGCTTGGAAGTTGTAATTCCTTTACTTAAAACAGCAACAAAAAAGTTGGACCGATAATCACTGATTTTTCTTGTATCCATTAGAGAACCAAAGTTGTAGGGTAAACTGCCACCTTGAATCTGGAGCCACTGACCCATCCACTGAGATAGCCTGAATCAGCTAACCTGGATCAGAAGTTACAAGACACCTATCCCAATCAAAATTATTAGTAATAATTATGCCTCATTGCTGCAGGCTTAGTGTGGACTGGCTAGAGAATGAGAAAATGTTGGAAGCTGCAGTCTTACTTGTATGTGCTTTACTTCCAGGAACCACATCATAATCTTACAAGGAATATCTGAGAAAGATTCCACTATGTCTCTAGCAGAAAAAAGAAGAGTGACTTTTGTGTCAAGTTCAGTTCAGTTGCTGAGTTGTGTCTGACTCTTTGTGACCCCATGGACTTGAACATGCCAAGCCACCCTGTCCATCACAAACTCCCACAGTTTACTCAAACTCATGTCCATCGAGTCAGTGATGCGGTCCAACCAACTCATCCTCTGTCATCCACTTCTCCTCCTGTCTTCAATCTTTTCCAGCATCAGGGTCTTTTCCAATGAGTCAGCTCTTCGGATCAGCTGGCCAAAGTACTGGAGTTTCAGCTTCAGCATCAATCCTTCCAATGAATATTCAAGACTGATTTCTTTTAGGATTGACTGGTTGGATCTCCTTGCAGTCCAAGGGACTATCAAGAGTCTTCTCCAACTTCACAGTTCAAAAGAATCAATTCTTTGGCTCTCAGCTTTCTTTATAGTCCAACTCTCACATCCATACATGACTAGGGGAAAACCATAGGTTTGACTAGATGGACCTTTGTCAGCAAAGTAATGTCTCTGCTTTTCAATATACTGTCTAGGTTGGTCATAACTTTTCTTCCAAGGAGCGAGCATCTTTTAATTTCATGGCTGCAGTCACCATCTGCAGTGATTTTGGAACCCCCAAAATAAGTCTCCCACTGTTTCCATTGTTTCCCCATCTATTTGCCATGAAGTGATGGGACCAGATGCCAGGATCTTAGTTTTCTGAATGTTGAGCTTTAAGCCAGCTTCTTCACTCTCTTCTTTCACTTTCATCAAGAGGCTCTTTAGTTCTTCTTCCCTTTCTGACATAAGGGTGGTGTCATCCGCATATCGGAAGCTATTGATATTTCTCCTGGCAATCTTGAATCCAGCTTGTGCTTCATCCAACCCAGTGTTTCTCATGATGTACTCTGCATATAAGTTAAATAAGCAGGGTGACAATATACAGCCTTGATATACTCCTTTTCCTATTTGGAACCTGTCTGTTGTTCCATGTCCAGTTCTAACTGTTGTTTCCTGACCTGCATACAGGTTTCTCAAGAGGCAGATCAGGTGGTCTGGTGTTCCCATCTCTTTCAGAATTTTGCAGTTTGTTGGGATACACACAGTCAAAGGCTTTGGCATAATCTATAAAGCAGAAATAGATGTTTTTCTGGAACTCTCTTGCTTTTTTGATGATCCAACGGATGTTAGAAATTTGACCTCTGGTTCCTTTTCTAAATCCAGCTTGAACATCTGGAAGTTCATGGTTCATGTACTGTTGAAGCCTGGCTAGGAGAATTTTGAGCATTACTTTACTAGCGTGTGAAATGAGTGCAATTGCACAGTAGTTTGAGCATTCTTTGGCATTGCCTTTCTTTGGGATTGAAATGAAAATTGACCTTTTTCAGTCCTGTGGCCACTGCTGAGTTTTCCAAATTTGCTGGCATATTGAGTATAGCACTTTCACAGTGTCATCTTTCAGGATTTGACATAGCTCAACTGGAATTTCATCACCTCCACTAGCTTTTTTCGTAGTGTTGCTTCCTAACCACTTGACTTCACATTCCAGGATGTCTAGCTCTAGGTGAGTGATCACACCATCATGATTATCTGTCAGGAAGATCTTTTGTATAGATCTTCTGTATATGCTTGCCACCTCTTCTTAATATCTTCTGCTTCTGTTAGGTCCCTACCATTTCTGTCCTTTTATTGAGCCCATCTTTGCATGAAATATTCCCTTGGTATCTATAATTTTCTTGAAGAGATCTCTAGTATTTCCCATTCTATTGCTTTCCTCTATTCCTTTGCATTGATCACTGAGGAAGTCTTTCTTATTTCCCCTTGCTAATCTTTGAAACTCTGCATTCATATAGGTATGTCTTTCCATCTTTTATTTTCTCCTTTGCTTTTTGCTTCTCTTCTTTTCACAGCTATTTGTAAGGCCTCCTCAGACAGTCATTTTGCTTTTATGCATTTCTTTTACTTGGGGATGGTCTTGATACCTGTCTCCTGTACAATGTCATGAACCTCCACCCATAGTTCATCAGGCACTCTGTCTATCAGATCTAGTCCCTTAAATCTATTTCTCACTTACACTGTATTATCATACAGGATTTGATTTAGCTCATCATGAACTATGCCCAAAACCTTTTCAATTACAGGAAACCCTTTCCAAGGAAATGGACTTCGCCTAGACCTTATTCCCATTGTGGGAAGTGAATTCCTCACTTCAATCACCTCCAGACTTCCGATCTCATCTAAAAAGAAACCACCCCTCAAAACAAAAACAAAAACCAGCAACAATAAGATGCAGTCAACAGGTCAAAACTTCAAGGAAATAGATTGGGAATGCTTAGGAATCTACACCCAGGGAAGAGAATAGGGAACAGGAGGAAAAAGCTATACTACTGGAAAAGTTCTAGTAGAGGTCAGAGCCCAAGGACACTGGGTCAGCGAAAGACTGCGATGTTATCCAGTGATAGAATGGAGCTCTCTGCACTCCCCCCAAACCTACTGCCACATCAACAGTAGTTCAGGTAATAACAGCAAGTTATATTTGGTAAGGCTGCAAAGCATAGACTCCCTCTGAGTAAGAGTACTTAGGGAAACCCAACGTAAGCAACATCCACAAAAAC
The DNA here is from genome assembly GCF_963930625.1 of Muntiacus reevesi. Classification (NCBI taxonomy): domain Eukaryota; kingdom Metazoa; phylum Chordata; class Mammalia; order Artiodactyla; family Cervidae; genus Muntiacus; species Muntiacus reevesi. Next base: position 48,044,725 of record NC_089264.1, read on the forward strand.
AGGAACATTAAAGGAATGTGAATCCTCTGAACCTATAGCTACATCAAATACCAAATACTCCTCAACTCCTAGTCAGACTGACATGAAATCTCACCAAAACAGATCTAAATATTCAGTTCCTATTTCCTAATCTATGTCTGGCTTTTAGCAAAATAATTACAAGGCATGGAAAAAGCATAAAAAACAAAGTGTGAAAGGAAAAAGAAACCATAACCAAACCCGGATACAGCACATGTTGGAGTTATCACATAGTGAATTTAAAAGAGCAATGATGAATATGTTAAGGGAACTATTGCAAAAAGTAACATGCATGCAAGAATAGATGGGTATTATAAGCAGAGGTATGGAAAATGCTAGAAATAAAAAATACTATAAGAAAAATGAAGAATACCTTTGATGGACTCATCAGTAGGTATGGTGTTGCTGAGGAGATAATCAGTAAGTTTGATGATAGGTTAATTGCATTGGAAAGAAAAAAAGAATAATAATAAAAAAACAAAATAAGAAAGAACTGTGAGAAAATTTCAAGGTATGAAAAATGCACAAAGTTGGAATAGCAAAGACAGAAGAGAGAACCAATTGAAGTGATAATGGCAGAGAATTTCCTGAAGTGAATGACAGATACCAAAGCAAAGAAAATTCTGAAAGGAGCCAGAGGACAAAAGGCCTTACTTATAGAAGAACCAGGATAAGAATTATAACTGATTTCTTTTCAAATGCCACAAGCACAAGTATGTAGTGAAGTATTTACATTTGCAGGAAAAAGCACCAAACATGAATTCTATAGGCAGTAAAATTAAATAAGTTCCATAAGAGAAGGCGGGCATGCATGCTAAATCACTTCAGTCATGTCTTTGTGAACTTATTGACTGAGCTTTCCAAGTTCTTCTGTCCATGGGTTTCTCCAGGCAAGAATACTAGAGTGGGTTGCCATGCCCTCCTCCAGGGGGTCTACCCAACCCAGAAATCAAACCCATGTCTCCTGAAGCTCCTGTATTGCAGATGGATTCCTTACACCTGAGCCACCAGGAAAGCCCAAGGAAAGGTTCAAATAATCAAATAAGGGTCAAATAATCAGGATCAAATAAAGGCGTTCCTGATAGCTCAGCTGGTAAAGAATCTGCCTACAATGTGGGAGACCTGATTTTGATCCCTGGGTTGGGAAGGTCTCCTACAGAAGGGAAAGGCTACCCATTCCAGTATTCTGGCCTAGAGAATTCCAAGAACTGTATAGTCCTGGGATCTTAAAGAGTTTGACAGAACTAAGTGACTTTCACTTTCATTTTCAGGATCAAATAAAGGCCATTTGACACATAAGCGTCACTTCCCTGTCAGTAATATGGTCCCTCTTTGTCCCTCTAGATATGATTTCTCAATGACCCAGTATCTCTCTTCTAGTCTTGCTAGCCTAAAAATTTCTAAACCACTTCCAAAGTTTACTTCTTGAATGTTGAAAAACTGCTATTTTCTATCTTTTATTTATGCTTTTATCTTTGGAACTAGTTTGGAGTTTAATTACTCCAATTACAAATAATTGGAGTAATTGTGAGGATAGCAGGTTGCTAAAATTGCTTTAGAAAGTGTTAGTCACCAAGACATGTCTGACTCTTTGCGACCCCATGGACTATAGCCCTCTGGACTCCTCTGCCATGGGGATTCTTCAGGTAAGAATACTGGAGTAGGTTGCCATTTCCTTCTCCAGGGGATTTTCCCTACCCAGGGATCAAACCCAGGTCTCCTGCATTACAAACAGATTCTTTACTGTCTGAGTCATCAGGGAAGCCTAAAATTGCTTTAGAGTAAATATAATTGTGAAACTCCATATGTATATATTTCCCAGGATGTAATTGTAACAGCTTTCTTACTAAGTCATCCTTTAGTTCCCTTCAGTTCAGTTCAGTAGAGTCACTCAGTCGTGTCCGACTCTTTGTGACCCCATGGACTGCAGCACGCCAGGCCTCCCTGTCCATCACCAACTCCCTGAGTTTACTCAAACTCATGTCCATTAAGTCAGTGATATATTACAACCATTTCATCCTCTGTTGTCCCCTTTTCCTCCTGCCTTCAGTCTTTCCCAGCATCAGGGTCTTTTCAAATGAGTCAGTTCTTCGCATCAGGTGGCCATAGTATTGGAGCTTCAGTTTCAGCATCAGTCCTTCCAATGGATATTCAGGACAGAATTCCTTTAGGATGGACTGGTTGGATTTCCTTGCAGTCCAAGGGACTCTCAAGAATCTTTTCCAACACCACAGTTCAAAAGCATCAATTCTTCGGCGCTCAGCTTTCTTTATAGTCCGACTCTCATAGCCATACATGACTATTGGAAAAACCATAGCTTACCTCATGCATGCTAAATTTGCTTCAGTCATGTGGGGCTCTTTGAGACCATATGGACTGTAGCCTGCCAGGCTCCTCTGTCCATGGGGTTCTCTAGGCAAGAATGCTGGAGTGGGTGGCCATCCCCTTCTCCAGGAGATCTTCCCAATCCAGGGATCAAGCCCACATCTCTTATGTCTCCTGCATTGGCAACCAGATTCTTTGCCACTAGTGCCCCCTGTGAAGCCCCAAGCTCATGTGGTAAGGTTTTAACTAAAACACCTAGGTATGTCTCCAGCAATCTGTGTATATACATAATATGTTTTCTTTTAATTGTAACCAATTTAGAATTGATTGTGGCCCCTTCATCTCTCAAAAGTGGACTTGAAATGTACTGGGTAAAGGAAATATTTTCTTAAATGTTGTCATATTTTTGGCAATGAGTATGTCACTTAGAACTCTGCAAACCTCTAAATGTTTGTTTATTCTACTTTTAGATGCTCCTGATGATTTTGAGGTTAAAATGTAACTGTAAAATATGATGTTATTTCCAGGAAGGTCACCTTTAAATAAGAATATTCTCTGTGAGTGTCTTTTTCATGTGCTTTGTACTTGCTTATTTCTGTTTTCATACTCTACTTAGCACATTTTATTTTAGAAAAAACACTGTCTCCTCAGCTTCATTTGGTTTCACTTTCTTTTTTCTTTCTCATTGCCTTAATTTTTAGAGATGGAGAGATTGAGAAAGTTTAATATAGAAGTGATATAAATTGTTGCTCTCCCTGAATTTTCAGATGTGCAAAATAAGGAAAAGTCAGGGGAACTAGTACTAAGTACTCTGTAAGATCCCTTGGAGAAGGAAAGGGCAACCCGCTCCAGTATTCTTGAATGGAAAATTCCATGGACAGAGGAGGCTGGCTCGCAAAGAGCTGGGGACTCTCTCTCTCTCTCTCTCTCTCACACATCATGCATGGCTAACATGCTTTGCTAAGTTATAAAAATTGAGGATAATAGCAAAAATCAACTTAAAATGATACCAGATACCATTCTAAGTACTTTGTCTACATGAGACCAGAAAAACAACCCTATGATTTTTAAAAAAGTTTCACAACAACCCAATGAGGTAGGTAAATTCATCATACTCATTATATGAATGAGGAGTAGAAGCATGCTGAGGTTAGAAGTTTTACCTAAAGTTATACACAGGACTTTTACCCACTATGAAAGCACATAAACTGTAACAATGGGAAAATGTAGACAAGGAGACCAAAACAGAGCCCATCGCCCCTCTTGGGTTGCATTGCTATGTTTCCTCCTTGTTCCTCTGGGTCTTCAGGAAAATTAACTCTCCTTCCTATCCGAGTATAAATCCAAGCTGATCTCCATGCTCTGGCTACAGGGTCAGGCTCTTTTATGTTTTCCTTGCTCTCTGTCTTAGCTGATGTTTTAAAGCAAATATGTCAAGTGAGAAAACCTGGCTGCCTCTGCTTTGCCATCAATTTTAAATATTCTCAGTTTGCCAATTCTACATTCATTTGGATTTTACTTGAGGCATATGTAAACTTACAGTATTGTAATGTAGTCCATTGATTCTCATAAGATCAGCTCATTTGGAAAAAAATTCTCCCATTTTTCTTCTACTAATTCCATACAGCTCCCCAGTTCTTCCTCTAGATATGTACTTACTGCTTATTTTTAGGCAAACTCCTACATATGACTTCTATTGGCTGAGAAAAGAGAAAGTGTGAAAATGCCTCAGGCAAATACTAGAATTAATTTGATAGGACAGGCAGGCCAATTTTTAGGACTTGATGATAGATACACGTATACTTCCCCCTCACCCCACCCCAGTGGGGAAAACCAAACTAACAAGTTGCAAGATGTCTGGTCCTCAGGAAGTCTTTGCCTATCAAAGCAAATAGTGGAAGAAAGAACCCTTGATGTCTTTACTATTTAGTTGTTACATAAAACTAAATACATAAGCTGCTTTGCTAACATTTTTGGCCAGTTTACATACACACCTTTTGAAGAAAGATAGTTTCCTAGTTTCATTTAAAGCTAGTAAATCAGACAAAATTAAACCACAATACTCCTTTTTCTTAGAAGAGCTAACACACATTCCAATAAACAGACAGTCCTGGGTTGGGAAGATCCTCTGAAGAAGGAAATGGCAACGTGCTCCAGTATTCTTGCCAGAAAAATTCCATGGACAGAGGAGTCTGGCAGGCTCCAGTCCCTGAGGTCATAAAGAGTCCAACATAGCAGAGCACACAAGAATGAAATATGTGTACATATTGATGCTTTTTTTGTTAGGACCCCTTTTTAAGTTAAAATCTTTTACTTTAAGTCTAATATCTTGTACTCTTCCTGAACTTATGTTGCAATTTGAGACATGAGTGGGGGTTTGGTGACTGTATTGTGAATGTTGTAACTATCCAACATCATCCATACATATTTAGCCATTAATGAATTAGAAACATTCAATCAGTATACATTTTTTGTCAGGCATTATGTTGGAACTCTATGATAAAGAATCAGTTAAAGTTGCATCTTCATGGATCTTACATGAGAAAAATAAAGCAAACCTTTGATAAAACTTCAGACTAATACATAATTTCAATGGTGGTTAAAGGTGCTGAGGAAGTCAGAAAAGTAACCCGATAATAATCGAGCCAGAGGTGTTTGTGCAGTCTGAAGGCGCAAGGAGGATAAGAGGGTGAGGACAAACACATCTGAACAATTAAGAAGCATGTTTCAGAAGATGAAGAATAAGCAGAGCTTTGAGTAAGAGTGGAGGAAAGCTGTCTGGTTATCTGGGGGTAAAGTATTTCAGATAGAAGAGGAAACATTCCCTTTGAAGCATCCTATGGACTCGGCATGTTCGAGGAACAGCAGCAGTCCATCATGAGTGAGACAGGACAGTATCGTGACAACGATTCTCTCATTGACCAAACTCTAGCCAGGCTCCTCTGAGCCATCTTCCATACAGCCCTCAACCTTGGTCAATAAAGAACTGAAAAAATACTGACAGAGTTTTTAACAGCTCAAAGCCACATCCCTGGGATGACCCGAACCTCCCCAAGAAAACTCGCCAAGAAAAGGTTACTAAAACAATTTACTTCTTGGAAAATGGTACAGATGAATCTGTTTGCAGGCCAGGAATAGAAATGCAGATGTAGAGAAGGAACATATGGACCCAAGTGGGGAAGGGGAGGGTGGGATGAACTGGGAGATTAGGGTTGCCATGCAGACACTACCGTATGTGAATGTATAGCTGGTGGGAACTGTGCTATTTAGAAATGAGAGTTCGGTTTGGTACTATGTGATGACCTAGAGGGGTGGGATGGGGTGGAGGATGGGAGGAAGGTCCAAGAGGGAGGAAATATGTGTATACATATAGCTGGTTCACTTCTTTGTACAGCAGAACCTAACACAACATTATAAAGCAATTGTGCTCCAACCAATTAAAAAAAATAATTTACTGTTCTAGCCAACACATGAGGATAGGTGGTGGAGTGGGAGCCTAACTTTGTTAAATGTCAGTGAGTAAGCCTCGATGGCTTTTCCACATGCCTCCTTTCTCACTTTTGGTAAGTTTTACTTCCCTAACTCTACCTAGGCTCCATTATTGTCCCTCTCTACTCCCTCATCCTCCCTTTAAAACATTCAGTCACCTCTGCACAACTTGGAATGACTCTTACTCAGCTCTTTATTGTTAATAGTTAACTGAATAAATCTTCTTTCCACCACTTGAACTGATATCTGGCTCTGATTATCTTTGATGTAGGAGGACACTTCCTGGTGATTTCACACTCTGCTCAAATATCTGTCGCATTTTTAAATGATGATGATGTCTTCCCAAAACAATTATTCTATGGAAGAGGAGATAGCATTAGCTAGTTAGCAAAATCAGATATATGTTATACATTACCCGCTTGATTTTTTCCATATCATTCAGAAGTGATTCGTGATGAAAATATACAAATTCAGTGGACTAATGAAAGGACAATGTTCTTTAGACTTCTCATATATAAGATGTCCTTTTCTCTTCCCAAAGAGACAACTGATTTTTTTTCCCTAGACATTAAGAGAAATATGAAGAGATATTTTGTGTTTTCAGAAACATATCTTTATATGAATAACAAACTCGATAAGCCAGTTGTATTACCTATGAAGTTAAGTTTTTAGTCTGGTAGTTACAACTGTAGAAAGTATAACAAATAACTAGAATGCTTAGGACTTTCATAAGAGACAATTTATGTCAAAAAAAACTTTAATTATTTGTAGTGGGTGTCAAAAACTTCATCCTAAATTTTATTAGATAGCACATACTTACGATTATATTACGATAGTCCCTTACGATCAGGGACTGTGAACAATTATGTGTCCACCCATCTAATATTACCTAGAAGCTTGAAGATTTGCTTAATGTATTTTTCACCTTTGCAGTGGAAAAGTTACATATCTGAAACTCAAGTAGGAAATGGTTTGATATAGCGTGCTCTATATTTGAATAATCAAAAAACTATTATTTTTATAATGAAGAATACAGAAAGGAAATATCAAAAATGTGTTTTAAATGCTTTGTTGAAATTTTAAGAATTCATACTAAAAACAAGAAGTTTCTTCAGGGAAGGTTAATGTGTAGAAGTGTGTGATTTTTATGCTTACCCCAAAAGCAGAGATTTCTAAGGATTTTATCTGCTTAACAGATGGACCTGAGATTAAATCCTGTTTCTATCATTTACAAGTTGATCACATTAAGCATGATATATAACTTCTCTGAAACTCAGCTTCCTCAACTCTGAAATGGGTTCAATAAATTAATTTCATGAGATTCTTGTAAGAATTTAATGTGATAATGCAATAGAGTGCTTTCCAAATTTCACTGAAAGGTGTAACTCAGTAAATGTAAATATGGAATTTTTTTACTTAGGCAGTTCACTGTCTACTATGTTTAACAGGAGAATGAATGTTTTTCTAATAGATACATTACTGCAGCTACTGTCCAATTTTTGTTTACTTTAAAAATAGCCCTCCATCTACATTTCATGATAGATGCAAAGCTCAGTGAAATGACAACAAGAAAAAAGTAAAACAAAAAAATTAATATATTTATTTATGAAAATGAATTGCATTTCTTCCTTTGAGTTTCAGGCACTGGACTGGTTGCTAGAGAGGTGATATATAGATATAAACATACTTTCCCCATAACTGTCAGGAATAGTTTTGGAAGAGCATTTTTAGCAGCATAGTAGTATTTCTTTTTTGACTTGTGTCCTTCTATGTGTTTCTTTAAAGCACTACCAAGAGGAGGTGGGAAAGATTAACAGCATTTTGAAGCACTTACCAGTCTTTCTAAACCATATTTACTGGTTTTCATAAGCTCGATTTCCCTCACTCCAAGCCTACTTGTGGTCTAATGGGACCGTAGATACACAGATAAATCTGCTTCCCTCAAATTTATGGACACAGATTGTGGCATGACTGGCTCTAAATTCACCTGGAGGGGAGATATAGGATTTGTATGAGCAACCCCAACTCTCTGAAAGTAGATTACCCTCTGATGTTCACTGAAATGTTTAGCTTTTTGGTGGAATTCTATTATTAAATGTTCATGCAATTAAAATTCCTCTTACTGCATCTGATAAATTCTCCGTTTTCCCACCAGGCTTGAGATTCAGCACCTGTGGACTTCCTCTTCCCTGACTTTGGAGCCGGTCAGCCTCCTTGATTTTTTCACTTGGGTCTTGGCTCCTTCAGTGATGACGCGGGGCACTGGGAGCGGGGACAGGACAGAGCTCTCTAGGACGGCACGTTGCCTTTGAAGTCCTTTCCGTTAATTATCGTTGCTTCTCCTGACTAACACTGGATGGTGTTCTCCATATTTATATAACAGCTGGTCATACCCTAACTCCCCTGAAGTCAAGCAGACGCTCTGCTTGCCAAGCCCCTAGCTTGCTTTCCTACCTTAAGCAACCACTTGCAGAGGTCCACTCCCAATCTCTTGCTGCCGGAGGAAACCTGCCGGCATTTTCAGGCAGAGAAAATATAGTGCATGTTTGATGTTCCAACCATACCCAGTTACCAGGGAGCTGATACACTCACCTCCAGCTCCTGAAAAGGTTAACAATTTAAAACCCACCATGGTATCTTCATATGTCAAAATTTCCTCTGCCAAATCAGAACTGTCTCATCATAGACACTATGAACTATCTTTTCCCAAGTTCCTCTCTGCCAAGTGGTGGGGACAGATCTCAGCCAATGATTAACATCAATGAGGTCTAAAGAGTCATCTCCTTCTGTTGTCTGTAGCGGTGGTTTAGTCGTATCCATTCTTGCGACCGCATGGACTGTAGCCTGCCAGACTCCTCTGTCCATGGGATTCTCCAAGCAAGAATATTACAGTGGGTTGCCATTTCCTTCCCCAGGGGATCTTCCTGGTCCAGGAAATGAATCCAGGTCTTCTGCATTGCATGCAGATTCTTTACTGACTGAGCTACAAGGGAAGCTCAGTTAATCTTGTGGCCCTTTTGTGCTTCAGAGCTTTGCCTGGATGAGATCGAACTGAGTCTTCAACTAGGATCATGTTGCTTCTTATTTTTAAACCCAGTACACTATCCTGTTTCTTTCATTCTTCTTTTTCTGGAAAAAAAAAAAAAAAAAAACAAAAAAACAAAAAAACAAACAAACAAAAAAACAAACACCTGAAATACATCCACTAAACAAGAATCTTGCCCAAGACTCTGCTACTGGGGAATCCAATCTAAGACAATAAGCAGTGTGATTGAAGCTTGACTGATTTTGTGATGTCTAACCCGTGGGAAGCCCATACATTTGGATGTGACTTTTTCTATAATAATAGAGCATGTCTTCTGCAGTTTTCCAGTGTCCTACTGCTCTGTACTGTCTTAAAGCCAGTCTAACACATATTAAGAAGCACATGTGAAACATCTCTGAGGGATCCTAGAAATGATTAGGTCTGAATAAGCTCAGAACTGATATTATTCTACATTACTTATGATTTCATAGGAAATGAAAATCTGTATTTTCAATCACGCACTGTTTGACTCAAGTTTTATTTGAAAAAAGTCTAGATGAGCTTAAACTGGCTGCATTACTATAGCTCAGAGAAGGTTAAATCATTCCTGTTTAGATAACATTGTTGGATTCCACAAGTAACAATTATTGATGCATATTGTGCAATACACGTTTTAGAGTTCTGACTGATATCCTCCCTGGCATATACACAGCTAGAGGCATAGATAGCATTTTCCTATATTTTAGTTTTCACATCTTATTTATTATAACCTAGGTATCTTTCTCACAACTTTCTTTTACTCAGCCTCTCAAATTAGAGATAGGAAGACTCATGTATAGTCATGAGATAAGAACTATCACAGGAAGGATGATTTTAAGTATTTTCAGAACCACTCCCTTGCTTTTTGCATAATAATCCTCTTCTTTTGTTTCACATTTACTGCCTTTATTTCCATCAGAATAGACACATATTTAGAAAGTGTTTTTTAATTCTGCTATTTCTCAGTAAGAAAAATAAACCCTCTATTGTATTTACACCCAATTCTAAATAGCTCATGGAAAATTGGAAAAATTTAGGTAGAACAAAAAAGATCTTAATGACCCATATAACCATGATGATGCAATTGCTCACCAGGAGCCAGACATCCTGGAATTTGAAGTCAGGTGGGTCTTAGGAAGCATCACTATGATCAAAGCTAGGGGAAACTGGAAAATTCTTAAAGAGATGGGAATATTAGACCACCTTACCTGCCCCCTGAGAAATCTGTATACAGATCAAGGAGCAACAGTTAAAACTGGATATGGAACAATGAACCTGATCCAAATTGGGAAAGGATTACCTGAAGAATGTATATTGTCACCCTGCTTATTTAAATTATGCAGAGCATATCACGGGAGAAATATCAATAACCTCAGATACACAGATGACACCATCTTTACGACAGAAAGCAAAGAGGAACCAAAGAGCCTCTCGATGAAAGTGAAAGAGGAGAGTGAAAATGTTGACTTATAACTCAACATTCAATAAACGATGATCATGACATCCAGTCCCATCACTTCATTGCAAACAGATGGGGAACAATGGAAACAGTGACAGAATTTAACTTCTTGGGCTCCAAAATCACTGCAGATGGTCACTGCAACCATGACATTAAAAGACACTTGCTCCTTGGGAGAAAAGCTATGACCAACCTAGACAGCATATTAAAAAGCAGAGACATCACTTTGCCAACAAAGGTCTGTCTAGTCAAAGCTATGGCTTTTTTCAGGAGTCATGTATGGATGTGAGAGTTTGACTGCAAAGAAAACTGAGCGCTGAAGAATTGATGCTTTTGACTGTGGTGTTGGAGAAGACTCTTGAGAGTCCCTTGGACTGCAAGAAGATCAAACCAGTCATTCCTAAAGGAAATAAACCCTGAATATTCATTGGAAGGACTGATACTGAGGCTGAAACTCCAATACTTTGGCCACCTGTTTCAAAGAACTGACTCATTGGAAAAGACCCTGATGCTGGGAAAGATTGAAGGCAGGAGGAGAAGGAGACAACAGAGGATGAGTTGGTTGGATGGCATCACTGACTTCATGGACTTGAGCTTGAGACAGCTCTGGGAGTTGGTGATGGGCAGGGAAGCCTGGCGTGCTGCAGTCCAAGGGGTCACAAAGAGTCGGATGTGACTGAGTGACTGAACTGAAACTGAAAGGTTGAACTTGATAAAATACACAAATGGAAATAATTCAAGGAAAAGATGAGTTTTATGGGAATAAAACCAGGGTGTTTCTTGAAATCAAAAGAAGAATTTAACAATTAAACACCTGGAAGTCAAGGATGGATTCTAGAGTGCAAACATTTTTTTCATCTTTTTCTCTATGAAGATCAGTTTATGTTTTTTTTTCACATGTCATTAAATATAGTGGTGATAGCTCCTAAATATTACATTTTACAATTTCCATGGCAAGACAAAGAATGTTGAGACTCTTTGGAGTCTAGTGATCCCTGGGAAAAGTTTTGTTGGTCAGATTGGCTCAGGCACTTACTCCAGGACTAATCAACTGTGGACAATGGGTAAGGTAATATTGTGCTTAATGGAAGATCCCATGAAAATCCTGTGGAATTAGTAGGAGAGAGTGGACATTACTGTAGAGAGGTGCAATTCATTTGAAAAAGATCGGATAAGCCGATGCCAACCAGTACATACCCTGTGCTAGAGCTGACCTCTGGGGTATGCAAGTTAGTGCACTTAATCTAAGCAAAAACTAGAGGTCACTATGTCCATTACATGGAAATGAAAGTGTTTGTCACTCAGTCGTGTCTGACTCTTTGCAAGCCCGCCAGGCTCCTCTGCCCAATGGAAGTCTCCAGGGAAAAATACTGGAGTGGGTTACCATTCCCTTCTCCAGGGGATCTTCCCAACACAGGGATTGAACCCAAGTCTCCTGCATTGCAGGCAGTTTCTTTATCATCTGAGCTACCAGGGACCCATAAGAGTTTCCTAAGATTAAGAAGCTTGAAGATGGACGTGATCAAATTACTAAACGACTGTGAAATTATACTAAATTGGATTTTTAAAACTTTTCGCCTGGCCTATGGAGCACATGAAAGACAGTTCTTTACATTTATTAACCAAAGGGTGGCCATCTTTAAGGTCTTCCTTCCTTCTGCATACTTTTGCCTTGTTTGTTCTGGAGAATCATGTGGTACAGTCCCTCATTCCGTAAGCTCAGAAGTTTTATCAAATTTTCCATTTTTACTAGAGTCATAAACCCTAGCAGGAAAATTACAAAAATGTGTTTCTAATGGCGTTTGTCTACTGATAGGCATTTTCATAAGATATTTGCATTAGCAGACATTTGTTGCAGAGAATATTTTAAAATTTAGACTTGCACAGTTATGGCTTCTCTATAGATATAGAAAATTCTTAATTATACTGGAGAATTAGGCCTTTATGGAGAGCTCATAGATTACTGTAAGAGTAAGCTATATGTGCAGGGATTAAAGATGGAAAATACCACAAAAGAAACATAAGAACGTAAAGAATTTTGGTGGAACTAAAAATACTTGTCCAATTTATGGCTTTATAGTAGTAAGCTATACTATCAAACCAACATCACAATTTTTCTTTCAGCTTTGTTTTTCTTTCTAGGCTAATATGTACTTGATACTCAGCAATGATTTTTATCTGCCAAACACGATATTAATGTTGTCACTTGGAAATAATCTCATGATTATACTTAAAACTTCAGTTGCAAGTTGTCTTAAAACTTTGAAACAAGTTATAACATTTTTACTGAAAACATAAAATTATGCTAAAGTGTCTTTCATATTTGATATTCTACCAGAATAATTTGCCAATAGATCTATGAATTTAAGAGGTACTTTATGTCTAAAGTATATATGCCATTATTCATTAGTGACAGATTTTTATTTTATGAGTAAAAGAAGTGAATGGGAACCCTCATTCAGCTCTATGATGTTATTGTTATGTGAAAGAATTTTGCCACATAACACTTAGCCTTGAGCAGTTTTTTAAAGTATATTTTTTATTAAATATGCTTTTCAATACATAGGGTTTCCCAGGTGGGACTAGGGGTAAATAACCTGCTTGCAATGCAGGAGACCTGGGTTCAATCCCTGGATTTGATTCCTGGGTTGGGAAGATACCCTGGAGAAGGATATGGCAACCCAGTCCAGTGTTCTACCTGGAGAATTCCATGGACAGAGGAGCCTGATGGGCTACAATCCATGGAGTCACAAAGAGTGGAACACGATTGAGTGACAAACATTTTCACATTTCATCACAATACATAAAATGGACAGACTCTTTTTTGCTTAGCAAAATGGAAAATATAAAATTTATAGTGTTAGATAATAAAAGAAATTGTGTCATTTGATACATAAAAGTGAAAAATTTCTCTTTGAAAACTTTTGGTTTGATAGATATTAAGGACAGAGCTAGAACAAGGGCCATGTAAGAGATCTTAATTAAAACTCAGCCTAGGATTTTATTCTCGTTTATGAAGATAAACGAGAATAAGAATGACAGTTCAATAGTTTTGCTTGTTCTTGAAGTTTTGTTTCTAGATGCCTTAGAAAAAAATCTGAGTTATAACCCTTCTGTTGGTGGAAATAATGCAGAAACATTTTTTTTTACCTAGTAAAATAAAATGAAAGATAGCTATAAAAAATTATTCAACCAATTCATCATCAGAAGCATTTGAGTGACACTAATCTATGTAGAGGTGATCCTGTTATTAACTCCTAATTATGGACTTGGAAAATAAAACCGCAGATAGGAGCAAAATGTATGCACACTGAAAATAATTATGAATCAACAAAATTTGCATACCTTAAATCAATAGCATGGCAGTAACTTCTTAATATAAGAAAAATATAAATTTTTCTTAATATAAGAAAATATAGATATATTTTTGTATATTTATATACATATATATTCTTATATAAAATATGAGAAAATATAAAATTTGCTAATATAAGAAGAAAAATATAAATTTGAGAAAAATATACATTCTTTCACTCAGGTTCCTCTGTCCATGGGATTTCCCAGGCAAGAATACTGGAGTGGGTTGCCTTTTCTTCCTCCAGATGATCTTCCTGATCCTGGAGAAGATGCTGGGGATGCGAGATCAAACCCACATCCCCAGCATCTCCTACTTGGCAGGCAGACTCTTTACCACTAAACCACCTGGGGAAACTCAAGTATGTGTATGTATATATATATGGAGGTAATATGTAAAATGGTTCAGAGAAGAGAATCCAGTCTGGGAATTAATTTAGGCTCTTGCCTTTACTGTGTGACCTTGATACTGGGCAAATTACTTAATTTTTAGCATATCAATTTCATTAGTTGTAAAATGGGGAGGGAGTAACACCTGCCTTTTAGATTGTGGACTTTAAATTTAAATGCCAAGAATACAGAAAACACTATATACAATTTTAAAGTACTATATATAGTATTCATATTTTTAGTTTTCTATTTCTGAAAAACTCTTGTAGATGTTACAAGAAATACAGCACATGTGTTTTGACTCTGAGACTTGTCTTCTCTCTTCTGGCCTCACTTTCCGCTTAGTGCAGCTGAACCTCAGGAAAGGAAAAAAAAAACAAAAAGAATTAAAGAATAATTGAAGTTTGTGATTTTTCCGGTTCATTGGCACTTACAAAGCTAAGGCACAGCCAGGGAAAGTTCACAGCTCGGTATTTCAGCCATATCCATCTCAGATGGGCAGGGCTTTATTTAATTAGTGATTGACTTCCCAGAGCTGCAATGATACTCTGCTGAGCTTTTACATGAAGAGTATGAAGTCAGAGGCTACAATCCTGAACAAAGCTAAGTTTTGTATATCTTCACTTGTGGTTTTCACAATACTCTCTGTCCAGAATAGGGAACATAGGAAGAACATAAAAGCTTTCTAACTCTGGGCTTTCTGTGCATGCTGTCTGTCACTTTAGCCGTGTCTGGTTCTTTGCAACCCCATGGACTATAGCCCATGAGGCTCCTCTGTCCATAGGATTTTCCAGTCAAGAATACTTGATGGGTTGCTGCGCCCTCCTCCATGGGATCTTCCCAACCTAGGGATCAAACCTACGTCTCTTGTGTCTCCTGCATTGGCAGGTGGGTTCTTAATCTCTAGAGCCACCCAGGAAGCCCATTTTTTACCTTATCACTGACCTGGTATGCTGCGCTTTGTCACACCCATGTCTGACTCTTTGCGACCCCAAGGACTGAAGCCCACCAGGCTCCTCTGTCCGTGGGGGTTCTCCAGGCAAGGAGACTGGAATGTGTTGCCATGCCCTCCTCCAGCAGATCTTCCCAATCCAGGGATCGAACCCAGGTCTCCCACATTGTAAGTGGATTCTTTACTGTCTGAGACACCAGGGAAGCCCCACTAACCTGGTGAACTACTCCAATTCACTCAGTCCTCTTAGGCTTACATTTCTTTGCATTTATTTTATAACGTTGGAGTGTTAAAGTATTCGATAAAAATGAATATTAGACTTGCTGCATCATTAATTCCAGTAACTTGCTATAATCATGACTATCTTCTTGCCCATTTGTGTGTCCATATCTGTTTGCCACTTAATAGTTAATTCAACTGTGTTTGCCCTAGTTTGGAGGATGTACCATCTCTGTTTACCACACAGGTTCTCCACTGTTCTGGAACTGTGATGTTTTCTTAGAGACAGAGGGATAAATATTGCATGCCCATGGAATAAACTACAGATCCAGCACTTTAATGGAGAAAAACTTTTTTTCATATTTGCTGAAAACTGAAAGGACTGAAAGTGAAACATAAACAGTGAAGGAAAGGGAAGGCTGCTCAAATTTGTTAAATATGTAGAATATGCCGGGCACTGTGTTGGACATTTTTCATCCATTGTTCCATTTGACTCTGATAACAACGGTGGGTAAAACTGAGTAGCCCAATTTTAAAATTCCTAGCTCAAAAATTATGCTCAGTGGAATAGAGAGAAACTTGCCTTGACTTCACTTCTCTATGGTTAAGGTTCAAGGTTTGAATGCTATCAGTGAAATATGCTTGGGATGGGTTGGGCCTTAGATGAAGAATTTTTTGATCGTGGACAATGGGATTTCACTGTCCTTGGGAGCCCTCTAAGGGAGGTAGTAGGCATTTTGGAGGTGGCAATGTTAAATTTCAAAATTTTAGTAATAAATAATGAATTAGCTAACAATGGGAGTGTTCTTTAAACAATGCTAGCTTACTTGTGAAATATGAATTTATAAAAGAAAGGTAGCACCTATAATAAAGCACAATTTACACCCATAAAATTTACCCATTGTATGTGTAGAATTCAGTGATTCTTAGCAAGTCCACACAGTTTTGTGGCACTCATCATGATGCAGCTTTTTAACATTATTCAAAAATTTCTTCATGCTCACTTTTAGTCAATCCCCTCTGCCCTAAGAATCAGGCAACCCTTGATATGCTTTTAGTCTGTAAATTTTTTAACATTTCTATTAATTTATCATAATAGTACAATCTATACCAGTATTCCATTGTATGGATTTACTACATTTTGTTTGTTCATTCACCAGTTGAACTTTTTGATTGTTTTCAGTTCTGAGTTATTATGAACAACACCGCTAAGAACATTTGGAAAATGGTTTTTTTGTGACATTATATTTTCATCTTTCAGATAGAATTCTAGTTGAAAAATTTCCATGTTACGTATGAAGTTTAACTCTTTTTAAGACACTGCTGTCTTAAGTGGCTGTACCATTGTGGTAAGCAAAAGAATATCTACTTCCCAAAGATGTCTGTGTTCTGATCTCTGGAACCTGTGATCACACAGGAAAAGGAAAATATGCTGTATCACACGGGAAAAGGAAAATATGCTGTATCACACGGGAAAAGGAAATTAAGGTGACAAGGGAAAAATACCTGGGCTTACCCATGAGTGCCCAGTGTTAACAAGGATCCTCATGAATGGAAGGAAAGAGGCAGAAGCAGGAAGTAGAGATATGGCAACATGAGATTTCAATGCTTTTTTGCTGGTTTTGAGATGTAGGGTTGAGGGGAACTATGTGCAAGAATTGAAGAGACTTCTAGAAGGTAAGGATTCCCACCTCCCCATCCCAGTCCCTCTGCCCCAGCTGCCAGCCAGCAGAAAACAAAGGCCTTAGTAGCACAATGGCTTAGGTCTGAATTTTGCCAACATCTGAATGAGCAAGGAAATATATTCTCCCTAAGAGCCCTTGAAAGAAACCCAGCCCTGCCAAAACTTTAGTCTAAGCCTAGTGAAACCCATATTTAACTTCTTTTGTTTTGTTTCGTTTTTAATTTTTCCATTTATTTTTATTAGTTGGAGGCTAATTACTTTATAATATTGTAGTGGTTTTTGCCATACATTGACATGAATCAGCCATGGATCATATTGGACTTCTGACATATAGAACTGAAAAATAGTAAGTATGTGTTGTTGATCTATTCTTGGTAATTTGCTACATTTGTGATAAACCAATATAACCATTTTACATTCTCACCAGCAATGTGTGAAGGTTCATTTCTCAACATCCTTGCCAACACTTGTCTGTCAAATTATAACTACTCTAGTGGGCTTGTAGTGGTATGTTACTGTATATCTAATTTTCATTTTCCTAATGAATAACAACTTTTTTTTTATGTGCTTATTTGCCATTTGTATAATTTATTTGGTGATTTCTTTTGGAAAATTATCTATTTGAATTTGCTGTTTTTTAAAATTATGATGACATCTTATTACTGAGTTTTTAAGTGTTCTTCACATAACCTGGAAACAAGTCTTATCAACTAAATAACTTAACTTATGTATATAATGTGAGATATTTAATTGCCCCTTATCGAAAATAATTACCTCAACATCTTTGTCAAAAATAAATTGAAGATGCATCCAATATAAAATAAAAAAGTTTTAAAAAAGTAAACTGAAGATACAAAAAGCTTCGTATCTGGACTCTGAATTCTATTACATGGATTTATTTAATCTATATGACAATTCTTACACCAAGACCATGTTGTTTTTATTGCTATAGACTGCTAGTATTTTTTAAAGTGATTAGTACAGTCATATAAATTTTAGTTTTCCAAAATTATTTTGATTATGTCTGATCCTTTGACTTTCATATGTATTTTAGGACTCACTTGTCAATTTTTAGGAAAAAAAAAACAAAATTAACTTTGACAGAGATAGATTTATCAACTTAGGGAGAATTTCCATTTTGAATCTTCTTGTTCCATGAGCATGGTTCAGTTCAGTTCAGTCGCTTAGTCATGTCTGACTCTTTGCAACACCATGGACTGCAGCACGCTACACCTTCCTGTCCATTCCAACTCCTGGAGTTTACTCAAACTCATGTTCATTGAGTCGGTGATGCCATCAAGTCATCTCACCCTCTGTTGTCCCTTTCTCCTCCTACCTTCAATCTTTCCCAGCATCAGGGTCTTTTCAAATGAGTCAGTTCTTCGCATAAGGTGGCCAAAATATTGGAGTTTCAACTTCAGCATCAGTCCTTCCAATGAATATTCAGGACTGATTTCCTTTAGGATGCACTGGTTGGATCTCCTTGCAGCCCATGGGACTCTCAAGAGTCTTCTCCAATACCACAGTACAAAAGCATCAACTCTTTGGTGCTCAGATTTCTTTATAATCCAACTCTCACATCCATACATAACAACTGGAAAAACCAAGGCTTTGACTAGAGGGACCTTTGTTGGCAAAATAATGTCTCTGCTTTTTAATATGCTGTCCAGGTTGGTCATAGCTTTTCTTTCAAGGAGCGAGCATCTTTTAATTTCATGGCTGCAATCACCATCTGCCGTGATTTTGGAGTCAAAAAAAGAAAAAATAAGGCCTGTCACTGTTTCCACTGTCTCCCCATTTATTTGCCATGAAGTGATAGGACCAGATGCCATGATCTTAGTTTTCTGAATGAGCATGTTATGTCTCTCAGTGTGTCTAGATCTTTATTTTTCTCAGAAATGTTTTATAGTTTTAATTTTGTAAAAGTCATGTACTGTTTTCACTAAAGTTTTCTTAAACATTTTATTCTTTTTTGTCCTTTATATATGGAATTGGATGCTTAATTTTAGTTTTGGATTATTTATTTCTAGATTATAGATACAATTGAATTTTTAAAAATATTGATATTTTTCTTGATTTTCTTAGAATCTTAGGATAAGTAATTATAAAAACGGTGGCTTAAAACAACAGAATTTAATTCACTCAGTGTCTGGATGCCAGAATTTTGAAATCAAGGTGTTGGCACCTTGGAATTTGGCTGTCCCAAATTCTTTGGTACTGTTTGGTTTGTGGAGTAATCATTCCCATCACTAACTCCATCTGAAATTTCTCCTCTGTATTGTTTTGTTCAGTTGTTAAGTCATGTTTGGCTCTTTGCAACGCCACACACTATAGCCTGCCAGGCTCCTCTATCCATGGGACCCCAGGCAAGACTACTGGAGTAAGTGGCCAATTCCTTCCCCCAGGGGATCTTCCCAACCCAGGGATGGAGCCCTTGTCTCTTGCATTGGCAGGCTGATCCCTACCACTGAACAACCTAGGAAGCCCTTTCCTCTGTATATAACTTTTCTTTTTTTTCCATGTAATCAGTAGATTTGTCCTCAGCTTCAATAGATTTACATGGATAAATACTTATTAGTTTGCTGAATACCTTTTATCCATTTCCAGAGCCCTGAATCTATTTTTGACAATTGTGTCCAGTTTCATGATTACTTTATAGAGAGGTTATTTGTCAAATTTTTAATTTCACTCTACCAGAAAAATGCCCAACTTGTAAAATTTTATATTTGAGTCTCACATAAAGGTAGATAATAGGAGAAAACAATAATTTTAAAAGTCAAAACCAAATGTCTCCTCATTTATCTAAATGGTACTTTTCCTAATAGACAGCATGTAGTTAGAAAACCAGGAAATAATGCAACTAAATTTCAGCATAATTACATATTAGCCATGTAATTTAGGAAAGTTTACTTAAATAGTCTAAGTTTCTTCCTCAATTAAAATGTAGTAGGAGAATAAAGATACTTATACACTGTTTGTTGAAGTATTTAGTTACATAACATACAAATGCACTATGAAACTCTCTATATATTCATAAACCTGAATATTCATTGAAAGGACTGATGCTGAGGCTGAAGCTTTGACCACCTGATGTGAAGAGCTGGCTCATTGGAAAAGACCCTCCCTGATGCTGAGAAAGATTGAGGGCAGGAAGAGAAGGGGGTGACAGAGAGTGAGGTGGTTAAATAACATCTCCTCATCAATGGACATGAGTTTGAGGCAACTCCAGGAGATAGTGAAAGACAGGGAAAACGGGCATGCTGCAGTCCATGAAGTCATAAAGAGTCAGATATGACTTAGCACTAAACAACAACAACATACACACATACGTGTAAATATATAGATATTCAAAGCATATACATAAAATCATTTCTTGCTTATATATAGACTTAAACTAGTTATAACACCAACAATTCTCTACTCTTCATTTCCTTTTCAAAAGAATGTTAGATATACTAGCACCTCAGTGTCTTCATTTTTTATTATGGAGTTGCTTTGTGTTCCTTTAAAGGAAAGGTGCATTAAAGTGAATGTTAGCAGTTGTTAGGGCTGGTTACAAATATTCCCTCTTCTTTTTCTGACACATAGCAAAACTGTACTTCCCCAACCACCTGGAGATGATTTGCTATCCCCATGATTTCCTTAGGGGAAGGGAACAAGAAGGAAATAAAATGTGATATTTTGACACTAACACCTTAAAAGACAGATATGACTTGCTACATCCCAGCTCCTCTATGTTGAAGTACAAGTCCAGCTGAAACAGACTCTCCTGCCAACCCGCAATGAGCATAAGTTATGAGTGAGAAATGTTTTTATTTTTCCAAACCATTGTGATTTTGTGCATGCTAGTTAATGCAGCATAGCTTAGCTTGATCTGACTAATAGAGTTTTTCAAAAGGTAAGATTTACTGGTTTATATCCTTTAATATAAGTAATGCCTAGTAATGTGCTTTAAGAATTCACATACTTAGAGTAGGGTTTTAACTAAGATCTAAAAGTATGCAAAAGTTTTATAAAATTTTGGGGGGGGGGGCTCAGTTAAGTAGCTTATATTACATTGCAGGTGAATTCTACAGTTACAAAATAATGGTTAAATATAAACTGGTAGCTGAAAATAGCCAAGGCAAAATCATTAAACTAGAAAAAGCACTTGAATATAGACTCAGATAAATGCATATATTTAATCAAACGTTTCTGAAGGTACTTTCTCTAACTGGGAAATTCAGAAGCATGGAAATAAATGCAAGTAATTTGAGTGCTCTGCACTGGCATTTAAATACAAGAGAAAAAAAATGTTAATAGGATAAGTACCAAAAAGGATTAAGTGATGCTAAACACCAAAGAGGATTAGTTATTATCCTTCCTTTACAGGCACCCAAATTTCATGTGGCCAAGGAGATAGGAAATAGGAAACCAATGCTACAAAACGGGACCTTTTTCTTCTCTTTGCAATAAGCTTATATTAAAATCAGTTTTATTGTGGCACACAACTAAACAAGTAACACAGTACTTAAGCTTTCCTCTGGATAATCTGAAATATGGTATACTTTTCAGTGTATTTTAGGAAAATTTAAAATTTTTCCATCTAAATATCACATTAAATAAGCCCATGAATTTGCAGTTAAACAACAGAGCTTGTCCTTTTGAAACTAGTCATTCACTACTGTACACTGAGGTAAAACTTTCTGCATTATTCACACTAATAGTAACTGAAGAAATTAATACTATTTTATTTTTTTACTGTATACATTTCTTTGCAGTAAGATAAAAAACATATACGTGCATATATACATACATATCACCTACATAAATATATGTTTATGAATATAAATGAAACACATTCATTTGTATAAACACATTTAGATATCTCTGAAACTGAGATGTATTTTACATTGGTGAAAGATTTAAAGATTGTTTGAGAAAGGAATGAGATCGCTGGCTGTGGTATGAAAACCTTAAATTCTTCAGTAGAACCAGCATTATGTACCAGCTGGTGCAAAAATGCACCAGCATTAAAAATGTGTAAAATAGGCATCTATGATTTGGAAGTAAATTATGGAACATTCTTATGACATGATGTGTCATCAATATCTTGACAACACAGTGACTGGTGTTGTGTGTTGTGATTCAGTGATTATTATGAATTAAAAATAAATTCAGAAAAATTGCCTTTGGACACACAGAAGATTTATGAACATATGAACCAACTTACTTTGCTGATATTTTCCATTGTGTATAAAAACAAGAATTATGCACGACTGAAAGAACTACCTCAGTAATTCTAAAAAAAACCTCTTTTGATAAGAATAAAACTGAAAAAAAAAATAGTAGGTTATGGCTTACACACCAGCACTTTTTCTTTCTTAATGTTCATAACATATGATGCAGCTTATAGTTGACAACTGCAGTTCATGAAATATGGAACTTTGTTAACTGGGGTTTGTTGCATTTTGATATGGAAGACAAGTGCTGTTGGCATCTCTATTGTGAACGGTATTCTATTCGTTCAGACCACTGAACAATTAAAATACCATGTTCTAATCAATTTATATTCGGATCATATCCATGTAATTTCTAACTTTACGTTTTTTTCTCCACACCACTTTGTTTACTGAGGGTGAAAAAGGACAAAAGACACAAAAATTAGTTGAAACTCAGGCTATTTTCCAACTATAGTCAGGTGGCTAGTATTATTTACTTAGTTCAGATACAGTTCACTTATCATATCAAATAGATATACACAAATACCTAAGAGTTATTGAATTTTATTCACTCATTCCATCATTGAATAATTATTTGCAGAGTTCCTAATATGTGCCATAGATT
This sequence comes from Muntiacus reevesi, assembly GCF_963930625.1. NCBI lineage: Eukaryota > Metazoa > Chordata > Mammalia > Artiodactyla > Cervidae > Muntiacus > Muntiacus reevesi. Next base: position 48,067,505 of record NC_089264.1, read on the forward strand.
GTTTTAAGATTGTTATTTTACAATGATATTTTGTAGAATAACATTTTGCTATTTGAAAAAATATGACATTGATAAAGAAAATTCCAAGAGAGACTATTTATTCAATAGTATTATGAATGAACCACTCCAAGGATGTACATTAGTGAATTCTCTCAGAGTGTACACCATGCATGTTCTGGTCAAAGATACATACCCAGAGTCTGGCCCAATCCTGACAATTACAATGCATGTTATCAAATAATTGCTGCATAAATGTTACCTTTACCCCTAATGTTAATAACACAGATCATATTAGAAAAATTTTAATTCTTAAGCAGATTAAAAAAAGAAGGAAAAATAAAAGTGTATAAAAAGTTTTAAATTATATCAAGCTAGGAAATCGCAGAGCAAGAGAGAGACAGAGAGACGTTCAGGTATCCAGTGGTGGCCTTCCATGTGGCTACAATTGGTACCTGAAGAAATACAAGCTTGTTTCTTCTCTTAATATGAAAGTTAAACTGGTAAGCAGCAATCAATAGGTAAGATACATAAAAAAATGTGCTGCAAAAACAAAATTTAAAATGACTAATTACAGAGTTAAAATGAAAACATCATGGTACTCTACATATAATGACAACATAACCCAATGTACATGGGTCACTTTCGGGTTATGCCTGTTGTACCAGCATAACTATTAGAAGATATCATGTTTTACTATCCAGAATTGTCCTCATTTGTCTAAAAAGTTTTATGATCATCTGAACTGTATATGATAGTAAAATATTTGCAGAATGATTTTTCTATTATTACTCAAAACAACTTTTTATGACAATTAAATATTTGTTCTACTTTTGATCACTAGATAGCTATTTGCTTAGAAGGAAAAAGTGGCATAATTATGTTATTTGTAATATTAAATCCCATGAACCTCATTATATTTTTATCAGATGCTTGCTGGTATACAGAAAGTGTTCATATTGAGTAGATAAATTAACTTGTGATTCTTCAGGTTAAACTCGATTATTCTTAGAGATTAACCAAGAATGTTAATTTTATGGAATGGCTTTAGTTTTAATTTTCTTTGTGTAGATAAATATCTATGAGTGGAAATAAGTAGCAATTTGTGTACATCAACACCTGTACAAGAAGAAAGATATGAGTAAAAAGTATATAAGAATTTTTGTCATACATCTGTGGGCAAGTAAACACACAGTATAAAATAAAGGTATGCTCTTAAATCTAACAGAAAGAAGTTCAGACTGTCTACAGAGACAGTTTCCAAGCATTCTCATTAATTTAGATTTTTTACCACCCCTTTAAAAACACAGATCATATCAGATAATTTTACTTTTCCCTAAGAATATTAGAGTTATTATTAGGACTTTATATTTTAAAACATTTTACCCTCTCCCTAATTCGTCACAATCTTCTAACAGAAAAAAAAATGCTTTAAAAATTACCTTGTTTTGAATTTTAAATACAAGTGCATAAAAGTTGTTTCCACTTTTAGCTTCAACTTCAGAAGAACTTGGATGTCAGCAATCCCCTTCTCTCTCTCTTGCTCTATTTTTTTTTTTTGGCTGATCTGCATAGCTTCTGAGATCTTAGTTTCCTAACCAGGGGTTGAACCTGGTGCAGTGAAAGTGCCAAGTCCTAACCACGGACCACCAGGGAATTCCTTCAATTCTTTTTTTAAAACAAGAAAATTCTGAATAAACTGAAGAGCAACACCTTTTCTTATATCCATTAAAGCACTGAGTTTATAGAATAAACTCCCATCCTGCACTGCAGGTAGATTCTTTGCCTTCTGCACCCCAGGAAAGCCACCAGAAATCTAGGTAAACAGCAAATCCAGAGAGTCATAGTCTAGATTTGCCATGACTGATAAGTTTGAGTTGATCAGAATTAGAAGTTTCTGCTTTTTGAAAGATGTTAAGAGACTGAAAAGACAAACTAAATAAAGACTGGGAGAAATTATTTGAAAAACACCTATGTAATAAAAATATGTGTCCAAAATACATAACAGAAATTCAACAGAACAAAAATAAAACAAGTTAATTAAGAAATGGGCAAAAAATATGAACAAACACCTTACCAAAGATATACAGATCTTATATAATCATATGAAAAAAGGCTCAATATCATTTGTTATTGGATAATTGCAAATTAATAAGGCAATGAGAACTACTATACAACTATTAGAATGGTGATAATCAGAAATCTGGAAATATAAACAACCTTTGAGTAGGAGCAACAGATATTTAGTAATTGCTGGTAGAGGTATGAAATTATACAGTCACTTTGGAAGATATTTTTGCAATTCCTTACTAAACAAAATATCCAGCAACTGTGATCTGAGATTTTACTCATACTTTTGAAAACTTATTTTCATATAAAAACCTGCACATAAATCTTGAAAACAATGTTATTCAAAATCATCAAAAACTGAAAAAACCCATGACATCTTTTAATAGGTGAATGATAAACCACGGTACACAAATACAGTGCTCTATTCTTCAGTAACAAATATAATTGAGTTATCAATCTGGAAAAAGACATGGATGAATCTTAAGTGTGGATTATCAAGAGAAGACCAAGAGAAAGGAAACTGTCTGAAAATGCCATAGACTTTGTAACTCCAAATATATAATATTGTGGAAAAGGCAAATTATAGCAATGGCATGCAAGTCAGAGGTGATGGAAGTTTATAGCAGAGGATGGATTGAGGAGACTGAATAGATGAAGAACAGACTGTTTCCAAAATGTTGAAATGGTTCTGTATGATAGAATGGTATATTCAAGGTATTAAACATCTTACAAAATCTGTAGAACTTCACCATACACAAAGTAAACCTTAATGTATGCAAATTAAAGCAAATGAGAAGGCAGAGAATCCCAGTTTAAAATGCAGATGTGACAAAAGAATGTATATTTAAAAAGTAATGAAACCCTCTCACTGAAAGGGATGAGGCTGGTGGAAGGTGCTGGTAAGTAACTTTGGAAATGAGTGGAGTGTATAAGACTAAAGATTAACAGAATTATAAATAATCACTATATCTTATTTGATAAATTTGTGTCCCAAGGAGACAGAGATTAACATTTCTGATACTTTTATAATTGTAGATTGAAACTTAAAAAGCGTGCGAATGTGTAAGTGGGTGGTGAATAATGGGAGCCAGATTTTTCTCTGTTGTAGGGGGAGGTCAAAAATAGGCATCAAAGATAGGCAAGAAAGGGTTTCCTTCATGGTTCAGTGGTTAAGACTCTATGCTTCCACTTCAGGGACTATTGGTTTGATCTCTGGATATGATAAGATCCCACAAGCTGTGTAGCCAAAAAAAAAGAAGAAAGAAATAGGAGGTTAGAATAAATACATGTGGCAATATCAGGGTTAGAGTTAGAGACATGAATAAGAACTTATGCTTAGATTAATATAGATATAATTTGCATATATAGAAATATATATGTATACATCAAGTGAGAGTGACTAAACTATACCTCAGTAACAATGAGTAAACCTAGCATCCAGAGCTTGGTTTTTAATAATATTATCCAACAAAAGAAACCAGGATTCCTCAGAGAATTAGCTGATTCCAGGAATGAATCAAAAACTATACAGTAGGAGACTGTAACATCTTGTAGTGGCAGAAATAAAGCTCCCTCCACCTCACAAATTTCCATAGCCACCAATGATACAATATGTCAAAGGGATACATGAACCAAAGGAGAATGCTCCCGATAGCTAAAACTGAAACAATTTGAGCAAGAAAATAAAGTATTGGATTATAACCCAAAGAATAAAAATTCTTGAATCTATACTAACATGAACACATTATTGAATAAATAAATGAGAATAGGGAAATCTCTGATGTAGAAGAATTTTGAATAATTTCTGTACATATGCTATTCTTAAAGAATTGGAACATAATTCTCAACTCCTTAAATATAGCTGCACATAGTTGTTTTCTTCCAAAGAAGTATGGAAAAGGAGAAAAAAAAAAGAGTAATTTCACTTTGGGAAAACCTGACAAATTCTAGCTCAAGCCAGGTGGGTCAAAGTTAACATCAAGAACATGTACATGCCAAATCACTTCAGTCGTGTCCAACTCTATGTGATCCTACAGGTTCCTTTGTCCATGGGATTCTCTAGACAAAAATACTGGAGTGGGTTGCCTGTATCCTTCTCCAGGGGATCTTCCCAACTCAGGGATTCAACCTTAATTTCTTATGTTTCTTGCAATGGCAGGAGGGTTTTTACATCACTAGTGCCACCTGGGAATCCCCAGCATCAACAGTGGAAAGTGAAAATGAAAGTCGCAATTCGTGTCTGATTCTTTGCGACTCAATGGACTATTACAGTTCATGGAATTCTCTAGGCCAGAATACTGGAGTGGGTAGCCTTTCCCTTCTCCAGGGGATCTTCCCAACCCAGGGATCAAACCCAGGTCTCCCTCACTGAAGGCGAATTCTTTACCAGCTGAGCTACAAGGGAAGCCCAGCATCAACCGTAAGTCATGTTAATAGTATGTACCCTCAATATATAAGTAAATGTAATTAAATAATTTTAATGATACTGTAGTACAGAAGAGAGACATTAGGGGAAAACTGATGAAAGCTGAATAAGGTATGAGCTTTTGTATATCAATAAAATATCAATCCTGATTCATTATGACAACTCGCAATCTCTCAATTATTTTTTTAATTTCCTTTTCTTTCCATTCTTTCTCCCTCCCTCTTCCTTTGCCCCCCTTCCCGCCTTTCTTTTCTTCTCTTTTCTTTCTTTTCTCCCTCTCCTCCCTGTTTCCCTTCCTTCCTTCCTTTCCATTCATTTACCTTCTTGGAAAAAGTTTGATATAATTGAGAATATTTCTTGTTTAACTACATGGAAGGGAATTAATTAAAAGCTACTTACACAGTATTATAGAACTTGAAAACTGGTAGGCACACTTTTAGTTTCCGAGTAGGGTAAAATCTCAGAAATTTCATCAGTCTTGACATCCATGTTATCTCATCATCTTTTTCTGAAGGACCCAACTTTTCCCTAAGCCTTCATCTAGCCAAACTCTCAGCTGAATGCAGCTGCATAACTTCAGCTATAGGTTAGGAAACAAAGGATTCTCTAGCTTAGTCCAGTCACCTATGTGACCCAGAGAAATCAATTGTTGTTTTCAGTCACTGAGTTTTAGAGTGGTTTATCATAGAGCAAGAGAAACTGGAACAGGAATAAAACTTAGGAAGAACTTCTAAATCAATACAAACACTAATGGCAATATATAAATAAGAGACATGAACAAAGTATTCATATAAGAGGATACCTAGTAGAGGATAAACATGGAAATATGTCTAAATTTATGATTAAAAAGATATTAAAAATAAAGAGAATGAAGTATGACTTCTTACCCATGTAGTTTACAAAATTCTAAGTGTTTATGAATAGGAAGCAACACATAGAAAAATATCCAAGGCTTTTAATAGAAAAATTTATAATAGTCTGAATTCCTTAAACAAGGTAATATATAAAATAAAGTGATAAAAATTTAGTGAAATCAAATTAACTAGAGCTACATGTATCAGTCTCATGAAATTGTTGACATGTAATGTGAAAACATTGTTATTAAAAAGATATTTATACTGTAGTACCATTTACCTACAATTTTTGAATAATGCAAAAAACCATATATTATTTAATGAACATTAATAGGGTGTAATATGGTGAAAATATCCACAAAAATGATCATCCTTGGTGAAAAGAAAAAGTACATTGAAGAAGTCCTCCAAGTCCAGCTGAAATCATACTCATAAATATCTTTTTTCCTGAGAAATTATGAAGAAAATATGATAACAATGTTTAATTTCATACAGTTATTCTTAAAAAAATACCGAGAATATTCATGTTTTCAGGGTAAGAAATGAAGAGTGTTAAGTTATTTCTGAATCATACCATGTTTTCTCCCCTCCCAAAAAACCACTGATTTGCATGGACAAGTATTTTTTGGTATCTTCTTGGGAGTTTTGTCCTTAGCCTGAAATGCCCTTGTAATTAGATAGAGAATGTATAAAGTTTAACTTCTCTCTGGACTGATTTGGGATGCCAGCTTCCTTATGTATAGTCCTAAGTTGGATAGTGGACAGTCCCTTATGGATAATCAAATGGTTCCATTTTCTTTACCTTCCCTTGCACCTGAGTTAATTGTAGTGTTTGGTTGCATGTATATTTCCTCCTTAGCGTTTCTTCTTTATTAGAATGACTTCAAAATAATTGGAAGTATTTAACTTCCATCTTTCCAATGCAGGCATTTGGTGGCAAGCGTTACAGAATTAGCCTCAGAAAGATTTTCTGCTTCTGATTATGAGACCAGGGCACAATTCCATGATGTCAGTCATGAAATACTTACTCTATCAGTTCTCTGATTTTCTCAAGTGATTCCTCAATCTAAACATCAACCTATTAAGTTAACTAAGACTGACTTAAATGAATAGAATAGAAGTTTCTCAGTAGCATTCTACTAACATGTAAAGCTGTAAACCGTATTTCTCACAGTTCAGGCAAAAATTGTTTCATAACTGCCTAAGTCACATTTAACAACCGTTTCAGTATATGTGCTGCCGAAGCGAGCACTTCACAACAGTTTCAAATTCTGAAGAAAAATGTAGACTGAGTATCCGTATTTTGTAGTTTGCTTCACCTAAGATAAGCCTCATTTCTTCATCTATTACTCGACTCTCAAAAATTGCTGCCTATTCTCTGCAGATGTAATTTCATTTTGTATTCAGCTGGTTCTTTAGTCTCCACACATCCTGCAATATTATTTGTAACAACTCGGACAATTTCTATCACTAGCCCTGTGTTCTCACATCCTGCCATTAGCCTAGTCTATTCAGTAGACAAGAAAACAGCATCACTTCTTTCCTTATGAGTCAGGAAAGCTGGATATTTGCTGATGTGTCCTCATTAAGCACTTTTGTGGTCCTAGCAATGCCACTAAGACTTCTGGTGCCTCAGTTTCCTCATCTGTATAGTAAACAAATTTGGTGGCACTTAAAATTCTTTCAGTTCCACATTTCTGTAACTTGACTTCAAATATCACTTCAAAATAAAATATATAAATTAGAACTATTGTCATTGCTTGCTTCTTTCAAAATAATTTGAAAATAACTTCAAAATAAGTTCAAGATAACTTCAAAAATATTTCAAGATTAAGATAATGCACTGAAAAGGAAAAACAACAACTTATCTGTAATTAGATGTTTTTATCTGAGGTCTAAATAACAATTCCTTGTAAAAAAAAATCTGCAGGACTTTTTTCTTTCTGAAGCAAAGTTAAAGCAAAGTTATCCTTTTTGGTATCTCTAAGTTTAATTTCTGAGGAGGAAAATAAAGGCCTTATTGAAATCTGTCTTAAAATTAGAATCTCCCCTCTCACTTCCCCTCTCAGACTTCTTATTTTTTTATTTTTTTGCTTTAGCATGCTTTTTTTTTAAAATTAGTATATATTTGCTTTACAATGTTATGTTAGTTTCTGTTGTACAATGAAGTGAATTAGCTCTATGTATGTTTCGGAGTATAATTATAACTTTCTCACCAGTGGTTTTGAACATCAGGTTTGAAGTCTATATATTTGTACATGCTTTTTGAATTCTAGTTTTACTTCTGCCTTGTGAAAAAGAATAAGTTGATTTGACAAGGCTCAATTGTTTCATAAAACAAAGTTATTAATTCACCAGTAAAAGGCATCCCAGATTAGAGAATTCTAGATAGTTTAATTTTAAATATGTTTTACAAATAAACCATAAAACTCAAAAAGATACTATCACAGAGTGGAAAAGTCTAGGGATATGTGATGACTAAATGCAATGTGGTGTATTGGACTGAATAGTGGAATAGAAACTACATTAGTAGTAAAACTGCTGAAGCCTAGATAAAATCTACATTCTAGTTAATGGAAATACACTACAGTTATTTGCTTGATTAGGGCAAGTTTACCATAGTTAATTAAGTTGATAACCTTTGAGGAAATAGTGCTGAAATATGGAGACTACTCATGCCATCTTTGAAGTTTTTGTGAACCTAAAAATATTTCAAGATAAAGGTTTATTTTTAAATTGTTGTACCAGGAATTCATCTTTTCATGTGACTTTGGAATGGTTTTCTATACTAAGAAGTCTGTGCAGTGACTCAACTCTCTTGGCGCATAGAACCTACTATCAATAGTATATTTTCACAAAATATTATAGTGCTATAAAGGGAGAATATTTCAAGAGACAGGCATTAACCTGCAGAATTCAATTTATCCCAATCTGAACAAAGAAGAGTCTAAAGACAAAAACCAAAATCATCCTCTATTTTATCCATTCAACAGTTGCTTTAGACAAAACTAGTCCCTTTAAATTCTAAAAATCAAATATATATTCTGATATAACTGATTTTTATTTACTTAAAAGATCAAATCTATTTGTATATAAATGGAATTCATCTGTGAAAAACTGTTTCTACACTTTTCTTAAATTTTGCAAATTAGTGATAAAAAATGGACAAACCTGTCAAAATTGATTAAACTATATTAGAATTTTAATATTATCTAAGAGGTGGACAAATCTGTCAAAATTACCTAATCTATTATTTTAAAAAAATCCAACTAGAAATCCTATTGATTATATGGTATTAATATTTTAATATACAATTACACACATTATTTAAAAAAATATTTTACTCAGGTGGCATTTTGGTAATTTTTATAACTTGAGAAAAGCACAAACCAGTGTAGTAGTGACTGTATTATCTGGGCTGTTAAATGCCCAACCAAATTGTGCTATCAATTCCGAGCTTATTGGTATAAGGAAAACAATCCAAATATCACTGATAAATCAATTGCTATCTTTGCAGTGTCAAAAACTAACAGTTGGATAAAATACAGATGTTTTGAACATGTCTCAACTTAGAGCATTCACTAGATTCCTTTGAAGTGAAGGTAAGGTTTTAAGTAAGGTCTGTTTTTGAAAAAAATAAAATAAAGTAAATGTCATGGATTAAATATTTTTGAAAACAAGTATTTAGAAATATTTCTATCATTATGTAATTTTCCTTCAGAAATATTATCATCTGTAAAAACCTTTCTTTGCCCAGTAAAACACAAAAAGAGATTTCTAACCAGTTTAAAAAATTTTCCATTTAAGATAGTCTGTGAGTTTTGAATACACTTGATAAAAATATTAAAATGTAGCAGAATCCAATTATGGTTGATGATTGAGGAAGTTGGGGTTCCAACCCTCTGTGAAGTAGAAAATCCCCATATAACTTAACCATCTGCCCTCCATATCAGTGACTCTATATCAACAGATTAAACCAACCTTAGACTATGTAGTATCACAGTACTTACTCAGTGAATAAAATCTGTGTATAAGTGGACATGTGCAGTTTAAACTCATGTTGTTTAAGGGTAAACTGTAGCATGAAAAACTAACAAATGGATATTAAGGATATTAAAAATTATTAGCTGAATTTTAAGTAAAAAATTTCAAATAATTGTAATGGAGAATGGAGAAATTTTGTGTCAACAAAAGTAAAAATAAACTACATTAAAAGTAAAACACATCCATCAAAGGAGAGTCAACCTAGAGAATGAGAGAACATATTTTCAAACTATATGTTTAATAAGTGGTTAATATTCAGAATACATAAAGAACTCCTACAGCTCAACAACAACCAAAAAACTGATCAAGATAATAAGCAAAAGATTGAATAGAAGTTTCTCCAAAGGAGATACATAAATAAGTAATAAGAACTTGAAAAATTGCTGACATCTATGATGTATGGATGTGAGAATTAGACTGTGAAGAAAGCTGAGCACTGAAGAATTGATGCTTTTGAACTGTGGTGTTGGAGAAGACTCTTGAGAGTCCCCTGGACTGCAAGGAGATTCAACCAGTTCAGCCTAAAAGAGATCAGTCCTGGGTGTTCATTGGAAGGACTGATGCTAAAGCTGAAACTCCAATACTTTGACCACCTCATGTGAAGTGTTGACTCATTGGAAAAGACTCTGATGCTGGGAGGGATTGGGGGCAGGAGGAGAAGGGGACGACAGAAGATGAGATGGGTGGATGGCGTCACCGACTCGATGGGCATGAGTTTGGGTAAACTTCGGGAGTTGGTGATGGACAGGGAGGCCTGGCGTGCTGTGATTCATGGGGTCACAAGGAGTCGGACACGACTGAGTGACTGAACTAAACTGATGATCATTAAGGAAATGAAAACAAAAGCCACAGTGAGATGCCACCACACAACAATTAGAAAGATTTATTATAAAAAAAAAAAAAAAACACAAACAAACAAACAAAACCCACAGTGTTAAGAAGGATGTGGAAAACTAAATGCCCTTGAGCATTGTTGGTTGGAATGTAAAATGGTGCACCTCTTAAGGAAAGTAGTATGACAGTTCCTCAAAAAATTAAAATTAGAATTACCATACGATCCAGTAGTTTTACTTGTGATATATACCCAGAAGAATTGAAACAAAGGTCTCAAATATTTGTATTCTCAAGGTTATAGCAGCAGTATGTCAAAAGATTCATAATAGTCAAAAGATTGGAAGTAAACCAAGAGTCCATCAAGGAATGGATGGGTAAGCAAAGAGGGGTAAATACATGCAATGGAATATTATTCAGCCTTAAAAAGATGAGAATTGTGACACATGCCATAACAAGGATGATTCTTGAGGATATATGCTCAGTGAAACAAACTGGTTTCAGAAAGAAAAATATTTATCTGAGGTTCTGGATCAGTCAAATCAGAGACACAAAATGAAATGATCGTTGCCAGGGAGTCGGGGTGCGGGGGAGATTGGGGGTTGCTTAATAGGTACAAAGTTTTAGATTTGCATGATAAAAAGAATTTCTATAGATTGACTGCACAGCAATGTGAATGGACTTTACACTCCTGAATTAAACACTGAAAACTTGTCAAGGTTGTCAATTTTATATCGTGTTCACACAACTAAAAAAGATGATATTGTATAAAATTTAAATTTTAAATATTCTAATCTTAAAATATGCACTTATGTAATCAACAAGAATTATTTGAGATTCTTCCATTTATAAATGTTTATTGTTCTGAGGTGTCTTTTTCAGCTCTGATAGCCAGTGTCATCAAATATTGAAGAAAACATAGTTTACTTAGAATTCTGAATTATCTTATGATATATTTTTAATTGAAGTATAATTGATTTACAATATTATAATTTCAGGTATACAACATCAGTTCAATTCAGTCGCTCAGTCCTGTCCAACTCTTTGCGACCCAATGGACCACAGCATGCCAGGCCTTCCTGCTCATTACTAACTCCCGAAGTTAACCCAAACTCATGTTCATTGAGGCAGTGATGCCATCCAACCATCCAATCCTCTGTCATCCCCTTCTCCTCATGCCTTCAATCTTTCCCAGCATCAGGGTCTTTTCAAATGAGTCAGCTCTTCACATCAGGTGGCCAAAGTATTGGAGTTTCAGCTTCAATATCAGTCCTTCCAATGAGCACCCAGGACTGATCTCCTTTAGGATGGACTGGTTGGATCTCCTTGCATTCCAAGGGACTCTCAAGAGTCGTCTCCAACACCACAGTTCAAAAGCATCAATTCTTTGGCACTCAGCTTTCTTTATAGTCCAGCTCTCATATCCATACATGACCACTGGAAAAACCATAGCCTTGAATAGTCGGACTTTGGTGGCAAAGTAATGTCTCTGCTTTTTAATATGCAGTCTATGTTGGTCATACATTTCCTTCCAAGGAGTAAGTGATTTTTAATTTCACAGTTTCAGTCACCATCTGCAGTGATTTTGAAGCCCCAAAAAATAAAGTCTGCCAGAGTTTCCACTTTTTCCCCATCTATTTGCCATGGGACTGGATGCCATGATCTTAGTTTCCTGAATGCTGCGTTTTAAGCCAACTTTTTCATTCTCCTCTTTCACTTTCATCAAGAGGCTCTTTAGGTCTTCTTCGCTTTCTGCCATAAGGGTGGTGTTATCTGCATATCTGAGGTTATTGATATTTCTTCCGGCAATCTTGATTCCAGGTTGTGCTTCCTCTAGCCCAGCATTTCTCATGATGTACTCTGCATAAAAGTTAAATAAGCAGGGTGACAATATACAGCCTTGACATACTCCTTTTCCTATTTCGAACCAGTCTGTTGTTCCATGTCCAGTTCTAACTGTTGCTTCCTGACCTGCATACAGGTTTCTCAAGAGACAGGTCAGGTGGTCTGGTATTCCCATCTCTTTCAGAGTTTTCCACAGTTTATGGTGATCCACACAGTTCAAGGCTTTGGCATAGTCAATAAAGCAGAAGTAGATGTTTTTCTGGAACTCTCTTGCTTTTTTGATGATCCAGAGATGTTGGCAGTTTGATCTCTGGTTCTTCTGCCTTTTCTAAAACCCGCTTGAACATCTGGAAGTTCACGGTTCATGTATTGCTGAAGCCTGGCTTGGAGAATTAGCATTTCTTTACTAACGTGTGAGATGAGTGCAATTGTGTGGTAGTTTGAGCATTCTTTGGCATTGCCTTTCTTAGGGATTGGAATGAAAACTGACCTTTTTCTGTCCTGTGGCCACTGCTGAATTTTCCAAATTTACTGGCATATTGAGTGTAGCACTTTCACAGCATCATCTTTCAGGATTTGACATAGCTCAACTGGAATTCCATCGCCTCCACTAGCTTTGTTTTTAGTGATGCTTCCTAAGGCTCACCTGACTTCACATTCCAGGATGTCTGGCTCTAGGTGAGTGATCACACAATTGTGATTATCTGGGTCGTGACGATCTCTTTTGTACAGTCCTTCTGTGTATTCTTGCCATCTCTTCTTAATATCTCCTGCTTCTGTTAGGTCCTTTCCATTTCTATCCTTTATTGAGCCCATCGTTGCATGAAATATTCCCTTGGTAGTTCTAATTTTCTTGAAAAGGTCTCGCGTCTTTCACGTTCTATTGTTATCTTCTATTTCTTTGCACTGATCACTGAGGAAGTCTGTCTTATCTCTCCTTGCCATTTTTTAGAATTCTGTATTCAAATGGGTATATCTTTCCCTTTCTCATTTGCTTTTCACTTCTCTTCTTTTCACAGCTATTTGTAAGCCCTCTTAGGCAGCCATTTTACTTTTTTTGCATTTTTTTTCTTGGGGATGGTCTTGATCCTTGTCTTCTGTACAGCACAGTGATTCAATAATTTTTATATTTTATATTACACTTAAATTTATAATAAAATATTGGCTATATTCCCTGTGCTATACAGTATTTTCTTATACTGATTATATTGGAAATTTTTAAAAATAATTGAAGCAACTACATTTATCATTAACATAGCAACAGTATCTTATAGTGACAAATTCAATGTTATTAATATATGCAATAAAATATGTATGAAATAAATTAACTATATTTTACCTTTTAAATTCATAGTTTTGTTATAAAGTATAATAAATTAGCACATTTATATCTTAACATATAATACATAGATACCTTATAAGTAAATATTCATCTATTAAAGTTACTATTAAAATGTTATTATAGAGGCAAAGTATCAAAAATATTTGGATTCCATTACATAGAACACATAAGATAATTCCAAACTGGAGTTTGTTACATAGGTGCTTATTTCTTGCAAGTAAAACTCAAAAAGTGATTGTTTTGAAGCACATAGAATGAATGTGAGATTTGGTCGCACACATGGAACTTTTTGGTGAGTGAGCTGATTTGACTGACATTTAATTGTCATAATATGAAGCTATAACTCATTTATCTTAATTTATTTTTTTTACTTTTATTTTCAAGTGTATACAAATTATATAGTAAGGTTAATAGTTTCATATTAAAATTATATCTAATGATCTTAGTTGGCCCCAAATCCTACCCAGTAATTAGACCAAAAATTTTTAACCATTTATTCTTCCACTCTCTGAGAGAATTCTTTTGTATCTTTTCCTCACTTAAAACTCCCTGATGTTTCCTTTCATTATTATGCTCAGGAAATCTTCCTCTTTCCCCCGGAAAATACAACCAATCAAGAGAGATTTTATACAAGCCAACAGCATCATCACATATACTAGTGTAGCTATACTTGAACTTAATTATTCTATCTTTTCTTTTATTATTATGAAAAGATAGGTTCTTCTAAAAAAGCCAGCTCCATGATTATTTTTTCCCTCATCTATTGGATCAATCCTGCTAACACACACCTATTCTACAACAAAAATGCCCTCTATATTCACATTCCTCTCCATCTAACATCATTATATAAAGTGAGTATTTATACACATTATCTCCTACCCTTCTCCTTTATTGTGTTTTGAACTCACTGCAATTAGACTTCATCCCCTGAAACTCTAGCAAAATAGCTCAGGTCAAAATCATCAACAACCTCTCCATTGCTCAATGAGCAGTTTTCAGTTCTCATCTTCACTCAGCCAAGAGTGTTGGATCACTTTTTCCTTGAAACATTATTTTCATTTGGCTTCAAGGAAAATAAATTCTTTTTGGTTTCTCTTCTTATTACTCTTTACTAACTCTTCTGTTTTTTCTCGACCCCAGGTTTTACTGGTGACCTTGGTGATTTCATCTAGTCTTACTGCATTACATTTGATTTATATACTGATAATTCCCAAATTTGTATCTTCAGCCCAGGATATGATTCTAACATTCAGGTTTCTATATCCAATGACTCACTCAACATCCTCATACCTACATACCTCATAGGCAGCTCAAACTTTCATTTCCAGAATCAAGCACGAATTCTCTTTAGTCATTTTTCTCAGCATGTATTTTCACCATACTTAGAGGCACTCTTCGTTTCTCTTTTTGTCCCTCTCACCACATCCAATCTGCTAGACAAGGCTTTTGTTTCTAACATGGAAATATATCCAGGGTCTGTCCACTACTTGTTTCCAGGTGTCAACATTAACACCTATAATGATCAAATTACATTCCAGGGTAGCTTATATCTGTTGCCTGGTATTTTGCATTTGGCTCAGACCTGATTTAGCACTACTGTGTTTTATCTGCCCTTTGCAGTCAGTTCATCAGACAGGAGCCAGCTGTTTCTTTTAAAATGTTACACCATGCTAGTCACCTCTTTGGAATCCTCTGATATGTCACTATACCAAACAGATTTAAAAACCAAAGTCCCTAGAATGTGCTTCCAGCCCCTGCCTCCTTGTTGATCTCGTCTTCTCATCAATCTGACATCATCTCCCACAAATCCCTGACTTACTCCTTGTCAGTCACGCTGACACTTTAACTGGTTTTTGTCTTGGAATCTTTCCCCAGAGCTTCTTGGCTTGTTCTTTCACCTCCTTCAGATCTGTGCTCAAATGTCACTTCATAAATAGTGCCTTCCCTTACCACTGTTCTTTAACTAGCAATCTCGAATGCATCCTTCCCTCTCTCTCCTTTCTTCCCCAACTTCCCCTATTCTTTTCCTCCTTAGCACTTGCTGCTACTTGACTTTTGTCTCCTTTTTCTCCATTTCTCCCTCAAAAATATAAACATATCATCAGGGTAGGTATTTTTCTCTCTGTGTGTGTGTGTCCCATCGTTTCAGTTGTGTCCAACTCTTTGTAACCCTATGGACTGTAGCCCCACAGACTCCTCTGTCCATGGGGCTCTCCAGGCAAGAATACTGGAGTGGGATGCCATGCCCTTCTCCAGGAGATCTTCTGAATCCAGGGATGGAATCAGTGTCTCCTATATCTCCTGCATTGCAGGCAGACTCTTTACTGCTAAGCCACTTGGGAAGTGTTCACTGCTATATTCTTAGTACCCAGCACAGTTCCTTATGCATAGTAGTTATCCAATAAATATTTGTCAAATAAATTGAGAAAAGTATTGAAACTGACAATATGTGTTCTACTTCTTTTTAAAATGTCTTTGTCTTATCATTTTAAAAATAACTTTTATTGGAGTAGAGTTGATTTACAATGTTGTTAGTTTCTGCCGAACAGCAACGTAAATCAGCTATATAAATACCTTTTGTTCTTTAGATTCTGTATTCCTATATAGGTCATTGTAGACCATTGAGTAGAATTCCCTGTGCTATGCAGAATGTTCTAATTAGTTATCTTTTTATATATACATAGTGTATGTAGTGTGCATATGTCAATTCTGATCCCTCCATTTATCCCTCCTGCTCCCTGTTCTGTTTCTTGGTATACTAAAATGCATTATTTTTTTTTTTCTTTAGTGGTGTCTTGTCAAATGAGAAATTGTATATTGTTTCCCTTGCTTAATATAAAGAAGTTGAATCAATAGGGAGTGGTGAGGGTATCTTTAATTTGTAAAATTCTCTATAACTGAAAATTCAAAATTGCCAACTAGGCTGATCACTGGAGAAGAAAATAGCCAGACAGATAAGCAGTATTTTTTATATTAAGTATAATTTTCAAATGTAAAGATTAGCAGCCTCTATAATTGAAGTAACATTAATACATTCATAAGTTTGAAGTTGTAATGCTCAAAAATGCATGTGTATTTTAATTTCAAGCTGCTTTTATTTCATACTATGCATAACATAAAAGCTCTTTTAAATAAGATGATGTCAGATGTTCAAGCTGGTTTTAGAAAAGGCAGAGGAACCAGAGATCAAATTGCCAACATCTGCTAAATCATCAAAAAAGCAAGAAAGTTCCAGAAAAACATCTATTTCTGCTTTATTGACTACACCAAAACCTTTGACTGTGTGGATCACAATAAACTGTGGAAAATTCTGAGAGAGATGGGAATACCAGACCACCTGACCTGCCTCTTGAGAAGCCTGTATGCAGGTCAGGAAGCAACAGTTAGAACTGGACGTAGAACAACAGACTGGTTCGAAATAGGAAAAGGAGTATGTCAAGGCTGTATATTGTCACCCTGCTTATTTAACTTATATGCAGAGTACATCATGAGAAATGCTGGGCTGGAAGAAGCACAAGCTGGAATCAAGATTGCCGGAAGAAACATCAATAACCTCAGATATGCAGATAACACCACCCTTATGGCAGAAAGAAAAGAAGACTTAAAGAGCCTCTTGATGAAAGTGAAAGAGGAGAGTGAAAAAGTTGGCTTAAAGCTCAACATTCAAAAAACTAAGATCATGGTATCCGGTTTCATCACTTCATGGCAAATGATGGGGAAACAGTGGAAACAGTGGCTGAATTTATTTTTCTGGGCTCCAAAATCACTGCAGATAGTAATTGCAGCCATGAAATTAAAAGATGCTTACTCCTTGGAAGGAAAGTTAGGACCAATCTAGACACCATATTAAAAAACAGAGACATTACTTTGCCAACAAAGGTTCATGTAGTCAAGGCTATGGTTTTTCCAGTGGTCATGCATGGATGTGAGAGTTGGACTATAAAGAAAACTGAGCACCGAAGAATTGATCCTTTTGAACTGTGGTGTTGGAGAAGACTCTTGAGAGTCCCTTGGACTGCAAGGAGATCCAACCAGTCCATCCTAAAGGAGATCAGTCCTGGGTGTTCTTTGGAAGGACTGATGTTGAAGCTGAAACTCGAGTCCTTAGGCCAACTGATGCAAAGAGTCAACTCATTGGAAAAGACCCTGATGCTGGGAAAGATTGAGGGCAGGAGGAGAAGGGCACAACAGAGGATGAGATTGTTGAATGGCATCACCAAGTCAATGGACATGTGTTTGGGTGGACTCCAGGGGTTGTTGATGGAGGGAGGCCTGGCGTGCTGTGGTTCATGGGGTCACAAAGAGTTGGGCATGAATGAGTGACTGAACTTAACTGATGTCAAAAGGCTATAGAGTTTGAAAAAGGAAGGGAAAATAGAAAATTCCTTTTGTTGGCCCTTTAATTATTAGCTGAAGTTATTAGATATCTATAATTATAACTATGACTAAGGTATTATGGCTCATTAAAAAAAAATCATACTCCTATGATACCTATTGATATGGTATCACTGATACTACCATAGCCGTGACTTAATTTTCACAAACCAAGATGTCTGACTTCCATGTAACATAAGTATGAATAGCAGATGGTTGTGAGAGAGCAAATTTTGGATAATTAGTAAGAGGAAACTTTTATATCACTTTCTAATTAAAGTTTTCATCTAGATTGAATTGCAAAGTCATACCGTGATTTATGTAACTTGCTTTATTAGCATATACACGGATGACATTTGCAAAGATTATATATACAGTGATAAAAATAAGCACTTCTAAAGCACACTTCTAACTGAATAGTGAGACTTTGTAACCATGAAGTCACTGGAATTCAAATTTTCTGAATATTAGGGTCCTTATGCTAAAAATTACTGAAAGAAATAACCTCTTTGACTTGGAAAGTGATCAATGCAGTGTCAGGTTTTGACTCTGCCACTACCTAAATGACTTACCTTGGATAAGTTACTTAACTTCCTGAGTTTTGGTTTTGTCATCCAAAAATGGGACAATAATATCTATTTTAGTGAGCTGTTGAGGTATTTAAATTAAAGGGTTAGTCACTCAGTCATGTCCAAATCTGTGGCCCCATGGACTGTAACCTTCCAGGCTCTTCTGTCCATGGAATTTTCCAGGCAAGAATACTGGAATGGGTGTCATTCCTTTCGCTAGGGGACCTTACTGACCCAAGGATTGAATCTGGGTCTCCTATGCTGACAGGCAGATTCTTTGCAATCTAAGTTAACTGGGAAGCCAAGTTTAGGTAGTGTAGTTATAGCAAATCTTTTTTAACCACATAGATGTCTATTTTATTTATCCCTTTCTAAATAGCCATCCAAAGAATTTTTGTAAATTCATTTGGAGTAACTCCTTTCTTTTTAAAGGGGGGGGGGGGGGGGACTCATTGAAATAATAGCTAGACTTTTATTTTTTGTTTGTTTTTGTGAAGTTTTTGTTGTTATCCCTAATTGTTCTTATTAGCATCTGTAAGACCCATTGAGAAGACCTCAATGAAGCTTCCTAAACTTTTTTTTTTTTTTTTTAATTCAAAAAGTTCTTAGGTTAATTTGACTTTTTTTTTTTTTTTTTAAATATTATTTTATTAGTTGGAGGCCAATCACTTTACAACATTTCAGTGGGTTTTGTCATAATTTGACTTTTGTTTTACAGGTATAACAAAACTCTTGTTTACAATGAAAGCCCTCTAGATTTAATAATTTGTTAATTTCTCTAATTTTAAAAGGATCCATCCTTTGGCCACCAAGTAAGAACACAAAAAGACCTCTTATAAGCCCCATATAAACAAATAAACACACAATAGAACAGCCTAGGAAAATCAGATAGGAAATTTACATCTCAAAGACAGAGAAATCTGAGCTTCTCCTTAGAAGGCCTTGTTTAAGGTTCTACCTAGCCAGCTTTAATTTTTAAATGCATGCACATTAGACAGCCCCTTTAATATTTAGGGTGAGATTTAATTTCTCCAATTAACTAGATCAAACCAGTCAATCCTAAAGGAAATCAGTCCTTAATATTCATTGGAAGGACTGAAACTCCAATACCTTGGCCACCTGATGTGAAGAACCGACTCATTGGAAAAGATCCTGATGCTGGGAAAGATTGAAGGGAGGAGAAGGAGATGACAGAGGATGAGATGGTTGGATGACATCACTGACTGGATGGACATGAGTTTGAGCAAGCTCCGGGAGTTGCTGATGGACCTGACAGCCTGATATGCTGCAGTCCATGGGGTTGCAAAGAGTAGGACACGACTGAACAGAACTAAACTAACTAGGTACTTGCAAATATGAGCTCCATTCCTTATGTCTTTCTACAATGGAGCCACCTTGATGTCTTTCAACTGAATCCCAGCTATTTCTTGATAAAACCAAGCCTGCCCCTACTAGTGCCTTCCCATGGGAAAGTATGTTCTCAGTATGTTTCAGTGGAGCCCTGTGTGTCCTTAATGAATTCCCTCCCCCTCCCAGGTGGGAATTCTCTAGGTATATTCCAACCAAGCCCCACCCAGTATCTAGATTCTGGATGGGTATTTCACCTTGTCTTCCCACTCCACTCCTCCCCAGTACCTTACTGAGAGGGAGCAGGTAACTGCTATATCTCACCAAGTAAAAATTCAGGATCTCAACCAATAAGGGAACTCTCCTAGATTTCATACCTAGGAGAGACTTACTCTCTAGGAAGCAGATGGGCACAATGGTCCTCTGCTGCGTTTAAATTAAACACTATGGCCAAAGTTCTTAGCATAACAGTGTGACTACAGTTCTTACCATACTGACGTCTTTACTAAGAATGCAATAAAATGTAGCTATTTTCGCCATAAATTTTGTTGTTGCTCAGTCTTTCCCAGCATCAAGGTCTTTTCCAATGAGTCAGCTCTTCACATCAGGTGGCCAAATTATTGAAGTTTCAGCTTTAGCATCAGTCCTTCCAATGAACACCCAGGACTGACCTCCTTTAGGCAACAAATATATTGTTGAAAATATATGTGCCTTCCAATTATCTAGATAGTTCTCTTCATTTTTAATTGTTTTTATTTTCTATTTATTTGCAAAAATATGTATTAAAAGCATAGGTGAATGACTTAGGCATTTATTTAATAATTTTTTTTCTACATTTCCCTACATCCCCATCTAGCTCACGATCATATTGTCCATAGTTTTGCTTTTCATGGTGCCTTGATCTTGCACAGAAAGGCAGTCCTTCTGAATGCCCAACTACCCAGATCTTGGCTGTGTTGAAGAGTAAGTAGGCTGAGTCTCAATCTGCCAAATTATTCTTCTCTGATTGTTGAATTTTTCTTCTCTCCTAGTTCTTAGATATTTATTCTTAATCCTAAAGTGGTCAGCATTTAGTTTCTCTTTCTTTTTTTAAATTATAATGGGAAATATATTAGACTTATGGTTGGAATGTGTGGACACAATCTTATAACTTATTTGTATAAAGGAATCAAGATGAGGGTGGAGTCTTTTCTACAAAACAGTGATAATACTGCCTCATTAAATACTTTTATGAGTACCTACCAATTGAAAAGCAAAAGAAATTGCATTATTACTGTGACTATGTTAGTACTGATCCTTGTAAACTTGAGTGATAATGTCCTAGATTTCTAAATTCTTGTCACATTTTTAAACTATCAATACACAGGTAGATCTTTTAAATTTGTGAACAAAAATTAAATATAGAAATAAATAATTTTTTTCTAATTTTCTTTTGGAAAGAAAAGTATTATTACTATTTTGATGCATATTATTTTCCTGTTTATGCATTTGCATATGAATGCACATATATACTTTCAGGAACCAAAAATAATATACCTAATGAACTGCATTTTGAATAGCTAATGTTCAGCACATAAGAGACCAGGTTGGAGACTAAGAAAAAATTAATAGATATTCATTGCTGATGAGGGGATGTGTGGTAAAACTCCCATAAACAGCACAGAGCTGCTACAGGCTCTGATGTAGCATCTCCATATTCATGAGAGCTCATTATTAATGAGTTTTGAAATGGTGTCAAAGCAAATTAAGTTTTCAGATAGACTTCATGAAATCAAGGTGGGCACATGCAAGCAGCTTTTCACAAATTACATGTTAAAAGTCATAACTTTATAGTATAAATTTCTTTAAAAGACACAAAATTGACAAATATACAGCTGAAAATGAACCCACTGATTCAAAATTTTAAAAGAAAATTCTTTATATTTTGTTATCTCTAGGGTAAATAGAACTGGGTGGTATTTGTATCCTTCTTATGGAGAGGAAAGACTGTATCTAATTGGGGATAAACCATTGCAGAGCCATTAAATGATTAGTTCTTAAAAAGATAAATCCTCATCTTCATGAACATATGCCTGTAACCTAGTGGGCACTGGAAAGATTACCACCATATAATGATAGGATTTTATATGTTAATTAGTTTGACTAGTAATCATATCACTATAAATTTGTGTATCAAATCATATTATATATTTTAAATATATCTGATCCTTATTAAAAATAAAAATACTTTTGTAGTTTTGCTTTAAGTAAATAAATACATAAATAAATTAATGTGTAATTATTTCAACAGATGATCTTTAAATCTTAGCAACATCAAGAACAGCTCTCTGATTCCTGGATATTATTTTAAAATAATGAAATTGTAAGCAAAGGAAAGACATTGACTGATATTTTTCAATATACATATGATTGTTATGAAATTGTAAGCACAATATCATTCTCAGTTGCCAATCTCTTCCACTCTTAAACTCTTTTTCAGGACTAAAAGCTGAATGATGATAGCCCTCATCACATTTCTTTTTATTTTCTTAAATAAAACAATTTTACTTTAAACATGTTCTCAAAGATAAGGAGCAATATTATATTGGAAAGGATGCTGAGTGTGAAGTTGCCACAGTGAGTTTTGTTTTTGTTAGGTTTTTAACATCAGTTCTGCCATCTGATAGTTGAAAGGCTCCAGAAAAAAATAACCTTTATTGTCCTCTACAGTAAAATGAAAGGAGAGGACAGGAGAGGTAAATATTTTATTTACTCCTCATTCCAGCCATTTGGCTTGGTGCTATGAAGGACAGTATGGTGCAGGAATGAACAGTCCAGGCTCTGTTGTATGGTAGCCCTGTATCACCAATAAGTGCCAATCAATGACAGAGTCCAAGAGTCAAGGCTATATGCCTGAAAAGCACGTGTCTGTCTCACTCTAACTTTCAGTGACCTAATCAAAGGATGACTATGAGAACTAATGAAACAACATTGGAAAACTAAGAAAAATATCTGTTCTTTAAAACTGCTAGTATTCTGCTTATCAATGATCCTGTGAAACTGTGACTTCTGTTTTTCCCAAAACTGCCTTGTGTAGAATTCAGAATTTTTTTCATCATTTGCCTCGTGGATGATTCTTGAGTTCTGTCTATGAATAATGAATATTTCCAGCAAGAAGTATGTTTCTCTCACATCAGTTCAATTTACTCTTATCAGAAAAAGTCAGATAAAGGGTACTATTCAATAATGAGAAACATATGTAGCTTAGAGTCATACAAATATAAGCTGTTTCTGGGTGATTTACAGGAATAGTAGAGAAATCAGTTTTAAAACAGATATAGCAGTATGAAAATAAGAAAAATATGTTTCCTCCTGAAAAACATTTAGACTTTTTAAAAGAATCTCTTAAAGACAAATGATACATATACATACACATAGGTATGTATATATACACACACATTTACACATTTAAAAGAAATCATCGTTGCTGTATGGTCACTTTTCCTCTTTGGAATAGCCATCTTTCTCCTTGGGAGATAAGTTAATAGGAGATTCACCATCTTTTTTTTCCAGTAAAACATTTACATCGAAGTGTGAGTAACTGGTTAACAAATACAAAACATTAATTTCAAATACCTCCAAATATTTCTGGTTGTGTTGTAGCCAGCTTGGATAGGTATTTGAGCAAAATTCTGGCAAAAATCTTGCTATCAGCTAATTCCAGCACTTCTAATCACTATCATCATTCACTACCTTGAGAAGCTAATTCTGTTTAGCAATCTGTTTTCTTTGAAACTGTACCTATAATTCCACTAACTTATGCACCCACTTCTATCTTCTCTTCTGCCAAATTTGTGCTTTTTTTCCCTTTGTTATCTTATGTCACTATAAATCAACAATAGTGAATATTATTTTGTTCATTCTTTCCTTTTCTGAAACAAACTAGTCTCTGCAAAATCAATGTCATCCCCTATGATCCCTTCAAATTCATGTTGATAACCTTCTAGCCATCACATATTGATGACAGGAACGAGGCTATCAAGAACAGGAATACAGGTGTTTTTCTTATGATAGTTATTATTCCAAACTCTTTCATTCTTGAGTAAAACTGTTGAATTCACATCATCTGGTCATAATACTGTCTTTCATTCTTTATTATTACTATTACTCAGTGAAGATGAAGTGACTGGGCTTATGGATATAGTTAAGTCCCACCTTTATCCTAGGAAATAACTATCTTTGTTGATTGATATTTAATCTACACATTTTATCATTGCTCCTACTCCTCAGCATCATTGACTCTAAGCTTCATGCCACGTACATCTTCAGATACCTCTTGGCAACAACCTAAAACTTAGTCATAATTCAGAAATATCCTGTTAACATTTTAGATTACAAAATGTAATTGTCTGATCTCATACTTTTCTAGTTCTCAGTCTTTCCCTTTAAATATATCTTCATTTTAACCTCAGAGACATCTTTTTTTTTCCCACCAATCTTCATTTTAACCTCAGAGACATCTTTTTTTTTCCCTTTTTGAGTTTCCTACTAATCCATTAACTATATCATAGCTTTTCTGTCTTCCTCATTCAGGATTCCATGGCGTGTCAATTGCTGTTGTAATTGTTCTTATTGCTGATTTTTTCATGTGTACCTTTCAAACTTTGTCACCTTGTTCATATAGTTAGATAAAGTCAAAATGATACAAAATTATGATATGCCAATCCTACTTGGTACCATTTAAAACTTGTATAACAAAGTGTATTTTCAAGAATGCAGAGTTTTAAAATAAACTTAATTTTTAGAGCAGTTTAAGGTCTATAACAAAATTGAGAGAAAGGGACACAGCTTTTTCATATACTGTCTGTTGTCACA
Source organism: Muntiacus reevesi (assembly GCF_963930625.1). Lineage (NCBI taxonomy): Eukaryota > Metazoa > Chordata > Mammalia > Artiodactyla > Cervidae > Muntiacus > Muntiacus reevesi. The sequence goes on from NC_089264.1 coordinate 48,092,057, forward strand.
TATGCACAGTTTCTCCCATCATCATTTTTCACCAGAATGGTACTTTTTTTTTTTTAAACCAAGGATGAGTCTACTTTGACAAGCCATTATCATCCAAAGTCCATAATTTACATTACAGTGCACCTTTGTGTTGTATATTCTGTGGATTTGGATGGATATATAGTGACATATGGCTTCCCTGGTAACTCAGCTGGTAAAGAATCTGCCTGCAATGCATGAAATCCTGGTTAGATCCAGGAGATCTTCCCCTAGAGAAGGGATAGGCTATCCATGGCAATATTCTTGGGCTTCCCTGGTGTCTCAGATGGTAAAGAATCCGCCTACAGTGAGGGAGACCTGGGTTCAATCCCTGGGTTGAGAAGATCCCTGGAGGAGGGCATGGCAAACCACCCCAGTAATTTTGCCTGGAGAATACCATGGACAGAGGAGCCTGGCAGGTTACAGTCCATGGGTCGCAAACAGTTGGGCATGACTGAGTGAGTACGCACAGTGCATAGTGACATATGTCCATCATCGTGATATCAAATAGCATTTTCAGTGCCATAAAAAGCCTCTGTGGTCCATCTATTCATCTCTCCCCCTTACCTGGCCTTGTGCCTTACAATCACTAATATTTGTCTCTCTAGATTTATCTTTGCTGAGATGTCATATAGCTCAAGTCATACAGTATGTAGTCTTTTCCGATTGGCTTCTTCCACTTAGCAATATGCATTTAAGATACTTCCAAATTTGTTCAAGTCTTGACAGTTCACTCACTGCCTTTTACTGCTGAATACTATTCCATTGTGTGGTTTTTCTACAGTTCATTTATGTATTCACCTACTGAAGGACATCTTGTGTGTGTGTATCACTCGCTCAGTCTTGTACGACTCTTTGTGGACCCACGGGCTACACTTTAGTTGTGACGCATGAGTTTCTCATTGCAGTGGCTTCTCTTGTGGAGCACAGGCTCTAGAACACAGACTCAATAGCCTGTGGCCCACAGGATCAGGGTTTCCCAGGCGGCGCTAGTGGTAAGGAACTTGCCTACCAATGCAGGAGAGGTAAGAGACACAGATTCAATCCCTTGGTTGGAAAGATCCCATGGAGAAGGGCATGGCAACCCACTCCATATGCTTGCCTGGAGAATCCCATGGATAGAGGAGCCTAGCAGGCTACAGTCCATGAGGTTGCAAAGAGTTGGAAAGGACTGGAGCGACTTACACACACACACACACACACACACTCACACTCGGAAGGATGCCTTGTGTGTGTATGTTTCTCGCTCAGTCTTGTCCGACTCTGCGAACCCATAACTGTAATCCGCCAGGCTCCTCTGTCCATGGGTGTTCTCCAGGCAAGAATACTGGAGAGGGTAGCCATTACTTCTCCAGGGGATCTTCCTGACCCAAGGGCTGAACCCACGTTTCCTGCATTGCAGGCAGATTCTATACCATCTGAGACACCAGGGAAACACAAAGGACATCTTAGTTGTTTCCAAATTTTGACAATTCTGAATAAAACTGCTCTCAACATGTGTATGTAGGTTTTTCTGTCGATGTATGTCTTCAACTTCTTGGCATAAAAGAAAGAAGTAGGATTGCTGGATCATATAGTAAGAGTATGTTTTGTAAGAAATTGTCAACTGTTTCCCAAAGGAGTAGTACCATTTTACATTCCCATCAACACATACAGAAACTAAGAAAATAGTTTAAATTAAATATATTTATGCTATCTAATAAGCGTTTTTCCAGATTCAAATTTTCCCTCTCAATTACACTGACTTAAATAAATGAAAGATAATCAACTTTCTGTAATACTTACCTGAATCCTCTTCTATTTTTGAATGTTTATTGTTTTTTGCTTCCTTCATGCCAGATTTAGTATAAGTATCACTGAATATGATTTTTAGGATGTGCATACATAACATTATAGTGGTGCTACAGTTTGTTTCTTGATGAGAACTGATATTTGTATACAAGTTAAGTTTTCATTGCTGTTGTTGTCACTGAGTGGTGTCCGATTCTGCAAACACATGAACTGAAGCACACTAGTCTTCCCTGTCCTTCACTATCTCCTGTGCTTTGCTCAAACTCATGTCCATTGCATCAATGATTCCATCCAACCATCTCATCCTCTGTTGTGCCCTTCTCCTGCCCTCAATCATTCCCAGTATCAAGATCTTGTCCAATGAGTCAGCTCTTTGCGTCAAGTGGCCAAAGTATTGGAGTTTCAACATCAGTCATTCCAATGAATATTCAGGGTTGATTTCCTTTAGTACTGACTGGTTTGATCTCCTTGCTGCCCAAGAGACTCTCAAGAGTCTTGTCTAACACCATAGTTCAAAACCATCAATTCTTAGTTGTTCAGCCTTCTTTGTGCTCCAACTCTGTCATCCATACATGACTACTGGAAAAACCGTAGTTTGATTATCAAGATATTTGTTGGCAAAATAATGTCTCTGCTATTTAATATGCTGTCTAGGTTTGTTATAACTTTTCTTCCAAGGAGCAAGCCTCTTTTAGTTTCATGGCTGCAGTCACTGTCCACAGTGATTTTGGAGCCAACAGATAAAGTCTGCCATTGTTTCCATTGTTTCCCCATCTATTTGCCTTGAAATGATGGCACCAGGTGCCATGATCTTAGTTTTCTGAATGTTGAATTTTAAGCCAACTTTTTCACTGTCCTCTTTCAAAAGAGGCTCTTTATGTACTCTTCCTTTTCTGCCATTAGAGTGGTATTATCTGAATATCTGAGGTTACTGATATTTCTTCTGGCAATCTTGATCCCACTTGTGATTCATCCAGCCAGGCAATTCACATGATGTACTCTGCATATAAGTTAAATAAGTTAATAAATTTTCCTAATGCAATATTTATACAGAAGTATGTTAAATAATTTTGGCTTTGAATTTAAATTATACATAAAACCGGTAGACTGAGATCTATTCTGTTATATATACATGATATAAGGATGATTGTGGGTATGTATTGAATAATGATTGGAAGAGTCCCAGCTCAATCACTATTCAAAGCCAAAAATGACTAATCATCCATGACCCCTGTTTTTCCCATTTGATAAATGAAGAGCAAACTCTCTGCTTTAACTAGTGCAAGAGAAATTAATTATGTTCAAGTAGAAAAATATATTGTCTGATACTCATCTATACAATGTGCATTCTTAAACACTATATAGATGTAAGATTTATAATTTATTAACTTTCTAAAATTTTATGATCCTCTATAATATAGTTATTAAATTTTGCACTAGTGTTAAGCATATTTTAATATTTGCCTTACATATATTAAGAAAATAGTGGCTCTAAGAGCTAAAAATAATGGCAACTACCATTTATAAGTAACTATTTGCTAAGTACCAAAGTCTGTACTAAAAGTTTTATATATCAATGTCATTTAAATATCAAACAACCCTATGAACTAGACTTTTAATTTTGCAGAAGAATCTGAATTTCAAGAAGGTTAAAATGACAGGTACTCTATGTCAGAGATAGGATATAACCTCAGTTCTACTTGACACCTAAGTCTGCTTGGCACATCTTAGTTAAAAATCAGTGAAAGGCATTATAAAGCAGTTAACAGTTGAGTTTCTAGAGTGAGAGACAACTGGATTTGAGTCTTCCTCTACTACTAGGATGTGACTTTGGGCAAGTTCCTGTGTGTGTGTGTGTGTGTGTGTTTCTTCCGTGACAAAAGGAAGTAAAAGCTGAACTCACCTCCTGGAGTTGTTGTTAAGTTTGGATGAGATCATGTTTATTGTTGGAGCTTCCCAGATGGCTCAGATGATAAAGAATCTGCCTGCAATGTAGGAGACCTGAGTTTGATCCCTGGTTGGGGAAGAACCCCTTGAGGAGGTAAGGCAATCTACTCCAGTGTTCTTGCCTGGAGAATCCCCATAGACAGAGGAGCCTGGCAGACTACAGTCCATTGGGTCACAAAGAGTCAGACGTGACTGATTAACATGCAGCATGTTTATTGTGTCACACAACTAGTTTAATAGCTGTCACACAATACTTACATAGTGAATGCTTCTTAATATTTAGTCTTAAAATTCCTCATTTTTAAAGTATGGGTAAAACTAGAACTTAACCCAGAAGGATGTTGCAAGGATTAAATGAGATCAAACAAAAAGGTACTGGGTATATAAGTGCTCAATAAATGATAGCTATTATTATTATCATTCCAAAGATTGATTGATTAACAGATTTTATCAAATTTATTTATTTATTTAGCAAAACTGCTTGCTAAATTTTGTAGCTACATTTAAGCAAGAAGAAATCTTTACACTGGATTAGTTTCATTCTTGCTTTTCCTGTTGCCAGTGGAAAACAGAGAAGTCCATGCAAGTCTTTTGAAATATGATTTGTCCAGCCTAGTTCTGTTGCAAGTTTACTATCAAATGCAAAAATTATGTGCATATATATATATATATATATATATATAATATTTAATTCATATTGGTTGTAGATATTCATCACTTCTTAAATCACACCAAGAGAGGCCCTGTGACTAATGAATTTCCTAGCATTCTGCTGTTAGGGCTTATTTATACAGGTGGCACTACTGGTAAAGAATTTGCCTGCTAATGCAAGAGATGTAAAAGATGTAGCTTTGATCCCTGTGTCAGGAAGATCCCTTGGGGGAGATGGCAACCCACTCCATCATTCTTACCTGGAGAATCCCATGGACAGAAGAGCATGGATAGGGTTGCAACACAACTAAAGCAACTTAGCAAGCCTGTACATATCTTAACAGTATAAGGAGAGAATATTTTTTGTATTCTTTTCTCAAAGAGACCAACAACAAAAAAGTCAACATTTGAGAACAGAAACTTTGCACTAAATTTTTTTGCATGACATTCTAACTCTAAGCGAACATCCTTAAAATAGGCATTTATAACAATTCTTTAGTCAAATGCAATGAAAATAGATTTGGAATGGATGATGGTGTGATATCAAGAGACAAAGACCAAAATGTACAGATATATACAGGGAAATATGCAGTCCATTTTTGGAACTTTTGTTAAGACTAAAATTGATGTATTTTAATATAAAGCTGGAATTAAATTAGGAAAAGTCTGGAATTCTAAAGAGTGTAAGTTTTTCCATCAGCAAGTGAAGAAAATGAAGCATATTTTCTTTGTTCTTAGTTTGTAATGGTGTGATCATGAACTATGCAAAGATCAAGTTGGCAGGGATTAGAGAAGGGGGGCAAGCAAAATGTGAAAGTAAGTAATTATCAGGGAAATGCAAATTAAAGCCACAATAAACCATCATCTCTTCACTGTAGAATGGTGATTATCAAAAAGGACAAAAATTAGCATATGCTGGGTGATGTTAACGATGAAGAAAAGGAAACACTCATTGTACTATTAGTGGGAATGTAATTTGGTATAGTCACTATAGGAAAGACTGTGAACATTCCTTGGAAAATTAAAAATAGAACTAATATAGAATCTAGCAATTCTCCTTCTGGGTATTCATCTAAAGAAAATGAAAACACTAATTGAAAATATATCTGCACCCCAGTGATCACCACAACATTATTGACTATAGCCAAGGTTTGCAAGCAACCTACGTCCACTGAGGAATGGAGGAATGGATAAAGAAAATGACCAAACTAGACAGCATGTTAAAAAGTAGAGTGATTACTTTTCTGGCAAATATCCTTCTAATCAAAGATATGGGTTTTCCAGTAGTCATATATGGTTGTGAGAGTTGGACTAGAAAGAAAGCCGAAGAATTGATGCTATTGAATTATATGTTGGAGAAGACTCTTGAGAGTCCCTTGGACTGCAAGGAGATCCAACCAGTCCATCCTAAAGGAAATCAGTCCTGAATATTCATTGGAAGGACTGATGCTGAAGCTGAAACTCCAAAACTTTGGCCACCTGATGGGAAAAGCTGACTCATTGGAAAAGACCCTGTTCCTGGGAAAGATTGAAGGCAGGAGGAGAAGGGGATGACAGAAGATGAGATGGTTGGATGGCAGCACTGACGCGATGGACATGAGTTTGAGCAAGCTCTGGGAGATGGTGATGGGCAGGGAAGCCTGGTGTGCTACAGCCCATGGGGTCACAAAGAGTCGGACACAACTGAGTGATTGAACTGAACTGATATATAAATGCATACATATACAACGGAATACTCATCAGCCATAAAAGAGAAGGTGGTCTTGCCATTTGCAACCTGGATAGACCTTGAGGGTATTATGCTATGTGAAATAAACAGATACCACACAATCTTATTTACCTGTGAAGTCTTAAAAAGAAAAAAAAAAAAGAAGAAGAAATCAGAAATAGACTTATAGATACACAGAACGAACTGGTGTTTGCCAGAAGGAAGGGGAGATTGGGAGATTATGCAAAATGAATGAAGTATTAAGAGATTAAGAGATACCACTTCCAGTTATAAAATAATTAAGTGATAGGAAATACAGTCAATAATATTGTAATTACTCTGTATGACAACAGATGGTACTAGATATTATGAAATCATTTCAAAATGTATATAAATATGGCATCACTATGATGTACACCTGAAACTAATATGACATTGTATATCAATTTTATTTTAATTAAAAATAAATGCAATTGTACTCCCACATGAAAGTACTCATTAAAATTTAACAGGCATTCCAAAGACAGTTTAATTACATTGTCTTAAGTAATATGAAGAAAAAGTTTACATTTTTCTTTATTCTCAAAACTGTCAACCAACTTTACTTCTGCTAAATGAGAAAAAAAAAAAAAGTGCAACCTAAAAGTTGATAACTGTGTTTGATTTGGTGGACAAACTAAGGCTTAAACCTAGGATGCATCCTCTCAGACAGCTCTGGAGGGACTGCTTCCATGAGGTAAAGAAGAAGAAATCTTTTGCAACAAATACCAGGTATTTTGAAATTCGAAAGATTACTATTAAAGAAAATCAGACATCTAAGGTTAATGAATGTAGTGTTTTTCTTCCTATGGGAAGATGCAAGAGTCTGGGCTCATTGAAATCATTCCTTCGATATGCATCTAGCTGTCTACGGCTAGTAACATGTTCTTTCCTATCCTGAGTCCCCTAAATGTGCCTCAATGGAGATGACTGGCATGGCGTGATACTTGCAACACCCTTTGCTTACTGATATGGCAAGCAACATTTTTCTTTCACACTTTTCACCTGAAAAATGCAAAACCACCATAACTTCCCCTTGGTTAGGGGTGTGTGTGTGTGTGTGTGTGTGTGAGACATGTGCACATATACACACAAGTGCTTCTCTAATGTTTGCCATGGTTCTACCCTCAATGAATTAATTTATTCAACAATGCATTTTGTTTCTGTTTTTGTTTTTTCCACTGAGTTCTTGCATATCCAGGCATTGTTCTAGGCATTTGGCAAACATTAGTAAATAAAACAGAAAAGAGATACCTTCCAGTACTCTACCAGGGGAAGGCAAAAATAACTGATATGAGGGGATGATGGGATGAATTGGGACATTGGGATTGACAAATATACATTATTGATACTATGTGTAAAACAGATAACTAATAAGAACCTACTGTAGAGCTCAGGGAACTCTGCTCAGGGCTCTGTAGTGACATAAATGGGAAGGAAATCCAAAAGCAGGAGCGGATGTAAGTATACATACAGCTGATTCACTTTGCTGTACAGTAGGAACTGACACAACTTTGTAAAGTAACTATAATATAAGTCAATTAAAAAAATTAAAAAATAAAAACATGGAATCATTATAGCCAAACGCTCCAGGAAGCAAACTCACTCAGCACAGCATGGATAGTGGAGTGCAGTTTATTACACTGGTGGGTCCGAGGCAGAGCTTCCTCTTTAGCCAGGGATTCTAACCAACTTTTGTGAAAACCTTAACTGTACATGCTCAAGCCTCCATCCCCAAATACTTTAAACCTAGCCTGGAAAATGTTAAAGGGAGATCCAATCAGGTTACAGCCATGATTCATAATCAGAAGGTCAGCTGGTTATGCATTGTAGCCTACACCAATGGGCGCCATCAAGATTACAAAGGTGATTGACTACACAGGGATTATTCCATTCTTTCTGACGATGGGAAATCTTGGTATGGAATCTGGTTTTTATCAGTTCAAGAGGCCTTTTTGGACATAGGTATGTTATTTCCATGGCTACTAGGCACATAGTCCAAAGTTCACTGGGAATGTAAGATGGCGTTTCCTTCTTTTTCAAAATGGAGTCAGCTTGGCCTGTTCATTTCCTCCTTCATTCCCCCCTCTTGATTCTCTCAACTTCCAGTCTGAACATCATTCATTGGGATATACTGCATTTTAGGTTTCCTGGTATATATTTGGGTAAACGAAGTCAGCCTCTGTGATACAAAATTGACAACACATTGGAGAATATAAGGTCCACATAACAGAAACAACAGAACAACTGTAACAATGTTTAATATAGTTTTCCACCAATCACACTTTACCCATGATAGGACAGAAGTCCAAAAAGGAAGATTGTCATCATACATAGATTTTACTTGATCTTTCATGCCATCTAGAGTGGCTGATATAGTGCCAGAATAATCAGAAATATATACACAACATTCAGCTTTGATTACAGCACAGGTCACTCCTTGAGCGGCTGTAAGTATGTCTAAAGCCATTCTATTTTGAATTACCGCTTTTCTTATTTGTATTTGTTCAGTATTTAGTGCTTAAATAGCTCTTAGGCTGTCATTTAGGTTCTTTGGGTGAAATTAGTTAGAGTTTCAACTCTAATCATTATGTCCATAGTGCCCAATGAGGGAACAAATATAGCAGCCAAATAATCATACCAGTGGAAAACTGATTGTGACCATCTGTCTCATAGGGAGGGTAAGTTTAAAGGCTCTTGTATTGTTGACCTGATGTTTCCATAGGCAAAGGCCAGACCTGAAGTACACCTCCCTATCCAAAGTTAGTCCCACGTAACCAATGGGTGCCATTAGGAGCAATCCACCTGATTCTGGGATTGAATTCCCCATCTGTCCCAGGCCACTGGAGGATTGACTGGGATCTTAAGTAACTTTATAGGTCTTATAGTGCTGTTCTGTCAGAAGAAAGCCCATTGGGTTTAAATTCTTTTTATCTATCATTCGGTTATTATATCCAAAACTGTTTACATTTTGTTCCCAGCAAATTACAACTATCCTAACAACTTGTCCCTTTTCTGGAGTAATCCACATGTATTCATCCCATATCTGGTAAAATTGGTCAAAATATCAGTTAATTTCTGATTGTTTGGACTTATTGGCTGTCACATAATATTGATAAGCATTTTCTGAGCTAAGAGTATAATTAAAATGTATCATGGCCATTTGTCAGATCGTCAGCCTTTTTATCACACCGATGGGTAGTGGCTGCTGTGATTACAGTTTCTATACTCGATTTTTGTTGTTTTGCCTGATGCAAAAAATCACATAAACTAGGCATATCACCACTCCTTAGAGGTGATACCCAGCACGGGAATCCACCCATGACAGACGTGGGCATGGCTCCACACACCCAGCAGTTAGTTTTTTCATGGAAGTCAGCATAAGAATGTACCCATGAAATGAAAACGTTGTCTTGTGCTGAAACTATAGCTAGTCTCAAGAGAATACCGGCAAGTCCTTGAAGCAGCCATTGATTGTAGAGCTTTATCTCTTCTCTTTCTTTACGATGATCTTGGTTTCACAGGGATCAGTGGGGTCCTTCCGTGTAGCCCATTCGGCGTCCTCTGGGTCTGCATGTTATGTTCTTTTCACGCTCGTGTGGTGGATCCGGGGAGTGACACCTCCAACTTTAACTGCTGTAGGTGTGGTTAGAACAACAGCATATGGACCTTTCCAATGTGGGGCCAAGGAGTCGTGTTTCGCCTCTGACCCACACCTGATCACTGGGGACAGACTTGTGAGTCTGTTCCCCGAGGGGGAAAGGCACCCTTTCTTGTACGAACTTAGTTACTTGATTTATCTTACCCAGTTGTTCCATCTGTGGTGAAATCCCATCCCCCCTTACCTTTGGCATATTTGCTGACACCTATCTTGCTATGGGAGGGGGTCGCCCATGGACCATTTCATAAGGAGAATAACCATGGGAATGCATGGCTACCCTTAATCTGAGTAAGGCTGCCGGAAGCAAGTCTATCCATGAACAGTCAGTCTCTATGATCCATTTTGAAAGTGTCTCTTTAAAAGTTTGGTTGGTTCTTTCCACCATTCCGGAACTCTAGGGCCTATACACCTTATGTAATTTCCACTGCATTTTAGAGCTTTACATACCTGTTGAATTAAGTCAGCTACAAATTCACGGCTGTTGTCTGATCCTATACTGGTTGGGAACACGAATCTGGGGACTAATTCTCAAAGCAGACTCTGAGCCACTTCTTTTGCTTTTTCCGTTCAGGTGGGGAAGGCCTCCAACCATCCTGAGAAGGTACATACCAAGTAAATAATGATAGTGTCGGCAGGGTTTCATCTCAGTAAAGTCCACTTCTAAATGTTCAAAGGGTAGAGTGCCTTTTAACTGGATTCCTGGAGGTTTTTCTTTATGTCCAGGGGCAACATTGACTTGTGAGCAAGCAGAACAGTTCCAGGATTCCATTCTACATAAAAAGGAAAGTCATGGAATTAAGAAATATTTTTTAATTAATTTTTCCATTTTGTCAGGTCCCAAGAGAGTTGCCTGATGAACCTGAGACACCAGTGGGGGCTAATGCCTTGGGTACCAGTAACTTGCCATCTAGCAGTTCCCACCAAACTTTTTCATTTTTGGTGGCCCTTTCTGCTTCAGACAGCTAGTCTTGGGCTGGGGTATACTGTGGGAGAGTCACAGTTAACTCAGGCATTTTTGAGAGTACAAAGGTTGTGCTAGATCCCCCATCACCAGCCCCAAATTTCTCAGTTGCATGCTTTGTGGCTTTATCTGCTAGTCGGTTTCCCAACACTTGTGGGGTGTCTTCCTTTTGGTGACCCTGACAATGCATTATTGCACCTTTTCAGGTTCCCATATAGCATCTAATAAAGTCAAGATTTCTTCCTTGTTTTTACCGTCCTTTCTGTTGGCTGTCAGAAGACCTCTCTCTTTATATACAGCCCTATGTACATGAAAGTATCAAAAGCATGCCTGGAGTCTGTGTAAATGTTTGTCTTCTTACTTTTTAACAGCTGGAGGGCCCGGATTAGAGCATATGGTTCTGCCCATTGAGTAGACCAGCGTGATGGCAGAGAGCTAGCCCTAACAATGGTTGCTTCCATGACTACTGCACATCCTGACAGTTCCAGTCTGGGTCTGGGATTGACTGGCCTGTCAAGTCAGGTTCGCTGGCAAAAACTTCTAGGATGTCCTTGCAATCATGTGAGGGACCACCTTCTCCCACAGGAAGGAGAGTGACCGGATTCAGGGCCTGACAAGGTTTGATAGTAACACAGGGGTTCTTACATTACAGTCCCTGGTATTGAGTAATCCAGGATGTTGACAGCCATTTATGAGGTTCCCTTCGTGGGAGAGTGTTGACCTCATGAGGGACTTTTATGATCAAGTCTTGGCCCATTCAGCTTGGTTGCCTCCTGGACCAGTAAGGGAACAGCAGAAACTGCACATAAGAATCCTGGCCACCCAGTGGCAACATTGTTCAGCCATTTCAAGAAATAAACCACGGGTCTGTCTCATGTCCCCACAGTCTGGGTCAACGCTCCCATAGTCACCGTGTCCTTTTCAGTTACATAAAGAATAAATGGCTTAGCAAGGTCTGGCAGACCCAAGGCAAGTGCTGACACAATTGCCAGGTCTAGTTCCTCAAAGGCCTGTTTCCGTCTCTCAGTCCAATTTAGTGAATCTCCTTCTGATCCAGTTAGGAGTTCATATAGTGGCTGGGCCATCTAGGAATAGACCAGAATCCAAATCCTACAAAACCCAGTGGCATCCAAGAACTCTTGGACCTGTCGTCTGGTTCTTGATTGTGGGATTCTCAAAATAACCTCTTTTCTGGACTGGTCTATTAGCGTCGTGCCTCTCTCAGAACAAACCCCAAATGTCTTACCTCCTCTTTGCAGATCTGTGCCTTCTTTTTCAAGACTCAGTAGCCAGACATCATCACCAGCTCTAGTAAAGCCTCAGTCCCTTCCCAGCGGTCTTCTCCATTCTCGGCAGCCGAAAGCAAGTCATCCACGTATTGCAGCAACCAGCAGCTGAACTTCTCTGGCTGCAATGAGTCCAGATCAGAAGTCAAGGCTTCCCCAAAGATGGTTGTAGAATTCTTAAATTCTTATGGAAGGCGAGTCAGGTGAGCTGTTGTTTGGTGCCCTCTGCTGGGTCTTCCCATTCAAAAGCAAAAATGGGTTGAGACACGGGGGACAGGCATATACAAAAGGCATAAGACCAGAAACTGTAAAACTCCTAGAGGAGAACATAGGCAAAACACCCTTCGACATAAATCACAGCAAGATCCTCTATGACCCACCTCCCAGAATATTGGAAATAAAAGCAAAAATAAACAAATGGGACCTAATGAAGCTTAAAAGCTTTTGCACAACAAAGGAAACTATAAGCAAGGTGAAAAGACAGCCTTCAGAATGGGAGAAAATAATGGCAAATGAAGAAACAAAGGATTAATCTCAAAAATATACAAACAACTCGTGCAGCTCAATTCCAGAAAAATAAATGACCGAATCAAAAAGTGGGTCAAAAACTAAACAGACATTTCTCCAAAGAAGACATACAGATGGCTAACAAACACATGAAAAGATGCTCAACATCACTTATTATCAGAGAAATGCAAATCAAAACCTCAATGAGGTACCATTACATGTCAGTCAGAATGGCTGCTATCCAAAATTCTACAAGCAATAAATGGTGGAGAGGGTGTGGAGAAAAGGGAACCCTCTTACACTTTTGGTGGGAATGCAAACTAGTACAGCCACTATGGAGAACAGTGTGCAGATTCCTTGAAAACTGGAAATAGAACTGCCATATGACCCAGCAATCCCACTCCTGGGCATATACACCAAGGAAACCAGAAGTGAAAGAGACACATGTACCCCAATGTTCATCGCAGCACTGTTTATAATAGCCAGGACATGGAAGCAACCTAGATGCCCATCAGCAAACGAATGGATAAGGAAGCTGTGGTACATATACACCATGGAATATTACTCAGTCATTAAAAAGAATTCATTTGAGTCAGTGTTAATGAGACGGATGAAACTGGAGTCCATTATACAGAGTGAACTAAGCCAGAAAGATAAAGAACTTTACAGCATACTAACACACATATATGGAATTTAGAAAGATGGTAATGATAACCCTATATGCAAAACAGAAAAAGAGACACAGATGTACAGAACAGACTTTTAGACTCTGTGGGAGAAGGTGAGGGTGGGATGTTCTGAGAGAACAGCATTGAAACAAGTAAACTATCAAGGGTGAAACAGATCACCAACCCAGGTTGGATGCATGAGACAAGTGCTCGGGGCTGGTGCACTGGGAAGACCCAGAGGGATGGGATGGGGATGGAGGCGGGAGGGGCGATTGGGAGGGGGAACCCATGCAAATCCATGGCTGATTCATGTCAATGTATGGCAAAAACCACTACAGTATTGTAAAGTAATTAGCCTCCAACTAATAAAAGTAAATGGGGGAAAAAAATGAGACAACAATGAAAACAATAAATAAAAAATAAAACAATTTAAAAAAAAAACCTATAAAATTGTAAAAAAAAAAAAAAAAAAAAAAGGCATCCTTGAGATCTAAACAAGTATAGATCTTAGCACTCGGTGGGAAGAGACCAAGTTAAGTATAGGGGTTAGGAATGTGGGATGTAGAGTCATGGTCGCCTGGTTGACCAGTCTGGGGTCCTGCACAGGTCCGTAGTCCTGTCCCCCTTCTTTCTTGACTGGTAAGATTGGTGTGTTCTAAGCCGACTGGCCGTCAATCACGATGCCCTCCTGTTTCAGTCTGTTTATGGGTGGCAACATGCCAACTCAAGCCTCTAGTGGCAGTGGGTACTGACGCTTTCTGGCTGGGGTGGCACCGGGTTTAAGTTCTATTACCACTGGCCTTGATGTTTTGCAAGTCGGGGTTGGGGGGAGGGGTGGGGGAGCTGGGCAGTTTTCTTCCACTAAACCTCAGGGAATCTTCCGGCTTCCCTTCTGGGAGATTGTGCAACCTCCACTCATCTTGAGGAGTTACTGAAAGGGAGTATAAATAGGTGGTTGAGCCCACTTGAAGAGTGGGTCTTTCGTGGGGGGAAAAGGTCACTTGTGCCCCCAGTTTAGCAAGTCTCTTCCCAACAAAGGTATTGGGCATTCAGGGATGTATAGAAACTCATGAGTCACTCGGTGTCCCCCCATCTGACGTTTCTGGTGTAGGCAGAGTGGCCTAATCAGCTCTTCCACAGTTTCTCCTGCTATAGCAGTGGCCTTTCTTGAGATGGGTGCCACCGGTTCAGTCACCACCGACATTTCCGCTCCAGCGTCCACCATAAAGCCAATAATCTCGTCCCTCACTTTTACTTTTACAATGGGCTCTTGGGGACCTTGTGTCTTTGAGTCCCGTCACCCCATTCAGTCTCTAGTTGGGCCAACCCTCTAACAACCGATGTTAAATCCTTTCCCCTGCTATTTTGGGAGCATTAATTTTTCCAGTGGTGGACGCCCTGGCATTGGGCACATTGAATGGTTGTAGGGCAGCCCTGGCCCTTCTTGGAAAAGGCCTGCCGTGAGGCTGGCTCTGGTTCAGAGGGGCTGCGGAGGTCTAGAGGGGAACCTTCCAAGGCTGTGGCCAGTACTGTGACCCTCTGGTCTGCCCTCTTATTATCTTCTCTCTGCCTTTTCTAGACTTCCCTTTTTGTCTCCATGTTGCTATTCCTGAATACCTTACCAGCGATCTCAATTATCTGTGAGCTGGTCATGGACATTACCCCGTCCACCTTTTGAAGCTTGCGTCTGATATCGGGGCAGGCTTGAGACACAGAATCTGCATTTATCAGCATCTGGGCTCCAGCAGTCTCTGAATCTACCGATGTATAAAGTCTGTAGGCTTCACACAGTCTTTCGTAGAACTCAGAGGGTGATTCGGTCTCCCTCTGAATCACTTCAGAGGGTTTCGTCATATTCAGAGGTTTTCAGGCCCCCTGTTGAGGCCTTGTAAAATAGCTGCCTGATATCTCTCCAGGTGGTTCCTCCCTTCCTCTGTGAAACAGTCCCAATTGGGGCTCTCATTGGGGGTAGCTAGTTCTGCCCACCGCTGCGGGTTTGCGGTGCCCTCGGATTCCATTTCTCTGAACCATTTTTCTGGCCTCAGTTAGGATCCTGAATCTTTCCTTAGTGCTAGAAAGACTAGCAGTTGGAGTATGTCATCCCATGTAGGGCAGTGGGTTCAAAAAATAGTCTCCATTAGCCTAATCATGGCTTGTTGCTCCCTAAGTACGGTGGAGAGTGTCTCTGCCAGTTTAATATATCTATAGAGGAAAATGACTGGTAATAATAAGCTACAGGAGGCTGGTAGTAGTGTCCATCTGCATCCTGAACCGGGGGCTATTGTGCCTCTCCGAAGGGCCTCTTTAGTGGGGTTTTATCCTCCTGTTCCTTAGTAGGATGCAGCCTCTGTCTAATTCCTCTGTTTCCTTCCCCCTTTTCATCTGTACTCAACAGGAGGGGTGGGTACAGCTGTGGCTGAATCCTGGGAGCGTTGACCAGAGGTCTCCATCTCCAGGATCAGAGCCTGCTGAAACAGCGGTTCTAGGATCTTCGGGAGAGTCAGTGGAGGAGCAGTGGCTGCTGCAGGAACTTCACCTGGCCCTGGATCCAGCATTAAGACGGCCTCTGGTCCTGGTGGGGCACAGCGGCATCATCATCCAGTATGGGGGAGGGAGCAGGTCATCCCCATCCAAATCCTGCAGAATTTCTTTTTTATCATTAGTCAATGTTTGTGCCCTCAATATTGTTCCTTTCCCTTTCTGGATATAGAATCTCACCCAAGAAAGGGGGTCTTAAGCCAACCCTAGCGATGAGTCAATATACAGAAATTGATCTGGATGTCCCAGCTCTCCTATGACTACTGTATAGATTTCTCCCATTATTTTTAAGTTCATGGTGCTTTTTGGTGCCCAGCCTACTCCCACAGAGGGCCATTCGACCTCACAGAGTATGGGGGTGGTTAGGCATCATCTTCACTCCATAGTCTCCTCCAAACCCCTTCTTAAAAATTTTAATCATGCACTCCAGTACAGTTGCCTTAGATTCACTTCCCCCCATTTTGTTTACCTTCTTGGACCTTCTTCATTCTTTCCTTTTCATTCTGTCTGCGAAGTTCTCAGAATCCTATATACTTCTAATATTTCCACTCAATGAAACACTTAAATTGACATTCTACCTCTTTCCCAGTTGGAGCGAGAAGAGCCTTACCTGCCAGATCCCAGAGGGAGAAGGGTGATCACTGTGTCTTCATCTGCTGGTCAGTATGACTGAACCAGAAAACCACATGGTCCAAAACTGCTTCTCCCTTGACTTTTAAGGTCTGTTCTGCCTTGGTGGGCTCGATCAGGTGTGGATGAAAAGACAGATGGGTTAAATATCCCATGTCGTAGGCTGTCTCTGGAAAAGCCAATTCATACTAATTTATGTGTTGCCCTCCTTCTAGCCTGGCAGTTTTGAGGGGATCAAGAATTTCACAGCAGATAGGACACCTTCTTGGGGAGGGCAAACTACAGGCACACAGAGAGCAAGTTTCTTCCCCTAGAATCCCCTTTGCAATTGCCAGGTAATAGTTTACCCCCAGGCAATGTAGACACCACCTCCTCTGTGACATTCATAGCCCTGCTGTCCCCAAAACCTTCTCACGTTTTTCCAGTAGCAATCTATCCAAGAACTATGTGGATACCACCTCTTTGTGACAGCCCAGTCTGAGTGCTCCCTATTCCCTTCCAGGGGGTTGATCAGGCCTTCTTCTCCACCCTGCTGGTAGAAACCTCCTACCTGCTGCCATCCAATATCCACCAACATGAAAGTTCTGGGCACTGAGGAGTGGAACCTTTCCAGAAGGGTGAGGTGCTTTCCCGGCTCTAGAAGATCTGAGCTGCAAGGCCTCAGAGTAGTCCCAAGCAGGACTTGTCTCCTCAAAGTGAAGAGTTTTCCTGTCAATGCACCAAATGTTATAGCCAAACGCTCCGGGAAGCAAACTCACTCAGAAGGACAGTGTGGATAGTGGAGTGCAGTTTATTACGCTGGCGGGTCTGAGGCAGAGCTTCCTCTTTAGCCAGGAACCCTGACCAACTTTTGTGAAAACCTTACGTAACTTAAGTGTACGTGCTCAAGCCCCCATTCCCAAAATCCTTAAACCTAGCCTGGAAAATGTTAAAGGGAGATACAATCAGGTTACAGTCATGATTCAATATCAGAAGTGTCAGCTGGTTATACATTGTAGCGTACACAAATGGACACCATAAAGATTACAACGGTGATTGGCTACACAGGGATTATTCCAATCTTTCTGGTGATGGTAAATCTTGGTATGGAATCTGGTGTTTATCAGTCCAGGAGGCCTGTTCGGCCATCGGTATGTTATTTTCATGGCTACCAGGCACATGGCCAAAGTTCACTGGGAATGTAAGATGGAGTTTCCTTCTTTTTGAAGATGGAGTCAGCTCAGCCTGTTTAGGCTGAGAAGAAAAAACTGATATCATAAAACTAATAACCATAATTATATTGTCAAGTGATTAATAATCAGCCATTTTCTAGAATTACACATGGTCTCAATTACCATAGGGTTGCTCCCCTTCTGTTTGATTTCCTATCTCTGAAAAAGGTATATACATGAATTTGAATGATCAGCATCTTGGAAAGGGCAGTATCCCATTCTCCTAAATAGGTGCAAGATGGAGAGCTTTGGTATTTCAAGCCTCCTTTAAATTTCCAATTTAATATGAATTAAAATAAGTAAAACTCTGGTCATAAATGTGTATTCAGCAATCATGCGGGGGCATATTTCTGGATGTGAAAATTTTTAAAGACATAAGAAAACACTCATTCAGGCTATGTGAAGGCCTGCAGCCCTGAAGACTTATGTCCATATAGATACTCAAGTACCCCTGTGAACACTACACACTTCTATTTTAGTAGAGTTTGTTTATATATCTTATTTCTACTTAAGCCTGTGAATGCCTCATGAATAGAAACCTTGTGATTCATCATCAAACAGGATAACAGCCACGACCACACAAGAGTGTCTCTGAGATGTAAGAGATTAACTCTATGAGAACAAACTCGTAACTTTTAATGCAGTTGAGTATTTTCTCTACCGTTCCTTTATTAATGTCTTTAACCAGTGTTAAATCAATGTTTTATTTTACGTGTTCTTGTTATGGCTTTTTTCCCCCTCCTGTTTGTTGGGATATTCCTTCCATTCCTCACAAGTTTTTGTCTTCCCTAGAGAATTGACTCATAGAGAACTCGTCAGTCTCTCTCACTGGATTCTCTAATATCATACCTGCCTTTGCATTATTATCATTGAAGTTTGTCTCAGGCGGCAAGTTTGCTCCAGAAAAAGAGATGACCAAATCATGTGTGCACAGTCAGTAAGTCGTGTCCAACTCTTTGCTACGCTATGAAATGTAGCCCGCCAGGCTCCTCTGCCTAGGATTTCCCAGGCAAGAATGCTGGAGATGGTTGACATTTCCATCTCCAGGGGATCATCCCAACCTGCACCTCCTACATCTCCTGCATTGGCAGGCAGATTCTTTACCACTGCACCACCTGGGAAGCCTATGAGCTAAAGCCTATTGTAGCAGAGAAAACTTTGGCATACTTCCTCTTGGTGGTTCTCCTAGGAATGCTTTTCTATAGTGCTTCACTATTTTATAAAAAATAAATGTACAAATATTTTCTCAAATACTTAGGCAATACATAGGATTCAATTTATCATTTTAAAGTTGAGGATTTTTGAAATCTGAATTTAAATAATCTATTATAGATCTTTAATTTGAAGAGAAGTAAAGTAAACCCTAAAATAACTCGAGTTAAAAAATATTTTATTGGCACTTGTAGTAACAGTCTGAGATTAGGGAGGCTTTCAGTAATGATTGGATTTAAGGTTAAGGATAAAATTGTTTTACATCATTTCTCAGAAATATCAACATTTATTATACTTTATTTCATTCTAGACATGGAGTTGTATCCTCAACTGGCTTTAAACATACATCCTGTGATAGGAGGGGGTTGGCTGTTGCCTCTCCAAACAGAAAGTTATCATGAAGGTTAATGCAATTTTTTGATACTGTCTATAAAATTCCTGAGATTAATTCTGATTTGAAAGATTTGTATAGCATGCCCAGTCCTGAACCAGCAATTGGGTATAGAGGTTTACTCTGAGTCAGGGGCTCAAGCATGAAAAATATTCTAGGGATGAAGACTCTCTCAATTTGACCACATGAACTAAGTATCCTCACTTCATAGATAAGTGGATAACCAAATAGAAGTTGGGAACTGATGCTCAAGGAGGAAATGATGCTGGATGTCAACTGAAACATCTGCCTCTGAAGATGAACAGTTAAAGGTGTAGGACGTGGGCAGCAACAGAATGCAGACACTCTGCATACATAGAGAAGAATTATTTTTCAAATTAGAGATTGGGACAAATAGACATGTGCAAGTATGAAGTGACTAGAAAATTGAAAGAGAAAAATAGTTGCAAAGACTTGAGTAACGAAAGTTGCTTGAGTCATAGTAAATGAGCCCTGGAAAACTCCATGAGAGGCATAACTTAAAGAATTACCCAGGCCTCCTTTGGATTTTCTATTTGATATGTAAAATTCTAACTGAAGGTATGACCAAATGAATTCCATAGATCATATTTCAGGAACAGACATATCCAGAGAAACTATTTTTCTATTCAATGCATTTTTGGCTGCCTCATTTCACCAGACTACATGTATTAACAGATTTAAACACTATTAAATAGTGATAGAGATATGAACTCATCTTTGAAACACAAGCATAGCTAGTGATATTTCTTACTGATGGCTATCAGTTCTATAACCCTGTTACATCTCATAAGTGTAAGACTGGCTTCTCAGCAATTACACGTTCCTTTCAGGTCAGAAGGAAAACAATTTTATATATTTATAGCCAATTCTATTAGGTATTCAATGATTATTTGTTGATTCATGCATGGATTTTTTTTTTTTTTTTTAATGCAGGATGTTGTTATTTGAAGGCATTTACTCATGGGAAAAGATCTAATTGGACTGATTATATAAGCAGCATGGCCTTCATAAATAACCGATGTGTGCTACCTGTTGGCATTTGCAAATGTAGATTAGAGTGAAAGGAAGGAGTGAGGAGAGAGAAGAGGACTAACAATACAGTTTGTTAGCTTAGTTTATTGAAAACTTGTAGCTTCAATTAAAGTTCATTTAAAGATATGTTTATTTACTTCTTTTAAACAATATGCTGATATGAAGAATAAAAAAAGCTGAAGTTAATATGGTTACTTAAAGAAATGAATCATACCGATAGCAGCCAATCCAAACTATTGCATATAGAAGTTGGTTATGCATAGAGATTAAAATACTAAGGATTTTTTTGTTGAAGTCAACTTGGTGGCCATGTACCTTTGTAGTTATATTGGAAGTATATAGTAAAGATAAGTTACAGTATGGTTCTGACAATTTAATAATATAATAGGATTATTTGTTAAATATTGGCCTGAAGAATTTTACAGGGTTATTTTGCAAAGACGACCACAAATCCTAGTGGTCCTATTAACCTCATTTGGGTTCATCTGTTTCTTAAGATGTAGAAACACGAAAGCATTTTAAAATATAGGTCAAATCTTTTGAATGCATATTCTGTCATTACTGCTTTTGGCCCTAGGATGAGTGAGAATCTTTTTCATGCTTCCACACAGTCATCTACATATAAAGAGATTATTTTAATTTGATAGGATAAAATGCCTAAATGTTTTAATCAATAAAGACTACTAGCAATGTGACTATCCAGGACACAAGCTCTAGGTAAAAGAAGGTTAGGAATGCAGAACTGCAGAATGGGTTAAGAGGACAAATTCTACAGTATTTTTTTCCCTACTTTATTCTAGGATGAGTTCTTGTTGCTATGAATGAGATTAAAAAAAAAAAAAAAAGAACACAAGAAAAACACTTAGTATTGGGAAAACTGAACAGCCTTATGTGGATCAATGAAGATAGAAGACATCTTCACCAAAATAAACTCAAAGTGGCTTAAAGACTTACATTTAATAAAAGACACAACACCATAAAAATGTTACAAGTCCTCAACACAAGAAAAAAAAATTGTAACTTTGTATGGTGATGGATCTAACTAGACTTATCGTGGTAATTATTTCACAGTATATACATATGTGAAATCATTGTGCTATACACCTACAGCTGTTATATGCTAATTTATACCATTTTGTCTCTTTGCTTAGCATATCAGTTACACTTACTTTAAAAAAGATGTTTACCTATTGTCCTAGATTTGGCATTGTAGGTTTTTAACTTATCTAATTTCAAATAAGTAGACCATATCATTTTGTATATAATGTAGGTATCTCTTAATAATTTTCACAATTTTCTCCTGTCCCTTCTGAGGTTGCTATCATTCATTTAATTTATCTGTATGCTTCAATCATCAGTACATTGTTATATTTGTGATCAATTCTCAGATTGACAATGAGAGTATTTGAAATTATATTTACTTCACATATTCTTTTTTTGATGATCTTCCTTTCATTAACCTTGGTTGGTGGCTCAGAAGGTAAAGAGTCTGCTGTAATGGAGGAGATCTGGGTTCAATCCCTGACTTGGGAAGATCACTTGGAGAAGGAAATGGCAAGCCACTCCAGTATTATTGCCTGGGAAATCTCATGGACAGAGGAACCTGGTGGGAGGACCCCGGTGAGCTACAGTCTACGGGGTAGAGTCGGACCAGACTGAATAACACTTTCCTCGTGTAGATACGAGTTATTGACCCAGATCATTTTCCACTAGCTGTCTTAACATATTAATATTAACTGCTTACAATTCCCTGTTGGAATTCCAACATCTATATCATATTTGGATCTTGTTGTGATGAATACTTTGTCTCTTAAAAATGTGTTTTCCTTGTCTTTCGGCATGCCTGATAACTTTTTGTTGATACCAAACATGATGTATCAGGTAACAGAAACTGCATTATACATGCCTTTGGTATGAAGATTTTTGTTACTTTTCCTTGAAGTAGCACTGTGTTTAATATTTGTTATAGTTGCATATTGGAGAAGGAAATGGCAACCCACTCCAGTAAGTGTTCTTGCCTGGGAAATCCCATGGATGGAGGAGGAGCCTGGCAGGCTACAGTCCATGGGGTTGCAAAAAGTCAGGCATGACTAGGTGAGAGAATTTTTTTTTTTTTTAATAGTGGTATATATGTCAATGAATAAAAATTCCTCCCCTGTTCTTGTTTTATCTCCAACATTGTCTTGGGCTTCTCTAGTAATTCCTTCTCAGTGTGAGTCTGTATCTAGCAGCTTTTTTCCTTAAAATTCACTGCTAGTACACTGGAATCCTATTGATGTGGTGATTAAACAAAGAGGGAATAAATTGTTGCATAATGTTACAATTAAATCTGAGCATTTTAGTGGGCTAATGTCCTTGGGCATGACGTTCACATTTATATTAACTTTTTATTCCCAGTTATCTGAGACAGGAAGGCTAAGGGGATGGAGTTGAGAAATGATTTCTCCCAAAGGGGCTAGCACTATTATGTCTCTGCTTCCTACAGACTAGACCTTTGTTTTGAACAAAACTTAAATATATTTTATCAAGGTTACTTTTCCCTTCCTACTACTAGAGCCATTAGAATATCTTTCCTGGTTCCTCACAGTGAGAAACTAGTAGGATTTCTGCAGATAAAGCCCAGAGAAATGAGGGAGGGGTGGTCCTGTCAGTCAACCCCAAAGAAATGGTAGGCCCCACTTACACTACACTTTACAGGAGTTTATCACTTTCTGACTGGGTCTAATTTACGCTAAGTCTTTGGCACTCAAAGTTACCTACTCCTATCTGTTTATGTCCCCAGTCACTTCTGCTCCGGATAAATAGATCTTGTCAGTGAATTTTAGAGTCAATTGTCTTTCCATATTCCAGGCTCTCAAACTGCTATGACCTTAGTTTCTTGATGAGTCTAAGAAAGGTTATCAATTTTTAGTTTAATGGTTTGTAAGATTAAAAAAAAAAAAAAAACTAGAAAAGCTGGGATGATGGTTTCTGAGCTGTTTATCTGTTGGAACTAAAACCACAAAAATTAATACTTTTTACTTTTTCACGTTTATTTACTTATTTGGCTCTACCATGTCTTAGTTTTGGCATATGGGATCTTTAGTTGCAGGCTGCATACTCTTAGTTGCTGCAGGTGGGATCTAGTTCCCTGACCATAGAGCAATACCAGGCCTTATCCTCTGTATTGGGAACCTGGAATCTCAGCCACTAGACCACAGGGGAAATCCCCCAAAAGAATATTTCTTAAATGAAAAAAGAGCAGATTAAAATTGAGTACATCACATTTAGTAAAAGAAAGAAATATTTCAATTTTATATGTATGCAAGTAATGGACCAAAACCAATCAAACTTTAAAAAATCTGACAAATATTGATCTAGAGTACTGGTCTAGTTTTTTTTTTCTGTGACAGTGAGCATTTATATGTTTGATGCACCCATTTTTTTAAATTAAATTAACATTAAACCATAGGATAAAATATATTTTGTGTTCCATATAATCACAGTGTACTGGCTATAATGCCACAGCTTTTCTCAGAACCAGAATTTTCCATCATTCCATAGAGAAATGCTCCTGTAGAAATTAATTCACTTTTGACAACATTGACCAGTAAAATTACATTAATTTTAAAGAACTTCAGAAAAAAAATTGGGCAGGGTAAAGAAGAAAACACTACAGGAAAAACCCCAATACCTCCACTCATACTGAAGTTTTTAAACTTCTCAAATTAGTTTCCTATTATTTCATTATTCTGTTCTCACGGGAATAATAACCTTATTCACACTAGTTAATTTCCACATACTTGAAGGTTAACATTTTCTAGTTAAAACAAAATTGACATGTCATTTTAAAATGTGTCTGATTTAAACATGAGGTGTTAGATTGGAAGACTTTGTCTAGATCACTTCTCAGCATCAGTCACCTTACCTTGAGCTATCCATCACTAAGGCTCTATCCTGTTTGGGATATTAGTCTCTCTTAAAAGCCTTTGTTTCAAAATTCTTCCTGGAGTGGGCCCCAAGGCTCTTATTCCCAGAAAAAGGCACTTTCTCTCTGATATCCAGACTAAGATCAACTGCAACTGCTGACAAATCCAAGGGAAACAAGTCCTGTGATTCTCACCTTGGCACTTGACCTACTATTAATTCTTTTGCTACTGTTCCTTCTACTCTTGCTATTCAGCCACTTAGTCATGTCCACGTCTTTGTGACCGCATGGACTGCATCATTTCTGTCCTTCACTATCTCCTGGAGTTTGTTCAAACTCATGCCCATTGAATGGGTGATGCAATCCAACTATCTCATCATCTGTCCCCCCCACTCCTTCTTTTCCTTCCCTCAACCATTCCCAGCATCAGGGTCCTTTCCAAGAAATCAACTCTTCACATCAGGTGATCAAAGTATTGGAGTTTCAGCTTCAGTATTAGCCCTTCCAATGAATATTCAGAGTTGATTTCCTTTATTATTGACTGGTTTGACCTCCTTGCTGTCCAGGGAACTCTCAAGAGCCTTCTTCAGCGTCATAATTGAAAGCATCAATTCTTGGGCACTCAGTCTTCTTTATGAATTATTCCAAATATTCACAGATTGAGTACCAATCTTTCTCAAACTCTTCCAAAAAGAGAGAGTAGGGAACATATTCAGACTCATTTCACAAGGCCAGTATCATCCTGATACCCAAACCTGACAAAAACACTAAAATAAAATGAAAATTGCAGGTCAATATCCCTGATGAACACAGATGCAAAAATTTAGCAAAGTATTAGTAAATATGACAATTGAGATCGATAATTTCTTTTCTTTTTTTCTTGAAAGTTTATTTTTCCATTTATTTTTATTAGTTGGAGACTAAATACTTTACAATATTGTAGTGGTTTTTGTCATACATTGACATGAATCAGCCATGGATTTAATTGAGTACTTTTAATATTTGAATTAACCAAATTCAATAGTTCATTAATCATACACATGACCAATCTGCTTTCTTCCAAGGATGCACGTATGGTTATATATATATATATATATAGGTCTTACATGACAGGTGAAAAATTGGAAGTGACTCAGTCATGACCAACTCTTTGCAACCCCATGGACTTGGGGCTACCAGGCCCTTCTGTCCATGGAATTCTCCAGTCAAGAATATTGAAGTGGGTTGCCTTTCCCTTCTCTAGGTGATCTTCCCTACTCAGGGTCAGACCTGGGTCTTCTGCATTGCAGGAAGATTCTTTACCAACTAAGCCACCAGGGAAACCCACAGCCCACTCCTAAATCATAATCAACAGTAAAAGATGGAAAAATCAGGAACAAGACAAGGATGCCCAATCTCACCACTTTTATTCACCATAGTAATTAAAATTCTCACCAGAGAACTTAGGCAAGAAAAAGAAATAAAAGTCATCAAAATATGAAAAAGAAGAAAATAAATTGTTCCTGTTTGCAGATAATATTGTGTTATATGTAGAAAACACTTAAAAACTCCACCCCAAAACTATTAGAAGTAATAGATGAATTCAATAAGGTTGCAAAATATAAGGCAAAAATAAATCAGTCACATTTCTTGTGTGTGTGTGTGTGTTTTCAGTTGCATTTCTATACACTGTAATCAAGCTGTAAGAAGGATATTAATGAAATATCCAATATACAGTTTCATCAAGAAAGAATAAATAGGAATAAATTTAGCTGAGGAATTAAAATATCTGTACACTGGAAACTAATGAAAGAAATTGAAGTGTCTACAAATAAGTTGAAAGATATCCCATGTTAATGGAATATTGGATTAAAAGAATTTTGTTGAAATGTTCATATCACCCAAAGCAATCTATAGATTCAATACAATCTCTATCAAAATTTCAATAGTATATACTTTTTTTACAGAAATAGATATTCATGTGGAACCACAAATAATAACAAGAGAAATCTTGGTAAAGAACAAAGCTGGAGATAAGACATTTCCTGATATCAAACTATATTACAAAGGTATTGTTATTAAAACAGTATGACATTAGCATAAAAACTGACATAGATCAATGAAACAGAATAGAGATCCCAAAAATAAATTAATATATAATATATGGTCAGTTCATTTACAGACAAGGGAGAGGATTAGTCGCTCAGTCATGTCCAACTCTTTGCAACCCCATGAAAGGTAGCCTGGCAGGCTTTTCTCTCCATGGAATTCTCCAGGCAAGAATACTACAATGGGATGCCATTCCCTTCTCCAGGGGATCTTCTTGACCCAGGGGTTGAACTCAGATCCCCTATATTGAGGCAGATTCTTTACCAACTGAACCATTAGGGAAGCCCAAGGAGTCAAGTATATACACTGGAGAAAAGACAGTCTCTCCAACAAATGCTTGTAAAAAATGCACAACCACATTCAAAAAATAAAATCAAACCTTTATTTTGCACCACACACAAAAACCAACACAAAATGGATTAAAACCTTAAATTTAAGACCTGAAATCATAATACTCCTAAAAGAAACATGCAGTAATCTCCTTGACATCATTGTTGGTGATGGTTTTTTTCTTGGATTTGACAGCACAAGGAAAGGCAATAGAGGCAAAATATAAACAGTTGGGACTGCACCCAGTTAAAAAGTTCTGCACAAAAAAAGAAACTATCAACAAAATGAAAAGTCAACTTACTCAACAAAAGATGATAAGTGTTTGCAAATCATATCGATGAAGAGTTAATATCCACAATAGTTAAATAACTCACAGAACTCAATAGGAAAAACAAGACAAAACAAACCATCCCTTTAACAAATGGGCAGATGATCTAAACAGATATTTTTTTCCAAAGAAGAAATATAAATGGCCATCAGGTACATAAAAGAAGCTCAACATTACTAGTTATCAGGTAAATGCAAGTCAAAACAATGATGAGTTACTTCACATCCTGTAGACTGGCTATAAAATAGGCAAGGAATGACAATTGTTGATGAGGATGTGAAGAAAAGAGAACTTTTGTGCACTACTGCTGGGGATTTAAGTTGATACTGTTGCTACGGAAAGCAGTATAGAGGTTCTTTAAAATATTAAAAATTAGAACAACACGATCCAGGATCCCCACTTTGGAGTATATATCCAAAGGAAGTGAAAAGAGAATGTTGAAGAGGTACCTTCATTCCCATATTCATTATAGCCTTATTCACAATAGCAAAGGTGTGAAAACAGTCTCAGTGTTCATCAACTGATGAATGAATAAAGAAGTTGTGGTATATGTTTATTCTATGGGATGTGATTCAACCAGGGAAAAGAAGGAAATCCTTTCCATTTCAACAACATGGATGGATCTTTAGGGCATTATGCTAAGTGAAATAAGCAAGATAGAAAATCAAATACTGAGTGACATGTGTTATATGTGAAAGTCAAATACCGAGAATCAAAAAGTAAACAAAGTGTTTGTTCAGGACTGGGGCTGGAGAAAATAAGAAGAGACTGATGAAAGCAGAAGAGTAAAATGAATAAGGTATTATCTAAAGTGTAACATGGTGACTATAATTAACTACACTGTATTGGCTAAGAGAGTAGACTTGAAGTGTCACAAACAGACACAAAAGATAAATATGACAAGTGATAGATGTGTTAAAAATGTATTAAGGGTTGATCTCAGATAAAAAGTCTTAGAATGGCAAAAATTCTGTACTTGCCTGTATTATAATCTTAAACATTAAGGGAAAGACTACTTTCTAATTAAAGCCTAAATTAATCTGGCATATGCCAGTAAACCTTAGCTGCTAATTACCTGATGTATCCAGGGATAAACATTGAATGAACAAATGCCTACATATATTAATATATAGTCAACTTATGTACAAATCCTCTTGAAAATGTATGAATTCTGATTATCTAACTTACCTCTATGCCACATAAATTGAAAATTAAATCTCTTAAACATTACATCTTTAAGGTAGGACTTAAAGTCTTTGTCATATAACAGAGGGAACACTTCTAAAATGCCATGTAACTGGCTACAAATTAAATATAATTGTGTCTAAGTTTGGTTACTCTTTCCTACAAATTCTATATCAGTTCAGTTTAGTCGATCAGTCGTATCCAACTTTTTGTGACCCCATGAATTACAGCACGCCAGGCCTCCCTGTCCATCACCAGCTCCCGGAGTTTACTCAAACTCATGCCCAATGAGCCGGTGATGCCATCCAGTCATCTCATCCTCTGTCGTCCCCTTCTCCTCCTGCCCCCAATCCCTCCCAGCATCATGGTCTTTTCCAACGAGTCAACTCTTCTCATGAGGTGGCCAAAGTATTGGAGTTTCAGCTTCAGCATCAGTCCTTCCAGTGAACACCCAGGACTGATCTCCTTCAGGATGGACTGGTTGGATCTCCTTGCAGTCCAAGGGACTCTCAAGAGTCTTCTCCAACACCACAGTTCAAAAGTATCAAATTTTCAGTGCTCAGCTTTCTTCACAGTCCAACTCTCACATCCATACATGACCACGGGAAAAACCATAGCCTTGACCAGATAGACCTTTGTTGGCAAAGTAATGTCTCTTCTTTTTAATATACTATCTAGGTTGGTCATAATTTCCTTCCAAGAAGTAAGTGTCTTTTAATTTCATGGCTTCAGTCACCATCCGCAGTGATTTTGGAACCCCCAAAAATAAAGTCTGACACTGTTTCCACTGTCTCCCCATCTATTTCCTATGAGGTGATGGGACCACATGCCACGATATTAGTTTTCTGAATGTTAAGCTTTAAGCCAACTTTTTCACTCTCATCTTTCACTTTCCTTAAGAGGTTTTCTAATTCCTCTTCACTCTCTGCCATAAAGGTGGTGTCATCTGCATATCTGAGGTTATTGATATTTCTCCCGGCAATCCTGATTCCAGCTTGTGCTTCTTCCAGACCAGCATTTCTCATGATGTACTCTGCATATAAGTTAAATAAGCAGGGTGACAATATACAGCCTTGATATACTTCTTTTCCTATTCGGAACCAGTCTGTTTTTCCATGTCCAGTTCTAACTGTTGCTTCCTGACCTGCAAACAGGTTTCTCAAGAGGCAGGTCAGGTGGTCTGGTATTCCCACCTCTTTCAGAATTTTCCACAGTTTATTGTGATCCACATAGTCGAAGGCTTTGGCGAAGTCAATAAAGCAGAAGTAGATGTTTTCCTGGAACTCTCTTGTTTTTTTTTTTTTTTTTTTTGATGATCCAGTGGATACTGACAATTTAATCTCTGGTTCCTCTGCTTTTTCTAAAACCAGCTTGAATATCTGCAAGTTCACTTATTGCTGAAGCCTGGCTTGGAGAATTTTGAGCATTACTTTACTAGTGTGTGAGATGAGTACAATTGTGCAGTAGTTTGAGCATTCTTTGGGATTGCCTTTCTTAGGGACTGGAATGAATCTGACCTTTTCCAGTCCTATGGCCACTGCTGAGTTTTCCAAATTTGCTGGCATATTGAGTGAAGCACTTTCACAGCATCATCTTTAAGGATTTGAAATAGCTCAACTGGAATTCCATCACCTCCACTAGCTTTGTTCGTAGTGATGCTTTCTAAGGCCCACTAGACTTCACATTCCAGGATGTCTGTCTCTAGGTGAGTGATCACACCATTGTGATTATCTGGGTCATGACGATCTCTTTTGTACAGTCCTTCTGTGTATTCTTGCCATCTTTTCTTAACATCTTCTGCTTCTGTTAGGTTCATACCATTTCTGTCTTTTATCGAACCCATCTTTGCCTGATATGTTCCCTTGATATCTCTAATTTTCTTGAAGAGATCTTCAGTCTTTTCATTCTGTTGTTTTCCTCTATTTCTTTGCACTGATTGTTGAGAAAGGCTTTCTTATCTCTCCTGGCTATTCTTTGGAACTCTGCATTCAAATGGGAATATCTTTCCTTTTCTCCTTTGCTTTTCACTTCTCTTCTTTTCACAGCTATTTGTAAGGCCTCCTCAGACAACCATTTTGCCTTTTTGCATTTCTTTTCCTTGTGAATGGTCTTGACCCCTGTCTCATGTACAATGTCATAGACCTCTGTCCATAGTTCATCAGGCTCTCTGTCTATCAGATCTAGTCCCTTAAATCTATTTCTCACTTCTACTACATAGTCATAAGGGATTTGATTTAGGTCATAACTGAATGGTCTACTGGTTTTTCCTACTTTCTTCAGTTTGAGCCTAAATTTGGCAATAAGGAGTTCATGATCTGAGCCACAGTCAGCTCCCTGTCTTGTTCTTGCTGACTGTATAGAACTTCTCCATCTTTGGCTGCAAAGAATATAATCAATCTGATTTCGGTGTTGACCATCTGGTGATGTCCATGTATAGAGTCTTCTCTTGTGTTGTTGGAAGAGGGTGTTTGTTATGTTCAGTGCGCTCTCTTGGCAAAACTCTATTAGCCTTTGCCCTGTTTCATTCCGTACTCCAAGCCCAAATTTGCCTGTTACTCCAGGTATTTCTTGACTTCCTACTTTTGCATTCCAGTCCCCTATAATGAAAAGGACATCTTTTTGGGGTGTTACTTCTAGAAGGTCTTGTAGGTCTTCATAGAACCATTCAACTTCAACTTCTTCAGTGTTACTGGTTGGGGCATAGGCTTGGATTACCGTGATATTGAATGGTTTGCCTTGGAAACAAACAGAGATCATTCTGTTGTTTATGAGATTGCATCCAAGTACTGCATTTTGGACTCTTCTGTTGACCATGATGGCTACTCCATTTCTTCTAAGGGATTCCTGCCCACAATAGTAGATATAATGGTCATGTGAGTTAATTCACCCATTCCAGTCCATTTTAGTTTTCTTATTCCTAGAATGTCAACATTCACTCTAGACGTCGGCCATCTCCTGTTTGATCACTTCCAATTTGCCCTGATTCATGGACCTAACATTCCAGGTTCCTATGCAATATTGCTCTTTACAGCCTCGGACCTTGCTTCTATCACCAGTCCCATCCACAACTGTGTCTTGTTTTTGCTTTGGCTCCATCCCTTCATTCTTTCTGGAATTATTTCTCCACTGATCTCTAGTAGCATGTTGGGCACCTACACACCTGGGGAGTTCCTCATTCAGTATCCTATCACTTGCCTTCTCATACTGTTCACCAGGTAACCCTGCTCAAACTCTTGACTCCCAAACTCTGAGATAATGAGTGGATATTGTTTGAAGCCACTAAGTATGTGTTGATGCATTATCAATTGGAAATGGGTATAAACGTGTTGTTTAATCTTTATAAAATTCTCATACTTTGTTTAGGCTGCTATAACAGAATACAGTCGGTGGTTTTCAACAAGTTTGCTTCTCATAGTTCAAGGCTGGGAATTCCAAGATCAAGGCACTGGCACATTCAGTATCTGGTGAGGATGTGCTTTCTGTCTCATGCATGGTTTTCCTTTCCCTGTTTCCTTACATGGTGAAGTGGGCAAAGGAGATCCTTGAATCTCTTTATAAGAACTCTAGTTACCTCCTAAATGTACTAAGTCACTTCAATCATGTCCAGCTCTTTGTAACCCTATGGACTGTAGCCCGCCAGGCTCCTGTGTCCATGGGATTCTCAAGCCATGAATGCTGGAGTGGGTTGCCATGTCCTTCTCCAGGGATCTTCCTGACTCAGAAATCATAACTGTATCTCTTTTGTCTCCTGCATTGACAGGTGGGTGTTTTACCACCTGTGATGCCCTTCCCAAAAGTCACACCTCTCAATATCATCACAATGAGAGAATGGGTTTCAACATATGAATCTGAGGGACAAATCTTCAGTCAATAGTAGAAGGATTGTAAGAAATCAAATACAGGGGAAATATTAGCGTTCATATGATATACATGGGGCTCAAAGAAGTTAAATAACTTGCTCCAATAATATAGTTTATTATTGATGGAGCCAGAATAATCAGAGTTCAAATTCAGCCTCTCTAATTCTAACATTAGTGTGTGTTAGTCGCTCAGTCATGTCTGATTCTTTGTGACCAAATGGACTGTAACCCGCCAGGTTCCTCTGTCCATGGGATTTTCCAGGCAAGAATACTGGAGTAGGTTACCATTTCTTTCTCCAGGGGATCTTCCCAACCCAAGAACTGAATCCAGGTCTACTGCATTGCAGGTAGATTCTTTATTCTCTGAGCCACAAGGGATTAGCCATGTTTTTAACAATTCAAACACTGAATTCTACTCATTTCAATCCTTTCAATAATCCTATGAAATTGGTATTATCATGCTCATTCTATAATGGAGGATGTTGTTCTAAGGATATTAAATAAAATTTCCAAAGCTACATGAACACTTTGTGTTAATGAACACAGGATGAAGCGGCTACAAACTATCCTAAGCAACATATTATACATGAGAGTTACTCACCTGTTTAAAAGGTAAAATGAAGGCAATCTGGGAAACCATTTTCCTGCCCAGTTAAGCCTCAATTTTCTATTCTATGAGGAGCTACCACTGCCCTTTGGGACTCAAAGATTTTTGTCTCCCTGCTGTTTTAAAGTTGATGTTTCTACAATTCTCATTCTTTTTTTTTTTTCTTTTTTTCTTATTAAACATTCACATTTCCTCAACAAAGCATGAATGCTATGTGGTAATCTGATACACCACATATCAGTTTAAATTTCAAGTTTAGCAATCTTACAGTAAATTTGTCACTTTTGGAATAGTTACCCAGGGAATAAAGCACAATTAAAATAACATGATTGACAGTAGGGACTAAAGTCTTTCATTTTATTTCCTTATAACTTGAGATGCATATAAACAATAGACTGATACACTGATATATCAACAGTGTATATACTGTTATATATACTGTATATCAGTATATACTGATATATCCTTTGATATATATACAGTATATATATATCCTTTGATATATATATACAGTATATACTGATATATCCTTTGATATAAGGATCAATAAAAACTTTGAAAAAATAAAATATAAGTTTCCACTTTTGTCTTCATAACCTTGCTTTTTTAAAAAATTATATCATTAACTATTGTCTTTTGCTAGTGTTGAGAGCTAAGAGATTGCCTTGAAAACCATGTCACAGAGCTACTGATAGCAATATGTCTTACTTTTTAAAAATCATTTTGCTTTACATTGTTCACTTCTTTGTTGCCATGACTCTTAGAACATAATAAAAAATATTAAGATCAGAGAGGTCATATTGCCATCAAATCTCAACAATGAAACTGTGAGAAGCAAAAGATTCAAGGAAGAAATACAAATGAAAAGGAGAAAAAAATAAGTATCTTATTTACTGTTAAATTCAACACTAACAACTTTAGAGTGCTAACATCAAAATATCTTTGTAAACTCTCCCAAAATCAGAGTTAGGGAGTAAGTGGAAAGTAAGTGGAAAGATAAAACAAGGGATAAAAATGTTTTAAATACATGGTGTATAATTCTCTTAAAACAGTCTAGAACATGCGCTCGGTCATCTCTTTGTGACCCTTTGGACTTGTAGCCCACCATACTCCTTTGTCCATGGGGATTTTCAGGCAAGAACACTGTAGTAATTTTCTCCTCCAGGGGATCTTCCTGACCCAGGGAAGATCTCTGCATCTCCCATGTCTCCTCATTGGTGGGGGGATTTTTTACCTGCTGAGCCATCAGGGAAGCCCCACCATAAAGCATACTCTAAGCTTTCGTAGATTAATAGGCAGTACATATGCCAAGAACCATGGTTTAGTTTAACTTGTTATTGAAAGTTCCAGTGGAAACAGTGACAGACTTTATTTTGGGGAGCTCCAAAAATCACTGCAGAAGGTGGCTGCAATCATGAAATTAAAAGACGCTTGATCCTTGGAAGAAAAGCTATGAGCAACCTAGACAGCATTTTAAAGAGCAAAGACATTAATTACTTTGCCGATCAAGGTCCATCTAGTCAAAACTGTGGTTTTTCCAATAGTCATGTATGGATGTGAGAGTTGGACTATAAAGAAAGCTGAGCACTGAAGGATTGATGCTTTTGAACTGTGGTGTTGGAGAAGACCCTTGAGAGTCCTTTGGACTGCAAGGAGGTCCAACCAGTCCATCCTAAAGGAGATCAGTCTTGAATATTCATTGGAAGGACAGATGCTGAAACTGAAACTCCAATAGTTTGGCCACCTGATACGAAGAACTGACTCATTTGAAAAGACCCTGATGCTGGGAAAAGTTGAAGGGGGGAGGAGAAGTGGACAACAATGAGATGATTGGATGGCATCACTGACTCAATGGACATTAGTTTGAGTAAACTCCAAGAGTTTATGATGGACAAGGAGACCTGGTGTGCTGTAGTTCATGGGGTTGCAAAGAGTCGGACGTGAGTGAGCAACTGAACTGAACTGAACTGTCTCAACAGTCAAAATATTGCACTTCTGCTAAATTTCATTAGAAGACCTATTTTATGATTCTTAACTCTCATCGACAATCTCTGAAACTGTTATTGCTCTCTGCCAAAATACCTAGATTTGTCACCTCCCTGCTAAGACACACACGATACTATAAGCCTTCACAATTTGCCTTCAATACAGAAGAAATCTTTTAGAGAAAATTACTTTGTTCAATATTTCATATTGTACATACTTTTTCCAAATAATTTTTACACTTACTATATCTTAGAAAATTTATATTTTCCCCTATACAAACCACCTGGAAGAAGTACCATAATATATTGTATATCCTCCAAAGATTTTTAATTCCTTATGGTCATAAAATCACTTTTTCTTTTCATAATATGATTGGGTCATCTTGAGAAGTCACAATGAAATGGTGAAGATTGCAACTGAAATTTATCTTTAGACATTAGAAAATTAATATTGATAAATCTCTATCCTGGGTTATATTAGACTATTTAATATCTCAGAATTTTCTGCATACTATATTTAGCCCTTAACTTTTATTTATTTTTTTCATTTATTTTTATTAGTTGGAGGCTAATTACTTTACAATATTTTAATGGTTTTTGCCATACATTGACATGAATCAGCCATGGATTTACATGTGTTCCCCATCCCGATCCCCCCTTCCAACCTCCCTCCCCATCCCATCCCTCTGGGTCTTCCCAGTGCACCAGCCCTGAGCACTTGTCTTATGTATCCAACCTGGGCTGATGGTCTGTTTCACCCTTGATAGTATACTTGTTTCAAGCCCTTAACTTTTAAAGGTGGGGATTTTTCTCCCCCAAAGGTAACAAGTGAAAAGAACTCTTATTTTTCTATTCAGGCAACCAGGGGTAAGACTGTGTAAGGATCTCAAAGTTTAAAAAGCATGAGACCTGCTGAACAAAATAAAATGTTAACATTTAAACATACACTCACTTCCACAAACATAGGGGCATAATCCAATTCCTGTATCCTTATGAATTTTTAACCCATTACTAGGCTTCTATGATGGCAAGTCCTCTGTAGAAAAATCACATTCTTCTATTTAAATTGTTTCAATAGCTCAGAATTCATATTTAGCATAGTGATTTCTAGGTTGTAAAGACAAAAGTTTCAATGGAAATATATGGGGAAAAGAGAGCTGGCTATACTCCCCAGAAAGTGAAATAAATGAAATATAATCTGACAGTTTAAATTTAATCAGTATGTCACCATTTTGTCTTAATAGAGCAAATCACCCTAGGTTGAGTACTTAATTTACTCTCAGCAGCTAGAGGTGGGTAATGAAAGCAAGAGTCACTCAATAGTTGGATATAGAAAGTAGTGCAATTAAGGCTGCTCATAACAATTCAAATTAGATCTGAATCGTGGAAGAGATTGCTAATTTAGACAAGTATAACTTTGGAAAGCTTCATGGCTTCAGCATATCAAGTATGCATGGCATGTATTTCTTGATTCCCTGACATTTCAAATCAATAATTCTAAGGTGTTAGTAATGTTAGTTTGCAAAGCACAAGGGTTTGTAATAAAAAATACACACCATGTGTATTTACAAATAAGGTTTCTTTCCCTCCCACGCCATGATTATACTTTTAAGCATTGAAAAGGGCAAGAGGGAAGCAAACAATTAGCAGAGAATGTTATAAGTAAAATTATCCATTTTGTCTATGTACCAAGGCAATAGAGTTAGACTAAAGGATTAGGCAAACAATCTGAGATCATTTAGATTCTATTATGGGATTTGCTGCAAAATGAAATGTTCATAGTAAAGTTACTTTATGATGTGCTCATTTGCCCTTTGTAGAGTCATTAGAAAATTTATTTCTAATACATAAGGAGATGAAATTTGTTCATGCCAGCACTCAGTGGTAAATCTGGATTTAAAAATACACTTGTTAGATGAATAAATGATAGCAAAACAAGTTACTTCATCTCATATGGCTTTCTCTGACAATGTTTTACAACCTGGAAGTGACTAGGGTTACATTAAATTAGTGAGTTTGTGCTGCTAAATTTTCTAATAAATGCTAAAATTTCCAGAGTTTCCTAATTATTAAGAGTCAGAGAAATAAACCTACTTGTTTGGGAAGATTGGTAAATGTGTTTTAATTGTAATTAACCAGGAAAGGTCAATTGTTCAAACTCTTGTGCAAATTTTAGATGAGTAGGTTGGAAAGTGTGATTTTCTATGCCAATTTCAGGTTAATGTGGAATTATGGATTTTGTATAACAGGGCAAATATATTTTCCCTCTCTTTACAGCTCTTACCCAGAAGAATAAATGGTTATCAGAACGCAGGTACAAAGGCACAAAACTTAGGTAAACTGTTAGAATGTTGATTTGCAAAAACCAAATTCTTGGTAAGATAGCAGCAGAGAAAAGCATGTAGTATTGAAGAGAAATTAAGAAGAGAGAAAACCAGGTGCTGATCCAGAAGGTGTTTCCAAACTAAAGATGGAGATGTCCTGTTTGATTTTAGAAGCACAAGAACATGTCAAATGATTTTCTATGTTTGGTCTCAAATCCACTTAAAAGAGATAAAATCTCTAAATCTTTCTTCATTTCAGTGGCACCTGTAGCTTTTCTCCCTTTGGTACCTATGCTAATATAGCAAGTTAAACATTGTTAATTTGCATAATGGGTAATTATAATATATACCACTTTTTATTGCTTACTATATGACTGCTATGCAAGCACTGAGAATTAAAATGAGTCAAGTATTTATTAAATATATTTGTGTTTAATAAAGTGAGTCAGTCACATTCAACAAATATGTATTAAAAATCTACTGTGTACATATCATGCTCTTGGGACTCAACGGGGGAAAAGATATAAACCCCTGCCTCCTTAGAACTTATAGTCAAACAAGGGGAAATTAATAACCAATGAAGATATACATCTATCTTGTAGGTAGTGTTTCCTCATGGCTCAGACAGTATAGTGTCTGCCTGCAATGTGGAAGACTCTGGTTTGATCCCTGGCTTAGGAAGATCTCCTGGAGAAGGAAATGGCAACCCACTCCAGTATGCTTGCCTGGAAAATCCCATGGACAGAGAAGCTTGGAAGGCTACAGTCCATGGGGTGGCAACGAATCAGACACGACTGAAGCGACTTCACTTTCACTTTCATAGGTAGCATAAGGGGTTAAGTGATAGGACAATAAAAGAAACAGGAGTATATCAGAAGTATATGTGTATATATTGTCTGTGGGGTTTATTGCTGTTATTCAGTCACTAAGTCGTGTCTGACGCTGTGACCCCCATGGACTGCAGCACACCAGGTTTCCCTGTCCTTCCCAAAATCTCCTGTAGTTTGCACAAACTCATGTCTAATGAATCAGTGATGCCATCCAACAACCTCATCCTCTATTACTCCTTTCTCCTGCCCTCAATCTTTCCAGACATTAAGGTCTTTTCTAATGAGTTGGCTCTTCACATCATAGGTGGCCAAAGTATTGGAGCTTCCGTTTCAGCATCAGTCCTTCCAATGAATATTCAGGACTGATTTCCTTTAGAATTGACTGGTTTGATCTCCTTGCAGTTCAAGGGACTCTGATGAATCTTCTCCAATACCACAGCTCAAAAGCATTAATTCTTCTGTGCTCAGTTTTCTTTATAGTTCAACTCTCACATCCATAAATGTCTACTGAAAAAACCATACCTTTGACTATATGGACCTTTGTCTACAAGTAATGTCTCTGCTTTTAATACACTTTCTAGGTTTGTCATAACTTTTCTTCCAAGGAGTGAGTGTCTTTTAATTTCATAGCTGCATTCACCATCTGCTTTTTTTGGAGCCTGATAATATAAACAATGTTTCCATTGTTTCCCCATCTATTTGCCATGAAGTGATGGGATTGGATGGTGTGATCTTACTTTTTTGAATGTTGAGTTTTAAGCCAGGTTTTTGACTCTCCTCTTTCACCTTTAAGACACTCTTTAGTTCCTCTTCATTTTCTGCCATAAAGGTGATGTCATCTTCATATCTGAGTTTATTATTTCTCCCAGCAATCTTGATTCCTTCTTGTGCTTCATCCAGCCTGGCATTTCGCTTGATGTACTTTGCATATAAGTTAAGCAAGCAGGGTGACAATATACAGCCTTGACATACTCCTTTCCCAATTTTGAGCCAGTCCATTGTTCTATGTCTGGTTCTAACTGTTGCTTCTTGACCTGCATACAGACTTCTCAGGAGGCAGGTAAGGTGGTCTGTTACTTCCATCTCTTTAAGGACCTTTGTTTGGTGAGTGCAATTTTAAACATGGTGGTCAATGGAGACCCCCATGGAGAAGCCCACGTACAAACACTAATTTGAAGGAAAAAAAGAGGTTAGTTATTCAGATATCTGGAGCAAATATTGCTTCTAGAAGAAACAATATCAGGAGTAATCATTCTAAGGCAGAGGCATTTCTGGGATCCTAGACCCAGTGGGAATGGACTTGGAGAAAATTAATGAGATTTGAGGGAAAGGGAAGTGGGGAACTGTGCAGACAGAAAGTACAAACTTTCTCTGTGGACCACAGCAATACATTTGGAAGACTTTTAGCTAAACAGGAGCTTCTGAACACTTTTATATTAGTCCTTCATATCTTCATTGCCTGTCATGCCTGAGGACTGCAGTATATCACTTAAGATTTTAAATAAAAAATCTAGACAGGGGAGAAACCCTACCCTAAACAAAAACTCACCTTAAGGTTTCAAATCTGTCTTAAGATTAAATAAATAGGTAGGATCCTTCCAAAGACAAATGTATGTTGATTACCTCTCGACAAGTATTAAGAGTAATGCAAATACTAAATTTTATGAATTAGCGAGCTTCTAGAAGAAACAAAGCATTTAAGTCATTGAATGTCTCTCACACATATACCTCTCTGAGAATCTTATGTCTTGATCAAAGAAGAAATGAACTTCTCTGTTTTTCAGAAAGGCCTATATTAATATTTGAAGATGGGATAAGCAAAGGAGTTTTTTCCTTCCTTTTTTCCATACAGTTCTAGCATATATAATAGTGTATGTTATTGTCAGTGATCAGATTTATACAGTATAACTCAAGAATCTAGTTTCTGTTAGTGTTTCATTATTTTCATTGACAACCTAAAATATATTAAAGTATCAACCAGAGACAATATTACCTTGACAAAGAAAGTATGATTTCCTATCAAGTATATCCTAATGAATTAGTTTTTTTTTTTCTTTCAAAGTCTAAAAGTTGATCCATTATTTCTAAAGATCTGAGAGACACTGAGCATATATAATTAATTTCACCATTTTCATAGATGAACTTTTTTGAAAAACCCATTTTTATTTATTCATTTATTTTAATTGGAGTCTAATTACTTTACAATATTGTAGTGGTTTTTGCCATACATTGACATGAATCAGCCATGGGTGTATATGTGCTCCCCATTCTGAGACCCCCTTCCACGCCCTCCCCATCCCATCCCTCAGGGTCATTCCAGTGCGTCAGCCCTGAGCACCTTGTCTCATCCATCAAACTTGGACCGGTGATCTATTTCACATATGGTAATATACATGTTTCAATGTTATTCTATCAAATATTCCCACCCTCACCTTCTTCCACAGGGTCCAAAAGTCTATTCTTTACCTCTGTGTCTCTTTTGCTATCTCACATATAGGGTCATTGTTACCATCTTTCTAAATTCCATATATATGCATTAGTATACTGTATTGGTGTTTTTCTTTCTGACTTACTTCACTCTGTATAATAGGCTCCAGTTTCATCCACCTCATTAGAACTGATTCAAACATTATTTTGAATAGCTGAGTAATATTCCATTGTGTATATGTACCACAGCTTTCTTATCCACAGCTTTCTTATCCATTTATCTGCTGATGGACATCTAGGTTGCTTCCATGTCCTGACTATTGTAAACAGTGCTGCAATGAACATTGGGGTACATGTGTCTCTATCAATTCTGGTTTCTTCAATGTGTATGCCCAGCAGTGGGATTGATGGGTTGTATGGCAGTTCTATTTCCAGTTTTTTAAGGAATCTCCACACTGTTTTCCATAGTGGCTGTACTAGTTTGCATTCCCACCAACAGTGTAAGAGGGTTCCCTTTTCTCCACACCCTCTCCAGCATTTATTGTTTGTAGACTTTTGGATAGCAGCCATCCTGACTGGCGTGAGATGGATTCTCATTGTGGTTTTGATTTGCATTTCTCTGATAATGAGTGATGTCGAGCTTCTTTTCATATGCTTGTTAGCCATCTGTATGTCTTCTTTGGGAAAATGTCTGTTTAGTTCTTTGGCCCATTTTTAGATTGGGTCATTTATTTTTATGGAACTGAGCTGCAGGAGTTGTGTGTATATTTTTGAGATTAATTCTTTGTCAGTTGTTTCACTTGCTATTATTTTCACCCATTCTGAAGGCTGCTTTTCACCTTGCTTATAGTTTCATTCGTCGTGAGAAAGCTTTTAAGTTTAATTAGGTCTGATTTTTTTAATTTTTGCTTTTATTTCCATTACTCTGGGAGGTGGGTCACAGAGGATCTTGCTGCGATTTATGTCAAAAAGTGTTTTGTCTTTTTTTCTGTAGGAGTTTTATAGTTTCTGGTCTTACATTTAGATCTTTAATCCATTTAATTTTTGTGTTTGGTGCTAGAAAGTGTTCAGTTTCATTTACAAGTGGTTGCCCAGTTTTCCCAGCACTACTTGTTAAAGAGATTGTCTTTTCTCCATTGTATATTCTTGTCTCCTTTCTTGAAGATAAGGTGTCCATAGGTGCATGGATTTATCTCTGAGTTTTCTATTTTGTTCCATTGATCTATATTTCTGTCTTTGTGCCAGTACCATACTGTCTTGATGACTGTAGCTGTGTAGTATAGTCTGAAGTCAGGCAGGTTGATTCCTCCATTTCCATTCTTCTTTCTCAAGATTGCTTTGGCTATTCGAGGTTTTTTTTTTTCTTTTTCATACAAATTGTGAAACTATTTGTTCTAGTTCTGTGAAAAATACCATTGGTAGCTTGATAGGGATTGCATTGGTTCTATAGACTGCATTAGGTAGTAAACTCATTTTCATTACATTGATTATTTGGATCCATGCACATGGTATGTTTCTCCATCTATGTGTGTTATCTTTGATTTCTATCATCAGTGTTTTATAGTTTTCTATATATAGTTCTTTTGTTTCTTTAGGTAGATTTATTCCTAAGTATTTTATTCTTTTTGTTGCAATGGTGAATGGAATTGTTTCCTTAATTTCTCTTTCTGTCTTCTCATCGTTAGTGTATAGAAATGCAAAGGATTTCTCTGTGTTAATTTTATATCCTGCAACTTTACTATATTCATTGATTACCTGTAGCAATTTTTCTGGTGGATTCTTTAGGGTTTTCTATGTACAGGATCACGTCATCTGCAAACAGTGAGTGTTTTATTTCTTCTTTTCCAATCTGGATTCCTTTTATTTCTTTTTCTGCTCTGATTGCTGAGGTTAAAACTTCCAAAACTATGTTGAATAGTAGTGGTGAGAGTGGGCACCCTTGTCTTGTTCCTGACTTTAGGAGAAATGCTTTCAATTTTTTACCATTGAGGATAATGTTTGTTGTGGGTTTATCATATATGACTTTTATTATGTTGAGTTATGTTCCTTCCATGCCTGCTTTCTGGAAGGTTTTTATCATAAATGGATGTTGAATTTTGTCAAAGGCTTTCAAATCTGCATCTATTGAGTTAATCATACGGTTTTATCTTTCAATTTGTTAATGTGGTATATTACATTGATTGATTTGTGGATATTAAAGAATCCTTGCATTCCTGGGATAAAGCCCACTTGGTCATGATGTATGATCTTTTTAATCTGTTGTTGAATTCTGTTTGCTAGAATTTTGTTAAGGATTTTTGCATCTAAATTCATTAGTGATATTGGCCTACAGTTTTCTTTTTTGTGGCATCTTTGTCTGGTTTTGGTATTAGTATGATGGTGGCCTAATAGAATGAGTTTGGGAGTTTTCCTTCCTCTGAAATTTTCTGGAAGAGTTTGAGTAGGATAGGAGTTACCTCTTCTCTAAATTTTTGGTAGAATTTAGCTCTGAAGCCATCTGGTCCTGGGCGTTTGTTTGTTGGAACACTTCTGATTACAGTTTTGATTTCTGTGCTTGTGATGCGTCTGTTAAGATTGTCTATGTCTTCCTGGTTAAGTTTTGGAAAGTTATACTTTTCTAAGAGTTTGTCCATTTCTTCCAAGTTGTCCATTTTATTGGCATAGAGCTGCTGGTAGTAGTCTCTTATGATCCTTTGTATTTATGTGTCGTCTGTTGTGATGTCTCCATTTTCATTTCTAGTTTTGTTCATTTGATTCTTCTTCCTTTTTTTCTTGATGAGTCTAGCTAATGGCTTGTCTATTTTATTTATCTCCTCAAAGAACCAGCTTTTACCTTTGTTGATTTTTGCTATGGTCTCCTTTGTTTCTTTTTCATTTACTTCTGGCCTAATTTTTATGATTTCTTTCTTTCTGCTAACCCTGGGGATCTTCATTTCTTCTTTTCTAGTTGTTTTAAGTGTAGAGTTAGGTTATTTATTTGATTTTTCTCTTGTTTCTTGAGGTAAGCCTGTATTGCTATGAATCTTCCCCTCAGCACTGCTTTTACTGAATCCCATAGGTCTTTGATCGTTGTATTTCCATTTTCATTTGTTTCTATGCCTCTTTTGATTTCTTTTTTGATTTCTTCTA
Source organism: Muntiacus reevesi (assembly GCF_963930625.1). Taxonomy (NCBI): domain Eukaryota; kingdom Metazoa; phylum Chordata; class Mammalia; order Artiodactyla; family Cervidae; genus Muntiacus; species Muntiacus reevesi. Next base: position 48,135,329 of record NC_089264.1, read on the forward strand.
TGGTTATTGATTTATTCTGTTGTTGGTTATTCAGAAGCATGTTGTTTAGTCTCCATATGTTTGTGTTCTTAATAGTTTTTTTTTTCCCCTGTAGTTGATATCTAATCATACCACATTGTTGTCAGAAAAGATGCTTGCATTGATTTCAATTTTTTTTTAATTTACCAGTGTTAGATTTATGGCCGAGGAATTGATCTATCCTGGAGAATGTTCCATGTGCAATTGAGAAAAAGGTGAAATTCATTTTTTAGGGGTGAAATGTCCTATAGATATCAAATAGATCTAACTGATCCATTGTATCATTTAAAGTTTGTGTTTCCTTGTTAATTTTATGTTTAGCTGATCTATCCATAAGTGTGAGTGGTGTATTAAAGTCTCCCACTATTATTGTGTTAATGTTAATTTCCCCTTTCATACTTGGTAGCGATTGCCTTACATATTGTGGTGCTCCTATGTTGGGTGCATATATATCTATAATTGTTATGTCTTCTTTTTGGATTGATTCTTTGATCATTATGTAGTGTCCTTCTTTGCTTCTTTTCACGGCCTTTATTTCAAAGTCTACTTTATCTGATATGAGTATTGCTACTCCTGCTTTCTTTTGGCCTCCACTTGTGTGAAATATCTTTTTCCAGCCCTTCACTTTCAGTCTGTATGTGCCCCTTGTTTTGAGATGGGTCTCTTGTAGACAGCATCTACAAGGGTCTTGTTTTTCCATCCATTGAGCCAGTCTTTGTCTTTTGGTTGGGGCATTCATCCCATTTACATTTAACATAATTATTGATAAGTATGTTCCCATTGCCATTTATTTTGTTGTTTGGGGTTCGAGTTTATAAGCATTTTCTGTGTTTCCTCTCTAGAGGAGATCCATTAGCATTTGTTGAAGAGCTGGTTTGGTGATGCTGAATTCTCTCAGCTTTTGCTTGTCTGTAAAGCTTTTGATTTCTCCTTCATATTTGAATGGGATCCTTGCTGGGTACAGTGATCTGGGTTGTAGGTTTTTCTCTTTCATCACTTTAAGTATGTCTTGACATTCCCTTCTGGCCTGAAGAGTTTCTATTGAAAGATCAGCTGTTATCCTTATGGGAATCTTGTCTGTTGTTTGTTGTTTTTCTCTTGTTGCTTTTAGTATTAGTTCTTTGTGTTTGATCCCTGTTAATTTGATTAATATGTGTTTTGGGATGTTTCACCTTGGGTTTATCCTGTTTGGGACTCTCTGGGTTTCTTGGACTTGGGTGGCTATTTCCTTCTCCATTTATGGAAGTTTTTAAGTATTATCTCCTTAAGTATTTTCTCATGGTCTTTCTTTTTGTCTTATTCTTCTGGAACTCCTATGATTCAAATATTGGGGCATTTGACATTGTCCCAGAGGTCTCTGAGGTTGTCCTCATTTCTTTTAATTCTTTTCCCTTTGTTCCTCTCTGTTTCATTTATTTCTACCATTCCATCTTCCACCTCACTTATCCAATTTTCTTCCTCAGTTATTCTACTGTTGATTGCCTCCAGAGCATTTTTGATATCAGTTATTGCATTATTCATTATTGATTGAATTTTTTTTATTTCTTCTAGGTCCTTGTTAAACATTCCTTGCATCTTCTCAATCCTTGTCTCCAGAAAATTTATCTGCACCTCCATTTTGTTTTCAAGATTTTCGATCATTTCTACTATCATTATTCTGAATTATTTTTCAGGTAGACTCCCTATCTCTTCCTCTTTTGTTTGGTTTGGTGGGCATTTATCATGTCCTTTGCCTGCTGAATATTTCTCTGCCTTTTCATCTTGTTTAGATTGCTGTGTTTGGGGTGGCCTTTCTGTATGCTGACAGTTTGTGATTCCGCTTTATTGTGGAGGTTCCTCCCTGTGGGTGGGGTTGGATGAGTGGCTGGTCAAATTTTCCTGGTTAGGGAAGCTTGTGTTGGTGTTCTGGTGGGTGGAGTTGGATCTCTTCTCTCTGGAGTGTAATGAAGTGGCCAGTAGTGAGTTTCGACGTGTCTGTGGGTTTGGGGTGACTTTTGCCCGCCTGTATTGTAATGCTCAAGGTTACGTTCCTGCACTGTTGCAGAACTAGTTTGGTATGTTTTGCTCTGAAACTTGTTGGTTTTTGGGTGGAGCTTGGTTTCAGTGTGGGTATCGGGGTTTTTGGATGAGCTCTTGTTGATTAATATTCCCTGGAGTCAGGAGTATTCTGGATTTCTCAAGTTTTGGATTTAAACCTCCTGCCTCTGGCTTTCAGTCTTATTCTTAGAGTAGTCTTAAAACTTCTCCATCCATACAGCACTGATGATAAAACAGCTACGCTTATGGTGAAAAGATTCTCCACAGTGAGGGACACCTGGAGAGGTTCACAGAGTTACATGGAGAAGAGAAGAGGGAGGAGGGAGATAGAGGTGACCAGGAGGAGAAGGGAGGGAATCAAAAGGAGAGAGACAGATCTGGCCAATAATCACTTCCCCAAATGTTCTCCACAGCCCAGAACACCCATAAAAATTCACAGAGAGAATTGGGGAGAGAAGAGAAGGGGGAGGGAGGAAATATAGGTGACCTGGGGGAGAAAAAGTAGAGTCAAAAGGGAGAGAGAGCAATCAAGCCAGTAATCACACTCCTAAATAAAAATGGATACTGAAGATTGAATTCTTAAAGATACAAAATCGATAACAAAACCCAAAAAGCAAAGCTTATAAATCTAGAGTAGAGGTTATACTCTCAAAAGCACAATATTAAAAAAAAAAAACAAAATAAAATTACAAAATTATAATATATATATATATGAAATTGGCTTTAAAAATAGGGTCTCTCTCTTTTTTTTTTTTTTGCAAAGTAATAGTAGGTTATAAAAATGAAAATTAAAGGAGTAATAAAGAACTTAAAAATCAAAAATAAAATACAAGGTAATAATAACAAACTATATCTAGGAATTTCTCAGGAGCTGTTGAGGGCAGTGTGGGGTCAGTTCAGTTTCAGATAGTTCCTTGTTCTAGCTTTTAGTTCTTCTCAAGGTCTATAGGCCCCTTCCAATGTAGTCAGTGCTAACTACAGGGCTTTAATCTGTTGCACCTGTCACTTCCAGAGCAGTTCCCTCTGTTTATTTTGCCTTCCTCTGTTTGCAAGTCTCTTCAGTGTCTAAATTCCACCCTGACAACCAGGGGCAGAGGTGGTCACTTATTTAGGCTCACTGGTTTGGTTGCGCTGTGGGGAGGGAGGAGCACTGCAAACAAATATCCCTGGCGTGTGGGGCGTGCTCATGGTTTCTGGGCCACACTGGGTTTGCCCCCGCTCACGGCGTGTGTGCTTTCCCGGTCTACACTGCTCAGGCCCCAGGTTGCTCTGCAGGGGAACTGTGTAAAGCAGGCCCTGAATTGCGTGCACTTCCCAGGTCTAAGCCCCTCAGGTTCAGATTCCTGGGTACTCCACAAAGGCACAGACTCAGCTGGGCGTGCGTTTTGTGCCCTTCCCAGTTCTGAGCAGCTCAAGCGACCAGGTGCTTGGCGAGTGCACTCTCCCAGCTGGGCGGTGCATCTTATCACCTTCCCTGTCCCGGACGCGCGGTTTCCTGGGTGCGCATTGGGAGCACCATCTCAGGTGTGCTGTGTGTCCCCTCTGGGGAGCTGATCTCTGACTGCGACCCTCCTGGCAGATGTCAACCGTCCAGGATCCCAGGAAGACTTCATCAGTAACTGGGAGCCTGCCCCCAGTTTGGTAGAGGATGCCGTCTCTGGGGCTGAGATGGCCCCTCGCCTTCTGGCTCTGGCTGTAGCCCGCCTGCCTCTCTGCCTCAGGCATGGGGAGGGGCCGGTCCATAGCTGGTTAGCTCTTCTCTGGTATTTGCTCAGGGCTTTGTTCTGTGAGCGGGCAATCAGAGCTTTTCGCGGAAAAGTTCTCTCTTTCTCTCTCTTTCGTTTTTCTCTCTGGCTATCTCACAGTTTGGATTGCTATCTCAGGTTAGCTCCCTCAGATTGTCCTCAGGGCATTCAGGTCTGGCCCTCAACCTATGCATGCAGCCCATGCCTCCCTGTTCAGCCCCTCCTCACTGCTGGTGGACAAGAGCCTCTGGGCTACCTCTCCACTGGGAGTTGTGGCTAGGCTCATAAATGTGTGGGGTTTTTTTCCCCTCCTATCTATGTTGCCCTCCAAGATCCCAAAACTTCCCACAGACCCACCAGTGAGAGGGTTTCCTGGTCTTTGGAAACTTCTCCTCCTTCATAACTCCCTACCCAGGATGGGTCTCCATCCTTAATTCTTCTGTCTCTCTTATCTTTTATATTTGCCCTACCTCCTTTCAAAGAGAATGGGTTGAATTTCTGGGTGCCTGATGTCCTCCGCCAGCATTCAGAAGTTGTTTTGTGGAACTTGCTCAGTGTTCAAATGATCTTTTGATGAATTTGTGGGGGAGAAAGTGGTCTCCCTGTCGTATTCTTCCGCCATCTTCATAGATGAACCTTTTTAAGGTCATATGCTTATATATTTTTTTAAGGTGACTTCAGTGGGTATACTTAGGAAAAATAAGACTTAGTTTCTTTCCACACATGTGTTATTTGCTTTTCAGGATACATATTTATATTTGGAAGGAAATTCAATAAAATGAACTCAACTTTTTAACTTTTTTAAACTTTTTCTAGTTAACTTTTATTTTTATCAGTATGACTATGAATGCTTCCTAATTTCTCATCATTTGTGAGTGAAGTGAAAGTTGCTCAGTCATGTCCAACTCTTTGCAACACCATGGGCTATACATTCCATGGAATTCTCCAGGCAAGAATACTGGAGTGGCTAGCCTTTCCCTTCTCCAGGGGATCTTCCCAACCCAGGGATCAAACACAGGTCTCCCACATTGAAGGTGGATTCTTTACCAGCTGAGCCACAAAGGAAGCACTTAGTAACTAAACTATGTGTTGAAACTAGTATACAACTAAGTCAAATAGAACTATTTTAAAGAAATAATTTGGAGGGTTAAGCAAACTATTACCTATTTTAGACCTATATAACTAAAATAACCATAAGTGTGCAATCAACTGTTTTAATGTAGCACTGTACAAACCACACGCAAACACTATCTTAATCTACATGCCTTCTCTCTATGGATTTTCCTCCTTGACAAAGTTGAGAATACAAAGAATTACTTACAGTTGCTGCCAAGTAACCCACTAAAGGTGTGCGCGGTATCTCGCCTTAACTGATGGACTTAAATTTGATCCACTGGTTTGCACCCCAGACTTCAAAAGGTGAATTGTTGCAAGAGATGTGATAGCCGAGTTCTTCCAAATGTGGTTCAGAATCAGCGGTAAAAGTGTCTAATTCCTCTGTGTGTGTGTGTGTGTGTGTGTGTGTGTGTGTGTGTGTGTGTGTGCTAGTCACTCAGTTGTGTCTGATTCTATGTGATCCCAAGGACTGTAGCCCACCAGGCTCCTCTGTCCATGGAATTCTCCAGACAAGAATAATGGAGTGGGTAGCCATTCCCTTCTGCAGGGGATCTTTCTGACCCAGAGATCAAACCCAGGTTTTTGCATTGCAGGCAGATTCCTTACCATCTGTGAAGTGAGTGAAAGTCACTCAGTAGTGTCTGACTCTTTGCAACCCCACAGAGTATACAGTCGATAGAATTCTCCAGGCCAGAATACTGGAGTGGATAGTCTTTTCCTTCTCCAGGGGATCATCCCAACCCAGGGATCAAATCCAGGTCTCCTGCCTTGCAGACGATTCTTTACCATCTGAGCCACCAGCTAATAGTTATGTGTGCCTAAAATATTATCTAAAAAACACAAGTGATTACATCTTTATAAGATAGACATATATTTAATTGAGCTCATGGTGACTCAAATCAAGTCTGGATTTTCAAACTTCAGGTCAGTAAATCTTGTCTCCAAATGAAGCTGCAAGTACCTTGTGTAAACTTCCATTGAGTAGAGTGATTAAATAACAAATTTCAGTGAGTTCAGAACTACAATTCCTCTTGCTTCCATTCTGCCTAAGATGGCCTGATCATCTTCTACTTCACATCACAACAAATTGAAGCAGTTCATCTCAGGGACTGACATTTGTTCAAATTTCTTGCAATAAAGAATAGGGTACTTTATTTGAGTTTTATTATCAGTGCTTCCTTGTCTGCTGAAATACCAAAGGTGTTGACTTGGGACTCTCCAATTCTGATTCTAGTACACCTATCTGAGTGACAAGAAAGGACAAAGGCTCAGAGAAAATATATTGAGGGAGAAAAGAGAATATAAGGTATTCAAACAGAAAAATAGAGAAGGGACTAGAGAGGAAAAAAAAATAAGTTAATACCTTATGGACACTACACATCACCCTCATATTCATTTTGTGAAATTGCCAGGTACAGTATATGCCTGCAGCAGCTGTACCTTTTTTTTTCCTAGACATTCTGACAGCAGGTAGAATGACTCCCTGCTCAGAAGGAGTAGCTGATGTGACTGGGGAAGTTGTGAAGCTAAGATTGAGAAAGACACCTGGCATTGAATCTAAGAAACTGTTTTGATCCCTAAAGATTGCTCTGTTTATTACAAACTTTGAAGATTCTTTTTCTGTTCTTTCCAGTTAAAGTGTGAAAATATCCATTACTGACCTTCTCTGTCTATATAAAAATCCTCAATCAGGAAGAGTTTTCAGAAGACTTAGCACTATTCAAAAAGAGACAAAAAGAGAAAATATTAAGGTGAGAACAGCAGTTAAAACATCAAGAGGAACTAGTTCTTAGATAAGCTAAAATTGTTCTCACTTTCTCAATCCCCTTTAGTTTCTTTTCCTTTCATATCTACTCTGGAATTTTTATATGAATATCTTATAAATGCAATTATATAGAATAAAAGTTACCATGTGGGCTGAAAGTTATAACAACAACTAAAAATTTTGGAGTTTCCCTTTGTTTTTATATCTTTCTCAAAGATAATTGTTATGAATAGGTACAAAGGTAATTAGGTCTTCTATAAATATGACTTAAATTTCATGTCAGATCCATCCAAAAGATTTTGATAAAGGAGTCAGAACTGATATCCAATTGTTTCAGTTCTCCCACTTTCAAAGTTAAAGTAGCACTATGACATACTCTTACCCAGGCACAGTAATAAGGGTGTTGTAAACTGAAATCTTTCCCCCCAATTAATATCTTGAAACACTAACCCCGAATGTGATCGTGTAAGTCCTATATTTGTATATAACGTCTAAAGGAGGTAATTAAGGTTAAACTAAATCATAAGAGTGGGGCCCTAATGCCGTAGGATCGGTGTCCTTGTAAGAAGAGAGAGCAGAGCACACTTTCTTTATCTGGGCAGACACAGAGGAGAGATAGAAAGTCACTATCTAAAAACCAGGGTAAGAACTCTCAGCGTGATCATGAACTTCCAGTCTCCAAAACCGTGAGAAAATAAATGTCTAGTGTTTAAGCTATTCAGTCTGTGATGTTTTGCTATGGCAGCCCTAGAAGACTGAAAACAGCAATCTGTGACATCAGTTGTGACTAATACAGATATTTGTTCACATTGCAAATGGGTTCAGACAAGAGCTGACATTCAGTGTAGGTCTGTGAACTGTAGCAGGTCATTGGGTTTCTCACCTTAATTTTCTGCACAACAGTAAGTGACTACATTCTATCATTGCAAGGTTTTTTGCTTGCAAATATCTAGGGATCTATAATCAAATATATAACTTATTTTTCTACTCTTTGAACAGAATTTTGATCAAAAGAATATATGAAAGGGGGATCAATAGTATTTGTAATCCTCACTGTAACATTTTCTAGCTTTGTTTTAGACCAGTAATATAAAGAACCAAATTATCAAAATAGGGAACACATCAAGCATATTTGTTTCCTACTGTGTTAGTCACTCAGTCATGTCCAACCCTTTGTGACCCCACGGACTGTAGTCAACCAAGCTCCTCTGTCCATAAAATTCTCCAGGAAAGAATACTAGAGTGGGTAGCCAGTCCCTTCTCCAGGGGATTTTCTTGAGTCAGGGGTTGAACCCAAGTCTCCTGCATTCCAGGAAGTTTCATTATCATCTGAGCCACCTTGCACTTCTGCAAATATTATCATAAATATGGTGGCTTAAAAAATAACAATAATAATAAAAAAAGCAGCCATTTATTCTCACACTGTTTTGGAGATTAGAAGTCCAAAGATCAAGGTTTGGAATGACCATGCTCCCTCCAAGGACCTAAAGTAAAGGAGAATCCTTTACTTCTTTCAATTTCTGGTGGCTCTAGGCATTCCTTGGCTTGAAACTCTATGTCTACCATGTCTGTCTCCATCTCCAAGTAGCTTTCTCTAGAGTCTTTACCCTGGGTATCTCTCATAAGGGTATTGGTCATTTGATTTAGGGCCAACTCTGATAATTTACTATGATACCACCCACTATGATACCACCCACTATGATATCAGCCAAAGAATATTAGTTACATTTGCAAAGGCTCTTTTTCCAATTAAGGTTACAGTCATAATTTCCAGGATATGGCCTTATCTGTGAGGTGGACGAAGGGCACCATTCAACCCATTATATCAGGAAAAAAATTGTTACCATAAAACGTTCCTCATATAAAGAATTAAATTAAAAAAATAGACATTCATTTTTTATTCTCTATGGCAACATTTTAAGTCATATTCAATTTCATTTAAAGTTTGTTATTACTAGCTAGTATGTGCATGCTTGCCAAGTTGCTTCACTTGTGTCTGAGTGAGACTCGATGGACTGTAGCCTGCCAGGCTCTTCTGTCCATGGGATTGTCCAGGCTAGAATACTGGAGTGAGCTGGCATTTCCTGGTCCAGGGGATCTTCCCAAGCTAGGGATGGAACATAGATTTCCTGTAGTGCAGGCAGGTTCTTTACCATCTGAAACATCAGGGAAGTCCATTAGCTAGTAAAGTGGTAATCTTTGGTTTGATTTTCCAAAAAGATCAAACCTAAAAAGTGAAGTTTTAGGTAAGTGAAATTCCAATGAGGGGCTTTCAAAAATTTACAAGAATGCCTTTGATATTAAAGGCAATTGAACTCTTTAAAAGTCAACACAGGATGTTTTGATATAATATTTTTCTCTAAGTCCAAGCCTATCTCTTTTCAGAATTTGCATATAAAACATCTGAGGCTACAAATATATTTCTCGCATTAGCAGTTTTGAGACAATTTTTGCCTTAAGTCCTAAATAGTAAAGGACAGAGAATTTGCAGTTTCCCAAATAAGATCAAAGGGGCTCATTAGCTAGCAAATTGAGATGCTCATTATGAACCATTTGTGTGGGGGAGAAGATTGATATACACCCCAAAAAAGGAACTAAGTAAAAAGTTATATTATTAAAATTCAACTTTCTTGATGTATGTACTAATACTTATTTTATCCTTGTTTCTTTCACTTGAAAACACATTATGAATTCTCTTAAATATATAATCTTCATAAATATATTTTAAAGGCCATTTAGGAATATATGGAAATGAATATATTTGAAGTTAGAGAACAGATACTGTAGGTAGTCTGATTTAGGTAAAGATTAAAGTAATAGTTTTGTATTCCAGTCTAACCATGATCAGGTGTAGAAAAATAACTTCTCTGTGTCCCCTCTCCCTCTAAAACACACGGCACTCCTTGTTATCCATTTCACAAATCTTGGAATCCTACCATACATGAGTTATCTTTGATCTATTTTCTTTCAAAATTTTTAAAACATATGTACCTAATAATATACTATCTATAGCTTTGTCCTCTTGGAATCCGTATTAGTTCTTAAATATATTTCTGAGAAATGCTATAATAGTTTTCTTCTTTCTCATCATTTTGGTAACTGCAAGTCTTATAACAACCCACATTTTTTTCATTAGATTTCTCTCAAATGCCACATTCAAATCATATGCTTATATATAATCTTTACATTTAAGTTAAATGTCATTGATCCAGTGGGCAAAACTAGTTTTAGAAAATCTAACTACAGAGTAGCATTTAAGCTATCGGTTCAACTCTGATACACATTTTAAAAACATAAGACAAGAATATTTTGTTCACTACAGCCTTTTCCTTTCTTTCCTTCCTCACATTGAAAATAATTCTTCAGTTAAAAAAGAAAATTGTCAGTTTGTTGAATGTCTTAGTCTTCTTGGCTGCCATAACAAAGACCACAGACTGGATGGTTTGAACAGAAATATATTTTCTCACAGTTAGGGAGGCGGGGGAATTCAAGATGAAGGTACTGGTGGATTTGGTTCCTGAAGAGAATACTCTTTCTTGGTTGCCGAGGGTCATCTGCCTTTTTATTACAATCCAGAGGAAGAAGTGGGCCCTGGCATCTATCCTTCTACTTATAAAGACACCAGTCTTATTGATAAGGGACCCACCCTGTGACCTCAATTAACCTTTATTACCTTCTGATAGAATCTATTTCCAAATATATGTACATTGGAGATTAGGGTCTCAACATGAATTTTGGTGAGGGTGGGGGTTGGAAAACACAGTCCACACCATTGTATTGTACAGACCAAGTGAGGAATCAGAATAATATTTTCAAAATCTTGTCCCTGTCTTCAAAGAGTACATGAATTAGTGGGGTAATTGATAAGGAAAATAAAACTGAATTCAAGTGAATAAAATCATTACATTATAGCCATTTAAAAATTAAGAAAAGAAACTATTTAAAATATAATATGACCTTTATACAAGTCACAATTGTGTCTGTACTTTCTTATAAGGGTCATTATTTTTAGTTTGGTAATTAAAACATACAGCATTGTTAACAATGATAAATAAAACAAAACTATACAATTATTATTTGTTAATTTGAATAGTTTATTTTAGGATAGGAAAGGCAAGATAAAATAGTAGAAACTCATCATCATGAAATTCAAAAGACTGGGGAATTTTTCTAAAGATTTTCAGTCTCTTCATTCATAAAATAGGAATCAAAATATTTGCGCTAGCCACCAGGTGTTGTGACAAACAAAGATGCTTTAAGTGGAAAATTGAAAAAAAAAAAACAAAACCCACTACCTGTCTATGCAAATATAAAGTGATATACTAAAGTTCCTAAATGGTGAGGCTATGTTCAATTAATTTTTACTGAAACTATTGCGGAGTACCATAAAGTTTTACAACTGAGTTTAAAATTCCTGATTATCTGTCAAGAGAAAGCATTGACAGGGAATGCTGTGAGTACTTCCTCGTGCTGTGCAGGAGGATAATGAGATTAGAACCCAGGCAACAGACTGGCCACACACACGCAAGGTTCACACACAGCGATAGTAGGTGAGAGTAGAGATTTCCTGAGAGCTAATCTAAATGAGAGAGGAAAAGAAAGGGGGTATGTGCGAAGATTAAAAGTCTAAGTGAAAACCCTGGACCTGTCTACATTTAAAGTGTGACAAATATAGAAAAAAACAGAGAAAGTCACAATCCTCGGAAAACATGAAGAGTGAGTCAGAAGACGAGGTGGATGAGTTGAGCTATGTTCCCTGAAGCTTTTATCAAGTGCATGGATTGGTTAAAGAAAAGAGTCTATGAAAACTGAGTAAAGGGTAAAAAGAGCTTTTTATTGATCAAGCCAAATCAACTTAAGATGATTTAAATGAATATGAAAGACTAGTCAGATTTGAAACTCTTACTATTTGAAACTATTGCTTCTAATTAGACTTTCAATTCTCAGAACACGTTACATATATTCTCCATATTTATTTTTATATGTATATCATTGTTTCATTAATTAAGCCTCATTGCTCAAACAGTAAAGAATCTGCCTGCAATGCAGGAGACCAGGGTTCAATCCCTGGGATGGGAAGTTCCTCTGGAGAAGGGAATGGCAATCCACTCCAGTATTCTTGCCTGGAGAATTCCATGGACAGAGGAGTCTGTCAGGCTACAGTCCTTGGGTTCTCAAAGAGTCGGACACGACTGAGCGACTAATGCACACACGCAAGGATATAAAGAGAAAGAAAATAAGTTGATGAGAACCTGGACCGAAATGACAGTGGAAATGACAGGTAGACAAAATTAGAGGCATGCTTTTAGAGGGGAAAAAATGTAGCAACATTGATGACAAATGACATAACATATGCGGAAAGTGAAAATCTCACAGTTGTATCTGACTTTGGGACCCCACAGACTATAGCCTGCCAGGCTCCTTTGTCCATGGAATTCTCCAGTCAAAAATACTGGAGTGGTAGCTATTCCCTTCTCCAGGAAATCTTCCCAACCCAGGAATCGAACCCAGGTCTTCTACAGCTGCAGGTGGATTCTTCACCATCTGAGCCAAGAAAGAACAAAAAATGACCAAGAATCACACCTGAGAAAGTTATTGGTACAGAAAGGGATGGGAAATTTCAGAGGGAAAAAATAGAAAGTTCATTTGATGAGCTAATTTTGGACACGTTAAATGATATTTGGACATCTTACTTTTTGAAAATAGTAAAAAAAAAAATCTGTCTGGAGGTGACTTGTCTACATGTGATGCAAAAAGAAAGAAACAAGATTGAGCGTAGATTTACTTGTTATAGTAGAAGAGGCTTTCTTATACATAACAATGCTATAATAGAATAACATCTTAACTTATATAATGGCCTAGTAAATTGATTGCCTAATTATGAGACAACCTACTTAACATAAGTTTCAGCCTAAGCAAACTAAAATGTTTGCCACTGATTTAAGGCTTGCTATTATCTCTATCTTACAAATGAAAAGAAATTGAGGTGTATCTCCTTATGTAATCTCCCAAGGTCAAAGTCCTGTCATTGGCAAAGTTAAAATCAAAGCCAAGATCTGCTTGATACTAAAGCCCATGGTTCTTCCACTGGCCAAAAAGTAGACTGATAGACTACTGTAGTCTACCAGTAGGCAGTCTATTTCAGTAGACTGAAGAGAAACAAGTTGAAGTTCTGAAACTGCTTCTTAGTGATGAAGGGGATACAGTTTTTTTTTTTTTTTTCTTTTTTAAACTTTGTTACTTATGCAAATGAAAAGCTCTGTTCCTTTATTGTAGAAAATTCTTTTATTGTAAATTCACCTTGCAGAGATCCTTTCTGTGAAAAATTCATCACAAAAGATAACTTTCTCTTTTTATGAAATGTATATTATATCTTTGCCCCCAAACAATAAACACACCTAGGAATACTTTTAAGCTAATCTTGCTCAAGGATTTAAGACATCATAAAGAGAGGGTGCACTTAATATTCACACACTGGCTTTTATCAGAAATTCTCAGATTTTTCTCAACACAACTTTCTCCAAGTTATATTGGTTTAGTAGAAAATCAGAAAAATAATAAAAACCGTCACGAAATTTTCTATCAAAATAGATTTCCATACCTCTACGTATTAATTTGTAGACCTAATTTCGTTAATCTCATAGGACATTCTTGACAACTATGTGCGTTAAGCCTTAAGAGTCAGACACGACTGAGCGGCTGAACTGAACTGAACTTGGTATGCATAAAAATATTCATTGAGACAAATCTAACAGCATTATGTGAATCATGCATTTTTCCCCTCTGGCAAACACATAGACTTGATTTTGTAAAAATCAATAATAAAGGTCAGCATTAACCTAGTTTTGTCTTAGTCACTTAATTAATAGTCGAATTCAGTGATCAGTGAAAACACTGACTCTCTTCAGGACACACCAGGATACACAGATACCCTCTGCTCCTTTTAGATCAATGATTCTCTTTATAGATCAATGATGCTCAAACTTTGTTGCCCATTTAAATTACCTGAGGATGATTAAACATTTGCTTCCTAGGTTCCAGATCCAGAGATTCTAATTTAATGGATCTGGAGTTTGGGCCTGGATATCAGGAGTTTCAGATCTCCAAGTAATTCTGGGGGCTTTCTGCTGCTGCTGCTGCTGCTGCTAAGTCGCTTCAGTCGTGTCCGACTCTGTGCGACCCCAGAGATGGCAGCCCACCAGGCTCCCCCATCCCTGGGATTCTCCAGGCAAGAACACTGGAGTGGGCTGCCATTTCCTTCTCCAGTGCGTGAAAGTGAAGGTGGCGCTAATTGTAACGAACCTACCTATCAATGCAGGAGATGCGGATTTGATCCCTGGGTTGGGAATATCCCCTGGAGTAGGAAAGGGCAACCTACTCCAGTATTCTTGCCTGGAGAATCCCGTGGACAGAGGAGCCTGGTGGGCCAGTCTGCAGGCTCCCGAAGAGTTGGACACGACTGAGAGTGCGCGCGCACACACACACACACACACACACACACACACACACACACACACACGCACACACACACACACACACACGATTCTAAAGTACAAATTTGAGAGCTTTGCTGTTCTGTTGTTCCCTCTCAAATCCTTTCAAAAACCTAGTGAACTGATACATACTGACGTATTCTACTCCAGAAGAGCAGTTCCTTTGGCTGACTGGGATAACCTTGTTGTTTCGTTGTTGTTTAGCGGCTCAGTCACGTCCGACCCTTTGCCACCACACCAGCCTTTAGCGCGCCAGGCTTCTCTGTCCATGGAATTTCTCAGGCAAGAAGAGTGGAGTGGATTGCCATTTCCTGCTCCAGGGGATCTTCCCGACCCAAGGATCGAACCTCATTTGTCTCCTGCATTGACAGGTGGATTCTTTACTGCTGAACCACCAGGGAATTTTCAGATAGGCTATCCTAATCAGCTAACACAGGACAGCCTGCCTGAAGGAAGATGAAGTCGTTGTTCCGTCCTTCCACACGTTTCAAGGTTGCTTACGTTCACTGTAGCGTTTATCACACCAGGCAGCAATTCCTTGTTTCTTTTTCCCTAGCAGTAAACTGGTATCATGTGGAAGTTCTGCACTGTGCCTTTTACAGTTTTGTTTTCTACTACAGCATTATTTAGAAGGTACTTTACAAATGCTTGATCCACAAATTGTTAAGACTAGCTGAGGTTGGTAATCTTATAGCTGAGTGTATATCATAATAAATTGTTACTTCTATAGGATTATGTTCAGTTCAGTTGCTCAGTTGTGTCCAACTTTTTGGGACCCCATGGACTGCAGCACACCAGGCCTCCCTGTCTGTCACCAACTCTCAGGGTTTACTCTAACTCATGTCAATTGAGTCGGTGATGCGATCCAACCATCTCATCCTCTGATTTCCACTTCTCCTGCCTTCAATCTTTCCCAGCATCAGGGTCTTTTCAAATAAGTCAGCTCTTCGCATCAGGTGGCCAAAGTATTGGAGTTTCAGCTACAGCATCAGTCCTTCCAATGAATATTCAGGATTGATATCCTTCAGGATGGACTGGTTGGATCTCCTTGCAGCCCAAGGGACTCTCAAGAGTCTTCTCCAACACCACAGTTCAAAAGTATCAATTCTTTGGTACTCACCTTTGTTTATAGTCCAACTCTCACACCCATACATGACCACTGGAAAAAGCACAGCCTTGACTAGACAGACCATTGTTGACAAAGTAATGTCTCTGCTTTTTAATATGCTATTTAGGTTGGTCATAACTTTTCTTCCAAGGAGTAAATGTATTTTTATTTCATGGCTGCAGTCACCATCTGCAGTGATTTTGGAGCCTCCCAAAATAAAGTCTGCCACTGTTTCCCCATCTATTTGCCATGAAGTGATGGGACTGGATGCCATAATCTTAGTTTTCTGAATGCTGAGCTTTAAGCCAACTTTTTCACTCTCCTCTTTCACTCTCATCAAGAGGCTCTTTAGGTCTTCTTCACTTTCTGCCATAAGGGTGGTGTCATCTGTATATCTGAGGTTATTGATAATTCTCCTGGCAATCTTGATTCCAGCTTGTGCTTCCTCCAGCCCAGCATTTCTCATGATGTACTCTGCATATGAGTTAAATAAGCAGGGTGACAATATACAGCCTTGACATACTCCTTTTCCTATTTGGAACCAGTCTGTTGTTCTACGTCCAGTTCTAACTGTTGCTTCCTGACCTGCATACAGGTTTCTCAAGAGGCAGGTCAGGTGGTCTGGTATTCCCATCTCTTTCAGAATTTTCCACAGTTTATTGTGGAATTATGTTAGAGGAAGGATTATGTTAGAGGAAGGCAAAAATCACTCTCCAACTGCCCAGTATAGAACTTTTCATTCAGGATAATTCAAACCGTTCCCAATGCATGTGAAAACCTTAAAATGCAAGCTGCAGTACAAAGTAAGTGGGAAAATTAAAGTTCTTCTATAAACCCTATTAGCAGTTAGAATGTATTACATGCACAGCATTTAAGAAGTTCAGTGAAGTGTTTGGGAGGTAATTGACTAAAATTTACTGAATGTTTTCTTTTTTATCCTTGCCAACTTGGAACTGGTTTAATATTTTGAACATGACATGAATATAGGTGACTTTCTTCTGAAATATATTTGTAATTCCTTGGTACATAAAATACCAGCTACACTGAATATTATTCTTACCAACATCTTAAAACAAGAGGAGTGGGAGATGTCACTGAATATTTTTTTTCTTCTTTTTATATCCTTATTTTTCTTTCTGAAACAAATTTTTGGAATAGAACATAAGGAAAAATATGTATTGTTTATACATTTCTATGTTCTTGAGAATTATTTTATTATGTATTTACTCCATCAACTGACATTTTTTGAATATACATTATGTTTAATTATGCTAGATGACTTGAACTTTAAAATTTATTCTCACAATAATCCTATAAGCTATCTATCATTGGGTTCATTTTACAGGTGGCAGAAAAGTTGGAAACATAAAAGCTAAAACAGAAAACTTGCCCAAAATTACACAACTAGAAGGTGTTCAGAAAGATTTAACCAAAATATTCCTTTCTCTGAAATTCATGGTCTTCCTATATCACCACAAATGTAATTCTTAACATTTCACAACTATTTAGTGTTTTGAAAGTGTTAGTTACTCAGTTACATCTCTTTGAGACCCCATGGGCTAGCCCACCAGGCTCCTCTGTCCATGAGATTTCCAGGCAAGAATACTGGGGTGGGTTGCATTTCCTTCTCGAGGGATCTTCCTGACTCAAGGACTGCATTCAAGTCTTCTGCACTGCAGGTAGGTTCTTTACCATCTGAGCTACCACAATGAGTCTTTTCATTCCTTTTTTTTTTTTTTTTTTTTGATTGTACTATGTACCACCAGGCATCTGGAATCTTAGTTCCTCCACCAGGGATAGAATCCATGCCCTGTGCAGTAGAAAAACTGGTCTTAACCACTGGACCACAAGTGAAGTTCCCAAGTCTTTTCATTCTTACTTTCTGTAAGATTCTTTTCATATGGCAAGTAAAATTTGGACTTCTCATTTGTGTTGAGGGCAAACTAAAGCCCATTAGAGAACACAGTGCACATAGAGCCCTCCGTTTAGGTCAATCCTGCTTCAAGGGCACTGGTGCCACCTCTCTCCTGGCATGCATGCTTATAACTGGTCTTGTAAAACACAGCATCACAGCAATACGTTATACATAAAGACGAGCAATGAGATTTGCAATGGAGTGACTCTCTTAAAACTGACAGCTATGAGATTTCTTCTTGTCCTTTACCAGCTATTTAGTTAGAAAATCAACCTTTCGTAACTGATACTCACCTGCAGATTTAGTAGATTAAATCCTGATTATGAACTGGTATTTTTAAACAAAAAATTGTTTTTAATTATGACAATCAAATTTACTGATATGATATCAACATAATCAAATTGAATAATACAATTAAAAAACATACAGTACATTAATTTTTGTGGATTATTTTTTCTAGGTTTTCTATATCAATAGCTGACAACCAGAGGATATTTTGCCTCTTGGAGGACACTGAGCAATATTTGCAAACATTTTTGATTGTCACACCTGGGGTCAGGGTGCTACTATAATCTATTAAACAAACAGATCTAGTGGATATACTGCAGTAGTCAGGGCACTGCAAGCCATCCTACAAAACACAGGATAACTTCCTACAATAAAAACTGTGACTGTAAAAATGTCAATGGCTGCAAGTTGGGAAGCTTTATTTTAGACATATTTGTATGATCAAAACCAAAGTCATATGCCAAATATTTGCTATCTTCTTTCATTGACTGTACCTGGTTAAAGAGAAGGAAACTTTATGGAGCTTACAAATCTTGACAGACAACTATGAGTTAAAATAGTGAAGAAAGAGCATCTGTATCAGCATTTTCTTAAATGTTGAAATTAGAAAATTATGCTTGAAAAGAGACAGCCAAATTCTAACAGTGTGCTAATGGAAATTCCTAGCAGTTTGCCTTTAAAGGGTAAAAGATGGCCTTTCATTCTTCCATCACCATTTCCTGGAAGCTGACCTAATGAAGGAAGAATCTTTATTTATTTTGTTTGCTGGCTAGCCAGAAGAACTGACTATTCTGACCAGAACTGATGTGACTGGTCACAAATAACCATTGCTCCAGAGAAAAAAAAAAAACAACAAAATTTAAACTTTTCTAACTTGTAACTTCTATAACCTGGATATATAAGTACTTCACATTTGCTCTTTTAATCGTCATTTCACTGAAGTGACAGAGGCTTTAATGCTCCTTTTTAAGTCACAGGAGATGTTTTCCACAGCAGGTGCTCTCCACTTATGTGAACTTAACGTGTTTGTGCCCTGACAGTTAAAAAAAAGGAAAAAGATCTGTAGAAAGCAGAAATCATTTGCTGCTGCTTACCACCTAGGGGAATAAAACCATCCTGTCCTTTCTGCTATCCAGAGTAAAAATAGCATAAGTAAATTTACTTTAAACTTTGACCTTAGCATTTTGACCAACTATCTCTGTCTCTTAAGAATACACTAAGATAATATTTCTGATACATCAGAAGAGTAAAGTTGAAAATAACCGATGCAGAAGTATTAATCTCCTATTTATAAAATTCTCAGTTTCAAATCCCTGATTCGATATTCAAACTGAAATCTCTCTTGAAACCTTTAAACCTTTACCTTTAAGCCAATTTCAGTGGTCTATGAAAACTATTTTGTGCTTTACCACCACTTTTAATACTCTCAATAATGTATTCAAGTAATGCATTCTTAAGGTAGGTAACAATCTAAAATGTAGAAACCCAAGAAGAGAAAAAAATCAAAATGATTGAAGATTAATAATATTAAAGATAAGCATTATAAATACTTTGATGAATATCCTTCTGGAATGTGATATGTAAAACATTTGAAGTTTCTTATCATCAATTTCACTTAAATCCATTGTCAACAGATAGTTAAATCAATGGATATGCCCAATGGCATTTTAATGACATCTAGTACTTTTCTCATAACTATAAATTATTGAATTAATCCTATATTTCTGAATGTTTAAATCATTTCCAACATTATAAGTAGCACTTTAATGAGCACTCTCCTTATATATGTTTTCATATATTTCCTGAAAACAATCCCAACAAAATGGAGTTGTTGGGTAAAACTTGGCATTTTTGTTGATATTAACAGATTACTCACAACAAAATTTACATAAAGTTCTAGTCCTTCCTTTTGGGAATTTTTGAGTAGCTGCTTATTAAACTTTCATTATCACTTAGTGATGCTAGTGGTAAAGAACCCACCTGACGATGCAGGAGACATAAGAAACATGAATTTGATCCTTGGGTCTGGAAGATCCCCTGGGGAGGGCAGGGCAACCCATGCCAGTATTCTTGCCTGGAGAATCTCATGAACAGAGGAGTCTGGCAGTTTACACAGTCCGTGGGGTCACAAAGAGGCCGATACAACTGAAGAGAGAGCACACACACAGGCACCTCTTAGTCGTGTGTAAATTTTTCACTTGTTTAGAGGCAGGTTTGAATTCAAATTTATTGATCAATAGCAATGCTAAACTTTTCTTTGAAATTATTTGTTTCTCTTGCCTATTTCTTGATCACCATTTGTTGATATATATTTCTACTAATGGTTTGAATCTGTGAGATTTCTTTGGAACTATATGAAAACATTAATTTGTTGCAACTATTCTGATAATTTATTTCACAGACACATATTAGCGTTCACTATAAATTGCTTAGTGTCCTAGTGACATTGAATAATAGGTACGAAAAGCTAACAAGCTGCCACTCTCACTGAGCCTACAGTCTAAGAGGCAGGAGGGATTTTTAATTAAATAATCACTGGAAATGAACACAAATTATAAATATAAATATTTTCTTTAAAATATTGCTAAACTTTGAAAATATAATTTAAAGCAATACTTTGCACTTGATAAATTAGGGAAGACTTTTCAGTAAAATTATGTTTAGAACAAGCCAACAAGTTAATTGGCAGAGGCATTGCCAGGGGACTGGTCAACCACAATGAAGGTGTCCCATCCCTATATGTTTCTCAGACGAATCCAAGCTTGCTGTCTGGCAGTCCAAGAAAAACAGATACATACCCGTGACAGATACCAGGGGAAAGTTACCCTCTAGGAAACCCCAGACTTTACCAAAGTTGTTGGTATTGGTTTCTTCTAAGAAACCACTATGACAAGCTAGTAATTGATACCAATATGTGATCCACTCTTATACCAATCTATATATTATATCTTTTTAAGATCCTGCTGATGGCATTGACAACACTGATATCTTTGGAAGCACAGTACTTTGACAAAATAGGCAACAAGCCATGCATTAACTGTGCAGAAGGCTACATTTCACCATCTGGATGGCTAGCTCAAAGTGTTTAAAACAAAAGTATCTCTGTTGCAGAAAGTTTTCTCAAGCAGGGAAAAAGAGAGACTTGGGTAGCTTTAAATAAACTGAACAGAAATAGCGTATCAAATTTTGCTTGGAATTCTGATAGTTGAATAAATAACACGATTGTATCTTCAATATTAACCTAACAGATGAATTATTTTCATAATTTTATACTCTAAATTAACTGAAAAAAAATGAAAGCAACATTCTTATTTTTCTTTTTCAAATGAGCTCTTAGGAATTAACTTTTCAGGGCTGGAAAGTCATTTTTTATCAGTTCAAGGTAGTATCTGATCATCTATTCCATTTATTTTCTTTCTTCCCAGTATAATCTGAATGCACGATGGGCTTATGTGTCATTTGCAGCATGCTGGAAAACATTTAATACCTGATTCTTGAGAGGAAAGTGGGGAAAAGGTCCTGATTGGCTGGATTTCCAAGATCATGGTGTAAATGCTTTCCTGTTGGCCAATTTTGAGCTTCCAATGTACCATTATTGAATGCAGAGTTGGAAAGAGGTACTCATGATGGGCTCTAATGAGCTGGTTTGTGCCAACTCCAATATACCTCTTTTCATAGTTCTGAATTGAGGAATGTTTGTGGTTGAGTACTTCTGTCCTCATTGGCCTACATGAAGGTTGAGCTTTCACTCCTTGATGCTGAGAACTGGCTTTTGTCTTCATCATGAGAGCTAGTGTTTTATCTAATTGTATGAAACAAGCAAGGCATTGTCACTCTTCTGGAAATAACACAGTTATCTCTCTGGATGACTGCCCCAAACTTGGTTCCTGATCTCTTTATAGATCTCTTTTATAGATCATGAAACCCAAAATTCCCACAATAATTTCATGGCAGCTAGGTGAATATTTAGCTCTCTTGGAGACTTGGATCCCAGAAATTTGGGATATCATCTCTGCCCATGTAAGCTGAGGAAGATTTGAAGGGTAGGGTGTCTATATCAGACTCTCATTGACATTTCTACTCTACTGCAGCTACACTGGCCTAGGGTTTTCTGCATTTATGTATCCATATGAGGCTTCCCTGGTGGCACAGTGGTAAAGAATCCCCCTGCCAGTGCAGGAGATGTAAGAGACTCACGTTTGATCGCTGAGTTGGAAGACCTCCTGGAGGAGAGCGTGGCAGCCCACTCCAATATTCTTCCCTGGAAAACTCCGTGGACAGAAGAACTTGGCAGTTCTTGGGGTTGCAAAGATTCGGACATGACTGAGGATGTATGCATCAAGAGTTCTATATGATCAGTAGCCCAAAAGTCCCCAATTGTTTCAGATCCCAAACCTAACTATTGACTTCAAGAGATTCCATGCCCCATACCATGCCTGGGTTTGGTGTTTGGGGGATAGATAAGAGTTTCGTGTGTACACTGGAATCTAAACTGTCTTCTCTTTTCCTAATCCTTTCCAAACCTCCAGCCCCAGCAGAGATTTGTTTTGTCCTTGCTTTCAGAAAAGCTCTAATTTAATTGCCACATTATTTCTAATCCAATAGGTCATGGGTTTAAACTCTAATTCTTAGGTTTCTCAGGTTTAGCTTATGATAAAGAAATTATGATCTCTAGAATTCCATTTTAAGACAAAATATTCTCTCTCAGTTGCCTCACTATTAAGAATCTTCCTGCAATGCAGGAGAGCCTGGGTCAAGAAGATTCCATGGAGAAGGGAATGGCAACCCATTTCAGTATTCTTGCCTGGAAAATCCCATGGACGGAGGAGCCTGGCAGGCTACAGTCCATGGGATTGCAGAGTCAGACATGATCGAATGACAAACATTCTCACTCGTTTTGAGAACCAAAAGCACATTGGATATCACGTTTCTGTTTTATGATAATTTAACATATAAACCTTTGTAAATCAGAGCTGGGTGATACATATATTTGCCTTTTTTTTTTTTTATTTCTGAGGCAATGCATGTCACTACATCATTGAAATGTGAAATTTTAAAAAAGAAAAGCAGGTTAAATCCTATATATCATGCTAAAATAGGTTATTAGCAATGCTAGTTAAGTACTGGGGAGACTGTGATGACCAAGGCAGGCATGCTGTCTTTATAGAAGTTACAGTCAAATTAGGATATGAACCCACTTAAAACATTTACAGTTTTCTAAGTGGAAGTATAAGAGAAGTGCTGGGTGCTATGTGAGTTCATAAGTACAACCCCTAACCTAGCTTGTATGGTCAGCAAAAAATTCTATTGAAAACAAAAATGAAGGACTCCGACTAGTAAACTGTCTCCGGATAGTGTGTGTTAGAGATTGTCCAATTTTTCTTCTTTGCTCTGTTGAGATATAATCGATGTACATTGCTGTGTAAGTTTAAACTATACTGTATAAAGACTTAACTTACATGTATCATGAAGTGATTACCACATGAGCATCCGTCATCTCATATAGATACAAAATAAAAAAACAAATCCAAAAAGTATACAAAGTAAAAAAATATTTTTTCCTCCTGATCAGAACTCAACTTTCATATGTGACATTGAACAGTATTGACTATATTGACCATGTTGTTCATTATATTACTAGTACTTATTTATGTCATAACTGGAAGTTTGTACCTTTGTCCACCTTTCATCCAGTTCCCTTTCTCCCTAAGCCCCACCTCTTGTAACCACAATTCTGACATCACTTTGCCCCATCAATGTAAATGTCCAAACTAAAAATGGCAAAATTGTGTTATTGTGAGGATATTTTTGACCTAGCCTTGCCTTTAAAAGTTGCACTAGGTGCTCACTCTACCTAGATCAGTCTTCCAAGATATCCAAAAGGCTCACTTCTCAATGTCTATCACCAGGCTCAACCACTTTTCAAACACTGCCTTACCAATGAGGCTACTCTGACCAAGCTATTTAAGATCACAACTCTAATAACTGATTTGACTTATCCTGTTTTATATTTTCTTCATGTCATTTCTGACATTCTATTGTCACATTTGTTACAATGTTTATTGTTTATTTTCTATCTCCCCTATCAAAACAGCAATTGCATAATGAGAGGAATGTTTACGTTTTGTTTATTGCTGTATCCCAAATACCTAAACTGAGTCTTGAGCATAGTCGGTGTCAATGAACATTTGTTGATGGAAAGGATCAGTGATTCCAGTTGTATATCTGCTTGTTTAGTGAGTAATTTTTTCATTTCTATTTCAGAGAATATAAATATTGATATTTATTGATAATTAAGTGCACATAAATTTTAAACTATAATTTATTTTTTGCCTGTAAATTCCTTACTCCTGTTTTCTTTTGTTTTTCATGTTAGAGATTTCTCAAATATCTAATGAGTTTTTTCTCAGCAACATTACTCAAGAGCACGGTACTACGAATCTTGTTAGAGACTCTAAATGCATGTTTACATGGTAGGACTTCACTTTAGATTGATCAGGTAGAGATGGAATGGTCTGTCTGCGATGTCACAAGCAGGCTTTAAGTAGTTCTTCTCTCTTGTATAGTTAGTATCTTCAGAGAGGAATTTTCTAGTTGTAACTTGGATAGTAAACATATTTCTATGTCTGGTTAATATACATTTGAATATTTAATTGGGAAGGATTGCTAGCAATATTATTCTTAAATGTATGGACTTTGATTCAAAGGTCAGCAAACTGCTGCCTGTTGGCCAAATCTAGCCTGTTATTATAAAACTTTATTAAAACACAACAATGCCTAGTTATTTACATAACATCTATAACTTTCATCATGTTGTGTTGTATTAGTTGCTCAGCTGTGCCCAGCTTTTTGCAATCCCATGGACTGTAGCCCACCAAGCTGCTCTGTCTATGGGATTCTCCAGGCAAGAATACTGGAGTGGGTTGCAATTCCCTTTCCCATGGGATCTTCCCTACCTAGGGATCAAACCTGGGTCTTCTCACATGGCAGGCAGATTCTTTACCATCTGAGCCATCATGCTACAACTTCACAATTTATTGCAACAAACCAAAGAACTGCAAAGCCTAATATTAGCTATTTGAATTCTTACCAAAAAATATGCGCACCCTGATTCTGATATGGGTGCTCTCAGCCATTAGCCCCGTTGCCTTGTGTCTCTGTGTGCTATAAACTCTAGTTCAATTTCGTATAGGGAACATGCACTCCCCTGCTGGGTGGTGGGAGGTAGAATTTGTCCTAACTGGATAGGCGATTTATGAGTTTACCTGTTCCAATACAATAATCTTCCCTTTCCAGTTTCACCTCTCACTTTTGCCGTATCAGACAACAAAATCCGTCCCTCCCTTCATCTTTCCAGGAAAAAGCAGCAAAACTTAATTTTTATGCCATTGGTCCTAAAGACACTTTGATATTATTATTATTATATATATATTTTTTTATAAAAGACTTACTGTCCTGTTCACTTTTGTTGTCTCGAGAATGTGTTAACATCCCTGGTTGCTCGATTGACTTTTTCTATTTTTTGCTGTGAATTTTAAGTTTTTGTAAAATTCTTGTTTTCTGGAAGAAATATAGATTAAAAATCACACCCAATCCATTGTGTTTAATTTGAAGTCACCGGCACTATTTTTAATTTCCTATGCTTAACATGTAGTTAAGTTTTTAACCTAATTAATACAAATTTAAACAACTTTATGAGATTTTAGTGTACCACTTTTTAAAAAAGTAAAGCTGTGACATATAAATATTGTGTGTGGGAGAGTATGTGAGCTTAATTGGCTAAAGACTGAGAAGGATATGTAAGTTTGCTTAATATTTTTACCAGTTTTATTGTATGTGTCTCAATGCTATGCAATTTAATAAATAAAAATTCATGACATTTTTAACTGGTCTGCACTTCAACAATAAAAACTAGTTCTTGGGGCCCATTTAATGCTTAAAAATTTATTGTGCATAAAAGGAAAATATTTCCAAATGACTTTTACCATAAAAGTGCAAAATAAAGTGCTCTTTCCTGTTTTCCTCTATCTGTTCCAAAATAACGCAAACTCATTTAGTAATTATTTTTGATATTCATGCCCATATATATCTTACATGTTATATATAATTATTTAATTATTTTGTTACACTTATAAATATGCATAAATATCAATTGAGGTAGTATAATAAGCATCTCCTCCCCAAATAGTCTATATCCTAATATGTCTACGTCCATGCCCCTAGGTACATTGCAGGTATGTTGAGAGATAAGATCTTTAACATAAGGATATTATCCTGAGACTATGAAACAACTATTTTTTAAAATTAATTATTATTGGAGTATAAATACTTTGCAATGTTGTGTTACTTTCTACTGTACAAAAAAGTGAATCAGCTTTACGTATACATATATACATATATCACCTCATTTTTGGATTTTCTTCCCATGTAAGTCACCACAGAGATTTGAGTCATGTCTGACTCACTGAGACCCCATGGACAGTAGCCTGTCAGGCTCCTTTGTCCATGAAACTTTCCAGGCAAGAATACTGGGGTGGATTGCCATTTCCTACTCCAGGGGATCTTCCCGACCCAGGGATTAAACCTGTGTCTCCTGCAATGGCAGGCAGATTCTTCACCACTGAGCCACCTGGGAAGTCATACATAGTATCAATAGTGTATATATATAAATCTCCCAATTCATTTCATCCCTTTTTTCCCACCCTTGGTATCTGTACATTTCTTCCCTATCTCTGTGTCTCTATTTGTGTTTTTTAAATAAAATCATCTATATCATTTTCTAGATTCCAGATATATGCATTTATATGCAATATTTGTTTTTCTCTTTGACTTACTTTACCCCATATGACAGGCTTTAGGTTCATCCACATCTCTACAAATTACCTAATTTCATTATTGTTATAGCTGAGTAACATTATACTGAAAATACATACTACGTCTTCTCTATCCATTCCTCTGTTGATGGACCATTTAAGTTGCTTCTACATCTTGGCTAAATATTAAAGGAATCAATCCTGAATATTCATTGGAAAGACTGATGCTGAAGCTGAAACTCCAATACTTTGGACCCTTGATGAGAAGAACTGACTCTTTGGAAAAGACCCTGTTGCTGGGAAAGATTGAAAGCAGGAGGAGAAGGGGATGAAAGGGGATGAGGTGATTGGATGGCATCACTGACTCAATGGACATGAGTTTGAGAAAGCTCTGGGAGTTGGTGATGGACAGAGAAACCTGGCATTCCGCCGTCCATGGGGTCACAAAGAGTCGGACACAAATAAGCAATTGAACTGACTGGCTTGGCTACTGTAAATAGTGCTATATTGAACATTGGGATTCATGTGTCATTTTGAATTATGGTCTGGGTATATGCTAAGTAGTGGGATTACTGGGTCATATAGTAGTTCTATTTTTAGTTTTTAAAGGAAACTCCATACAGTTCTTCATAATGGCTATATCAGTTTACATTCCCACCTTCAGTGTAAGAAGGTTACTCCACACCCTATGGAGCATTTGTTGTTTGTAGATCTTTTTAATGATGGCCATTCTGACAAGTGTGGGGTGATACCTCATAGTAGTTGTGATCTTATTGTAGTTTTGTTTTGCATTTCTCTAATAATTAATGATGTTGAGCAACTTTTCATTTGTTTGTTAGCCATCTGTATGTCTTCTTTGGAGAAATATCTATTTAGGTTTTCTGTCCAATTTTTGATTGGGCTGTTTGTTTTTATATATTGAGCTGCATGAGGTGTTTGTATATTTCAGAGATTAATTCTTTGTTAAATGTTTATGAAACTGCTATATGCTTAGAACAAAAGAGAAGAATATAGTTACAACATTTATATAGGAAAATCCTTGTCAGTTTCTTATGAAACAACTATATGTTTAGAAGGAAACAGAAGAATATTTAAAACATTTATAAGAAAACTTTGCTTAACCTGAATATTTTTTGAAAAACCCACTAACCTGAAGGAAAAAATATGTTTTAAGAAAATATTAATAGAGTAAAAAGGATAGTCACTGTTTGGGACAGGATAATTCTAAACATATATAATAAATAAAAGGTTCAGAATATTTAACAGAATCTTACAAATGGTTAAGAAAAAAGAATTTATAAACAGGCTAAAGGCACTTTCAAACACTACACATACTTGAACATATGAAAAGTTTTTAGATGTGTGCTTCATTACAAAGTAAATAAATGTGAAAAACACAATGTAATACCATTTCACACCTACCAGAATGATGAAAATGAGAGAAACAGACACAAAAAGGGCCAGGCCAGCTTCAGGGACACCTGGGACTGGCAACATCAGCCTCCGGCATTAGAAGGCAGGAAGGTGATTACATCTGTTTGAGGGTAAAGCCCAGAGCAAGAGAAGCAGATGAGATTTTGGGGTGTTAGTTTCTATATCTTGAACAGTGAGCAGGTTACACGGGTGTTCTAGTTTCTGACAATTCATCAAGCTGTATTCTTACCAGGTGCAAATACACTTACCTGTACTCAAACATTTCAATAGAAAGCTTCCTATAAAACTCCTCCCTGCAATACCTGCCGCAAGTTTACCAGTGAATTATACCAACCGTTTAATGCTATTCAAAAAAACAATAGAACCCTACCATATATTTCCCCTAGAAAATTAAGGTTGAATCCTGCAATCAAGTGTCTATTAAGCACTTTATTATATGCACTATTATGTAATGTGATAGTGAATGCTAAATAAACCTGTGTATTTAATATATCCTGTCTATTCCCAACTGCTGCCTTTCCCATCATTAGAAGATGTACAAGGAAATTACCACTGGAAGTCAAGAAAAGAAACCTATGAGAATTTTTTACAACTTGAGAACACATATCCCAATTAAAAACTATTAATTTGTGAATTGAATACTATTATAGAGCTCAAATTTCTCAAATGGGCTTCCCTACTGGCTCAGATGGTAAAGAATCTGCCTGCAATGCAGGAGACCTGAGTTTAGTCTCTAGGTTAAGGAAATCTCCTGAAGAAGGAATGGCTATCCACTAGAGTGTTCTTACCTTGAGACAGAGGGGCTTAGTGGACTATAGACCATGGGATTGCAAAAGAGTCAGACAGGACAGAGTGATTAACACTTTCACTTTTCACAAAGAGCTCAAACAGAAAATGTGGACGTGAAACAACTTTCCCTCTGTGATATATTTAGAACACAGCACCGGTTGAGCCATTATTTACTATTAGGTAAAAGAAATTACTGATAAATAATCATTTTTAATGCAAGTTGGGGCATCACACTTCTAATAGAGTAGAATTTTAATGTCACAATTTCTTATCATCTAAAGTCTTCCTGGCCATTTTTCATAAACATAAGTGATGAAGCCTTGCACGAGGCTTTTGATTTTCTGGGTCTACTTCTCCCAAGCACAATAAAATTATAAGGCTACTCAGTTGAGAAATGCCTGTTACCTTGGTATCCCTTTGCTTCTGTACCAAATCTCCACGAATTTAGTGAGTTTAAACAATAGAAGTGTATTATCTTACAGTTCTGGACGTAAGAAGTGCAAATTAAGCATCACTGGGCTAAAATCAAGATATTAGCAGAGCTTCCCTCATTTCTGGTTGCTCAAAGAGAGAGTTCTTGCCCTCACCCCTTTTTTAGCCTCTAGAAGCAGCTTCTCTGACTTCTGGCACCCTCCTTACTTATGAGCATGCTCATGATTACATTGGGACCACATGGATATTCCAGGACTCCCTCTCCATCTCAAAGTTAGCTAAGGAGACACCTCAATTTAATTTATTAATTCAGTTCTTTGCCATGTAATAAAATGTATTCACAGATTTCAGGATCTAAGACACAGTCATTGAAGGGGAGTCATTATTTTACCTACCACACCTGTCAATACAATCACTTCATGATATTTTATCCTTTGTTATGCATGTGTCAAAATTGTAGAAAATACACAAAAAAGCATATGCCAGTGTTGTGAAAATTCAGACATGGTCATAATTTCCATCAGTTCAGTTCTGTTCAGTTACTCAGTCGTATCTGACTCTTTGCGACCCCATGTACTGCAACACGCCAGGCTTCCCTGTCCATCGTCAACTCCTGGACCCTACTCAAACTCATGTCCATGGAAACAGTGATGGCATCTAAACATCTCATTCTCTGTCATGCCCTTCTCCTCCCGCCTTCAATCTTTTCCAGCATCACAGTCTTTTCCAATGACTCAGTTCTTTGCATCAGATTGCTAAAGAATTGGAGTTTCAGCTTCAGCATCAGTCCTTTCAATGAATATTCAGGATTTCCTTTAGGATGGACTGCTTTGATCTCCTTGCAGTACAGGGGACTCTCAAGAATCCTCTCCAATACCACAGTTCAAAGCATCAATTCTTTGGCGCTCAGCTTTCTCTATGGTCCAACTCTCACGTGCATTCATAACTACAGGAAAAACCATAGCTTTGACTAATGGACTTTGGTCAGCAAAGTAATGTCTCTGCGTTCTAATATGCTGTCTAGGTTGGTCATAGCTTTTCTTCCAAAGAGCAAGCATCTTTTAATTTCATGGCTGCATTCACCATCTGCAGTGATTCTGGAGCCCAAAACCAAAGTCTCTCACTGTTTCCACTATTTCCCCATCTATTTGCCATGAAGTGATGGGAGCAGATGCCATAATGTTCAGTTCAGTTCAGTCCAGTTTATTTCAGTTCAATTGCTCAGTCATGTCCAACTCTTTGCAACACCATGGAATGCAGCATGCAAGGCCTCCCTGTCCATCACTAACTCCCAGGGTTTACTCAAACTCATGTCTCTTGAGTTGGTGATGCCATCCAGTCATCTCATCCTCTGTCATACCCTTCTCCACCTGTCTTACATCTTTCCCAACACCAGGGTCTTTTCAAATGAGACAGTTCTTTGCATCAGGTGTCCAAAGTATTGGAGTTTCAGCTTCAGCATCAGTCCTTCCAATAAATATTCATGATTGATTTCCTTTAGGATGGACTGGTTGAATCTCTTTGCAGTCCAAGGGACACTTTAGAGTCTTTTCCAACACCACAGTTCAAAAGTATCAATTTTTCTGTGCTCAGCTTTCTTTATAGTCCAACTCTCACATGCATACATGACTACTGGAAAAACCATAGCTTTGACTAGATGGACACTTGTCAGCAAAGTAATGTTTCTGCTTTTTAATATGCTGTCTACATTGGTCATACCTTTTTTCCAAGAGCAATCATCTTTTAATGTCATGGCTGCAGTCACCATCTACAATAATTTTGGAGCCCAAAATGTTAGTTTTCTGAATGTTGAGTTTTGGGCCAACTTTTTTCACTCTTCTCTTTCCCTTTTAACAAGTGACTCTTTAGGTCTTTGCTTTCTGCCATAAGGCTGGTGTCATCTATGTATCTGAGTTTATTGATATTACACCTGGCCTTCTTGATTCCAGCTTGTGCTTCATCCAGTCCAGCATTTCTCATGATGTACTCTGCATATAAGCAGGATGACAACATACAGCCTTGACGTACTTCTTTCCCAATTTGGAACCTGTCTGTTGCTCCACATCTGATTCTAACTGCTGCTTCTTAACTTGCACACAGATTTCTCAGGAGGCAGGTCAGTTGGTCTGGTAATCCCATGTCTTTAAGAATTTTCCACAGTTTATTGTGATCCACACAGTCAAAGATTTGGCGTCGTCAATAAAGCAGAATTAGATGTTTTTGTGGAACTCTCTTGCTTTCTTAATGATCCAACAGATGTTGGCAATTTGATCTCTGGTTCCTCTGCCTTTTCTAAATCCAGCTTGAACATCTGGAAGTTCTCAGTTCATGTATTGCTGAAGCCTGACTTGGAGAATTTTGAGCATTACTTTGCTATAGTGTGAAGTGAGTGCAATTGTGTGGTAGTTTGAGCA
Source organism: Muntiacus reevesi (assembly GCF_963930625.1). Classification (NCBI taxonomy): domain Eukaryota; kingdom Metazoa; phylum Chordata; class Mammalia; order Artiodactyla; family Cervidae; genus Muntiacus; species Muntiacus reevesi. The sequence goes on from NC_089264.1 coordinate 48,166,696, forward strand.
TTCTTTGGCATTGCCTTTCTTTGGGATTGGAGTGAAAACTGACCTTTTCCAGTTCTGTGGCCAATGCTGAGTTTTCCAGATTTACTGGCATATTGAATGCAGTGCTTTCACAGCATCATCTTTTAGGATTTGAAATAACTCAACTGGAATTCTCTCACCTCCACTAGCTTTGTTTGTAGTGATGCTTCCAAAGCCTACTTGATATTGCATTCCAGGATGTCTGCCTCTAACCTAGTGATCACACCATCATGGTTATCTGGGTCATGAAGATCTTTTTGATCTTTGCCATGGTCATTTGAATAAAAAATAATTTGATATTCTATTTCTCTTCTTATTTTGATATAATTGACCAAACCCAGGTTTGATCCTTGAGTTGGTAAGATCTCCCTTGAAAAGAGAATTGCAGCCCACTCCAGTATTCTTACCTGGAGAATTCCATGAACAGAGGAGCCTGGCAGACTACAGTCTCTGAGGTCTCAAGAGCTGGACATGACTGAGAAGCTAACACATGTTTATACATATAATTGACATAGCATTATATTAGTTTCAGGCACACAACCAGTGAATTGATATGTGTGATTGCTCTATTTTTGATGGAGTATGTTTCAAAACACTGTTAGAAAGACTTGAAAGAAAGTCCATCTTATGAAAGAACAAAACTGAAGACAAGGTCAAATTTTAAAGGAAATTATGACCCATATATATGTATTATAATTATTCAGAGCATTAATTCTCATTTTTATTGAAATTCAGTTCCACCTACTTCTATTGAAGATAGATGGAAAGTATGTACAATCTTGTTTACATTCTTATCTGAATGGTACATTTTACGTATCAGACTGAATGAATGTATAAATATCATACTCAATAGGAAAATATAAAATCAATGGTTTATTTTATTTCTAATGTAAAATTAAAAGTAAAAGACATTTGGAAACATAGCTGAACATATGATACAAATAATGTATATAATTATAATACATATAAATATATACTACGTGTATAAATACAAAAGTGGTAATATACACATATCAGTATGAGCATGTACACAGAGCCATATATATATGCAATATTATGTATTTTACTATTTTCAGTTTTTCTTATTCTGGTTATATATGTGTATAAATATGTAAACTTGAAAATATATAGTAAAAAATTATAATATATTATACAATATATTCAAATCCCTACCCAGTGCATCTTTTTCTGCCTGTGTATATCAGCATGAGATTTTTAATACTGACAGATATTCAAAGACAAAAACTGAAATAGAAAATACATGGTTTCTTTCAAATTATTAAAACCCCCTAAACAAATATGCAAAATTTACTAAGGCATTCATGGGACGTTTTAAAACCCAGAAGAAATGGAATAAGGATTAAACTTGAACTGTTCTGTAGAGGATAAGGATTTACTATGTGAATAGCTAGAAGTGCTTCAATTCAAGCAAAACATTAAATGATAGTGTCAAGTGCTTAGCCTGGAGCTTATTTATCATCAAATTTCTTTTCTTGGTCATAGCATTAAGGATGTATTAATAAAAGGATAAAGTACATTTAATACTATAGGAAGAAGAAGTTAATGACCCTAAAAGATGATCATAGCTGCTTGTCCTTGAATATTTAAAATAATTTTTCTCACTTAGAAAGTTACAAAAATGCTTCTAAAATATTATTGGATTTCATATGAAATGTAAATCCTTTAATTTCTTAAGAGCATTAAGTGGGAAAAGTCTCAAACCAGATTTACCTTTTATTGTCCTGTCTGTTTGATGACTGACATCACTTACTTTTTTAGAGTTTTTAAGATCGATGTTGAGGGAGGCATTTATTTCTTCTGAAGAATTTTGCCTGCATTGACAGTAACCCACAGCAAGGTGTGATTAGGCACTCATGGCCCAAACTCCTTTTTTTCCTCTATGAGCCCGTTAAACTGAGAAACAGAATTCATATGCTTTCTCCCTCAATGATTTATATTAAGAAAAATATAGTGTTTTTTACTGAAACAACAAGCAATTTTTCTTTCTTTTACTACTTGATTGAGGTACCATTGACCTACAAAAAACTGCACATATTTAATATATACAATTTGATGTATTCAGACTTATGTATGCAACAAGTAAGGTTAATTTTAATAATTTTACTTTATACCTATTGATAAATGATAGTCTTTTTTGGCTGATAGGAATATCATTTCTAATACCACTTTTTGAATTTTAAAGAAAGAAACAATTAGTCTTGATTGTTTACCCTGGCATTTCATGTCTCTAAGCTTATGCACTGCTCTTTATTTTCACAGAGAAACCATTTCTCAAATGAAAACAGACGCAGTGAAATTTGTGTTTTATATTCCCATGGATTAGTCTTAGCCTTATTGGACCTGGAATATATCAAGTACCGTTGATCCCAGACCATCTATTTTCCTAACAGCCTTGCATTCCAAAAGATAAAATGACATTTTGGAAATATTTACATCCTGAAATAATTTTATTTATTTTTTGCTTATTTATTTAATTGTTTCTATTTTGGTGTCATTTATCTCTTTTTCTTTGCATTCTTTCCTCCTTCCCTTCCTTCCTCTCTTCCTTCTTCTCTTTCCTTCTCCTTCAAATTATCAAACATTATGAATCTCTTAAATGTTTTTTACAAAGTTGATCACAAAGCTGGTCAACCAGAATTTGACTATTTTGTAATAATTCATATTATGTGTATGCACACATGCTCTCTTTACTTTGTGAGCTCATTGTTATTCAAAGCAGAATTTCTTTGCACTAGGTTTTATTATTGCAAGTAAAATGCCATTCAGCACTCAAAAATTGTCTATGAGCTTCTCTTTACCAGTTTGCCAGAGAACCTATCAAGAGACTTACTGGAGGGAATTGAACTTGGTTGCACAAGAAATACATCGCATGAGTACCTAATATGATACATTTTAGAAATATGATGTAAATCTCACATTGTGACTAAAGCATATTATATGGAAATCTTTATTTTTTAAAATTTACTTATCCAGTTAACTTGCTAATTACTTAATTACATCACTATTATTTCCAGAAACAGGAGTTATGAGAATGTAAATATGTGCTCATATAAGTTAAATGACATTATAGCAAGTATCTTTATAAATTATCATTTTGAATCTCAGAAAGTAGTACAAGTCAGCTGGAAACAATTTACTTCACAAAGGTAGAAACATCCAAACTCTTCCCTCTCTCTCCCTCTCTCTCACCCCCTTAATCCCATTCTATCACTCACCAGCAGCAGGGGCCAGCTATTCAGAAACGTGAACTTTCTTTTAGTATAATATGCTTTATAATTCCAAATAAACAAAACTCTGGCCTCAAATGACATTTTATTTGACAAAACTCTCTCTCCTTTTATAAACTTTCGGGTAGGGGAAATATATATTTGAGTCTCATGACTTCAACACATGGACAGTTGAAGGAATTGTTTTCCAATGTGTTTCTGAAAAAATTTTGTCTAAGGTTACAGTGCCATTTTCTCTGAAATATACTCTAACTTTCCCAGCCCTACAGAATTTGGCTTCAGTGTCTATGCTCTTCCCTCTGTTATGCTTCCTGGCAGAGTAGACAGGGATTATGTCAGCTTCCCCAGGCATTGCTCTGCCTAGAACAGAGTGGGTCATAAAAAATATTTTCTGAACACATACATGAATAGAAAATATGGACTGGTCTATATTATGACTCAAACACCACTCATTTCATGTGAAGGAGATCCCTTCTTTGATGACCAGAGGAGGTGAAATGGGATGAGCAAGATTTTACATAGTAGATTATTTTATCTTTATTTGTGTAACATGTCGATTATAATTATAGATCCTTCATGGGTCCAACCCTTTTGAATCAGATTTTTGAATATTCCCATCTTGACACAATTTTATTCGTGCTTGTATTCAAACACTTATGGACATAATAAATTGGCTACCTGATACATCTGGTAGAAAATTATCTGCAAGGATTCTCTTTTTATGTGTTATTAGGAAATAACTATCACTATCTGATCCAACACTCTTTTGGAACTTACCACTTGGTTAATCCTTTTGCATTGTGACAGATAGGAGTAGTATCCTTCTTTTTATTATTATTAAGTAGTTTGAGTGAAGGGAGGAAAACTCTTGGGGCAAAGTAATTATGTTGCATTGTTATACTAAACAAGATTAATTGCAGTTCAATTAAGTTTAATGCTCAAAATTATCATTTAATTGTTTCAATAACAACAAATAACAATTGAAATACAAATGTGTGATTATTTTGCATTGACAAAAATGGATTAGGAATTACTTTTCAGAAATCAAATGTGACTGAAAGATATGAGGATTGCAGTACATTCAACCTTCTGAGAGTTACCAAATAGTATATTTGGACTTCAAAGCTTTTCATATCAAATTGACCTTAAGGAATTGACCTTAAGGAATCCTGGTGGCTCACCAGTAAAGAATCTGCCTCCAATGCAGGAGACCGTTTAGATCCTTGGGTCAGGAAAATCCTCTGGAGTAGGAAATGGCAACCCGCTTCAGTATTCTTGCCTGAGAAATCCCATGGACAGAGAAACTTGGCAGACTGTAATTGATGGGGGTGCAAGAGTCAAGTACAGCTTAGAGATTAAACCACCACCACCAAACTGACCTTAAGGAAAAGGACTGATATGAATTGTGAGGTGTGCTGAATTTCTCTACCTGTGTTGAGATGAAGCTGTGCTGCACACATATTTTGTCTTCATAAGCTCATTCAGTCTAGAAAATGGTCCTAAAAATCATATGAAAAATTACCTGTGGGGAACTGTGACAGGTTCTTCACAGTCCCCCTGCCATTAAAAAACTGTTAAATTGTACAAAATGTATGCTGCAACTGTTTTCAGGCAGAAGGGAAGAGGGAAATGTACATTATGAGCTCTGTATTTGGCCCAGATCTCTATCTGTGGATAATTGCCTGGCTGTGACACAGGGAAGCATCTCATAGAGGTCCTGTTAAAGGGAGAGAGCTCAGAGACTGGGGCTGCTGACACAAACTCAGGAGCCTGGCACTGGAGAAGAAGCAGGTCAGTATTCAACTTTGATCAGGGGTTTTCTTTAAAATCTTGAATAAAGACTGGGCTCTGGAACTCTAAGAAATACCAAAGGAATGCTAATGAACAAGGTAGATATGGTGTCTTCCATTATAGAACTTACAGTTAGGTGGGAAAAGTAGACATTGAACAGAAAATTGCATAATTGATTAATTACAATTGTGATAACCAATAACATAGTAAACGGAGATCTAGTCTAAAGGGGTCACATATAAATGCATCAGACACATATATGTCTATAAAATACTTGGAAAGCTTCAAAACTCACATAAATTATTTTTTTGCAAAAGTCTTCATAGAAAATAATTTTTATACTTAATTACATTAAATGCAGTTAGTAAAAAGAATTATTTTATTTAATTTTTAGCTTTTGCTTTTCTAAAACATAAA